>NC_072861.1:15547015-16747015 GCF_028858705.1 Grus americana | reverse complement strand
GCCAGAAAGAAAAGCCCCCACAAAGATCCTGCTTTGTGCATTTTTCAGCAAGCTGGGATTTATTTTTTTTTGTAACTGTGCAGCAGTCTGGCTGAGCATGGGCAAAGCACGGGCTGAATTTGAACCTTAAGCCTGTTGTTGATTGTTTGTTTTTAACTCACTAATTCTGAACGTAATTTGCTTAGAGCTGTAGCAAAATTAGTTTATAAATGTTGGATTGCAGAATGGAAATTATTTTGGGTGCCTGAATGAACTAATTGCAGAGCTCAGCAGTGAGCTCTGAAAAGCAAATCATCAGAGGAGGGCTTGCTCCCTCCCACTCCGGTTCCTGATCAGGCCAGAAGTTTTCTGAGCACACAGTGAAGCTGTTCCAGCGTCAAGCACACGTAGACATGCGAGGGGTACGGATGCTATGGGAGAGGCTGAGAGGTAAAATAACTGCAAGGCCTGGGGGATCAGGAGAAGGAAACACCTTTTCAAGGCAGGTATCTTGCTGACATTTCAGAGCTATTAATAGAGGGTTCAGTGAGGCTTTGTTAAGCTGTTGTTTTGATCTTCCCTTTGAATGTGCGGCCTCAATTACATCCCGAGACAGCCGTTGGGGGGGGGGGGGGAGTCAGGAAAAATTTTTTTGCTTTCATCTTTTGCTCGGGAAGGCTTCCTTTGACACATGCAGCTCCAGTGCTGCGTGCTGGCGTTCCCTTGCCAGAGAGGCACGCTTCTCCTTGGCCTTCTGCCACCATCTGTGTGCACGAACGATGCAGGGTGAGTCTTGGTGTCAAGATCTTAGAGAATGTTTGCCCTTGGCTTGTTGATACATAGCATAGTACATGTACGAGCAAAAGATACTGGAGCGTTACTCTTTATATGCCTCGTTTCTTTGTCTTAAACAGAGAGGGCTGCTTCTTTCATTGCTTTGCCTGGATGGGGACCAATTTTTAGCTGGTAAACGGGCCAGATGTTCACTCGAACAACCTCTGTCTCTATGAGTGGTCTGGGACACACCTTTCCTATCCACGTTCTCTCCTAGCCTCTTTCATGCCCCAGTAAAACATTTTTCCTTTATAGGTTTCAAATCTACATGAGAAACTTGCAAGAGTCCCCTCCCAGTCCAGCATCGATGACTCCTCCAAGCAGAAAAGCCCTTCCCTTCCTAAACAAGGGCACTTTGATGCAGAACTGTCTGTCTCCCCCAAAAGGAACAGTCTTTCAAGGACACACAAAGAGAAAAGCACTTTCCATTTGCTTAGCACAACAAACCAGACTAACAAGGCAGCTGAGGAACAGCCCCAGATGCCTACCCGCCTCTTCAGTTTAGCCAAACCAAAGGACAAGAAGGAAAAGAAGAAAAAGGGCAGAGGACATCGCTCCCAGCAGTCTGGTGAGTGTCAGGGGAGGTCATAGGTGTGTTTTCAGGGTCGGTGAGCTGGCTTTTCCCTCCAGCCAGTGAACTTGTGGAAGCCACAAAATGTAGCCTTGAATGTGGATGGTAGCACAGAAGATCAGCTGTGATGAGTGGAGTTCCCAGCTTGAAGTGATCTGTGAGCTTTTTCTGCCTGTTCTGCAGCCCCTGGGGTTGTCAGAGGGACATACTCTGCTCCCTGCTCCTTCCCTTCCCCATCCCAACCTGAGCAGCCTCCACAAGCTGGATTCTCCCTTTATTTTTCAGCTTGCTCTGCTTCAATGAGGACAATGTCCTGCTTCAGTCTACATGCTTTCAGGAGCTGCTGCTGGGATGCTCCTGACTGTTGCGTCCCCTGTGAGTTGCTGTCTGCTTTAGCTCCGTTGTAGTTTGGAAGTGATACCTGCAACCCTTCTGGTGGACTCTCACTTCCCCTTGAGCCAGTCTATCTTGTCTCTTGATCTGAAAAAAAAAACCCACACTTTTTTTTTCTCTGGTAGTTTTGCATCCACTTAGGACTCGGTTCTGCACTTCAGACCTCTGACCCATGTGAAATTTGATCTCATGCCCTCAGATGACCGGCTTTATCCATATTAACTCACTGATGTTTTCCAACCTGTGCACAGGAGAGCTCACCAATTACAAGATATAATTTCATAATAGCTCATCAGGGAACCTTTAAGGTGCCCGGTGGTTTTGGCAGACAGTGGAGTTTCCACAGGTGGAGTCCTGCTCTGCCTGCTGTATTCCTGTATTCCCATAGTGATATCCACCTCTTTTTTTGCGCTGCAGATTCTCATTCATCAGAAGCACCTCCAGAGGGTGAGGAGATCTTCTGCTGAGCATGGACGGTTCCATCGGTCACTCTCAGCATTGGTACAGTGGACATCTCCTTGCCTGCATCTGACAAGCATCTGGAGGTTTTAAATAAAACATGTTATGAAGTCTGTTAAGTGGTGGGAGAGGGCCTCTCTCCTGTGGTTTTGCGTGAATTCTCACCGCAGAGGCTGACTACATGGCAAATAGTACCGTCTCTCTGTGCAAACCTTGGGTTAAATGGATTGGGATAGATGTTTTCTGTCTCTTCTTACTACTAAGGGATGAGAGAACATAGCCTTAAGGGGTCTGTGCCTTCAAATTCCCCTTTTCTGGGGAACGTAACAAAACCCAAGCATTTAGTGAAAGATTAGGACTCTACAAATGGTGCGTACACACTGGCATATATAGATATACTGTATATATACATATATGTATCTATGTATCCACTGGGATATGCTTACAGTCTGTACAGCCAAGCTTAGCTCGGCCCATGGGGATAGATGATACCTGATGACTTTCAGGGAGCGTGTAGATATTAAATATCTTGCCCATACTGCTCCAGGTGTAACGCCATGGACTTGCACGCTCCTTTTGTGCTCATGGTATACGGACTGTTTGGTTTCAGAAAGGTACCTTACACCAGGAAGCAGTAACAGCATTTGAAACAAAAATTCAGAGGGGAAAAAAAATAAAGTTGAAAGTAATTCTGAAAGATTTCCATGAGGCAGAGGATTTAAATGTCAAACTGTTTCCAGAATCAAGCAGAACGTCTTTGGATATGTTTAAAACGATGCAGAAAAGAGAAATTTGGTAGGCTTGTAAGGCAACCCCAGGGAGTCAGAACAGACAGTGTTCAAGTGGGAACAACTCTAAGCAACTTTTTTTTTAATGCAATCTCTTTGAGCTCCAGCTCACTCCTTCCCGTACCCTAAGTAAAGGTGATTTTTTTTTTTTTTCCTGCCAGAGTATAGTTCTCCAGTTGCTTTGACACCCTTTCATTACAAGCCTGGTGACTTACTGGAGAGATGGCTGAAAATCTGCTTTTAGGGACCTTTGTTCTGTTGTTTGTATTTTTTTCCCCCACTTTTTGTGTTACCGTTGGGCTTCTGTTTCTCTGGATTTTGTCAGCTTCCCTGGCTCGTTTCTAAGGCAGAATGAGACAACAGCAGTTTTCAGAGCCACTTCAGTGAGACGTCATAGCTCAGGGGACCGAGTGCGGTGAGCAAACTCCAAAGAGGCAGCTCCTAGTCCCTCTGCCTATACAGTGCCGTGCGCTTATTAACCATTTCTGGGGAGACGATACATTCTCATGGACAGCAACGCTGTGGGAGAGGTCTGAAGGTCTAGTGTGGCAGGTCCCCTTCTGTCGCCGTGGGCTCTAGGTGAAAGTGTCCCCGCATTGCCATCAGCAGAAGGGGCAGGTCTGAGGGTGGCTCCTTCTGTGCCGACTGTGAGGTGTGTGTACAGCTGTTGAATACAGGGATGTCTTCAGCAGGGGAAGAGAAATGAAGCGAGCCAAACTTTTTTCCAAAATTATTGTTCTTCCAAACCCTCTCAGGGGAATTGCCTGAGCGGATTTGTAAATGGTTACGAGATGCTATCAGCTTCAAAATAGCTCAAGGGTTTGCTCAGAGTTTGAAACTGTCAAGTGCATTTCCTTGCCTACCAGTTTTTCTTCAAGAAAAAAGAAATATTTCTCTTCTTGCACTATTGTTTGATTTCAGTTTGCGCTCTCTGGCTTCTCACAAGCTAGTAACCTGCAGCAGTTTTCAGAGCTCGGTGCTGATGAGTATCAGCAGCATTGATGGTGAGGTGGATGCTTAGACTGGTCTGTCTTCGTCAGTGCAGGAATCCTAAACTGCCTGCTTGCTTTTGCAGCTCTCTAAACTATTAAGACTAAAAAAAAAAAAAAAAGGAAGAAAGAAAGGAAAAAGGTTTGAGATTTATTTTTATTTTGCTTTTTTAATATTATTTGGTGCTTGTTCTTAATTGCAAGCAGGGCTTGCAAAAAATATTTATCTTTCTGTTTATTTGAAAGAGTTCTTTTTTTAAAAAGAAGTTTACTTGGTTTTATTTTTTTATTTCTTTTTACTTTTTATTTTGCTTTTGTTTGGGGGTTTGAGGGATGGTTTGGTTGGGGTTTTTTTTCCTTTTTTGTTTTGTTTTTTTTTGTTTTTTTTTACCAAGAGATTGGTAAACCAAATATTCTTATCTCCCTGGTTACTACAAAACCAGGGTTTGGGCGGTGCTGCTTAGCAGCCCATGCCATGCCCAGAGTTAGAAAATTTCACCTGAGAGCTTTGTTTAAGGCAGAGCATCTTTGGGCCAAAAAAAGTCTGGAAAAAGAAGCAGTGACTTTGGACAAGACTCCTACTATCAGTTAGTTTCTTGTTTAAATATTTTTGTTGAAGTTTTCTCATACCTCTTGGAGACAAAGGAAAAAGCAAAGCATGGAGCATCTGGCAGTGATGTGAGGGTCAGGTCCCTTGTCCAGGGAGATCCAGGCAGCTCTTCTCCTGAACCCGAAAGGAGCCGGAGGAAGCATGTGCTGGTGTTGTGGTGTTATCTTTTTCATAAGAAAAACACCATTTTCACAAAATAAATTCTGCCCTGCTATTTGTACATCTGTGAAAATGAATGTGCCAAGCTGAAATTTTTGGAAACCAAAGCAGTGCATGGTTCATTTACTGTTGTGTAAACAGAGATCATGTCCCCGGTATTTCTGAAAGTTCCCCTCAGCCTGTAATAACCCTTGCCAGTATGAGCTTTTCTTTTCATCCCGCTGTCTTTTCCCTAGTCCTGACACATCTTGAATTCGTGACACGGGAATGTCCCATGGCTCTGAGAAGGGCGTCAAAAGGGAGATGTGTGACCCAGGGCAGCAGGGCAGAGTCTCTGCCTGGCTTGACCATCTCTTCTGACCTGTGCAAATCAAAATGAGCATTCAGTGCCCTAAGTGAAAATAGTATTTGCTAAGTGATCTCCTGAGGTCCCCATGGTTCCTTGTCAAAGAAACCACAGGTGGGAGTCAGAAATACACTGACCAGAAATAGTGCATATCGAAACTGTTTGTGTCTTAAATTCTGGTGGACAGACCTTTGTCCCTGGAAGATGTATGTTACTGTATGATTCACTTTTTTGGAATGAAGCCTTTACTCCCACACTGCTTCCTCCATCTTTCACCTTTAGGAAGGCAAGGGCTTGTTTTTATCTCGTCAGCCTTTTATTTTTTCCCTCTCAGGTTTTCTTTGGAAAGGCTTGGCATAGGTTCCCAGAGTCGGATTCCCACTCTGATCCCTGCAGGTTGCCTGGGGTTGTCTGCTAGAGTATGGTCCCAGCTTTACAGCACCAAAGCCTTTCCTCTTCCTGGCCTTAAAATTGCGTTTACTCCAGTTCCATGCCTGGCATCCATCCTGCAGTTGATGAAAGCACATTATTTCTTCAGCCCAGCCTGATGCTGTATCTGGTTCCCAGAGCCGGTCCCTGGATCCCATTTGGAGCACTCAAACCACCCCATTTTGCATTGGGTTCCTGGGACACAGAGCAGGTCCAAAAATGTCTGTGTGAAGCCCGTATTGCTGGAGGGAGAAGAAGAGGGGAAAAATCAGACTTTCTTTTCTTGGGCTTTTCTTTGCCTGGTCTTTATCACTGCCACAGGGAAGTGGGAGCGCAGGCTCAGATGAAGTACAAACATGATCAGTATTACCTGGGGGTGCCAGAATGCCCCTGCGATAGAGAGCAGCTGTAGCAAATGGTGTGAGACTTGATGGAGTTGTGTGGGGTTGGCCTTAGCTTCTTTCAAATGAAGTGATCATCTCAACATGTGACTTGATGTCAGTTTGATGCCATAAAGCACTTTAAATGAAACTGGTCTTGTCCCTTTTTATTTTGGTTACGTGGAGACAATCAGCTTTGCCATTGTTCCCCGCTCCGCATCCCCAGCAAAATCTGAGCTGCAAGTAGGCATATTCCTGGTTTGGCTTTGCCCCAGGAGGGGAGGAAGGGCCAAGCTTTTTGTATTATTTTTAGACCAAAGTGGGTGTGAATCCGACTACAGTCCCACTGCAGACAGGGTGAGTGGCAGGACCAGAGAACTGGCTTCTGATGGCTCAGGTATATCCCCCCCCAGAGAGCCCAGGCCAGCATCACTATCATCTTCCTCACAGCGGGTAGGGAAGCAGTCCCACCAGTGGTTTGCCCTCCATCTCCTTTTCTTTGGAGAAACTCGGAGCAAAGGAGATGTGAGGGGGATGCAACCAAATAAGTGAAGCGAGGCCCTTTCCATGCACTAAGTTATTTACCTTCCAGGCCATTGGGAGACCTCCCAGGTGCCATCCCTGGAGCAGGAGCTCTCACTGCCACTGAGGGTGGACTCTTCTCTTCACTCTTGACATTTGACCACTGCTGAGAAGCACAGTAATGCCACTAGCTTGTGCAGATTTGCAAGAGCATCCATAGAGTCTGATCATCTTTGCACCTTCCTTGAGGCACTAGGATATCTCAAAGCTGTTGCTGAAACACCCAAATCCAGTTCTTCCAAATGCCACCGAGTCCGAAGAGGTTCATCAGGTGCCAAATCCCAAGGAAGCTGTCTAGGATATCTGTGGCACAGGGCAAGGGAGGACTGGGCTGGGGGCACAAGAGAGTATCTGCTAAAATCCCACAAAACATTCCTTGTTAACCAGAACTCTGGAAATTATACTGCCTGCTGGCCAGGTTTGGGAATTTAACATAATTTAAGGCACCCTTTTAAATAAAAACCTCCCCTGCTGCTCATAACTCTTGCTTCATTTGCCAGAAGGGGCAGCAATCGATGATTCTTGATCTGGTGATGCAGCTAAGTTTTAAAGATAGGCGAGCTGAACTGGCTTAATCTCGTACACCTTGTGCTCTTGAGTGATGGGAAGCGTAACGCTGGCTCCCTTCCCACCTGCGTTTCCAGGGCTGGGTGCCCTTTCTTTCCACATGCATTTCACTGACACTGATGCTTCGCCCAGATATATTCAGCTTCCATTGCTTGGGAGGGAGGGGGGAACAGGACAACATTCACTGCTTTGCATACAGCTATAAGCTTCGTATGTATTTAAGCTGTCTATAGGTATCCATCCTTTCCATGCTCTAAAGTATTTTACTATTTTCTTTTGATACTAAACACTGACTCAAGAAAAATAATAAAAAAATCTATGTCCAGTTCAGTTCGCCTATGGTTAAAGTTTAGCCTGGTGTTTATTTTGTACTAATATGGAATGCACTTGAGTAATTCCCAGAGCGTTGAGGAGGTGTATTATAATAACCTGATATACCTCTGGTTTTTGTTTGTTTCTTAAAAAAAAAATTAAATAAAAATGCTTTGCATTTTCATGTTGAATCCATTTAAAAAAAGTTAATAAAAGTTGAAAAAAAAAAAATTTTTAAAAAAGAGGGTAAAACCTAATTGCTGTATGTTAATTTGTAATTATGTAAAAAGTGAGCAGGTTATTGACTGTAAAGTTCTTCAGTTTTTCTGTAACTTGCCAGAAACCATTAGGTTTTGTAACAAGCTTTTATTTATCTTCCTTTTTAGTTATCAGCATCAACCTCTTGTAAAGTCATTTTTCCTCTAAATAAATTTAAGTCTGAGATTTCTGCCCAATTTGATTCCACACCTTTGCTATTTTTGCTGTTGACTTTGTTGCACCGAGGCTGAATGAATAGACGTAACCCTACCTGTAATCGAATGTTTGCATTGCTTTTATCATCTGGATTCCAGTCTGCACCCATTGGACTCTTTAACTTATTTTCCTTCTCTTGGAAGATTTGCATTTAGCTGAAGGGCATATGGCCATAATGATATTCGGCTCCTTGGGGGTTTTCTCCCCACGCATACAAGGCTTTTCATCTTTTTACAAGAAGAGGAAGTGTCACGGCCATTATCTCAGCCACTTCAGCTCCATCGGCTGAGATGAATGGCAGTCTGGTGGCTGCATGTGCTGTCTCATGGCACAGAGTTTCTCTAACCCACTATAATAGCTCCACGTCTCTGGCAAATCCTAGACGTGGGGTTTTTTATCTCATTTGGCTGAGAGAAGTAGAGATGTTACATCTCATCGCGGGGATGGGAAGAGGAGGGATGTTCACACCTGCGATGCGGTGTGCTTTACATACTTCCGTGTCCCCTGCAAGAGGAGGCCCAGCAGAAATGCTGTAACCAGCGGCTAGGTGATTCCTCTCGCCTGGGGAGGTGAAGGAACGTGGTGTTGAACGTGGTGTTCCCAGTGCCTGCAGGCATCAGTCCAGGCAGAAGAGGGTGCCAGCAGTACAGAGCCAAAGCAGAGCTTGCTCACGGCACAATGGAGTTTCTCCACCATCACTTTCTTTTCCACGTAACAGTGATCACAGCTGCCCCCGTACCGCTAGTCCTGCATGGGACTTGAGCATCCTCTCCCCAGGGGGCAGGAGCAGGGAGACCCGCACCCTTCGTCCTCTGCACATTGATTGCGAGGCAGAGGAATTGCTTCCTTTCCATCTATTATTTCATTTCAGCGGTGAGATAGGGAAGGAGAGGGGATGCTTGAGGAGAATCACGTGTACTGATCGAGGCCTTCAGCTCATCGACATGAACACTGCTTGGCGGTGCTGGGTTGTTTCTTAACAGGCGTTGGGAAACGCCAACCCACCCTCCTGTGCCCCGTTATCAGCAGTGCGCTGCACGTATTTTTTCCCCTCCTCACATCTGTGTTGCATGTGCTGTTCTAAAACCCCGAATCACGTCGATGAACCCAAGCCTACGCCCTGTCACGCAGCACTTGCTCTGAGACGGGCAGCTCCCTGCGTGTGAGACAGGAGATGAAAGAGCTCATTTATCTCGATGGCTGTTCTGTAGTCCTCATTTTTATTTGCATTCCCATTCGTCCCAGCTTACCTATTTACTGAAGTGAATGAAAGCTTTTGCCGAACCCTCGGCTCCTGTGTATGGCGTTTAAAGAGCGCGTTTTCCTGTGGCCCCTCTCGGCTCTGCAACCTGAATGCCCAACAAAAGCACCGCTTGGGTTACCCCGAGCCCTTGCGTTGCTGCAGTGAAACAACAGCTGCTTCTGCTGCTGGCAGCGCTGGGTTACCAGGCTGCTGAGATAGAACGGGCATTGGTCATGGGAGGAAGAAGAGCACGTTTACTGATAACAAATCGCGTAGAAAAAACAAATTATTGCTGAATCTTGCTGGGGAAAAGGCCAGGGTGCAGAGAAAACCGAGCAGCATGAGCTTCTCTGGTCCTGTGCAGCGCAAACCAAACCACCCCTGTTTCCATAAGCCAGAGGGGAGCCTGGGCATGCGATACAAATTGTCTTTGGTTGAGGAGGAAACGAAGGACCCCACCTCTCCAGCCCATCTCCATGTGGCAATTTGAATATCCAAAACTAGCCTTCCATAATTTTGTCCACAGATGATGAAATGGATGTTCTCCCCAGACCACGTGGGGCAATTATTTTAGATGGTCCCCAAGCATCTGCTGTGGTTCTGAGCATCCCAGGTTTCTTGCTCAGCCCCGGCTTCTCCTTAGCAGTAAAGGGGTAGAGCAAAAGATCCCTGCGGGGCCACGTGGTGGGTCATCTGGATGTAGCTGGATTTTCAGTGGCTCCTCCACCTAAAAGGAGTCATAAAGGATCCTTACACTTGGATGGGACTCTAACAGGAGCATTGACAGGCACAGGAGAGGGTCTTTGGAAAGACAGGTTAGCGACACCTTTAACATTTGTGTTAACTGCGTTTCCCCTTTCCTGCCCTTGCTGCATTCCGTCCCAGCGCTGGCTCCAGGGTGAGAAATCAGAGGTCTGGGAGAACACGGGTACAAGCTGGGCTGGGGCTTGCGGACAGGCTGCTCATTCATGGAGGTTTTATTAAGGGAAGGAAAGGCAAACCCCTAATTAGTTCAGTGAGTGAGTGAGATGCCTTGTGATCAGATACAAGGTGAACAGTAAAGGAATGGCTCACCTTTGCCATAGAAGGCACCTGGGTTTTGTTAATTAGTTAGAGGGGATGTTAAACACTGCAACGCGTTGATTCGTTTGGGGTTGGAACATGTTTAAATTAAGGGGAAAATAATATTTGACACTAGCAACTGATATGAGAGCCCGTACGAGTGAGCACCCCTAGCCCTCCCAGGGATGGGCAGACGCAATGGGTGCCCCTCATCCCCCCCCAAAAAGCTATTGTCACACCTCTTGAAATACCCCCTGAGGCTTTGCTGCAGAGCCAGCTCTCCTGCCCCCAGTTCCAAGGTTGCTCAGGGAAGGATGCTGCAGGTTTGGGACCGGCTCCCCCCACCCCGTTGCCCACACAGCCCTGTCCTGCTCTCCCTGCATCCTGGGGCTCCTTCTGCACGTTGGTAACTTGTTCGGTGAGGTTATAAATAGCCACCCTCACTCTTGGCTCGAGGACATCCTGGCGCCTCAGCCAGGCAGTCCCCAGCAGGATGGAGCCGAAGTTTGTTTCCTGCTCTCTTTTGTGTTTGTGTCCTTTGCTCTCTCCTTTCTTCACGGTCCGTCCCTCGCACAGATGTACTTCAGCCGGCAATTCCCAATACCCCCTGACCCCTCGCCGCAGCCCAGCGTCTCTCCCTCCAGCGCTCAACATCTCCAGACGCTCTTTCTTTCCCCTTTCCTTTCACCAAAGAGCTGCTTCTCACTGGTCACATCTTTCCAGTGAGCCTAATTAGACAGGAGCCTAATTAGAGCCGAGCAGGAGCGGTGAGTCATTAGCAGAGCCCTGTGGGAAGCCCCAGAGCAGCCGTAAGCCCGGCGGGGCAGCAGCAGCGTGGGCAGAGGAGGGGGCTGGGGGTGACGGGCGCTCGGCTGGGTGTGGAGAAGCAGCCGTCAGAGGGAAGCAGCTCCCGTTTGCGTGTGCATGTGTAATTCCTCCAGACAGTGACCCAGAAATGGAGTAATGGGTGTTTTCCTGCCTCCCTGCACCTGCTGGAGAGCCAAGCGACAACACGCTGTGTGCCCCATCACTGCTGGTTTCAAATCAGGGCAGGGGATGTCTGTCCATCCTACCCAGGCAGGGAAGTTAGAAACCAAAAGGGCTTTTCCGGGTGGCCCTGCAGCTTGTTTCTCTTTGTTTTGTTTCTACTCGGTACGCAGCTGTCCCCCACGATGGAGCGGAGCCAGCGTCCTGGCTGCCTGCTGGTGGCTGTGGGGAGAAGGGTCCCTGCTGGGGTGGAAAAAGAGAGTAAGGGGAGCAGCAAAGGAATTGCAATGTTTTCTCTGGACGGAGCCGTGGGACTGGGGTTAGGTGTGATGCTGGGACTGAGACGGGACTTTCTATCAGTCATTACATCACGTCCTGCCTGAGGTGCCAGTGGCTTTATAACAAGCACAAGTTGTGCCATCCTGGCATGGCCCTGGACCATCCCTCCAGGCTCAGCTGGGAAGGGACGGCTTCCCAGGAGAGCCGGAACTGGAAAAAACACATATTGCGTGAATTCTGAGCTTCATTGTCCCTGAGGGCTGTTAGGAGAAATGAAAGGAGGCATCTGATAGCCAGGATCAGTCCTTTTGAACCCTTCCCCCATCTTCATCTGGAGGGGGGGCACACAAATACAGAGGGGTCCTTGTCCCCAGTGTCCATGAGACACGGCCGTCAGTGGTGCAGTGTGCGCTGGGGAGAGGGAAGTGAGATGTCCAGGCGCTGACGGGGTGAAAGCCGGGCTTTCTTCCACCTAATTGGATTTGTTATTCAGCTGAGAAATGCTGAATGGCTTGGGTGGGCTCTGAGCTTGCAATTTCAGTGAGGAAGTCAGGACGACGCGGTAAAGTAGGTCACACCACTGCAAACAGGGTTGATGGTTTTGCACAACAGTCGCTGATATTCAATGAGGAGGTGGTGAAATGGAAAGAAAAGGGAGATTGTAAGGAGGAAGAAAAAAATGAGCTCAGCCTCTGCTATTCACTCCCTCCAGGAGTTCCTGCTGCAGGCTCCCATCCTGTGCCACTGCCTCTACCCGCAGGACATCGGGCTCCTGCTCTGCACTGGAGAAAGAGGGATTGGGACCAGTTTAAATTTCCAGTTGGTTGTGGGGAGCTGGGAGCAATGGTTTCTCCTGCTCTCGGAAGCTTAACTTTATTCGTGAGCAGTGTTTCCTGGGTGGCAGTTTGTGAGCCTGGACCCTCTCCAGGGACTAAAACATGTTGGGTTTATCCCAAGGGAGAGGGTGCACGGGGAATAGGAAAACAATTTGACGTGGGACATATCGCAGGAAGGATGTGCAATGCTAGAGCACTAATTAACATGCAAGAGAAGAAGACAAGGCAAGGACATGAGGTGCTCTGTATAGGCATGGATGAATTTGAGAGCATGTTGGATGGCTGGAAAAAACACTCCTCCACTTCAGTTATGTGTCTAAAATGCCAGAGCCAGCATCTGGATGGATGTGGGGCTTCCTCAGACACCGGAGGTATTAAATCACCAGCTACTCTGCTTTTAATTGACTCTAGTGACAAAGGGAGAGTGAGCTCAGATGAGAATTCCCTGTAGGGCTTCACCGCGCGATAGTATTTCAAGGGCAGCTGGGGTCAGGCTGGGAAAAATGCATATTTAAAAACCAACAAGGCACTGTGAGTTTCATTTAACTGAGACATAGGAGTATCAGCCTTCTGCATCTGGGGAGGTTCTGCACAGTCAGTCCTTGGGGATGGAGGTCCCAAGACCTGGGCCTGGGAGAGGTCTGGTCCCACTGGCTGCCTGCCCGGTCCCGTCTCCGAGCATCTCCCTGCCCTCTCCTTCCAAATGGTTTTTGGAGGGTGGGGAGCACCCTGTTACAGGGCTGGGGAACCGAGCTGGAGAGAGCCCATGGGCAAGCTCCAGAGCGGGGCAGAGGGTGGGCTGAAAGGAGTTGTGTCCTGCCCAAGCTCTCCTGTGGGGCCGGGCCCCTGCAAAACAAGGCAGGAGGTGTGGGACAAGCCACCCTTCGGTGGCCTGGGCCCGCCAGCAGCAGTTTGCTGCCATGCCTGGGTCTGAGCAAGGGCTGGATCCTTGCAAGACCCTGCACCTCCGGGGGAACTCCATCCTGGGCTCCTCGTGGGGAGGATGTCTGAGCTCCCGACACCCTGCAGCGAGGGTTGGCGAGGGCATGTGGGCATGTTTCCCAGGAGCTTGGGAACATACAAACCCTGTAATGCCACCAGGCGAGACTCTTTCCCAAGCACTCACTTCCAGACAAAGCTGAGCTTGACCTGCTGAGATGGTGAAAAAGCTTTTAAAAAAGCAAAACAAATCACATTTACATTTCTTCCCCTGTACCTCCAGGTCAAACCCTGCCCCGCTCCGGCTGTAGCTTTATTCTGACTGTTACATCCGTTTCCATCTCCCACTCCCCTTTCACTTTGTTGCTGCTAACCAAGAAACCTTTGTATTTTGCATCACATTTAATTCCATAGCAACAGGTTGCTGCTGTCACAGCAGCTGCTGATTGCTTTTGAATTGTCTTTCAGGCAAGCTCCAGAATAAATACAAAAGAGCAGGTCTTTGCATGGCTCATATCAAAGCCAGCCAGTCCCAAAGCCTCCCAGGCTGGTATTTAAAGTCCCAGAGTCCCATATAAAACCTGAATCAACAAAACTGAAAAGGATTTCATTCGCGCACTCCCCCTTTTTCCCCTCTCCTGCTCATCAAACAGTAATTTCTACCCTGAACTGGTTTCCCAAAGGGCTCTTTAATGAGCTTTTTCTATAGAGCCTTTCACTCACATCTGCCCAGCTCACGCTGGCTAACACTGCTGCCCACCCGGCTCCTTTGGGCAAGGAAGCATGTTCCCCTCTCCTTTACTGCGCAGAAATTCAGGCTCCAAGTCCCTTCAAGACCATGTATAACACTCATAGCAAGCTTTGCTTCCCAAGACCAACGGCCCCTGCTAGTAAGAGGAGGCAAATATAAATTTGCACGGTGGTTGTGTATTGCCAGGTGCCTGTAAGCACCACTGGCTGCTCGCAGCGATGCTCTCGCACTCCCAATCCTGAGCAAAGCTGGAGCTGCTGGTCTCACGGTCGGGGGAGAGCCCGGAGCCTTCCCAGAGCAGGGCTGGATCAGACCCCTGCTCCTCTCAGATGGGGAGAGACACGCAGGGACGAGAAGCGTGAACAGGAGCCCCAGCTGGAAAGCCCATCTCGCCTGTCAATGGGCCCCTTTCGCGGGAGCTGCAGCAGCCAAGCGACGGCAAATAAGGAAAACAGAAGTATAAATTCTTCTAGTCTTCCTCAGAACTTTCCCTGCAAGAGTACGGCCATGTCTGGGTTGGGCCCCCTCGACCTATTTGGCAGAGATTAGTGTTACAGGCTTGCAACTTCTCCTAAAATCACGGCACGGTCAAGTCGAGTGAGAGCAGCCATGGAGAAGGAGACACGTGATGGCCTCAGGACAGAAGAAGCCCTGGACTTTATTCCCAGATCTACCACTAACCTTGGAAAAGATACTTGACGTCGTGCCTCAGTTTCCCAAGCGCTGAAGCAATAATAATTACAGCTGGGCTGGTTGCTTAGGAGGTTGTTTGTGAACCGCCCCACCAAGTGCCAACCCTGTTATTATTCCTCGGCCCTGTTATTAGACCTAAATCCAACTTGCCTAAGAATGAAGACTCCTGTGAAAAACATACAAATGGTTTCCCAGATCATCATTTTTATTAAAGTTCGCAGGCAACTGGAGAAAAAAAAAAGAGACTAGAAAACGTAAATAAACGTCATCCAGAGCATCACAGACCGGCTCTGCACAAAGTGTGTTCTTCCCAGCAGCAACTGGCGCTCGCTGCTCCGAAAAGACCTTTGTTGTTTGAAGCCAAGTCAAGGCTTTTCATCACATTGCATCATTCAGCTGGCCAGGCTACAGCTTAACCTAATCCAGGGGAGAAAGGCAAGCCCGGAGCATCTGCAGGACCAGATCTGCTGCGGAGGGAAGCGGGATGCTGGGGCAGTGCAGGACCAGCCTTCGGCAGAGCCAGCCCTGGAAGAGGCTGGTCAGGAGCTGCATCCTCATATGGACAGCCAAAATCCACGTGCCTTCCTCCACAGCGTGCATGAGGAGCGACTCGGGCTGACAGCTCTTGCATGGATAAACCCAAATACACTTGGCAGCCAGCGTGCGCAGACAACCTGGGGCAGCTGCAGCCCAACCGTTGGCTCCCAAAGCTGGAGCCCAACCTTTCACCTCTCCAAGGTGAAGACGGGATGCGCGGTGCATGGGGAAGGAGGGGATCCCTCCCCAGCCCGCCCTGCCAGCCCTGCACTGCTCCCCTATTTCACTCCTTTTCCCTCCGAGGCCCCACCAGACACGAGCTCTGCCCCGCTGCGCCTCTGTTTCTGCTCGTTTGCTAATTACGCTCTTCACCCACGCGCTGCTCGGCAAGCGCGGTAGGGGAACTCAGACGACCGGCTCCGAGCACGCAGTGGGTTTTATCTGGTGAATATCTGGGCAGCGGTGCCGGTGCCTTGGCACGCTAACAGAGCTGCCGCGCTCTTCCCAGCAGCTGCGCGGGGACCTGCCCGGCCTCCAACCAAATCGCAACTGGCTGCGGCAAGGAAAGGGGCGGGGAATAAAAAAGGCCCAAAGTGCAAAACAAAAGGCACCTGCCCTGTTTCGCTGCGGTACCCGGCACTGCTGGCAGCCACCCCGAGCTCCCATGCTTTAATGTTTCGACAGCCATTGCCTCAGCAGAACAGCCAGAGGATGGGCACAACCAGGTGCTCTCAATCCCTTTTCCCTTTAAAAACACACTTCCAAGTCACCCAAACAGCAGCTGTTGCCAATGGCAAGTTCGCTGCCTTTGGAAAAAAAAAAAAAAAAATTACTATCTCTTAACCCCCCCAACCAAGTAAGAAAAAGCACCTATCGGCTCCCCTCACCGTGCTTGCCGAGGGATGCAGCCCAGTGCACAGCCTCCATCTTCCCAGTCCCAGTGATGGGCCACTGGCACCCACAAGCCACCCCCGTGCCCCCCGTACCCAGCCCCAGCCTGGCAGCCAGCGCTCCCGGCTCCTCGCCATCCCCACGCAGCATCGGTGGCGGGGCTGGGTGGCCCTTCGTGCCCCCATGGTGCGGTGCCGGCGGTGGGGCCGACTCTGCCTCCCGCTCCTGGTGCCGGGAAGGGATGTGAAAGGCTCCTCGGGGTCCGGTGCGGGAGGATGGGAGGGGACTCGGTCGCTGTGTTGGCTCCAGCAGCGAGACAGGGGACACGGATGTGACTCTGGCACCTGGGGACGGAAAGACAAAGCTCATTAACGGTGTGACACTTGGCTCAGCCCGTGCGGGAGAGGATACAGCTGGCGCGATGCACCAGAAAAGGGGTGCACGTGGGCAGCTACTGGGGCAGCCCCCTGCCCCGACCCCAGGGGTGGGTGGAGGTGGAAAGCAGTCGGTTTAGTTGGGGTTTGGGGTGTGCTTTGCTTTCGCAGGAGAGGGGAGAGAGTGGGCGTTCAGCTGGGAGGGCTCAGAGCACCGGGGAGCTGGGCAGAGCTGTCCAGGAAACCTCTGCGGACATGACAAGGGAATGAAAAGTTGAGGGAAATGGGGCTTTTAGCTTTATTTTTAAGGCAGGGAAGAGGGCCCAAGAACTGGAACAGACAAAACAAAAAGACCCTTTTTCTCTTTTTCCACCAGTTCCTCCAAAACCATCCGTACAACCGATGTTTCCAAGGGGGTTGATTAATCCAGTCTGGGGCCGAGCTCAGACTGCACATGTTTCCATCTGCCCAGGGTTAGGAAAAGCCTGATTTTCATCGACTTTCCTCCCCAGGCCAGCCACTCCCTTCCAACGCTGCCTGATAAACTGGCTTCAGAGACAACCAGCCTCTTGGAAAAGAGCAGCAGCGGCAAAAAATCTGCAGTCCCTGTTTATCCGGCCTCGCTATTATACGCATGCAAATAGGTTTCCCTAGGAGCCACTGAGAGAAACCAGCTGTGACTTTGTTCCGGCAATACCAGCGGGGTTGTAACAGGTTGCAAGCAACCAACCTCGCAGCACGCAGGTGAGCTGCCGTGTTTAGGAGCTGGGAGATTATCCTGAGGTTGTTTTTTCTTTTTAGGCTGCTGTTTGCAGGCACCTGGGGCTTTTGCATAGGAAGGTGTCCGGCTGCGAACAGGGCTCTGGGGAGGGAGCTGGGAGCAATGCACGACAACAAAACCCTCCGGCTTCTGGAAAGGTAAAGGCTGACCAAGCGCTGCTCCACGTGGAAAGGAAGCCAAAGCAGCCAGCGGTAAAACTGTCTTTGCAAAAGGCTTGTTATCTAAGCTGTAATTAAATATAATAATCAGGAAAAGCCATTGAACAGCTCCGACGTTTAGTGTGACCACGGTATCGGAATACAGTTCTGGACCCAGCACGCTGCCTAAATCCTTGCAGTTTTGGGGCCAGAGATCAGCTTTTAGGTGCCAGAACTGCCTCAAAGGCTGCAGCATCGGCCGCTCAGTGCCCACCCAACGGCAGGTACCTGCTGCTGGTGCCACCCCACAGCCTCTGCGGGAGCCAAACCCACCAAAGGGCTCCGGGGGGAGCCACAAAATGGGCTCTGAGCTTTCAGATAAGCCCCAGGAAGAAGTGCCTGAGCAGCGCCTGGCCACCAGTGCCTGCTCCCTACAACCCAGACCGTGAGGAGGGTCCTGCGGGTGCTGAAAAGCTCCTAGCTGCTATGGGGCTTGCCTCATCCCCGTTTGTTTTGAGATGGGAGCTCTGAAATCTCCACCCCAGGGGAGTATTTGAGGCTCAGGAGCCAGCCCAGAGGGATGCAGTGACTCCCCTCTCCATTTCATCTTCCCTGCGTGGACCATGTAACCTGCAGCTCCCATGTCCCCAGAGACCATCCCAACACCCAGCTAAGGGCTCCTCTCCTTGACCCAAGCCCATCTGTGACCCTGTCCCAGGAAAATGAGAGCATCACACAGGTCAGATAGTTTGGCAAAGCCACTTTTAATTTGGAGACAGGCAGCTTGGAGAACCTGTTCCTGGTACCACCTGAAGTCACCTCCTGGGAGGCACCTCCTGGGAGGTGCAGAGTTGTCCCCATCAATTGTCACTGCACAGGACTGCAACAGACCACCCAGCATCATCCCCTGAGCTCCTGGCTGGGCTTTGCTTCTGTTTATAAACACGGAGAGTTGTTATTAGCCAAGCACTCAGTATTTTATTTACCTTTTGTAACCGTTCACCTCCTCGTGGCTCCACCACCACGGGTGGGAGGAGACCAGGCTTTCACGTTTCATATTACTAATCATGCTTGATCCCTGGAATTAACTGCTGGCAATAAGCACTAAATTAATGTCACATGGCATCCTTGGCAGGGGAACTGGGACCTCTGCTGAAAGGTGCACTGGCTCCAGCTGGGAGGGGTGAAGGCCATGCCCTCAAGGAAACATTTCCAGCTGATCAGTTTTATGCTTTAAATGAAACACAGACTCAGTGGTTTATGATCAACAATTTTCAAGGACGGATTATTTGGGTTTCGGGGCTGGTATGAATGCAACCTCACCAGTTTATAGGTGAGAAGGTTGTTTTTTTCATGACTACAAAGTATTATTTCCTACTGTGTGTTTGCCTAGGCCTTTCCCCACCCACCTGGCTTGCTCTGCTCTGAGGACACCTTGGATGGTCCCTCCTGAGCCTTCTCCAGCTCAGTGGGGTTCCCATAGGATTAGCATCCCCACGGCACGCCAGCACCCAGGCACGGGCTGGCCAACCTGCCTTCTGGGTGTCCCTTCTTGAAGAAGGATCCCCTAGGGACCAAAACGGAGCTTGCAGCAGAGACGTGACATGGTGGGAGCTGCAAGCCAGAAGATCCCTTGGCCAACCTGCTGTAGGGCATCAAGGTAGTTGTTAGGGACCCTGTGACCAGTCACCCCAGTTCCCAAGCCCAGTTTTGGCACCAGTGCAGCCAGGACAGCCAAGGCAAAGGTGTGGGACATGGCTGGTGGGACATGGGCAAGGCACTGGGGCCTTGCCTTCACTTGCCAGTTTTGGTGCTTTATTTAAGGAGCTGTCACAGTGGCTGAGGCCATAACAATAACTTAGTTTTTTTTAAAAAAAAAAAGTCCCTAGAAAAATGAAGAGACATTCTGTCTGGCAAGAACTCATGTATATTTTAAACACTTCTTTTAACTGAAGAGTGGAAGCGAAGCCAAAAAAACATATAAAACCCTCGCACAGTGACTTTTCACCAGTTTTATTTGCAGGTTGGCATTACAGTTCCTAGTTTTCTTGTGCTTGTGCCAGGCTTCAGATTACGGGGGGGGGGGGGGAATATCTATACAACCCCCACAAAGCTGTTTATTAGGTCTGAACAACCCAAATACAGTACGGAGGAAAAAAGGCAGGAGAGGAAAATAACGTCTCTGTGACTTTGGAGACGGCTTTTTATTCAGCAGCTGAAGAATCAACTCCCACCTCAAAAAATATTCCCTATTCCTATTCCCAGCAGTGCGGCTGGTGTTGAGCTTTAATATTCAGACGCATCTGCTACCAGAGAAAATTAATTTTCAGCTCTAGGCTGGCTCTTAGGGGAGGCCCCATTGACCTGAGTTGAAAATGATGGAGTCCTCACACTCTTTGCTGCAATATTTAATAGCTGAGTGGCAGTTAATTAGATTACTGAGCCACTGTGACAGATGCTAGGCAACGCCCGAGGAGGAGAATTTGGAAAGGCCATTATCTTCCAGTGCTGGGAAAGCTCTCAGAGATCTCCTTTTAACCCTTTCCACTCTTGCCCTGCCCTCACTGTGGTCCAGCCCATGTTAAAACCAGGTGTTTCGCAAATCAAAGGCCAGCATAATGCTCCGGGTGCTTTTTTTTCCACCCGAGAAAAGCAGGTGGTCACGTTGGGCAAATGCCCGGCAGAGATGCCAGGAGCTCCTCCTCGGTTCCCACCTGGCATCAAAAGAGATGATCACTGGGAGATGCCAGCAATTTCACCCACTGGGCGATTCCCAGGCGCACCAACCACACTGAGTGGGAGGCAGGGAAGTGAGAGGGTGTTAGAGGGTTTGGGCAGCATTCTTGTGAAGTGGATTTTGATGAGTCTATGGAAGAATTTCCCTCCACGCAGTCCCCACCTTTCAAATAAAACCGTAAGTGAAGTTTGTCAATCCCGCCCCCGTACGCAAGGGTTTCCCAGCTCCTTCAGCTAGCTGGGACGTAGTCTCCAACCACCAAAGCAGGGTTGTCTGCGTTGCTGGCACTGGTGAAACTGCTGACCGAGCTAGCAGAGGTGTTAGGGACTTCCTGGGAAGACGGTGCTATCCAAGTGTTGCCCGTATCAACATCTGCTTTCACGATGCAAGGTGAGAAGAGTTTTTGGCCTTTGTCTGGCCAGCTGCACCTCGGCACAGATTGGTGAAGACACGCAAAGCTCTGCAGAGCAAAGCTGGTAACCAGAATGGCAACAAGGCATCCCACTGGGGAGGAGAGAGGAGGAACCAACAGCCCTGTCCCAGTGGCACTGCAATAGCACCTTCTCTGAGCGAGGGAGAACCGGAGCACCAGAATGAGACAGGACATCATGAGTTTCCAACAACTACATTCTCACACACCTCAAAACACTGATAAACACATTCTCCTTCTGGTTACAAAACCCCTTCCCTCCCACTCGGGTCTTACACAGAAGTCTCAGAAGTTGTGATTTAACAAGCAACAGTCTGGATGTTAAATAAACACCAGGACCATCAAATGCACCGTGGCTTCTAAGCTTCTGCTCCTGCTACCCACTGAAATGTAAATACAGAGCATAAAAAGAGATCCAGGATTTGCCGGCATCCCAAGGGTCACTTGCCTATGTATTCATCAGCTCCAAAAAAATCACCCAGATACCCAGCAAAAATATCAAACTACTGAGACTTTTTCCAAACCACTTGTTGCCCTGGCATCTCCCAGAAGTCATCTGCAAGCGCTTTTAGAAACGGTAACCCCCTCCGCCACACAGGGGCAGGATGTATTCTATGGTGACAGCCAGGAGAGCAGGTGCTGACACATCTGCCCTCCCATACCCACACACACGCAGAAGGGTGACGCTGGCACACCCAGCTGGCTCAGAGCAGAGACAGGGGATCTGTGGACTGCTTGCAGCCACCCATGGAGATTTCTCTTCAGATACTGAGGGCACCATCTGGAAACAAGAGAAGCCTGGGAGCTAGGTAGATTTACATCATGGAAGAGCTGATTACTCTTTTCTGGTGCTGCATCCCACCTTTAAATGCACCCTTCTCACAAAACACGAGCAACCTGGAACCCATGGCTGCAGTGTGGTGTGTGGAGATGCAATTGAGGTGAGACAGCAAGTTTTGATTTAAGAGGAGGAGACCCTTACCTTATTGACCTCCTGGATACAAGTCCCTGAGCCCTGACCCTCATCACGATGGCAAGTGCTTCCAGGTGCTGACAAAAGCTGTGGGGATGAGCGAGTAAGGCACTGTTGTGATACAGTTCCACGTGTCTGACGTAGGGTCGTAGCAGTCCAGCGTTTTGCACCTCTGAGTCCCAAAGTAACCCCCCACCACGTAGAGTTTATTCCCCGAGGCCAAAGCGTGGCACGACATGCGCTTGGCTGTCATGTCCCCGATGCGCGTCCACTGGTCTGTTTCACAGTCAAAGCGGTAGGCAGATGCTGCTGTGAACTCGGTGTCTCCTCCCATGATGAAAATCTGGCTGCCCAGGACAGCGGCTGCCGTGTAGCGCCAGGGCTGTGGGCATTCGGCTTTGATCATCCACCGATTCTCAGCTGGATCATAGCACTGGACTTTGGACACCATGTCTCGGTGAATGCTGGTCCCACCAAAGACAAAAAGCTTGAGCCTGGCACTCACCACCGCAGCGTTGCTCACTCCATCTCTCAGAGGAGCCACCATTGTCCATTTGTTGGATATGGGATCGTACTTCTCTACTTGCTTCAAGGAAACAGAAGGAGATGCAGGAAAGACTCCAGCCACTGCAGTGTGTCCACCAACGACATAGAGGCAGTTCTCCAATTCAGCCGAGCCATGCCCAAACCGAGCTATTAACATTGGGGCAGCTTTTGACCATTCCTCGTGCACAGTGTCATACACCCATACATCTTTTGAGACCCCATTCTCCGAGCCCCTGCCTCCAGTGATATATACTTTGCAGCCAATGGCACAGGCACTAAACTCCTTCCGTGGACTCGGCAGGTCTGCTTTGGGGATAATTTCCTTTGCTTTGTGATCCACTTGGTAGATCTTATCACACATGAAGGTCTGTCCTCCCAGGATCAGCAAGGTGTGCCCAGCTTTGCGAGGCCTGGCACAGGGACTGGTGACCACCCCATCATTCTGGAGAATCTTCTTCTTGCACTGAATAGCTTCATCCAAGACAAGCTTGTTCCTTTCATCTACCATGATCAAGTCCTCACAAGCCAAGGCTTCCTTGAGGCATTCAGAAGGAAGCAAGGCCAGACGAACGTTCCTCAGGAGTTCTGGGAGATAAGCCTTCCGCTCATCCAGATCGTATTTCACCCACTGGATGACAGCCTTAAAGACCTTTTCTTCATCCTCAATTTCCAGCTCATCACTGGAGATGAGGTCCAGCAGAGTGTCCTTGGAAAGGTTGTTGAAGTCCTCACTCTTGTGAACAGTCTCAAAGTTGACCAGGCACATCCTCCAGGAGAGCTCATAGAGCCGCCGGCACTGATGAGCATCCGAGAGCAGCATCATGCCCAGGCAGTTGGAAGGGTAGAGGTTCTTCTCCAGGAACTCAGCCGCCGCGTCTCGAACGTCGTGGAACTGCAGCATGTCTCCAGCCTCCAGGAGGGACTCAGCGTTCTCCTCATTGATGATGATCCGAGAGGAGTAAGCAAAGTCCAGCAGTAGCTCCAGCACCTCTGGGTGAAGGCTGTCATGGAAGTTCACCTCATCATCCAGGCTCTCCCGGAGGCCGTTGCTAAACATGGCTTCAAAGTATCTGCTGGAGGCAGCCAGCACTGCCCGATGACATGGGAATGACCTGTTTCCTGCCCAAAGAGTGACATCAGTGAACATGCAGTGCTTCCGCAGGGTGTTCAGATGGGACAACACGCAGTCCGGGTGGGAAGCTTTGTGAAAAAGCAAGATGTTCATGGAGCCGGTGCTAGTCCGGGATTTACGGTTCTCGTGGACACTGACTGACATGATGACAGAGCTCTTGCCTGCAGAGAAAAAAACAGAAAACCCATTATTCTCTTGTCCTCACTGATGTAAGGCATGAAGAATATATGCATTTGCTATCCAACCCTGGTAGACTGTCAACGGACCTCAAACGTGAAGCACCAGGTGACATCCCAGCGCTCCTGCACCCTGGCTTGCAGAGCCCGTGCCTCTTGCACCCTCACATCCTCCAGAAATTTAACTTGGGCCGAGCAGGGTGGGAAGGCAGAGCAGGGTGAAAGGGGAAATTCTGCCCTTTGGTTTCAGCAACACAGCAACAAAGTGAAGCAATCAAAACCCAAACTTGATGGTAAATTGTCTCAACAGCCCCTAGAGGGTATTGGCAAACCGCAGAAGAGTTATTTTTCCTTAGAAAACAGCATTAAGAGAGCAGTCTATCCAGGATAAAGGGCACTGGTCTGTTCTTGGCTCAGCAGAAATCGAGTTTGGCTTCTGATTTTCCTGAAGATTATTGCAGGTTTAGGAAAGGCAATTGCTACTGGTTTTATTTATGGAACATTGAGCTACCAGCACAAGCCAAAAGTTTTGAACAAATTTTACCAAACCCATTCATTGTAGTTTTTGTTGATAAAACTCACCAGACACTTCATGTGACTTAAACATTTTGCAGGACTGATTCACCACAGAGAATAAGACAAAAGAGACAGCTAAATTATGCTTTTTAACAGACAGGCAGAAGCAAACACAAGGCTTTTATTAGCTGCTATTTCATTTAAGTGCTACCCGATACCTATCCTTGCCCGTGGAAGAAAAAGCCTTTGGACCAATCAAATTAATAGTACTTAGATGATAAAATCCAAGTCCTTTGCTCCAAAATATTTTAGCCAGCTCTATTTTGTCCCTCATGTAACCTAAGTAGACAGACAGATACTCCTACAGCCCTCTCTTACAGCAGGAAGTACTGAAGTTGCTAGCACGACTGTCCGGAGGTTTGAAAAATGAGCCCAAAAAAAAAGAAAAATCGTGCCCGCCTGCTGTGCCTCCACTACGGGCCCCCGTGACAGCAGAGGCAGCAAAGCCATCGCAGGCACTGTACTACATGTCATTTCTTTTCAGTAAAAGAGACTCTCCCTAGCTAAAAGCGGAGTTTGCAGGCTGGCAGCCCACCGAACGGGCTCAAGATGGGGCAAGCCACAGAGCTTGGGGGGGTCTGGGCTGTCCCAGGAGCGTTTCAGTGCTTCGGGCAGGGAGGACCCTCTTGGGGTGCACGGGAGCATCAGGGTCTGCCATCAGCTCAGCTTCCCTGCCAACACAAGGCAGCCAGGAGAAATGGCTACAAGCTGGGGAAAGCGGGTCTAATTCACAGGAAAAGGGTTGCTTGAGAAACTCTATCCGGCTCTGCTAGACCTCATCTCTCACCCAGGACTATTTTTCTATCCCTTTCCTACCCCATCTTCCCAAAAACATCACAGTTTTGCTTTGCAGGCTGGAGACACCAGGGCTGAAATCCCACAGCAACCCGCTCCAGCCACCCAATTGTTTAGAAATCAGTAATTAGCCACACAGATAGAGCTGGGGAAGGGGTTTTGGTTGAGTTGGTTTCGTTGTTGTTGGTTGGTTGGTTTTTTTAACTTGCTCTTCGCAGCCTGAGGTTTCTCAAGGGTCTTTCTCCCCTGCGAGCACAAGGTCTACACCGAGAGAGCTGACACAGAGGTCCCAGGCTGCTGGTGGGTCACAGCCTTGACCTGTTGGAGACCTGGAGCTGCACAACCCTCCCACGCTCCACGGGTGGATGACCTCAAGCAGAGGTGGATGACCAGATAAGCTGCCTGACTCACGCTCCGCTCACATGCTTCCTACCCCCTGCTTCTCCAGCGCCTCCAAAACAGTCCAAATTTGACAAATAGTTGTGGGCACGTCCTTCCTTCCCCACCTCCTGCCGTGAATTATTGAGGTTGGTCTTCCCGAGGCTTCAGTCATTCCTCAGGACTGTGTCACAGTCCAGGGAAAAGGTCTCTCTGTGCTTCTCCGTGCAGAAACGATAGCTTGCCCAAAGCAGCCACAACTCCAACTTGGCCTCCGCGCCAGGCAGGAGCATTGCCACGGGTATTTGGGTTGGATATGTGCACGCTCCTCGCCAAAATCCCTGCAGCCTGGGCTTGAGGCCGCCAAGTTTGTTTCGCTCGGGATCGGAGGCTGCGCAGAATCAAGGCTCCAAAACAGGAAGGAAAATGCCATTACGGAGCAGCGCTTTGAAGTGCATCTGAGGGAAATTGTTTCCAACATCTGCACCCAGCACAGGGACAACACTAATTTAAGAGGTTATATGGATTCTCGTGTCAAAGCTCTGTAACGCCAAAGCGAGGAATACAAATGAAACATTTATGAGTCTGCTAAAAGCTATTGATTTAGGTCCCTATTCCTACAACCTCAGAAACCACCCTGACACCACTACTGCTTGCTTTGCTCGCAGCTCAGGTCAGCTATTCAATATTAACCTTTGATTTGCTTATGCACAGAAAATTAAGCAATTTATATAGGACAGCTCTGGAAACAAACAAAAAGATTGCAGGAAGGCAGCATAATTTTTTCTGACACTAAGATTAGAAAAGCCACTGCTCGGAATGGAAGGAGCAGGTTATTTAGAAATAAAAAATGTCTGTATAAAAGCTGCAGCAGAGCCACTTTATATATACACACATATATAAAAAATCTCAGGCTTCCAACATCAAACATCTTGCCCAAGGCACTGGGTAACCAAATAATATTTCTACCCAACGGGTATTGAGGAGCAGGTTCCAGCCCAGTCCCCATTAGGACAGCTCTTCATATCACCCTGTTCCACTACAGGCACCAGCTGGTCCCCAGTACGGCTGCAAGCCTGAAAGCTGAAGAGCCGCACGCAGCCCCTTTAGTTGGCCTCTCCTGGAGCCGGGTGATGACACTGGATGTCACTGGTCACAGATGACCCGGGCTGGACAGACCAGTAAACTGAAACTAAAGCAGCCTTTGAACTCTGGTGCACAGCCATCTCACCAGCAAGGCTTGCTCGTGGTTTTCAGCAACTTCCAAACAGCTTGTTTTGAGGGCTTCTTGAATCCTGCCATAGCTGGGCACAAGCAGAGAAGTGGCAGGTACTAATTCTTCCTCTCACAAACGCACCCCACTGCATCTCTCAGTCTACCAGAGAACTTGGCATCATCCCACCCGTATCAGATGAACAGAAACTGCAGGCAGCAGCTATTTCATCTGACCGGTTTCTTCCAAAATCTAGCAGCCCTATGAACCTCAGAAGCCTGTAACTAAAAGGATCGTCTACACTTTTCATGAGGTGCGCAAACGTAAGCCGCAATGTAAGCGATGTTTAACTGCAGCGATGAACAGGCTGGACCCACGACATGCTCTTAGGCACTTCTCAGAAGCAGATGCATGCAGAGCAGAATTTGTCCCCTACTACATTCCTTGTTTCCCTTATCCATCTACTGAGCTAAAGAGAAAAAACCAGAACCACTCAGAATGAGGAATATTTTACACAAAGAAACTTGTCAGTGGCTCCTGCCAAGCTCCCACCTGCTCTGCGAGAGCTCAGGGGGTTATCGGAGCTCACAGCTGCATCTTCCATCATGCAGGAAGCTATCACCAGAACAGACCCGTCAATGCGAATAGCAGAAGGCATGACCTGAACAAACCGGGTCTGGGATTTCTCCACACTGCATTCATTTTTTTCCTTCAAAAGGCGTTTATTGAAAAAATAAATATCTACTGCATAGCCTTTTAGAAGGATCTTAACTGCACGCAGAGGTAGAAATAACCCTTCTTCCATATGGATGAGGGCAGAGGGGCATCAGTTTTTTGACAACTATCCAATGCTGCCTGCTGGCTATAGTATTCCCCTGGCTGTCTGCAGCCTTTGTACAGCAGATATAGGAGAGACAGGATTTTTCCAGCAGAGCAAGATAAGGGCACTTTGGAAATCCTTCCACTCGCCCACACAGGGCAGACAGCAACCCAAAAGAAGGGTTGGAGTTGGCTCAGGGACAAAAGACCCCTCAGATCTCAGCTCATGAAGAAAACACCCCAGCAGTCTCTCTGGACAGGGACAAAGCTGCCAAAGAGAACGGGGTAAAAACAAAACCACAGAGCTGGCCAAACTCCGCACCCGAACAACGACCACAGTTATCCCGTCCGAGCGCCGCTTGCTTCCTACAAACCATGCCCCAGCAGACAGCTGTCCCTCCTGGGCTGGTGGGTCACCATGTCGGAGTCCGCTATAGGGAGCTGGTATGGGTCATTTAGGACAACCTCAGAAACACTCTATCACCTCTTGAAAAGCCCAAGCAGCATTTAGAAATTGGATAATTCGAAGCTGGATCAGCCTCCAGTCTCCAGTCACGAAAGAAATGCATGAGAGGACAGCTCAGAAGGACTACTGATACATGCGCTATATTTAACTAGGCTTGGGGTTCCCGTCTCCATCTTAAACCAGCAGGCTGTCCACAAATCTGCAGTTTCACTTATTATCTGCAGGAAATCACCAGCTGAGATGCTGCTTCCTTTCAAGAGAACAATATTTGAGAGTAAGATGTTCCCCAGTGGGACTTCAGGGGATCAGGAATCATTTCTGCTTATAAGGGCAAAAAGTACAGGATTTAAAAGTGTTCTCCCAAGACCGTAAAGGTTCGCTAAACACCAACAAAGAGCCCAAATCCCATGAACCAAAGCTGGCGCTTTCTGTTTGCTAATCAGACTTTCAGAGAAGCAGCAAGCAGAACACATTTCTTTTTGCCCCACTCAACCATGAGTAAAGTAAATAAATAAGTAAATAAATAAGCAATAAGGTTCCCTGCTGGCTCAGCTCAGAAGACGTGGAAGAAGCTGCTCATGCCACAGTAGAGATTCATTCCCAAGCAGTCAGCCCTCCATGTATGGACTGCACTACAACCTATAGCTAGCTGCTCCTTCCAGACTAGAGCAGACCTGCCTCGAGCAGCCAGCGATGGATGCTTTCGCAGGGAGGCAGGCGTAAGATTCTTTTTTTTTTTTTTTTTCTCTCTGATTTCACAATATCAGCCCTTTGGGGTGAAATGCCATTTTGAATTCAGCCAAAGTTCAGCTTCTCCCTGGAAGCGGTGGAAAAATTCTCTACCCATTAGTAACGCTCCTGTTCCCTCATCCCAAAAATCTGTTCCTTTCCAACACCTTCACGAACTCCACTGCCTGGTGCTTAGGCCAGCAACACCATCGCAGGACAAAACTACTGGCACAGAACAGCCAATTTCCCCCTTTTTACTGTACAGAGTAGCAAACTAGAAACCTGAAGTCACCCACTGTGTTGTCTTCACGGGGAGGAGCTCCTTGCAAATCTGCTTAGGAGAAAGATCAGTGTGGCAGCTCACTGTAAAACACGCGCCCCAGATACGGCTGCTTTCAGATGCAATTTCTCAGCATTGGAGAGGCATTCACATACTCATGGACACAGCTCAAGCTTCAAAAGTGAAAAAAACCCAACAGAAAAAAGGAAAAGATGGGGGGAGGGAGACAGAAAACAAGAAAGGGGAAGGAACAAATGTAAAGATGTTTTCAGATGACTTTCATGTCCTTGCAAAACACGGTGGACTATCAGGTATACAGCTTGAAGCTGCTCGAAATGCTCGACACTAATAATGCCCTTCTGTAAAGAGTGCTTGAGATGAAAGGAATTAAAATAGCACCTGGCATTTAATGCAGCACTGCACTTGTGAAGCGTGGAGCCCAGGCTGCTGCCAGGTGGGCAGCAAAGGATCTTCACCGCATCGTCCCTCCGCTCTGTCCACACTCCTGTGTGCCTGGGTGCAGGCTTCGCTCTCTAACAAATCGGGTTCATCTCCAGCAGCTCTGGTGAATTTAGTGGTTTGCCCACAACAGTCAAATTTGTTCTTGCCTTCTTCAGGATGACTAACGCAGCAAAGATGCAACTGTGATTTTACATGCTGGAATTCAGGCAACGTAACTCTGCCATGAATCAGCGGGTCTCTCTGTAACAGAGCTGGATTTGGCCTTCCCGACAAACTCTCGCCGTTTCATCATATTTGCAAATAGGCAAGCAAAGACAGTTGACCTCATCCCCCCAAAGCAGAATTTCTGACCCTGCCCCAGCCTTTGAGAATGGAAGACATCCTTATTGTTTCTTCTCATTTTCTCACTTTCTAATCTAGCCTGCATATCCCAGACACAAAACAGAGAGACCATGTGAAAGGCTCCTTCTGTTGGCTCAGACAGAAACTGGGAGGTTTTCCAAGCCCAATTCTGTAGGCTCCAGGAGATCAGATTGTCTGGAGAAGGTCCGGGCACGTATCTGAATGTGCTTACTAAAGCAAAGCTGCACTCAAAACTCAGTCTGTCGATCACTGCTTCACATCCCATTCTCACCAGTACCCACCGCTCCTCCCTTTAAACCTGTGCTCCACTCTGAGCCCAAAGCCACCACAAGAATCTACTGAATGCCACTTAGCATAGAAAACAAAAGCAGTGTTTCCAAGCTGTACCAATTAGCGAGGTTCTTGTTCTGTCTTGCAAAAGCACTGGCGAAAGGGGCAGTTGTGCCTCAAATCTATAAGACATGGACTAACCTGAGCCAACGGCAACCGTGTTCCAACCAAAACAAAAATACCAGTAGGAAATCCACTTTCCATGCAATAGATGCAGTTTTATTGACAAATCAGGTATTGGATTTGCTACTCTGCAACTGAGATACTCCATCAAGCTTCTTGAGCCACCTGTGATGCAATCAAATAAAAGTTCATGTTCACCACTAAGCACATTGGCTTTGCAGTTCCTGGGAATACCACACCCTCCTACAGCCACTATCCAAACCGGGATAAATAATGCTTTTAGCCACAGTTCAGGCTCCAGACAATAGCTTTTCATTGCTACGCCGTAACCCCAGTGGGTCTTTTCAGAGACTGTGATTCATTTCAGAGGCTGCGATTCATTTCAGAGGCTGCTGTGGGGTTTTGTCCTTCCCGGCTGCCCTCTAGCTCCACCAGTGAATAAATCCCATTCTGCCAGATCAATCACAGTCGCTTTGCAAAATGAATGCGGGGCTGCAGAGGAGGCAAGCGAGTTTGCAGCCCCATCTCTCAAATTATACTCAAAAAGGCTCCGGAATGGAAACAATCTACTTGATCGCAGTACCTACCCCAGCCCCATCCAGGCAGGATAAAGTCCTTTTCAAGCAAGCCAACTTGCTGATGTGCTGCCAAGGCAAAAGGCCTTCGGTACTTCAAATATAGATGAGCGGAACCACACGCCACTTCCCCGGGAAAGTTCAGAAGATGAGATGTGGTATATGCGAAATTAACGCCAGAATAGCCACTGCAGCTGCTGACTCCAGAAAACACATTCAGATCCTCCCACACTCTCTGCGCACTGTGCCCGGCTCCTGGGCTGAGGCTGGCAGAGCCGATTGCTCCGATGGTCGGGCTAACCAGAAGCCCTGCTATGGATGCTCACACCAAACAGGTCTGTCCGCCTGCTGTCAGGGCAGGATTTCAATTTTGTGCCTGGCCAGTTAACCTAGGATTTTATTTTGTCTTCCCCGCTCCCCTGCCAGGCAGGAGATCTTGATGCAACTGCCAGGTTCGATTTGCAGGAGTTCATTTACAATTCTGGACGGAGTTCAGAGCCCTGGACACAGGAGGCCCTCGTGTCTCCTGAATCAATTAGCCCCTGATGTTGATGGCATGGAGGACAGCCGTCCCCAGCTGGATTGCGAAGCACTGACAGATATTGAAGGGGGCTGCAAGACAGGGCACTGCTCATTGCCCTCTGGCTCTGGACCAAAGGAACGAGTATGACACCCATCTTTGATCTTTTAATTTCAGTACTAACACAGCATCAAACCATGCACTCAGCTTGCAAGTTCTGGATCAGCATGGGAGCACTGCAGCAGCCCAGGTTATCCCAGGCATCTGCGCAGGCATCACAAGCAAACCAGAGTGATTGCCAGCGCGCTACAGTAAAAAATTTCCCTCTCCACAATCTGGCAGGCTATCATATAAAACCGGTAGTCTTTGCAAAGTCCAATGGTCAGCAAACAGACAGTGGTTACAGGACATGCAACGTTCACAAGCTCGAGGATGGGGGGAAGACAGAGCAGCCTGTACTGACCGGAGAGATACTAATAGCCACTGCGGGGATATAAAGTTGATAAGCAAAGACAGACCGATGCGATGGTGGTTAAAGGTCAGGCCAGGGGCCTTGGGGCAGCTTGTCACAGCTAAAAGCTTCCTAGACGGCTTTCCCACAGCCACTGTTTTAAGCAACGTCAGTTACATTCACTACAAATCAATTAGAGTCTATAAAAGATGGGAGTAAATCTACTCCTCAGTTCAATTGCTGACACCGCTTCCTCAGACCTGCCCCCTCCACAGTCACCGTCACTGCTGCGGACACCCGGGCCAGCTCTGCCCGTCCTGCTCCACCTACTCATGCCCAAGGCCAAGGCACTGCTCAACACCCTCTTTGGTAATGCTGCCACTTCCCTCCCCATCTCGCAACGCACTGCCCATCCTCTTCCACCTCCACAGAGGGCCACATCCTGCCCTTCCTGCTTCACTCAGCTACCTGGTAAACATTGCCTAGAACTTCCTCTGGCTGTTAAGAGGAAGGACCTGAACTCCTGCGGGCTTTGGGGTGCGGCTGGTTACCACTGTAGGGACAAAAATGGTGTCATAATTCACACGTACATACATACACGTAGACGTGCACACACTCCTTGTCCCCATCCAGGACCATGCCCAGCATTCGCTCCAGTGCCGGTGGGACCATTTATATATCAGACACACGCTCATTTTCACATATTTGGAGTATGTGTCATGCAGCATCTTGTCATCTGTTCCCAAGCTGTCTGCCTTCACAAGTTTCATTTGCCTAACTCCTTCAGTCAAACGATTTTCAACTGGCCTTATCTCCTCTCCAAAACCACATCCACGCTACCATCCTCACCGCTTGAGTTACTCGAACCTGTCCCAAACACAGCATGGGAGGCTCCCACGGGGCACGCTTCACATACATGCTGAGGCAGAAGAACTTGAGGTAACAGTCCCCACATACTTGAGAAAATGAACAAAAAAAAAAAAAGGATAGTAAGTTTAAGTTCCCCAGTGCTGAAGCTGCGTACAGTCTCCTGTGTCCACGTTACGGTGCGACTAATTTGCTTCTGCAGCAAATTTCACTCTGGTTTCAGTCCTGAGAATCTTGTGCCCACCCCACACCTTCCCCCTGCCGAGCAAACTCCCCCCAAGAGCATCACTGAATATATATAGCCTTATCATGGAGATAAACCAGAGCAGATTGTTAGGGTTAAAGACACAAAAGAAACAAAATTCGGTTTGGGATAAGGTTTGATCTGAAGCAGCAAACAGGACAAAGAAAACAGAGAGGTCCCAGAAAGGGTCCCATCTCACTAAGGAGTCAGATCCCCTGACAAGAAAGTACAGCAGAGCTCAGACCTGGTTTGCACCCGCTCTGGAAGGAGACTATTACCAGAGCAGTGATCAAGAACTCAGCTGAGTTAACAGAGGCAGCTGGCCACCACCAGAAACGTGCGGGGTGTGTTACAAACATCTCGCGTTGCTCCTAAGGTAAGTTCAATAAAAACAAGTGTCACAAGACACAGGAAGGAGGGAGAAAACAAAGGAAGTTGTTAAAGTATAAAGGTTATAGAGTTGTTTGTTCTTCCTGGGGCTCTGGATCTCTCCAGAAGTACATCTGGAGAAAGACCACAAAAGCTACAGCCCACGGCACCCTGACCAGGGAGGTTACTGCAGCAGATCATAAGAGAAGAAGACACAGAGAGACTGCCAGGAAAACAGAAACCAGTTATGAAGCCAGGGGTCTCCACATAAATAGCATGAAACACTGAGGTGTGTTTATGAAAGGCTGAGGACAGAAGATTTTCCCAAGCACAGATTTGGCTAGACTAAGCCCCCCCACCTCAAACCCTCCAAGTGCAAGTGGGTGGATGAAATAAAAAAGAAAAAAAACCCCAAAACCAAAAAACCCAACTACCAAACAGGCTTGTAACTTTTTTAAATGCAAAGGGGCCTGTAAGGACAGCAGAGGGATGAACTATTTTTTCTCCTCTGTCAGTTCAGTCATTCGCACAAACCTGCACACTTCTCTAGACAGCGTTACTCAAACTGTTTTCATCAGAAAGGCCATGGAAGTTGTGTCCCTTCAAGCACAGTTTTGAGAGATACATGTTCGAGAGAGGAGAAAAAAAAAAAGAAAATGAAAAAAAAAGAAGGAAAAAGGCAATGCCACTTTACTTTTATATTCAAGACATGAATAGCTGCTTCTTTTTTTTTTTTTCTTTAGAAAAGCCTTTCACCTCCCTAAACATTTCACTGCCGGGTTTCCACGCGTGTGAAACACGGTGCTCCGAGATCCCCGGCAAGCCCCGGGGCCGGCAGCCGGGGCGGCGTGCTGGGTGTCCTGCTGCCGGCCGGCAGGTCCCTGCCCTCCCCCGGGCCCGTATCCCCGCAAAAGCAAAAGCAAACCCGGCCTTACTACGAGGGGCCAGAGCCGGATCTGGAAGCGGCCGCTGGAGCCCACAGCTCGGGAAAACAACTCACCGTCTCTCTCCGCGCCCGACCAAGCCGAAACCTCCGGCAGCGCCGAAGCCCCCCCCAGCCCCGCAGGGCGCCCGGCGGGCAGGAGGGAGGGCGGCGGACAGCTCCGGGGCGGGGCGGCTCCTCGGCCCACGCGTGGAGCGATGCGCGGCGGCGCCCCCGCCTCCCCCGGCCCCGCGCGCTCCCTGCATACAATGTAACCCGCGGGTGGAACCTGCCTCGCGTGGGACTTCGGGGGCGGGGCCAACCACCGCCGCCGCGGCCATTCAGGGAGCGCCGAGACCGTGACGCCACTCTTCGCCTCGCCCCCCTGCGGAGCGGCGCATGGGAGGAGGCGGCCGCAAGCGAAGTGCAGCGACCAATAGAAGAAAAGGAAGGCGGCTTGGGGGCGGGACGAGGGCGGCCCGGAATTCCCCGGGTCCTAAAGTCCGCCTTCCTCCGTTTCAGCCCTGCTGAGCAAGTCTGCGCTGCCCTCTGCTCCCCCCACGGGTGTGTTGCAGCCCCCACGCCCGCTGGTTTGGCACTTCCCGGAGGGCTTGCGGCGTGCTCTGCGCTGGCACCCCGCTGCATAGCCGCCGGGACTGCTCTTCGGACTGTTGTGGAACCACCCGTGACATCCCCGTGGCAGAAACCCTCCCCTCTGATCCTGGCCTTTGCCCCCTGAATCAGAGCTCCGCTGGGTCCTGGTGCTCCCGGCGCAGGAATCAGGCGCTCAGCCTTACATGTCCAGCAGGATCGGCACCTCATGGTGCGTTGTCCTTGCGTGTCGCTCACCCACCTTCAAGCCACGCCTGCAGCAGGGCAGTGAAAGTCAGTAAAACTCTGCTAAAATTCAGGCAGGTTTCTGAAATCTCCGGCCTCAGCACAGCAAAATTTCGCTACGTGGGGAATGCGAAGGTCGACAAACTCCCACGGGGTCCCTTTGCCTGCGAGGATCTGCAGAGAGCTTGGGATCAGACGGGAGACTGACCGGCACCCGTGCCCCCCGGGTGGGGACGACCCGTCAGTCAGCGCCTTCGTCTGGAGGGAGCGGGTGGAGGACTTCCAAGTGCTTCCTTTAGCAAGCACTATGGGCCGGACAGGGGGAAAAAAGGCTCATTTAGAAACAATAACATTTTTCACATAACGCAGGAGCAGCTGGAGGCGCGCTGGGAGCAGTCCTGCCTCCCGTCCCACACGTGTCCCCCAGCCTGCGCTCCGGGGAGGGGCACGGCAGGGACCTGGGAGCCGGCCCCCGTGCCAGAATTTCACTGCGAGTGGCTGCATCTCCCCGCGGACCGCTGTAATGTTTCAGCTACCAGAAAAAAAGAAGCTGAAAGCTTTTTTGGATACACAGAGGAGGCAGGGAAGAGGCGTTCCTTATCTTCTCCCATGACCCCATTTCTCCAGAGCACTATACTCAGTCACAAGTGTTCACTAGTAAGATTCAAGTGAAAAACTAACAGTTCTATTAAGTGTATCTCCCCAGATAATAGCTGGATGGAAATATCCAGGTCCAAAGTGTGCCGAACTGTCTGTACGCCCCGGGATGGACTATTCACGGGCTGCTACTCCCGACCTACTAAAGGAAATCTCTTCAAGTTTTCCACCGAAGTAACCTCCACCGCTTGTCCTTGCTTTGCAGTGGCGGCTCCTGTGAAATATGCCTGCATGGCCAATTTTACATGGTGCGGACATGGGAGGAGGTGGAAGGTGGCTGCTGTGGGGAATATATTGAAGCAAAAATCCCAATAAATACTAAATACAGTCCTTCCTCCTCTTCCCAGGTTGAAACAGAAGATCAGCTACAGCTGGCAGAGGCTGTGTATGGTAAATAACAAAGTATGCTGAAGATGTTGAACTGTATCAAATTCCTGGTTTTTTGGATCTGTGTTGTTCCAGGTCATTGCAGTTTAACTCTTAGAGTGCTGCTGTCTTCCCAGCTACAAGCATAGCTGCTCTTGAAGAGGCTGAAAATTGTCCCGGGGCCTGTTAATGACTTTAATGAGCTGTTCAGGAAGACAAGAGGGATTTGTGCAAGAGGCGGGTGTGGTGGCATCCTGAACGCATCTGTTCAACAACAACAACAACATGAAAGACAAAATTGATTTTCCCTTTTACTGCTGAGTTCCAGCCAGCTGCTCCAGAATATGAAAGAGCTGTGGAGCAAAGTAAGGTCATGTTTCTTAATTCCAAAGCACTTTCAGAGTGCTACTACAAAAGCAAAATCCTGTCCTAGCAAGCTGTGTGTGTGAACCCAGCCTGTCTTCTGCAACTGGGCAGGGAGAATTTCTGGCAGCTGCCTGTTTTATAGAGACCTACAAATCTTGGAAGAGCTCTCTGCAAAACTCTATCTGAAAAGATGCTTCTAGGACACAATGTCTAATGCTAATCTCCCACCCACCAGCTTTCTAGCTGTGTAACTCTCTCACTCCTCCATCTCTGGCAAAGCTAAACAGAGGGCAGTCCCAGCAAACGCTGCAGGAAACATCCTGTGCTGTACCAGTGCACACATCTGGTGTTAAGATGCTCAAAGAGATGGATTAGGATACTAGCTTTTGTTCCGAGGGAGCAGCAGAAGGCCAGATATGGCAGTCGTGGGCACACCAGACACACAGACGGGCAGCTAGCTCCTCACCGTGAAGGAGGAGCTGAGCCAGACATCTGAGAAGGCAGGGGGCGCACAATGGGAATGCTTAATGGCAAAGGAAAAAACCTGGCAGACATTTGAAAATGTTTTCAAACCTCTTGTTAAAGAGGATTTAAGAACTAGGCGTGTGTAGGGAAAAGAAGCTTAATTTATGATGAATGTTAATACCAGCTCCTCGCATACGATACTGGCCTCGAGCATCCCTGAGGGTATTTGAGGGACTAGTGCTGTGGTTATGATTTCAGCGTATAGGGGAAATTCGCTTGCATTATTAAACAAATCTTGCCCTGCATTCGCCTTTGGTTTGATGTAAGTAACGCGTAGTCGATCTTAGCCAGCTGGGGGGACAGGATGCAGCAACTTGTTGGCATTTTGAAAATAAGTTGGAAAACTGCTGAATGGGATCCTCTCCTTCATGATGCTCCACCAAAGGTAATAGGGGTTAAATATTTTAAAATTTGGAACAAAACCCCAAAGTTTTTAATAAATAGTGTTTACCCTTTGGCCGTATTTGTTTAGCGTAACATTCATTATGGATGGAACGTTTAAACATTTGCAAAGTTAAACATTTGATTTGACTTATTATAGAAATCAGCCCTAATTGCCTTGTTCCCATTAAATCCTCTCCTTCCCAAAGGAAGAGAGTAAAAAAATTTACCCTAGCCAGAATTCGCTAGCTGTTTTTATCCATTTATAACTGACCTCTAGCTCCTGAGGTAGTTGACTAACTAGCTGATGTTCACAGAAGTAGCAAGAGGGAGAAAATTTGGCCAACAAACCACGTTGACTTCTTTGCATCTTTTTCTATTTTTCACTGAGTATTCCCAGCCTACAAACCCCAACTGTTCTAGGGGTTAAATAATAAAATTCAGTGGTTTTCCCTCTAGGTCACTCGTCACAGTCCACCACAGGTCATGCCACAACCAGCTAATGGCTGCTAAGTGGTCTGTGTGAAATTAGTTTAGTGGGTCTCAAGCCAGACGCTAGTTGACAGATGCCCAGAAATCACTACTCCAATTGGCTTCCTTGTTGGCAGTCACAGCAGGTTGGTCAAGGCCATGCAAATTCAGCAGTTCCCCAAGGCTAGGAGCGCAGACAAGGTTGCTTCTGAATACTTTCCTCTGTTGTGAATGCCAGAAGTCTTCAGAGAAGGTCACAGCGCAATGCTGTGAGAGCCAGTGTCTGAGGACCACGCCATCACCTCTAATTCAGCAATCCAGGGAAGTGGTGGTAGCAAAGGTAGGAAACTGCTGCTGAAGACTCCCAGCAGAGGCAGTCCTGATGTCAAGGAGAAGATGCAAGGTGGCAATGGGAGTCTTCATCGAAGTTTTTGCCCTTTGGCTTGTCCTGCACAGGAGAGCAGGCTGCAGAGCTGCCGGTCAGACTAAAGCAACTTAGCATTCCCTGCAGTAACAATAAAAATCCAATCTCCCTCCCTCTCGGCCTTTTTCTCCCGATGACAAAATTAAATGACCCTACTTTTTTGGCAGCAGGAAACTTCACAATTAAATATAGAAGCAGAGCAGACTTTCAGATGGAACTTACAGCAAGGGAACAACAGATGGCATTGTTTGCTGGGCTGGAAAAGCTGCATCTGCTCCTAGAAGAAATGCTAATCAGAACTTAATTAGGCATTCAGAGGGAACCGTACCCCATCCCCAGGACAATGGCCATGTGTACGCGATCCTGAGAAACACAAGCAAGTAGATACAAAGTCATCAAAAAATCCTCACTGGACCAAGTCCAAATTAAGTGCACAGTGTGATAGGGTAACCCAGAGGCTTTCTTTGGGCTGAAATCCATCCAAGCCACTCAAAATAAAAATGTAATTGGCAAAGACTTATTTTATTTCATTTGCAAGCGGTCAGTGATTTCGTTTTCAGTTTCAAAGCAAATAATGCTAGCATAACGCTGGAATCAGATCCTACCCTGGCTGCTCTCTGACTCTCTGAGGTGTGACAAGGTTAAAGAGTAGCTGAGATCTTTATAGCAAGTACCGCAAATGGGGATAATAGAGTCGGAAAGATCAATAACATGCACCTTGCCTAGGATAACTGATCCCTCTATAGAAGCACAAAGGAAGAAAAGAGGAGGATGGTGGAAGACATTCCCCGGCTCACCCCAGCTAGGTGTTCAAGCACAAAATGAGCCCCGTGGCGTGCAGTGCCTGTGCATGGTCTAAAGCAGAGCAGAGGACGTTGTTCCTCCTTCCCTCCCTCAGCCCTGCCAGCTTACCCCAGAGGTGCAGGCAAGGCTCTGTGTGTCCTTATTTCAGTGCCTTCTGTTTGGGGTACCAAAATGCCACCAATCTGGAGCCGGCAGAGCTTTTTGCAAAACAAGACTACCAAGCGTTTCACCAAGAGGCTGGCCCCAGCTGCCAAATTTGCCGGCACCACAGAGGTCCCCATTGTGCTGAGATTTTGCATTCAAGCCCCCATCTTGTTTTAATATCCTCTTTTTTCTCTAACTTGGGTCACGGCAGCATGCCCCAGCGTGGTGCCTGGTGCTGCTCTGTGTACCTGGGCTTACCATGCCGCTTCAGATGCCTGGGACAACGCGCACCTCATGGTCAGTGCCAATGGGGACCTCCTTTTTGCTGATCGTACACCCTACTTCCACCAGCCCTGGAAAAACGCCACGTGGGTAAATCAGCACCCAGGCCTTTTACACCTAAAAGATGTTCATAAACAGGGATCATTACTGATTTCAAACAATACTCTCCAAACATTGCTGGAAAATCAGTGGAGATCAAAGGTGTTTTGGAACAAGTGTCTTAGAGCTGCAGTAAAGGAAAGAGTTTTCTTTGCACTGAGGCAACTTTCAGCAACTCCAAAGAGCGGTGAAGAGAAATGTAACAGGATCCTAAACCGTTTCTGCTTTCAGCGCCATTCTGCTTCAGAGGGATGTCAAATCCTGGTCTGGCACAAACCTCAGGGCAACTAGAAGAACAAGTGGTCCTCCTGACAAATGACTTTGCTGCAGATGCTGAAGCTGTTTGCACTGATCACCATTATTCCAGGGACTGTTGTGCCCCACCACCACCACAATTTTGAGCCCCTGGCTTGGCTGGCTGGCTCTGAGCAGCCTCACACAGGGTGTGAGTGCGCTCTGTATCCCATTAAACATCATGACCCCCATCATGTCTCTGAGAGGAACCTTGGAGATTTGCTGACTGTCTGTAGCTCACTGACAGCAGATTTATTACTGCTCTAATTTGGAAGAGACTTCTCCAATGTTGGAAGTGGTGGCTGTACCCTTGTGCACGCTGACCTGGAGCTGGCCTTCTCCCAAGCACTGTATCTCCATGGTGTATGGCAGGGGACAGGCACTGGGAGCAGTTTTTGCAAAAGGGTGTCCAAGGTCACAGAAATCAGGCAAGCCCATGTGCAGAGGTGCTGATTTCCTCTGGGGACATCATGAACCAACCTGTTTTAGCAGAGCAGCAGTGGGCTGCACAAGTCAGGTCTTCCTATGCAATGCAGGTGGATGGATGGGTTGCCCCGTTCTCTTCAGAAGCTGTCCAAGCAACCGTTCTCTCACATTACCTTCATGTGGTGGGGGCTGAAACATCCAAGGTGTCAGAGCTACCATCCTCCTGCTGTTCATTGCCCATGCACTGGTAGCACTGAAAGATCAAACAGCCCAGTTGAAGGAGAGATGTCCTCACACCATGAGATTGTGCTAAATGAGGCCAGCCGGCCAGCACAAGCCTTGGACTCAGCTGAGTGTTGAAGCTCAAGGACATGGCAAATGGCAAAGACCACAAGGGCTCAGCTTTCCAAGGACAGCTGGAGAGCTGGTCCCAGCTCATCCACATGTATCGGCACATGGGGCTCAAAGCAGGGCTGCTGCTGACCCAGTGTGAAGCTTTCCAGTGTTCACGGTCTGAGAGCAGACGCAGACTTTGGCTGGCTGCCTGGAGTTTAAATGTCTGTGTTTTAGACCCAGACTTCCTTCTGAGCGGTTCCAGAGGGGAAAGAAAAGAGGGAAAAAAAAATAATCAAAAAGTATTCCCAAGAACCTAATTTATCTGTCAATGGCCAGTTTTCTGCCATCCCTTGAATCTGAGAAAGGCAGAGAGGAAGCGTGACCGGGGAGCACGACGGGCCTCTTGGCTGCCCTCTTTGGCTAGGGGGGTACCGGAGGCAGCCAAGGGACTCCAGAGGAAGCAACGAGCGGCTCCAGCTGGGCAGTGGTCCTGACAGCATCCTGCTAGCAGGAGAGAGAGCACAGACTGCCGTGCTGTGAATCAGCCCCGGTACTGTCCGTGCTGCCTACTCGTTCCCGGGATTTGAAGGCTACGTCCCTGGGCTGTCCACCTCCACGAGCCCAAACTCTCTCTTTTTGGCAGGGGCAACTGCGGGAAATGAAAAGGTGATCCCAGGAGGTTCTCAGCACCCTCCTTCCCAGCAGGATAGCATGTGAGTTGTTTTCTTGAAAATGAGGTCATTTATTCTCCATGTTAAACAGGGCAGCTCAGTGACTCCCATCTGACCTTGTCTGAGAACTTGTTTCAAAATCTGGCCTGTAAAGACACATTTCCAACAGTGCCAAGGCTCAGCACCTGGGGCTTCTGGAGCAGGTTTTCTTGTTCTGGGAGAAAGGATTACCAGAGGGTGCATATATTTAAAAAAAAAAAAAGGCAAAAAAAGAGACAATTATCTATTGCTGTAGAGTCCTCTAGTGGTGAACGTTTCACAAACCGCCCAAGCGTGCTCCCAAGTGAACTCAACCCCTCCATTTCTGTTTTTGATTTACATAAAAATGCATATACAAAAAATGTCAACATCCAAATTCAGTGCAACTAGTTTAACCATTTATGAGCAGTGTCAAAGGCAATGGTCCAAAGCCAAACAAACCAATCTTCCTCCCAACTGTCCCTCAGTTGCTGCATTCCAAATAGCATCTCCCATCCAAAGCTAGACAATATTCTTCCAAATGGGTGGGCTGAATCCCTATATGCATTAAACAATTCAGAATCTTGCCGACTCAGTTTCTGTTGTTGCTGCTGCTCAGAGAAATGACTGAAGAGAGAGAACCTGCAGAACTGAATCGTCACCACATGTGTGCCAAAACACTTGCTATTTTAAAATCCAGACAAAAACTGGATGGTGGTACAGCGTTATTGTGCTGAAGAACGTAGGCCAGCTCAGTCTCCAGCAGCCATAGCGGTGGGTTTAGATGAGATTTCAAACTCAAGTAATTTAAAATATTCTTCACTTTCCCCTTTTTGATCTCCTTCCTCCCATGTTGCCCCCAAGCCTACTTTATTTCTGTTCCTGTGCTCTATCGGTTCAAGGACATGGCCTTACGCAAAATCCATACCCAGCTCTAAGCAAAATGGTGTTTGCAGCAGTTTGAATATGTGATAGAGGAGTAAAAAGCTATTGCCTGCTGTGAGCTCCCTCTGCTAAAGAGAAAAGCACTACCCTTGACAGCATATTCCCCTTCCTAATGAGACCATCATGTCCATACCCCTGCTCTCTCCCTTCAGGCCTGGGTCTTCTGAAATGTGGTTCAATTTCTGCTTCAGAACCAAGGAAGAAATCTTACAAAGGTTTAAGACTTCATTAGAAAATATACTCTCACATGCTGCAACCAAATAATTGGGCAGTGTTTCTTTCCTAAGAGTCTTTTTTTTCCTTTCCCTCTGAATAATCACCCATGAATACTGCTCTTTGAATTCCAGCTTCTGCATTGGAATAGCTATATTAGCACCGGCTGAAGACAACCTGCTAGTCATTGACAGGCATTGTAATTTAAGAAGCATCAAAAAGACCAAGAAATAAAATTATTAGCAGACTGGAGGATGCTGCCTCTTAAAATGCTACTACGCCCATGTTAACAAGCAATTCAGAGGACTGAAGCTTTAAGAATTTTTTTTAAAAAAGTATTTATCCTGTTCAATATTTGCCCTATATTTGAGCCAGCACATAAAAATAATACAATCCTCGATTCGCATAATAATTTAGGCTGGAACAGACAGGCAGTCAGCTGGTCCAACACTCTGCTTAACACAGCCCAGCTAGACCAGGTTGCTCAGGGACTTGTCCAGCTGAGCTCTGAACGTCTCCCAGGCTGGCGATTCCTCCCCTTTCTGGCCCTTGTATGTAATACAGTGCCATATATTTGAAAAATTCATGTAATGTTTCATCTTTCTATGTAGTCAGACTCCGTGCTGTAGTTGCTAAGCTTTTGTAGCTGCAAGCTGCAGTATTTGGTATGTGTCTGAATTTACAGGTCCGTTCCCACTGCTTTACTTTAATTATTTTTCTTCAGGCCTGACGTCCCACCAGTAAGCACAGACGCCTCCTGAATGCTTCTGCTGGGAAGTAAGGCTTTAAGCTTATCTCTGCCAAACCCTCCGCAGGGTCCAGATGCTCGCCGGTGTCACCATTAATTAGACTGATTTCGGAAGTGCTTACTGCAAAGTTAAACTGAGCTGCCAGCCACATATCAGTCCTGCCTGCATTAGTTTATATATCCCCTCACGTCCAAATCAATAATATTATGTACTAGTAAATAATAATGGTTTCATAAAGCTGAAGTAACAGAGATTGAGCGTGCTGTTTCAGCTAAAGAAATGAGCCCTGGGGGTCTGTTGTTTGGCTGTTGGTTTTGTTATGTCCCATAGGAGGATTTCAAAACACTTTCAAAGTGGCTTTTCACCAGGGGATTAACAAACAGACCATTGCCAGGGCCCTGGGAGAGCAGAGATTGTTGCATCCAAATGGGAAAGTTTCCTTTTTTTCTCCTTCTCCTGTCTTCTTCACACCGGTGGAAATCATGAAGAAAATAAAGTACCACATTCATGAAACCTTCCCTTTACCTTGTGCTGAATTTCAGGGACAACCAGAAAGTCCATTTTCAGCTACTGACTCCAAATTCCATTATTTTGGTTTTTTCTGTAGTTTAAATTTCTCCAATTTTTTAAATGAAAGATTTCAAACAAAGACTGTTAAATGGTTTTTAATTATTTTATTTTTTTTTTAACTGTAAAACCATTTTCTATCAAAAAAAATTGTTCACTGTAGCATTTTAACTGAATGAATTTCTTCCTCTTTATTCCTTCCAGATACGAGTTTCAGGAAAGAAAACTACTCAGATACCAGGTAACTGACATGCCGGAACAACTAGACTAGATGAGAAGCTCTGGGATAACAAGATTTTTCAGATAAACAAGATGTTTATGTGAGATGAACAGTAGTGGATATCTCCTGCAGCTTCTGCCTTACCTTATCTTTCCCCAGAACACCCAAGGGATGTGAATAAAAGCCCATGTTCACACACAAAGGGGAGACAGATGTTCTCTGTCTTTTATAATGAGTTTTCAGAGGCATCAGCTGAGGCAGCTGGGAAATGCATGGCCTTTAGAGCAGGGTTCAAGCATCACCTTCTTTCAGAGGTATCTGGTTGAGTATCTGCCTGCTTCTCTTTCCTTCTAGGAATGACAGTCTGTCATTTCATTTTCGGTTTTGCTGGTTCCCCTCCTACCCCTTCCTCTCCTTATTCTAACTTCTTAAGTGAAAATCAAAGGAGAAAAGAATTACGGTAAAATCATTCCTTCTCCCTCTCATCCATTACTCCAGTGTCTGGGAAAGCCCTAGGTATCATGTCAGGATGTAGGGAATGGTGGTGTCCACAGCTCTGCTCTAAGCTGTTGCAGCGGCGTGGGAGGCAGCAGCCAACACACCTTCTCTCCCTTCATCGTAGTGCCTCTTCCCACTCTCCTTCCCATTCCTCAGCTGCCTGCTGTGGTCTTTCTCTACACCTGAGAGGAACATCTCCAGGTCCTGCAGGTCCTTCTCGTGTCTGCATGTCCTTGGGAAAGGAAACGTTCCTCATTTTGGGGTGAGGCTCTCTTCTTTGTGCTGTAAGGCATTCAGCCATGAACTGCCTTGCAGAGGGTCTCCTAGGAGAGGGGAAAAGATACATACTCATGAGGTCATAGGAATATTGGTTGGAACAGATATCTGAAGATCATACACACTTGAAGCAGGCTATTGCCAACACTCATCCTTGCCACCTGTTTAATTCCGACTGTATCTGTCTTGTTCAGACCACCAAATGAAGGACCTTTGCAAATTCAAGCAACCTTGCTGTCACCTACAGAAGTTTTGCTTGAACAAGAGAGAGGAGACCTTGTGGAGTGTTTTCTACCTGGACAGAGTCCCATAATCAGCGTGCTTTACCCCCAAACTCTCTGTGATCCCTGGGGCTACGCAGGTTGATATACCGATAACTCTAGCTCAGGGAGCCCTTATTCCAGATGGCTTCTTAGATACTTTCACATTAAATTAGATGAACAGTGAAACCAAAAAAATCAGAAGAGGGGTTCAGTGGCTCAGAGGGAGCACCGTGCCTTCTCCTCTATGTCTACATATCTTCTCACCTGTTCTTAACTCCCTGGAAGCACCATGCTGTCAAGGTGCTCTGCCAGAATAAGCAAAAACACAGAGGCTTTGTTATCTTTAGAAACCACAACATCACATGCCTGATCCATTTACAGCTCAGAATTTATTAGCGGAAAAGTCACCACACATCTGCAATTCATATAAATGATAAGAACCGTTTGTTTCTAATGCCTCACTGTAATTGCAGCCTGCATGCTTTCCATCAGGAGATCCTAAAACGGCTCCCAAAGGAGGGGAGAAAGGGTTTGGGGGGTGTTAATCAGAAATATCCAGGCCCTGACCAGCCCCCCCAGATGCTGAGGAAGGAGGGACTGGGGGGAGCAGCTGTAATGGCAGGTAGAGAGCGAGTCCTGGTCCTCGTCCCCAAATCACTGCACATCGGGGGGGTCCCGGGGAGCCATGGAGATGTTCAGAGGATGCTGCATTGCACGCAGGGCTGCTGCACCCCACGCGCGTGATCCGAGGTGCCAGTGCTGCGCTGCTGATCAAAGAGTTGGAAGCTCATGTGTCTCCAGACTTTGCTTCATATTAATTACCTGCTATGTACATCTCATGTAATTAAAAGCCAGAGCGTCTCTTCCCCTCCTCAGTGCGCAGGCACTGCTCTGCTGTTGTAAACACACTTGAGATTGGAGTGAGGCCTTTTGCTGCCTGAACTCTTTGCTTTTATTTCAATGCTAGTTGCAGATACTACCTGCGCTGTGCAAGGGGCAGGGGGTTTATACTAATTAAATGTTGCTATAGAAACAGCACATCAAACATAGGATGGTGTTTCTAAGGGAGGGAGGATAGGAGCCACTCATAACAGAAAGGTCTGTGGCTGATTTGAAGGCATGAGGGTTTGTGGGGTCGTGTTTTTGTAAAGTTACCAGAGCCTAGAAAGGTCTCCTGGGTTCATGTGTCCTCTTCCTTTCTGTGGCTGATAATTCCTGACTGCATCAATCCTCTCCTCCGAGTCCCTTGGGAAACCCCAGTTCTTTGATATTTCAGATAATCTCCTCTTCCCCTTGAAACTTTCCCTACTCACAACCCAAACAAGACAGAACCAGCACTGAACATGTCAAAATCATAAATCAGAAACTGGAGCTCTGCCCCTGGTGAAAAAATGGGCAATGTGACCCTTTGCACAGGAGCTGTCAGACTAATCTGTATAGATATCCAGAAGTCCTGCCTTGGTTATGCAAAGAGCTGATTTAAGCCATTTTTAGATACGTTGCTTCTGCTTCTCTGAAAGCAGCAATAACCAAGACACTAGGCTTTGTCAGCATGGGAATAAAAATAATTGCAGTACATTTTATGTAACTGAAGAATCACTTTTCCAGGCCAATTTTCAAGTGAAATATAGGTTTTGATGGCTTATTAGGGATAAGCTACAGAACAAACCTGTGGTTTATCAAGTTGAAGGTATGAGCCACAGCTGAGCAGTCATCCAAAGTACACATGGATGAAACCTGCCTGCTCCTTCCAAGTCATCTTCCATATATTTAAGCTGAGATGTTTCAGGTTCATCAGGTGTTTAGATAATTTCAGGGTCCATATTTCCATGTTCTTTGAGAATTGCATGGAGGAAGGGAAAGATCTGCATAGCCACTTTGAACCAGTCCTCTAGAAAATGTGTTTCCCTTCCACTCAGCAAGCCTTAAATCTGCCCCCACTTATGCTCAGAGAGAAAACGGAGCTAGAGTGCATTTGGGATTGCAGCGTGGCACCAAATTCCCTTTCATGCTGCCCATGAGTAAATGGTGGGAGCTACAGAGAGCAGGTGGGTAATGGGTCTTTGCACGCTTAAACCTGGTTTGTCTCTGCAGCCCAACTAGGTGGTTTTGACTAAGTTTGATACCCCAAGTGAGATCAAGACTCTGTGCACAGTAAGGACCATTTCCTTCTCTGAAAGACATATCGTCTAAAGAGGCCCAAAGGCAAGGGGTAAGAGAAAAAAGTATTATGGTAGTATTTTCCCCATTTCACAGATGGAACTGTTCAGGAACTGAATTTAGCTGAGTTCTGTAAGGTTTTGCAGGACTGGGTTCCATGTAATGGCTCTGAGCCAGCATCTCAGGTCAGGAATGCAAATCCTCCAACCAGCTTTGATTTCTGTTATTTCGTCAGGCTGCAGTCGAATTCTCCCCCAAGTAGTCCCCTGAAACAGTCCCGCAAACCTATACCACTCATTTTCGTGTACTGCCAATAGAGGTCCATCTTTCAAATGATCCCTGATCTGAATAGCTGCTGCTGAGAGAGGTAGTAGCTAATTAGTGTGCATCATTAAGAGATAAACACATCTCATAATCATATCATATCATCCATCCATCCATCCATCCATCCACTTTTATCCTTTCTTGCAGAATCTGGATGCAGATCTGCCACGCCACCAGCTTATCAATTAAGGAAGAACAGATTCATGGTCTGATAAACTTAGCAAGTGCCATGTAAGCTCTAATTGGCGGACATGATCCGCTCACCTTGCATTAATAACTCCAAAAGGTTCTGCTGATCTTATCACATCATGTCCTCTTCGTGTTTTAATCAGCCCCACCGCCATTGCATTGAAACGTTCTGCTGTGACAAGCCCAGCACTGAAGCAAGCACATCACCGCTTTCATTGACACTAAAAAATGCCTGTCTTGTTAATAGTATAAACGGACTAGGGGCTTTGCCTTCCAACTTAATTCAAGAGTACTATCGGCATGAGTGGGTTATAAAAGCTCTTTTTCAACATAAAAGACAGTTCCATGCCAGAAAAAAGCTCAAACATCTTTATGACATCCCAGTGCAAAAAACAATTGAAAAGGATTGTCATAAAAGGAAGCGTGTCAGTTGTGAACTTTACTGAATTGAGCCTAATGCAAAATTCATGCCGAGGTGTCACAAGTGAAAGGCAGTTTATTAATCCAACTTATCTGGAGCTGGTAGGCAGCAGTCATGGTACATTAAGATCGTATGAATATTCCCCAAGCTCATTTGGGTTTCTATTCAGGACCCCTTTTGTGAGTGCAGCAGGGGCCAGAAAGGTCTTTTGGACCAGAAGCAGCCTTCTCTTCCTCTCCCATCCACATATCTTTTCATACTTGTCACACAGTGGGCGCATTGGGGCTAAGTGAAGCATGATGTCTTTGCCATCTGACTGATCAGAATGCAACGCCAAGCTAACAGTGTCAAGCTTCTTTATTCCAGTCATGCATTAGAAAGCATTTTATTTCTCCATTACATTTTGTATGTTCCCAGGCTAACTTCCCCTGCTGGGAAGGAGCTGCAGGGAGGATGGAGTTCTAAGACTCCTTTTTCACATGCTTTCACTATTTTGCAATGTCTTATTTTCCCCACGCAGAATGTCAAACTGTCTTATAGCTGGTGTGTACAGAAGAGTCACTCCAATGAACCTCTGTCTGCTGAGAAAGCATCAATGCACCTATAGAAGGAACATAGTGGGCTTGTCAGCACAAGAGCCTTTTAGAGAAAACAACAAACACCCTGAAGAAGTAGTGGTGGGCGACCAATGCCTTTCAAAAGGATGAGGGAAAGCAGAAATTAAAACAGTTCGAACACTTGTAAGCTGTCTCCATTTTCTCCTGGTGCTGTTGGGTAGCACTCAAGGAAAACTGTGATGAGATTGACAGGTCTAGCCAGGAAAATAGACCCCCAAGTGCTGGCAAATGGCATCAAACCCCCTAGAACAGGGATGAAGTCCTCCTCCTTGGAGGTTTAAGCTAATTTTGCAATTGACTTCAGGAGAGTCAGGATTTCCCCAGAACCATGTGGGAAGTAGGAAGGCTCTAAGTGTGGCTGGCTGGGGAAAATGAGGCCAAATTTAGCCCTCATGGAAGCCACAGCAATGTTTCTTATTTCCAGCTGGGCTGAAGCAGCTGACTAGAGAGCTCAAGCTGGCAATGAGTGATGGCAAGTAGGAGAGGAGATGAAGGCTGTAGAGTTGCAAGGAGATGAGGGAATTGCTTAGCGTGGATGTGTGTTGGGGAGGTGGATTACAGCAGGAGAGCTGCAGCGGAGATGTGGTTTACTGAGTTCTTGAAGGCTTGAAGAAAGATTTGCAAAGGGAATGGAGTCCTAGTTTATTGAAACCAAAGTGGGGAAGAGCCTCAAAGAGAGCAAAGGTCCTCTGGAGAGTGTATCCTGGTGTGAGTCTCGCTGGAAGAAGATGCATGTACTAAAAAGATGTTAAAGTTGATCCCTTTGTCATGTTTATGGATGTTACCCAGAGTGGCTTTTATCAGATGTGCATTTGGCTCAGCACTGAAGGATAATTGCAGCTAAATAGTCTATAAAAAAAGAGATCTACAAAGGCTATAGAATGTGAGCTGGCCAAATTCTGTCCCTTTTTACATCCATGCAACCTCATTGGTTTTAATGAGGTTGCTCTGATATCCCCAATGGCCAAATTAGTTTGGGATGTTATGGAGAGTAAATGGGAATGTACTACATGATTACAACAGTGGGCTCCTTTGTGTCAGTTGTTCCAATGACTCATTTCATGATTTTGGGCATGTCACTTAACTTTTCTGTGCTCTGATTTACTCAGCTGTGATTATTCATGTTCACCTGTCTTACATGAGAAAATGATTGTAGAATTCCTTGGACACTGTACATGGAGGGTGCTGCAAACTGCAGTGCATAGGCAATTGCAGCTAGGAGTAAAAAGGAGCAAAATGTACTCTGAAATGTGCCACTAAATTATTTATCTCACCTTTACTCAGTGAAGCTACTGAAGTGTGACACCCAGTAGAAAAGAAAAATAATAGCAGGTTAGTCTTCCTCAACCCCAATCTTGCAAAGATTTAGGACTTACTTGTCTATTTAATGGCATGAAAAATGTAAAATATGAGTACTTTTTTGCAGGGTGGAGATTTTACACTCCAGATTAAGGACTCTCTTGAAATGTGCTGACACCTGGCCCAACGAGACGCTGATGCTGGCTGAGCTCTGGAGAACAATAGTAATGTGGCTCTGGTAACAACAACTGTGATGTGCCCATGCTGGTTTTGGGACATCGAGATACCTCTGTCTAAAAGACACCCGGCACCTTCACCTGCCTGAACTCAAAGCGCACTTTTATTTGTCTAAACCCTGCATTCTGACTCGCTAATGCAGGAGGAGAAAGATACACTGACGTCTGAAGATGGGAAATTTGGCAATCAGTGCTATTTCGGCTGGATGGCAGCAGAGGTGACTTACTGACGTATTGACGCTGCTGAATTACATCCCTGGGCCTGCACGGTTGGTGCTGCTGGGGCTGGTCCAGCGGGATGTTCTCGCTTGCAGGTTGGGTTGCCCACGAGATGGCAGTCGCCGCTAGCGCATCACTCATGTGCTGTCAGGCAGCTGGACGGACAGCTGCGCTCCTGGAAGGATCGGGGGGCAGCAGGATGGAAGGGCAATACCTGTTTGCCATAAGGAGTCTCCCTGTGGGCTGACACCTCCTGCTCTCAGCCCTCGTGGCTTCAGTGTAGACATACCCCTAATAGCTATGTTTTTCCCTCAAATATCAGCGATGAGACGGAGATGACACCACAGCCCCTCTGTGTAGAGCAGGATTTCTCTCCCCTTCTCACTGTTCACATTTTTTGCTGTTGGGACAATTCTCCCACATAAAGCACCACAAGTGGAAATTGGTACCTCTCCTCAGGCCAGCTGCCAGCTTGGCCCCTCCTAGCAAGGGTGCACAGGACCGGTGCGGTTACCTGAGGCTGCACCACTCATAGCTCCTTTGGAGACCTCTGGTTGGATTGAAATGCATTAAAACATTTCTGAGCTAGAGCGTTTCAGACCTTGTGGTGTAGAAGTTGTGATTTCAGGATTTCTCTGTAGACTGTGATTTGAGAACCACTTTCTAGCGGAGGAATTGGCCACATAAATAAGAAAAACACATGATAATTTAGGTGGCAACCTTAATTACATGATTATTTCCACCCTCGTAAATGTGTATAACCTACAGTGGAATATTCAATAAAATTGTAGCTTGGGCACTGAAGAGATTTCCCTATCGCTAAAAATATGTGCTAACCGTTCTTAAAGAAAGGTTTAGTAAATTGCCTCTAAAGCACAGGAAATTGGCTTAGCTCCTTCTCTGTAATATTTGTCTTAAGAAGCGCGTCACAGGCAATAGGGCTGAGAAGAGTCACTAAGGTCTGAAATACATGGACTCCTGCAGCAACAATATTATCAGCCCCTCTAAAAGAACCTATGAGGCTTAATTTTGCTATGGATTCTCTGGAGGACCATCAAGAAATTGCTTTATGAGTTGAAATACCCATGCTATTATGCTCATAATTTGATACTGCAACACTAGGTTGCAGTTACTTGTGTTTCTGCAAATCTGCCTCTCTTTTCCGTCTGTAATATTTCTCTACTTTCTGCAATAAAATACTATAAAGGAGAGAGAGACACCAGGCTAAATTTTGCTAGTGGTACAACATAGTGGGATGAGATGTTTCAGGACGTCAGTTCAGAATATAAATAGGAGAAAGACATTTTGAACTTAATTTTCCTCTTATGCTAATTGTGACTTTACAGAAGTCTCTGCAGTTGAATTATTTTAAAATGTTATCTGAGAGAAATAAGGCCCCTTATGGCGAAGCTGGAAGCACCCAGAAATTATTTACTACTTGGTGATCTATATAGAAATAACTTGGTCTCTCAGAATGATTGGTTGTTTTTCATGAGTTGGGTTTCTTCTCCCCAGATCATCCATATTTGCATCCATATACATTTAGTTTATCAACAAGCCAAATTGACAAGCCGACACCTGCTCAGATGCAACAGCCAAAATCACTTCTTAGTCCTTCAGCTGATGAATTTTGTGCCACAATGCCTTCAGTCAGGGTGGAGGGTAGAAGTGCTATGAGGAAAGCATGTGCTTCTACCACAAAGGTGTGGGATAAGCAGAATTCTTGCATCCTTATTTTCCTCCAGCACCAGCTGTACTCCCCCAGACAGCTCACAGAATCAGCACGACTTGGTTGGCATATGCCTCCCAGTTTAAGTCTAAATAAAAGCTACATTGTATTGTCTTTCCCTCTCGTTTGAGTCGCAGAAAAAATGAGGTAGTGCCTGAATGCTTCCGACAGGAGATACTTAAAGAGTCCGAGAACTTTTCTCATTGTACTTTTCCTCTGCTTCCTTAATCCAACATCAAATTCTAGTTAATGTGCAGTTTCCAAGGCTAACTCAGTTTTGATCGAGTTGTGTTAACTTCGAAAAGCTGACTGACTCCAGCTTAAAATGGATGCACTTAAAGGAGGATGAAAGGCCTTTTTTATCAGTGTTGAAGGAAGTAGTTCAAAAGCAGAGATGGTTTCTTTCTGAAGACAAAGAAGCTCTTTCTCACCCTCCTCCCGCCATGAAAGAGATCCTTTGCAACTAACTGCCCATCAGAGAAGAATTCGATGAACTGAAGTGGCAGTATATTGGGAATTTTATTGGTATAGCTGGAATAAAGGAAATTTAATGTAAGTGAATGCCCCCTCATGCCCCCCAAATGTCCTCTTACTTCAGTCCTTTTTTGATTTGTCTTTTTCTTCCCCTCTTTGGAAGCTAATTGGTGTTTTTCCTGGCTGGCTGGACAGAGCGAACTACTGGCATTTTCCTTACCATCTCATACTGTGAATAACCCCAGACAGCAATGGCGAGGGAGAAAAAATATAGAGACATAAATTCTACTAGCCGTTGAGGCAACCAGGATTAGAGTCTTAATCTGGAGACACAAACTTTTTGCATAGGTGAGGCAATTATTGGTGGAATAGGGTTTTTTAGAAGGCTGAATCCCCTGTGACTTGATTCCCATCAGTTCCTAAATGAATGTTTAATTGTCTCCTATTAGGATGCTCATTGTTTGTAAAGTAGAAACCCACTGTTGCTGGGTATGCCAGCTGGTGAAATTGGTGACATGTCAGATGACAGCAATGGACCGTGACTATGCTGGAGTGGCAGAACAGCAGATTCAGCAGAACAACAGTTTGGGCTTTGCTGACATCCACAAGATATGGACGCTAAATCCAATGGGACCAAAAGAGACTGACTTAAATTCCTGCTCATCCTGCCTGGGAAAAGACATCCTTTTATTATATTATATTTACTAGCTTTTTCAAAATGGGTGTTTAAGACAATCAAATTCCCAAGATCCCTCTCTGGGTTAGACTTCCCTTTCTACGTTAGACTTAAGGAAATAACTTCATCCCTCAACCAGTGTCTTACATAGCATTTCTTTGCTTAAATGGCTTAAAACATGGGAAGAGACAACACACAAACACACACATACACACAGAGAGCACGTAAGCATATGAGGCATGTTCATAAAAATTATTAAAGGCAATGTCACAGTAAAGTTGGCAGAAATATAACCTATATAATTGGCATCAGCGAGCTGCATGTGTCAGAGAAAAATAACCAGAAATTAAACGAGTATCAGAGCAAACCCAAGGTGGTTTCTTGGTTTGACAAGTGAAATTCAAAGCAGGAGGGTGTGAAGAACTCCTCTATTTCCTTAACCCTTTTGAGTGATGATACAGACACATATAAATACCCCCACTCCGAGTATGTGTCACTTCTCCCCCACAGTTCTCTGGCCTGCAATCAGAAATATGTCAGCTTACTAATTAGCTGCATGGATTTAGCAGCCGTGTGATTCAGTGTGTCGGTTTAGGCATGTGTGCATCAAGCTTATTTGTATTCTCCGAAACCTTTGGGAACAGAGAGCAGGGTGCGGTATTTTCAACACACATACGACATTCTTTGTTTTGAATTTCTGCGTTCAGGATTGACAAAGCCACATAGCTCCTGGCCTCCTTGGAACTGCAGAGGTTGATGTTTGTCAGCCTCGTGAGATTCCTCTGGACATGTCGAGGTGGTGCCGGTGATGATCCTCTGAGGCAGAGAAATGACTGTGCGTCACCAGAGTCAGCTGAACAGGGCTAATATTCACCCAGTTGTTCCTAAGCTGCACAGTGACTCACCTACTCTCAGCTCTGATGTTTGGTTTTTACCATACTTCCTCCCCACCCCTGGTCTTGATCGTGATTCTCTTATCTGCTTTTTAATCGTCCTCTTTTGACATAGCCGTATGACAGGTAACACACCTAGAAACAAGACTGCAGGCAGAGTGGTTTCTCCAGGAAAGTGGGGACTGCAAGGGGATCGTGAGGTGGGAGTGAACAAGGAACTCAATGTGAACACCCGGTGTGATGTAATGAGAAATGACCTTGAACAAGCATTAAAAGTCTAAGCAAGGGAATTTCTACTAAGGAGGTGCCTCCGAGGTCATACAGCTGACCAGTAAGAAACAATGGGAAAGATTTAGTTGATTGAATCTAGACATAAGTACCTACATTAGCAACCTGATACTGAAAAATCAGGGAAGGTGCAGAAAAGGTGACTTAATGCCTTGAGAAAACACCTTATAATTGGAAGTCATAGAAAGCTCTGTTTAGTTCATCAAACGAAGGAGTGAAAGGTCACTTAACTTGAGTGTATAAATACCTTTATAAGCAAAAAATTACTAGTGTTAAAAGGCTCTTTAATCTAGTGCAGAAAGGCTCAGCAAGACTCAATGGTTGCAAGATGAAGCCAGACAAATTCAAATGAGAAATTAGGCATACAATTTGATAATGAGGACAATTAAGCACTGGAACAAACTATCAAGGGAAGCTGTAGTTTCTTCATCTGAAGATCTCTTCAGCTCCCAGAGCAGATGCCTGGACAGTTTAGCTAGGCACAAATTCTTGTACTCAACAGAAATACCAGGGTTGAATTCAATGGTCTGTAATCTACAGGAGCTTAGAGAGTTTGAGCTAATGATGCTTTCTGTTTTCAGTTAAGGCTCTAGGTATCTTCCTCTTTCCTAGTTTTGTATCAGACATATATCAAATAGCACTGAGGAACCTATTTAAAAAGAGCACGCATGACCTTGAACAACAAGGTTCAAGGGTTAGTGGTTGCAAAGAGCAAATTCCCCCCTTATTTTGGGTGCTGATCTAGGTCTGAAAGACAGCAGGCTTTGAGACATAAATAACCAAGGCCAATAGCAAAGGCAGGAAGGAATAGGTGCAGCCTCCTTCCACTGCTGTTTTTAGCTAGAGGCACTGCAAGAAAAATTATCTCCTGCTACTTGATCTGAATTTGCATGATATCAGATTGTATCCATTTACCAGCTCGATATTCTTCACCCTTCAAATAAATTTATTTAATGTATTTAATTCCTTTTGATGCATGAACAGTGAAAAAGCATCCTGATATGAGTTCTGATTGCTCTGTCAATTATTTAAAATTACACCTAGACTGCACAGTAATCATCTTACCCCACCTTTCCAGCAACAGCTTGTTATTAAAGATAACCATCACCTTGCTTCTCTTCAGACCCCCTTCCTGGTCTTCAAAGACCCGAGGAATTCCAGGTGCTGGGTATAGTGCCCAAGGTGTTAGTACCCCTGGCAATTTTTGACCAAAGCCAGGAGGGTTTCAAGGTGTTTAGGGTTTCCACAAAGGAGGGTCCTCTTTACAGGGTCAAGGGATGACAATCATCCATTTCACAGTTAAATCCATGTAAGACAATTTACCATGGGAAGCAAGGTGGCTTTCCAGAGGATGTGAAGATCAGAAACCAAATCTTTGTTTCCTGTAAATATTCTCCTTCATCTCGGAAAGGCCTGCTCCCATTTATAGTAGGTGAGGAACTGGCTCAGAGGGTGGAAAGCAACCATGGCTGTGAGGATGCTTTGTCCCCCAGTTCCTTTCCATGTTCTGGCCATGCTCCGCAGCCTTTGGGAGCCTTCCAGTGGCTTATTTGTTCCTATGTATCAACCAGCTGAAGCATCTCACCATCCCCTTGAAATCCTGCCCACGTCACCCCCTCCCACATACACCCTTTGATTCCAGCTGCAGATGGGAACAAGAGAAGAAAAGAGCAAAATCATGGGAGTGAGGAGGTGGAGATCAGAGACACAGATGAAATGAAAGGTCTAATTAAGTGTGCCCTCTCCTCTGGAGCCACAGCTCGGTTTTTGTTATGCACGTGACTGTGCACTGCTTTCCAAGTTTATAAAAGGAGAATATGCTCTCACAGTGAGTGCAGGGGAAGAACTCTTGCCATTCCCTAACCCATAAGATAGTTAATGGCAGCGTCTGCTACATTCATATACATCTACTTATTAATTAAAAATACATAGGCTTCAATTTGAAGTTAAAGTGACACATTTAATAGTATCTTTCAGAGCTTGTTAATGCTCAATGAGAACTTGATAGTCACAATAAGTTTGCATAATAAAAATTTTGGTCCTGATGTTAAAGTACTACACATTACGCAACGTGCATACAGATGAAGAAAAGAGGAAACCTCTGAATAATATGTTCCTCTGTCATCCTAGCTGCTGCAGCAGCAGAGGCGTTAGTCAGGTGCACTTCATTTCCAATCTGTGCAAAGACAGGAGCAACATTTACTCCTGCCACGGGGTTATTTGCGTACCCGAGTATCTGCATAAATCGATGGGAGAGGGCAGAAGTGTACTAGGGAAGATGAGAGCCTGAATGTTCATCTGTGCCTCTGGATGTGCTTTCCTGTACATCTCTGGCAGTTCTTACATTATACGCAAAAGTACAGGGGGGCTTCTGAGGACTGGATCTTAAAAGTGGGCTCCCGGGGTTTCTGTAAACATGGAAGTTAATTCCGATTTAAGCAGGTTAGGAACTGTAATGAATTTTCAGTGGGCTAAACTTAACAGTAATAAAGTCTCCTCTTATCCCAAAATTGTAACATTTCTACACATGTACTATTCATAGCCACTTAGTACTGAAGAACTTGATGGGTAGACAAAAACATGTAGCTTAAATAAATTATTATTTTCAATGTTAACGGAACCAAAATCATTTTAAACCACTTATTTTTTTCACCCTACTTCTATATTTATGCACTTGTGTCAGCTCAAGCACTTGAGAAACCTGCTTCAGTTTCTGTTTCATGACGGTTTTGGTGTCTGCTCCTCATTGGTTTTGGCAATTGGTTCTCTAAACTAGATCTGCATCTTCTTTTGTAGGTATTGTGTTTATGTGATTCCTGACATTAAAAGTTATTACAGAATCTGTAAAACTGGAGGCTTGCTATTTTTTATAACATTTCACTAGCTATTAAACTTTCAGAAAATCTAAGGAGTTTTCATGCTTTTGATGGGTCGTGATGTGTTCTAAAATACTTAATGAGAGTTTTCCCTTGACAAAGAGTAAAAAACATTTTGTATTAATGGAAAATCCTCCAAAGTTTTTGTCTTTCCCATATGTTTAGTAAATCTTAAACAAAATATGAGCCCCATAGTGTGTTTTATGGCTTATTTTAACACTAACTACTGTTTTATTTTAACTAAATGCTTTTGTGGCATTGCATACTAATAAAAATGAAGTCATAAAAAGCAACTGTGCTATATAGTACAGGCTGCTTTGTTCTCTGTGCTGTGAAGTCTGATGTCTGCAGTGAAGATGAATTCACCACACTTAGAAAAAAAAAATATTCTCACTTTAGGAGAAAAGATGCATTTTGAAAAGGCTTGCGTTGACCTCTACTCAGAGGAGCAGGGCAACTTTCCATCTATTCTCCAGTCCAAGGCCAAATTTGTCCTCTCTGACTGTGTCTGTGCTGCAGATCTCTATTTCACGTAGCAGTTTCCTTCCCTGTGCAGCTTCCTGAGGGGGATCTGTGTGACGCCCACACAGAGCGAACTCACGAAAGGTCTGCCGTTCCCCTGCCAGTTGCTAGACTACATCAAGCATGACAGCATCCTCGTACTGATGGAGCTTCTCCCTCACGTAACCTGATGGGAGCCTTTTGTGAATACCATCGCCCATTCAAGCCATGCTCAGTGCACATGCAAGGAAGATCCACTGAAAGGAGTATTTTTCTGTGTTGTGTCTGAGCTGCTCTGCTCCACTCTCAGCAAGGTGATGCCTTGGAGAAGTGTACTGCATGGGCACGGGCGAGCTGGCAATGTTTCACTGTCATCCAGATCACTGCCGGCAAATCAGATTTATCCTCTTGAGTTTGCTTGGTGGAAAAGACATCTCAGAGCATCCAGAGCAATAAGTCGCCAGCGGTGCAGTGCTGGACCACGCAGCATGCTCAGACACAGATGCGCCCTGTGAAGGTTAACAAGGTTCTCAATTGCACTGAGGTGGTGAATTGGCTACCTGATTTACCACCAGCCCTGGACTTAATTGTCTCTTACACTAAAATTTTATCTCAAGATACCGCAGTTGGTGTCTGTTGTTGGAGGTTTTGCGTTTCTGAGTGAATGACTAGGGATGGCAGGATAAACCATCTCACAGACCAGCCGCTCTCTGCTAGTTTGACGTGGGGAAGCACCCAGAGCCTGCCCAACAACACGGGAGTGTGTCGGGAAAACATGGTCCATGGCAAAGCAAAGGAAGAGGGAAAACATCTGCTACAGATCATCGTACCACAAACACAGAAGGACCCAGCTGGAAGGAGAACTTCTAAGCAAATAAGAATGGGGTGGATGGACCTGGTGATAGGAGAGCTGTCTCAGCTGGAGAGATAGGAAATATTTAATTGACAGAGTCACTGAAGTGAGGGAAAAAGGGAGAGAAAAGCTGGTGCTTGGATTCCTTCATTCTGGGTCAATAATCTGAGACTAAATAACCCCTTGCACCTTGCGCGCCAGGAGCTCTTCAGCGTGTCAAAATGGGAATTTAAGGATATTAAACTCAGTTCCTAGTGCAATTACTATGCAGATGGTGGAAAATAAGTGTTGGCAGATTTAGTGTGGGTGCTTGGTGAAGCTTGTATCTATTGAAGAGGCAATGGGCAAACACTAAAGAGGAAATTTCAATTTCTTCACAGCTCTGGAAGACCTGAGATAATCAAAATATTCATAGGGGCTGTTTAGATTATTCTTTGAGAGAGAAAACTGTAAGCTGCCAGTCCCTCTCTGTTTTGCTGTCATGTACAGGTTATCTGCAGAGGGCAGATCATAGTCTGAGGCGTTTATTTGCTGATCCACAGAGTGCGACGTGGAAAGCATTCCTCACTGCCCTCTCCTGCCATGGAGGTTGTGTCAGCCCTGGGTCAGCCCAGCACCCAGGTCTGACCCACAGCACCACATGCCCCGCCAGCTCTGAAGCCCCATCTGCTCCAGCCACTTAGTCTGGTGGGTGCCTCATGTCCTTTGGTGACAGTCCTCAGTCCCAGCCTCCTCTGGACCAGCCCTGTTGTTCTCCCATGCAAAAATTGTTAATAATGGCCAGACTGAGCTGAACCTGTTGTGGATCCACCATTAGGCAAAGTAACCTTTTAGAGCACTGGTTTGAGTCCAGATATCCAGGACATTATGCAAATTCCTGCCTTTCTCCCACTATCGTGTCACTGTCTCAGCTGAGTTTTGTTGTGGGTTCTTTTGGTTTCCCATTTCTCTGCAGAAAATTTCTCTTGCAAAGCTCCCTCTTGCATGGACATTCACCAAGGACTGAATTTTTCTTTTCTGTTTATTTCCAGTCCAAAGCAGGTGCTCTTCATAGGCAGCCTGACAGCATGAGCTAGTCCCTGCTTGAGCCGTGTAACAAATGAATAAATATCCTGTCTAATATATAACATTTTCCAGTGCTGATTGACCTGAGCTGAAAAGATGGATACTGGCTCCTGCAAACTGAGCTATCAAGGAGAGTGACGCTAGATGAATTTTGTGACGTGGTTTAGAACCAGACCTTGGTAGCTAAGTGGGTAACAGCACCATCTACCATTTAAGCACTTTATATTCCTGTGTAGCAAAGTCACTCCAGAAGCACACAGGAGGTGTTCAATGGCCATGCTGTGTAGAAAATCCATTAAAGCCCAATCAAGCTCAAGTTTGAAATCCAGGCTTGGTGGCAGCATAAAAAAACTTGAAGGGGAGAAATAAATCTCTGCTTAATCTCTCAGAGAAAACCACAGTGGCGACTCAATGCAGACACGATGCAGTGCAGCAGTGGCTTCCTCTGTCTGACAGTGTGGAGAGAAAAGGGTTTTGGAGCTCCGCAGAAGTGACGCACTTCCAGGCTACTTGAAATGTGCTTAGGTGCTGTGTACAATATGCAAAGGCATGCTGCAGACCTAAAGGAAACTGAGAGGGAGATGAGCCCTCAGAAAATGACGCCGGTTTCATTGACCATTCCTCAAAGGGTGGAACTGATGAAAAGGACCCCAGTTTGGTGGGATTCAATAGTTTCCCAACAGGAAAGAGAAACTGGTGCCAACCCAGAGTGGAAGAGAAGCAGAAGGTGTGAGTGACAGCATTGGAGAGCCATGGCCAGTGGCTGCACTGTTCATAGGATGGGCAGGTGTAGGACAAGTTCAGACACACTGTTATATCACTGATGTCTCAAGAAGCAACAACTTAAGAGTGAGAAAGGGGTTGTGGCACCCATCCACCGTTCAGTGATAACTTAATAGACCAGTCAGTGCATAAGTGGCACATCTCGCAGACACAGAGTGGTTCCTCTCCGTTTACCTCTTTTTTTGCCTTGGAGACAGTTTTCAGACTTTTATATTGTTGCACTGGAACTAATGAGAGCAGCCTGATCAAGCTGCCAGAATGAGTCAGGGGGATAATGCTGCACCGATATACTAGACCACAGTCTATTCTTTTCCCAAAACTTTAAATTGATTGAAATCCAATTTTGTCTCTCATTTTTACACTCAGTAGGGGTATTTTCTGGCAGTGTTTCAGTCTGGAGATTTTGCTTCCTGTGTATCATGCTTTTTCCAATCATAAAGCTGGAGGGAAGTCAAGCTGGGCAATATTCCCTTGGTCTGTGAAGAGATGCACAAACTGTTTCTCATTAGAGAAGAGCCAGAGTTTGGAACCTCAGTTCTGAATACTTGGAGGTTCTGGAAATTAACCTTTCCCCAGGTTTCTGGTCCAAATCTAGACTTGACTAGCTCTATCTTGCTCCACTCAGGAAGCTGTGGAGGGAGAGGATTTTAGTGCTTAAGTTAGCTCTGATGCTGGAAAGCCACCTCCATCATTTTGCTCTGGATTTGCTGTACAGGCCATGGTTCGACCTCAAACTCACAGCATGAAGTGATAACAGCAGATATTTTCCTTGAGTAGAAAGGGTTGAAAATATGGCTTGCTTTTGAATTGTTGTAATTGGGTAGGAAAAAAAAAAACAAAACCCAAAACACCAGGAGAAATCTGTTTCTTCAATGTTAATCCACAGTGTATCTGAAGAAAGTAACATTTCAGCATGTACACTAACCACGAGGCACCTTTTCAATTGATTTAACTTATCAAAACCATTAAAGTTCCATCCTGCCTACAAACATGCAAGCACTGTTCCCAAGCTGCATCCATTCTTGCTAGGATTGCCAGTATTTTCAACAAATAAGTACAGCAGAAGCAATAGGGGTCTTCCTTGCTGACAACTTCTGATACAAAAAAAAAAAAATTCTTTAACTACATTGAAGGAATGTTTAAATTCTGTTAAGGAAAAAGGTTTGGAATCTGAGTGAAGAAATCAGAGGACGATGATCCGCAAGGAGTAAAGATGATGGATTTGACCTGAGTCTAGAAAAACATGTAAAATTAACATTTATTTTGCTGTTGGAGCTTAAAAAAAAAAATCTTTTTACTTCTAACATTTGTCTTCTCTTTAAAATTTTGAAATAACCCAAAGGAATGCAAGAATGAAGGCCTAAATATACCAAGCTGACATAAGAAATATTTCAGTTAATAAGAAAATCTATCTTGCACATGGACTCTGGCTTTTCTATTCAAAAGGCAAAGACAGAAAACTCAGGGTTAGCCTTTTTCTCCTATATCCAATGTTGAAATGAAGTGTCTTAAGTTTGCTACCTGGAGCTGCCTCTCATGAATGTGTCGTGAATCTTCTGTTGTTTGGTAGCATGTTTGCAGTTTTTATGGCTTAACTCTGCTCATCTAGAGATTTCCTTCAAAAGGGAACACAAAGGACTGGAGTCTTCTTGCACAACTTTAACCAGCAGAAAACGCCTGTGGCGTCAGCTCCATCACTCCTTGATGGAGACAGACATTTCCCATCCAGGCAGAAATTGCCCCTATTTACCTTCATTATTTACCCTGGGATGCCAGAAATCCTTCTTTGTATTTGGATTTCTCTTCATTTCTCTTCCTTTGACTAGATGGGGAAAGCTGTAGGTGTAGACCTACCCCTAATTTGCAGGTTATATCCGGATCAACAAGCAAATCAGTGCAATAGGAGTGGAAGAGTGGTGTGAAGCAGCTGGTGCTGAGGCTCTTCTGTAATGCTACATGAAGCCTAGGAGTTTTATTTCTGGCTAGACCCAGTCTGGTCATATGGATCAAATGTCTCCATCGTATAAGTGATTCAAAGCTGTCCGGAGGATCAGATATCAACTTGGTTGATATGTCTTATGTCTGCCTTAGGGTTTGGAGCACATTTGCTGCACATTTGGAGTGGAGCTTCTGGTTTAGTTTTCTCCAAAAGGAATCTACTTCATGAGTATCAAAACAGCTCTGCAAATGGAGTCAATGCATGGTAAATTGATGACTGGGAGATTTCCTTCAAAATCCCGCTCCTGCTCTGAAGCAAAATGCTAATGTAGAGGCAGCCTTATGTGATATGTAGAAACAATTCATTTTCTTCTTCCAAATGTAACTTGATTTGTTTTTTCTGTCTGAAAATAATTTCCCATGGATGAGATTTCTGTCTCCTGAAGAGCTCTGTCAACTCATGAGGCTAAGAGCAATAGCTCATGGAGAGAGTTATTTCAGCATCCCGAGGGGGAGAGGAGAACAGTCACAGTGGGTAAGATTTGGTAGCACTTTGCAATAGATCATCATCCTTCTCTGAGGCTGTTCCTCCTGTGCTGTTGCATTAGTGGCCACTCCCTCGTCTTCTCTGCAGGCAAGACTGGCCGACAAGCTGGGTCTGAAGGAGGCAGCTTGATTTTCTCCCTGTCTCCTTTAGCTGAGTCTCGTGCTCTTGCCAGTCATTGTCTGTCCTCATAAGGCTATCTGAGTTGGTTCGAATCCTTACAAACTATTTGACTTGTTGACCTGCTGCAATAGCTAATTCCACAGGGTGTCTGCAGTGTGCTAAAAACATAACAGCTTTCTTCTCATCACTTCCAAATTATGTGCCTTTTAGCTTAATAAAAAATTCTCCCCCCACTCTAGGAGGAGGGGAAAAGAGAAGCATTAGGTCAGGATTCACCACAGAGTTGATTTTCTTTCTCAGCTGCCAAGCCCCCTACTTTACAGTCCGAGCCTTCTTTCTTTAAAATTAAAGACAAAACACCTAGTAACTGCAATGGGAGCAGGTTCATGGTTTTACACGTCTCATTTCTAGGTTAAAATCACTCCCAGCCTTTGTGGTCTCTTCACAAATAGAAGCTTCTGCTCTCAAAGGAACTGCCACAAAAATCTAGCTGCAACCTGTTCGTGTGCTGCTGGGTCCGTGTGTTTGGAGATGCACTCTCAGGGCACGGCACACCCAGAAAAAGTCTCACCTGTCTTTGGTGCTCTTCCTCCCCCTGGACTTTTACTCAGACATCTTCACTTGGTTCCCTCCGGTGACTCCCAGGCCTGTCCTAGGGAGAGATGGCATGCAACCCTTGGCTGCTGCAATCAGAGGGTGAGGAGATGCTCTTAACTTCACAGGGACAGAGTTTTACATTCTGTCTTTAAGGGTCATGGGCAACTGGAAAGATCCAAATAGTGGAAAACTAAACTTTGGGAAAGTATAAGCTTGAATTTGATTTCTTGCCCATGCCAGCACTTCGAGGATTACAGCAGCTGCAGGGTCGTACAGCTGGGACAATACTGAATATGAGGTAAACGAGTTCTGTGAAGAGTGTCATCGGGATCACTGGAGGGTCCTTGGCAGTCTCCCATGCTGGTGCCTATCAGCAGTCACCCTGCTTTGTTCCTAAAAGCCTGAAGTGTAGCCCTGAGAGCCCCGCAGGGAAGATCCCCGCTGCTGGTGTGAAGTGCTTGGCTGCTGCCTCCCCTGTACCTGACCAGCTGATTTCCAAGCGATGCCTTAGACCAGCATGAAACCCTGCAGGTGTCCTAGCATCTGTCTGGGGGCTATTGCTCAGGGAATGCCATATGCTGCTTGATCCATCTGTGTCTGAGGGAAGTGGGGGTAACACAGAGCCCAAAGCAAGAGGATGCTGTCACTGAGGGAATGGGCACGGGATGGTCACCAACCCCAGGACGGTCCCCATGTGTGGAACGGCCACTCAGAAACACAAAGGCTTCACTGGCCATCCCTGCCTATCTGGAAGGGGCTCAATCGACCCTCCCAGGGGCTAAATCCTTGAAATAATTCCCAGTATAGGTGCGTTACAGTACTACAGTGCCTGTGCCCATGACCCGAAGGGGTGTGTGTAATTAATAAGCTTTTTTGTGAACAAGAAGGAAACCGCTTCTCTCATCTATTTTGTTAGCCAGCTCCTTGCAATGGAGATTCTTTGCACAGCCTTAGGTGACTACTTTTGGTGCTGTAAGACACGATAAAAATTGAAGGGTCACAGCACAGGTTATCTTGTGCAAAGAAATGGGAACATTCATGGGAATGTTCACGGTAGTATTCATAGCTGGTTTGTTAGGATCAATTTTGAGTCCAAGATCTCTGAAAGAGACAGAGGGAGAGAGCAGGAGAGAGGATTGCAGTCTCCTTAAAACAGCAAATAGTGTCCTGGTCTGGATTGTAAACTAGGTCATGGGAAATGTATTGCGGTAAGTGCACCGTGCTGCGTGAAGCAGAGGCATACTAGCACCCACATATGTTTGTACATGTATCCAACACACCACCGTGCAACACCACCATGGTTCCTAGCACCATATGCCTGCGTTAGCCAGGAATAATCCTCTTTAAAAAGCAATCATTAGTTTGGGAATCACGCTGATGTGGATATGCTGCTTTTGATTTCAGGAGCCGTGTACAGCGCAGGCAAGCCCTGAGATTCAAGTCACTGAATCAGATATGGACTTGAGTTCCTGTGGCATCAAAACTCTTCAATAAGGTTTGTTTTTTTCCCCAGTGTGGAATAAGAACAGCTTTGTAATTCTGCAAATTTGTCTGCAGGATTGGAAAGAGTTTTCCTGTGCCTGTTGTTTGTGGTCTTACATCTCACAGTGCAATTACAACATTGCATTGATGCTGAGTGGAAGTCTGCTGTTCTGAGCCGCAAAACACAACAATATCAGTGTGGCTTTGTTCCCAGCAGGCTCTGAGTCTTGGGCCCTGCTTTTAGCACTGAAAACGAGTAATGTGTGAAGAACAGGAGGGTGATAGGATCTTGGTTAGCACTTCTGAGGCACGCGGTGCACAAGGAGCTGTGTTTACCTAAGCCCTTGCCGTAGTCCTGAACTCTTCTGGGGAGAAATGGTGATGTTTGAGGTGTTTTCTGTATCCCCTGTTCCTAGAACCGGGGCATCTGAATCTGGCCAGTGTCACAAAGCAGTTTATAATAACGACCATGTATGTATTTGTTGCCTTTGGTAAATACAGACTAAACACTGCTAAAAACAGATTCCAAGTGGGTTGGAAGTCAGTCCCACTTTACCTCCTCTGCAAGTCTGTCTTTTGTTCCCCCTAAGTACAGACTGGTGCCCTGTGATGAGGGTTGTATTTCTGAGATGTGCAAGAAATATGCATATGCACCGAGACAGTGATGTATATATGACCTGGATTCCTCGGAAAGGAAACTCAGTGTCATCATTTGAGGTGGTGGGAAAAATGTTCCTGCTCGACGTTCTGCCCATGCTACTGCTTATGGGGCAATACCGAGCAGGGATCTGAATTATTACATGGGGTCACTTGCTCTTTTTGGTTTTATCTGATGAAAAGCATCTTCACAGCTCAAAGACCCATGAAAATGAAGTAAAATAAGAAGACAACCTCATTGCTGCACCTGCTGTCAGTGCTGCTGCCTGTGCTTCAGCCAGTGCAGTTTGGACTGAGGTGGAGCACTCATGTCTCCTTTCTGGGTGGAAGGCAGATGGGAGCAGGAGACATAAATGAAGAGGGAGAAAATTAAGTGGCATAAACTACCAGCACCAATAGCTGTTCATCTCAGGGTTGTCAGCTCAAAACCGAAGTTGGCTGCAAGCTCCAGTTATCGCAGTCTGGCATCTGTATGAAATAAGTCGCGGTTTAACAACTATCCACACAGTGTAAAGGTTCATGGTGCTGCGTGCCCCTCTCCTCCTCCTCTCCCCACTGCAGCAACCCCAACAAGGTGTGTAAGGAAGGTTGGACCTCTGGAGGTCATCCTGGTCTGCCCTTTTGGGCTCACCCCCCAAGCATATGCTTTTTATGACTGAATAGAAAACAACCTGAAGAATAGAGGATGTCATTAAAAATTTACAGAATATTTACCAAACCTTCCTGTCTGGTAAGGACGTGGGTAGAGGATAGGACCCCACGCTGTGGTATTTATGGAATATTTATGTAGTTCCTGCCAGCAGCTATATGGGAAACAGTGCCCAGGAGCGGTTTGCCAGAGGTCTGCTGAAAGGTTTGGAGCCAGGTCTTGTACCTGTATTTCAGGGATGGCCTGAGGCTGCCACATGCATTTATACAGAAGGAAAATGCCAAGACTTAAGTAAGGAAGGTGGAAATTCACTGTTTCTTAAACCACAAAGTCTCTGTCATTCAATCTTTCCTTGTCTGTGCAAGGTTTGCTACAAAGTTTTCATGAGCTAAGAGAATTGGGACCAATTCAGCCAGGTCATTTCTTCACACAAGACAGACCGTGTCATTATTAATCCAAGCACCACATAACTCTTTCAGACACCTGCATAACAAGAAGTAAATCTTTCTCTTTAAATAACCTTTCTTATTTTTATAAGTTTGCCTGTCAGCTCAAGAATCCTGGGTCAAAACTGTAGTTGTTTGAGGTCTGTGTGACACTCCAGATTTCAGTGTGGCTGTTTCAGTTAACACATGTGGCCACATCTGCAGCTGGTGTGGGACAGCATGGTCCCCTGAAGCCAGGGGAAGGCGGTGTAACCACAGAAGTTTATGTGGGCTTGCTTGTTTTCTAAACATTTCTTCTGGTTCTCCTACACTCATCCATTAATTTGGGGTGGTTTTGTACTTCAGGGAATTTGACAAATATGTAAATTATAATATTCTGATAACCTGTTTTCTGTTAAGAAAGGAATAATAAATATAAATTCTTTTACAAGCTGGGCTTTTTTGAAAATGTTTTCTAAAATTATACAAAACCTTAAACTGGTTCTTTAAATGTGTTTTCAAACTATAAGCAACATGAAAGAGTTGGAAAATGGATAGCTCAAAAATCGGTCACTTATATGCATCACCTGTAGTTAAAATAAGAGGCTATTATTATGTCTGGAGTCAAAGAGATTTTGGAATAAAGGCTTCATATATGGTGGAAGAAAAATAGCTTTTTAATTATTTTACTCTGTGATACTGGTTATCTATAATTTAGGCACTATATATTTATTCTTTATGTGCTCTCCAAGGTCCCCACAAAATTAGAAGATTTGGGATTAAGGAAGAAGTTCAGAAATGACACACAATAACTAATGCATTACAGACTTCTCCTTTAATCAGAGTTTCTGTTGCTGTGTAAATGTTCAGAGCATTCTCTCCACCTCCATTCCTTTGTGGAGCCAATCTGGTGTTAATCTCACTTTCACTCATGGCGGAACTTGCCAGGGATGTGTCTGTATGTCATAAACTTAGATTGCACGTGCCTTCAGCTACTACTAAAACTTGTTTTGTGTCTGTGCACCAATATCTCAACAATGCATCACACAGGATGATAGTCATGTTATTTAAAGCTGATAAACTGAAATATAATGGCCTCTCCTGTTTAGTAGCTGGATGATGTAATTGTCCTGTCTGCCCTAAAAATTGATCAGACAATGGAATCTACGTTTTAACATGTAGGCTGCTTATAAATGGTCGGCCATCAACAGTGTTTGGTGTACTTGACATTCATAATTTACTACTTTGGTTGTTTGGAGTAGACATTGAGATCATGTGGCACATACTGGTTCCTACACTGGATGGATCCAACTCCTTAAGTCAGGTCTCTGGGCTGAATAATGGCAAATGATGACATGATGACTAGTTTAATAGTCTCCTTGAGGGAAGTATTCGATAATATTAGTCTCTACTACATTCCTGTTATAATTGCTTGCTGGAATATTCATGTAGAAGTGGCACTGCTGCAGTCAAAACAAATCCATTTTCAGGGTCTGACCTGATATTTATAGACTATTTTTGTTCTGTTTCTGTCTGAACAAGCACAAGGTGACACAGTAATTCTGATGTATATATGCTATAGTATAGTACATCATCTGATAGTCAACACATGTTTCGTATGGCATGATAAACATGAGAACTCAATTTAGGTTGATGAATGGATAGCCCAGAATCTGTGGAATTTTTGGAGGCCCACCCGAGGCTGCAGAGATATGTTATACAACATTTGGAAACATTTGACCCTCTCGGTGTTTTGTGTTTCTGCATACCACATTCGTGCAAGGAGGAATCTCTGGAATGAAGAAGGTAATGGAGAGATGGCAATCGCATCACTTGGAGGTTATAGCTCTGGGCGCAGGCCAGCTGGACATAGTTCAGCAAGACCAGGTCTTATCTATACTTGAAACATGCATTGGTTTTAAATGTCCTCCAGTTAACTTTAACTCTTCAGCTTGGCAGGCACCAAAGCAGCAAGGGCTGATAGACCCTCGAGGCTGAACTGTCTGGTGGTGGCAAATAGCCATTGCCTTTGTACTGAATTGGGATCAATTCAAAGACATTGAAGATGGTAGAAAATATATTATTAACTTAAGAGATAATGAATGAAGCTTTCAAGGGAGCACTTGGTGATGATTTTCCTCTTTTTCTGGCAGTCATGACAGGGGAAATTTTCCATGTTTAAGAGTGGGACCTTGAGATGAGGTTATGGTATGTGCAGGAGGAAGATCAGTCTTCTGCCATTGTCACGCACAGTCTGCAGAGAAGTGTTTCAGAATGAAAATGTTATCTTTCCGTTTCTTGTGCAGCACCTCAGATTTGTGAAGTAGTCAAGCGGCATGAGCATACAGAGGTACCTGCTTTTGTGTGAGAGAATGGGGATCCTCCGCGGGAGGGTTATTCCCTTAGAGCCATGGGCAGTGAAGCAATCTCATCTGTAGCTTGGTAACTGTAGCACGGTACCTGATTTTAAGTAACTGTCAAGATTCCTCCTTTCCACAAAGTTGAAAATATATAAGCAGTGAAGGAAGAAGAGGGTTTAAATAACATATATGTATATGTAAGTATATTTATATAGCTACAATGAAAGAGAGGAAGGGAGGGAGGGGGGAGAGAGCAAAGGAACAAGTGAATACCCAAAGCACTTCAGGATCCTTCAGGATGAAATGTGCTATAGAAATATATTATCACTATTACTTTTATCAATAGTACAATATTGCTAGCTCACTTACTTCATTATAGTCCCATTGCAACACTGATGTTGTTACCTGGCCTATTTTAAAATAGATTGGAGTTTAGTTTTATCTTTTGCTAGATAAGAAACCACTCTGAGAACTCTAGCTAATGTGCTTCAGAGTGACAGAACAAGTATGTTTTATGAAGCCAAATAAAAGTTCGCTTCATCAACTACTGCAGGGTATAAACAACTGTCAGCCATCTTGGGGAGCTGATATCCTTTTATTTAATTGCAAATTAAAAAACATAAACCACCTTAAACACAGAGCTACTGTCACATCAAATCAATACAATAATTGTGCTCAAGCAGTTGTAAGGCACACGGTGCTCAGCATCTTGCATGCTAAAGATAAATCAATCACCAGAGCAATAAGCAAGTCTTATAATATAGGAGTAGATTATGGTATATTAACACATTTTGTATTATATGACTGCTTTTCCCCATTTGCCGAGATGCATTGAGTACAAAGGGGGAACTTTGTGATCAGAAAGTTGTTAGCAATTCCTTTTGTGCTGGTGAATTCCTGTTAATAAGAAAATCCCTGTAATAAGGCAAGAGACTCTCAGGTCATATGCAAACCCCAGAGCCAGGCTTTGCTGCCTGAGTGTGAGCCGTTCTTTGTTGTTTTTAGGCTGCCATATGTGAGGATTTTAAATACTTTTTATTAAATGTAGTAATGAAAAAAGGTCTTAGAGACTGAAATCTTTGATGTGTCTGAATGGTTATCTGCTGGCTTACAGAAAAAAAAAAAGGGTCTTAAAACAAATCTCTAGACTTTTACTCTAAATCATCAGAAATCCAAGGTTTGGGGGTGTTGCACTAATTTCATCAGTTACCCAAGGTTTGGTTTTGTTTTCACTTGTCCACCGCACGTGTCTCATGGGCTTGGAGGGAGAGGTGCTCTCCCAGATGGGAGGAGTAATGCCACGGATCACTTTGCAGGAGCGGTGAGGGAGACCCTTACAGAGATACAGAATGGCCAGGGAAGCCAAGATGCCAGATGCTCCAGGTTCACAACACACCGGTGCTTCTTAAAAAGGCAGAAAATTTCTCCTTTCCCCTGTTTTCTCCTTCCCTATCCAGATATTTCTCAGCTCAGTCTTACAAAACTGTAAATAAAACCCTTACTGGCAAGGCCAGGAAAAGGCTGAAAGGCTCCTCTTGATGCTGGAGGCCAGCGGCTTTCACAGCAGCGCTGCTCTTATCACTATTCCAAAGACTGATTTCAACCCACAGCTTTTTTCATGCCGCTTTTAAACAAAGCTTTACAAGTGCTTAGCATTTGCAGATTTCAGCTGCAGGTAGCTCCTGCCTTTCTTTTGCCCTCTGTTCTTGCTGGACCTGGCAGTGTCCCTCTTCAGCGCCGGAGTAGCCTCAACAAGCGTGTTTGGGTTACTCCAGGCTTATTGGTGCGTGTTGCTGCTACAACGAGGGACACAGACCTTGGAGACCAGCGCGAAGACTTGCTCTTTGCCCACATTTCTCGCCACAGCTTTTGCTCTGAACTGCAGCTTATGGTCTCCAGGTTGGAGAAAGCCAAAAGAGCTGTCTCAGAAGAGCAGTCTCACCTCGCTCTCTGCCAGCCTCTGCAGCCAGGGAATTTGAAACTCATATAAAGGGTAATAAAAGGGAGATTATTGAGGTAGAGCTGGAAAAAGCCCAAAGGAAGTCATTGTACCATATGGAAGTCAATTCTTTCCTAAGCGTTAACTGTTGCTGCCTTTCTTTTTGCATCGGCACTTTATTGCCCTGATCTGAGAAAGTATTGCACCCTGACACTAAGACGCCCTTGCTGCTGTGTATTTCCCATCCACAAACTTTCAAGTATCTTACAAAGATGGCTGCAAGCAGCTTCTGAGAAACTGAGGCATAAAAAGCTTAAATACATTCCCCTGAAAGCCAAAGGCAAAACCAGGCAAAGAGCCCAGGTGTTCAGAGGTTCCCGTGCGTGTTGCTGCCTGTGCCATATCACCTCGCCGGTCGTGAGAGCCTTTCGCTTTCTGTTTGAAGGTTGCGCCGGGGTTCCAGCTTGGGGAACTGCCATGGCACTGCTCTAAAAAAAGCAAGAAATACCGACCTGATGCAAACAGAGATTTATGGGAAGGGGATAAAAGTATTAGTGAAGAACCAAGATGCCCACAGAACAAGCCCCAGAAGCATTTGGCAGCCAGCCCTGGGCTCTCATCTTCAGCCTGTTACCCTACTCACGTTTCTGGGGCTGTAGAGTCATAGAGCCAGTTTATCCAGATGATACCAGAGAGGTGATAAAAAGGAGTCACCAATTAGCTCCAGCTACAAGTGCTATGCAATCGGAAGCATACGGCCCTGCAGGGAGCTATCTGCCTGAGAAAATATAGCAAGAGGTCAAACGCTGGCACTGCTGCCAGGCTCAAGCAATGACTCTGCCAGCCCTCTCCAAGGCACTAAGCCTCTCACCACAGTGTCATTTACCCTGTCGGCTCCTGAAGATGGGCTGAGAGAACATGTCCTCGCAGCAGTGGCCGGTGTCCTGTTTGGAAAGGGCCAAGATCCTCTTTCCACTGGGATTGAATTGCAGGTGGCAGCGCCTGGGCTGGAACCTGAGCTGGGTTCGCCCTAGTTCATAAAATTAGGCCACTCTTTGCTCTGGGCTGGGAAGGGTGCCCAGGGAGGGGAGAAGGTGACATGGGACACGTTTTGATCCAGGAGGGCTGGGCAGAACCCAGCTATGTACACTGAGTGGTTCAAGCCACTTTCAGGTCAACGTCTTAATCTCCTCTGAGTAAAAAAGCTGGGAAACAGCAAGAGGGGCAAATTTCAGCTGGGTTGGCTTCAATTAACATCTTCTTTATGAGTTGTGCTCCAATGGCAGATGCCATGCATTAGCGTTATTTACGCATTAAGAGACCTATAATTGGAGACTAGCAAGTGTCCTCATCACAGTTGACCTTATTTATGGAGGAGCTGACATCTGAATGTCAAATTTGCATCCGTGACTTTTCTCTCCCCAATAACCACTCTAATATGCAAATACTGAGTTGCAAAAGAATGAAAATAAATAAAACAGCTATTTTGGTTATCTCTGGGAAGATTTGTGTTTGCTTCGACTTTGGAGGCTGTGCTGAGATTAGACTCTGTCACTTAATCAGGACGTAAGTGAGAAAGACATTTTGGATGCAAGGATATGTGGATTGCGAATTGTAAATAGCCTGCAGTGCAATCTAAGAGAAGAAGCGGGTATAAAGCATATTACAGGGCCATTTGCAGGTCTTTGTTCAGGTATAACTGACGCTTACAGTCATTTCATTAAATATTCTGTTTATATGCTTTTCCGTCCTGAATAAGGAGTTATCCCAGTCCCTGGAGTGAAGGAGATTCACAAAATACCTGCATTCATGTGCTCAAAGCAAGGCATTAGTGGAACCATGTAAGTAAAGGATAGGAGGCATCAGCAGGGAGAGGATCAAGGGAACAAACTGTTCCCTGTTGCAGTGCTGATTCTGCCAGGAAATGATACAAAATGAGGAGAAAAAAAAAGCCTTTGGGGCTTGCCGTGTCCTGGGTAGGAGACTTGGAGGGAGAGGCTGCTGGTTGGGAGTTGGCTGGCTGAATAATTTCACATTGGAAAAAGCCAGTTCATGATAAATCAAAGACTTATATCTTACATCTCAGACAGCTGGGAGTGCCCTGCTAAGGCACACTTTGTGGGTAGAAGGTCCTTTGCCTTCACAGAAATCACAGAAATCACAGAAATGGGGCCCATGGTCCAGCTGCTCTCCTGCGGCTTAAGCACGCTCTTTCCCACGGCTCTGCCCTGTGGTCCTGCAGGATCAAGGAGATTCACTCCACACAGCTCTGACCGCCCCAGGCTCCCCGTAAAACCAGCGGTGACAGATAAGCGCTTCTGGAGAGTAATTTGTATCCTAGTCAAGCTGAAATGCCCTTTCTCTTTTCCATGATTATCTGGACAGGTGATAAGACGCCTAATTTGGTGCCTGAGGTAGCTGCCTAACTTTGGTAATATGAATCGCTCCCTCGGGGTTTGCAGTTACATCTCCAGGGACACATGATAATAAACCAAAACAAACAGCCCAGGATTTTCCAGGCATTCTAACACAGTAACTCTTTATGAGGGGAATACAAACCAACCCGTCCCAGAAGGATAAACCCTGACTGCGTTTGCCTGCTCTGTTTTCCTTACTACTGCATGTTTGGTCAGAGTCCTTCTGAGTACGGAGGGTCTGCTTTCCAGATGTGGTTTCTTTAAATCACCTCCTTTTTTTCCCCCTACATCCACCTGCAACTCAACTTCCTTTTATTCCAGCTGGTCCTACAGATAGGTGCTGTCCCCAGTGCTATGAAAACACAAACCCATTGCTCATCTCGGTTGCTTGGTGAGTTCTACAAGTATAGAAGACTCCACTTCTATCAGCAACTGGCTTTGTGCTCCTTCAGGCAAAATCCCAGTGAGACCCAGCTTTGTAGGGAAAGTGGAGAAGAGGACTAATTCTACTGCTTTTGAGGGCTAAATGTGTCTACTCCTTGCTGAATCTTAATGACAGTGCTCTTGATGATGGGCTAAGCAGGCACTGCCCTCCTGTGCTGAGTACAAGGTGCATTTTCCAGACTGTGGGTTACCTCTGCAGCACACAACAATGGACATTTGATACAGCCAATTGCTATTCAAAATTTGTACATAAAGAGATGACACAAATTATTGTATTACAAGTCTCTCAACTAATATTTTGAGGATTAGCATTGAAATGGTTGGAATGCTTTTTTCTAACACTGAGAATTTATTTTTTTATTCAGAACAATGTTTTTTTCAAAGCTGGAATAAATTTGCATTAAGGTTAGTTGCATGAAATGCCAGAATGCAAAACATCTCAACACTGTTACATTTCACGACTTGCTGATAGGATGCTAACTCTTTCTCTCCATAAAACTGTTTTTGTGAAATTGTCAGAAGTGTGACTTAGGAGGAAAAAAAAAATTTGGCACCTTTAATGGTGTGGGAAAATACATTGGCTGGTGGTCCGGAGGGCCAGATTTATGTACATGATAGAGTGCCAGGCACAGATTTATAACTGTTGCTATAAGAGAAAAATCAGGTGCTGTCTAACGCAGGGGTATAATTCTTCCCCCATCAAGTTACGTCAATGAGAAAAGCATCTATCTTGTGACAAGAAAGAGTAGGGTGCTTGTATGGACTGAGTTTATCTTAAGAGGGATGGTGAAGAGCGTGAGATGAGCTGGCCTACACAATGAAGAAAACTACTGGTTTCACCATGTTATTCACAGAGAGCTTATCTGCTCGGTTCGCAGGCGGCCGAGTGGAGATGCTTTCAAGGCCTTGCTGGCAGACTCATCCATGGAACTGAAACCTGTCAGCATGTGATAATTTGTGTTATTCTATATTTAGAGCAGCAAGTCACAGTTGCAGTTGTTCATGTCTGGTCTTTAAACTGTCAAGGAGAAAGGAAGGCTTCCTTAGATGGGCCTGAAAATGCCCAAACAATCTCTGCAGAATAGATTTCACTGCTTCATTTCACCTCAGTCAATACCAACGTTTATTCTGACGATCAAACGCAAGGTGAGCTAAGGGTCTGCTGTAATTAACACCTTAAGCTCCCAGATCCAGACCTCTTCATGACACATCTTTTGCTCATCAATACAGAATTGCAGTTCCTCAGCCCGGCTGGATGGGGGTCTTGGCTGGACACGGGCTGTTTTACTGGGAGCAGCCCTACTCATGGGCATCCCTCTGGATCCAGACCCCATGGCTGGCTCATTTCTGTGCGGCCAAAACCTGAATTGCAGTGATGGTCTGCATTGTTTCTAATCGAACTTTTTTCATCCAAATTTCTTTCCTTACAAAATCTGGCTGGGATAGTGGTGTTCTGCTTGAAAAAAAAAGATTTTTTGAGTCTGCTTTTGCTACCAGATCAAGACAGAACTGAAAAGACAGAAAAGATTGTATTAAATGAACCCTCTCCACATCCCACATTCCCATTGATCTTGGGTCAAAGTGTAACATTTCAACATGACTGAAACATTTACTTCAGATATCAGCTTTTTAAAACAATATTTTTTTTACAAAAGAAACATCCATTTTCTTTTCAAAAGCATGTTTTGAGCAACAACATGACAGCTTTCAATTCTGAGACTGTTACAAGTGGGACATGCTGATATTATCTGTTTCATTTTTTTTTTTCAGAACAAAATCTGATGACAATCAGGAAACTGTCATGATGAAAACAACTTTTTTGCAAACCTCTCCCTGTCCCTCAGCAATCTGGCAAATATATTCCCCCCATTACACCCCTCCCAACTGTGCTCTTCTCTTTTTTTTTTTTTTTTGCCTGTCAGTCAAAGCGAGTTTAAGCTCGGCAGCCTGGCTAATCCTTGGCTTCTTTGCTTGGATCAGCTGTGTTGCAAACCTCTGTGCTATGTATACCTGTCCCCTAAATAGAGGCCTGAGACAAGCAAGGCATTTTCCATGAGTCATGGAGCAGCCACCAGATAGCAGTGCTATTCCATCTGTGCAGGCTGGGGCTACACCGTGACCCAGCTTGGTCTGGCACCTCTGTCCCACTCTCGATGCTAATCCACCCGTTTCTTCATTTTCGGAAATCTTTTCAAATAGCAGAAACACATGAAAGTAGGAAGAAAAAGGAAATTCTACCTCTATTACTTCTGCCATAAGTGATTTTAAAACTATGCACAGAAGAGAAAAAAAATAATCATGACAGGATTTGGTAACTGCTGAAAATGTTGAATCACAACAAGGGATCCTAGTTTGTCTGTTTTCTGTTTGTTTCAGTGGCAGGTGAAGGAAGGTTTATTTAGTTATTTTTTTAAAAAGAGTAAGACAAGTGTTGATTTAGCAATTTAGTCATCAGAGTAATTCCACTTATAGAGCTGCAGGACTCCAGAGAAACATGTTCATGAGCTGGAATTAACATCCTGCATGCAGCGATGTAAGAGCTTTGCAGATTTTCTCTATAACATACAACAAAAAGTTATTGTGTAAGGCAGCTTCTATAGAAACTGGATTGCAAAATATTTCTTTTTTAGAATGAAATGAGGCAAAGCAGTCATAGAGACATTCGTAAGATCAATAGCAGAGTATGAGTCAAATTAAGAAGTAGCTGCAAAGACAACAGGAGAAATTCATTTTGAAAAGAATGTTGAGAAGAAATGGAGAGCTGATGAGGCAGGAAGAGACAAGCCTGATCCTTCCAGGTGGCAGGAACTTCCCCGAGGAACATCACAGCTCCTGCTCTGAAAGCAGGAGAGAGTCTAGCAGGGTGCAAGAAGAAGAAATTACCTCTGACAAAGTCGGCATAACAAGTTCCTGCACAATAAAAGAACATATTTTTATGCAAGGTACAGCAAAGCGTATTTTGTCCTGGCTCAGAGTCCCTAGAAATCCTTCTCACCCCAGTGAATCCCATAACAGCTTTGCAGTAATGGAGTGGAAGGGAACGTGCTATGAGATGCCAAGGGCCAATTTCCAAAGTTGCTGGCACCTAATTTATGAGGATGGAGTGTGCTTACCCAGGATTTCACTGATCCGTTGGCTATCTGGACTAACTAGCCCCATGGGCATAAAAGGCATGATTTCTACAGGTGCAACAGGCATCGAAAGGCAGAAGTATGCGTGCACAACTATGCCTGTCCGTTTCCCATTTAGAGATGATATACAGGGTAAAACATACATCCAAGAGAGCAGGTGTCAGGGAGGGCAGCAAGCCGTGGAATATTTCTGCTGTTCATCACACAGCGTCTGGTTCCTTTGCTTTGCTCTCCACCCTTGCCCAGAGAGCTAGGAAGAGCCTAGTAGTGAAAAAGGGGGAAATTAAGTTGAATGAAGATGAAATTAAGTTGATTGGGGATCCATCTGCAAGAGATTTAGCCCAAATCTTTGTGGAGCAGCTTTTGGGAAAGGTGAGATGACAAACTTCTGTCCTGGCTGGTTGATGAGCCCAAGGGTGAGCATACAGCTGTGGTGCTCAGATGGGCTGAGGGTGGAGGAGCAATGTCCAGTCATGTCATGCCTTCCTGCATCCCCACTACCCCCAGAACATGCGCTCAGAGACTTTTAAAATCACAAAAACTCAAACCCTCTTTGTGGATCACAGAACCCCAGAGATGGAAATAGCCAAGAGGTTCTTCAGTCCGTGGTAGCACTGAGCTCTGCAAAGTAACGCTGCCCAGAAAGGTTTCAGGCATGTGTTTTACAGCATTTGACAAACCTAATATTAAGGAAACAAGCTCTGGAAGTTAAACTGACTGTCCTCAGAGACCTTGTGTGCAGGTTTCTGATATGCTTAAGGTAAGGGCAGAAGTACGAAGACAGTTACCAAAAGAGTCCACGTTATTTACAATCAATGGTTAATCACTTACGAGAGAACTAGTGGATTTTTTATTGATAATATCTATTGAAGTTGACTACATCTTCTTTCTCCTAGATGTGAATATTGAAGTTAAATAAGTCTTTGAAAATGTATTGTTTATTCCTATTTTGAGCCCCCTTTGCTGTGATAAACAGGGAAAAAAGAAACATGAGGGAAACTAGGTCAGAGACAGAAACCTGAGGAAAAAAGGGAAAGTTAAGAACTTCAAAACTGAATGTTTCACGTAGTTTCTTTATTTAAAAAAAAAAAAACAAATAAAACTATGTTCTGAAGAATAAAAGTATGTTTTGCAAAGGATCCTGATGAATAAGAGCAACATTCGTTCATGTGTGAGTTTGATTTTTGCATTTTTCTACCACCTCCAGTTTAGCATCATATGAACATCGTAAGAAAAATGGCTTGACAAGTAAAGAATTCAGAAAGGTGACCACGGTGCTTCATTCCTTTCCTTACGTCATTGACCCTAGCACAGTGATAAACTGCAGGTTGTGCATTAAGATACAATCCAAGGAGCTTCTGGAGTTATATTCATAAGGGAAATAGTTGCCAAGGTGTTGGATTTCATCCTCACTCTCACAAAACACCCTCTGATTTTGTTCATAGAAGTTGAAAGCAAAATCCACTGTTCATATTTGCTCCTTACAACCTGGAGATTAAATATGCCATCATAGATACAGCGACTGCTATTCTGACTACGCCTCATTTCAGTCATGTTCTTCCACAGTTTAAAGCTAATCCTTGTTCAGAAGCTGTAAAACTTGTGATATGCTCTTTTTCTTTTGAAAATCCAATACTTCTGGTGCTTAAATAAACAAGAGAAAAGCTCTTTTGTTAATTTCTGGCTTGAGTGGAGAAGCAAGTTCCTAGTGCTTAACATTTTTTGTCTGTTAAAATAATTGCAATAATTATACGATAAAAAACTGCTTAGAAATAAGATAGATTAGCTCGGTAGCTGCTGTACTGCATTTGTAGTTGATGAGGCTTATTGTATTAATCAATTGCCTGCAACTCAGAAAAATGGCAGAAGTGGGATGGGAAGTAAATATATCTAAACTTCAGCATTTGGAAGAGTCTGGGTGGATGTGCATCACTGCTGAGGTTGGGCTGGGGGTAGGAAAGAGGACAAAGTACAAGCTATCATTTATACTATAAAAAAGTGGAAATAAATAAAACCTGCCACACAGCCTGATTTCAGTAACTCTTGAAATGTCAAAGTGCAGGTACACTTAAATAAATGGAATATTTCCTTTTAGATCCTGCATGCAATTTTAAACACCTGCAGAAGTAAAACTTAAGACCTGCAAGCTGAACAGGTCTGGAAGATCTGTGCATCTGGAAGCAGCACGCTATTGTAAAATTCACCCCGGAAACCTGTGCTCATCCAGCCAGTCTTTGCAGTAGCAATATATGGAACAGGTTGGATAATTCAAAGGGGTTCATGAATTTTCACTGAAATCCACCCAAAATCTTTCTAGGTATTGTGGAATACTCAGCGAAGTGAAGTTCACTTTCAGTCTCCGGACAAATTGGACTCACAAATTCTGAGATGCCATACTAGTTTACTCTTGCAGCATTTTTTAGCCCATATTTGAACATGCCTTGTGAATCTGACTAGAAAGTCTGCTTTCGGACAAACAGCAGCTCAACATTATAAAGAAATTAAATAGTCCATGTTGGCTACTAATAAAATTCCTAGTTAGCTGGTATTTATTTGGAACAATCTTTAAAGGAAACCTTCTCCCACAACTGCTGTGGACCCATCAGTTACTCTGTGCTCTGGAGCAGGAATAGGTCAGAAGCTTTTCAGAAAGCCTGGTGAAACAATATCCACATATCTGTCTCTTTGGCATGAGCAGCCAGAGCTTTATGGAGCAATAAAGAATATTATTCAGATTGCTTAGATACTGAGGTCCTGTTGCCTTGACTCATTGCTTTGTCTTCCAGAGCATTTATCAGAACATGGATGTTGCTACACATCACCTGCTTCTCCCTGCCTCTCCATGTTAAATCTCAACGTGCCCTCGTAGAAGAAAAGGCTGTGACTGAGCACAGTTTTGGGGACATTCTCATTCACAGCATTTTAATTGGGCTTCAACAGGAGAATTACACATGTCCGAATCGGTCTGTCTATGGATACTCCCCTGAGAAGATAAATGGCTATCGACTTCAACAGGGTTCTTGGTGCCCTTCAGAGTTAAACACAATGTGTATATTTAATGGGGCAGTGTCTTTATCTTCTTATGTTTGTAGAACACTGAAAGCATTTCTCAGTACTTGATCAATAATAAATAATGTTGATAATAAGTGCCAGGATGCAATGAAACCTATCTCACATTTTCAGTGCCAATTAGGAAGGCAAAAGTATTTATTTTGTGCAAGTGTGTTGAGCTGGGGCAGTAAATCATCTGATGATAAATCCGTGATATATATATACTGTAAGGAATTATGTGCATCTATTATTTGTGACTGTTATGGTGGAAAGGATCAGATGGGTCAACATTTCCCCCTTGTTAATTTTTAAATATTTTATGATATTTTTATGACATTCATTGCTTGTGTTATATATGTTCTTAAACCTCAGGATGGGAAAGGAATCTGTACCCCAAAGGTGCAGAGGTGACAGTTTCTGACTGCTTCTTTTCATATCACTCTGGGCAAGAGCTGTGCAAATCCTCAGTGCTGAACCAGTGAGCATCTGACTTTCATTATCTGCAATAAAAGTGTATGAATTGAAACCAGGAAGTGCCTATTTGTCAAAAACACTCAGAGCTGTTAAACCACTGAACTATGCCATGACACATTTGTTCCTATTAGGTCTGGAAATGTGAGACCCGCCTGCGATGCCACCACACAGCACACCCTGCGTTCGCCCAGCAGCCCCGGAGGCTCGGCTGCAGCACTGCAGATGGAGCAGAGCCCAACACGGGAGACTCCTGCCTGGCTCCGGGAGAGGAAACCTTGATTAGGAATACCTTGGAAACAGGTTTATTCATCTAGGCAATTTTTCCTTTCCTGTCACCATGGAGCTATAGAGAATTGCTGCTGCCTCCTACACAGATGAACCTGAAACATGGGGCAGACAGTATGAGAAAACCTATGAAGTTCACATCGCCTCCCTGAGCTGCTTCATGTTGTCATCACTTACCCAAGCGAGGTTCGAGCTTGGGGTTTGATGTAGGTGGTGGTACAAGGGTCCTCCTGCAAGGAGTGTAAGCCAGAAGTGACTGCCTGGAGTTTTAGCACATTGTCAGGGTCCTATCGCTGCCCCAAGGAAGAGGAAGGGTGTTGTGTCCGCAGCTGGGTGCAGCTGTCCTGGGATGGGGGGCAGCACAGATTCCCATATCTCCTCAGTCACAGATGTGGTGGAGTGGGGTTGGGTGAAGCTCACCCTGTTCTCCCAGGTTTGCACAATACAGTGCAAACACAAGAGCATCTGCTCCATTTATTGCCCTAAAATCACCCTCTCAGAAAGGCAGTTGCTTTTGCATCAGTCTGCATTTTGGCTACTTGACAGAAGTAAGGGAGGTATAGAAGTAACACTGTTCTGAATTGAAATCAGTATGTTCCTGCTTTGGAAAGGTGTAAATCATGAGCTGACAGGTGGGGTGGGAAACGGCAGAAGAATCAGGACTGGGAGTTGTAAGATCAGAGCAGTCAAAACCAGAAAAAAGCTGATGCTGGAACAATTAGATCACCACAAATCGAGGTGAATTCAGCCTCCAGTCTAGCTCTTGCATGTAGTTCAGTACGGACCTCTTTAGTAGCTCTCTCCAAAGCGAGACTTTCATGTCTGTATCAGTGCCCCAGTTTCGCAGAAGTCAGCAGTATTGCTGAGACACTGAATGTCAGAGGTAGAGGGACTGGTGGAGCTGGGATTGCTGCCAAACCAGCTGAAAGACACTCAGCCAGCAGGTGCTGATTCCATCTATACCAAGATAACGATCCCAATGGCCCAGTATGGAAATCTAACTGGTCCAACCAGTATACGCTGGGAAAGCAGTGGTGTAGGGATGCAAAACAACCTCCTGGCTTCAGTGACTGAGGAAAGATTCAGACCAGGGCATCGTTGTGTACCGTTGAGTATCTCTGTGTTACACCACATGTTCAGCTGCTTCTGGTATGCAGAAATGCAGCCAGTGAATTATTTCCAGTAACCTCCTTCTAATGACAAGACAAATCCAAAGAGAAAATGAGGAGAGTCTAGGCACTCCTGTGCCTTGGAGAAGCTCTCTGTGGAGGCAGCAAGCGTTGTATCTCTACCTAACAGGTTCCTAATGCCATCTTGTCCTGGCACTGAGTCAGAAGCTCTCAAAGCAAAAACGGTATCTGGAGCGCACATGCTGTTGCCGACTCAGCATTCTTCTTATTTTTATTTTGCAATTACACAGTGATGGCATTCAGTGGCTGCAATCCAGGTTGAGGAAGGCATGCACAGACAAACAAAGTCCCTGCCCCAAATGGTTCACATTTTCACTTTACAACACTACTACTTCAAGCTGCTGTCATGGGTGGTGTTATAGACTAGCAAATAGACAGAGATGGACTTTTTTCCTCCAGCCTCTACTAAAGTCCCTCCTCCCTTTGAAAAATCATTTATCTTCTTTTGAAGTAGTTCTGCTTTTTTTTTTTTTTTAATTGATCAAATGTCTTTTGAAACTTTGGGTCTGTTTTTCCTGCTTTATCGTGGAAGTAAATAAGACAGATTTATGACTCCATGTAAAACTTCAGCCTTGTTTATAAATTGCTTGTGATTGATTAAGTAATAAAAATGCTTTTAAGACAGGGAGGTAAATCTCCCAGCTAATTGCTCAGTGCTTTACATTATAACCTTGTTACAGTGACTGGGCTGGACAACTCTGCTATTTCTATCTCACGAGAGTCACACTGGAACAATCATCCCCAGAATGCTGCTCTGACCGTCAAAAGACACAGACCGATAATTAATGGTTCAATAAACAAACAGAGTTATGCATCTGAAATACAACAACAAATCTCTCCTTTTCAAAGGTGATTTCCTAGGTTGAGATGATTTCTCAGGCAGGAACACCACCAATTGCCAGCCATGGTGTGCATGAAATACAGCAGAAGCATAGTCCCTCTGCCTCTCAGCTACCTCCTATCTGCCTTCACCACGGAGCCTTGGGCAAAGAAATTGCCAGCAGTGAGCTGGCTGTGTTAAAAGTGGGTAAAATGAAAAGTAACTTGGAAAAGCTATTGTGATTCATATGCAAAATGCCTTCATTGTACAACTGTTTTCTCTTTTTGATACAAAGCAGGGACCCTGTTCACATCTTGGACTTTAAGGATCATGAAAATATATATTATAAATATTTAACAGGAGCTCAGCAATCCTAGATTTATTTTTACCTTGTCAAGCCATTAATAGAGTGCTTGGGATGGTTCCTCTAACAACTGTTGGATCATGACATAGTTCTGATAGTAATTTTGATACAGTTCAGCAACATGTACTTCCCATCCCAGAGCAACCCGTGCACCAGTCCCCCCTGATTTCAGGCTCATGCAGAGTTAGGTCAGATCAGTCTCTCGGGCGACACGAGCCAGCACGCCTCTACAGCCCTTTTCCCCAACAAATACAAACCAGCTGGCAAATTCAGACTAGCTTTGAAGGCCTCAGCAAGGTACCAGCCTCCTTCCCGGGCCCCCTAAATCTGGGGGCATAAATGCACTTCTGCCCTCTCCTCCTTTTGTTGTTTTTTAACAAAGTGGTCAATTAGTCTCTTGACTCCGTGGCATCTTCCCAGCGTTCATCAACGTCAGAGGCAGGAGGCTGATTGCTTGGGCTGATTGCAGTGTCGATGCAGCTGATTACAGGGCTTAATTGTGATGACTAGAAAAAGACTAAAAGCCATTGAGCCTTAAAATCCTTGGGGAGAGTGGGCTTTGCCTCTGTGGAGCATTTGATAACATCTGGACCAGCAACTCCCCCCCCATGATGGATGCTGGGATGTGCTTGGGTGAAGGTAAGCTCAGAAAGGAGCCACTTTTTCAAGGAGGTTTTTCTGGGAGGGAAATGGAGGTGGTTTTCTCACAGATGTGATGTTCCCAGCTAGGCCCACACAAGCAGACCCATCCTGCTATTGCCAGCACCTTCAGCAGACACCTCGCAGTGAGGTGATGCTAACAGAGGTGGTTGTGACCGCAAACAGTTGGATGCAGCTGGGCCAGGTGGCCTCCCTTCTCAGGCTCACCTGTCTGAACAGGCACCTGAAATTATCACTTGGGGTTTGCACACCTGCATGGTAAAAGATGAACTGGAGGTAAATGAGCCCTCTTTATCATTAAAATCAAAGTAACACTCTGACACACAAAATCTGCCAGCAGGCAGTTCTTCCTTTCATGTGCTCACAAACTTCTTGGTGTGGCATGACAAGACGATCCCCCAGTGTTGAAGCCAGTGTCTTGGGGAATAGAGTTTTAGAGGCCTCTAGCCTTAAATATACTCTTTTATATGCCATGTATCTACTTTACATATTCATTTCCTTAATTGTATACATTATCATACTCCATGTTCAGTTGTTACAGCATTTACTCATTTATATTTGCACCATGTTTGCATTAACCCCACTGTCATGGCTTCATTATTATTATAGCCAGTGCTTGCAGGTGTCGTATCAAAATGTCCGGAACCAAAACTGTCTGGGATCTAGTCTACCTGCATTCCAGTCTAATGAGCAATCATGTCCTTATAGTCTGCTCCCCAGTTAATGCAAGGTCAAACTCAAGATTTCAATTAATGCAAAGCTATGTTACCTGATTCAGCTGAAAGTCAAACAAAAAATCATTGTACCCATTACTCATTTACTTATGCTAGGCAGCAAAACTCTTAATGAACGAGGCTTCTTGGGGATTCTAGGGTCTCTTACTCATGCACTGTTATACTGCTGCACAACCTTCGTATCGTCAATAAGACCCAAACCAGCTTGACCTAAGAAATCGCCTGGAGATTGAGTGCAAAACACGCTGTTATCTTCCTGTGCCTGGCCTTACCCACACCTCTTAGCTCCCTGCACATGCCTCAGAAAGCTTTCATTGCCCTTGCTGGGTATTTTATGTCTCTCCTCTGAATCTTAATTATATAATAACAAAGCTAATCAGTCCCAGATGTAGTAAGTCACAGGGGAGTGTTTTGTTTCCTCAGCCCCCACCTTACACATGCTGATTTATGCAATTAAGCAGCCTTTCTGCATCCAGGTGGAATGAAAACATGATGATGTCTCAGTCAAAGAGCTTAGGTGTTGATGCTGCCTTGGACCGAGAGAGTTGGCTTCTCACTTTCTCATGCACTTAGAGAAGATTAATGAGAATTCATACTGAGGGGGGAAAATCATAATATTTTATTTTGCTGGCAGCATGCACATACAACAAAAGTATCTTTTTTAATAAAAATCAATGATGGCTTAAAATACACAATAAATGTTGCAATATTAATAAAAGATGCTACACATAAAATTAGACTTAAATGTGCAGTTTGCCCAGCTATTTACAACACACATGTCAGACCTTATCATGCTTCCAGCAGAGAGTGAAATGGTCTAAAACAGATGTCAGATGAAATAAAATAAATATGGTCTCAGCGCAAATAAAACAAACAGCATCCCGAAAATTCCTGACTGAGCTCCAATGTCACCTCCCTATAAACCAAGGAAGAGACAGCATGTAGGTCTCAAGCACAAATTAAAGTTACTACCAAGCAGAGTTACTCAGGGTGCCAAAGCTGTAATGATGACAAGCACTAGTAGCTTAAGCAACACGGGAGGGGACGGATGTCTGAACACAGGACCCTGAAGGAACTGCATAGCTCATCTGCCTACTTCAAGGCAGAGCTGGCTGTGTTAACACAGTGCTCAACAGATGGTTGTGTAGCCAGTTCTTAAACGCTGGCCATGCTGGATGCTGCAGTCTTGTCACAGTTTATTTCAGTGCTTCACTGGTCTCCTCATCACTTGGTTTACTCTAGTATTTGATCCTGGTACAATTTTATTTGCTACTACTTGTTCTTTCTGCACCAGACTCGGAGACTATTCCCTTCTTTGCTGCAGCCTTTATGCACGACAGTAGGTTTTTCTTTCTCTTCCCCTCCTTCCCGTCTTGTCCTCTGTAAGTCAAACAGCCCCATTTCCTTCACTGGTTCCTTGCAGGTCATTTCTCCAAAGCTCAGATGTTGTTTCACCGCTCTCCTCCAGCTTCTCTCCAGCTGATCCGCTGCCATGCGGTGCCTGTAACAGGCTGCAGTTCTCCAGCTGAGCCCACACCAGCCCAAAGTCAACAAAAAGCCGACTTTATACATCTCACAGGCCTTACTTCTGTTTATGTGTCCCAGCATGGTTTGCCCCTTTCTCAGCAATGTGACATTTTTTACTCTTGTTCAGCGTAACGGTAACTCTAGATCCCCTTTTATACAGTTATTTAACCAGTTGCCTCCACTCTGTATTTATTTTGTTGACCATCCCTGCTCATCTCTTCTGTGTTCAATTTTAAGTCTGTCCTCTGGTGAGATTTTAGTTGCTCTGAATAGAGTGTTGTGACTAAATTTAATAAGTTTATTTCCTATTTTATCATTCTGGTTATTAATGAAAATATTGAGCAGCACCAGAACTAAGAGGCATCACGTAAATTCTCCATGACACATACCCTGCTAGTCTAACAATGAACCATTTATTACTCTGGATATGGCTTTTCAAAAAGCTCTTCACAGAAAATATGAGTATATTTCCTTAGTTTATCATGAGCAACCACAGTTAAAACCTTAGAAAGCCAAAATACAGCATAGCTACTGCATTTTCTTAGGCACATAGTCTCTTATCCTGGAAAGATAATAGAATAGCTTACTATGATTTTTTTTTAAACATAAACACCTAGTCTTCGTCTGGTAATATCCCAGCAGTAAAAGGAAACTGCAGAATGGGACTCGACACAGGAGGGAAAGCAATTGCCTTGCACAGAGACGTGTGGATGAGCTCCAGAGAGGGGGGGTGCCTAAGGGATGGGGAGAAATGAGTGAAGAAGGGACAAGCAAATCTCTCTCTCTCTCTGAGTCAAATCTAGAGCTCATAGTAGTATTTTTGTGCTGATACCATGGTAACTCTAAGGACTCACAGAGAAAAGAGTAGCAACAAATAAGGTGTTTATTCTGTTCAATGATATGTACCTGTCTTAACCAATGAAGCAGATGCAGCACAGAAAGACCATGTGTCACGCACTGGGTCAGACTAAACCGCTGTAATGATCCCTTCTGGCTGTAACTCTGCCAGCTGCAGTGAGCTGCTGCTTCTGGATGGAGAGCGGGATCTGGCTCCTTCCAGGTACTGTCAGTGTTGCAGGGCAGAGAGGCCACTGAAGGAAAAAGAGGGATTCCCAATCTACTGCCCTGGATTACGAGTCAGTACCTCTAAAGAAAACCCTGAAGAGGTAATTGTAAATTATAGTTGGCACCTTCTTCCAGTGGGTTGCAACATGCTGAAGGGAGATTTCCAGTGACTGCAGGAGGTTTTAGTTCAAGCCCTAGTTAAACAGAGTTCAGTCACAGGGAGGAAGGAGGTGATGTCCCCATTTTGCTTCCCTTACTTTCCTTATTTAATGCCATCGCTCCTAGTAGTGCACTGTGGTAGTTTCCCTTTATGCACTCTAAAAAAATTAAATTCTATCCTTGATTATTTATACACTTAGATACACAGTGACTTTTATCACAGACCCTGCTAGTCATTAGTTACCCACGTGGGCTATTTTTAGCAATGTTTATCTTTCCTCAAAAGCCACTGCCTTGAGTTCCCTAATCATCCCAGTCGCTCTTCATTGAGCTCCCTCCAAGCTGTTGGCAGGACGTACCGCACAGACCTTTATTTTTTTTGAAGATCCCCTTTGTGTTTTAATTCCAACTGGCATGAGATAGCATGGTGATGCTGGGTGGTGTGAGTCATGGAAAATGCAGAATTAGGGCTGCGGGATGCGTTCCAACCTTGACAAGCTTGGGGAGATGCAGGGTGTCGAGGGGATTGGAGATGCTGAGCGGGAAGAGAGTTGTGCTATTTCAAGCATTTGCAACAAAATTTGAAGCTATAATAACGCACCTATTTCAGGACATTGTTCAGAACTGAAAACTGAGAGCTGTGGATCATTTTTAAGAAAAGGGGTCACTGAGTTCTTGAGACTTTACCATCACCTTTTGTCTGTGAGATTCAACGTGCAATTCCCAGCTGCATGCGGCTGGGTAAGGTCTGCACAAGGACCACTAAGTCTGTCTGCAAGCAGATGCAGATTCACACTTAAGCTTGACAGTTTATCAGCCTGCACTGTAAATTCAAATGCCAGGTTAGACCTCAGAGGAACTGACTAAGTTTCACCTCAAGGTTTTTCAGCCTGATACTCAAACTGAGAACACCTTTCACATCTTGCATACGCAGGGCAGAAAGCAATGCCTCTCCCCACCTCTGCCCTCACTTCGTTAGATTAGTATCAATTTAACAAAGAAAACCTGTCACATATTTTCATGTTTCTTTTTTCCCAGAAGCAGTCAGGGCTGGAAAACTGCCCTTCTTGTATTGTTACCATGGAGAGAAAAAAAGGCCACGAACATTGTTATTTAGGCTCTTCATGTTATCCATCAGTCAGAAGCACGGAGCAAGCTATACGAACCTCCCTGACCTGAAACACAGAGTGGACACGCAGCACAGCAAAGCCAGGATATCCATCACCCTCTGCTAGTGCTCAGGGTCAGCTCACTTGCTAAAGAAGAACACCATTTGCATGATCTAAATGTTCCTGCTTAGCTCAAATCTTGAATCGAGTTGGAAGGAAGAACCTGAATCTAAGCAATAAGTTATTTTGGGAGAGTCTGCATCTGGTCCAGAAATGGGTCAAAATGCTGCAGTTTGGCCTATCTCTCCAAAACATGCAGACAGAGAGAAGTCGGTGCTCTCTTTTTCCTTGTTTAGCTCCTTACACTCCCATTGCTTTATATCCCAAGACAATTCCACTTTGAACTAGAAATAAAGCCTGATGTCATTGGTGCCCAATATCTCAAAAATTGACACAGCCAGGAGTTAATCTCCACTTGCATAATTTCACCGATTCCAGCAGGATTTACAGCTCTCAGTCCCTGTGCTGAGAAGAAAAAAGCCAGTGCAGTCTGGCTCTTCTTTATTATCCCTCTTAAAGTTTATGTCTTCAAATATGGTCTGGTTATGAGTTAACAATACTGAAAAGATCAATACCAGAGTCTGACTAGGGGAGCTCAAAACATGTTCATAAAAGTTAAATTAGAATCATAAAATGATTATGGGCTCCAGGTTCGTTTTTTGGGTTTTTTTCCTTGACTGTGCTGCCTGATTTGGGTGGCAGTTTGCTGGCGATTCCCTTCTGACCTCCCCTCCCCTGCCCCCCCCCCACTTGAACGTATCTTCGTTCAAGACACAAAGGGCTGGAGCCAGGGCTGCACAGAGACCCCTTCAGAGCATTTCAGTGGGTTTCAGGTCACGATTAAATGCTGCTCATTTATCATTCTTTTTCTGAAGCAGGACTTCAGCAAGTGCCTCGCAGAAGATTGTCCAAAAATCCCAGGAAAGAGTGAGACACACAAAATATGTCCTCCATCTTTATTGTAAGAAAGTTGCAGGCAGTGCCTGTAACACCTTTAATGCCTTTGCTGGATGCTCCAGACCAGTACAATTTCTACCCTCTTTCCTACCCCCTGCAATACTTGTCCCGGAAGAGAAATGATTTTGCTATATCCTTTTATTGGTTTGTTCCCTTTCCCTCTTCCCTTGAACCATCCCAGCTTCATTAGGGGGAGAGGACAAAACTAAGGTTAAATACATCAGGTGCCCTTTTTGTGAGTCTACAGTGATGTTTCTGTGAATAATGATATTATAAGACAGGCAGATACATCTGGTCCTAGTTTACTGTTAGTGACCTTATGGTAATATGTCCCGTATCTGCCTTGCCTACTTCTATGCTTCCTGTTGCTTGCTGTATTTTTAACATACGCGCCCTTGCCAGAGTACAGACTGGACATTACCCCAGTGTATCAGAGGGCAGAAAGAGGCACAGGGCAAAAAGTGACCCTCTGGAGACCAGGTGGGAGCTCTGGGGTGCAGCACAGGACATGGAGGTGCTCCTCAACATCAGAGTACCTTTCCCCCTGCAATAATGAACTTCTTCTAATGATTTTGGCGACAGCCGTGCTCTACTGCAGTGCGTGCGCGTGTGTGAACGCGTGTGAGCTTCTGCACGTGGGCGTATCGTGTGAAATATCAAAATGCTCTTGAGAACTACCTGAAGTAACCTTGCTCTCGCTTCTAACGAAAAAACACTGCTCAGTGATTTACATTCCTTTGTAATCTGATGCAGTGACTAGAAAAATCTCTTCATTGTAGTCTTTCCCTTTAACGTAGCAACCAGTGACCCCTGCGCTGGATTTGAGAGGGAAATGTCAGCTATTCATGTGGAAATGAGTCAGCCGATCGTATGTAAACATCAGGGGGAGCAGTGAGCGTGACAGAGACCTGAGCGAGGGGAACATGAAATGGGCTTTAATCTGATCACAAATCTCGCTTCTAGGGAGGAGAGCTGCGGGCTGCCAGGTGCCCTAGATGGTAGAGACAAGTCCCCAATTATGGATCTGCAGACTCAGGAGGATTAAAGGAAAGAGCTGGCAGGTGATGATATTGTGCTATTTTACTGTTGCTTTATCACTGAAGCCAGCCCTGGCATCCTCTGTTAGCCCTGCCAGCCCTCTGCCCTTGCGTTACTCCTGTATCTCCCAGACATTGGTGCATGGAGACGGGCACGGTCAATCTGCCCTCTCATTTTTTTTTCTGCGGCTCCCTCATAATGTGCTAGGACCAGCAAGAGACAAACTTTGGTTAACTCTTCATCTGAGGGCACAATTCACTCACCCTCAAGCAACCTCGAGGTTGCTGTGGGGCTGGTGGGGCAGTTCCTGCCTCCTGCTCTGCTCCCCTCCATCTGAGCCCCAGTGCGAACTCCCGGCAGCCCATGGAGGGAGGTGGCAAGGCATGGATCGGGGAAATCAGGTGGCAGGAACACGCTGTACTCTAGAAATCCCATTTCCAAAATGTTCAGCTACTGGGAGGTGGTATCGCTTCTAGGTAGCTGCAATGCCTTCAAGAACAAGGCTGGGGAAAAACAGAAGGACCTAAAAAATGACACAGCAGGAAGGCAGGGAATAGCATGGGTGATCCCAGATCACTTCTGGGACAGGACGGACATGGTCACTTATACCAGGTAGATGATTTGGGATGCATGGTGACGGGGGAGGCAAGGGACCAGATTCCTGAGTCACTCACTGAAGGAAGGGGAGTCGAGCAGTGAAGCTGCCTTGCAGGAGATGAGAGAAAGGAGAATCCAAGATTGTTTGGAGGAGCAGAATGGCCACCGCTACTCACGGGCAAGGGAACTCATCGGGAGGATAATGGGTCTGTCTTTGGGGAGAGAAGCACATTCAGGGGATAAAGTGTGCAACATACTGCACTCGCGTACTAAGGAGCAAAGTTTTAAGCTACTACACGTTTAATGGCGTATCCCCTGGGCAGACTCCACCTGGGCTCTCCACAGTACCTGTTGTTCAGCAGCTCTCCTGTTCCCAGGTAAAATGAAACAAGGCAGCTCCTAGTTCAAAGGCTTTGTCTGGAGCAAAACCTGTTAGGAGACATCCACAGAGCTCACCCTGCTGCTGCCACACACAGGGATATGGGGAGGCTTGCTCTCGCTTTAAAAAGTGCCTGTGCAGCACTGGCACAGTAGCACACCGCAGTGGATGGTTACCTGCAATCTGGAAGTCCAAGTACACTAATTATGATTAGTCTTGCAGCCAGACTGCTGCTGCAATCGTCTTTGATCTTGGGTCTTCACCCCAAGTGCTGTTCTAGCAGTGGGGAAGGGAGTGGCGATGAGACTTTATGCAGCCACAGTTTCCCTGGCCGAGCTGCGTGCAGCAGCTCTCCAGCCGTGCTCTCTCGAGCTCTGATGGGGAAAATTGCATTTCTCTTCTCTGACCTTTGGATCAGATTCTTTTCCCCACACTGAGTTTATTGCAGATCAATGATTTTTAAGTGCTGACATAAACACAAATATTACAGCTGGACAGTTGGTAATAGAGACTGTTTATTACAGCAGCATTCCTCAATAACATACAATTATGTTTACACTTATATGGCTCCTTTCAGCTGAGGAGCTCAAAGTTGCAAAGCCTCACAAGCCCTTGTGATGTGAGTCTAATATTATTGATGAAGACAGGAGAGCCCAAAGAGATTGAACATAACAGCATAAAACCAGTTCCTATGGCTTTACTGGCTCAGACTGCAAGTCTGTCTAGCCCAGCATTGTTTCTCCGGTATGCATGCCAGTAAGAAACGCTGATACTCCAAGTACTCTTTTCTTCAAACCTATGGCAAATCTGTGGCTCTAAATTTTTTTCTAAACTGTAGCTGTTTATTACGATGTTAATGTCTGAATAGGACCTATGGATGTATTAATGGATCAGTTAAGATCCAATAGGATCCATGGAGCTAGGTAGCTTCTTAGCATCAGCAACAAGAAGTTAATGAGGTATTGCTCAGTCAAGCAAGGTGGAGAAGAAGGAAGAAGTCCTTTGATTTCACCATCATACAATACTCTTACCTTCAGGAGAAAGATACAGGGGTACCAGCATTGCTACCTAATTTTCTCAAGTGTTGCCAGACTCCCCAGGAACTCGGTGGTAATGCTGAAAATTAGACCTCTACCTGCAGATCGATCTATACTTTTTGTTATGAAAAGAGATCCACAACCTCCAGGCATATATAGGAAGATATTTAAAATGAAAAATGATGAGAGTAAATTTCCAGCAAGTACCAAAGAGATGTAAAAGCCTTTTGAAATGGCACACTCTGTTCCCAGCCCTGTACTTTACTTGGATTCTCAGCTAGTGTTGCTGGAGAGGGTTGGGTAAATGAAGGTCATTGCAGGTACTTGCAAAAGTGTCTGGAGGGTTGCTTCTAAATGAAAGGCTACTTCTCTCATTTCTTTCTGGACTATGGCCGAAGAGATCTAAAGATTGCAAAACCCTGGGAATGCAGCCCAGCATTGCCTAGAAGCATGAGCTGAAAATATTTGAAAGTTTCAATATTCTCCTTTTTATTGTGATTATTTTGTAACCAGCGTTTACAAAGAGCTACACAGCTCTTTGAATTCAGTGGTGCAAAGAGAAGAGTGATTAAAAAAATTCCAAAGACCAGATGGTTTGGGGATTTAAGAGCATCTAAAGCGTCACATCTCCATAGTAAGGTCAAACCCACTTTTACTACTTGAAAATCATTAGCACCTAACGGACTTGGTTCTCAGGGAAACCATGACTGCACTAGGATGTCTCATGCTAGTCCTTATGTGGTGCTGTCTCTACCCCTAGAAATACATTCACCCACTCCGGAGTCTCACTGTACTTTCCCCACCTTTTCCGTGGGACAGCTGGAAACCTCCTCATATGGTGGCCCAAGCCAAGTTTTTGTGTGTTGTCTGCTTTGTGCTGATTTCCCACTGTCTATGGGCTTTTGGTCCTGAGGTGCTGGGTAAAGGGACAGGGATGCTGCAGGAGCCATTGAAAGAAGAGACAAGCACCACTGTATTTTTGTCTTTTTAACAAATAATAAGGGCCTTGCCTCTAAGTCTTGCTGGGGCCAAAGATTACCTGACACTGGGCCACCCCTCCAGCTATAGTTTTTAGCAGAGAAACGAGGGTCTGAGCATGCTTTGAGGTTTTCTCCTGTGTCACAGCGCAAGTTTCACCAGTATAGGAGAGCCTTGCCCTGTTCACATGTTCTGTGGGAATAAGAGAGCAATTGTCAGTCACACAAGGCTTGTCAATCTGGCCCATTTCACCAAGACTAAATTTGTTTTGCAATGTGAATAAATTAAGACAGAACTGAAAAATGCCAGGATGAGGATTAATTAATCATTTGGAGAGTCCCATCAGCTCTCAGGGCTCTACCGCAGGGCTCCCGGAGCATCGTCAGTATGTTCTGAAAGGCAGCCAATGAGCAGGATCTGATTCACTGCCCGAATTAATCTATATGAATGGCTGTGGGACCCATTTGAAAGCAGCATTGAGAATTGGCCTATAAAAAGGCAACCCAATTTTTTGCGGAAGCTACTTTGGGAGATGAATGAGGACTTTACAGTCTCCTTCAGTCATAAAAAAACATACACATCTCACACTCCTGCTTGCCTATTTTAATTAAACCAATAATTAAATGTTAATGAAACAAAGGTTTTCCTGAAAAAGAGTTGGCAGTGATTGAAGAGTTTTCAGTTGGAGGAAGGAGGCGAAGTGGATGTATCAGGCCATGGGGCTCCCCTCCCCTAACAAATGTCGGAGGAAATACATGGAGAACTGGGTTCATGTAATGAGCTGAACAAGAGACGCTTATGATAATGAAGTCGAGAGGCAGCCTGTTTCATATGGCTCTGCCTGGCTGTGTATTTGTTTCCCCACTTCCCCCAGGATAAGTCTGTATTCACAAGGTCTTGACTTCTACCTGAGAGACCAAGTCCTGACAGATGCCAGCACTGTCCCACCAGCAGCCCCAGGTATGGCTCCACGTTGCAGTAAGAAAGGTGGAGATATGCACCTCTGAGGCCATTCTTAATTGAAGCTGGCCTCTGCGGCAAATTTTCATTAGAAATTAGTCAAAAAACTCATGATTTCACTGAGACTGTCTCCAGAAAGAGGCAGATCCACATACAAGCTTGCTGGGACAAAACAAAGGCTCACCAAATGCTACCCAAAGGACAAAAGGGTGCAGATGTTCAGATGAACACTCAGGCATCAGTAAAAAGGGCTGCCTTCTTGAAATACTGACAAACGTGCACCCAGCCACAGTCTCTTTGACTTTAGGAAGAAAAATTCAACAGAATAAATGACAAAGGGGTTTTTTTTAATTATTTTTTTGGTGTGGTTTTTTTTTTCCATCCCAGATATCACTGCTTTGACTTTTCCCGTGGTGACATTGGGGGCAGTGTGACCCGTATTCTCCCCCTGCCTCCACCACTTATGCTGTGTGTGTCCTTGAGAGACTCCTCCTCATCTTTGCAAAGTGTAAGCTGGAAAAAAAAAAAATTGCCTAACTCCCCGAGAGGGAGTGTGAGACTTGATGGATTAATATTTACTGCATTTTGTACATGTCAAGAGCTATTGATAGGCACACCAGGGAGTGTACCAGGCACATCCACAGCTAAAAGGATGAGCTGCCACAGCTTGAACAAGAGGACTAGTCTGGGGATTGTTAGCAATTATGTCATTTTCATAGCAACCATCATAGGTCTATGCAGGAGGGGCCTCTAACATACCTGCACCGGTAGGTCACGTCATTGATGTATTCAGAGATTATGTGAAAATGGCATTGAATGATTATTCTTCTAATAGCTCTTCTTTAGTTTAGCTTCCTTTGGAAACACGCTTGATACAATCCTGCCCTTTCTGGGTTTGTTCCCCCCACCCTAAAAACTTAAGAACTCATTGGCCTACTTCAAAATGAGTTTTACAGAGAAGCAGAAATGCCAAAGATAATGTAGTTCCTGGGATTTTAGTAAAAATAGGTGGCTGGGTATTAGTGAGACATGTTATGTGCCACTGATGAGGAAAAGGCTTTTCTAGTAGACTCTGGAGGCTGTGTGGGCCAGGAAAGTGTGAAAAAGATTGCCCCAACCACTTCAGTTGGAAAGTTTGTGCTCTCAGACACAGCTGGTCAACTGTGAAACTGCATTCAGTAGGAAGCCAAGCTTCAGTAACTCTACTGCTTCCAGAAATAGCTTTTGCCCAGGATGATTTCCACAGGGTTTGCACTTCGACAAGAGGGATCTTCTGAAATTGTATCAAGCCATCTTCTTTAGCAGGTCTGCAGAGGTTCCTCCAGGGAGACAGAAGAGATGGCAGTAGGGAAAAAGGCCCTATGATGGGGGGAGGAAGCAGAGCCTGGAATCACAGATAGGATCTATGGGCATAATACAGCATGTCAGCAGCTAGTGTTTCCATCGGGTTCATGGATGTGGGAAACTGGCCAGCTCCTTTGAACTGCTTCCTTCTCTGGGTGTTTGCAAGAAGCCACTTTTCTGCACAGCCAAAGGGCTGAGAGGTGGAATGTACGAAGTGGAGGAAAGTCAGAAGGACCTATTCTCCTAAGAGAACCTCCTGAATTGCTTCCAGAGTCAAGTCTCCGGGAATCCTGCCTGCTTTCAATCAGTCAAAGGAAAATGTAGACAAATGCTGCCCCTCAGTCTTACAGCTTCTCTGTCTCTGAGATGATTTCCTTCCCTGCAGTGCAAATTTGCCTGTGTTTCAAATTTTGTTGTGTTCCTATTCGCAGGAGAACCATTCATCATTCAAGATGGTGAGAATTTTAATGATGCAGGATTGTAAATAATGGGCCATCCTCAGTTCCAACTGTGTTTCTCATGCAGTCCTCAGCAATGACAGCCTGCTTCCAAGGCCTCTGTAGCACTGCTACATTTATTAGGTCACGAACTACTATTCAGATTCAATCTTAGCCAAATCTCAGTAGATATACTGAGGCTCCTCCAGATTTGGAGAATTCAATTCCAGCTTTTCCCAGGGGAAACAAGATAGGAGTTCTCCCACCATCATTGTCTTTGTCATTGCTGCCTCACGAGCCAGGGATAAAGGAGGAATTTTCCTGGGAGTCTGTCTGTTTGCACGCAGTTACATTAGACTTAGCGAGCAGATACTCTGATGGCTTCTGATGCATCGGGGTGAGTGGGTAGAGAAAGTCATTCAGTATTGATCATCAAATACAATTAATAAAGTTCAGTAGCCTGCTGTTGCTGAAAACATTGATTGCATGGGATAAAGTGCTTGCAAACTTATAGGGGGTCACCGTATTTGTTATTACTGAGAAGGTCAGGTTTAGAGGTCTATTGGTCTAAAATTTAAAATCTTATTTCCTTAGGTGCTTCCCTTGAAAATGCCCTTCAGCCATTGCCTTTAGCCAAACTAGTTTGCATAGCACTAAATATGAGCTAACAGCATAGCGTTACCAGCCTTTAGTGAGCTGTGCAAGTCAGTACCCCCTACATTTTGTTTTTTCTTTGCTTTTTGTGGTTTTATCACTGTTCTTGCTAGTCCAGTTCAGCCCTGGATTGAACCGGAAGATGACTGATATTCATTAATTTTTGAAGCCTCCATCAATCAAAGCAAAATAAGAGGAAGGATGTTGGGCTACAAACCCAGATAGTTTTCTACAAAAACTGTGATGGGGAATACCTTTTGGAGTTAATTATGTCCTGATATGGTATCACTTAGCCCAACTTTCCGTGTTCTCCTCCACTTGCTGGGCTTGTTAAAATGCTTAACCCACCAGATTCCTTATTCAGGTTGAGTTCTTTCCTTTTTCTTTGTTTCTTACCCTTTCAGAGCCACCTCTTTTTCTGGTTCCTTTGCATGCTGAATATTGTTCTGTGTGTCTGAGATTCGGAACATGAGACAAACAGGAAAGACAGATATACTAAAATTTGTTCTGCTAATGGGAAAGCTTTGTGTACTGCCAGCATCAGGTCCATTTCCTTAACAATTCAACAAACTAGATTCTTCCCCGTCTTGCACTTATGTCTGGGCTCACACTTTTGCAATGTGGGTGCCACATACTATTAAATTAGAATAGAGACATTTTAAGCAGACAAAATTGATGACACAAGTGACAAAGAAAAGGAGAACCAGGCTGTCAGGGTAGGAAAAAGAACGGTTTCCTTTTATAAGCAATCAAAAAGCTTGATATAGTTATGTCTGCGGGAAAATGGGGAGGATGTTTGTCCAGCAGAAACATTCTCTGGGCTGTAAGCATCAGAACAAGGGGCCTTTGCCTTGTACTGCTGCCTAGGGACCCGGCAACGAGGATTAAAGCATCAACGCTGTTAATTTAGCTATTTCACTGTTATTTCATCCTCCTCCCCTGCTTCTTCAGTACATCCCTACTGTTGTTCTTCAACATAAGAGTGGCATTATGGGCTATTTGGCCGGAGGTGGGATAGTCAGCCCCACACTGTGTGTGCTCTATCAACAGCCTGAAGACTCAGCAGTCCAGCGAGGGACTCTACCTGCCCATATCTCACAGATTCACCAGCATAGCAGGTGTCTCCTCTCTAGTGGACCAGGAACAATCAGTAACGCAGTAGGTAGATCTGACTTGGACGTACTTGTAGCATTTAGTAGGAGAGCAAGCATTGCCTACCCGCTGTATCTGAGGCATTGAACAACTCAGCAAGGGGCTCTGTAGGGTCAAAGTGGGAACATCTGACTGCAGTCAAGTGGTTAAATACATCTTTCTCGAGATAAGTTGTGTATGTGTATTTAATGTATGACTGGCTTTTCATAAACTAGTTTTAAATAAAAGCCCAACAAAGTATGTTTCAGAATATTTGACAATCTGTCAGGGTATAAGAAACATACATTCTTCTTGACAAAGGAAAATTTTTTTTCTTAAGTGGAGGAAAAAACAGCTTGGCACTGAGCCAGCACGCTTTCATTCCTGGTTTATGAAACAGTTCAAGAGTGAATTGATCAAAAGCTCAAAGTTTGATTTGCCAAAATATTATCCATTGTTATTCCGAAAGAGATACAAAGTGTGTGGTCATCACATGAATGCCGTGTTTGAGCCTAGGCTGCGAATGAAGGGTGTGTTTTCAAGCCTGGATTAACATGTTATTGCAGTGGGTCTATTTAATTCTATTAGTGGCCTTATAAATGGTGTAGGTTTTAGGGACCTGGAGACAAAAAAGTGGGAGCACCTATGGGATCGTGCTTCTCAGCACTAGTTAGAAGGAACAGTGATGCAAGAAAATGTCCAGTATCATATACTGACGCAGCATGCCACGTATCCACAGTAGCCTCCAAAACCCCAGCCCTGTGGTCTTGTATATCCTATAGCCTTGGTCAGCACGCTGCTGTAAAAATGAGCCACGGTTTGTCCCCCAGCCGATGCTCCCCAAGCCATTCCGTCATGCAGCGACAAAATGAAAGGCAGGATGGATAGGGATGTCTCCAGAGAAACAAAGCTCTGATTAAACCTGCCTGTTCCCCTCCCTGCCCCAGGCACTCTGTACAGTACCAGCCTCATATTAAACCAGTGTAACACCAGCAGTTTCCAGTGGTCTGTCTCTGACCCAGAAGATATTAACTTCCCATCCAGGGGCTGAAGGAGCCTTGGGTCACTTCCAGCAGCATCTGAAAATCAATTTCAGTGTCATGACTTCTTGTGTTGTCACTACCATTTTAACCATTTCACTACTGTAGAAGAGTAAATTATTTTTTTGGGGGACAGCGTTATTCGGAAGGGTAAACCTTTACGTAAGCATTTGCAAACTGAAGATCATCTCTTCTCCATATTCATATATATTAGTTTTGTTTTGGTGATCGCTTATGATAGGCATTGTGCTTGAATGAAAGACAGTGAAAATGAAGGAGTTTTAGAGACAAGAGCATCCAAATAGAAAAAGCAATATCCTCTTATTAAAATATATACATTTCTTGCCTACATGTAATTTTTACAGGGGAACTCATTCCTCTATTTAATATAAAGGAAACACGGACAGTTAACTGGGTATTTTACGCAGTGATATTTCAATTGCATTTCATAAAACTCAGGCTGGCTTTGGAATGAATAATTTATCCAATTAGACTCCCCCTCCCCCCATTTTTAATGGAACTTGGCTGTTCTCTTATCTATCTCACTGGTTTAAAAATGGAAATAATCCTATTAGCAACTAGGCGTGCAACGTGAGTGCAAAACTGGTGTCAATTATTTGAGAATCAGGAGGAAAATATCCTCAGGTTAATCACAGGTTTCCGAGGTGATTTTTGTTATTTGGACTTCATTTAATGCTGATGTCCAAAAATTGAATGAGTTCTGCCGTTCTGCAGTTGGTATAGACTCTAGGCAGGAAATGTGAAGCTTGGCTGTGGCTGGTCACTTTATTCTGGTGGTACTGATTCCAGCGCTACATTTGCTGTGTTTAAGTCTTCTTTGGGCTAATTTTGCTTTAACCTGTAAATTACTTCCAAATGTGATTCAGTAGCAGCTCAGACGGGTAAGAAAAAGCTGAATTCTGTTTTGGAAGTGATGGAATCAGTGGAAATGTGAAAATGACACAGGAAAAAATATTTAAATATGTTATGGACTTCCCACTTTTAATTTACAAATCAATAATACTATGGTTGCTTGGTACCTGGCGGAGGACTTCCGTCTTCCTCTCATCATTTTGTTCATAAAGCAAATTTCCAGATTATCTCATCCAGGGTGATTTTTAACCGTGTATCATTGCAATGCAATGCTATAGCTGTAAATATTTTGATTTCTGTATAATGCATCCAAATGTTATAGCTTTACAACATCTCCACAAGGAAAACTTCAAAATTTCACAGGTAGGGAAAACATAGGTTTAGACACAGGAACAAATTTCTGTGGTTAATATATTACTTAGTGTCAGCTGATCCATGATAATGGTTTCTGCATATGCTCATAAAATGTTAAATAATTGGACTGAGTGCTCTTTTAATGCAGGTAAAATGATCCTGAATTATCTTCCGTTTGCTATGGGCTAAAACTATGTACACATATTTACTGGAGATCAGATGACATCTCTGACTTGTTTGTGTGTCTGAGCCCTGGAGCGCAAGAAAAGAAAATTACTGGTCTGAGTTTGTGCAGCACCTGCAGACAGCCCAGAGGTCCTGCCTTTGTGCTTCTAATCCCCTCTGTCCTCCCCACAAGAACATTAACTCTGGCACTAGTAGGAAGCTGCAGTCATGAGTTTAATTTTCATTTTGTTTCAGGATCACATAAACCTAAGGGCACAGGGGAAACAACAACGACATCAATAAAAAGTCTAACAAGCTAATCTTCAAACTGGGTTGGCAGTGTAATATGAACGGAAAGGGAGAATCTGTATGCTTTACTTCTGGCATTTTTCTCTGTGTAGTTTCCTAATTTATTTGGCCTCTCTGTGTTGAGGTGGGGGACCTCCTATGCGCATGTGGCACCCACACTGAGGTGCTGGAGCGTGTCCAAAGAAGGGCAATGAAGCTGGTGAAGGGTCTAGACAGAGTCCTATGAGAAGCGAGTGGCTGAGGGAACTGGGGTTGCTTAGCCTGGAGAAAAGGGGGCTGAGGGGAGACCTTATTGCTCTCTACAACTACCTGAAAGGAGGTTGTAGCCAGGTGGGTGTTGGTCTCTTCTCCCAAGTAACAAGCGATAGAACAAGAAGAAATGGCCCCAAGTAGCAGAAGGGGAGGTTTAGATTGGATATTAGGAAAAATTTCTTCACCAGAAGGGTTGTCAATCATTGGAACAGGCTGCCCAGGGAAGTGGTTGAGTCGCCGTCCCTGGAGGTATTTAAAACATGTGTAGATGTGGTGCTTAGGGACATGGTTTAGTGGTTGAACTTAGCAGTGCCAGGTTAATGGCTGGACTTGATGATCTTAAAGGTCTTTTCCAACCTAAACGATTCTATGATTTTATGATTCTATTCTATGATTCTATGATTTTATTCTATGATTCTATTCTTAGAAACTAAGAACAAAATTGGAAATTCAACAAAATGTGGAAGTAATGGCTATGGAATGGTGAATAACTAGAGATCTATAGCTGAGAATTTGGTTTCAAATGGGTTTTGCTGTACATCTCACATCAAGATGTACACTTTGGGGGTCTTTCATTAGCCTTTCTGTTAATCGCTCTTCTCATTGTGTCTTGTTTTCAAATCAAATGCAAGTTCCAGGGATTTCTGTTGTATAATGCTTTCTTGTAGTCTCTGGGCATAGCCAAGCTCACTACCCCAAAATTTTAAGGAACATAAGAGATTTTTTTTCCCCCAAGCTTTACTGTTGGTGTTCCATTCCTCTTGGGTTGACATATTTGCAGTTGAATTTTTGCAGTTGTTTCTAAAGCTTCTTGACACAGAGAGGAAGAACCAGATCATTGGGCTCTCAGAAGGGCATATGGAAGCTGGGATCCTATAACAGAGGCCAATGTTGTGATCTAGGTAGGGTAGAAAGCTAAATGCTCATCTAGCAGTTTACGATGCAACAGGGAGAAGGGATCACCATGTGATATTCATGAATCTGTCCTAGTGTAAGAGGACTGGGGGATCTGTTTCTGCGATGTGGTAGGGGAGAGGATCCAGGGCATCCAGGGTGCCTGCAGCTGTTGCCTGCTTACATCCATCAGCTCTCACTGACTTCTGAAAATCCACATGGTGGGAATTAATAGTTCCACACAGCTCTAGTGACAGGTACAGTTGTCACAAGAAAGAGAATGAAGTGACAATGTGGAAGAGCTCCTTTAAACAGCTTCTAATTAGCTCTGAAGTAATTTTCTGTCAGTGTACTAATTTGTGAAAGACATAGTGTTGGCACTGCTCATAAAACCCATTACCCACCTTCCTCCTACCCAGCCTATCTGAGGACACTCTGCCTGCATTCCCTTGGTTCTTTCCCCTCCTTATCATCTGTATCATCTATATCATCTGTTATTAAATTTCACTGAGTCCCGCTGATGTGAAATAAACCCCAAAGCCTTGCCTCAGTCACTCATCAAGTTAACTCTTGGAGACTTTAAGACTGGTATTGGATGTTTCCATTGCCTTTAGGATGAATCTTTTTGCAAGGGAGTGTACTTCCTGAGCCCTCAACTTTTTAATACCCATAGAGCTCACCTAAAATGGCCAAAAATTCAGTGCTCCAAGGGCAGAATACCAGCTCTCTTTCTAAAATATGCTATTTCATGAAGTGTGACAATTTTTTTTTTAATTGAAATCAAACTTTTACTAAAGAAAGCTAAAATCTCTGAACCCTCATTTTCATAGGAAAGGAGCCCATACACCTTCTCTTCTTATTCTGCCTAGCTGCCTGTAGAGCATCTTGTCCATCAATCAATGGTCCTCAAGATGTCCTCTCTGAATGGACTACTGTGTTTCCATAATTGTGGCAAAGGTATTTTAATCTTGTTTATTTTATAACTTGGTAGTGACATCCTGGGACCCTGGCACACACAGAAACCAAGGAATGTCATGCTTGTGCCACTTGTTCACACATTGCTGGGCTGAGCTGGGGAGGATTTTTCTCACCATTTGCTTAAAGCACTTGATCAATGAAGGTTTTACAGGGTGTAATGATCATCATGTGAAAACAGTCCTTGGCCAAGAGTGGAGCAGTTTATTCTTCATTTAACTGCTTCTTAGAAGATTAGGTTTTTATCTCCTGTGATTGCTTCATAGACATCAGCAAAGATGGTGTGGTATGGTGTTCTGTAAGCTTCTGCCTTGTGCCCAGAGATCAAGGTTCATGTTACTGCTTCAGAAATCCTTAGTTATTCATTCAAAGTGGAAAAGCTCCTACTGGAGGGATCAAAAAGTCCCATCTAGAATAAAGTACTTATTCGAGAGGTAAAAGACTGAAATTAATGTCCCCAAATTGGAAAGGGAAGATCTAACCTCTGTCTTCTACATATCAAGTAATTGCCTCCACTGTCAGCCTTCAAACCACCCTGGAGTGCAGTCTTTCTGGACCAAAAATGCCATTCTGGCATTAAGAAAGCTGAACTGAAATCGCTGTATCCCTGCATTGGACTGATTGACATTTTCAGATCAAAAACATTTCGCTGGAAAGTCCTCATCTAACCCTCTACTCAACTTCTTTACCTGCTCCTCCTTGTTTACCAAGTCCTTTGATATCGTTCAGCTGAAGCTAAAAGCAGACTCCATGCCCTCCTAGGAATTTGAGCTACAACTACAACTGTACTACAGCGTGGCTTGTGCACTGGGGAGTAAACTACACTCTGAGTTACTACACTTGTACAAAGAGAGAAGTAAGTGTGAATCACTGCAGTGGCCCTTGGAGCAAACCGTTCCCCACATTGCTCCTTGCAGAGGCAGCTTTCCTCCCCGGCCGTTGCTGTGCAGCCAGGAGATGCCCCTCTGCGAGCGCTCCCTGCCCTGCGGACACTGCCTGTGGCCACAGCGGCTGCGACTTGGGAGAACCATCAGGGCTGGAAGCCCAAAACCCTCCGCGAGCCTCGGCGAACCCCCTCCACCTGTCCCTCATGCCGAGTGTATCTTCCGTTCGTTGTCAGCGCTCGTTAAGACCGAGGGCATCTCTCCTGCTTGCTCTGCCTTCTCCGTGTCTCCGATTTCACTGGAACAGAGTCAAACGGAGACGAGTCCACGCGGGGTCTGGAACGGATCAGCAGGTCAGCTGGGAATGCCTGTCAGGCAGCCAGCGCGCTCCCTCCCTTCTCCCTGGCTTTCTTTGAGGTTTGTAGCTCTTCTGCTTTCTTGTTGCTATTGCCACCCTCCCCACACTCCCCCTGCCACACACCAAGCACCCAGACCTTTCCTGAGCACTTTACTTAATCCCCAGGATTCTTTATATAGGAATTAATCTTCTCGTCACAGTGGGAGAGCTCGGAGGGAGGGGGGTACATTTATCTCTCCTGCTGAGGTCTAGAGTTGCATTGCTGTGATTATTGGTGGTAGCAGTGTGCATGTGTCTGGGGATCTGTGTTTAGCTTCTTCGTTTCTTAAACGGCACAGGGGCAGCAGCAAGGCAAGTTGGCAGCTTTGATTTCTAGCTGCATTGTGTCTGCTGCTGGAAAGAGGGAGTGTGAGTGGGCAGCAGCATGGCAGAACAAGAAGCCAGTGGCTTGCAAGTCCTTCTCTCCACCCTCCAGGTAAGAACAGCTTGAACTAATGAGAGAGGTGCTTGGGCTTGTTTTCCTCCATAATTCACCAGTAGCAACTTGTTGGGCTGAGGTTGCTCGTACGAGCACCCTGCTGGCTTGTCTCTAAAAGCATCAGCGTGCAGGAGTCCTGACCTGCACCTCCCACCCTAAAAACCCTTTTATGAGACGAAGTTTCACTATTCGGAGATGAATGCTGGCAATAACTGCTATGCATCAATCACCAAGCCCCGTCTGAGGGCAGAGTCTCGGCTCCCCAGATCTCGCTGCGTTCAGCGGGGGAGCAAGGGAGGTGTGAGGAATCGGCTGCTTTGCAATGAATGGGACCTGACAGCGCTGTCAGTCTGCGATCTAGGCAAGCCCCAGCAGCCTTAGCCCCCACTGCTCCGAGGGCTAAGGGGGATGAGTAAACAGATCTGCCTGGAAGCAGCAAGTTCCTCCCTGTCAAATTGTCTTCACCAGGATCCTTAAGCACTCACAGGGAAGTGACAAAAACTCTTGAGGCTGAGGTCGGTGAGGCGCTGGCATTGGGTGTGCTCAGTGAATGCTCCCGAGGAGCAGAGGGAAGGGAAGTGTCCCCTTCCAGGATCATTTTTGTTGGACAAGCTCGGCCACGGGAAGAAGGAGAGGTATCTCTTCCTCTGCCTGGGGGTGATCCCCTCGGTTCTGTTCTCCCCCAGCATGGACGTGCTCCTCCTGGTCTTGCAGGAGAAGATGTTGGAGCTGAGGCATGAGCTACCCTATGAAATGGGGAGTGTGTTTTGGGAGGGAACCTGTGCTTTCATGAGCAATCACTTTGTCATGAGGGGTGGGTGGGAATTGCTTTGTCAAGACAAGGTGCTTGCACAAAAACCAGCTTTTAGAGAGTTACAGTGAAATGCCTGCTGTCTGAAGTTCTCAGGTGCCCTGAGCCCCTGGGTGCAGCTGTGCTGACGTGGGTCAGAGCCCCACGGGGATGGGAGTTTCACATCTGAGGCAGCAGCATCCTCTCACTGCTACATGTGTTGTCAAAACTTCACACATTGCAGAAGCAGAAAATGAGAGATGGGGTGTGTAAAACAGACTTTCCCTCCTGGATAAGCCCAAGGATGCATGTCTCCTACCCCTGTGTCTTGGGAGGTTTCTGTCACCAGCCGCAAGAGCGTAGGGAAGGTTATAAAACCCCATGATATATAATTGGCCTTGAAACTATAGTTGTGGGGGCTGATCAGCCTTGACATTTTTATCCAAGCTTATGTAACTGTCAGCAACTTTTATTTCTCACATCATTGTCAAACCCTGGTTTGCCCTCTCTGGTACCCTGTGGCAGTGAGTTCTGCAGGTAAACTGGCACGCTGAAGAAAACTGTCCTACTGTGCCTTTTTTTTGGCAGTGTAACTTGCCTGCCTCTATGTTCTTACAGCTTATTTAATACATGTTTTGTACTAGATCATGTTTTTGCTGCATCCAAGTTATAGTCCTCTCCCTATTACTTCGGATGATTGAGAGCTGAGTGTACGTCTGTTTTTTCTTATGCTGTCTAACATTAACAGTCCTGGTGCACTCTGCATAATCTGGGAACAGGGCTGGACAAGGCCCAGGAATAAATTGGAATCTGTAGATTAAAATCAAATATGGGTTTTATTCACAAAGCTAGACTAGAAATAATTAGGAACACTGCAGGTGAAATAGGTGGTGGTATTGGTAAAAATTGCAACATAGCACAGCATTCATCCCCAATATTGCAAAATCTAACCTTGGTACAAGACCCTTGTTTCCAAAAATTCTGTATTCACTTAGAGAAGAGCAAAAGGCTTTCTTGATGTATCTTCAATGAGATGCAGAGGGTTGAGTGCTAAAGGACAGAAAATAAGCGATTGATGACAATTACAATACTGGTATGTTCTGATTCCCTTCCTTCCCCGATCTTCAGCCAAAAGATTACCAGCATAACCCTGCGACGCCATCACCTATCTCTGCTACTAAAATCGGGTGATAAAAAAGACCTTTACTTGTCACAGTTGGAAAGCACTGGCCTGGGAAATAATAACTTTTGTTGATGTTTGCATTTGCTGATAACATCTCTTCACACTTTGTTATTTTCTGCAACAGCTGTCCAAAACATGGTTGCTTTGTTTTTGTGTCCTGCTGGATTGTCAGTGCTGGTTCATATTCTTTTATTGGGCATGAAGAACATGCCTGCTGCACATACAGCAGGCTATTCTGCAGGATATTACTGTGTTTTTTTAATTTCTGTTAGCACGTAATATTGCTTTGTATGCAGAAAGCTTTCTGATTAAGAATGAGGGAACATTTAGCCACCAAGCCGGTCTTTATGAACCTCAGAATAAAACCATCCTTTCTCCTTCAGTCATGCACACAGGGCTAAATTCTGACTTCCAAGCACCAGTACAGATTATTATTCTCAGCTGGAGGAATGTCCCCACCTGAGATGGGGTCTATCACCTTCAGCTAAAGGAATGATCTACCCCATCTCCTCCTGGCATAGACTCTATTACTCCTACTCTCACAGCCTGGCTTTAGTAAGGATGGTTTCATGCAGAACAAAACCAGAGCAACGTGCACTTTGCAACTGAACTGCTGCTCTAGTCAAGGAAAGAAACACATTTGGTTTCTGAGTTCTTCAGAACTGTTCCCAGTGCGACGAAAGAGTGTGATCCTCCAAAGACGGCTCAAACCCCTGAAAGTGCAATGTGTTACAGATGTTCTGAAAAGTGACAAGGTGAAAAGCAAAAACTGCTTTCAAAGCGCAGCTGCATTTTGTCACCGAAATGTCACTGCAGGGAAGACGTGACATTTCAGATCTCTAGGTAAAAAGTGCTTCATTGCTTACAAGATGCAGCTTTAAAATGTGAATTTCAGATTTTAGAAAAACCTCTCCCTATCTCACAGGCTTTGTGTCAGTAGGCAGAGCCAAGCTCTTAGGAATTTACTGTAGTTTCTTATTTTGCTTCTAACCCTGTTACCTCCTTTGCTCTCTCTTCTTGACTCTCCCCCTCCAGTGTGGTCCTACAATTATTAGTTCTCGTCCCTCTGGATTGGAATAGAACCCCGTTCTGTTCCCACCTCTTATTGCATGACATCACCCTCCTCCCCTCACATCCAGCTCTGCTCCATCTTTCGTAGCAGTGCAGTACCTAGACCAAGGCTGGGCTGGTTACTACTCCTCACCCTACTCTCCGGCCACAGCATGGCAGAAGTAAACATCCTCCCCACGGATGGTTTATGACCATGGAAAAAAGTCTGACATCCCATTTTACGGGCAGCCTCCCTAATGCAAAATCCCAGAGAGGCTTGGGATTAGATCTCTTGTTTATTTTAATGCCAGGAGGAGGTATCTGGGCGTTAGTTAAAAACAGCTGTTAGTTGCTAAGAACAACAACAGAAAACTTAAGCCAGCATCTTTTATTGTGTCCCAGACTACTGAATCCCTTGAGATTGTAGAGCATCCTAGTTCCTACTGCTGGGTGTCCTGGCCCTCATCTCACTCCATCCTCTAACCAGTTAGCTAAATAAGAAGCATTTTGATTCTTTCCCTGCTTTCTCCTTGCTCTCTTCCTTGCTTGCCAGGCCCAGACGTGAACCTGCCTTGGTTACCCCTGAGAACATCTCCTTATTTCATGGCAGCACACATCGTGTCGCCTGAGGATTCCCAGATTTCCTGTTGGCTCTCAGCATGGTTCTCACATGCTTCCTGAAGCCACAGTCCCCGCTCACATATTCTGCAAAGCCGGCAACCTCTGGGGCCATTGGCAGATCTCCGGCTCAAACTGTGTCCTACTACGTTGGACTGCACAGGTTCCCAAATGCTACGGTTCAAAAGGAAAGAGGTCAAAATCTTATGTATCAATGGAGGATGTTGTTTGTGTAAAGGGATTCCTCTCTGAATGGCGGTGGTGGCCAGCAGGGAACAGATGCAGGATCCGCTGTTTGCTAACTTGAACCTCTTTGCTCCTTTGCGCTGCCGCTCTGGAGCTGTTTTGCTGGCTGGCTGACAAGGCAGTTCTATTGTTATCCTAAAGACAAGTGGGAAGATATCTATGCTGCTCCAGTGACAATGAATATAAACACATTTTGCAAAACGCTTTTGTCTCCTCTGCATCCTTGCACTTATTCTGTCAGCAGAGCTGCTGAGATTCCTGGCTTTGAGTAAAATAGATGCAAAAATCATGGGAACTGCTCAGCAAGCAGAATGGCCACTGGTTTGGGCTGGGGATGGAGGAGCTCAAAGTTTGGATCTGTGTTTTTGGGAGGCAGGTTGGCAGGCAGGGCTTAGTGGAATAGACTTAGAGGGAACAAAAATCAACTCAAAACCAGATGGCCATTTTTATGTGGTTCATTAACTGAGTTTTACTGATGTTGTTGTGAACAGCAGTGGACTTAGTGTCCTCCTATTCCTTACAAAAATTTTCTAGCTATGGAGCAGCAAAAATAGTGCAGTTACAGCAGTGAGACACTTGGGTATAGGGTTAAAGGGGAAACCTTTCACAGGAAACACTGGGTGCTCCACCAGCACTTTCCTGTCTCTACTGCCAATGCCTCTTAGGCTGCATGAGCCCCTTTTCTGCTTTAACTTGTGGAAGAAAAGGAATAATTCTCTGCAAACAATACTACAGAGGTAGTTCAGGCCCTCACCCCAACTTTAAGGGTCACTGCTTGTTCTTCCCACCTCAACTGTCATCTCCTCCCTGTACAAGGAGAACCTAAAGGTAACCCAGAGCTCTTCCCTACAATTCCTGGCTCGCCACCATGGGGCACTACTAAGCAAGAAAGAAGAATGAACAAAGGCGGCTAGTATCCATGCGTTAATTCCTGCCAGCCCACAGAAGAAATATCAAGTTTTGGCACTCTTGTGAATCAGTGCAGAACACTAAAAGCCCTCGGAGGAAGCTGAGGCACGTCTTGGACTCTGCTGAAACCCTTCCACCGGCCGAGCTGGGACCAGAATTTCACTGTCTGTCCCCAGGCTGGTCGCAGCTGTTTCTCTGAGCACACTGCCAGCTCATCTGAAAATGCCTCCCGTTGGGCTATCCAGAATTTCCTGCCACTGCATTAATGAGAATTCGGGACCTCAGGGTGCAAAATTTACCCAGAGAGTGATCAGAGCAGCAGCAACTACGACCGGGCTGAGCAAGAGAGTGTGTTGTGTTCTGAGTCTGAGCAGAACTTTCCGTGTCGAACAAGGAAAGTAGGCTTCAGTCTCTGCTGTCCTTTATCCTTGCCTAGGATGGCTTGTGCTTTGAGGACAAATGAATTTGTGTCATTAATGTTCCTGGAGACCCCTTTCTCCCTTGCTGCAGAAATGTAAATGCAGTAGGATAGCCTTGTCGCTAAATCAGCTGAATGCAGGTCTGGAGAAATGGATTATAACCCTCTGCATCTGAGTTAATCATGTGTAAAATGGCTAATAATCCCACCATGCCTCACTTTGGTGTTTGAGAAATCAGGCAATGAACAATGGAAACAAATAATCTGAAGTTCTGGTGACAGCACAGTAAAAAGAACTGAAGACTAAATTAATAATTTGTTTTCAGTGCAGGGCTTGGGTTCTGCACAATAAATATTGCACATGCTAAATGATGAGGGCAACAAGCTATATGGGGTGATTTTCCAGGCAGCAGGCACTGTTCATCCTGAAGCAGAGGTTTTGTGAAATAAAACAAGTTGTCATGAAATTAAAAAATGCAGTAACTCCAGGGGGGCAAATGAAACAACATGAACGCTTCAAAACTGGTGCTGCTTAGCTGTTGAGGGCCTGACTTTGTACTCATGGCCAGGCTGTTTAACTTAGACTATTTGAATGTAATATAATGGCACATTATGCCATGTCAAGCAGCTTTATATTGTGGGGTTTTTTTGTACAACTGCTGCATTATAGACACAAACACACATTAAACTACATTGCGTGAGGAGGTATATGCATTTGTTTAAAATGCTTATCTTTCACATACAGTATAGAATATATTAAAATGCATCTGCTTATCTATTTGTAAGTCAAGAATAATTATTGGTGGTTATCTAGCTTCCATAGGTGTTTCGTATGCCTATAGATATATTTACATATTATATCAATATTTTTATGTCAATGGAAACTTTCCACCTTCTCCTTTTCTCAGGCTTCAATAATTTCCTTCTGTGAAATACATGAAAAGAGATGTTTTCATGCAGAGAGGGGTTTGCTTGAATAGATCTTGTTTGTGTTTCTTTGTATAGCGTAATCTTATTTTCAGTGTATTATGCTGCATTTTGTTATGATGGCTCAGAGATCTTTTCAACACACTTTTACATTGGTCCAGTCCTCCTGGCTTTATCTATAATGGGAAAAATTGTCTGTGATAAAAAATATGCTCATGGACATCTTTGAATTAAAGTTTATTACGTTGCATTTAGTAAAAACCTCAAGTTACTTGTATTGAAAAATGTGTGGGCTGATAATGGTTAACTTTAGCAGTGTCTACTGACACCAGCAGAGAGTTTACTGATATGTGTTAACAGGAAGAAAAACATTTCATAAATATACTGGGAATTTAAGAGATCGGGAGGGATTTTGTGTCACTTGGTCTGGGATAGCAGGGTTGAAAATTGCTCCTGGAGTTGTTGCTGTCATAGGGGATGCTGCCTCTGTGCGATCATTCCTGTTTGTGCTGGGACGGGTAACACAAGATGTACCATCATTACACTTGCGATGAAATCTGGGGGGGGATTTATGCATCTGGAAGCGCAGGTAGAAGCCCCTCCTTCCGCAGGGCTCCAAGAGTTGGTGGGAAGTGCAGAAGTAAGGCAGTGTTTGCTGGTAGCTCCTCATGGAACAAGCCACGCTCCTGGGGAGAGGTGGCCCTTTTCTGTGTATGCTAGTGTTGATGTATGGAGACCTGAGAACCTCAGGCTTTCACATGTCTTTGAAAATCCTAAATCCGTAGACAATACCATGTGCCCACATATGTCATTGGGCTCTGCCAGACTCCAGCCTCGTGACTACGTTCTTCTCACCAGACCAGGATATAAAATAATTCCCTGGTGCCTTTCCCTGTTCTTTTAATAAGCGCTTATCTCACAGATAGTCTATTTGCACCTGTTTGCCTACAAGGCCCGATGGGCCATAGGATAGAAGCGCTGATCCATGAGCCGGGGCCATTCTGCATGCCGGGCTCACTGCTCATCTCTGCGGGAAAGGATGAGGGGCTGTGATTCTCGGGCAAAGCAGGCTGATTTCGGTCCCCAGGGTATTGTGGGGAATGCGCCTGGAAATTGGTGAGACATGCTCCTTGAGAGGGAGCTACAGCCTTCTCTAGGGTGACCCAGAACAGTTCAAAGTAATCTCATGAGACAGTCTCCCTTCTCCTCATTGACAAAACCAAGTTTGCTGCAGGTGATGAGGAATGAGTATTAAGGGGAAGCCGTATGGTATATTCTTCTACCACTAAATGGTCCAGCTCAGTTGACATACTGGTGGGTCATCAGTGCCTGCAATCCTAGAAGCTATGTGTGCAACAGAAAGCACTACTGTGCGGCTGTTTCAGAAGACACAGCTTAATTTCAGAAAAGACAGTTTAATTGAACATGACATTGAAGCAAGAATATGAGTCCAAACCACCCTCAAATATCTGTAGACGTTTTATGTTATAATTTAAAAAAACCAGCAACAAAAACCAGCTGCTTTTTTCTGATTGTTTCATCTTTGTAAGAAGTTAACCCAAATATAGTCTAGGTGCATTCTTTGAATGAAGATTAAAATCTCCAAGAAATGGATAATCTTTAGCCTTTTCGTACAGGGAAAATAATTTGTCTTAGTACAGTTTTGGGAAAGAAAGTCTAATGTGATGAAGAATGCCCCTTAAAATAAGGTCATTCTCCTCCACAGGTCAATGGAGACACACCACATTCATATCCATGACTTAGCATTTCCTTTTGATCTGTTGTGCTGTTATGGCCTTTGTTTTACTGAGTGGAGACCGACCATATTATAAAGAAATCAAGGTTTCAGAAGTCAAGAATTTTTCATTGATTTCATAACATATCTCCTAGAGAAGACAAAGATAACATAGTAGAGACCCTCTGCCCACAGGCACTACCAAGCTACACAAAAGAGAATGAATGTTTTAGACCAGCTATTGATTGATAGAATAACACCTGCTCAACAAGAAATTCCCTGGGCAAAGCTAAACTTCCTTCCCCCAGGAGTTTTAGAGAACAAGGTTGTTTTTTTTTCTCCTCGTGGTCTGTTCTGGAAGAACACAGCCTTATTTTCAAAAGGTACTGTAGGTTGAGGTGGAATTAATGAGAACAGCAAAACTTTCATGATGGTTCTTATTAGAAAATTGAGTAATTCTGACATGGAAGTGTCCTGTGGGAGAAATAACTACTCTACCAAAGAAATCTTGGCTTTTTTCCCCCTTTCAACAAGGGATGCTTTGAAACCGAAACATATATTTTTCTGACACTAGAGCCATGGAAGCATCACAGCATTGCGTTTTACTGCAATCAACTACTGGGAAGCCTTTTATGCACATTAATTTTTGGTGTAATTTACAGGCAGAGGCTTCCCACTGGGCCCAATGGGAATTTGATCCCTGTAGTAAACAGAGGCAGACTCTTCTCCCCTGGGACCATCTGCTCCACTGCACTCTCTGTTACCTATTCCCTTCATTTCAAAAGAGAGAATGATGATGCATTGACAGCTGAAGCAGGAGTCCTGGGCTTTATTCTCAGGACTGCTAAAATCTCCCTCTATCAAACTCACTTAATGTCTGTGCCGCCAGATTTCTCCATTTGGTCAGTAAATGGAGATAAAACTCATCTATCAAGTTAGGGCAAAGGGATTTTTAGTTCACATTGTTTCCCAAATCAAAGAGTGAAACAACGGACTCCATGAGCAGATGATACTCGTGCAGCCTGGGTGAAATCAGTGCAAAGCCTGTTATTCTCTGCCGTCCTGGTTTTCTATGGGATTCCTGCTGAAAGGCCAAAGAAGCAGATTTACAGTGAAGATAAAGTTGGCCCTCGATTTTATTCAGGATTAACCTGGCAAAGAGGAGCGTGACAGGGAGAGAAAGAGATCCTTCCATAAGCAGTTTGCTTGGCATGGTGAATGCCCACCTGTCTGCACTGCAAAGGAGGGGAGGAGGGAGAGTGGTCCACCTGACCTTTCCCTATGATTAAAATGCTTATCTGATGAAGTCAGAGGAACAAACTGAACTGCCTCTTTCGACCCCCCATTTTTCCAGGAATAAACCAGCACCATCCACATGGAGACAGTTTCTGGAGAGGCTAGGGGAAAGCAGCACTACTGCTCTGATTTATCCGGCCTCCTCTTTGGGAAAGTCTCCTGCATTTGAGCAGCCTCTTATCCCATGCTAAAGTTCTGCAAGTGGGGGAGAGACCTGGAGATGACAAATGAGAAAGAGAATGTGTGCCTGGCTCTATTTTTCTTTGACAATCTCTCTTCCAAGAGGGCTTAGGTCATTTGATCTCCCCATAATGCACAGGGATTTCAAGGGGACAGCTGGAAGCAGAAATGCATTAAAACGACTTGCTCTCTGCGATGAAAACCATGCTTATTAGCGGTTTGTTTCAAAAGCTCCCGCAGCAGTGGCTATATCTCACTGACTGCAAACTCTGGAAGGTTTTGTCTGAAAGCTGGTTGTCTGAGTGGCTGGCTGATCAAACAGATGGAAATCTTTCTAGCTGGATTCTCCTGCTATGTCTTAACAAAGCCTGTGGAGCACCGTTACACCAATAGGTCTGCTTGAGAACATGCTTAAATAAAATAGGACACAACAACTACTTTTTGATGGTCTCTCCATGCTGGCAATGGATGCAGGCATTGGAGCTACACGCTGACATAGACCAAATCTCCTACTGGGTATTTTCTGAAGAATTCACCTTTCTCTCAGAGATCAGCCCACCGTGACATCAAGACTGCGTTTGCTCAGACCTCAGCTAGACACGTGTGAGTCTGTGGAGAGATCAGAGGTCCCTCCCCACTGCTCTGCCAGCAGCAGAGGAATATGTGGCTTGTGCCAAAGGTCCCCTCTTTTCACACCAGTCATATGCCATCACATGTTCAGCCTGTTCCTGTGTCAGACTGTCTCAGGAGAGACAGGCCATGGAGTTTGGTTCAGTGAAGCTGACAGGGAATCTCAGCAGAGTGAAGCAAAACAGCCCGTAGAGGATGGCACATCAGGGGACACCATGCATGAGTCAGGATGTACCGGCTCAGTGCTGCCTCTCAGACACCCACGGGCGCAGCGAGTGCTGAAGTTTGCTCCGCTGTCTTGCTGCACAGAGAAAGGCACCAGTAGGAGTAAGAGCTCTCATTCATCTCTCACTTTGCAATGTCCCTGATCTACATTAGCCTGGATCTCAGCTCAGGAATCTCTGAGAGGACAGTGAGCTCGTATTTTTAAATTTAACTCCTGTCACGTTTTCCTGGAGTACAAACGCAGCAGTGAGCTCATTCACTGAGCTAATAAAATGCCTTTTAGCTTGACTGACCAGCACTTAGTTTGCAAGTGCTTCTGAGCTACTGAAGTAACAAGGGCTGAATAAAGGCCCAAACATGTCTTTAACATGGCGGCATTGGCTTGCTGCTGCTGGGTGTCTTGCACAGGGTGTAGACTAAAGATAATAAAAAGCTTTGTTACCTGCTGGATGGAAAATGACATACCGCTGTCATACCTTTTAAAAACTTGGCAGCCTTTTCAGAGAACTAAGGGCTTTGCTTTTAGGAGATTGCTGTTTAAATCTAGACAGATGGGTCTCAGCAATGCAGTTAGACAGATGTTCTGCTTTACATTACTAGTAATAATACTCTGAATCATTAGAATTTTGAAACAGAGTTTGCTATTCATTATGGATGCCGAGTTTCGTTTGTTGTTTGATTTTTCATTTAGACTGGATGGGAAAAATAGGTTCATCATTTTCTCTTTCAGGTTCTATCTCTTAAGAAAATAAGCTGTGACTAACAATAGTTATTAGCGGTTTGTCTCCACTACCCGTACCTCAATCATCATTATTAAGTGTTGATTGACTAAAGGCATTTTCACTGCTGTTCCAGAAAGCACTTTTGAAAGCGGGGTAGATTGACACATAAGGACACTTATCTCGGCAAGAGAAAGGACCGGTGTTTTTCTAAACCAGAATGTACCTTGTAGCGATCCTTTTCCTCTGCCTGTACAAGTCGATGTCAGACTAACGTGTAGCCCATGGAGCGTCAGCACTGGAATAGAGAGAGAAGCCCAGACTGAACACAGCATTACCCTAGGAAGTGCCAGGGCAGACAGAGAGCAGACACAGGGACTCTCGTGGCTTTGTCACGCTTAGCCCAAGCAGGAACATCACAGAGAAGGCGAGGATAGCGGCATCTTCATTATGGCTATTTATTTCCACCTGCACATACTCACATTTGCGATAGTATTCAAAATCTGTGGTTTTATTAAAAAGTAAGTACATCTGGAAATTTTCCAAGGATCTTCCAGACTCACCTGTACTTTGAGAAATGCCATTGCTTGAAAAAAACTTTCTTAATTCCCAAATGCGCTGCTTCTTTGAAAGGCAGTGTGTTTTCTGGACTGACACACCTAAAAGCTCACAAAGAAAGATAGTAGCATGTTTCATGCTACTGTACTGGAAAAGAAAACTACAGCTGAATGGAAAATACAGATCCATCCCTATTAAGTCTGGGTGACAGTTGTGTTAAGTAGCTGTAACAGAGTGGCATTTGAATGAAACTTTAATGTTTTAAAATAGTTCGGTAACAGCTGAAGTAATATAAAATATAGGAATAAATCCAAGAAACAGCAATAAACAGTAGGTGCTAACATGCATATAGAGATCATTGTGCAAGAATGGTTAATACCTTATAGAAACTTATTAAGAGAGTGTGAAAGACATATGCTAGGATAATTTTGGCATTAAAATAAAAATAGATTAAAAAGAGAAAAAAAATGAACAATATAACATTAAATCGAGTCAAAATCTTTAGGTGTCATAGGTGTCATATTGTGAAATAAGAGATGAAACCTGAGAGAATTTATCTGCAGTAGAAATTACAGAAAGAACATCAGAAATATTCGAAGGAAAGTCTAAAAGCCTTTTGCAGAATACCACGTGTTTTGATTTATCTCAAAGTTTCCTCATTCTTTTAACACTTCCAATTTGACAGAAGCGTTTTAAGGTTATATAATAATGTGTTTTACCACCGGTTCTGCATAATAAAGTAATTGCTCTATTAGAGATGCATTAGTGAGAGGAGCAAGTGACAGAAAGGAACTTTGTATCAGGAGGAACTTCTGCACAAGGACAATCTTTTCTTTGAGAACATAGAGAGAACTCTGGCATGAAGAAAGAAAGGAAGGAAGGAAGGAAAGAAGGAAGGAAGCAAGCAAGCAAGCAAGCAAGCAACCATTTTACTTTGCCAGCAGTATCCAAGACATTGTGGTCTATCAGGGCACAATTCCTGCAGATATCTGGATGTGAATACATTTTAATAGTGTGGCACACTAGTGGTGTGGCACAGACATGATGAACATCCTCGCTCTGAAGTTAGACGAAACAGCTCAGAGTTTTTGTGACACAGCAGGTAAAACTCATCCTTTGGAAAAGGGTCAGATCATGGTTAATGCATACAGGTTAATTCCTGTGCAGATGAATTAAATGTAGCACCTCCCTCATCCTTGGGCACAGGGGTGAATATCACTTCATAAATAGGGCTAGGACCCACTGGTGGTGAGTAGCCCTTCTTTCTCCCAGTGCGGCATTAGGATTCCTTGCAGAGAATAGGTCTTTTCTGCTCCACTTACTCCTGGGAAGTTCAGAGGAGTAGACTGATTTTAGGGAAAGAAAGTAATCTTTGAAACCCCCACAAATATAGGGAAATAATTGTGTGATTGAGAGCTGTAATACTTCTGTGCAAAAAGTGTTTCTGTTTCATTTTACTGGAATAGCTATCTGGGCTCTGCCACTGATTCTCATAGGTATTGACTGAGTGAATTTCCCACCACTGGGTGATATTTCCCACAAGGAAAATAAGAGACAATGAATCTGATCTTCTTGATGAGGGATGTGGTGGGGCAGGTGTTAATTAATATTTGTGAAGAAATCTGTGATCCTGTGATGAAAGGTGTTATGTTAGTGCAATTTATTGCATTAAATATAGTAAGATTCCTTGGCACAGATGATTTCCACCATGTTATTCACCAAGTTATTTTGGCTAGAGATCAGCTCAGGCCAAGCTGTTACAGCTCAACACCTTCACTGTTTTGAAGACATTCAGATGTAAGTTTGGAATTTGCCCATCTCTGCCTGGAAGCAGTTCAGTCCCACAGAGTGTAGCACACAGCCTTCAAAAAGAAGCCCTGAAGCTCAATGGAAAGGAGCAAAGCCCTGTACAATAGCATGTTAGAAGCTTTGCAGCACTACTTCTGCCCAGTTGCCTGGACGAGCTGCCGTCCATTGTGAAGGGGATGCAATCATTACACCCAGCAGTGATCCGGTGTGTTATTGAAAAAAAATGTTGCACATTATCACACCCAAATGCAAACAAGGATGAGAAAAAACATACCTTCAGGTCACTGCAGACCATGAAAAAATCCACGCACCCTATTTCAGTGGACCAGAGAGAGGGACCTTTTTTTAATGAGTATTTGCAATATTCCCTGCTGTAACATCCACACCTGCTTCTTTAGGCTGATGCACAGAGCCTGGCTGGGTACCGTGCGTCAGCAGGAAAGAAAACGGCTGGTGCTGGGTAAATGGGGTGCTAGCCATGCCTCGCAGGGGCGCGCAGGAGCCAGCGGGAGGGTCTCGGTTCTAAGGCTTGGAAACAGGATCAAGAACTCATCAGACCGCGTGTCTTGTTCTGGGAGGCCCCTTGGCTGCCCTGTGTACAGTTTGAGGGCTACGTGATCCCACACAGCTGCGAACGCCTTTCTTGCAGGATTAAAGAGGTCACTTAGGACACTACCCGAGCAGCAAGGTCCTCCTCTCCGAGTCTTTAAATAACCCTTTTCCCTTCCATGTCTCCTTTGCGTTTCCTGGCTTGCAGAGGAAATCCAGATTGGGCCAAAGAAAGGCACTTCGTTTAGCACAGAGGACAGCAACGTCTGTGGTGGTGCTGAGGACGTTTGGATGGGTGGTTGGGAGCAGGGGCAAGAGGACCATAACTTCTCAAGATCCTTCTAAAGCAAGATGATGGCAGTATTGTAACGAAGTGCTTCAGTAATAACAAAATTCAGGCTGTAATCAATTTAATTTGAATACTCCCTTATTCTGATGTTGCCTAGTGACATTTCAGAGATCCCTGAACCCCCTTTTTCCCCTCAGAAATAATAATTTTATTTTTTTTCTAAACCTCCATGTACCCAATACTGTTGATAATAGCCTTCCAACAAGAAGAAATCACGGTTAGCTGGCTGAATATTGAGGCTGAGGATGGGAGCACACAGACAAGAAACTCTCCAGGGTATTTTGCTTTCTTATTTAAGTGTGAATTTTTAGCTCCTCTTAAATTAGAAAAAGCAATTTACTCTGACAAGGCACAGAACGTAAGGCACCGAACCTGCCTTCACAGTTATTGTGAGACTGGATAGTCAGCTGTGGGAAGAAGATAGCCAGCTGGCAAATCCATAATGCCAGCGGTGAGTGACTGTGCCCAGCAGTTGGGTCTGGTACACACTTCTGCCTCGCTGGCGGCTCAGCGTGGGGATGGGAGACTCTGGTTTAAGCATTAATACAGTTATGAGCAGCCCAACAGTCTCAGGAGAGAGTGAGGACTAATGCTGTTCGGCCCCTAACCTAGTCTTGATTTTAGCTGGTATTAATTTTGCACCAGGATTTCTCTTTAGTAGGCTCTGAGTGCAGAGTGAGAAATCTTACTTGCAGATGCAAGTCTCATTACACAGACAGTTAGGCTTCTGACTGCTGCTATTTGCATGAGCAAATTTATTAAGGGTAAGAGAAGAAAGAAGGATGTATTTTGAACATGTCAAGTCCTGCTTCCCTATTTAGAAACAAGCTATTTAAAAACAAACAAACAAACAAACAAACCCTGGAACTGGACATCCTATTCCTCGGTCTGGAAGTTTGTTAGCCCGGTGCAGCAATAGCTTTTCTTTAAAAACAGACTGGGTTTGGTGTTGGGTTTTTTCCTAAGCAGTCATACAATAGCAATCCAACAATTAATAGGAGTATTGTTAGAAATCATGTTATCCATTGTCTTGCAGGACTGCCTTCTTTAATTTTGCATTTATTGTTTTTGTGAGTGGAATAACAGCTTTGTATTTCTTTCCCCAAATAAAGTATTTATTAGTGAATATCGTGCCGCACAAATTAATGCTGTTTGATTTCTTTCTGGGCATTCTCCTTTTTTCAGCATTAATGCTTAGACTCACAGTAAACACTCTCAGTAGTCTGCACGTCTCATTTGGAGAAATACTTGCCTTCGGGCAAAAGACACGAAAGCCCAAGAGCTACACAGACGACTGAGTTTATGGGAAGTCTTTGTTTTAAGCCAGCGCTAAAAGGGGAACTGCGCTGACAGCTGCTGTCCTTCAGGTGGGACAGGAAAAAACCCACCTCTGGTGGCTCTTCATAGCTTGCAGAAAATATCCCAGGAGACTTCCCTGACAAAATGAGATTACCTGTTACTGTGGCTTAGTTGCAATTTTATAATCTTGTCTTGAGTAAATAACAGCTTGTCTTGGCGTGTTCCCAGGAGCAGGACAAGGAGACAGGAACTCCTTCCCTGCTTAATCGTGCGTCAGCAAAATAACCTGAGCCGCCAGTCAGAAGGATCTGGGGATCAAGCTGTTGTCCTCCAAACCCAATGTCACTAACTAATCACTTGCTGCCTGTAATGTATCAATGACTGCACTGGGGTATTTTTTTATTCCTGGCTTTCTCCATCCTCCTGCTGTTTATCTATCAGGCGCTTCAGCCAAGCTCACCAAAGCCCCGGTGTTTCAGGGATTAATTCCCAGAACAAGCTCAGAGAGGAACTCTCAGCCGGGAGCTGATTAAATGCATCTCAACTCAGCCCTGTGATACTCCCGCTTGGGTGAGAAAGACAGCAGGCTTTGCTGGAATAAGGCTAAGAGGAGGGTCTCAGGCCAAAAAGTACAGCCACACTTGATATTTTAAGTGATGGTTTTTGCTACTTTAGCCTTTGTCCAGCTGCAAGCCATGAAAAGCAGCTACAGGCTGTTGTTAATAGGTAACAATTTGGCTCTAACTCTAAATCCTTTTAGTGAAATCCTGCAGGAGGTTGGTGATTTTGTAATCTAACTTGAGCCTCTGGGAACTTTGCTCTGCTCTCATTCCACCCATATACCATGAATGCATCTTCATTAGTCTGTGCGCGTATAGATGTTGTATCTAACATTCGTTAAGTGCTGGCAGGAATTGAAAATATTTAGCAAGAAAAATTTCACTTCTCTCCTTTCTTTGCTTATGGTTTGTTCTTGAAGTGTCAAACATATCTTTCAATAAAAATAACTAATGTGTTTATTTTAACCAGAGCTGGGTAAGTAATTTGCATTACAGAAATTACTCTATTCATCTCTTTTAGATCAGGCACAAGTTGTGATTTTCTCATTTGTACTGACTGTTCCAAAAGATTTACTGAATATTTTTTATGAATGAATTTGTTGGCAATTCATCCACAGTTGGGTATGAGTATTAATTTAAACAATTAATTCTAATAGATTTCAGTGTCCAAATTTCTTTGATGGCTTTGAAAATCTCAAGCTAATTAGTCAAAATCTGAGCTGTTTCTTTTCAACAGACAAGTTGCCATCGTGTAAGACACAGCAACTTTAGGGTTGGTTTTTTCTGTGTTGCCTTGCTATTACAAATTGGAGCTGTGTTCTTCTGCAGTATTCTGTATTATTCAGTGGTGCCACTAAAGGTACTGGGAAATATGTTAGAATTTGTATCCACTGTTTCAGCAAACACACAAGTCATCCAGTTCCCTCACTAGAGTGCTAGAGGAAGGGGAGCAGTGGGGCACCAGCACAGTTGGGAGTTTTAGTGTTAAAATATCAAGAGTAAATACTCAGGTAAAATATTTGGCAATATCACCTAGCTCTAATTTGCACATTTTAAAGGTTGATCTTTCATGTCCCCTCAAGTTCTTTGTTCGCCTGAGTCCCTGGATAAAGCGCATGGAAAGTCAGAGGATATCTTATGTCATCACTATTTGTGTTAATGGCTTAGGAAACCCACAATCCAATCAGTTAAAATAAACAACCCAGTGTAATAGGAGCATAAATCAATGAAGACTTCATTACTGAAACCTTAATGTGTAATCCATCCACCTACAGAGGAAAGGGATACTGAGAGGCAGCAAGACAAAACCAGAGGACAGTCTGATTTAGGCAGCCCTGCTATTTAAAAAGGTGCTGAGAACAGTAACTCTTCCTGGAGTCAGTAAATTTGGTGGATACTCATCACTCCTGACAGCCTGCCCCAGACTATTAAGTCCCTATGCTAAAAAATGCCAAGAAACTCTTGGGAAGAGAGCTTTGATCGCTCTTTGTTTGCTCTGAAGTTATTGGGAGACTTGAGACAGCTCTGGACTGCGGACTAACGAGCAAAGACCTGAATTAGCAAAATTAACAAATGACTGAAACTATATGTGTCCCCCAGCAATAACAGTGTTCAGAACTGCTCTGACCCTGCTGCAGAGTTTCCTCTCTGTGTGGTCCCTCGAGCCAGCAACACGAATTTGTACCCCTTCTCTAAGATGAGGGTGGCAATACTTGGTGAACCGAGAGTTACTGGATTTCATTAAAGCCACGTATTCTGTTTGTCTTGGCTCTGAAAGAGGCAGTAATCCTATCATACCGAGCCTTTTGATTTCCACAGGGTTCATAAAAGGGCTGAACTTTTAAGTTCGGTGCAGAGATCTCTGCTTGTTGAGTTAATGTAGTAACGGATAGAAACAGCATGCTCTCTCTCTGGGCATGGAGCAGCTCTGAGATGGGGATGAGACATGCACTTTTCCTGTGGATTTTAGCTAACAACAAAGTAAGGTGAGTCTTCAGAAAGGCAGTGGTGCTCACAGACCCTCCTCCCTTGAGTCCCCTGTTTCAGAAGTGATTCTCTGCTTATTTGCTGTAATCTCTCATCCTTGCCTGATTCCCCTTCCTTCCTTCCTTCCTTCCTTCCTTCCTTCCTTCCTTCCTTCCTTCCTTCCCTCCCTCCCTCCCTCCCTCCCTCCCTCCCTCCCTTCCTTTCCCCTGACCACATCTTCTTTTGTCTCACTCCCCTGCTGGCACTCTTGTCCCTGCTGCTCACTTATGCCAGCATGAAATGTGTATTGAGCAGTTAAAGTTTGGTAGCACTGGTAATTGACCGAAATCAGTATATGGGAATTCTGGTTTTCAGAGATTTGGGGTTGTTTCTATTAATAATTATGATTTTAAAAAAAAGAAATCTAAGAATACATAATGTCAAAGATACAGAAGTTCAGAAACATCAGCGCTAATGTCGACATTGCATGCAGAAGATGGCATGTATAATTTGCCAATACAGAGGGAGGTTTACTTGAAGGGAGCTGTCGAGCATCCTACAGGAATTCTGCGACAGAGGTGGAAACCTGATTCTCCAGGCTGACAGTCTCCTGCTCTGACTGTCAAGACTGACCTTTTTCCTGCTTCATTCCCATGCCTCGCTCAATGCATACCCTCCCCAACTATAACAAAGGAGGAAGGGGTATGATATGCAGCTCCGTAATTACTTACACAATCCTCAGCACCATGTCAGCTTGTGCTGTGACTTTAGGAGGGCTCAACTGGGAAAAAAGAAGTCCATTTGCATTGATAATCATTATTACAGATTTGAATTAGATTTCCCTAATATTCTTTTCTATAATTTATTTTTGCTAGGTGTTACTTTGCAGTTCATTGTCTTAAATATTCAGTTGCATAATGTTAAGTATGTCAGAGAATAGCTGGCTGGTAAGAAGATCCCATATATCCAGAATACATACTAGGATTTTAAGTTTCTGAAGCACTTCAACATTCAGAAATATAGGAGCCATGTATTTGTTAGATATTACCCTACTGTAATAATTTAATGAGAGAGAAAGGGATTCCATTATAGTTTATATGAAACACTGAGGTTCTTCAGGATCAAGGCTACGCAAATGCAAGTTTTCTATTATATTGGAAATTTGTATTGTGTTTTATTGTATCTGTATGGAAATTAAGACATCTAGAACTTAACCCAAATCCCTCATACAGCAATGCAGACTGGTGAATAATTCTTCAGTCTCAGCAGTGAAATCTGGTTGGAAGGGGATTAGAGAAGGGGTCTAGTGTATCACATAGGTGGATGGTAGATATCATGTGCTTCCTTCTCCTCAAGTACAGTCTATCTTATTTCCTCTACTGCAAAATTGAAAGTGAATCTAAAGCAGAATGTGTGATATCAAGATGTGGTGCTTACTTGGTCTTGATTAAAAATAAGTTTAGGGCATCTTTCTGCTCCCCAAATTCCAGGCTTCCATGTGGTTGTAGCTGCAAAGACAGGTGAATTTTCTTGTAAATGAGATTAATATAATTTAAAGATATTCTTTTTCAACTGCCAGTAATAAGGGATGCTGTCATGGAAAACCACCCCACATTTAACATTTCTGTGTGATACAGAATTTCCTCAACTTTGAGGTAGCCAGACCAAACCGAAAAAGGGAGATGTAAGTTAGAATTTAGATGTAAAATCTGCAGAAATGCTACAGTGTATTAAATATTGTGTGGTATGATCAGTATGTCTGTCAGAGGCTTTTAAAATGTGTCATAAATATGATTCCACATATACACTGGCCAGATGGCACGAAAGTACTCAGTATCCAAACAAGGATCTCAGTGCCTGTGCACCGCATGATGCACTGCAGCCCTGTGCAGCATGGAGTTCACTGTTCTGAATCGATCCCTAAATTTGCTGTGTTTCCATTTCAGAGCTCCTCTGACAAGGATGCCATCCTGAATATTCTCAGTGTCCTCACTGACCTGCTCTCTCTGGGTAAGGAAGCAAAGCTCTGGGGCAATGCCTGTGGGCTAGGGGCAGAAAGGGGGTCCTCAGACAGGTCAGGGAATTAATTTATACCTGTACAAACTTGGCCAGGTGTTTGCAAGGTGAACAAAATACAAATTGTACCCATAAATCAGTAGTCCTTACTCTTGTGTTTGGAAAACTGAGCTTTTCCAGTAAGTTAAAGAGAAAAAACACAAGACAAAGTCTGCCTTGTTTTTAGTTTAAAAGATGCCTGTGAGTTTCAAGGTATTTCATAATCCCTGGCAGTCAACCACTGGAAATGTTCACCAGTGCCATTGGAGAGAGGGCTGTGAGACAGGGAGAGCAGCACTTCCCAGAGCACAGGGACTCTCTAATGGAGAGTGTTCAGCATCTCCCCAAAAGGCACCTCCACTTGGAAGTTGCAGGGAAGGCATGTTGCTGCATGTGCCCGAGCCACATGGAAAAAATAAGTGAATTGGCAAAAGAACTGAAAAAATAATTAAGTTTATTTTCCTTCCTGCTCCACCTCAAAAATGTCATTTGCTAAACAATTCTCAACCCAACCGAGCTGTGAGGCTGCGGGGGCTGCATCGGCGAGTGCTGGAGCCTCCTGCGTTCCCCACTCCTCAGAGCCCTACCGCAGACATCACCCATCCAGCTGAGCCTCTCTTTTGCAGCCCTGCAGTGCTGCTACTCAGCTAGATGGAAGGATCGCCTACATGGAGGATAGGAGGTACTGTCTCCCCTCCAGGAACTGAACGTGTGGCTTCCTCCAACCATGGAGCCTGAAATCACTGCCGAAGACACCCATGGATCAATGTTTGTTGACACAGTAGGACTCACAGGATTAGCGTGTGGTTTCTTTGGAGACATAGATTTGTTTGAAAGCTGTCTCCAAAGCTTTCCTAGGATTCCTTTTCATTTGGCAGAAGCCTGCCACAGCTTTAGTCCTTTGCTTGTTCAATTTCCAGTATCTAAGAAAAGAACACTGAGCCTTCTGCTCCTTTGAAATCTGTTGGTGTCTCTGCTTATTCTTCTCTGCCGCATTTCAATGCAATGGTCAATTCTGCAAATGGCCTTGGGTTTATAGCAATAAAACACCATTGGAAGGCCATGGGAGCCTTGTGTGCTCCATGTGGGGTGAGGGTTTGTGATAGCTGCAGCTCTGGGGCAGGGATGCTCTGAGCAGAGTCTCTCCTCTTACCCCCAGGGACCGGCCGGAGGATTCATTACATGATCAGCAAAGGAGGCAGTGAGGCACTGCTGCAGGCTCTTGCCACCGCTGCCCGGACCGAGCCGCCTGACCACAGCACCCTCCTGCCCCTGCTTCGCCTGCTGGCCAGGGTTGGCCAACGAGGTACTGCCGAGCGGTGGGAGCCTTCTTGGGTGGGGGGCTCAAAACTAACGGACAGCCCCAGCAATACTCAGCACTGAGATGTGCCCGACAGACAGCTGTGAATTTATTTTTGGGGTGTGATGCTTGCCTGCAGTTTGGCCAGGCAGAGATCCTGCAACAAGGCAGGGAGGGTGTACACAGGTGTAGACCTGCTTCTTACACAGGCTTCATCCATGCTCTGCCTTGGGTTGGCCTCATGGCCGAAAGCCTCCCCCCAACAGAAATTTTATTTTGTTTTCCCTTAACCTAAGTGAAATCTTAAAATATGATTTCTCTTTGTTGGCCCAATCTGCAGTGGAGCAGCAGACCTTGGTGTACGGGGAGGTTTCCTGAGGCATGGAAACACCAGGGAGTAGAGAGACTAGCCAGGAGGCAGCAGCTCTTGTGAGACAGACAGACTGGTGGAACCATGCTCTGCCCCCATAAGACAGAACCAGGAACATGCACCAGAAAAAACCACAAGATCCAGGGGATCCTGTATCCTCCACCCGACAGGCAGAAGGTAGTAGCCTAAAGGAAAGGAGTGAATGAAGGCAAGTTCACACTCAGGGCAGCAGGCAAACCCCCTCCGTGCCTACCTCACCTTCCCAGGTGCCTCTGCACAACAGGTACAAGGCTCTGGATGTGGAAGGTCAGTCAACTGATGATGTGGATGATGGTCCATCTACACCAGAGGTGTTGCCAAAGTCAGAAAGGCCTACCCCCTGTATCACGACCACCTCTACAAGGAAGAAAAGACGAGTTATAGTTGTAGGAGACTCCCTTCTGAGGGGAACAGAGAGTCCAACATATCAGACAGACCTTCCTCTTAAGGAAGTCTGCTTCCTCCCTGAGGCCCTAGTTAAGGACATCACTAGGAAACTTCCTAGCCTGGTGCTGCCCTCAGATGGGACAGGGGAGGAAGGAGGAGTGCAGGGGCTGCCCTCTATGTCAAGAAATTGGTAGGTTGTGAAGAACTGTCTCTGAAGAATAGCCACGAGCAAGTTCAAAGATTATGGGTAAGAATTAGATACTGAGGCAACACAAGGAACCTTGTGGCTGGTGTTTACTACATGCTGCTCATTCAAGGGGACCCTATTGACGAAGCCTTCTTACTCCAGCTACAGGAGGCATTGCGCTTGCAGACTCTCGTCCTGCTGAGGGACTTCAACTACCCCAACATTGCTGGAAAAGTAGCAAGGAGAGCTGTAGGCAATCCAGGAGACTCCTGGAGTGCATTGAGTATAACTTCTTAAGCCAGGTAATAGACAGCCCTACCAGAGGGGATGCATTACTACACCTGTTGGTCACCAATACAAATGAGCTAATCAGAGACATCGAGTTTGGAGGCAGCCTGGGCTGCAGTGATCATGCACTGGTGGAGTTCGCAGTCCTAAGGGATATGGGTCAGGTGAAGAGTAAAGTCAGACTCCTGAATTTTAGGAGAGCAAACTTCCAGCTGTTCAAGGAGTTAGTCAATAGGACCCCCTGGGAAACTGCCCTCAGGGACAAGGGAGCAGAACAGAGCTGGCAGTTCTTTAAAGACTCTTTCCGTAGACTGCAAGAGTTCTCGATCCTCATGTGTAAGAAATCAGGAAAGGAAGGCAAGAGACCAGCATGGCAGGCAACCCCTAGTATCAATACAGGCTGGGGGATTGAGGTATTGAGAGCAGCCCTGGGGAGAAGGACTTGGAGGTACTGGTGGATGAAAAGCTGGACATGAGCCAGCAATGTACGCTCGCAGCCCAGAAAGCCAACCATATCCTGGGCTGCATCAAAAGAAGCATGGCCAGCAGGTTGAGGGAGGTGATTCTGCCCCTCTGCTCTGGTAAGACCCCACCTGGAGTACTGTGTTCAGGTCTGGAGTCCTCAGTACAAGAAAGACATGGAGCTGTTGGAGCAGGTCCAGAGGAGGGCCACAAAAATGGTCAGAGGGATGGAACACCTCTCCTGTGACGAAAGGCTGAGAGTTGGGGTTGTTCAGCCTGGAGAAGGGAAGGCTCCGGGGAGACCTTATTGCAGCTTTTCAGTACTTAAAGGGGGGTTATAAGAAAGATGGGGACAGACTTTTAAGTAGGGCCTGTAGCAATAGGACAAGGGATAAAGGTTTTAAATTAAAAGAGGGTAGATTCAGACTGGATATAAGGAAGACATTTTTTATGATGAGGATGATGAAACACTGGCACAGGTTGCCCAGAGAGGTGGTAGATGCCGCATCCCTGGAAACATTCAAGGTCAGGTTGGATGGGGCTCTGAGCAACCTGGTCTAGTTGAAGATGTCCCTTCTCATTGCAGGAGGGTTGGACTAGATGACCTTTAAAGGTCCCTTCCAACCCAAACCATTCTATGATTCTATCATTTGTATATGGTGACTCTAGGGAAATCCCTTTTTTCTTCTTTTCAGTGGGAATAATGCTGATCTAACTCATTGATACCTTTGAATGCCTTTGTTATAAGATCCTGACTTATAAGATTTGGTGCAAATATGTTTATCAGCACTGCTGCAGAGATGTTGTCTTTGTAATAGTTTAATTCTTATTTGCTTTTCACAGATAGGAAGTTTGGGCTGAAAGTGCAGAAGTTAGAAGCAACTGACACAATACTGAGCTTGACAAGAAGAAACCTGGGCCACCACCTGCACCTCACCCACTGCCTCTGGGTCCTGCGGGTTTGTGCTTCTAATGGTGAGTGCCTGGATTTTCCTCCTTTCCTCTGTGTGACCACCACTCAAATTCTCTTTTTAATAATTTCAGTGCAAAGAAACATCATTCCTAATTAAGGTTAGTGCCTGCATGCACTGTTAATATACAGAATCAGGCACAAAAGCCAGAACGACCATAGGAAGAGGTGCTCCCCAAGGGGCCTATACAGCCTTTACAGTGTATTGCATCTGTGGACTATGAAAATAAAAGTGCCGTAGTGAAAAATATTCATGGCAATGATCTCCTATTCTAGGATATAGACAGTCAACTCCTTTGCTCTGAGACTTACATACCTTATGCAGTTCTCATTACCATAATAGCCAAATGTCTCACTATTGCTGATTGTATTGATCCTCAGAGCAGCTCCACTAGCGAGGAAAATACAGATGAAGAAACAGAAGGAGAGAGAAATCAGTTACACATTCAAGGTCCCTCAGGAAGTACATATTAGAGGCTGGTCTTCTGTCTAGTATGCCCCCCCGTGCACTCTCCCAGCTTTTCTTGCTTGGCAATGCCCTCATTAAACGATTCAAGCAATGAGATTTCCAGTATTCTCTCCCAGGATCATTACAGATTCATACAGGCTTTCCCTGCTATAGAGCGCTGAGTTTGTCAGCACAAATTCTCCTTTGCTCACTCTAACCCTTTCCTCTCCCTTCCCACATCCCTCATCCAGCAGATAATTCTTGACAGCCATCCTGTCTGCAGTCTGCTATATGCATCCTAAGATTTAGCACTTCTGGCACCCAGCCCTGCAGGTCCCTTCTATCTGTACAGGAGCTAGCTTCATGCAATGGGCTTTCTCAGGCAAGCAGCCAAGCCTCAACATTCAACCCCTCTCCCTGTGATGAGCAAGTATTTGAAAGGCTGAGTGTGACTGAAAATGCAGCCAAGGCCAGAAGCTGAAACGTGCCTTTATTTGGGTTTCACAGCTGTGTAGTGACCCTGTGCTGCCTCCCACCCAAAATGATGATCTACACCATTCTCTGCTCCCTGCTTCAGTGCACCTGCATCCCAATTCGGCTGCAGTTTCTGCAGAGGTTTTAGGATGCACACTGCAGCCTGGCCTCCTTTCTGTTAATGTCAGACTCCAGAACCCCCATGCCGCTCCTTCGCTGGAGCATCTCTGTTACTCTCCAAGTATCTCCAGCATTCTCCAGATGTACTTCCTCCTTCATGAGTAACTTTGAGGGCTCTGTGGCCCAGCTGGGAAGCTGCAGTGGAGGTTAGGTGAAGGTCTGTGAGGATGTGGTACAAAACTAGGAGATTACATGCTCCCAACCTTAAAAATTATTTTTATGGAGTGGAATTAGAGAGGATCCAGAAGCATATAAAACTCTTAAAGTGCTTAGGTATGAAAATAGAGGAGTCCTTGTCACAATCTCATGCACTAGTTCTTCGCTCCAGGTCACTCCCTTCACAATCTCTGCCACCAGCTGTGTGGCAGCCCACGTCCCGCTCTGGGGCAGGATGAGTTCAAGCAGCCTTGTCCACTGCCCTGTCTCTAATGAATTACCAGCTAGTGTAAAAATAGCTGGCAAGCCTTGCAAAGCTTTCCATCACAGGACAACTTGGCAGGGACACGGTAGGACTGCAGGAGACGATGGCCCCTCTGTCAGCTCTGTGATGACCACTGGGAGATATTTACAAAACAGCCAAAACCCAGCAGCGGGCAAGCAGCCAGGTCCCCCTCTACCTGCTCCTGGTTACTGATCCTTTCACCCTGTTTGCTTGAATTTAATATTTCAGGGCTGTATTCATCCCTGCTTTACACAGAAAACCTGTCTTACAGTGGGGAGGCCTGGCTAAGCACTTAGTTTATGCATTAGGCATTTTTTGAATCGATTGCAAAATCTATCTGTAAAAGTTCCCGGTTTGTTAGCAAGTGAAGGATAAAAGGTGAAATTGGCCTAGCTGAAATTAAGCTGCATTCAGAAGCACCCCTCCCAAAAATCCCCACTTTCCTACTGCTGAATAATAGCACAGAAAGAAATCTGCCCTCCGTGCCCCTATGAAATAAACTGTCCTCATGGAGTTGCCGGTGGAAAATGTGGGATGAATTTGCGCCCTGGCATTTTGCTGGGAGATGACCCTATTTAAGTATGGTCAGTTCTCTGGAGAATACAATATTTACAGGAAAAGGGGATTTGGGGAACTTGGGGAAGAACTGCAATATTTGAGATCTGTTTTTCATCTGATTTTGGCTCAGGTTGTGTTTACAGACAGCTTTGTTCTTCAGTTTCTGTGTTTGTAAAATGACTTGTGAAGTCCAGTTGAGAACTCAGAGGAATCTGCTCATAGCCCTGGGGGCAGCTACTCCCTTCCCCACATCACCTCTAAACACAACGGTCGCAGACCGCCTGCCTCAGTTCTGACTGCTTTTCTCTTTTGTTGGCTTAGTTACCACAGGAACTACACTTGGCATCAATGGAGCCATGGACCTGATTTTCAAAGTCATCACCCCCTACAGCAAGAGACACGTCAGGACAGTCAGGTAGGCAGTAGCCCCAAGGGAACTCATCTTTCCACGATGGCAAGAAATAAAATTTTGGTTCCACTTGAAGAGGCAAAGAAATCAGAAATGGATGCACAATTTCCACTCACTTTAAATCTGCAAGGTTTGTTAAGAGGCAGCAATAGTTCCCTGAAGGACACGTTAATGCTGTGTTTCATCATATGATTCATGCTGGTGGCCATTTATTTGTAGTGTACCCTATACGGTGATGGCAGTTTGATTGCAAGGTATCGTCCTTCATTTCCCAGTCAGGACTGGATTTTGAGAAGCATGTGCTGGCAGCAGACAAACTGCTCCTGCCTACTCCTTCAGCAAGAACCTCCTGCCACCACCAGCCCAGCAGCAGGGACAGTGGAATTGTGACAGTGCTGCCCCGTCCTCCTTTTGCAGACAGTTGTGACCAGGTCATCATGATATTTCTGAAGTATGACAGTACTTACTAGTATTAATCTGGGTCTGTTTTTAAGCTCATCCCAAATATTTCAAATATTTTTTTCCTGAAGACAGCAATTCCATTTTATATCTCCATCTTAATCTCAGAATCACAGAATCACAGAACGGTAGGTGTTGGAAGGGATCTCTGGAGATCACCTAGTCCAACCCCTCTGCTAAAGCAGGATCACCTAGAGCAGGTTGCACAGGATCACATCCAGGCGGGTTTTGAATACCTTCAAAGAAGGGGACTCCACAATCTCTCTGGGCAGCCTCTTCCAGTGCTCTGTCAGCCTCAGAGTAAAGAAGTTTTTCCTCATATCCAGATGGAACTTCCTGTGTTCCAGTTTGTGTGCTGAACATCGCTCCTCCAGTTGTCCATTCTGACCACGTCCTCAGATGCCTTTCAAGGCAAACTTTGTAATCTGGGAAACATCCACAGAAGGACATAACACATTTCTGTGGCTTGCTCATTACAAACAGGAGGAAGAATGTACTGCTGTGACCTGTGCCCACACAATCACATTTGCTTATGCAACGCAGAACCTGCCAGTACTCCCCCTTAGACATGCACTGCCTTGTGGAGCACATAGTCCCTACTCGTTCATGCATGTCTCGGCAATGACATGGCAACATTCAGTCAGTTTTGGCTTCTGCATGGACCTGACATGGGTTCATGGCTGGTGATTGCTGAGGAGGTAGCTTTAGGTTGAGCATCGCGTGGAGGTGAGAAGTGGATGGACAGACATGGCACGATAGTTTGACCACTCCTTGCTTAGCTGTGGTTGAATTGGGGGGCAGTCACTCTGGATGAGGGCACCATTAAATAATGTCCATCCTGCCGTTACCGTCAAAGACTGATACCAGTTCTCCCAGTATCACCAGTTACACGATACATTGCACGGGAAGGAATTTGAATTACTTTCCACTAGCCACAAGTGATGAACTTGCACATCAGCACGTGGTACTGCTGTTTGCTAAATGCAGCATTCTTCCAGTTCTTCTGCCTACATGTCTGCAGCTATAAAACAAAAAAAATGAACAGTTTGCTTTGCTAAATAAGATACCAAGTGGGCCCAGCAGACGCACAACTTCCTGCAGCTGCATTGTTAATGGAAGCCAACTCACTTTTGCCTGCAATTTTGGCTTTCTAGTATAGTGCTAAGTACCTGGAAGTGTTTCACAGCTTCAATTCTCTCTTTGCCAGTGTACCTGTGATTCCTCAACATGGTCTGTCCAAAAGTATGAAATCAGGATGTTTCCTGCACAGAGGTTTGGATGTTACCCAAATCAAAGAATATTATCACTAGGATATTATTCGTAGGATATCTGAGCACCCTGCAAGATTCTCCTCAGGCCTCACGTTGTAACTTTAATTTTTAAGACTCAAGGAGCCTGGAGAACTGCTTTATGTATGACAGGGGTGCCCCGGATGAGTTAGACCCAGAGCTGGGCTTGATTTCTGAGGCAACCAAAACTGATTGATGGGTCCATGCTTGTGCTTAACTAAATAAGATAGATTCCCTCATGTCTTTCCTATGGAAGTGGTGGTTGTGGTTAGGCTAGTGTTACTTCTACTTCTGTGACAGCCTTGTAGGTCAGGATCTGTGTGTAATGGGACTCGGGCCTGTATCAGTTCTTCATTTAGCAATGAGACTGGCTGCATAAAGGTCTTTTAAATTAATTTTGTGCAAAGCTGCTTTTTCCATTCACTGTTTCCTCTGAGGGAAGTGAAAAACTTGGTATCTGTCCCACATTTCTAGCCTGGCTTTTTGATGAGATTCATTTGGAGATGCAGCTAGTGCTGCTGAGGGTTGTTGTAATGTAGGCTGTAAAGTGGCCTGGAATACTCACTTCTAAGAAGAAAGGGAAAGAAATAGCCTTCAGAGAAACAAACTGCTTTTGAGTTCAATGATTCCAGATTGTCAACTTGCAATATTTGGGTTTTTCTTCCCTTTAATCTGATGTACAAAAATTGTTTTGAACTCTTCTGTGACCTTTTTTTTCCATTTGGGACACACACGTACACAACAGAAAATGCAAACTCAAAATTTCCCTCAATAAAACCTCCAGTTTTATTGCTAATAAGCCATTTCATTTATTGCTAAAAAGCTTGGATTTATTTTCCCTTTGAAAAAAGGTATCTTAGACATTAATTGTTGTCTACCTGAACTTCCTCATTGCTAGTTCAGTTTTCTAATTTCCTTTTTTTCCTAAAATATTTGTGCTCTTCTTAAAACATATTTGTATCAGTGTGCAAAGGGAGGATAAAATCTTTCCTGGGACCTAGCTCACAGAAAAAGGTGATTTGGCTCCCACCTACACTTGGTTTAATGAGCAAGAACCATAAATCAGCTGAAGCCTGGTAGCCTCTCAGCTGGCCTGCGTAGGGCTCAAAGCTGCTGGTTTCATTTAATAACTAGGAGCAGCTGAGAAGGTCAATGGCTCAGCAGAGACAGTCTGTTTTACATCAGAAGAAACACATGAACCTGTTTTGTTTTAAAAAAATGCTTGTAACCTATTTAAAGGCACTAGTTTCTTATTGTGCTTGTTTGCAGTCTATTTGGAAATGCTGCTCTCACTGAGGAAAGTGGCTTCAAGAGATGTTATTGACAAGAATTTAAGTCCTGAGACCAGAAGTGGAGACTGTAGGGTGGGTTACAGATCTTTTTCCCAGCATTAGCCAGTGCCTGGGATAGTTATGGTCTGAAAATCCTGGGCATCTTTACAGTTCATCAGAAAATGGAGGTGGGTACATGTGAAAATATCTTTCTATTTCTTGAGCTGCCTTAGTTAGAAATTTGTAGGGTGACTGGGGAGGAAGCTTATGGATGAGTTTTCTGAGATGGGGAGAAAGAATAAAAAGGGGTCATGTGCTTTGTTTAGTTCAGCATGTGCTCCTGGTTGTCTGACACTGGTGTAGCTCTTCCCAAAGTTGCTGTGGCTGTGCTGAAATTTGGAGTGGGTTATTTTGGTGTAGTTAGTTGGACACAAAAACATCTGCTTCTTTTTGGCTATCAGTGTAGAACTTGAAGAGAACACTAGTCTGTAACCTGCTTATACAGGAAAACTCCAACATCCTCCTAGCAAGCCTCCGATCTTCCCTTTGTTTTTGCCCTTGATACCTTTTCTCCACTTCATAACTATGTGCCACCATGATTTGCCTTTCTGCTGGGAAGGAACAGCTGGCAACTGTGGGGGCTGAGATTACCCTTGTTCTTTGATCAGCTGCCAGGAATGCAGCATCAAAAATGCACCACATCTCTTGTGGATACACCCGCATTCTCCTGTCCTGGGCAGCAGCAGGACCAAGGTCACTTTAAGAATCTGCCCTGGAGAGTGCACTATGAGAGCTATTTATTTAGCCAGCTAAGATGTGGAAACAAGATACGTAGTTCTATTTATTTTTCCCAGTGGCAAAGCTCTGGGTTATTTAGAAATAGTCTCCCATGCTCCAATTGACCTTCTCTGGGTGCATGCCAAGTAGCTCTGATTCCCCTGAGACTGTGACTCACGGACTTTATTGGCCTTAGTTAGGCATTTGAGGCCTTCAGGTTGCTGGTGCCATCATTGTGTGGATTGTTCTAGGACTACCTGTATCTGAAGTAAAAGCCACATCAAAAAAAATGCTGAGGTTTAGAGAGCTCTTGAGTTAAGCACTGTGAAATCCAAGTGAGATGGAGACTCTAGATTGTCTTGTCCATCACTCATGATGCTATGCTGCAGAAAAAGTTTTCTGATACCTTTTATAGGGGCAGTTTAAAATAAAGCCAGATGATGTTCTGTTTATGTCAGTAGCTGGGGTATCTGATATGAGCGTGTGTGGGATGCTCAAATCTTCATTCCATCAACACCTTCTCTAATGCAACATCCCTGATGCCCCACAGAGTGCCGTGACCCCTGTGCCTTTTGCCTTCCACCTTACTTATTCCCCATCTGTTCCATATCTTCTACCCTTCTCCTACTTTCTAGTGTGTCTTTCAACACCAATGCTTGTTTTCTTGACTAACTTATTGAGAGATATTTGGATGTGTTGTGGGCAGATAGATGTGGAATGTGACAGTGGCAGATGTTTGCTCTCTGGCCAACCAGGAGCTGTGTCTCTTCTGCATGACTCTCTCCAGGTGGCCAAGCATCAGATATTCTCCCCAGGGTGCTGCCATGTCAGGCTGATGGCTTTGAAGGTTGTATGTTGTCTGTGGCCACATGTTGTGCAGGCCTCTTTAGGACTCAGGTTGAAGGTTGATTATCAAAGTGTGAGTGAAAACAAAAATCCAGAACTTATCATTCTTTCTATGAGGAAGATGTATGTTTTTAGAAAATGGCAAATGATGGTGTGTCTTGTGTCCTGTCATTTGCTCCATTATGTTACTGTTGTGGTTTAATGCAGCAGGCACTAAAACAACCACATGGCTGTTTGCCCCTCATGGGATGGGGGAGAGAATCAAACAAAAAAGTAAAACTTGTGGGTTGAGATAAAAGCTTTTTGATAGGACAGAAAAGGAAGCAAACAATAATGATAAAAACATACAAAACAAGTGATACCCAGCATAATTGCTTGCTGACCAATGCCCAGCTAGTTCCTGAGCCGTGGTCCTCCCCCGCCAGCTCCCCCCAGCTCATACTGAGCACGATGTCATATGTTGTGGAATATCCCTTTGGCCAGTTTGGGTCAGCTGTCCTGGCTGTGCCCCCTCCCAGCTTCTTGTGTACCTCCTGCAGAAGGCTCATGCCTCCTTGCTGGCAGGGCCTGGGAACCTGAAAAGACCTTGACTTAATTGTCAACACTGCGTAGCAACAGCTGAACATTAGTATGTTATCAACATTATTTTCATGTTAAATCCAAAACACAGCACTATAACAGCTACTGGAAAGAAAATTAACTGTATCCCAGCCAAAACAAAGCCAGTTACCTTTTTCTGTTGTTAAAAGGTTGATGGGCAGTCTTATTTCTGCAGTTTTATTAAAAGCCGTTTAAAGAATCTTTTAAAAGTCTTTGTTTCTCAAAGCTCTTTGTGAGTATATCTATTTACCACACTGAGCAAAGCTGGCTAATGGTAAGGGATTGGATAAACCTCGTACAAGAGATTGCAACAAGAATATTTGTCAGAATTAAAAACTCTTTCTGTGAATATTCACAAAACTTGGCTTTCTGCACTGAGCTGTTCCAGTAAAGTTTGACTACTTAATTAAAAGTGGAAAGTGAATTGAAAAGGTCTGGGAATGGTGCCAAATTAATTCAGTAGAAAAGATGATACGCAGAAATTATCTGCCTTCGCTCATGTCCAGCACTGCCTACTTTTGACACTTGATCACAGTTCTTCTTACATTTGGTGCTTTTTGGATGGTTCCAGCTCCTCAACAATTGCTGATAATCTCCCTTTCCATTAAAGGGAGGAGATCTTCTCATGTAACTCTATTCTGAGGTGGATATCTGAGCTCCTTGCATACTAAATGAAAAAAGAAGTAAGGTTCTCTTCACCTGTAGCAAATGTTTGCCTCTAGAAACCTGAGGTGTCTTGGAAGTGTTTATTTCTCTCTGCTGACTGGAGGATGAGTCTGGAGTGGGTAACCTGGAAGTACCATGATGGGCATTTATGGCTGGGCCAGGTAGATTGTTGCTGAGAGAGATTTGGAAAATGCAGTTCTCCCGCTGTTGCCAGGGCTCAAAACGCAGGAGGAAATGAGAACACCGCATGTGTCGTTAGTGATGTGAACTCAGGAGTGATTTGAGATGGGGAGTGACTCATGAATCTGAAACATGCAAGAATAACGATGACAGCGTTGCTATGGTCATGAAGTGTCATTTGTGTATCACATACCTCTGTCACGATGTGAGCTGAGAGGAAGATTTTTGCTGGAGTACTGAAAGCAGAGCTCGTGCAAGTGAGGAGAGGAGTCAAGGTGTTCAAGAGAGTGCACATTTAAGCTGAAAGCCCAAATCTGATGGGTCTGTATTTAATCAGACATTATATCAGATTGACCAAGGAGAATACAAAGGCCCTGGAAATGCCGAAGATATAAGTTAAGAGGGTGTATATTGCTTAAAAAAGTCTTTGAGTATATGAATATATATTACTCTGATTTTCTATAAAACCTGTTTTGTTTGCATACAAGTGAGACTGTGTTTTCCCATCTTGGAATTGGTGCTTTTGATGCAAGATAAAATGTGCTGAACTCATAGTGTTAAAAAGTGACCGAGTTGCCAAATCAACAAACTCTTGCAGAAGTGGTGTCCTGTGACCTTAACAACAGAAGAGGACAGGCTGAGAGAGTTGGGATTATTCAGCCTGGAGAAAAGAAGGTTCTGGGGAGATCTAATTGCAGCCCTCCAGTACCTGAAGGGGCCTACAGGAAAGATGGTGAGGGACTGTTCATCAGGGAGTGTAGTGACAGGACAAGGGGTCATGGGTTTAAGCTGAAGGAGGGTCGATTTAGATTAGATGTTAGAAAGAAATTCTTTACTGTTAGAGTGGTGAGGCATTGGAACAGGTTGCCCAGAGAGGTTGTGGATGCCCCATCCCTGGAAGTGTTTAAGGTCAGGTTGGATGAGGCTTTGGGTAACCTGGTCTAGTGGAGGGTGTCCCCCCCTCCATGGCAGGGGGGTTGGAACTAGATGATCTTTGAGGTCCCTTCCAACCCAAACCATTCTATGAAATCAGAATGGCAGTGGGCTATGTCTCTTAGACAAAAGAGAGGATATGTGTAGCAGGGATGACCTGAATGCTAGAATTATCTCTTCTGTTAAGAATGATGGAGAGATGCATGGAAGAGATCCAGTTCCAATGTGTCCTAGACCCAGTGCAGGCAGTTAGTTTCCTCAGCCTTAATCCTGGATAACTTCTTGCTGGTAGACCACCATACACATGGGCTGCAATTCCATCTCCTGAATTGTTCTGAACTTTCAGCTGCTCTCTGCTTGAACAGAAGAACATGTTGCATGGCCATTGCCAGCCAATATTTTGAGAATGAGAAGAAACTCAACACACCAACATGGTGATTAGTTCCTCTGCAACCTGATATAGTAGCTGTTGCGATTGGTTCTCTTTGAAGAATGCTCTACATACAGCTTTATGCCTTTGTTTAGCTGGCTATGGTTCCTGATAGGAGATCAAAAGCAAATCATCCTTAATTCCTCTTGTTAGCCTGTGTTTTGCCATTAATCGTGTTGAGCAGTTTGGATATTTAATTGGAAACTAACACATGATTCTATTGGAATGTGGTCAGAATTAATCAATGTTCAGTGCCTGCTTATTCTCAAATTGCTATTTGGTTCATTTGATCCCTGTAGAAAATTCACAGGAGGGGCTGAAATTTCTTTTGAGCTATGTCACAACTAAATGACATGCTTCCCATCTGGCCTTGATCTACATGGGATTTAGCCTAGAATTCCTACTAAATAAAACTGGTAAATACTGTTCTGAATGAGATGATGCCAGCAACAAGGGAAAAAGGGTTGTCTTTACAATTCTTGTTTATAATAAGTGTCTCTTCAACTTGACTAATATTTCGGATAACATGGAGCAGAGAAGGGTACCTCACTGAGATAAGTAAATAAACCCTAGTGTTCAAATTTACTGTGATGAGCCATTGTAACAGGAGGAATGATCTTGGAGCCAAAGGTGTCCCAGTTTTATGCAGCTCCTTCTCTTTTTACAGTCTGTGTGGTTTCTCTCAAAGAATGACCTGTTCTAATATTAATAATAAGTTATAAAAATCTCATTTCAGACTGATGGTATCTCAGTGCTGCTTTGCAGAGTAAATAGAGTTGCATTGCAGAATTATACTTTACTGGCATTGTACCATTAATAGCAGCAGAAGAGAGAAATTGAAAAAATAAGAGGTAGAGGCAAGGGAGAAAAGAGATGCTTTCAGATGAGATTTGAAAATAGATGAAGAATTGATGAGGCAGAGAGGAATACCATATACCAAGGGTGTTCCAGATGGCCAAACATGTTGCATACAGAAACCCTGGTGCCATCTCTTGGTAGCCTCTGGTATGGCAAGATTAAGCACAGATGCACCTACCTCTGTCATACAAATGGCAAATGAACGCTATATAAAGAGAAATCCACTTCTAAGCTTAACTTGATATGTCATGGGAAGGGAGGAACTTCTGTTTATAAATGGACACACTTAGTAAGACTATTATTTTGAAAGAGATGTTTGCTTTTTTCTTTTAGGTCTAGTTTGTTTGTTTGCTTCTATTTCAGGTAGAAGTAACAGTTTGAAAAAGAAGCAGTGCTTTCAGCTGAGGGCCTGCCTTTGCTTGCCCATTGTCTTCCCCTTTAGTGAGCTAGCAGGTTATATTTGGAAAGATGGTATGAGGGCAAGTTGCTCCTGTTCTCAAGTTCTTGACTTTTCACACCCAGTGGCTATGGCAGATGCAATTCGTGGCTGACCTCACATGATGGCTTTGGTATGTCTATACTGCAGGCAACTCTGTGCTCATTGGGTGGGAGAGTCCCTCTGCCCTAGCTTTAATTCACCTCATTCTGCTAACAACTGTTAAGGCTTGCAGCAGGGCCTCCAGTGTGGGCTACTGAAGCTTCTTAGGGCATATTATCCAGTCTGGGAGTATTATTCATGTTGCTGTATCTGTCTCACTGTTAGTCTTTGTGCTAACTAGATTAAAGCTAATGCTTGGGTGCCTCGCTGTGTTGCCTCTTAGAAGTTCTGAGGTGTATCTGCCACATAGCTGGGGAAACCACTGTTGCTCCCTTCCAAATGGGAGGTAGGACTTGATTTCATAGATCGGTTGCATCTCGGAGCGTTTCCCAGAGTTAAATGAATTATCAATGCTAATGATTCCTTGTAGTTGAATATGATGGTTCCATAGAAGGATAGGTCAAGACTGGTGTGTACTGGTTATGCTAAGTGTTTTGTAAATAGCACAGAAGGAACAGAGTGGAATAAATCAAAATTAAAAAAAGATGAGAGCGGAGCTAGGATGATTACAAAATATTTTGCAATCTAGGAAGAATTGAAGTGTTTGGGAAGACTTCTAGAAGCTGATGGGTTATCTGAGATGAGCAGACAAGCTGCTCCTGATCTGCAAAGAGAAGACTTTCACCAGTGGTGGTAGGGCTGTAAGAGTAATGAAGGTAGAAGACAAAAGATCTCTCATGTCTGAAGTGCTAATCTGAGACACAGTGTGTTACCGTGGGCAGGTCACCTGAGATCAGTTTTCATATGCTCAATGTGTGCACTTAAAACTGCACCTTTCTAATGCCTTCCTAAGGGTAGTGAGGGTACAGTCATCTGTGCCTGAGGCATTCAGTGAGGACAGAGATTGGGGGGGCGGGGGGAATGAGAAAGGGGAGAGAAAAGCAGTAGTGAGTTTGTGGAAGGTTTTATGCTCGGGCAGGATGCAGTTGAAATGAACCGTGGAGTGAATGTGGAGCTGGCAGAGCAAGGAGAGAGTTGAGCAACATGGTTGTGTGACCTTGTAAGCATGCTTGAGGTGGATGTTAAGTACCAAAGCTTTCAGAAATCATCAGCCAGACAGCCCTGGGGGACTGGTACTGGAGGCAAGGGATTTCTAAGCAAAGGCTATTTGAATTTGCTCATGGGGTGATGAGCAGGTGCCCACCCAGCCTGTTTGCCTGTGTCTGTTTTCCTGTGTCAAGGAGACTGAGAAAGAATCCCCCCTCGGAAATCACTGAGTTGGGTAATGACGTGAATCTTTGATAGAGGCCAGAGAGTGAGTAGATAAAGCTGAGGGCAGTCACTTGTGTGTCAGCATGTGTGAGAGCCCAGGAATCTCCTCTCCTTTGCTTTTCACTTGATTTATTGCCATTTCTTCTCCCACCCAGAAGCCTGTTACCCTTATGAAAGGGGTAGAAAGCAGCTGTAAAATCCTCATCACAAAAACTTTCAGTCCAAAGCTAGACGAGGGATATTTGATGGAAACAACAATGAAAGGAAGCCTCAATGCAGAGCTGCTACAGCAACAATTTTGCACAATGCTGGCCCTGAGCAGGTGCTATTCTCACACGGAAAACAGCCCTAAGAATTTCCTGGGGTTGCTGTGGCTTTTTTCCAGCTCCACCAGTGCTGGCAATGCTGGCAGGGGAGGTGTGAGCCAGTCTCTAGAACTATCAGTGGTTTTAAAGCACGGCAGTGATTAGACCTGCCCTGAGCAGAGTTACATGACACAGTGTCAAAGCCCTTAGCAACAGCCTTTCTATGCTAGGATTCCCTGTCCTGAGAGCAGCGTTGGAGCCGCACCAGCAGGATAGTTGGCTTTAGCAATACAGAGGCAACACAACTGACTCATTTCCAGTGGGCAGGAGAGCAAACTCTGAAGTCTTCACAGTCTCTTTCAGGCTCTTTTGGGTGGTTATTGAACACTTTTATCATAGGGAATACAAGAGAAATGTTAAATACTAGAGCATTTACCAAGTGCAGGCAAAATGAGTTTTGTTAGGGAGAGAAGGTTTCGTAACAGCAGTGCTACGGATGCAGCACAGGTCTCTGGCTTGCTAACGCTGGCAGGGCTCTTCTCGGTCTCTTTATCTGCAGGGCAACACTTGGAATGGCAGCAATGCCAGTAAAATCTGTAAATAAACCCAGAGTTGAGCTGCTCTGGGATGTGTTTAGAGACAAGGCTTGGAACATGGAGGGGAGAACCTGAAAACTGGAGGAAGTGGCTGGTGAGGAAGAACAGGGCTGCTTGATGCCTCATACGGCTGCAGCTCTGGGGTTGGGAATGGAAACTCCCCCTGAAGTGTAAACCTTGGGAAGGTCATGGCTCTGAGACCGAGCTTTTACCATTACCTGCAGCAACAGCCAGACTATTACAGAACAAAGAGAAAATCATCCTGTATCTTTGGCACATCTACTCCGTGCTGTTTTTTTCCTCTCCTGTGTTACATGATACAGTTTGGGCTTTGTGTGGACCATAGGACATACATTGCAGGGGCACAACAGCTCTTACTGTGTACTCAAAAGGTTTGTTTCAGTCTTGTTTTTTGTTGTTGTTTTAAATTGTACTTAATATTGTGATTATTCCAGCTTCTACCTTCCAGATTTTTCTGTGTATAAAAAACAAGGGCATGTGGAAAAAACTATCCTGATAATGCTCATAATTTTTACTGTACTTCTTAATTATTTATCCCCATTGCTTCTCTTATATTTGCAGCTCAAGTTCTACCAGCCTTGGCTTTGATATGGTCTGTTTTCAAATCCCAGAGTTTGGCTTGATTATATCAGATGGAAGCTTTCCAATGAAGGGGGGGGGACCCAAATCCTAACTCTTATTACTTAAGCTTCTGCAAATTACTGCTTCAAAAAGCTGCTGCAGTTATGCCAGTGTGACACTGCAGATTCCAGACAGCAAATATCAGGAGAATTCGACCCAGTATTTGCTGCATTTTGGCTTGTTGCTGACTTTTTCATCCTTCTAAATCCTCTAGCTAAATGCTGTGGAAAAAACAGGCACCAGTGCTAAGATGTGACCAGATTATTGCTTAATGAGGAATTATACCTGTGTAACTGAAAAAAGTCATGAGTGTGTGGCTGGCTGGATGAGCCACAACAGCCAGGTGCTGGCTTTCAACCAGCCTTGCAAGCTCTGTGATGGTGCAGCGACCTATGTTGCTCTCAAGGCTACTGCATACTGCCTGCTCTCAAATCTCCTTGCTTGTAGATGTGGGGATGAAACCTGAGGCTGTGCTTTGGCTGCCCCGGTAGTACAGTCTTCCTGCTCGTCCTCCTAACTCTTAATGCATCTTGCACGTTGAATCTCAGTCACCAGCTGGACAAAGTGCTATATGGAAGGTAACGTGGGTGATCTAACAGAGAATACTATTTCTCAGACTCTTAGGCATTCTACTAAACTAAACATACTTCTCGTTCTTTCTCAGGGTCCCTACCTATGCCATTCCCATTGCCATCTTATATAGCCCATTGACGGTATTTGACATGCTAGAGGTACTGTGGTTGCAGAGAACCTCGTCTCCAACCTGCAGACTGTAGGCTGCCTTCCCTGCAATAAGATGGTCTACATCTGTCCTGCCTGAGCTGTGGACGTGAGGACAGGACAAGGACAAATTTGCAGCAAATGTTGGAGTGGTAGTGCATCTGCTGCTGTTTGAGGCTGTGGCCTTTGGAGACGGTGGCTCAGCCTACTGGCACAGACAGCTTCTGCAGAAGATGCATCTTCATTTGTAACATCTACGCTATTTAGTGTGAACCTGATCACATGTCCTCAGATGACTCTTCTGCCTTTCCTATCACAGTTTGGAGATCTTGTGTCCAGAAAGCTGCTGCAGGGCAGCGTGAAAGCTGTTCACTTTCCACACCTTGGCTCTTTGTCCTGCAAAGGTGTATTTCTGTGTGTATACTACACAACACAGCAGTACCCTCATTTCCCCCTCCCACCTCTCAAGTGAGACAGAAGCCACAGAATGGCAGAGGGAGGCGAATAGCAGGATGGCTTTTTTCTGTTAAAGTTCTACTGAAAATCCTAGGCAACTTAATATACTTTCCTCCCTGCTCTGCAATTGCAACATCTATTTTCCCAAAGACTTTGTGCTTACCCTACTTGCCTGCGGCAAAACTAGTCAGTACTATAGGTTTCTAGCACTGTTCTACGTGTGTTTTGCAGTCCTCTGTTTTGACAACACAAAGTGGGTAAAATTGGCATTTCTTTTGCATGTAAGATAAATTTGAAAAGTTTCTTATAAACTGCTGTTGGTGTTGAGTGATAGGACTTGGGTCAGTGAGGACTGAGTTTTCTGAATGAATGTCCGGATTTCCAGAGCTATTTAGATATGTGAAGATGAAATGGAATGTAGCTGTAACAAAAGCCTCTCAGCAGGTTAAAGGCCTAACTCATACACTTAAAAGGTAGTTCTGACCTTAGTACACAAAGGGACTTTGAAAAATCCTGCTGAGTGCTAGCTGCATGTTTAGCCATAAAAATGTCTTTTAAATTCAGGTCAAGATGCCGAATGCAAATCTGTTAGAGAATTTTACTTTGTGTTTCTCAAGCATGTTTATGCATTGTTTTCAATTTGAGATTGATTTAATAGTACCAGTTAAGCTCAGTATTATGTAAATGCAGAGCTTGCAAACAAATACTCCAGTATTTCCAAGCATGTTCATATTCAGCAGCATCAGTTAGGACCATCAAACTGTAAAGTGCCCAATTCACAGTAAATTTGGTGCTGAAAGACTAAATATGTATATGAGGGAACACAATCATTGGAAGGGATGAGAAGTGGAGGGGTAGCTGGAAAACAGAAGAAAATTGGTGACAGCTTCTGCATATTTTCTTGTATATATTTTGTTAAAATTCCACTTGCATGTGATATTTTCAGGCAGCTCTAACTCTGACCACCATCCTTTGGGATTTAGGCATTTTCTATATATTGCTCTTACCTAACCTGTGCGCATAACAAGGGGAATGATACCTACCTACTTGGGAAGCACATGGAGATTGTGTTGCATGCAAGAAGACTAATTGGCATCTATATATTTTTCCACTTGCTCCCTACTGCAAACATGGATGTAACACTACATGCTGTCAGAGCTGCAGCTGATGAGTAAACAGTTACTCACACATTCAAACCATGACCTTAGTACTACAGGCAGACTGTAACTGGACACTCACCAACAGGCAGAACTGAGTAGGGCTATGGGGTTATGACATTATTGCCAGTTTGCAACCACCCAAGTTGCTGCTTCTCATGTAAGAGAATGATTCCAGTAGCTATGCTTGCATGAAAAGGCTTCTTGCTCTGGCATATTCAAAGAAACTCTGCAAGCCAGCTCTCTTCCCTGGAGGTTTTAAGCTTTAAGTTTCCTTTGGCTGGACTTTATGGATGTGCTTCATCTGAATAGGACCAGAGGGGAAAGTGAAGTGCCATATAAACTCAAACTGATGGATCTATTTCTAGAGCCTTGTAATATGGAAACGTACCGTTAGATTAAAAAGAACAAGTGAAGTTTTTCATCTTGTGTTCAATATCAGCCATTTCTCCTTTTATTATAAGGCATCTGACTTTTGCTTAAAGAAAAGGCTGCCACACAAGTCAACCTTGTTTCTTCATAGAGATCAGGGAAGATGGTGTTTCCTCAGTCCTTCAGCTTTATATTTCATGTTCTTTTCAAGTCTCTTAAATTGTACACATTTTTAAAATTAGTTTCCCTGAAAGATGTTTGTTTGGTTAAAAAGACCAAACAAAAAAAAAAACCCAAACAAACCTCAAAATCCTAAACAGTGAAACTGCAGGAATGGATTAAATGAAAACTCAACTTTCCCATCCATCACAGCAGCATAGTTACACACAGTAAAGGCTGCAATTTCCAACACTGCTGCCTTACAGCTCAAAAGCACCTTTCATTACAAAGTGCTTTTTAAAGATGTTGTACTCTGAGATTACTGCTGCCTTAGAGATGGTTTGTACTAACCAGTAGTCAGGGAGAACTACAGCTCTTAGCCTTGATTACCTTGAAACCAGCCTTCCTTTTGTGGTCTCAAATAGCTCTGGGCACAAGCAATGGCATGTCAGATACCTTGCTACCTGGACTGTCGGCAGCACAAGTTGCCCTTGCATATCTCACTGCCAGCAATTGATAGTATCCATAAAATAAAGATCTTGCAGTCGTTTGCAGGCAATATAGTGTGAGCGCAGGCTCACTTTCTGGCATCATAAAGTCCTGGGTACCTCCAAGCTCTACCTTCCCTTTCATAGCTCACTATCAGAGGCTCCCCAATGGCAAAGCACCTGCAATTCAATTTCTCTTAATGAGGACAGAAGTCACAGTTGCCCTGCTGAGATTGGAGCCTAGGGCTCCTGGGTATGTCACCAAGCAGTGCCCTTTGGCTTCATCATGCGGTAAGCAGGGTTTCACCGTGTGCATGGGTTGTGTCCCTTTCCTTACCCTTGCTCTGGGTGTATGCAGCATTCAGAACAGGTCAAGGAGAACAAACCAGAAGCAAGCAGAATAGGGCTGTGTCTCTCCTCCCTGCACTGAGCACCTACCTTGCCCTGAGCACAATGTGCATGTCAGTCCCTGGAGTCTCCAGAGCAAAAGCTGCTGGGCACAGTGAACTAATAAGCTACAAATAAATTGACAACTAAGGTGTGAGCTGACAGACCACTGGGCTCTTTCACACTAGTAACCGAATTGGGATCGGAAGACAGCTGTCTGGGGAAAGGAAGGGGATTTAACCCCACTCGCTAATGTGCTTTGATTGTCTACGAGACATTTTGTAGGGCTGTGCTGGTGCTTGTTAGCAGATGTGGCCTTGATGAGTATCCTCACCACTCCTCTTAATCAATCAAGGATAGCATCAAGCCCCTTTCTCAGTCCCCCTACATGTGTCCCTTGGGTGGGAGAGCTGGATTCTCACACTGTCAGCCTGAAACTGCCAGGGTGATGAATCTGTTAAGAATCCTGTCTGACTGTGATCCTTCCAGCCCTTTCATCTTGATGTGAATGACAAGCTGTCACAGCCTGCCTCAGCCATGTTGGTGAGATCTGACCCTAGAGAGAGAGTTGACAGGGACGGGAAATCTTCTGCCTGAGGAAGCTGTGCCAGCTCTGTACCATGCTGTAAGAAATGCCTGGGCATTTTTTTGGCAAGGATTTAAGTGTATTTTGTGCACCTTGTTCTTTGTTACTACTTTGAAGTTAACTTAGTTTAGAGCTGTAAAGAATAGGTTGAATTTTCAGGATGCGGCTGTCTCTCCTCCTGTACCTGTTGTACATAACAGTAGGATACTTGCAAGATGCCTGGAGGATAAACCTGGAGCGACTCTTCTTTCTGGCAGGCAGAGGTGAAAGAGGCTGGAAGGCTATAGCTTTTCCTGGATTTTAACCTGAGAGGCTCCAGGGCAGGCAGAGATGTTTGGAAGATGCTACAGTGAAAGCTTTGAGCTGAACCGGGGAACCGAGGTATGCTTGCTGTGCTAGCCATGAGAGCAAGGGAGGACCTCACACTGGGGCTTCTGCATCACCACTATAACTTCTGTACAAGAAGCCACATGTCTTTTGGAGAACACATTGACTTCAACTCACCAATATGCAAGATAGGAGAAAATTCGTTCCTGGGTCTATTGTAGGGTTAAAAAGCAAGAAATCATCTCTCCTTTTGCTGTTAAGTCTTGCTGGCTGTTAGCGTTGACTGTGGCACCTGTGCACACCTTCTTCCCTCACAACCCTCCCCTCAGAGTTAATAGTCATATAAATCTTTAAAGATGGGGAGGAAATACTATTCAGTATGTATTTAATTTCTGTACACTCTTTGTTTGCTCGCTAATTCTATTCAGCAAAATGAATTACCTCACAGAGAATAAGTTCCACAGAAGATGTATATTTGTATTAAAGACAGCATGTGCTTTTCCAGGGTGGTGGTGGGGGGAAGCTGGTCACTGGAATTGAAGTAACCGTTAGAAAAGGAGTGTGTGGATTTTATTTCCTTTCCTTCAGTGTTACACCGAAAGCACATCTGTGCACGACAGCTGGATCTCCAAACTCCACCTGTTGGCAGTGTGTGGGACAGTGCAGACTGTGAGCAGGCTTTGCCTTTAGCATAAGTTTTAATGCCTAGCTAACAAGCTGGAATTAAAGTGGACATGATGATGGGTGTTTCTGCATAAGTCCTAGACCAGCAGTGCTATGAAAATGCCAGCAGCATAAGCAGGTTTTGCCCACCCATATTTCCAAGACTTGTGAAGCTGCTGTTTTTAAGCCTTTAAAACAAAACAAATCACTGTGCAAGTGCCTGCATATTTAAGATCTGTATTTCCAGGCCACAAGGGAAATGACTATTCAAGGCATCTGTCTCTGAGATCTACCTTCTGGTAGGATTTATAAAGCACCTATTGCTGTGGTGCCTACATGGTTCGAAATGTCTCTCGGTTGTCAAATGTGGAATTGTCTTTTGAGTGAGTTGCTCTGTGACTGTATAAACTCCAGTAGTTAGTACGAGTCCCAGGGGTTGGAGGCAAAATGCAGCCAGACGATACGTACATGTGAGGGCACTTAATTTCTCCCAGAGACAAGGGCTATGGAAGCTTAGGGGCTTTAAGCCTGTTAGCTGTAACACCTTGAGCCCTCAGTCAGGGTTCTGATTTTGCTAGATGCTGTGCTAATATGTGTTGTGTGGTCCCTACCCCGTGCTGCTCGTGATATAAATAAACATGATAGCAACAAGTGAATACACTGTGAAATAGGGCGAAGGGCAAAAGGAGGGAGCATGGGCTGAAGCAATGTTGTTTGCCAGGCAGGGGCAGAACCTTACATTTTTATAAAAAAAGACTTTACGTCTTTGTTATTATCTAGATGTGATTGACTTTAGGAATTAAATCAGATATCAAGTTGAAGAGGTATTTAATGAAGCACCAAGTCATTAGCTTTTATTCAATAACTTGAATAGGATGTTTCACGTTTAAGCATGTAAAAGGAGGAGAAGGAAGGATGGTTAGAGTACTTGGGGGCTGATTTACAGAGCCCTTCTGGATCACTTCTTTGCTCAGTCTCTGGCTTCTCTTCTGTTCCCTGTCTATAGTTCCAAGCTAGTCCTGAACAGGTGGGCACCAATGTCATTGTGTCCTATGAGTCTTAAAATCCTGTCATGTAGTTCACCATGTTCTGTAGTTAGGTTTTTCATTTTCAGGAGGGTTTTTTTAATACTGGGGTGGAACAGAAATAAGTTCTCTATTCAAGAGACAGAAAGAGGCACAGCATTGTCCATCATACTGCCCAGCACTACAACCTGTGAGCTGAGATCAGAGCAGGGAAGAAAACCTAAGAGACCCTGGCTTTCAGTCTCCTCTGTCTGCCGTGATGTACAGCTAACACTGTCCTGGTAGCTCAGATTTGAAAGGGTTGACCTAGGCATAAGACTTCTTTGTCTATGCTTTTTAGCAGCCCGGTTTTACTGGCTAATCCAATTGTGCTTTGGCTTGGGAAGTGGAGTTTTTCTTTGTTGTTGCTCCTGGTTACTGAGCACAGGATCTGGAAGTTGCATTTGTCTATCTGTCTGCTAGTTGTACTCCTGCCCTGATAGCCAAGCTGCTGACTTGGAAACACTTCAAAGATTTCCATTCTTCAGAGTGGCTGTCTTGACTGCTACTACAGGGAGTTTTTAATGTTTTTGGATTATGGAGCAGCATTTATTATTATGTCTTTTAAGATAGGGCAACTTTATTTATACATCCTTTTCTTGAAATCTATAAGTGATTTTCCTTTGAGATACACTGGGATTGACAAAACAGCTAAGATTTTAATAACTTATTGCCACAAAGAACAGAAAATCAGAGGAAGGCATCTGGACAGATTTGGCAGGTTTTCTAATGATTCCCCCCCCACCCCCCATTCCTTCTTGAGACAAATGCAGAGTTCTGCACTGGGCACACTATCAAATTCTCTGGTCTAGCATATGGCTCATCAAGTCATCTTTCTTGTGCTCTTAAACTTTTCCTCCTGTTCCCATCTTCTCCCTCCCTCCATCCCTGCTCTCATGCACAATTTATTATCTCCTGTCTTCCTGTCCCAGGCTTACTCATCTCATTATATCTTCTGATGCCAGAAAAGATGCTGTTGGTTTGCCATATGGTGTTGAGGTGCCGATAATATCGCAAACACCATTTGCCCAGCTTGCTGTAAGCCTATTGATGCATTCATTAGCTTGCTGCTGTTTTCAGTGAAAGTCCATTCTGCATTCTCTTCTATGACTTCTTATTTGTTTCCCGTAGGGTGTTCTGTACGTTTGAATTTGTTCAGCATCAAAGATAGGTAATATTCTGGGGATACTTGCTGACAGCTGACTTACAGTGTAAATTGCAATGCTGATTTAAAGTCCAAACTTAAAACAAATGCAGGTAGATAACTCTTTACACAGAGTAGGTGTGAATGCCCTTCCCAGGATAACTGTAGTAGCTAAGAGTTTGCCTAAGTTCAAAAGTGCCTAAGCAAATATATGGAAGCAAAATAATCTAAAAGCTAAAAAGCCTCCTAAAGGCACCATTGCTGGCTTATGAAATCTCTGGATTGCAATTTGCTGGAGTCTGAGTCTGTTCTGGAAGTTCTAGCACTGTGTTTTTGCTGTGGTCTTATATTCTTCCCTTGGCCACTGTTGGCCACAGGATACTAGATTACTTGGACTTCCAGCTTAAGCTGGTGCAGCTGCTCTTTTCTGGCCTGGCTAATTAACTTTATGCTTAGAATACCTGTTTCTCATTTCACTTTCATTTTGTCTATGATTAAACTGTAGGGATATAGGACTACAGTCATTCCTGGGTCACATTTTTCAGACCCTTTCCTCATTGGCAACTGAGCCTAACAGTCCCATTATAAGCAATTCAGGCTCCCTTTTCAAAGTCATTAGGTTGTTCATCCCATCACTGCCAACAGTATGTTTCAGAGCTACATTTTCCAGTGCTTAAAAACCATCCTTTAATTTCCAGTTGAAATTTATTTATGGCCGTTTTATATCCATTTGTCCTTGTGCCAACTTTGTTCTTTAGCTTAAGTAGCTCTCTACCTTCCTCACAGTTTTCTTCTCCCTCACCCGCTGTGTCTATGGAGAACAATCAAGTCACCCCTTAACCATCATTTTGCTAAGGTGACAAAACTGTGGTATTTAAGACTCCTCATGAGACATGTTTCCGTTACCATAATGATTTCCTTAGCACTTTTCTGCATGGTTCCTTCAGAGTACTTCATGCAGCTGTTCAGATGAAGTCTCGTATGAAAACATTCATGCTTTTACTTTTCCACTGGCAGTGGCTTTTCTGAGACCTGCTCTGTCCTTTTCACGGTTGTCACCCTGCTGGGTCATGCTTGTCCTCATTCTCTAAGGGGGCTCATATATCCAGGGTGTCCTTCTACTCATTTCCAAATTATTAGCCCCTGCTCATAACAGCAATTCTTATTAAACCCTAAATGCATAACCTTGCACTTTGACTATTACATTTCATCACATTTCTATTGCTTAGGAACTCAAGAACATCCTGTTACTCCTGAAAAATATTCCGAACTCCCCACTATTGGCAGTAGCTCCTGACTTCACACGGTCAGCAGATTTTGTTAGTATATTCTGACTTTTTGTGCCAAGGTCATTAATGAAAAGATAAAATAAGATCAGTCTCAAAACATCCTTGAGGACTTCCATGCATAACTTCCCTCCAGACTAATAATTCTTCTTTCGGCACAACTCCTGTCATCGCCTCTTTAACCAGTTCCTTACCCATGTTGCAATTCTTACGCTAATCCCCATGTTCTCCAGACTGGCTAATAATTTCCATGTGGCACCGTATCAAATGTTTTATTGAAGTACAGATAAATTAGATCTACCACATTTCCCTTGTCTAAAAAAAATCAATTATCTTATCAAAGAAAGATATCAAGTTAGGCTGGCTTGATCTACTCTTGGAAAGTCTATTTTATCCCTTTAAACCCATTTTATCTCTTTTGCAGTTTACCCTCATGTCTTTATTTTTTCTTTCAAAATTTGTTCTAAAGCAATGCATACTATTGAGGTCAGTCTGCTGGATCCTCACCTACTTATGACTAACTGTAGAGTACATGCTGTAGGACATACAGAACACTGCATATTGCCTATGTCAAAACCCTTGTGATGAATTGCAGTGCTTGAAGAGATGAAATGTACTAGTTTGGTTCCACTTTATTTTATTGCAGTAAGATGTACAGGCATGGACTGAGATGAGGATGTGTCTAGGCTGTTAGTCTGGGGTGTGGGAAATCAAGCTGGCTACAGCTGCAGTCTGTAATGTTGCTTCAGAAGTAAGCGGTGATTGTGAAAAATTCTGATTCTGCTGAGTGGTGGTGCTGGAATCTGTGTGATACCACCTTATTTAATTTTTTTCAGGATATGTCTGAATTTTCCATCTCACAGCACTGTCCGGGTGGATTTACTTACATCTTTATGATAGTCTTGGGTTTCTCAGCTTTACAAGCAAAGCAGTTGCAAGCCTGTTCCACCAGGTAACATCAAAAGCACAAATAGCTCTTATTCCTTGACTTGGAGTGGACCAGCTCCCTCCAAGCCTGGAGAAATGGCATGAGGTGGTTAAGGCTGTTGAAGGATCAGCTTGTGGTATGACCAGGAAGAGTTTAAGTCTTCTGGGGCAAGTGTGATGAGGAATTAGAGAGAATGGGGATTCAAAGATAGTAGGAATAGGAGACTACGTTATCTGAGAACATGGTTTGGGAGGTCCGAGGTCCTCTGAGGATGAATGAAGATGTCTGTGTATACATTGTGGTTTACAGAACCCAAAAAAGTATTGGAGAATCCACATTTGCAATATCGTGTTGTTGGTGGAAGGTTTGATGGCAGTGTTGGCATTATGACAGTGGCGTAGCTCTACTGAATCTCTTTGCAATGCTGACAAGCACCCCCAAAATAAACCAGATGCCTATGGGAAATCCTTAGATCTCTTCTGCTTGGAGCCAAAACACTCTGGTCCTTCCTTTGTTGCTCTGCTCTTCTGGCATGTGATTGAGACATCACCTTAAGCCTGCAAACATAGGTATGTAATGTACTCTCCTTTAGAAGATACATACTCGAGCATCAGCTTTGGGAGATGCTCTGGATGGAATTTTAACTTGCTTAGAGCTATTTGATTTGTCCCAAAGTTTAAACTGTGGAAAGACTGAGTGATCAGTGGCATATCCCTTTTCTGAGCCAGTGGATGACAGTATTCCTCCCACCAGCTGAATGATTGCTGTCTAGGTGGAGTTAAAGCAGCAATGACAGCATGACTGTGCTTCCACTGGTGAGATTTTTAGCTACTGATCTCCTGTTCTGTCTGTATTTGTGAGCATTTATTTTGCAGTTTGTAATGCTGTTGAAGTTTGACAGGCTCATTATGAAAGAAAGACATTAGATAGGGATGTCGACCCAACATCAGCAAGAACCAGCTCTTGAATCTTTCTTAGTCTCTCAAGCTGCTCTTAGGATACACAATGAACAGCAGCTTGATGACAAAAAAATATTTACTTCTTGCTGCAGGATGATAATTGGCTCAGTATGGAAGTTAATACGATTTTATTTGGGGACTGGTTTGTAAAGAGATTACATTCTAAGGAATCCTTGGGTATGTAGGGTTTTGTAGCTGTATTTATTTAATCAGCTGTGGGCACTTGAAACTTCACAGCAGTAAGCCAGGTTAGGACATGGATTGTCTTGCTCCAGCAGAACATGACTGGAAAAGGAAATATTCTGTGGGGCTAGTGGGATGGAGATTATACCACATGAGGAAGAAACTTGCCTCCGTGTCATGGGGAGCAAGGATGTCTCAGTTCAGCTTTTCAAGTTGCAAATGTTGGTGACTGGCTCCCATTCAAACCAGTTCTATGCTGACTGAGGCAGGTTGAGTTACCTGTACACTGAAATGATGCAGAAGGTCAACAGAAATCTCTGTGTTTCTCCCCTCTACCTCCTTACTCTCTAAGCTCCGTGGGGCAAGCAGCCTTACTTTAGACTGCTTTAGAGCTTTAGCAGCTTTCTTACAAGTCCTGATCTGAGTGGGGACCTTTACATGCCACTGCAATGCAAGACCTTGTCATAATTAAAAGAAATTTAATTTTCTTTTCAGTTAAAGCTGGTGGGAGGGAGGACAGGGTGAAGCTTGTTTTGGGAAAATGGAGAAGGGAGTGGAATTTGGCTGGAAATACTGATATGGATGTCCTAGCCTGATGCAGAAGTTACCATCTACTGATGTAGATAGAAGCACTGGTGTCTGGCATGGGCATGTGCTGAGACTGATACAAAGAAATAGCTCTGGGGCAGCAGTTTAAAGACTTGCTTCATTACTTTGGATATGTGGGTGTTGCTTTAAATTTAACAGTCACTACAAATCAGTGTAACACTAAAGCTAGAGGGCTAATGGTCTTTCAGAATAACTGAGTCAGCTGCAGAGACTGGATCCTCTGCTGGTGTAAAACATTGCAGTTCTGTCAAAGTCCATCATAAGCTGTCAATTTAGACCAGCTGGGAAGCCTGGCCCAGAAGACTGTGAAGATGAAGGTTACAAAAATTATCGAAGAAATTGACATTATTTCTCCATCTCTCCTCTTTCCCCAGGGCAGCCATTGAGGCTCTGGCAGCTTTGCTGAAATCAAGTAAGCTTCTTTTTCTTCATATTCTTTCTGACTTTCCTTTCTGTGCTGTGCTGCTGGACAGAACAGTCCTGTTGATCCTCCTTCTCCCGCGGTATCCCCTCTTCCCTCAGTCCCAAAGAGCACTGCTTATAAAAGAGAGGCAGTAATGCGCTAGTTTCCTATATGCCTAGCTATGATTCTTGGACACACACGTCTATGGGAGATGGTGCTCTAGGTCCCAGGGAGCAAGCTGCTGAGGGAGCCCGACTCTAGACCCTTATTTTAAGTATTTAGGGAACAGTGGTTGTCCTGGGGCTTGATACAGTGGAAGAAATGGAAAGCCTCTGCAGCCAGCAACCGATGCTTACTGCGCTGTTGCAGCATCACTGGAGAGTGGGACCAGGACCTGTCTGTCCTGTGGTGCTGTTGTATTATGTGCTTACCTGGTGACAGGATGCTGTTGGCAAAGGCTTGGAAAGCTTTTGTAGTCCAAAAGAGATGAGGCCTTATTCTCACTTGCGATCTTGTCAGGTCTGATAACGTGCAGACAGGGCTGAGACCTAGTGACTGCCAGGGTACAGCCCTGCTATGGCAGGCTGTGCTTGGTATTTGTACCAGCTGGCTGGGGGTGTTGAAGACCTTAACGTGGATTCTCAGTCACACGCTGCTGGTGTGACTGTTCCTGAAACGAACACGCTACCCTTTTTTGCCTTTATCCCATCCGAAAACACTTAAGTTTTTATTACCAGAATTTAATAAAGCTTTGATTAAGAAAGAGCACTCTACTATTGCAGACAATCTACTCTACAATAAATCACAATGGCGTATTGTCCTTCTCGCTCCCCCCTTTTCTTCCCCTCCCCCTTCTCCTCTTCATACTATTAGGAATACATACATTTGTGAAAAATTGTAGCCCTGGAAGCAGTGCTTAAATGAGCACGCTGCAATAGGATTGTATCTGAGTTGCATCAGCTCAAGTGATGAATTCTGAAATAATGCCTCAGTATTAACCTTGCTGCCTAGATTTAAAGGTCACATTATTGCAACAAGGAAGGACCTCCTGGTTTGGGCACTAAATCTTAATAAGGGGGTTGCGGGGCTATGCCACAACTGCTTGCAATACAAAAGCAAAATTAGCTTTCAGAGTAGAAAAATTTACAGAGAAAGCTAGAAAAGTGGAGCAAGAGCTGAAAGCTCATCAGGCAGCTTGAGCTTTTCTCCTGCACTCCTGTTTTATGGTAAGTACTAAGAATGGGAAGTGAAATTCTGTTGTCCCAAGATATTTATAGGGTAAGTTTTCTACTTGGAGGCTTGTTGTGGGTCTAGAGATAAGAACAGTATATAGAAGTGGAGGACTAATTATGAAGGGAAGCTGTGAAATGTAGTCTCCTGGGGAGCTGTAAACACATGTTGTAAAAGTTGGGGGGGGGGGGGGGGCAGCTGAGGATAATCTAGGGAATCCGAAAGAACTGAATTCAGCTCCAAATTCCCCCAGCCCTTTTTCTCCTGGAGTGAGGTAAGTTTTATAAAGCCATTTACTCCTGGAAATTTTCTGTGTGACTCTTCTCGGCCAATTTAGGTTGTGAAGGCATCTTGGTTGGTTTTTCCTTTTATGCTTTTTGTGCTTTAGGAAGTGCATAGAGGGCTTCCAGTACTGGAAGAACACAGTGATCATTCTGGTTGGTTGGTTCGGGTGCCTTCACAGAAGGTACAAAAAAAATTGAACTCCAATGAGAATTCAGTCTATTGAGCAAAGCAGTCCATGCGTTGTCACTCTGGTTGATCACTGTGATGTACAGATTAGGGTTCTTGTGTTCATTTGTACTGTTGACTGTTGCATGGAAAAGTGATTTTTAGGAAAACACATGGTCTATTTTCAGCTGATATTCTTTTAAGGGACTAGGACTTGGGAAATTATGCCAATATTGTGCAACCAAATCTAGCACCGCAGCCCACAAGTCAGCCTGAACTGATGTTTTCTGCAGTGTGATGCAATGTGGTCAAGAATGTCCTGTAGCTTTCTCCTTTCCTGGGGCTCAGGACATGAGAAGCTCCAGGCTTCTGGAGTAGACTCTGCTCTGGTAGCTGCATACAAATGAGCAGGCTGTGCCTTTTGGGAGGTGTGGGTTGGGAGAGGTGAAAAACAGCTCTGGTTCTTCTAGAGATAAATTCACCATGGCTGGAAAAGAGCTGAATTCTTTTTCATGATTGTGTCAGGACAGCTTTGTTTGTCACAGCTAAGTTATTTATGCCCATGGCTTTAGCACTTTGGAGTGCTGCGGGGATTCTTAGAAAGTTAAAAATCAAATCTGGTGAATGCTATATAGCACTTGAAAATTGCTTATGAAAACAAGGGGTAAAACTGCACATGGCAAAGCACCCAGAAGCCCTTTAGTGTGTTTTATATGGGATACAAACTAAATGGGAGGCAGGAATCCTGGAATGTGCTACAGTACCGGATTGGTGTCCTGGTTATTGTGAGCTTTGGAGACTTGCAGTAACCCACTTGCTGGGAAATGGTGGTGAGATTCAGTTTCGCTGGGGGTGAAAGCTATAAAACAGGATAAGAACACATCTACTCTTGAGGGTCTCCCTGTAGGGCTGTTATATCTTTAAGTGCTTCAGCCCAAAGTAATCACGAGGGTTATGGTTGTACACGGAGTTGTGCTGGATGGAAAGTGTCCCTCTTGCTTTCGGCAGTGAGCTGCAACAGGAAAACACACGGTAGTTTTAAAGGGAGCAGGCAGATGGCAGTGTGTCTCCCTGATGGATTTGGAAACATCCATCTTCAGCTCCTCAGGCTTCCTTAAGCTCTACTTGAGACTTTGTCCACCTGCAGAGCCAGGGCCTGGCCAGAAACTTCTTGGCCTCTGTCTCTTTCCTAACAGAAGCCGATGCTAAATGCCTGCTTAACAGGTGCATAACAGCAAGAAGCAAGGTCTGCCAGGAAAGAAGGCTTCAGTGTAAGAGAAAATTACTGCTCCAGCTGTACCTGGGGAAATTGTTGCTGTTGTGTTTCAGAAGGGAAAGATGATTGTCCAAAGAAATAAATGATGGGACTCTACAAATTTGTGCTTCATCCACAACAGGGGAGAAATGCTTGGAAACTCAGTACAAGACTAGTGACTTTGGTTGTCCTGTTGCCCTGTGTGTAGTGGAAATTGGTGTTAGTCATAGAGATGGTGACTGATGGAGGAATACAAGTTTAGGTCCCTTCTAATGGCAGTGCTGTATCTTTCCATCAGTGGAAGCTAAGATTGCTCATATAGAGAAGATGTTTCTTGCCTGACCATCAGCTAGTTTCTCACTCCTGACCTTTTATCTCTTCCCAAGCATCCCAGAATACTTTACTAATCTGTGCATCCTACTCTTCCAGTTGTTCTCCACCTGCCGTGCCCACATGGATGCAGCAAACAGCTTGTAGCAAGTCCCTCCTCTGTTGCCTTGCTGTCTTTTTATATTTATTTTCTCTCCACCATGCTGTTAACTCCCTCTGACTGAACTACTTTATTATACAAGCTGAACATGTTGCTCGGCAAATATCTCTAATGGTACTGAAGTACCATGAGAGCGTCAGGAGTTTTTTTACTCTTCTCTTGGATGTTACAGTCCAGCTTTCCAGTGTGACACCTGTCCAACCTTCCTTCTTCAATTTCTGGATGCTTACTACAGCTCAAGATGGGGGTGAGGGGGTAGATACCGATAGGTATAGATAAACTGAGTTGGGATGAGGCACAGCATGCTTCCCAGAGTCTATTCTCTCTGTCCCAGGGTACACCTGCTACTTCTTTCCAGCCTCCTTTGTCCTACTTCTCCTGTCTCTTCATATCTTGCTCCAGTTCTGTCTTAAGGCCTGGTGAGCTCATCACTAAGCCCTCCTCTGCTGTGAGAGGCCCAGGTGTGGAGGGGGCATATCCTAGCTGGAGCCTGTTTGAGCAGCAGTGGAAGGCAAGGGTTGCCCTCCATGTCGCTCTTAACCATGGGCTCTATTGCTTTCAGTGAACTCACCTCCCAAAATAACAGGTAAACGATTCCCAGTTTTGGGGGCGTGGATGAAAACTGGACACCTGCTATATAAGTGTAGACAAGTGCATGTCTAGGGGCTTGTAGGCTGAAGACAATGTGGTGGTCCAAACCGGACACTGCCGCTCGGCACCTCAAGCCACACGATGGCGATGTTATTATAGGGATCCCCGCTCCCACCGGCGCTTAATCCAATATTTATTTTTGGTGAGTAATTTGTTTATCAGCAGGTTATTTTAATCTAATTTTGGTTGTATTTGTTATTCCTGACTATCTGTACTTCCCAGAATTAGCAGCTTGCATGTCTTTAAGGAAATTAGCTAGAGCTGATCTCGGAGGCATTTGCTCAGCGGATATTGAAGGAAAAGGCTAGGGAAATGGGCAGGGCCCTTGTTGCAATGCTTGCCTAGTAAAATTGTAATGAGCAATTTAAAAAGTCAGGTTGTGGTGACCCCCTGATTATGCTTATTTCATCAAGACAATTCTGTGTGCTAACAGCAGGTATTGCTGATGGCCTTTCCCCTCTCTTGCTATATCTTTTCTTTCCTCTTTTTGTTGTCTTTGTCCTCTTACCTTTCCTTTTCCCCCCAGCCTTTCATCTCTCATTTCCTGCTCTTTCCTCCTCCTCTTCTGTCAACTAACCTTTATTTAACCTTTCACCCGCTGTTTTTTTATCAAAGCGTAAGGATTATGTTTTGTGGCTGGTGGGATAAAATAATCAGTGTCGTTCTTTTTGTTTTATGCTGGCATCAAGGAGGGGCAAGTAACTCTGCAAGGAATAGAAAGCGATGTTCTAGTACATAAGCAGATTATGGTTTCTGAAAGGCCTGAACTCTCTATGTCTGAATTCATAATGCTTTGCAACAGATCTACTGACGCAGGTCTCTGATCTGGCATCAAAATATCCCTATGGTTAAACCGTGTCAGTTCCTGTAGCCAACAGCACGATGCTTGTGATTTGCCTAATACTTTGCCAGGTACCCATTTCTCACCATCAGTTTAAGACTTCTCTACCCACCTCTGGATTCAAACTCCATTATCATCTGGCCCCAAATCTGTCATCATAACTGGTAGGATGCTGTGATCAGAGTTGAATTTTGCAAATACTTCCTTTCATAATCATCTAAAGCAAGTTTTGTGCCTATCCTTTCTTCCTGAATTTCAGAATGCAATTAGTATTGATATATATTTTTAAGTTTATCTTTGAGAAGAACCACTTCAGGGGCGGGGGGGGAGGTAATTATTTTTGAATGTCCTTTATATTCCCTTCCCCAAGACTGCTCTTCATTCATAGACATATCCCAAACTGAAAGTAACTCAGTGCTTTAGAGAAAAAGGTTGGTTTCATCTCCTGGGGCATGGCAGCTTCTCACTGTTTTGCTCCTCAGGGTGCGTATAATGGAACCAAAGTGTCAAGGAGCTGCATTATTCTCCGTTGACATCCTTAATAGTAATTGCTTACTGCCTTTGTCTTGGCATGGGCAGTGTTTGTGCCTCCAGTGATGATCTGGCTTCAGAAAATTCAGTGGCTGAATTTGAGGAAGTCTTCAAAATTCTAGCATCCTTATTTGAACTCTTTCAAACCACTTCCATCAGAAAAATCAAGCTGGAAATCTTGTGCAAAAGGTATTTTTTGTGGATTTCCAGCTTTCTGAGTTACAACCAGGAGATGCTGTGAAGCTGAAAAATAAAGGAGAAAAAGGAAGCCTTTTTGAAAATCAGTTTCCATCTGGGGTTGGCTCAAAAGTTTCAGGAATTGTCTTGTTCGTTCTTAATTTTTACATATGAACAATGTAACAAAAGCAAATTGGAGAAGAATCACTATGTCATAATTCAGTTGGTATGACTGCCACTGAATCGGCCAACATCTGGAACTAAAATATTTTGGAATAGAAAGAATGAACTGTTGTACTGAAGCTGAGTTTGTGGCTGATTCCTGGTCTAGGAGCAAAACATGGCACTTGCAGCTGCTGGCAAATCTTGCCTTGCTCCCTACCTTTGTGCCAGTGTTATTTGTCTATCCTAAATGCTTAAATGCCTGGACTCTGAAGTTTACAGGGCACAATGACAATAGTCACCTGGCTTCCAACAAGAGTTGAGCTAATACCAGCTTCTTGCTGGAACTGTGGAGCCCACTGGGTCCAAATTCATCCCAGCACTTGATGGGTGACTAGGTTTCTCCATGAGGACAATCCATTTTGTTTCTATAGGGAACCTTCATGCTTATGTCTAGCAAACATGGCTTCTCAGTGACTGAATAAAATGTTTTCTCTTTGCTTTACGAGATATCTTGCATCTTTTATTCCCAAGAGGCAATCACTAGAGCTGAGTGGGGAAGTTGAAGATTTTCTTACTCCTTTAGGAGCCATAGGGTTAATTTAGCAGAGCATTTTTATCTCCAAAATGTAGCAATGTATGTTCTTGGCATAATGAATCAGCTGAGTGGCATCAACAAAGAGATTTAAGCAGATAGACAGAAAGATAAATATCTCTTTGTTCTGCCTGGTAAGCACTGCATTGCTCATCATATTTCAGGCTGACTGTAATTCAGTTTTGTGATTAAATATGCTGCGTGTTTTCCAGTGGTCCCTGTGTTCCTGGCAAACACTTCAAAGGGGACTGGAATGCGAGGAGGGCTTCAGAAATGTCCACAGAAATGTTGGAAGTCATGAGACTTATCTACTAGACTGAAACCCCAGCTTTAGAGTCTGTCCTTGTCCCTTGACATAAAATCAGTGTTCTGTCAAAACCAGGGATTTCTTTGTACTGTGATCCCCTCGCTAATTTATACGCATCTTCAACCATTTGATGCTTCCACACACTGGCTGTGTATCCATGTCAAATGTTTCTGGTTAACTGCAGAGATTGTGCTGCAGTGCTTACACTTTCACTGGTTGGCAGCACTGCCCTGGAAGCCAGAAGTGGGGGGTCAGTTCTAGAAGTGTGGGAAACTACGACGACATTGAGCATTCCCATATCGCCCATCCCAGCCTCAGTGGGTAGAATCGAAACTCTTGCAAAGAAAATACTATGCCAGTGACAGATTTGGGGTAGGTGATAAAGACAGTGCTCCCTTGTCAGAGATGCCAGAATAAGATTAGGAAGAAAGACTGTTACAGAAGAAGAGTCAGAGATCACTCAGATCTGACCTAATAGTTTGAGTTCTATTCAGTAAATTTAGGTATGTAAAATATTTAATAAGCACAGATGGATTAACAGTCAATACTCTACTATTTACTACATGTAAAGTTAGTATGGGATACAAAGATTATTGTGTAAGCTTACTATACATATCTTAAATGTTACATGAATGCAAAAACTGTGACTTACCTACCCATCAATGTCTTGTCAAGTAAGGGGTCTCTCAGCATCAAGGGGAAACCTTGAGAGGCATCCCTACTCAGGGGGAGATCGCTACTGTGCAGCCAGCTGCTATGGAGGGAGAACTCCACGGGCCCTGAGGGCTGCAGATATTTATAGCATAAAGTGGCTGATTTGTAGTCAGATTTTCTGCTGTTAATACAGTTTTGGCTGCTTACCAGCGCAGTCTCCAGCCAAACCAGGGTTTTTTTGGGTTTGGTGCCGAGTTTTCACAGATAGGATAGCCTCACACAATAGGATTAACTTCAGTTAGGTCTACTTACTGAGCATCTGCCTGGACCAAAGTTCATTTGGCTCAGACAGGAAGAGTGCGTCCATCACACAGACCAAGCATGAATCAAAATAGGAAGCACTATCGCTGGGAACTTCTCAAAGCTGTGTGGAAGGATAACTTCCACTTCCACTGAACACTGGCCATATCCAGGGAGAAGGAAAGGGACTAATGGAAAAAATAACAGCAAAAGGGTCAAAAGATGTAGGGCACTTTACCACTTACCACACAGATCATGCATACTCACTCCAGGAGGGGTGGGTTCTTGCTGCCTACAAATCTGTGCAGTGCTGCTTGTACCTGTATGATTCACTTCCACCATCTGTATTTGTGCCAAAATATAGATAGATACCCATGCAGGTGCATCCCTAGATGGAGAGACCAACAGACACAGACAGGTGGGGAGGCCTCCTTTTTTCCATTCTGCCTTCTGGAGATCTTGGCATACTTCCTGCTTCATTTATTCACTACTTTATTGACTACACAACTGAACAAATTGAAGAAAAAAATAAAAGAAACCACTGACAACACAGGAGAGCAGAGGAGAATCAATGAGATCAGAGAGGAGAAACAAAATGAATGGGTGTTTTTGCCCCTTCAGCAAGTAATTCCCATTGCTTCTGATCAAAGTGCTGAGGAAACTATAGTTCTACTTCTAACTCCTCACAGAACTGACTATCTCAACTTCACTTTTCAAAGCAACTGTTTTGAGCTTAAAAGTGATAAGTACTACAGAAAACATGAGGGGAAACATTGCAAAGTTATTTTGCTCAGCTTCCTCCATGTTTTTCATCCAGTGATAAAACTGAGGCATGGGACAGTTGTGTGTTCTGGTCTCTATGGAGCTGAGATCCAAATGTGGAAGTCTGTCTTAAAAGATGTGAGAAAAACATCACAAACAAATTTTATGAGAATTTTTTTCTTTTAAATAAAGTCCCCAAGAAGCTCTATCCACAGTTCTTTCCAATATTTTGCTTGTCCTATTGACATTGACACAGAAAGCTTAGACTTCAAGCACTGAATGCTAGCGTCCATAAATCCCTAGATCTAGTCCAATTTCATCTGCCTCTGAACAGTTCAGGGAAGCTCTGAGTCTGATCCAAATTGCCCTTACCTTACACTCCCTGACTCTCTTCTTCTTGTCATGTTTTATATACTTATTGACTTTTACAGAGCTTCCTGAGTAATTCTTCAAGGAAGATTGACTGATTTAAGGGGTTAGTCATCCTGCAGGTTAGTAAACATGACAGCTGGTTGAGGATTAACAGGAAATCATGAATAAAAATTATTGGGATTGATAAAGGATTCTCAAGCAATTAAAGTTTGCTTGCAGAAAGTCAAATAGAAAAAAGAAACATAGAGTGAAGGTTAAAGGAGAGGGATGACCTTCAACACGCTGACAACCACTGAGCCCCGAAATACAAGATGTACTGGCAGAGTTTGTGTGAGATTATCACACAAGGGTATAAAGTGCTAGAAAGAACTGCAGGCCAAGGTGTAGGAGACTGGGCAGAGCTATGTAGGACTGGAATAGCTGTGGGACCAGCAGGTCAGTGCAGAGGCATGTCAACAGGGTGGTGTGAACATGCAGAGCAGGATTAAAATGAATTGTCAAGTAGCAATAGGACAAGGGGTAATGGTTTTAAACTAAAAGAGGATAGATTTAAATTAGATATAAGGAAAAAAATCTTTACTATGAGGGTGGTGAGACACCAGAACAGGTTGCCCAGAGAAGTTGTGGATGCCCCCTCCCTGGAAGTGTTCAAGGCCAGGTTGGATGAGGCTTTGGGCAGCCTGGTCTAGTGGAGGGTGTCCCTGCCCATGGCAGGGGGGTTTGGAACTAGATGATTAAGGTCCCTTCCAACCCAAAACATTCTATGATTGCCAAACTGGTCTGGGGGTGCTGTTTGCCTGCCCTGTGGTCCTGATGGTAGAGAACACTGCAGGACAAGACCAGTAGCAGAACTACCTTCCAATCTCCTCTCCAGGTAAGAGTTGGCTAACGTACTGCAGAGAGCAGACTGAGGTAACTTCAGGCGACTTCCTTCCCCTTTCCAATACCTCCATCTACTTCATCACTGGGGCTGAGGCTTGCTGCCTGCTAGCTGCTTACTCTCTCTATGTCTTCCCTTGTTAGTGATTTTCTTCGTGCAGTGTCTTTCTGTTCTCTCTCTTAACCTCTAGCTTCTTCTCCTGTCCTGTAAATACCCACTGATAACTTTAACGTTCCAGGTGTGAGAGGCTCTGGCACTTTGTTTAATGAACTGGAAATGAATTGGAGCCTACTAGCTCTGGAGAGCCCATACCAAGAGCCATCTGTTGTGAGCTGCAAATGCTGCTTGTCATTCAGGGAGCTGAGCTTCAGTCTTATGTGTGCTACCTGGCCCCTTGGATGATTACGGAGTTCCTGACAGCTTCTAATGTGTGTCGCAGCGAGGAATGTCAGGACCAGTCAGGAAAATATGTTTAGGCAGAGTTGGTTTGAAGGGAGGGAGCCTAGAGTCAGGTATGGCTTCATGTTTGTCCTGCGGGGCAAGGCAAAGAACGCCATGGGTGAAGGGATGTGTTTTAGAATACTCAGCAGAATTTGTGTTTTATGTTCTTATAATCTTCTCCTTTTAGTCTGATATCCTAGAGCTACGTGATTAAGGGAACACTACAGCTTTTCCTTTTTACATATTGTTATAAAGCTTATTTTAGAAAATACATTTTTTATTTCATTGTCTGTGCAGTAAAGCCTTTAAATATTACCTGAATGTGACCTTTAAAATCTGAGCCAGAAAGCAACAGAAAAGAAGCCCAAACTGCTGTTGCTCATGTTAGTGTTTTGTTAATTTTTAAATACTGTGGGCTTCCAGAATCATTTGATTCATGGCTTTTGTTATATAGGTATGTGTGGGAATACATTTAGAAGTTAAACATAACTTCACTGGCTGTGAAAGGATTGTACAGCTACAAGGTTTCTGGATTTGTTGATCTTGGTAAGGTGTTCTCTCAGGACTGAAGTACAGCACTATGTGCAGATTATATGACATGCTCTTGACTAATCTTATTGTTCTTTAGCTTTTCTCACTCCTCAGGAGGCTCTTTAGTTTCAGGAACTGTTATGGTGCTGCAATTGGAATTAAGTTTGTTAGTACTTAGAAGGAGATATGGGTTCTGCCCTTTCCCCAAACCAAAACACAAAAAAACCCCCCAAACAAATAACCTTTTTTTTTTTTTTTTTTAACTTAGACCATTAAGCAAGAATGAGCAGATGATAAAGTCTGAGTTTAAGCGTTGAGTGGCCACATGGTTATCAAACAGCATGACTAGTGGAAAGAGTTTAATTCAGCCTTTTCTCTTCATTTTCAGAGTCTAACAGCCGACGGGCAGTGAACAGTGGCTACCTGGGTGGATTGCTGAGGCTCTATCAAGACTGGCATCACAACGATGTCTCCAACAACTACGTTTATATTCGTAGGGGTCTCCTGCTCTGCCTAAAGCACATCACCAACATCCAGCTGGGCAGGGAGACTTTCCTTGGTTCCCGGGGTATGGAGATTCTCTTCACAAGTGCAGAGGTAAATGGTACTTTTGTGCATAAGCGAGATGGATTGGTAGTTAGTGCTGGGTTCTACCTCACAGTGCAGGAAATTACATAGTTTTATCCTGAATTTATATAACGTATAAATGAAAAAATGATAATGTTAAAATAAAAAGCATTGACTTTTTCATAGTTAGTATTTCAGAAAAGCTGAGATGTTTCAGTTTAAAACTAATTTTAATTCTTACTGAACCTTATAGGAATTCTAATTCAGGCTTTTTAATACTTTTTTCTCCTCCCCTGTGGATCCTACTGTCTCCTTGGACTTCCTCTCCCAAAGAACAGTGCAACGTCTCCACAGAAGCATTGCTTAGGTGTTTCATGAGATGTTTCCTTTCATGTATCCAGATGGATAATTCCACCGAGTTTTTTCCACAAAAAAGTGTTGATTTAGCCAGGCCTTTGCTAATGAGAAACATCCATCAACTGTTTTCAGGAAGCCCAACTTTAATCTTCTGAAACATTAATGTGGGTCCATCAAGAAAAAGATGACATGGTCCTGAGGATGGGATCCCTGTAAGGTATACAAAGGGCAGGTACCGAACAGTAATGGTTTCTTCTGAGTCTTACCAACGTGCTTCCTTAGTCTTCTTTGAAGAAGTCACTTATGGAGAAACCTTCAGTTCTTGACCCATGTGATTCTGCAAGGAGTGTTTCCATTGTCATTTTCACCGGCCAGTGCTTTATCTCATTCTGCCATCATCACAGACAGAATGAAAAACCTGTCCCCTTCTCCTCCAGAAAATCCTTTTGATCCAGTGTATTTGCTTCTTCACCTTCCCACTGCTGTAATGAATAATTCTCCTGTGACTGAAAGATATTCTTGCTAACAATAGATGGGTAGAGTTTTTTCACTTCATTTTCCTCATGAGGAATTGACCACTTTTGCTGGTCCTGGCCGCCTCATACCACCTGAAAATCTTTTAAGGGATGTTCTTTTCTGTTAATGAGAAGTCCCTGGTCTGCAGAAACTTGAATAGGGGGAATGGCAGCAGCTGCTTGAGGGTAGCTGTCAGCTTGTTCTCTCTCAAGAGCCATCTACAGCCCATGTAGTTCTCTGAGCTAACATCTCCTGATAGTTCAGCCTGGGAGCAACCCCATGGAAAATACAAATGTGGGGTCACCTTGGGTGAACAAACAGGAAATGACACACTAAGACTCCAGTGAACACTGATAACTCTAATCCTTCCAAAGGTTAGAAGTGGAGCGGAAATGACAGCTTCGGGGGCCTCCAGTTTGTGGTTTTTTTTTCTACTGTGTGCTACTAGGGAGATATTGGAAGGGAAATTACCAAGGTTAGTAGATTCAAAGCTCAATGTTCCTCCTCTTCTTCTTTGGCATATTGTCAGTCTTACAGTATCTCTCCAAGACGTGAGGTGTCAGGAGGAGTCTGGCAGCCCTAGAAGGTCTCACTCATATTCTTCCCTACTCTGACCTGAGGGAGACGCTGCCACTAAAATCTTCATAATCTTTGTGGTAGACAGAAAATGGGAAATCTATTCTGCCAAGATGAACTGCAGGCTTTAGTAAGAGAGAAAGAGACAGGGCAAGACTAAAAACCCCTGCTTGGGAAAGCAATGGCTCTTTGTATGTGTAGACAATATCTTAGTGTCTTTAGGAATTTGCTGTCTGTGATGACTAGCCTTGACCAAACTCTGAGCAGCTAATAAGATTTTAAAGACGTTAAAAGCTGGCCAGAAAAGTTCTGCTGAAACTCTTTCAAAAAATTTTAATCTATTGAAATAGTTTTGCCAAGATGGGTTTGTTTTAACAACCTCCAGTGGAACTCCTATTTACAAGGCTGGTTTTCAACTGAAACCTCTCCAGCTGCTTATTGTATGGGCTGATGGACAGCTGAAATACCTGAGCTTTTAATAGCCCTTAAGCCTGTGTCTTTACAGGAAGAGCCAATAGTTCAAAGACTGTCTCCTTACATAGATTAGAAGTGACTGCTACTTTCTATGAGGAGAATTTAGAGATATTTTGAGTTCTGCTCCTACCTGGAATGAAAAATAATTTTAGATAATGGAATCATTCATGAAAAGGAAGCACTTTCTGCTCCCATCTCTTTTTTCCAAGCTCTGCTTAGGCTTTCTCGGCAGTTAAATGGTATATTCACATTAGCAACTGGCTGGCTTTGTGTGTAGTGAGAGAGCTGCCTGCTCTGAGACAAGAAAACAGGTTTGTATCTGCTTTAGGAGAGACTGGTGCATGGAATATTATTTTGCTATTTTATCATTTATCCATCTGACTTCTTAAGCTTACCTGGTCTCTCTTCAGCCTTCCTGTACTAGGACCTACTCTAGGATAATATTATCCTATACTCCACTCTCTATTTCCCAGTAGTAGCATCCATTAGCATCGTTACCTTTTGCCTTACTATCATATTGAAACCTTTTTTGTATACATCGCATACATATCATAATATCTGGACTATTCCAGATTCAGTAAAGATTGAGTGTGGAGGCTAAAAAGCAGATCCCTTAAATTCAGGTTAGATTTACATGGGTTTTCCGAGCAAAGGATTCACTCTCTTCCCTCATTCACAGTATCCCACTGCAAAATAAATGGGATAGTTTACACACCTACAGAACAGTCTCCTGTCTATTTTTCAGGTGTCAGTAAAAAAGGCTTTTCCAATACAGTGATGGAACATTTTTCAGTCATCTGTAAACTGTGTTATCGTGGAATCTGTGACCACTTTATGAACAGTAATGAAAATAGTCCCAAAAATTCCCTGTAAGGTATCTGAAGGCTTCTTTGCACTTGTAAGCTAATTTGCTGTAATGAAAAAAAAATTACTTTCAAACAGCATCACTGAATAACCCCATGTGTAGAAGTTCATCGTCTAGATGAACATACCTTGCTCTTGACTATCTCAATTCACTTGGCAATGAATTAAGACAGCTGGCCCAAGGCAGGCATTTATACAGTCCTGTGTTCACTGTTCTAGTAAAAACAGAACAATTTTAGTAAACTATAGTAAGACTGTTCCAGAATGTTATTCTGCTCTCACATGTAGACAAAGTTTCCTTATATTCCCTTTAATAACAAGCAAAGACAACCAAATACCATGTGAAAGAGTGAATAAATTGAAAAACTGGAAATAGAAACCAGTTCTCCTTGGTGTTTGCTCTAACCACAATAAAACTTTCCTTGGAGATGCTTTCAAAATTGTCTTTTCTCTCTCCCCTGTTCCTAACAGCCTGAGATCTAGAAATACATATTATGATTCTTGTAGTGAGTCTTGTAAGCATGTCAGCTTTAGATGATTTTTCTAGTGTCCCTACAGGAATCCTGGTTAATCCCACTGAATCTCATAATGCTGTTCAATCATACATAAGAAAATGGAATAAAATCCTGTACCACCAAAAAAACCCCAACAAACAAACAAAAAAAAACCCCACCAAAAAAAAACCCAACCCAAAACTCAAAAAACCCTAAACCCCAATGCAGCCATTTACCTGTTCCTGATTATAATGAAGTACTTTGTTCTTTGGTCATCTTCCTGGTTCTGCTGAATATTTTTTTGTCCAGCCTAAATCCTAACTGGGGACTGTCAGAAAACAGCACAAAGTATCTGTTCTGCCCACAGGCCCGTTCCATTTTATCTGTGCTGAAGGGATGCAAAAATATTAAATGGTATTAGAATGTATTGTAATATTCCTGTTTTGCCTTATAGAATATTCATGCTGCTTATTTGACTTGCATTCGTGTTCTGATGAGCTAAGTCTTAGTCCCAAGCCACTAAAGATAACATGCTGATAGACATGGTACAGCTTATGAACTTAGGTAGGATGCAACATTGATTAGTCAGCCTCCCTGATGGAGGCTGTGGTATAGATGCGCTGTGCTTGGGGAAATCTTGAAGGCTTGGTTTTCTGAGCATCACGTCTATTGGTTTTAAACAACTTCACCTTTGTGCAGCAGCTGTAATTTGCTTATCCAAACTCTCTGACTCTGTTATATTGAAGATATACACCTACTATGATCTCCTGGGGGTCTTTGCTTTTAGTTTGGTGGGGGGGAGGGGGGGATGGGGGGGGTGTTGCTCTCTTTGCAACAAAAGACCAAGGAGTTCACTTGCATAGCATGGTAATGAAAATACGAAAATATTCTATGTCTTCAAAGTACATCTGGGTGCTCATAGCTCCTTACACTTCTAATTCCTACTCTAGGTTATAGGAGTAGACAGCGTGGGTTACTGCAGGAATTCAATATTTTATGACTAGGTAATATATAGTGATCTTTCAGACTAAGTATTGGGCCCAAGGCATAACTATATAGAATAGAGTACAGTGGGAATGCTCTCTTTGAGCACTGCGTATAGTGAAATAATGGTGTAACTGTGCTAGCTTACCTGTGTTAGTTTTGACATGATAGCTCTGGCTGTAGTTGTGGTGGAGACGCAGAAGCACAGATTTTAGCATGTGTTGTCAGCCAAAATATATACATGGGCTCCCTGCAGAATCTTTTTAATTCTGTATTAAAGAACATATCTCTTCAGTGCTGCTGCTAACCTGTGTTAGCTAGTATATTTTAGCTATCATACATTCCTTCAATATACCCTGATTATAATGTCTTAGAGCATGTCCCTAAGCACCACATCTTTTAAATACCTCCAGAGGCGGTGACTCAACCACTTCCCTGGGCAGCCTGTTCCAATGATTGACAACCCTTTTGGTGAAGAAATTTTTCCTAATATCCAACCTAAATCTCCCCTGGTGCAACCTGAGGCTGTTTTCTCTTGTCCTATTACTTGTTACTTGGGAGAAGAGACAGACATGCATCAATGGAAGTCCCCTGAGGTCCATGTTAGACTGTATTTCTGTAAGAAATTGACTGCAAGAATTTAAGGTCTTACTATTCCAGGTAGATTTCTTTAATGGTAAAAAGGAGGAAAAAAAACCACCCCCAAAAACCAAGGAGGGAGCAGGAAAAAAAAAGCCATAAAGATTTCATATTCCAATCAGAAGAATGCCTCTGCTCTGGTTTATTGTATAGGCAGGTCAATTGTAAGAAACAATTCTTAACGTTGTTCTCCTTTGGTTCCTAGGACTGTTTATCTTGCAAAAATCTGGATCCTATCATAACCACTGTGACTCAGATTCTGAGGAAGTGTCACCCGAAGGAGCCTCTGCCTGTTGCGACAGTAAGAAGTTCCTATTCCTTCCCTCTTCCTGGGAATGCCAAGGTTGAACCTCCATGTGAGGGATCTGAAGGTAAGTGCCTGGAAGGGTGAGTTCAATAGGAGGAAAAAGAGCATGACAAGAGAATTAAATGTGGGATCTGGGGAAGGGAGTCTCGGTAGCCTAGTCCTGAGGTTTAGAGTTAAAATTAATCTGATGGCCTACAGCGTCACTCAGTAGAAATGAAACCACTCCCAGGTCTTCTCGAAACATGGAGATTCTGTTTGAAGAATAAATGAGAAAACTAAAAGGGGCAAGGAAAAAAAAATAATCCTCTATTATGCAAAAAATAATGGAACAGAATGGGCATAGCAGAGGCTGGAGATGCCATTGCTCCACAATAACAACAGAGGAAGAGATAGTTGTACCTGTGCATGACTATTTGAGGTGGGAACACTGCCCTGCAGCTTTTTCAGTAAAAAATTGCAGGAAGTATTATCCTTTTTCCTTTCTAAAATAAAAACAGATAACAGTCACGCTGTATGAGTAAAAGATACGAGCACTTACTGAAAAGCAGAACTTAAGCACAGGCAGGACAGCCACTCCACAGAAAAAGAGAAATGGTAGACTCCGTGATACACACAAGCAATTTCTCTGTTGCTTTCAGCTTCATATGGAAGATGCTCAAATACTATAATGGTGATAGCAGTAAAGCACCCTAATCTAGATAATACAGATTAAGAGCATCCTGTAATATAATTGCAGCCAAGCAGAAAATCTCTGTATTGCTTTGTAATACGAGTTGGATCCATATCATGGTGACATTTGTCATGGTTTTGAAAGGCAGTGCTTGAGTCCAAGAGAACAGAGCTTTAAAAAGCGGGAGATTTAGTGCCAAATTCATTTATACTAGATTAAAAAATGGGATCTGCTTTAATCAGGGTTGTGGTGAGTTGTAGTTTGAAGGCGTGTGGCACACGCAGGAGATTGCACTTATTTCTTTGGAGGCCTGAGAGGGATAATAGGTTGAATGCCTTTGCCTCTACCTCTTTTCTACTTCTGCAGGTGACTATGAAAGTGATGGAGAGGAAGAGCCTGAAAAAGACCTAGACAATGAGGAGAGTAAGGAGGAAGTACGTATACGAGCCATAGTTTCCTTAATCATCCACATACCGGAAAGTAAAACTCTTCATTGTCTGTTTTGACATCCTGATAATCTAAGTAGAGAATGTAGATATGCATGTGGTCCTACATACACTACGCAAATAATAGGGTAATGGAAGGATACTTGTAAGAAGAAAAAGAGAAAGCACTGACTTTCATTGAAGAGAGTCCCCTGTATTTATCTTATTAATTGCTGTGCTTGTCACCCAGGATGGCACGGGTTTGGTGACTTCTCTTTTCATGCAGAGAGACTGAGCAGCGACTGTTAGAATCACATGCAGAGTCAGGGATAAATGATGGATCTTTGATGCCAGAAATGGCACTTAGTAGGGGACAAATAAATTGTAACCTAGGAAAGACTAACCTTCTTTGTCTTCCCATATCAGAGCATATTTGGGCTGTGCGTCTACCCTAAGGAAAAGGTTAGTTCTTTTAAGCCACAGCTGGGCCATTTGAACCTAGATTCCTTCTTTATTTGCTGCTGCACACAGACAAACAATATAATGAATTATTCAAGACTTTTCTGACTTCTCCTTTTGCACTCTCCATCATGACCTAACTGGGGAGGGGGAAAAAAAAAAAAAGAAAACCAGACACCCCCCCAAAAAAACCCCCAAAAGACCCTCCAAAAACTCTAACAGCTGAGGATGACAGTGCAAACTTTCTTGTTGTGACAATACATACAAGCACATACACTAATGTGAAGGAGTGAATGCTGCTAATAAGTCTTATCCACATAAAGTGGTTTGGGAAGGCAAATGAAAGAAATGAAGTTGCAAATACAGTCTAATTATATATGATTGAGACTTCTGTGGAAGGGCATTTTCATTACTTGCCCTGTCTTTTTCTCCTCAAGTGTTAAACTGCTGTCACGCAATGAAAAAAGGAAGTTAAAAACCAAAACAAAACACGTTAGCTCAGTGTCCTAGCTTGCCCCTGTCTGACTGTTTTTATCTGAATATTAGAGCTTGTCAAGATGCTCTTTAGGAATAAGGTTCATAGTGAATTTATCTCCCTCTTTAATTAGTTATTTATTCAGATACAGGTCCTATATGCCTCTGAACTATTTCATTATTCATAAGGATTTACCAAGTAGATGTGAGCAGGATTTTTTTGCCTAAGAACTTGCTCTTAATGAGTTTTAAGTACTGTTTGTCTGGTGTGCTGGTCATATATATCCCAAGACAAATCTTTCTAAAGGGAAAGCAAGCAGGGAATGGATAATGAACTTTCAGTTTACCTTTATCACTTGCACAATGTTTCCTGGTATTGATGTGATTTACAAACATTTTCAGATACGTGACACACATCCATGCCTACTAGTAATACCAACCAAACTGAAACTTGGCTCTACACTTCCATCAGTAACTGTTCAAACAGTTCTATGACAACCATCTATCCTTCTCAACTCAAATCTTCAGCAAGTTTGAAGCTGCTGATGCATCATGATGCTGTTATTGGCAAATCCTTTTAAAATGACCTCAAATACTCTGTGCAGCTCTTCATTCATTGCCTTTTCAACTAGGTCCAAACAGCAGTTTAAACTCTGCTTTGCAATGCAAGTGTGGCTCAGGGTTTGAAATGCCATGGACACTTTTGCATTCTGGCAATTTATTTTTTTTTCTTTTGATAACAGCTTCAGAAATTAGTCTGTCTATCAGGAACAAATAACTTTTCTGGCATTTGGTGGGGCATACTTACTAACGACTTGTTGAATTATTTGAATAATGCTGTAGTGTAATGGTCAGTCATCTTTGCCAGGTCTCCATCCTTCCCCCTTGCCCCATCTTTTCCTGGTTTCTTATGCAATGACTGAATGCTTGACACAGTTCGGGTTTGGTTCTTGTATCTGATATGGAGGAGGTTGCACATAAATGCACAGTTGCCTTTGACTGTGAAAGTTTCAGATATGGATCTTGTCCTTGATTTGTTGATAGTGGAGATCTAAAAAACTTTTTTTCATACAAAAAATATCAAGAAAGTTGAAAAGTATAGAAGATAAATTGAGCAAGAGTTTCAGATTTTTTTTTTATAAACAGCATTGAGAGATAAAAATAAAATAAAAGCCTGCAAATAAAATTGGTGCCTGCAAGTTCAATGATACAGATGTGGGCCTTTCTGTTTGATTGGTAGACACTCAGAGAAACCGTGTGGTTTTCTCTATCAAAGGTAGAAGTGTCAAGCTTTCTAATTTTGCTGATAGCTTGTGAGGAGAATTTTGCCTTCGATATACTTTGAGAATTTTCTTGCTAAATATGCGTTTATTTGATTATTGTTTCTTCGAATCAGAATATTACCAATTATATCTTGAGGATCTGTGCCTACTTGTTTGTACAACATAAGCAAGGGAATGGTTGACATGCTCAGAAATAACTAGTAGTTGTTGGTGTCTCTTATTTTGAAACCTTCCAAGCTGAGGTGATTTTAAAAAGGTTCAAGTTTCAGTCTTGATGTTTTGGGGTTTTTTTGAAACCATCTTTTCATGGTATCTCTACTTAGGTACACAAATTCCAATACATCAAATTCCACTTTTTCATGATGTAGTCTTACCTCTTGTGCTTCTGTTTTCTATTCCATAAAATTATTTTAACAGCCTTCATGAGTATGGGAAGAAGAGTTATAGGACTCATTTAATGAGTATATCATTAGAAATCAAGGGTATTATGCAGAATATTACTTTAACAGTCATCTTGTGGAGCATGTTTAATATATATGCTTTTCTAATTCTGCTTTTGTAGGATTATGATTTGGAGACAGATGTGAACAAATTAAGGTCAAGGCCAGTGCTTGACTGGCCAGAGGAAGAGCTTGGACAATATGAAGCAATGTGTCCAGAACTTTCCCATAATTTTCAGGTACTGTCATAGTGTGGCTTCCTTTATTTGTGAATGTTCAAGAGTTTAAGAAATATTTGAAAGGGAGTACTGACAAGAGATAACTAGACAAGGCTATTGCAAAAAGAAACCTAGATGTCTTATAGGACTGGAAAAACAAAGATTAAGAATTTTTGCTATAGTTTATTGGTGTGAATCAAGAATGATATAAAGGGACTGGTGGTGTTTGGTGCACATTCAGCTGGGTATGGATTAAATAAGCACTATTGAATCAATTGCCACATGAGAAATCTGTCAGATAATAATTTGTATCCTTGCTGGCAATTTCAATGGCAATATCAAGATCAGAATGAGATGTGGAAAATAAATACTGTCAACTAGTTTTTTGAAGGAAGTGATGGAGAAGATTGCACTGCCGCTGAGTGAAATGCACAGTTCCAATCATTGTTCTGTTGCAGTTTGGGACAAGAGATGGAGTATTGCACTCGTTAGTCTTGGAATTTGGGAAAGCTGAAAGCTGTCATTCAAATATGAATCTGGAAAGAACCACTGGCTTAATGTATCTCATGTAGACACAATGTTGTCACACTTACTATGACCATAAGTAGCCAAATGGGTTTAATTTGTATGCTTGCATGAAGGCATGGGTGGAGTTTTGCATGACAGATTGGCCTCCTTTAGCCTGCTGTAACATTTACAATCTAAAAACATGTCTTGCAAATTATCTTCCCTAATTTGTTAGAACAATCAGCTTTGGTTGGAGATGACTCACCCAGATGACTCAGTCTGATCCTTTTAGTTTTTGAGGACTACTGTTGAAACAGCTTTATGGATAAAGAAATTCTGGCAGGTGGTCCATGGACTGATTTTACTCTGGTTGTTTTATTGGATGACTACAGTTTTGAGAGATTTGTAAATATTTTCTCTTTTTTCCTTGAAAGGTTTCTTCTGGAAGGAGGCACAATCTGTCTTTAGTGGTTTTTAATTTCTTCTGCTTTTTAAATTTAAAGGAGCTTGAATCAGAATCTGAGGAAGAGAAGAGCTTGGAGGACAGGACTGAGAGTTTTCCCTCTACTCACTCTCATTTCATTCCAAGTGCTACTTCTGTGAAACATCCAAACTACAGATGGAGAAACCAAAGTGTCACAGAGATGGGACCAGATCCAGGGGAAAAGGATTTCAAAGTGCCACTGCAGAGCTGGACAAAGAAGGAGAAAAGCAGATGGGATCCAGCTGATGAAAAGAGAGACATTGCAGAAACATCCCAAGATGCAGACTCCTGTGAAGAGGAAGATCCAGCCAGGAGTCACGTGCTTACTTTGCATCCTCTCCCAATAGAGGCTGCTTGGTACAAAAAAATATTTTACCCTGAATGTGAGGCCTCGACCAATCCTAGTCGTGGAGGGAGGCTGGAGAGCTCAGACATGGTGACAAATCTTCTGGAGAAACACCAGGGGGATATCCCATTCCACAGCCCTCGCTTCTACGTAGCTAGGGCCAAATGTGTTAAGTCCATATCGGACTACAAAGACTTGGCTTTCCCTGATTTCTGGGGACACCAGCCACCTCTTTACAGCAAGTCCATGTTGGAGCGCAAGGATGGGGTTCAAAGGTGATTGGGCTTTACTATAATTACCACACTCGGGCTCAAAACTCATTTCTGTAGTTTCTGACTATCACACCCCTGAATGTTTTAGGAAGTTATAGAATGAATCTTGGGCTATCCAGGGATTTGTTGCAAGGAGATAGGCCAAACAGCAGGATGATTTGATTCAGGCTTTACTCCCGAGGAAAGGAAAATGCTAGCTGACTGGATTACGAACAGGATTAGGAATCAGCAGCCTTATTTCCTATCTCTGACATGGAATTTCTGTGTGTCACTGGATGCATTGTGAACTGTCTGTGAGTTGCTTTCTTTGTCTCGTAGGTGAAGGTGGTAGTGGCAACCTTGGAGTGAGATTTTTATGGCTTCTGTGAATCCATAAAGAACCCCCTGTCTCATATTCCAAATTGTTATTTATTAAACTAGTTATTTATAAATGTATCAATGTACCTGTGTGTGTAATGGAACTCTAAACTGGTCAAAGCTCTGATGTAGATTTACTAGTGACTTTTCCTTAAAGTAAGCAGACCAAAACCCAGAATGACCTGTGAATCTGTGACCTTGTTAGAACACAAGTGAGAACAAGTTCATTTTGGAGATGGAGGAGACTCTGTGTCCTTTCAGGATACGTTTTTGCCTTCAATATTAATCCAGCCACCTTTAGTGTGTGCAACAACGGGTCCCATCTCACTTTTTAAGGAAAAATCCATTCTGTCCTCTCGGAGCTGTGTGTCTGTGTCAGGTTGTTCTCGGGAATCTCCCTGTCTGCCCTTCTGCTGCTGTGTCACTTCTCACTGTGCCTCTCGCTCTTTCTGGTCCATGGGGTCCTCCAGAAGCTTCTCCTCCTTCCCTAGCATGTGCACCTGCTTCTGGGAAGTCTCTCATGAGCTAGAGAGCATCAGGAGAGTCAAGGTAAGCAAGTGGCTTTCCCTCCCTACTGCCCAGCCCACTAGGAGAAGACAGCATATATGGCATGCAGAAAGAAATAAAACCAGATATCTCCTATGGCACACTGCTAGAGGATGCTGGTTTTTTCTCATGTTATTTTAGGTGTTCAGATGAGGAGAAAACTGTGTTTGGGAGCTGCGCTGGGAGAGGAAGCTCTTCTTATTACTACCATTTTGTCTGTTCCATGCGTGGCTGTGTGCGGTGACTTTACGTTTCTTTTCAGTGGCATAGAGAATTACTAGCAGATACCAACGAGGCTGGATTCTGTGCTAAACTTTAAAGTTAATCAACACTAATCAAATGGCATTTGTGAAGACCACTGATTTCTGACCTCTAGAGAGATAATGATTGTTTCTGCAGCAAATATAAAAGCTAAAAATCTTATTTAGAGGCAAAAGCACTCTACCATCTTCTTCTTGCACTGTTGCTCTAAAAGATTTGCTTTTATGACTATAATAACGTGTAAACATACAACTAAAATGGGATTAATCATATCATGCTTCAGGGCATAACATGATTGCTGCAAAGGTCAGGAAGACAATCTGGTGTTCCACATTTGATCATCTTTAGGGATCAGAAAACTTCAGTTTAATAATGAGTAGAAATTAGCTTGATTTAGAGTCAAGATTCACTATGAGACAGACGAGTAGGTTTATAAGTTATGGCAGACATTTCCTCACGGGGCAAGGCTGGCCATTTGGGAGACTGACATTGGCTGGGAAGAACTGGGGATAAATCAAACTTGCCAGAATACTGTAGAGAATAAAAATTTTAGAAAATCAGTCACTTAACCCAAAAGGCAACTTGTTGTAATGGGAAAGCAGGAGCTTTTTCATGGTAAAAATAATTAAAAAAATATATACACACAAATGAAGTTCATCTGGAATTAGCACGTGGAAGTCCTCTTTCTTACCAGTCCTTCAAAGAATTTCCTAAGCCTCTTCATATTTCTTCTAAAAGATTACGCTATACCAAGATTTCTCAGTGTCATTACAATTTTTTATTCTATTTTTTTTCCCTAGGGAGAAAGTACTAGATGATGTTCGCCGCTTAATCCAGCCTGGTGATGTGTTAGGCAGAACTGTTTTTGATTTAGATGAGCCCAGGTGAGTAATGAGTACTGTAACCAGGGGCACTGTCAGTGCTGGGTTAGGTAGCAAGCTCAGTTTACTTGTTCAGCTCTGATAAATGTATAGAAGAAATAATCTAGGAGGTAGAGGCTCAACAAGAAAAAATATACTGGAGGAGTAAATTCCTTGCATGTGGCTCTGGGCAATGTGTCACAGGCTGTAGATGTATCCTAAAAGGTGTGGCATTTATAAAAGGGTTCTGAAAACCATATATCCAGCCTTGTGAACTGTTTTAAGTGCTCAACTATGGCCAGCAATTGTGGTCTTTGAGAAGGTGTAGCACAGGGCAGTTGAGAGGTTCCCAGGTGTGAAGAAATTGTGTTCAGAGGAAGGATGAGTGACGCGGAGAAAATTCTTTAGAGGAAAAAAAATGAAGGACGGTTTGAAGTAGGAGAAAGTTGTGAAGTTGTTCAAGATGAATTTAAGGGTTTCTAAGCTTTAGGAGAAGGAAACTATATAGAGGAAGGAAAAGTAAATGTATAGCAATTGTCTAAAGCTGCCTTGTGCAATTAATAAACCAATGAGAATAACTCAGTGGGTAAAGTAACTGGAATAAGGAATGTAAATGTGAACTGGGACAAAAGGGAGTATTGAGAAATGAAAAGATGATGTGATTTAGAATCACTAAGCAACAGTAGAGAAGAATGCTGCATTGGATAGGAAGACCTTGCTACTTCTTGGGGTCTTGCTTATAAAAAAATAAAAAACTATTTTAGTGGAAAAAAGGTGCTGGGGAAGGCTTGACTTTGAAGCAACCTGTTATAGGTATCGTTGCTTTGATTTACTGCAGTCACTCAAGCCCAGGTGCCCCAGGCTGTCTGACATTCTTCTCCAAGTTTGAATCAGGAAACCTTCGCAAAGCCATCCAAGTGCGTGAGTAAGTACGCCTGAGGCAGCTGTGTCCCAACCTGCCTTTCTGCTGTGACCACGGTGTGAAATGGTGGAGTTCTCCTGGGTTTGGGAAGGGTTGACCAAGGAAGCAGGTTATATCACACAGAGCTTATCATGCTTTCCAACACCTAGATGTCATGAATTTAACAAGAGTGAGAAAACAGAGCTCAAAATGTCTTGACATGACTAACATAGTGTCAGTATTTAATGGTGTATCTGGGCACCGATAGTTTGATGGTGTTCTTTGACTCTCACAGGATATTAATGAATTTGATTGCGTAGCCTGTTGTCTTCAGCAGGTTCAGTGGAAGACTGGTTGGGTGTTGCTGGCCACCATTTTTTCTGATCTTTCTTTACAGGTTTGAGTATGACTTAATTATGAATGCAGATGTGAACAGCAACCAGCATCACCAGTGGTTCTACTTTGAAGTCCGTGACATGAAATTAGAAGTTCCCTATCGCTTCAACATTATCAACTGTGAGAAGTTCAATAGCCAATTTAATTACGGTATGAGTCTTTGGGGAATTGGGGTATTCTTCTGTTCACAAGAATATCTTTTTAATACCATAAGGGTTTTGAACTTTCTATGTCTGTAAGGGAGACTGTAAGTTTAATCTTATCTGCCCTGAAATACACTGGAAGAGTTACTTTAGATTTGTCAAAGGACCTTTCTCTATCCTCAGGAGGACTGATAAGTAAGCTGAATATTGAGACCTGGGAGAAGATTTGTGGGGGGAAAAAAGTCACTGTTCTGTGCTTGGAGACCAGAACTGAGGAAGAATGGCACTGGGGTCGGGAGAGAGGAAAAAGGATGATAATTTGGAATTGAATGAGTAGCATAGGATTGGACTGTGCTTCTAAGATTTAAATAAATGTAGATAATCCTCAAACAAATATTCATGATTCTTTGGGCTTATCCAGAAAGACATCTTTGCATTCAGACCTGCTGAGACTTCTGCTGATATTAATGATAAAAAAATTTCTGTTCCTTGCTGTCTTTGAGCTCCTGTCATAGTCTGTGGTTCAGGAGGAAGGCAGCATTTCTCAGAATTAGGCAGGGCAAATCCCAGCTTTCAATGTCCATTTTAGAACAGAAATTTTTTCTTCTGCATGAAGACTGTGGGTTGAATTCTTAGCTGGTATAAGCTGGGTTTTTTATTTGTTTCCATGGAGCTGTGTTAATTTATGCCAGCTCAAGACCTGACTCAGAATGTTTAATAAGCCCCTAATATCAGACTTTGCATTCCTCTGAAACCCTGTGGATACAGCCTTTGACATCACGAGAAGAACTCTCTCAGGATCAATGTACCTAAAACAAATAGCACTAGGAGCTGGAATGACTTGTCACTTGTATTTGTGAAACTGGCTGGATGAGTGGCATAATGAATTATAAGGCATTTGCCCTTTAACCCTAAGGACTGGAGTTCAAGTATCCATAGAGATCCCAAATGAAAATGAATATTTTATTTTTCTGTCATCTTATTGTGCTTCCCTGAATTATCAAACAATTCAGTGTTGGTGTGCCTGGTAGCAGCCTGAAAATGAAGTACGTTGAGGTCCTACTGTAGACCCCGATACAACCTCTGATATAGCCGCAAGTAGCTTCATAGCTAGAGATTCTGGCTCTTATTGATGGAAGCTGACTTGCTATCTGCTAGTTTGGCTGTTGTCAGCATTTATAATCTCATTTTGTGCACCTGAAATTGTACATGACTCACATGTTCAAGCATGCAATGACAAATATATTTGGAATAAAAAAATGTGAAAATACCATCCGGTGTAAGGAGGCTAAGCCATAGCTTGCTTTTGTATGGCTTGTATGTGGGATGGCTGTAAAAGCAATTCTTCTGTGGGTTTCTTCTGCTGCTTTGAAAGGGCAGTGAAGCTCTAGCTTATCTGGCTTGGTTGAGCAAGGCTCGTTACCCCTTCCAGCACATTCATAATATTTACACAGACTGTTGGTAAGAGATGCTGTTTATTCGCTACATTCCCCCTGCACTTTTCTGGCCTAACACCCGTGCCATAATACTAAAAGCTTCCAGTTGTGATGTAGTGCCAAAGTGCCAAGGGTGGCTATACTTTACAGCTCCTGGTTACTGATCTATTTTGATTTTTCCCTTCCCTTTTGCTCTTGGCTAGATGGCACTGCGTAATTTTCAATTTGGCAAAAAGGATATTTCAGGAAATAGTTGTGACTAGGAGCAGAGCAAGTTGGGAGGTGCAGCCTCCACCTCTATCCTTCCCGCTTTTCCACCAACTTACTCTACCATGAGAAATAATGACATTTCATCAGCAGCCTGATTTGTGTTTGTTTTGTAAAACTGAATGTTTCCATAGGGAAAGTGGAAAGGAAAAACTGTTGGGTTATTGGTTTTGGGGTTTTTTTTTTGTTGTTTTTTTTTTTTAATTAAAATGAAACAGACCAAAATCAACCGTTGCTCAGAGGCAGTTTGGTGTGTGTATCCTTTGGACTCACAGAGAAGGCAGGAGCTGGAATTTGGGTTGTTGAGAGCACTGCAGACCTTTCTTAAATATGCTTTCACAGAAGTGCTGCCAGCATCGTTGCTGGGCTCAGCTGTGGCTGTGCTGGGTCCACCCCAGCTGGGTGGCACCTCCTTGGGGGGGTGGAGGCCACCCCTGCAGCCCCCAGCTGCCAGCACCTTGCCAGGGACACCCTGTGCAGAGAGCTTTGCTGGTGAGGGCAGGATCCTTAGTGTACCTGAAAAAGAGCAGGCAGGTGTGTAGAGCAAAGGAGTTTGATACAAAAACTGCCTGCAGATGGGCTGGCTTCATGGAGCTGCAGGTAATGTATATGCAGTTCAGATCAGAGAGCGCCTTGTACCTTGGGGCATGAAATGGTAATATTTTGGAGGTCAGGAAGAAGTCATCTTCTGGTATAATACAGTACAAACATGGATGCTATCATTATCGGCATTCATGAGATATAGGTATTAGTTAAGTCTAATGACAAGTTTAAAGCTTTCTTCTAGTTTTGTTTGCTACTTTCGGAAGGTATGGTACTGGATGCACCGCAGATCTCTAATGCTGTGGTTGGATTAAGGTTTCAATAATGGTGCACCCAAGCATAAAATATTGGACTAACGAAATTACTGATCTTGTTGATGCCTTGACTCCTATTCTTTTCTTTCCCTTCCTCTGTTTGTAAACAGAGTGGCTTGAAGTCCTCCTTTGCAAAGGCCAGTAGGATAATTTATTTTCTAATAAACTCCATTCAGCTCACTTCTTCTGGAGGTGTTTTTTGTACAGACATAGCTACATGAGAACAAAGCATGGGGCTTTGGGAAATGCATTTACTTTGCATTAACTATCTGCAGAGAGAGCACAGACAAAATAATGCTTCTTGCTTAGCCTTTTCCTCCCCACTTCTGTCTTTTCCAGCCAGGAAAGTCATGTCACTTGAAACTGTCTTATTTTATGTAGGCATGCAGCTGGTCATGTATTCAGTGAAGGAAGCTCTCCAGGGCAGGCCTTGCTGGCTTCGGGCAGGCCATGATATCTGCTACTACAAGTAAGTGCATTTTTGGTGAATAATTTGTGGCTTCCTTTCCCCTCTGTTCCCCTCCTGTTAACTGTATTGATGTTGTTAACCTTTGGCCACCAGTGCCACCTGTTTCAAATGTCTCTAAATTGGTTCTAGTTCAATGTGTTATGTGCTTCCAGCTTCAGAAAACAGCTACAAGTGAGATCTCTATATTAGATGCCTGGGGAGAAACATGTGCAGAATTCACTTTCCTAGGAGGAAGGAGGAGGAAAGGGAACGGAGGATGCTCAAACCTTGGTGACGCAGCCAGGAATACAAGGAAGCTTAACACGCAAAGGTGGTGTAGTTGGCTTTTTCCCCTGTCCAGGAAGAAATGAGCTGGATGGAATAATTGTTTTTCTTCTGCACACATTGACTTTTCTGAGAGAGAAGCTGAGGAGCTAAAGAAAGGTTAGCGTATGCATAGGGGGTGGGTGTGTGTATATACATATATACACACACTATGTACACCTATATACATAGGTAGAAATAGACATATACATTTATTTGTGAATCTATCTCTATACCTTAGTATCTTTGTCAGCTTCCCTTCCCTGCAAAGCCAGAACTCAAATCCTAGAAGGCAAACTGCTCTGTGGACCACATGTATTGGCACTGTGCACTGTTTGTAGACCTGGTCCTGACAGCGGAAATGGTAGGGATTAGCCTTACTCGCTGTCATACAGGAACTTTTATCTTTCTACTGGGGCCAGGCACCAGTGGCGTAAAGGAGTTCTGACAAGCTCAGCGCTGATATTTATGCAAGTTCCCTGTTTCAGGCTGTTTCTGCAGTGTGTCAGCACCTCGGAAGAAAAACACTAGTTCAGTCTCATCTTTAACTTATATCTGAGCTGGAGCTTGACTCATGTGAGAAACATTCTCACCCAGGTATCTCATTTTCATGCAGAAAACTGATCCCTAATTCATTCTGGCTTTTGCAGTCAAAGGAGAAAAGTGCAGAGCTTGGGGTTTCAGTAGGTTGAATGAACCCTGCTTTACTTTCTCAAGGTTTCCAAAATGTTATCCACAACATTTATTAATTATTTTAAAGATAATGAGAGGGTTTTCAGGACTAGGATAATTGGTATGTTTTGGATTAGAAAATCTGTGCAGAGTTGAAGGCTGGGGGACAGAACAGAATAAGTAGGTGTGAGTAAATGTATTTGGTCGAGTGCCTGTGGGTGGGATGTCTGGGAATGATGTAGCCTGGGGTGGTGCAAGCAGTGAGAGGAGCCCTGCACTGGAAGAGGGAGGTCCTATGTTGAGGGTGAAGTGGTGGAGCATTATGAGTGAAGTTCACATGCTTTGTAATCAAATACTGCAGCATTTGGTGTTAATTCACTATTTTATCCTGGCCTTACCTGCCATGACCTGAAAGCTGGGGCTGAGAATGCCTGAGTGACAAGTTTTCCCTTTTTTATTTTTGTTCTTCTAATTATTTTTTTTATCATGACTCCTATTCACCAATTTGCATCACCAAAATGCCTCGGCGTCTCAGGACTCTATGGGTACTGCGTTAAGCACTGTATAAACAAACCAAAAGTCTGATCCTTGCCCCTAATGCCTTGCAGTTGAAGCGTAGGGCTTGGGCTACCTGAAGACTGTAGATAGGCAGGGAAATATGAGAAAACAGAAAGGTGTTAACACAATTAACAATAATGATAATTGTCTGGCATGGTAAGTAGTGGTCTCAGGACAGAGCTGAACTTTTCTCATGTTCTAAATGGTATTCTTCTCTTCATGAACTTATGTGATGATTTTAGAAACTGAAGTGAAATTATGGGCTTTCTCCTTGTAAGAAATTATATTTTTGTTGTAGTTCACAATTTTGTTGTTAGCTTCAGTGGTGGCTATGTTCACAAGTGAATTTGATAAGACAATAAACCCAAACAATGATAATGGGCTGCCTTCCAGAAGTAGCAGAGCCTCAAACTTGTGTTGATACAAAAAAATTCCAAGTTGTGCCAAATATCTGTGGTAATCACTTTTTAGGTTTTGTTGGGCTTTTTTTTTTTTTTGAGGGGGAAGGCGAAGGCTGAAGGCTTGGATTGTCCCCTCTCAACCTGGCATCCTGTCTGTAGCAATTTGAATAGCTATTTTATTTTGTTCCAAGTACTCTTCGCTAACCTTTATTCACCTAACCTTTTCTACCTCAAAAGCTAACATACTTTGGTGCAGTGGTTTCCCTTTGCATACCTGTAACCTGGCTTCTGTGAGTATGGGCTTCTGGTTGGGCAAACTTTATGTGCTGATTACCACAGCAGTGGCTTTTCATGTCATTAATGAGGCAGTTAGCATGCAGTGATTAAACAGCAGCTGACTTCCAAGATTAAACCATGATTGTACAATTAAGTTTGTAATCAAATTCTTGTTGAGAATGTCAGAAAATGGAGTTTTATTGATTTGGAATATTCTGTGTTTTCTAACTGTACATTGAATTATATGTCAACATATCTAGGATAGCTACTTGTCTTATTTACTGTACGTTCCAGGTTTACACATGTCCTTGTACCTACAATAATGTGCACACACACAAATGAACTCTCACCTCTGCTGAAACTCTAATCTTTTTGCTTCAGTGATTATAGAAGAGATTCCCAGTCATGAGAAGGTTGTACTGTGGGAGGGACTGTGAAGAAAGTATGTCTGGGGTTGCTCAGAGTAGGAGATGGGATTGCTGTAGTGATGTGCTGCTTCTGTTTTTTGGGGGAAAGAACTTCATTTACATTCACCCTGGTCACACGGGTATCCTGTGGTAAGACTGGCAGATTTTTAAGGGAACTTCATCTAATTATTCTTTTACCAAGAGTTATTAATAAATTTGGGAAAAGTGATATACTTGCAAAGATCAGGAACTCAAAGATGCCCTTAATTGCAACCTCTGAGCTGAAGGACAGTGGGAGGAAAGGCACATTTGCAAGATGTCTGGGTAATACATGTTGGCTGATCTTTGCTGACGTTCATCTTCACTGAAGATGGGATAGTTCACTCAAAGATGAATGTTGTGGCACAGCTCTGTCATCGTGTACCTTTCCCATATGTCTCACAAGAGTTTTTATGTTACGGAGAATATTAGCAGCGCTCTTGTCAAAAGGAAGCTGAGTGACACTTTCACTTTATTTTATTGCCTCTCCATGAAGTGACAGGATACACCCATGATAAACAGAGTTGCAGCTACTATAAGATCACTTAATTCACCTGTTGTCTTGGCAGCTTTTATGTGCTGAATAATATTTCTTTCCAGCAAATTATTTTAAGGAACAATGGCAGCATGCTGAATTGGTGACAATGTGCTTGTGCCTTTGGTTTCATGGCTCATTCTACGCATATTATCTAACCTCCAGCTCTTCCAGACAATAGTCAGTTCACAGATAGTAATGAGGTACATGGAGTGTTTTGTTCTCAGATCACCACTAAAGACTTGGCTGTTGGGTGAGCATAACGGTGTCAGAATTCGGTCTTCTTTTTTCTCTTCAGCATCTTTATAATCACATTAGATGAAATCATCATTATAGCATTAGCAGGGCATGTCTCGGTTCTAATGATATCTACAAGAGAGGGCTGAGACACCAGTCTCAGTCTGAGAGCACCTGACCTTTAAAATACGACTGAAGGCCTTAATAGCAAGATGGCTGTGGGAATATTCTGCTTCGACTGGGATTCTGCTGGCACTCTTGACAATAAAAATACCTTAACAGGGATTTGGCCCTTGAAAAGGGAGTTGTTGTGCATTTTCCAGTTCCTAATGTGGCAGACCCCAAAATAACAGCTGTTGCCCTGTAAATTGTTAAATACTGGGGATTTTTTTATGGTCTGAACCAGGGTGTTACTACAGCATACTGCACTTAGCAGCCACGCTTAGAGATGTAAGAAGGTCAGGGCATGTAAAACCAGGACACCAGACTCCAGGTGGTAGAAGGATTTTGGACAAAGCAAATGCATCAGCAGATTAAAAGTACTAAATAGTTTACTTTCTGTTTGGACTCTGTTTTGAAATGGCCTAGAAATCCAGGATATTGATATTTTCTTTGGCCATTTTAGTCTAAGCTGATACAATGCCATATTCCATCAGCTACCAGTCATTTTTACTATACTAAATGCTGCAGACAGGAAGTCTAAAGACGAGATGACCAAGAGATGTTGATCTTGTATCACTTGGTGCTTTTGAATTCCTGGTGTACAATCCAGCTCCTTTACCGACCTGCCTGTATCTTTGGCCAAGTGGCTTCACCTGTATGCGGCTCAGTTTCCCCATCTGTAAAGGATGGAAAATTCGATCTCCCACTCAAATAATGGGAATAGATAAATGGGCAGCAAGTTTTAATTAGATAACGCTTGCAAAGGTCTTTTAAGCTCAAAAAAATATTGTGCAGAGTGATAAGTAGTATTATAATTATTATTAACTTTCCATCACAGCTATGCTAGAAATATACTACCTGTACATTGTTTCTGAAGGAGAACAGCAAGCAAAGTGATTTCACTATTACAAAGTGACTGAAAGGCACAGTAGATACAGCTCGCATGCTGATTAAAGAAAACCCCACACTTCAGTCTCTTATTTTCTTTCCAATAATCAGCATATTTGTTTCTAGAGAGCATGTGATACTTTGAACATTTTTTTGAAAGAGAACACAAATAAGGTAGTGAGGACCAGATGTTGCTAAGGTCTTTTTTTGCTTCCCTCTTCCTTGCTTGTTAATTTGGGTTTCATGCTGGTATGGTAGAGCGTTGTGATTAAAAAGGGGTGAAGAAGAAAAACTATCAGCCTGGTGGAGGAACAAGGAGGCAATAGAGAGCCATTTTGAGGTGACAGCAGTAAGAGGAGAGAGGGAGGCAAGGAAGAAAATGCTATTTTTCTTTTTTCTCTTTAAGTTTCCTTTTAAAAGATTCACAGCTACTGCATTGTATGATGGATTGTGAGGAGACCAGATTATATTCAGTAAGAATACATGATCATTTACACTGCTTACACACAAGTGGTTTTTCTTCTTAATGCATGAGTGAAGAATATTGAATCCTCACAAAGCCACCTGTGAACTTCCCGTTACTACCAGATAGTTTGCTATAGATTGAAGCAGGTGTCAAGAAGTGATTCAAAAGCCTGGAAATATCTGTTCTGGGCAGGCAGTTTGCAGGAACTGCAGAGGTACTCAAAACAAGAATGAAATGTGCTGCTAAGCAGGGCAGTGAGTGTCGTGCATCGGTACTCTCTGGATCATGCCATCTGAGCACTTTCAGGAGTAAGGACCATTGACTACCAGTGTAGCATCAAGGTCAGAGGTGTCTGGTAGTGCAAAACATCTGGGTTAGGTGGCACTTTAGACAAGAGAGATATTTTTGGCTGCACAATTACAGACTATATAGAGAGAAGCCTTTACTGGAGCATTAGGGACAGGTGGGAATACTTCCCCCAATTTGTATGTAAGATATTTAGGCAGTATCTGCCCACAAAAACCTGCTTCTTCCTGCACCTCTGACTACAAATGCGACTTTTGAGGAGAGGACTCAGAAGATCTCAGCATTTTGTGACAGTTCTTTGTGAATAAGGTCATCTAACAATCCAAGTGACACTGAATATAATAGAGGCTGTGGAGATGAGTACTTTCTTTATGCACTATACAAGAAATGGTTCTTAATTATCCTTCACTGTCAAAATTAACAGGAACTAGACTAAATGTCATTGTCCTGACTTAAAAAAAAGAAAAAAAGACTCAAATCCTGGATCCACTGAAATACATATATAATAGCTAAGTAGATGTTTCTATATTTGTGGGTTCTTTTTTTTTTCTCTGAGTCTTTGTCCAATATTAAGATGGTTTATTTGCAAAAGAATTGTTGGGGTGAAGGGTTCAGCTGAGAATAAAATCATAGGCTTTTCAGTTTGCCACTGTGACTGTGTTCCTCTGCTATCTATTGATCCAGTCAGTATCGCTCACCCCACATGTTCCTAACTATTAAATTCAGGTGAAAACCCAGCAGCATTGTATTGTGTCGTCTTTATGAAAAAGAGCTGATTATTTTGGAGAATTTGACAAGAATAATTATCTTTTCTCTCCACCCCTTTGAATAAAAATGAACAGCGGCAAAATAAACTAGTATTGTAAATTTCAGGAGCTGAAATTGCATCTTTTGGTTGCCTCTTCTATTTTGCATTTTAATGCAACATTGATGATAACATTTGTCAAAGAAACCTCACAGTCCTTCGGAATCAGAAGGTTCGGCAACAGCATAATTGGTGCAATGTGGGAAAAATATTGTTTGAAATGTATTTATGGATGTGATTTGCTGCGAGGCTTCTCCCTAAAGTGCATGAATTGTCTCTTCATCTCTGCTGAAAGAAAACTTTCTTACTCAGCCTAAAGTAATTTCTTTATCAGAGTAGTAGACCTTGATGACCCTGAGCAGCCTCCCCCAGGGCCCACACCCATGGGCCCAGGAGCTCTATTTAAGCTCAGCCCTGGCCACTCAGTCCTAGTCCGAGCTCTTGTAGTGAGGCTCCAGCTCAGTCACCGCTGCGTCTGTGCTTTCCTGTGAACTCTGATCTGAATCCTGACCCATGGACAGACCTCCTGGCTTGGCCCAGACCCGCCTCATCACCACAAACTTGTCTGATGATCAGGATGTGTGGATGAAGCTGTCTGCCCCCCACCCCCGGCCTAGGCATGACCTGCTCAGGTACTGTGGGAGAGGACCCTGCTTGGCGAGGCCCCTGCTCTGCTGGATTCCACATTGAGCTCAGCTCCCCATCTTTTACGGAGTAACTAGTCCTTGCTGTTCCCTGACAGGGAGAGGCTCAAGCCTTTGAAAAGGAGGGATCCAAAAGAGAGGACTTTCTGGGTAGCTTGCAGCCTGCACATCTGTATGAAGTCACTTCTCTGTGTGCAGTCTCTACCCAAACCCACTCACCTCTTTCCTACTCAGGAAAGAGTCTTTGATATGTGAAATATTTTTATGTATGTCCTATTTATTTTTTTTATTCCTGGAATATCCCTTTTCTTCCTGTGGTGGAACTGAATGGTTGGTTTGGTAAGGTATTCAGATTTTCTAAATATCTAGGCTTTCACAGAATATTTTCACATGGCATTGTTCAGGGCTGTGAATAGGTACCTGCATCTCTGAGCAAGATAATTTGGATGTCAGAAGAAATACAGCAGCGTTAGCTGAATGCATTATTTTAAATACATCTGGAATGTGCTATATGAACTAGTATTAGCTGGTTTCTTATTTGCACCTTCACAAAATGAAACAGTTATTTTCCAATGAGAGCGCTCCCATCCCTCAGCAGCATGTGAGTAGCTGTGACTGGCTGCGCCCAGTACTGCCACACACAGTTCTGCCTCGTAGCTCCCTGCTGGTCTCTGTACTGCGTGAATCCCAAGGCACCATTGAATCTGGTGTACCGCCTTGGTCAGCGGTACTTATTGTCGTGGTCCTGTTTGCATGTGGAGCCATGGTTTCTCTAACTTTCCTTCTTTCATATAGCCTGTAGGTGCGTTGCTGTGTTAATGGATGTTGTTTAGCTCTCTGTTATGTTTTTGTACCTGTTCATTGCTGGGATTGGATTGATTGTACTTGCATGGGCCCTTCCCAGTCTTGGTACAACAACTGGTTGAGTTTGGAGCCCATCTACAGCATGAGATGAAAGCTCATTCAGGGCAGACATTTCTCAATGCTTCATTCTCTCAGGGCTGCTCCAAATGTGCATCTAGAAGTGAAAACCATCTACTTCCCCTCTCTTTCTCTTCTTCCAGAAACCACTACCGCTGCAGTGCAGCTGCAGGAGGCATGAGAGGAAAATGCTACTACACGCTCACCTTCAGCATCAAGTTCCCTCACAAAGATGATGTCTGCTATCTGGCCTACCATTACCCCTACACTTACTCCACAATGATGGTAATATTGATGTGTCTATCTAGATAAGCTAATGGGCCTGACAGGGTATGTGTAGATTTTGAGACAGTGTAGAGGACTGTTTTCATAGGCAGTTAATGATCATGATGCTGTCATTATCTTGTTTGGAGCTGCAGCCCATGCCAGCTCTGAGGCCCAGAATGCTGTAGGAGAAAAGAAATTTGTTTGGCATAAGCTGGGGTACAGACCCTTAGTGCTTATACAAGTTATAAGACAAACCGAAGATGTCTGTTTAGAGTTGCAGGATCCTTCTCCTGAAGGAGTGGAAAGTAGGGGGCTAAAGCTGATGGCAACTCAGAAGGTGAAAGCTGCCCACTCCTCCTGGCAGAGGGTAACAGCTCAGCTTTCAAGGCTGCACCCAGCAATACCACAGTGCTGGACCTCATAGGAATGCTTTGTCAGCTGTTTCCTCTGTGCTAGTTGGATTGTCAGGAGGCATTTGTGACACCCCCACCCGTGCTGTCAGTATGGAAACTAAAAGAATACAAGTCCAAGGTGTAAATTGTATTATTGAGTTGTACCAACTTTGCTTTCTGAGGAAGGACTTGTTTTCTGCAGTCTTTTCTGGCCAAGGTGGATGGTAAAGGAATTTTCTGGGAAATGCATCCAATGTGTTTTCTCTATGATTGATGTAGGAAAGTGCAAGATCTGAAAGGGAGGTGGGATAAAAGAAGGGAAACGAATAGTTCTGAGAGTAGCTTTGCTTTGTTGTTAAAGATGAGAAAGATGTTACTGAAAATGAAGACACGCAGTTCCAGTAGGACAGTTCCCCTTCCTTCTCATCTTAATTTCCATTGTCAACCCTTTTTCTTCTGGGCAATGAATGCCAGTGTGGGCTGGTGAAGTTTGGGCTCATGCTATTTTTTTTTTTTTTTTTTTTTTTGTAATGGTATTAGCTTGCCATTACTAGAGATGAAAGACTATGCTTTCAAGGGAGACAATGTTCTGTCCCGCTTACTAGCCATGCTGCTTGGCATGCCAGCATAGTTAGGCTTAGATTAATTCCCACTCAAACAACAGTCTCTTGTCAACTGCTTTGCATCCCATTATAGATGTTCAAAGAAACTGCTTCCAATATCTGGGAGAGGGCCAGTCAAGCCTTCACAGTCCAAAATATGCCTGCCAGCTCACTTCTCATTAGGCTTATGGGTACCAGTTACTCCTCAAAATCAATGCTTCTGTAGCAGGGTTTGACCTATAGCCTTGAAGGCATGTAGATACTACAGTCTGCAGGGGAAAAGACAAATGCAATACTGAAGAATTGGGTGGACTTATTCACCACTATACTTTATTACTGAAATGCAGTGCCTCATCATTATTTTACTGTTATTGATTTCTATCTTCTGCTGGCACAAAAGCAAGAGAGACTTGGAGAGTTTGTATGCTCTGGGAATCCCTGAATATCTCACCTGCTCCTGAATGAATAGAATAGAGATGAAAAAGATGCTATTCCTAGACTTGCAGGGCCAAGTCTTGAAGTATTTCACTGGCTCTTCAAATAAAATGTTCATTGAAGTTAAAGGGAATTTTGCCCCAGGAAAAGTTTAAATGAACTCAGACTCAGTAAGGACGATAAAGTTTGGTAAATGCGAATTATGGATGGAAAAGATTGATAGATTTTTCATGTCCAGCTCTTTAGCCAAAGCACAATTGTTGTCTCTAATAATTCTAAAAGGCTTCTTTGCTTGGACTAATTTAAAATGTCAAGTGATGCAATTTGCACATTTCCATGCTACTTTAATTTCCATAGTAAATAAACTAAATCAGGTTTGTGCACCAGTAGATTTCATTTTTAAAGCATTTGTCCACTAGTGAAGTATGTTGGTTTTACATATCAGTAATAAATTAAAAGTGATTATGAACCCAAGGGCTCAATTAAATACATAGTGCTTTGGGGAAGAAGATAAACTTGTATATAGAGTTAGCAATTCGAAAATGTTTTAAAATATCATATATATTTAATAGTTACAGGCATATTTACAGGAAATACACACTGCAGAATCCTATTTGAACTGGATGCACTCTGCAGTTCATTACTTTTTGTCCATTAGTAATTACATTTATTTTATGAACAGTAATTTATCTATTTTTACATCACAGTGTTAATTGTTTGGATATCTAGCTGAAATCTCTGTGGCAGCTATACCCAATTAAGTTTCACTGGGTACTAGGAACATAAATAAATGATTATATTGAGTTCTCTGTATCTATGCAAGACCATTAGATGCGTCTGATAATTGAATTTACTTTATAGAGCAGTATGTTAATTGTTTTATGACATAGATGACTGTAAACTTCAGTTCTGTGTTTGCATTCAAATGGATACTGGGAGAGCAGTCTGAAAGACAGGAAGCTCTAAGGTTTGAGGGACAGGAATGTCTTGTCCCATAAATAGTTAAAATAAGCCTTGACTTGTAAAGACAAAAAGTTACCACATAAGGGTTGTAAGGAATTGGTGCGTTTTGGTTAAAGTACTGTTAGGACAAGTGTGCGTACTGTAATATACCTATTTCTACCAACTGAGAGACAACCGGTGTCCCACAACCCTTAGCAATGCCCTGCGATGGGATTACTTACACTAATCTTGCTACTTGCAATTACAATGTAAACAGAGAGAACTACACGTCATCTGGTGTGTGGGTGACAAGTGGCTATGTGTCTAATGAGACGATCAGAATTTGTTCCAAAAAGTCTTTTTTTTTTTTTTTTTAAGCTGCCAATTCTTTTTCTCAAATTTCTCAAGAAGCTGCTGGACTTAAGAATTGTGTAAAACTGCCATAAACTTTGCGGGGAGAAAAAGAAAATCTCCTTTTTAAATAACTTCTTGGAAAGACTCTCTTCAAATTTCCCACTACTGATTGTACAAAATGTTGTTTTGATGTAACTGTTTGGCTGCTTCTGCTGTGGACTTGTTCCTGAGTTTCACTGGCATGTGCTTGACAGATAACCAGGCAGTTCCATAAATGCTCAAAAATGGTGAATTTTCTCACGTTTCTGCACAGTTCCTATTAGAATATAAGGAGTAGGCAGTTCTCTTTGGGACTTCATGTATGCACAGAAGTTCCTTTATGCTAATAAGAGAAGCACCTAGAAATCAGTCCGGAAAAATGATATAAGAGTAACAGTTCTCTGCAGTTTCAGTGAACTGGGATGTATTCTGAATGGTTTGTGCATATTTGTGGGATGTCAAAGGTGATGATATTAACTGGCAGAAGAGAGAAGCTGGGAAGTTAGCAAGAGATGAAATTAGTACCAATAGTAACACACAGCTAGTGGAATAAAATCAGATTTTATAGACCGTGAATTCATTTATAAATCTACTTCCTTTCTTCTTTCTCAGTCCCATCTTGATATTCTGGAACAAAACAGGAACCCCAAGAAGGTTTACTGGAGGCAGCAGACACTCTGCCAGACACTAGGAGGAAATGTTTGCCCGTTGCTCACGATCACTGCCATGCCAGAATCTAAAAAAAGAGACGACTTGGAGCAATTCCGTAAGTAGCCAAATGAAGCATTAAAAAAGATGCTGGCAAGTTGCGGTCAAGTCAGCAGTGGCAATGACAGTCTGTTTTGTGAACGTGTTGGTTTTCTTGCTTTTTTCATTTTGGAAAAAGAAATCTAAATATGGGGAATATCCAATTACAATGGTCTTTTTAAAATTACAGATTTACAAGGAGGAGGGAGGAGAGCTGACACCATTTTTTACTTCAAATTTTTCTTTAATGATCTGAAACGATGTCAAAGGTCAATATAAAATATCTCCGATAGAAAGAAACCATGTTCAAGTAATCAATTCAGCAAGAAATTTGATTTTTTGTGTGTGTTGATGTTCCATATTGAAATGATTTATGTATTCGGAGGTCTCAAACTTGCCAAAAAAAAAAAAAAAGTACAAGATCACTCTTTCCCAGCTATGGGCAGCAATTGAAGTCTTCTGTGTTCTGGTGAAATTCTAGCTCCTCCAACGTGCCCAGTAGATCCGTCTGGACACAATACAGTTCCTTACATTCTGTCAGAGTCCTAAGCAATGGTGTACAATCTAATGATAAATATTATAACTGTCATGTTATATCTAGAGGTCATTATTTTTCATTGTGAAAATCAAAGATTTAGACCTTCAGCGAACTTGATTAACAAGATTAACATATGCAAGTTTCTGTAATCAACAGCAAATGATAAGAAGATTCTGGTTAGCTTTGATTTGAGAGCCTAAATGTCTATTTATATGTAGGTTGGCTTTTTTTCTCGAGTCAGTAACAAGGCATAAACTGATTTTTTTAATCTCTGCTCTTCACACATCTATAACACAGGTTGAAAACTTTGAGGGAGTGTGGAAATTTAAATTGTCTTAAGATCTTTTGGGATGTTAAGCAAATACATATCATTATCTCACCAAGGTATTAGGCTAGAAGCATCCAACGGGATTCTGTGATATGAACCACATTTCTAATTGCAGAATTCTCCTTTCAGGGGTACGTGGTGATATGTGAGTAGGACTCCTCATAATGTCCGTGATACATGCATAAACTAAAAAGAAGCTCAAATATCAGAGTTGGTGAAAATTATTGCTGTCTTTCCTCGTTGAGGTTTAGAGCACAGTGACTGCAGCTATGCTGACATTACAGTGTAATCATCCTGAGCTCATACCTTTGTATTATAATAATTTTATTATAAATTGAGCATTTACCCTGACTTAGCAAATTTCTGAACATGAACGTGCTTTACTAGGTTGAAATCTTAAAGCAAAATCGCCAAGTACAGGCTACATGGGAATTCATATGGTACGTGCACGTACGCAGCTTCAGTGGTGGAAACTGGAGGCAGTGTCAGAGAGAAAATTGGATTGTTGGTGTTGCTCTTAATAGTATTATTTACACTACAGTAGCACATGATTAGGGGGTTTCGCTGTGGTGGGTGCTGTCCACACCTGACACGAAGAGATAATTCCTGCCCTTAAGCACTTTTGTTCCATGATAATGATGATATAGAACAGAAAACCAGTGAGTGGCTGTTGTGGGGGGGGGGAGGCTGGTTATATAAAGAAGCCTTTGGCACACTGCACGTGATCACCTGGTTAGATGTTAGCTGTCGACAGCAGTTTTTAAACCTTGTGGCAGAAGGTCTTCATAGGGCAACTGAAAGAGTAAGTTGAAATATTTTATTTGAGGATTGGAGCCATCCCAGAGACACACGCAGCGAACAAGTTTTTCTGCCCAAGTGAGTATGCCTTTCCAATGAAGGTACAGAGCAAAAGCTAAGCTAATGTTTGGATTTATCAAAGGAAGGACTTGAAGTGGGTCAGTCACATGATGAACAAATATGTTAAACACTGAATTCAAGCGCCTTTGGCTTTAAAAGGACTTTCTGAAAAGTGTGTTTTGTGATAGGAAAGCAAAAAACAATTTCAAAGTCTCCAGTGTTTTTGTAAAACAGCATTCTTGCTTTCTGACCAACCCCACAACATGACTGGGTCTGCAGTCATGCAGATACAGTAATCAGGATGACAAAATCTGGAAGAAAATCGCAGGTCTGTACCAATGGAACTAAAGCAGGAATAGTTAAGAATGTTTACACCTTTGGCACCAGAGACAAGAGGGAAACATAACTGCATATGCTAATAATGTGCTAGACTTGATACCATCTCCAGCCCTTGGGGCTAGCCCTGAACTGAAACCTTACGGTGCCAGGTGTGGTACAGCACAGGAGAACGGCTGGCCTCTGTGCATGCAGACGCAGCCTGTATTCATGGCAATTGAGAGGCACAGATGCTGAAACGACAATCATGAGGAAATGACAACACAGTACTGGCCAATGCAACAGTACCCCAAGAGTCACACTGCTTTTAGGGATTATCATGATGTAAATGTGACAATATTAGGAGGCGTTGCCATTTTCTGGAGCGCTGTATTGTCAGTGTATCAGGATGCATCTCATGGTGTTAAAAGAGCGTCTGGCAGGTTTCCAAAGGTCATTAACCTGTCTATGAAAACAAGGCTTGTCTTATTCAGCACAGATTTGCTGAAAGTTTCATAAAGGATCTATGAGCAGTTTGGACAGATACTTGTTTTGAATACTTCAGGCTGTTGTAATATTCAGCATCTGGGTTCAAATTCCAATTATGTGGCTGAAGTCCTCTTTATTTCGTTATGTGAATTCAGTGGGAGCTTGTAGTTCTGACCAAAATGCCGTGAAATCATGTTCCACTAAACAACTTTTCCTCTGAAGCTTTGCAATGCAATAAGATTGAGGGCTTCCTAGATCTATCCATGAACCAATTGAACTCAATCAAACCAAAACATGTAGAAAACACAGTTGTCTGAACTGAAATAGCAATTGTTTGGGGGAAAGACAGTGTCACGGCAAGGCGACACAGTTTCTCTCAAGTTTCCAAGACTATAAAAGTAAACACCGATACTCTTAGGTGATGAAAATATTTGTTGTTTTATCAAGTGGAAGAACAGCAAGGCAACACACCATGTTTTGTGCTGTGGGGATGCCTCTAGGCAAATCTGAATAATCACGTATGTGCTTATTTTGTTTAAGTAGCTTGGATAATTATGGCTTTTGGGGACGCACTTAGCCTAATTTGTGCTGCTTTGTGTGGCTTTGATCAGCAGTTACTTCTCAGTTTCCTCGTCTTGTGTATGACATGCCCTTCTTTCTGTGAAGTGGTCCAGCTGATGGAAAGACCTATTCGTCAGTATTTTCCATGCTAAAAACATAACTTAAAAGCAACAACTTAGAGCTAAATATGAAGGGACCAAAGGGTGGAGGTTTCCCCAGTAATAACTCCCATTGGTTTGTACAGTTTCCATGCGTAAGTTTTTCAGCTTGAGAAGCGATGTGGAGCTCCAGCACTGGGGAACTTGGCACATGAGTGATGAATAAAAATTGATAACCCTTGCGCTTTCCTTCTGGTTCTGGCCAATTCATAGTTTTCATGAGCTATAGTCATTTTGCTTTCCTATCAAATTCGTTATTTCTCCTTTATACATTTGTTAATCTATACCCTGAGAGATTCTTTTCAGTAACACCAGTGGCACAGGTAAAACACAAAGCTCGCCAGGACTTCGTAGCTGTTGCACATGATTGTACTTAAATACTCTAAATCTTTCTCTAGTTATAGACACATGGGGAATGGGAAACATCACTGAGGAAGAGGCATTGGGTGGGTGAGGAGTGCTAGGAGGACAACATGATAGGAGTGCAGTGGGAAGGAGTTATTGCCATACTGGAGATGCTGACAGAGTGGGAGCGGCCCAGGGACAACGAGGGCATGGCATCCTCTGTGTCAGCTGTGCTTTATTTTCCTTGCTCAACTCTTTCAGATTGGTCTTGTCAGGCTTTTGATTAATGTGGCCCTAGGATGGTTAAATTTGTCTGAGTTAAATTTATTAACGTGCGCCTTGTTAATAGGAAGCACAAGCCATGCATGCTTGCAGGGACTGCACATTCACCACATTCTGAAGGGAAGAAAAATGGGCTGCTGTTTTCCTTCATTATGCCTTGTTTATGTGAGGCTTTGATATTCACTTTAGGCTCCTTTCTCCTTTCTCTCTTTCCATATCCCCTTTCTGTGATGGTGGTGTACTGAATAATTTTTATTAAATGCTCAGCTCTGGAACTGATATGAAGAAAGAAAGAAGCGAGCCAAGAACTCTTTGGCTTCCTGTGCTTTGCATCTCGGTCAGGCAACAGCTCAGTTACAAACAGCACAGCTTCCGTTCACACTTGATCAATGTCTGTGGGTGCCTGAAGACTGCAGCAGAAAGTCCGAGGACGGTCAGTGGTCCCTGCTGGGCTTTGCAGCTCCATAGACTTGTATAAACAGAAACTGGGACAGTCTCTCTTCTTGTTTTTTGTTATTTTAAACTTGCCCTTCCTGCCATCATGTGAAGACTGAGTATCCAGCAACTAGGAATGTCTTTACTGCTCATTCTAACTGAAATATCCCCCATAGTCTTGTGATAAAGTCATTAGTTTCCCATTCTGTGTGTGGGAAGCACCAATGATGAGACAAAGGGACTGGTTTTTGTCTCCTCTGTTATGTGTCTTTACCATGTTCCTCTTTCCCTTCTCCTTATTCCTTCTTACAAAGAGTTAGACTCTGCAGATTTGACTTTCCATATTACGTACAGAGCGTTTTCTTGGAAGACTGTAGCCCTTCTCAGAATTATTTAACTCCTCTCCCCTTCCCCCCCACTACAAAAAAAAAAAAAAAAAAAAAAAGAGAAAAAGAGAGTTTTCTGCAAGTTTGCATGTGTGGTGAGCCTGCAAGCTCCACTTGCCTTAGATATTGAATAATCACATATGAGCATTTGAAAAAGAAAGAAGTTGGGGAGTGGAGAGGAAAGAATGGTTGAGCAGGCATTTACTCTTCGGTGATTTTGTTCCTGGATATGTTAAGTCTAGTCTTAGACATTGCCTGATTAGAGTTAAAGACACTTTTGAGGGAGAGCAATTCCCAATATTTTTCAGAGCATTCTCTAATGAATGCAGAAACAGTGGGAAGGATAAAGCTTCTGATCTTGGTGCCAGCTCCCTGCTCGATGAAGTTAATAGGTGCTTGCAGAGCTCTGGTTTTCTTGGGTTTGCCACACACAGCCCAGTGAAGGCAGCGTTAACAGCACGCACGTATACTCAGTAATAGTTTGCAAACCCTTCATTCGTGGTGTGATGCACACAAATGTGCAGTATGTAACTGTGTTGTACTAAACTCCCTGGCAGACAGCTCATTAGACCCTGCAAGCCATAGGATACTGTTGTAAGTGGCAGAGCAAATGGGCAGATTAACTCTTCTAAGAAGTGTAAGTAAAAGATCTAAACACTCATACACAGGCGATGATAGAATTGTCTTCTAGTTAAGAAAGTAGAGGACACCGATATCTTGCTAATGTTAACAGTGATGTAATTAAAACCACCAAATGCAAAATGACTGATCAGAGGACAGTTTACACTGCACTGTTTTGAACTTGCCATATGCGTGTTCCTCAGGAGGCGTTTCCTGGCTGTGCACCGAGCTGGGGTGGGTTAGCTCTCTTGCCTTTAGTCGGAGAAGGGAAAGGTGAGGACGTCTCTGAAGTGACGCAGAGTAGGTGCCGTTCTGGTTAGCGCTAATAGAGAGGAATAACTGAAACAGTCCCAAAGGAATTCCTTACAGGAATGAAGACTTTGAGGGGTCCAGGGTGGTACAGCAGTACACCACTTCAGCCGATGACCACCAGCATTGCTGTGTTCTCAGCTGAAAGATATGAGCATCATCAGATATTGCCATGGGGCTTAATCCTGCATCCACTGAGAACAGTGTCACTCTGCACAGTGGGGTGGGACAGTCATTGTTTATCACAAAGTAATTGCAAAGTTCTTTTCATGGCTGGTCATACTGTTGTGATTCCCATTAATAATACTGATTATGCAGTGTGTTATGAGTATTTCCCCCAGTCAACACACCTGATGAGTGTCCTTTTAGCAGTGCGTAGTGTTATGGAACTGAATTGTGGGGTTTCAAGTTAAACCTAAATGTCCCAGCTAATTAGCAGCAGTGGTGAGGACAATTAAACAAAATATGATGCTAGCAAATGGATTTACATCTCTAATAGCTATCACTTTTAGCTGCTCTTCTGTCATCACATGTCCTCTTTATGCAAGGCTGGGGAAACCATTATGAATATTACCATAAAGAGATAATGACACCTGCTTATCTTAAAAGTAGTCTTTTGGGGAGTTGAAACACATTTTCTATCTGAGTGTAAGCATGTTTCTAAAGATGGAGAGAGTAACATTTTTGGGATAGGTATGGCAGGATGCATGTGCCCTTTGAATTTGCAGATGCTCCCAGAACTAGAATGAGGGATAAAGTGAGACTAATGAGGTGTGTTTACTTGGTCTCATCTTAAGCCTACAGAATCAGAAAGATATAGTTGCTGAGAGAAATATTCTGACATTTCTCAATTTGCTTGTATAAGCTGTTTAGATGGTTGTTTTGCAACTTTGATCTTTTCTCAGAAAGAAACAAGCCCCTTACCTTTAAATATAATTTGCAGCAAAGAGCAGTTCCTGAGCAAAGAATAGCAGAGGATGTGAATTGCAGAGGCCACTTATGCAGGATACTGGGAAATAATGATCATGTGGAAAATGTACACAGTTTAATTAAGCACATTGATTAAATCAATATGATTCAAACAGCTTAGTGCTCCAATCAGCTTAATCTCATTAAATGTAATTCAGGCCTCAATAATTGATTAATAATGCATTATAGTTTATGAATTATTGACTCCAAGTTATTATAACTGTGCCTGCTCCCTGCATGGCAACCAGTGTTGCATGTTAATTATGAAAGGCTCAAGCTCTCTTCTCTTGAATGGCTTTTTCAGAGCTGGAGATGACATATCTCCTAGTGAAACAGGGATCAAATTAGATCAACGCCTTATTGGAGTTAGTCCACCCCAAAGGAAAATGCACTCTTTAAAGGAAGCTCTCATCTAATAATGTTGAAATAGTGAGGCAGAGTGACCTGCTTTGATTGGTAATGATGTTTCAAGCAGCCAGAAGAACTGCCTGTAGCAATTCAGCTGGAGTGCTAAGCTGGCATTGTGCTGGTTGGAAACAGTTCACAACAGCAAGTGCATCTGTTGTTCTAGTGTCATTGCATGCTATACCTCCTCCAGCACACATGAGCACAGTATAGCCAACGCTGCAGAACCCTTAGGTCACGTTTGTGTGCCAAGTATAGAGCAATCCAGTTCCCCATATTTCTCTGGATGCTGAGTGGTTTCTGTAAAAAGGACTGATAGGCTTTTATAATGGCATTTCTGCACTGCAAGTGTCATACAAGAAAGAGCTATTGCTACTAGTGATGAAAGTCTCAGGAGAGAAACCAAGAACTGAAGACAGCTTCCGGTCCTCAGGTGGCCCCCCTGCATTTCCACTGAATGCGAACAGAGGATGTTGTCTCAAATTGCAATTGGGACCACGTTAAGTGTCTAGATAGCCAGAAAGACAATCTTATACAGAAAGAGACCACTAGCATTATGTTTCCTTTAAGTATTCCATTTACAGAACCTGTTCTGCTTTTTCTTTTCATCTCTTCTCCACCTCTATGCCTTATTTGTGATTATAGTTAAAAGTTAGCAGATTTTAGGGTGTATAGAAATTGAATGAGATGATGATTATAGCAAACTGTGGAGAAAAACTTTTTTTTTTTGCTTTATTTTGGCATCTGCAACAGTGATTTTTGTATCTGTGTATTTCCTTGAATTGAAGATTTGCTCCTGATTTGCAGGGGTGCCAGGTAGAGGCGCTGGTTCCTCGCCTGCTTTGTACCAAACACTTTGCTTTTGGTGACAGGAAGACTCAGCTGTTGTGAAAACTGTGATCCTGTTTTAATGCATTAGTGAAGAAAGGCTGAACAAAACTGTCATGTATTCTACAGTGCTAAATAATTACAGAATTGAGAATACGATTTTTTTTCCACTTGAATAGGTAGTTTATCGAGCATCTGAAGCCAAAGCAATGATCTCCAGGTATGCAACACTGATGATGTGTGCTCTAAATTTCTCAAGATTGTCTTTCCGTTTCAAAAATCCCTTCTCTCTCTTCTTTCTGATATCCCAGTCACAACATTGTGGCAGCCCACTGCAACAAGAGCAGACAGATTCCTGCAAAACTATGTTCCGCTTTGAGTATCCAGTCTACCGCCATAAAGGTGGAAACTGGTTGAATGGAACATGAAATTTGTGAGACACACACACATGGCTGTCTGCAGACCGAGGCCAGTATTTTTCATGATGTATCAACAGCTCTTCGAATCCCAGCATCTGGTGGAACTCACTCAGCCAGCACAGCTTTGACACCACGGTCAGCCTTCTGTGAGTTTGGCAAAACGCATATTAATATATTGAATCCAATTAGTCAAGGCAGCAAGCAATGCACAGAAAACACTGAACAAGGATGCTAAAAACACTTTGAAGCATAGGCAACCACAGTGCTTCCTGCAAAGGGAGAAAATAAACGTTGAGGTAATCTCTCTCTCTCCCCCACCCTTTGCCTTATGCCACATGCTAGCAGAACATCCATCCGAAGTGAGCTAACTTATACTGCAGTGGCTGCTCTTCATTCATCTCTAGTTTTCTGCTTTTTTTTTTTTAAATAACCTTCCTTTTGAAATTTGGAGATTTGTTCTAAGCCCTCCTCTTCTTAGGGGATAGTGCTACAGAATTTTCTGCTGTTTCTTCAGCACTTGTTCCGTTGCCTTTTCTTCTTTGAATTACAAGAGCCTCATCTTTGTCCCAAGAGACTTGAAACCTTTGCATGTCCTTTCCAGACAAGAAATAGTCTGATTAGCAACAGCATTTTCTGGAACATAAGTTAGCAAGTCTTTTTGGTTGGTATGAACTTGGACTAGAACATCAGTAGTGCTTAGCACTACTGTCTTCCAGAATATCAGAGCCTTTTCTGATACACTAATGAATTAAACATCTGGAAAATCTAAACCAGCACATATCTTAGTCATAATTATTTTCATTTGTGATTGGTTTGTCAAGTGCCTCACAAGTGCCTTCTCACAGGAGTGTGGTACTACTTGTATTTTTTATAAGGCATTGAAAATTATGAATGAAACTGAAAAAGGTTTTTAGTTATTTCTTATGTTGCTTTGGCAATTTATAGCCAGCTGCTTGGAACACGCCCATCTCACAACACCCCAGTGCCCCAGCCCCATTGCAGTGGAGCTATTTCCGTAGGAGTGATAGGTTGCCAAAATTCTTGCCTTAACAGAAGGGGAAAAAAAAATTCATCTTCTCTCCCTTAGGTGGAAACAATTTGGGAAAAACCTGCAGATGCTGTGCTTCCAATGGCCAGTCTGTGTATCTGGTAGAGGCATTGAAATACAGCCCGGCAGAGCCCCCAGGCAGCTTTTACTCCCTCAAATAGTGAACAAGCATTGAACTGCTACTAGGTTTTTGTTATCAGCTTCAAGTCATGGCATGGAAAAAAACCAACAAAACCTATTTCAGGCAGCTGCACATTTCCCATGCCTGGCCATAAATTCCAGTCACACATGGTCCCGTGGGGCATACGCTAAAAGGTCAATGTGGTACTGTATAAATTAGCCAGAGAAGCATTCGAATTGAGTTAAATGTGTTATCAATGTGACAGAGATGGGCTCTGTGAGGGAGGACGTAATTTTAGGGTCAGATTGACTGCAGAGACTGAATATTGTTACGAGCGCTACGCTTACTAAGGGGTGAAGAGTTAATGCTTGTGCCTCAAGGTAAAAGCAGAGGTCAGGAAGGGGTTTCTTCCAGCTGGTCACAATATTGCCCAATTGGCCATGTGTCTTTGTTGTGGTGTAACCCTAGCCGGTAGCTCAGCACCACACAGCCGCTGGATTGCTCCCCCCACGGCAGGATGGGGGAGAGAATCGGAAGGATAAAAGTGAGAAAACTCGTGGGTTGAGATAAATCATAGAATTATAGAATGGCCAGGGTTGGAAGGGACCTTAAATATCATATCTTCTAACCCCCTTGCCATGGGAGGGTTTATATGCTGAGCCTGACGTCATATGGTATGGAATACCCCTTTGGTCATTGGGGTCAGCTGTCCCAGCTGTGTTCCCTCCCAACCCCATGTGCACCCCCAACTACTCGCTGGTGGGGTGGGGTGAGGAGCAGAAAAGACCTTGGCTCTGTGTAAGCACTGCTCAGCAATAATGAAAATATCTCTGTGTTATCAACACTGTTTACAGCACAATCCAAAACAGCCTCATACTAGCTACTATGAAGAAAATTAACTCTATCCCAGGCAAAACTGGCACAGTCTTACTGCACAGGTTATTGTTTTTCAAAAATTAGAAGGTCTGGAGCACCTGCTGATGCAGGATATAAAGTGGGTTGGCCTGAAGGCAGTTGGGTTTGCCCCTCAACACCTGTGTTAAGCCAGTTGCTGCTGGTTGGTAGAGCGGGAGTCGTGGATGGTGTGGCAGCCTGTGGATTGCTCTCCCTTCTTGAATAAAAGGCTAGTAAGGAGGTTTTGCATGGCCCCTGGGTTAGAAACCTGCTGTAAGGTAAGAAATTGGAATTTTATAACAGTAGAGGTGTTGCTTGTGTGTGGGTTTTTTTCAATTTTTATTGTCTTCTCTGCCCTATCTGCTCTCTGTGAGGCAATCGAGAAGTGCTCTAAGGAGAGAAGAGCTGCTAGGCTCCCAGTGACCAGTTGTTCTCCTGTTTGTTTGTACCTCCTCATTGATAATACTAGGCAAGCTGTGGTCAGAGAGCGAGGGGCAGGGCAGCTGGTAGGCTGGTCTTGTGAAAGAGTAATCCGTAGCTGGAAAGCTCGCACAGCGTAGCACGTGTACCCGCTGCTGCCAGACCCAAACAATTGTGTTTGCCATTGTAGAGCAGTTTGTCTCTGGTTCAATATTTTTTTTTCCTTTCTGGACTAGAAAGGCTGTGCTGATATACAGATTGAGCAAGATACATATTGCTTTCTGATGCCTGATGATCTTGTGGGAACAAACTGGTTTTTGATTTGTACTGGATAGCAAGATTGGGCAGAGTGGGCTCTGCCACTCTTCTGGTAAACATTTGCTTTTAGTTTGGGGACGGTTTAGGGGGAAGAGGGTCAAGTCTTGCACAGATTGCGTTAAAGAATGGCTAAGCTGTGCCAGAAACCGGAGTGCATCCTGCTAACAGGGAAGCCTGCTACTCTTAGGTGTTTTTTCATGATCCTGTGAGTCGTGCATTTCTCGCTCTAACAACAGGCTTCTGCCATGCACAGGCAAACCCTTCCTCAATACGCAGAACTAACAGACTGTCAGGAAACAGAGCAGGTGGCATTATAACTTCTATGTTGTTTTCACCTTTATTCTTCTAAACTGGGAAGTGTCTTGATGCTTTTAAATCTTGGCTGACTGGTTTGGAGAGACCATCGATTGCAGCTTGCTTTAAAATACAAAAGTCATTCACCTGATACCTTAAGGCTTTGAAAACTTTCTGGAAAACAGTGTTCCAGTTTCTGGATTTAATGTTCCAAGCTACCCATTTTTGTCTGATAAAGGCTGACCTAGCTAGTCATGTATTAAAAGTGATCGGAGTTTTTTGGATTGTATGGAAGAGCTTTACTGCACGTTTGCCAGAGCTGCAAGTAGGTAGTTTGTTCAGCTGCTTTGCCCACGTCCACATGAGGGGGTCTATGCTCATGTGAAACATAGCAAATGGTATTTCTCTGTGCTGATCCTAATAGTAATCTACCTGACAGCTTTAGCAAGTGAGGAGGCATTTTTGCTATACACTGTGTGCGTTTGTTTTTCTCCTGTTTTTGTATCTGTAATTCTGAACACCTGCTATTTCTAATTCCCACCTGTGCCTTGATTTTGCTGGGAGAATCTAGGCAGTTTTCTGCCTGACCTGTTTAACTGAGTTTAATTTCTCTAATTGGAGAACAGGCTCCATTGCTATGTGTCTGCTGCAGCCAATCTTATACCATTAAAATAAGCACAGCAATATATTCAAACTAGTAGTTTGCTGACACTTCTTGTTGCTTATAACTGACAGATTCTAGAAACAAGTATTTGTGATTAATGGGATGCAATTATACAGCAATACTAAAATGAAATGGGACTAAAAATACCCCATAATGATTTTTAAAATGCTGTTCTGTTAATGAGAGGATTTGTCCATCTCTACATCAAAGAGAAACTTGTTAGCTCTCTGAGCTTGCCCACCTGTTTCTAATGCAGAAATAGAAATTGCTAATAAACAAGTGGAGACAGCTGCTATGTTCAGACTGCAAATGTGCTGATAAGATCAACGAGTTGATGAGTGACATGGTAGATACTGCAAAGTGCACCAGTGTTCGCAGAGAGCTAAACTTGGACTTCTGTATCGTTTCAGGACATTTATTATGTGGCTGTTGGATTTCAGTTTCTAGCTGACAGAAGAATAGGTGCATTGAGCCTCTTTCATTCTAGGTCTGGTTTTTGGGGGTTTTCTCTGCTTTCCACTGCTTTATTTTGAGATTTGATTTTGCAGAATTAGTAGAAGGAACAGAACTAGTCAGTGTCTCTCTTCTGTCCCTCTGAATAGAGGGGGGGGAAGTTGCATTTTGAAGTCACCGGCTACCCGTTATATCTGTAAACAGACCTCCTAACGACTTGCTTTGCTAGTTTTGTCAGGACAGCTTTTCATAAGGCTTGTGGCATCTTAGAGAAGTTCCATGCCTTTTCTCCCAGCCCCATCTTAACTTTATGTTAATGAACTTTGCATAATCGAATCAGGCCCCAGAACCAACAGGACTTGTTCCAGATCTTAACTCTGTTTCCCAAAGAAGGCATTTTTTCAGTAACGCTCAGAAAATGATATCTATCAAATCACCAGCGCATTTAGAATTTAATGTGCTCTATCAATTGCAATTGTCGTGCTACTTAGCTGTGGGGAAAAAAAATTTAATTTTCCCTGCCACTTTGTAATTCTTTTTACAAGCTTTTTCTCTTCTTTCTTCATTGAATTTATTTAATGAACTGTTTTGAAGATTTTCTGACTTAGCCTGGGTGCTGCTTCTGTGTCTTTGAAATAGATGAGGTTAAACAAAATAGGCTGAAATTTTTATTAAAACATGACGAGGGGCAGAGGTGATAAGTATGTGTGAATGAAGAAGTCAGAATGGGTTTGGAGGTATGTCTTGACCCACAGATAAGGAAGGGTTTGTGGATGCCTCAGGCAAAACATTGAAAGGCATTATGGAGCTTTCTTTTGAGTCTCCCAAATGTTCTAGACTTCTCTTTTTTATTTTTTTTTTATTTTTTTTTTATTTTTCAAGAAAACCAGAAACACCTGCTACATCCCACTTCCTTTCCTTGTTCTCTTCCCTTACCGCTTTGATATCATCTTTCACTTTCTGAGTGTGAAAGTATGATGTAATAGTGATAGATGCGGGAATATTGCAGCACTCAGCAAATGCGTGTGTGCCAATTTTAGGAAGAGTGGGTGGTTTCAGAATGAAAATGCATCTGTGTTGTAGCATCGTGGTATAGGACAATTAACATAACTGAGAGAGGGCTCTACTGATGATATTTAAGTGCAAGATTCAATTCATTTTCATGGGTAATGAAAAGGGGAGGAAGTGCTTTGAAGTCATAGATTATGTAGAAATTCATTTCTCAGGGGAACGTGGATGGCACAGGATACTTCATGACTAGGACTTGAGAAATGGATGTTGAGCTTCCAACTCTGTGACTGATTTGTATTTTATTCTTGGGTGGCTTATTTGATTTTTCTGTAAATTGCTGCTTTCTTAGCTTGGAACATGCTTAAAACATATAATCTTAAGCCTGTGTGGTGTTTCAAGAGAAAATGAGTGAGATGAAATTTATTATTGTTGGCATCAGAATGACTTTGACAGGTCTCCCAAAGGATATTTAGGTCCCCTGGTGAGCACCTAACAGAAGACTGTAACTAGTGATTGAAGTGGAGATGAAGAAAAGAGGTAGATAGAGAGGAGGGCAGGAAGTCCTTAAATTCCATGTGGGTCAGGCTGCACCTGCAGGGAGGCTTTTATTGTAAAAATAGGCTGTAGTGGATAATGCGGCCTAAACTATCTGTGACTCAGTTTTTCTTTTGCGCTAGCTGTGCTGGAGGAATTTCTGAAAAATGATGTTGTCTTATTTGTAGTGCTCCCTACCCCCGTAGCCTGGTGTAAAAGGTGCAACAAAAGCCAAAGTCGTTCCTCCCCCTTCTTAACCAGCAGCGGATGGGGTAGGCTCTGACAAGATTAGTGTCTCATCTGCTTTGTCACTTCACAGCGTTGCAGGTCACCCTAACACAGCTTGGGAATTTGTATTGTGGCAGAGTAGGAAAGTGCATTTAGTAGAGCAGACGTTGAAGGCCGTTCTTGAAACGCAGTCCTGTAAATCCCGGCCTCTGGCAGCCCAAGCTGTTTAGTTATGTTTTATGAATCAGGTCATATCGTGTCTGTCACAGCTTCCAGATGCCAAACTCCTTCTGTGACAGTTTTGTCAAGCATTTTGAAAGGGCACGAAAACAACAGCTACAGGGTCACCATGAAGCACAACTCAACACATGGGAATTGTTCTTCACAAAGAGCAACTGGCCAGAGGCAAAAGGCTAAGCAAGAGACACATGAAGGACTCTGTGGTGCCCCCACTATCCTTATTCTCCTTGTGTTTAGCACTTACTAACTGTGAATGAGCAATAAAAATGTAGTGACATGCTTACAGTCTCTGTGCTGACATAGGTGATGGGCCTGCAAGCTACGCAGAACGTCTGTGCATAGACTTGAAACAATGCTCATAAGTGATGACTTGCTGCTTAATTTCATACCCTATATCATACCCTTTTAATCAGAACACTCCCAGGACCCACCTTTTAGCTTGTCTTTCCCACCGCTTGGGATATCACTTACAATGCAGATACCATGACCTTACTTGTCAGCCTATCAAGATGTGACTTGAAATTAGGCTCAGCCCAGATAAAATAATTGCTGTTTGCACAAAGGGTAGTGCTGGTGAGATGCTCCCTGGGAGGCCATCTAACCTGCCTGAAATCTAATATAATAGACAGAAATCAAATAAAATAAATCAAATTAAAGCATGCAGCTAATGCATGCAAACTCTAAAATGAATTTGGATTACAAACAGGTAATGATACTGAATAGTTGGTTTCTTCATCCATGAAGCAAGTACACTAAATAATATAGAAAATGAAAATAAGTCAAGGAGATCTTTTGATTTTGAGAGTTGATGGGGATGTTAGATAGCAGGTGAAGGTTGTTTTTTGATGTAAGGTGTTTTTCATTACTTGTATATTCTTGCAGTTAGAAAACATCAGAAGTCTCTTCCTATTTTGAAAACAAGGTATTAGCATAAGAAGCTTCATTAGATATAGCAGGAAGATAAATCATCGTTGCAATGCTAGCCATTAGCCTGTCATGACCATGATTTGCAGGGATTTTCTTTTATTTAAATAAGTGTTTCTTTTAAAAGCATTCTGATAGTTTACAGAGTGGAAGATGAAGTGGTAGGGAATGCTCCGAAATATAATGGTTTCGATATGAGCGCTGCTTATGGCAAGTAAGAGAGAGGAGCTCGTGCTGCGAATTGTACAGGCTGTAGAGAGTGGCTGAGCTACAACGGAGGGATTCTGTGGCAGCATCAACTGGAAAAGTTCAAAGTTCTGCTGGGGAACTGTTGGGGTGAAAATGCATGAAAGCACTGGGGTTGGGGAGACGTCACAGTGTGAGCTTCATGAAGCTAGTCTGTGTACTACACATCAGAAATTCAAACTGATCAGCAATCATCACTCATGCTGTTAAATTATTTGCCAAAAAGAACCTTCTGCAGAAGATTTTTTTTTTAAATAAATTGAATATCACTTAGGAAACTATGAAATAAACAACAAAAACCTCTCTTGTGTGAAAATTCCCACTTTTGTAATGACGCATGGAGTGATGAGGAAGGACATCACATGTTCCACTTATACTTGTGTTCCTTCTGGGACTGCCAAGACTGTTTTGCAGTCTGACTCCTTTACTCATGAGTACCTTTTTCTATGCTTTGTAGCAACTTGTGGGGGAAAAAAAAAAAATTTTCCGTTCTCTAGCCTTCCTACCATCTTATTCCTAAGAAGAAACAATTTTCTTCAGACAGACTAGTAGTCTTCCTACCTTGACATTCCACTCCCTGTAGTGATTGATGTAGGAAGACATCGTTCATTAGAAATCACTTTGCTAGCATCTGAAGGGAAGAACTTCTTCCTGACCTTAGACAGAGACTGCTTAGTGTCTTACCACATGCTGTTTGAAATTTCTGCATGTTATCTATTTTATGCAGTGGCAAATTTTGTTCTGCCTGTCTTTCTGTCAAGTATTCTGGGATTCTGATTGTGCTATATGATCCTGATTCCTCCTTCATCCTTAGAGTATTTCAATAGTAAAACTGCTTGAAAATAATACGGTATGAACTCGCTTATGAACTTCAAGGTTCATCTCTGTTATCTTCCTTGGAAAACTCATGTTCTGCTTATGGCCTAAACAACTAATGTGAGCTCTTGATCTGAGGTTTGAACACAAGATGTTAAAACAGTGTTATTTCTAGGGTGCTGGAGGGCAGTAGGAGAATAGAGTTTAAGTCTGGCCACTAATGTTACATCTGCTATTGGTAGTTCCAAGTTCCATTTATTGTGTTTTAGACATTAAGTGCTAGTGCCTCCCACTTTGATATTTATCAAGATAAAACTTTATACATAGAAGTAGGCTTCTTGTCAGGGCTAAAGTAGGCTGTACCGCTTGGGGGTAGTCTTCTAGTTTAAAGATATTTCTGCATCATTCTGGTGCTAAATACTTCCAGTTTAGCCAAACTCTGCTTTGTGTCTGTTACACAACGTGCTACATAGCCTAGAAGATGAAAAATAGTGCTGCTTATGTCATGATATAAGATCATTGGGTCAACACCACTTTTGCTGTCATGATGATCTGATTGAAAGACCTTTTATGTTGCTCCCTAATTTGCATTCTCTTGCTTGGTTGTTTGGGGAGTTCATCTAAAAACTTGCCATCAGACAAGATTCATTATTCAAAACTGAGAGACAGCTTTACCTTATCAATCTCTTGTGTGTGGAAAGTGAGAATTTCCTTTGGGATCAGCTCTGGGCAATGCAGTTCTAAAATTTAGGACAGACTTGGACAGCAATGATATAAGAGTCAATTTAGTGATGCCACAAATGAGGTGAACCTGCAGAAGGTCCTTTACTGTGAAGCTGTTGACATAGTGAAGTGTTAGAAGGTGCCTCTTGTAGACTTATCTGTTCTCTTTCCTTTTTCTCTGAGTTTTTCATATGTAACAAAACACACAAGTTAAAACTCTCATAGCTTGCTTACTGCAAGAGAAATACAGGATAATATTTTTAAGAAACATTCCCTGCCAGGATATTTCTGGAGCAAAGAAATGATAAAATATATCAAATCAAGTGAATACTAAGAATTCAATTTTTCCCATCAGAGCCAATCTGTGATGCTTTTGTCTTGACAAAAATTGATATTTTATCCCTTTGATAATGAGATGCTCTGATTGCACATCCTTTTAATATATTTTATTTCTTACAAGTCATTCCCTGAGGAAGACCTCAAGTCAGAGGCAGAGATAGATCTGTGCCTCTTAAAGGCACAACACGTGTTTAAGAATAAACATTGCTTTATGCTTTAGGTGGCATTAGGTGGGTGTTAAATCTCTGTTCTGTATGGACAGTTTATGGGCAAAAAGCTCTTCACTATAGAATTTGTCTTTTGTAGAGCAGAACTGCTTGAAGAACTACACAGCATATAAGTTATTTTCCTGTTAAATTGGGTTGTTATTCCCAGTGGTGAAAGAAACACTGACAGGTACTCTGTTTTCCATACCTGTTTTAGGCCCCAGCGCAGGTCCTAAGTTGATCTTAGTCTGCTGTGGTCACGGAAAGATTGGGCAAAATATTGAGATCTTCACACAGCTTTTTGCCATTTCTTTCCTGCCTAGATTCCCAGAAGGAGATTTTTCCAGAAAAATAAGGGCTTCAGAACTGGATCCATCAAAATTAGCAGAGAAAACAAATGCCTGTTGGGTTATTTCTGTCCCCAGCTACTGCAAGATTGTTGTGTATAGAATGGCTTCTTGTGCTCTGGGCAATGTGGTTTTAATGTTAACTTCTACCTCTCCACAGGGGAGACTCTTCAATATAACTCACTGATATTCAGCCTAAATGTTCCTTTCTGAAGTTTCTTCCCATTAACCCTGGCTTCACCCTAGTTTAGTCCTCTAAGCAATTCCTCTTGCTGCTGTGGCTGTTCTCAAAGCGATGGCAGTGAAGGGCGTGGGGTATTACACTGGGGTGAAGGCTGTGTCTCTTGTAAGCAGGAGACATGGGTTGAGGCATTACTCACAGCGTGAAAGCCATTTACTCCTGGAGTGTGCTCTGGGGGTGTCCCCTCTGCAAGCGATTCCTGCTGCAGACTGTCCATCTGCTGCCCCCTTCATTTCTGCAGAGAAGCTATTAATGCTGTCTGCAGAGCTGGGGACGTGGCCGGAGGGCGGCTCGTGCCTCAGAATTCACAGCTTGCTGATGCTCTGCCCTCTAGGTGCAAAGTCAGCTTGATCCCTTTAGGGATCAGATACTCAGAGGTCTCTCTGGCTAGGGATGTAACTAGAAAGTGCAGAGTTGTTGCTCTTACAGTGTTGAAATGTGCCTTGCAAATGAGATGGATGGGCTATGAGTGAGTAGTGGATATAGAGAATGAAATGTAAAAGGAAGGGGTGAAAATACTGCTGTTTTGGAGCTGAAGCCTTATTAAAGTCCTGTCTGTCCTATTTGGGCAAATTCTTTCTAAAGTATCATGTGTCACCAAAATCCCATTAAACTGTCACATAAATTATCTGAGTTTCCTTTTTCCATCACTGTGGATTACCCAGGGAGATATTTTTATGACAATGGAAGCTTTTTCAGTCTGCTCTTCCTGCCTGATTTCATTTCAGATGAAATTCTTCTCTCGGAAAAGAGCCCATGGATTTCATAGCTCTGTGGACCTCTGCACCCTGCCTACAGTTATCCTGTATGTCTCTGCTGCACTTATCTCCTGCCTGCACCTTCTTCTCGGCATGGGACAGTTTAGGGCGATGCTGCCACTTGTCTAACCGTACTGAATGAGAACACTGTACGGTCTGTTTTACCGGATCTCTGCTCCGGTGTCTTCTAGTCTTCTGAGCATCCACTGACTGGTCCTTCCCATGGGCCAGTGTTTTTTATCTTTATTCAAAAAACCCACAAGATGAGTGTCACATATGTACCTAACTTGAAAATACTTCTTTTTTTCTACTTGCCAAGTCTCAGAGGTCTCTCATCTCTGCAAAGCAATCTACGTTTTTCCCATGCTGGCTGAAAAACATATGGATTGATGGTCAGGCCACGGCAGTACAAAATACTTGAGTATCTGAAATTGCCTGCTGCCGTAGAACAAATTAAGGCTGTAATGTGTGTGTTATAGAAGCAGGGAATGATAGATCCTTGCCTGCCTTTGAGAGATAATCTGGAGCTTCCTTCAGCTAGCTAGATAATCTGTTGGGAGGACTCTTGGAGCTGATCTTAGTGTTTGCTTCTCACCCCTTTCAAAGGGTGTGTACACAAAAGCTGAGAACCAGTAGACTTAAGGATAATAGAGGGGCTTTGGAAGATAATTACTAATGAAAGGAATCCCAGTAATTATATTACTACAATCTTAAAGTGGTAGGACTGTCTCTAACAGAGCAGGTGAGACAGAATTTTCCATAAATATTTCTGATCTGTATGTGGGAAGAAGCCTAAATGATGTCAAAATATCACAATGATGAAATATTTCTGATTAGTCGCTAATTAGTGGCTAATGTTTAACGTATTTTAAAGTGGCTAACATTAAGTAGTAAACAGACACCTTGCATCAAAGAGATCAAAGGAGATGGCTGAGGTGCCCGGTGGACTGGAACAGTAATTCCAGGGCACTAGAGGGGAATCTTGGACCAAATTTCTAAAGGGGTAGATAGAATGACCTATGTGGCTATAGACCTCGTGCTGACGCTGTTCTGGGCACTGCAGTGGAGTGGCTTGTTGCAGGACCTAATGAATAAGGACCTAGCAGAAGGTAGTATAAATATGCGGGCACACCAGTAAGGCAGTCAAGGCAGTACAGGTTGGCTTAGCAGATGGACAGAAAGTTGCTTTTTTTTTTAATGCAACCTAGTCCCAGTGGACAGTAAGAACAACTGATTGCTATCTCTTTTTATAGCAGCTTTTTGCAATTTAAAGATTATCTCCTTCCTCTCTGTTCATCTTTCCTTTCTAAGTTTAAAACCCATTTTCTCCAATTTGTCTTTGTAAGTTATGACTCCTGAACCTTTTATCATTCTTAATGACCTCTTCAGTTTTCATCAAATTCATTTTTATGGTGGCCAGCAACGGGCACAGGAGCAATGGTGGGAGATTCAAAGGTTGTGTAACTGACCCCAGCCCCTGGTTGCTGAGGTGAGCGGCTCCGGTGCCAGCATGATCCATGGCAGTATGCAGGGGGGTTTCCTGAACCAGGAACCTCAGGGGAGTGGAGAGACCTGCCAGGAGCCAGCAGCTCCCACAACAGCGTCCTAGAAGACCTGTGCAGGGCCAGCGGCAATGGTGACCAACCCACCCACCCTGCTATAAAAGAAACCCTTGGGGAGCACTGTGAATGTGGTGTGGCCCTTGGTGCAGGAAGGGCTCTGCCAGCTTGACCAGGGAAGCAATGATACCCACCCAGCAGAAGGCCAGGTCCTCTCTAAGCTCTGCGCCCCCAGAGAGAGCACCGGTGGGAGCATGCTGCCAGCCTGTGCCCCAGGCTGTGCCCTGCTCTTATGCTGGTACGGGACGGCAGCAGTGAGCACACCCCAGGGAGGTGCACCTGGGTCGGGGAGCTCCTCTGCTCAGTGACAGAGCTCCAGGAGGAGGTAAATGCAAGGTAGCTTGCTTGTCATTGGTCTGATAAGGTAGCTGCGCTATAACAGCTGCATCGTTTCAGTTTTGAAGCTTGATGTTACCCAAGCAGCTCAGAGGGTGTGCAGAGTGAGATAGGATATGCCGGGGAATGTTGAGTTGGCATATTCAAAAATGGATTGTAATGCAGTGGTTGGAAATTTCAGCTAGATTAATTCAGGTGCACACACTTAAGATGATGTTAATTATAAACTGAAACAATTTGCAAAGGGTTATAGTAGGTTTTCCATGGGTGCAAGTTCTGCAAATAAGATTTGGTTGTTCCCCAATCTTGCATAAGAGGTATGCTTTGATTTGAACAGGAATTAGTTCATGTGGGTTTCCTTTGGCTTCAGTTGTACAGAAGGTCATGCTAAATAATGGTGGTGGTTCCTGCTGCCTTCAGAGCTTGGGATTTTGGATTCTGCCCCAAAATGAACTTGACAAGTTGCTTACCAATTTTCTGGAGTTAAAAACCAGTGGTAGTAGGATGACAAGCTGCACCAAGGCTGGGTAGTCTGTTCCAATATTCAGCTCCCTGATCATGTCTGATTGAGGTGAATGAATTCATAAAACACATGCACAAAAGGAGGTTGCCAAGCAACTTGGAGCCTGAAACTCCCCCACCAAGCTACGAAGGTAGAGAACAGGCAGCCAAGGCGATTTGTAATGTTCAGTTCTTTGCCATAGGTAACAGTAATAATACATATAATATAGACCTATTTAAGAACGGAATAGCTCATTGATAATTCTGGAAAACAACAGCTGGTCCTGCCAGACTGTGTATTTTGCCTCTGTCTTAAGATGTGTCTGCTTTTGGAGCATTTAGCCAAAAGCAGGGTCAGCAAGGAGACAGCAATGCTGGGGTGGGGGGGACACGGGGAGGAAAGAATTATTCTATCTTAAGGCAACTGACAGACTGACAACTAGTGGAAAAGTTTTAGGAGGGGAGTAGAGTGTCTGACACAGATTCTGCCTCAGATCAGTCTCATGTTTTCTGTGATCTCAGTATTTGATGCTTTTTGCAAATATACTTTAATATATTCATTGTACATCACACCATAGCCTGTCTTCTCTCTGGTTTTGTGTAACTATGCAGCCTTGGGCATATCAGCTGTATCCAGGACAGGATGGAGCCGTGACATGCGTGGAAGAGCTATGTGATGGTGCTCCTGTTTACCCATCATTTAACTCACAGAGTACCCTGTAGTGGCCACAGGTAATTAAGTCAGAAGGGAGAGTTCAGCTTTCTTGGTTTCTGTCTACTATGTCCTGTGGTAAACTTGAGCCTTTGATTTGTGTAATGCTCATGATAAAGTCATGCTGTATTTAGGTATAAGGGAAAAGAATAATTCTATGTCTTAATGGCCCTGGGCTTGGTGTAAAGGGAAGAGAAGTATGCAGAAGCACAGCCAGAAAAATTCAAGTCAAGACCTGGATGTAGGTTGAATTTCTCACATGCTGTGCACATAATTCCCTTTGACTCCTGATAAAATCCTAGTCCTGTGTTGTTTCAATGCCTGTCCCTTTACAAATGGCACAGCTCAGATCTCAGCTTGAAATAATTTAGAATATCAGCCTAGGTCAGGGCATTTGGAACTGCATTTCCTTTCCTTTCTGCCCTCCCCTTGATGAGGGACACTGCTGTGTTAATGGGGTTTTGTTCCTTCCTTTCAGGCTGCTCTTTCCCCAACTGATGTCACGATTAGTGACATCAAAGTCACCTCTTAGCAAACCTTAATGATGACATGACTGGAGGAGGATCCTTATAACAGGCAGGAGATTAAGCAGCAAGGTAGCGGTACTGGAAGAACAAAGCTCTTATTTTCATGCATTTATCCACAGTCAAAATGAGTGAAGAGAAGGGGAGATGGGAAGTAGGTGATACATTAGTAGAATTATTACTCAAAGGGTTTTTGCTCAAAGTTTTGCAAGAGGAATCGGTCATGCTTTAATCTCTCACCTCGGGTATTGTTGGTGCCATGCTATATTCTGCGCATGTCGAAATGTAACACAGTGTAACGAGACGTGATCTGTTGGATAAGGCTTTATGTAGCATGAAAAGGTTCCTCTGCTTTCTCTTTTTATTATTTACGTTCCCAGAGAAGGTTATGTGTCATGTGGGCTTTGCAGAGATAAATGGCTAACCTGAGCTTTCTGGCAGCTTCCCCAGAACTTGGGGAGGGATCTGCCTAAGTGCTGGGCTGAGGATTTTGAAGACTTAAGCTTAGTTCTGGGCCTGGAAGGATGTATATTAGAGAACCTGTGGTTGTGTGTCCTGACGATAGGTATAGTGGGGCACAGGAGGTACTACAAGGGTCTCTGAAATAGCACAGAGAGAAGGGCAGCTGGGCACCAGTGTAAACCAGTAAGCTATGCTGGGTAGTACTGAGGTGGTCTGGTTAGGACTGCAGTCATGGGGGTGTTGGAAGTGAGGAGTGAAGTGAAGCAGCTGAACCGAGTGCAGAAATCTCACCTGGAGTCAAGTCAGCTGGAGTGCTGAGCATGGCCAGTGCTGCTGCCCACTGCTTTCATCACCTCGGTGTTTATCACAGTTGTCACCATAACTCCAAGGCAGGTAGGTAACAGGATATGCTGTAAAGCATAGGATTGAGTGACTCCTGCCCGCCACAGAGTTAAATCTTTGTTTCCCAGGTGTTTCAAGGAAAGCAAGTTTTATGGACGTGTCGTCAGCTCTTTGCTCTATTTGCTGCTTCGTTAGTCTTCACGCTGGGCACGGTCTGGGGGAGCGCAGCAGTAGGATATGGGATTCGGCTGCGATGGCTGCCGTGCAGGGAGCAGGCAGTTAACAAGCTCTGCGGTTTCCATGCTGGTACATACCTTCGTTATGACTCTCTCCTGGGTGGGATGTCAGAGCTGCGGATGTGCTTGTCAGGAGGGGAGCTTTTAAAGGAAGCTTTAACTGGAATAGAGCATTTTCCTTGGCTGGACCTACAGGCTATGGGCCCCTCCACTGTCACCTGCAGGGAAACAATATAGATGATCTCTGTCTGGTCTCCTCGTGCTCTCCTTTTCCCAGGCTTGAAGATCTGGAAACTCCAGAAGCTTTTCTGATATTGAATCTAAGTGAGATGAGCTTGACTTAGATCAGCCTCAAGAGAGAGAACAGAACTTGAGTCTTGGCTAGTCCCATATTATTTGCAATTAGCAGAATTATGGCAAACTTTTCCTGGGTTTCCAAGACGAGAAAACCCTTGCTTAGAGTTTCTTTTTTCTTATTTTGACTGAGGAAAGAACCTCTCAATTAAGATGCTGTGCTCTGTCCCGATATACAGAAGAGATAAGAGTTGTTAAAGCTGTATTCATCAATTGCAAAAGAGAACATGTTTTATTTTGCTTTGTGCTATTTACAGCTGTTGTCCATTAGGAGTCCTCAAGAGCCTCATTCTCAGCTACAACAGCGCAGTCCCATAAGTTTAGCTCAGCAATGAGCCTGCAAAACAGCACTAAATCATGGTGATGGGAGAAAGAAGAAAATGTTTGGAAATGGCAAAATGCAGCTGACATCTTCATGAAAGCTAGTTTTTGCTTGTTGCTATTTTAAAGCATTACTGACTTAGCCTGTAATGCACAACTAGCTGGTGCAGAATAGAAATTGTGTACTCTGAATTTTGGAAAAAGAAAATCAGAAAGGCTAGTAGTTCTGCGGGAGGTAAGGGAAATTTTTTGCAATTCGTAAGTGCCTTAGGCACTTATGTATACACATTGATTAAAATATACTAACCTCACAGTAAGGTAAGGTATGAGACTGATAAAAGACTTGTACATGGCTATTGAGAAACAGAGTTCCAGTTGCTTTACTGGACCGGAATATGATTGCTCTGTATGAGCTCTTTGAGCTGAGAATGCAGTTCGCTCTTCTAGTGCCCACCAACTGCTTAAGAGGAAAGCGTGGAAATGTGGAGGGGAGATTGTTTCCAAATCTGAGTGCATCCCTGAACGATGTAACTAAATTGTACTGCGGTGTACATATTGAGCAGAACTTACCGAATATACGGTTAAGGAGAAAAATCAGTGCTTGTTCCTTGTTTGACTGTGAAATGAGAAATTTCACCTGTATTCTCAGCTCAACACAGCCTTTGCTTTGTCGGACAAACTGCTAAACAGTCCTTTAATAACTTCTATATTTTTCAGCATGGCATTCTACCTCCCTGTTTCACATTAATTGATTAATGATTTGTAAAGCATCTGGAAACCGAAGGACAGCTTTGGGAGCTAAGGGCGAAGGCGTCTAACTTGCTAATTCAGCATTTGTTTACAAGGACACTCAGCTGATGCCTTTGGTTTTGTTTTCTGTCCTGTCACCGCTCCCAAGCCTGTCAGTTTGGGGTCCCTCAGTTTACGCAAGGGAACAGAGCCCGAGCTCTGATGTTTCCTGATAGAGCGGGACAAACCTATCCTGGCATCATGGTGATGCCCTGACAGATAACGGTTTCCACTGAAGTAAATCTGTCGGGTTGGCTTGTGAACACGACCTGAGATTGTGAATGCTCACAAAAGGATCATTTTAAGACAGATAATTGCTTTGTCCTTTCCCTTTATTTTCTGCGCCTGGCAGGTGTCTCCCTCTGCCTTCTCCTGTTTCCTTGGCCAATCCATGGAGTATGCTCAGCACAGATGGGATCTTCAAAGAATCTGCTGTCAAACTTGGTCTTTTCTGAGCATATGTATACTGAGAGTTTTTGGAGACTTATAACTAGACCAAATGTGGGTGCTTTTTCACAGGAACAGCAAATAACATATCTGATAACAAGGAAACTTTCTTTCTTAAGTTGCAAGTCTACTTTGACACAGGTTCAGTAGAGTTAATCAATGAATTGTTTAGTAAAACTTTGATTTTTTTTTTTTAAAAAGCAACTCCCTAAACCCTCTTCCCTACCTCAAATTCCCATAGTTTGTCTCCCATGTCAAATTTATTGCTAGAAAAGCTGAACTTTTCTAATTACAACTTCTGTAAATAAACTTTGCAAACCTGAGTGTGCCGCTGTATTATGTAAAACTGAAAACTGCTTTGTTTTGCAGGCAATCGTCCTTATGTATTCCTAATGGCCCGTGTTCACCCCGGTGAAAGCAATGCCAGTTGGGTAATGAAGGGGACCCTGGAGTTCCTTGTGAGCAGTGATCCCATTGCTGACCTCCTGCGGAAATGTTTCATTTTCAAGATTGTCCCCATGCTTAACCCTGATGGAGTCATCAATGGCAAGTGAGTTGACACGTACTTACTCTGGGGTTTTGCTGGGTTTGTCCACAGGCTTTTACCGCTGTGCACCTAGCAGATCTTGTCTTCAATGTTTTGGGTCAGGAGAATTCCCTTTGCCTCATGCTTTATTCATCCTGTTATCAATCCTGTATGGCAAATGTGAATCTGGGATACAGCCCAGTGTGCTGTCTTGCATTTGTCAGATGTATGTGAGTCTGTACTGTATATGGCCATAAGATCTGTCAGTTGTCTGGATGGAGTATTAGTGGTGCCAGAGAAACAGGTTCTTTCTTGATAAATGGAGGTCTATCTATTCTGCTAAAGCAGCAGGGCAGACTTTACCTGCAAGACAGATATGCTTGGGAATAACTGGCTTTAATTAATGCTTTGTATAGCCTGGTGGGGGGAAGATGAGTAAGGATCTATTAAATTTTCACATTTTCATGGAAATATTTCCATATAGTGAAGCTCCCTCTTTCTCCCACCTTCTTTTCAATCTTCCCTCCCACATGTTTCCAAAGAGACACTGAATCTAAGCCTGGAAACTACTGATTCCTTTTTGCATTCTTTTGCCTTTATACCATCCCTGCCCACCCACACTAACTTGCCTTCCCTCTCCCTGTACATGAGTGGAAAAAGCATAACTTTGTTAGCATGAAATAAATATTGCTATGCGGTCAGTGAAAGAGGAATTTCCTTTGAATGCTTGAAGAGTGCACTAAGGTAGGCTTGCACTTTGCCGGAAAAAATCTATGGTGTCTCTGTGGACTGAGGAGCTTGTTCACTTTGGGTGCCTGTAGAGTAGCTGTAAGTTAATAACTGTCAGTCCTGTCTCTGATGCGGGAACAGGACATCATGATCACATTCCACTGGTAGCTGGTGAGATGTGTGTGTTAGCCTGGTGATAAGGTCTTGCAGGTTTTGGTAACAGCTGTGTCCTCTGGCTTGTTGCAGTAGAACATGTGACAAATCTCTGAAAATCTGAAAAATCAGCTTAGGCAAGCACTGAAACACACAGCAAAGCGTAGAGGAACAACTTTTCTTAAGCTACGTTCTCCCATCTTCTTTTGGGTCAGGCTGTGCAGAGCAAGTGCTGCAGAAATGGAAAAACAATCCTGAGCAACAGCTGAGTTGAGCTTGGTTCTAAACTAATTCATTTCAGTTTGGGGTGAGGTGTTCGGCAAAGAGCAGCTTGGGCTTCTCTGACAGTCTCTAGTCTGTGACTAAGAACAGTCATAGCTTTCGTGCCGCTACATTCCCCAGGACTGAGCGTATCGGTAGTCTGGGAGGACTGGTGAGAGTAGCCGGATACTGCCCCAGAGTATTTGTAGCCTCTGCTGGCACCAAATGCTGCCTTGATCCTTCCAGACAACGGAAGCAAATCAGAAAGGCTGTGGCTTTTTCCCCCCCTTTTCTTTTTTTCCCTTTCACTGCACTTAATTAAGTTGCTAGCAGATGGAGGACTGGAGGGAATGTCTGACCTTTTTTCTCCAGCTGTCAGGAGTGAGCGTAGCAGAGAAGGGGCCCTCAGGAGAGGACGTGGCTCTCGGTGACACCTGGATGAAGTGCACTGCCTGAGCTCGTCTCACACAGGAAGGTGTTTTGCCTTCCCTGGTGCAGATCTTAAACTGTAGTTAAATCTGGGCATGAGTTAGGAAGTTTGGTAAGCCTTGCGTGTGGGGTAGGAGCAGGGGAACAGGGACTTGGCCATGGCTCTGTTACTGATCATGAGGCCTGGGGACAGGAGAGAACCATTCCTTTATGCTTTAATTTAAATACTTTTCTCCTGTCGCCCAGATACTTTTCTTCTTTCTTCCTATGTGGTGTTTTTTTTTTTTTTTTAAGTAGACTTGGGGCCTCCTACGCTGAAAGAAACGCTTTTGTTCTGGGCCTCAGGTTTACTGGTGGTCTGCTGGAGATAACCATGCACATTGGCGAAGGCAAATATCTCTCAGGCCCTTAACATCTATATTGCACATGCAGATTTATTTTGGCTACTTAATGTTCCACCTTGCCCAGGTTTAAATGCTCTGGTAAACTCTGTTATCTTTCAAGTCAATGTTAAGAGGGAAACTGTTTTCTAAGGAAGCTGGTCTATAGCCCATCATTGACCATAGTACTTGTAAGAAGATACTTGCTAAATATTTTTGTATATCTTTAAACCCACTGTACAACCCATTTCATGAAGCAACTTGTTTGCCTTGGAATTCACAATCCCTTTTGTGGAAGTCCCACCAGGCATCCCCGAACAGACTGCTGGAGTGCCTGGCGTTCCCTCTGCCAACATCCTGACCTGCTGTTCTTTCCTAGCTTTATACAACGTGCTGTGCTCTCACAACTTCCCCCCCCGCCCCGTGAGGACTGGGCGTACTGAATGCATCAAATCTGCTTCTGGCCAGCAAGTATCTTGGGTCAGTGCTGGACACTGGGAATACTTACATGTCCTAGCCAGTGCTCTTATCTTTCGTGGTGAAACAAGGATTTCTTCTGTTTCAGTACCTCTGTTGCCTTTGTCTTGGTACTTCTGTATATTTAAAAAAGAGTTGGATTTTTTTCTACTGGTGGTTCTTTGAATCTCTTTACTCTCCCTCCTCCCCAGCCCTGTGTGCCGGGGTGTGCATAACACTTCCCTGCCCGTCGGAGATGAATGCCAGTGCGTGGTTACAAAGGGTTTCTTCCAGCAGCCCAGCTGGCTCCCTGCCGCAGGTGCAGCTCAAGGGAAGAGTGCTCATCCCGGCAGGGGACCGCACAGTCACGCTTTGGGAGCCTGGCGCAGCAGCACGACCATCAGGGCCTTGGTATTTGCTTTGGTTAATGTGATCTGAAAGTTACACGAGGAGAATGTTCCCCTAACGCGGATAGGACCGCAGTAATGCGATTACGCTCCGGCTGCGTGTGGCTGAGCGGGGAAGCAGCTCTCCACGCTCCCTTTCGCTTCAGTCAGTGCTCCGAGAATCTGCTCCTGTCTCAGCAACGGAGATACTTGCAGCCCTAGCACTGGTGCTAAATGAACGTGGTGGTGATGCGAGCGTACGCGTACGAGCGGGGTTGTCATCACATAAAAATACAGATCGCTACCAAATGCTGCAGTGAATTTGACTTTGTTCAGTCCAGAGAGAATTGGTGAGTGGCTGGCTGCGTGTGGCTGAGTGTTTTGCTCCATCCTGAACAGCACTCAGGTGGAGGGTTTGTCAAATAATATTCAGCTGATCTGATAATGGCTATATATTTTAATTTAAATAATAAATATCTCTCTTCATAAAGTTCATCTTACACTTTCTGCCAGACACTGGCTTTTGACTGCTGATGATGGGATGCTGCCTCATATAGACCTGCGGTCTGACCTGATATGGTTATTTGTATGTTTTAATTTTTTTTGTTTTGATATAAATTACAAGGAAAAAATAGTCTCAATCTCCAAGGCTGGTAGTGTAAGTCAGTCTGAAGGGGCAGCCATATACTTAACAGAAAGTATCCTTGCAGCCCAACTTTATTTTGCACAAGTTGTTCTGTGAGAATCCAAAGTAATAAGTGTTGTTTGGTTTTAGGGCTCACTTACCTTCTCCATGCCTCTAGCATCTTTCTAAACTAAATCATAGTAAATTAGGAAAGTTTTAAAAGGAATTAATATCTATTAAGTGTTGGAGAATCTATGAAGAAGAGTATCATTTTCATTAGGAAAGTGATATAAAACACAGTTGGTGAGTGAGACACCTATGCTTTTTTTCCTGTCTCTGCTACCGATGGACTATGAGACCTTGGTCATTGCCCCTTGCTTTTGGCCGAGTTTTCTTCCTTAGAGAATGAGATAATGACATGCTGAAAATCTTTGAGCAGTTTGAAATGAAGACTGAAATAGGCATATTGGGAGCATTTTGTCTTCCATCTAGATCTTCTACTGTTTTAACTATTAAACTTGTTTTTGACTTGTAGAATGTGGAAAATAGTGTTCTCAGAAAACACTAGATTTATGAGGAATGGTGCAGAGTAGCCTTTGGTGAAATTTTTTGATTGCTTTAAAAAACATGTTCATCTGTTCAAGTGAAATCTTTGTACTGCAAAACTTAGATCAATTATAGTCACAGTTGTGTAAAATCCAGAAAGGAGAGTTCAGTAAGGGAACCTCTGAAAAACCCAATTATAGCAGCACAAAAATAAGGTTTTTTATAAAGAAACGGAACACTGTTTGCTGTCCGCACTGTTCCACATAAACTCATTATCACGCATTTGAGCGTCGAGTTGTGTGTGTGCTCACGCATGCCGGTGCAGTGATGTGCTCTCACGGTGTCTGCTGTGTGCGCCCTCCTGTCAGCAGCCTCTTCACGGCTCTTCCCCAGCATCTGCTCGGACCTGTGTTGCACCTACACACACCTGGCGCTCCCACGCGTGCGCTCGCGGTCACAACATGGTAGCCAACGTTTTGTGGTTTTTGGCTGGACTTCTCCAGACACTGCAGCTCTAGATAAATATTGCTATTTATTACACCTAAATTTAGGGTTATTAATTATATCAGTATAACCTAATTTATATCGCCATAAACAGCAGTAATAAATGATGCAAATGCTAACACTCAATGCTTGCCAACTGTGCCTGTTTGATGAGGGTTCCCCCCCCCCCAAGTTCCCAGTAGTAAATTAAAAATGATCAACCTTGCAAAATCATTGATCAAGCAAGGAGTGGAAGCTTCTGGGGAAGTGATTTTGTTTTTAAAAATACTTCACGTGGAGATTGTTCATGGAGTATCTATGTATTTTGTGTATTCAGAAATTGTTTTCTCCCTGGCAGATCCCTAACTGGCCAATATCACAGTTGTCTGAGTTCATGTCTCACTCCTGCGTTGCTACCTTCTTCCTCTTCCTTTACTTCTTTTAACGTTTCCTCTTTCTTCTCTCCTCTCTGCCCTTTTCTCACTCTCCCCTCCTTCCTATTGACTCAAGCTTTCCAATGAAAAGAACTTGATGCATTTAATAAATAAATTGAACTAATCAGTGGTGATGGGAGCTGGTGAATCTTTTTTTGGTAGAGGAAGATGAATTTTTTGGATGCTGCATGATTTCTTCAAAGCCATGGGGTAACCATAGTAGCAGTTAGGAAGAGGAAATCCTGATTTGCATTTTGGATTATAGCCATGGACTATTCTTTATCTGGTTTTAAAACACCCTGTTCCCTGCTGCACCTGCCCTTCCACAACACAGGCTGAGTAAGCGTTTCTGCTGCCCAGAGGTAGGTGAGGTGCTGGGTTTCTTGTCTCTCCATTGATATTCACTCCCACTTTATTTAGGCTGTTTATTCCATCCTGGTTTACTTGTGGGCCTTTTCATTACCTCCTCAAATCCAGCAGAGAGAAAAGCTTTACCTCTTTGACAACTAGAAATGTCTGCTAAAAATCTCTTCTAGAACCGATTTCCTCTATGCACTCTTAAAGTAACAAAGGGAAAAATGAGTGTGTGCTCCCACTTACTCTTTGGAACCTGTTCCTTTGTTTTTTGAAGGACACTCTTAAAAGGAGCAGAAGCACGTTTGTCTCTACACCCAAAACACGCTATTTGTATACATGGCTTTTTTTCGCTCCTGTATTAATGCTTAGTCTCCTGCGTTGAGACACTGTGTTCTCCAGACAGTAAGAGGCAGAACTGATCAGGGACAGGGGAAAAAAGCTAATGGTCAGTCTAAGGGAGTCAGTTTATGATCCAGAACTGCATCCTCAAGGATTAAATCTTAAGGTGATGTCACACAAAGCTGTACAACTGCAGACATCCCTCCTTTCCTCCCCCTCCTTCTCTTTATTGCTTCTCTGTGGTCAGAGGATTGAAGAGGAGTTTAATTCTCAGAATCTAGCCTTGCATAATTAAATTGGTGCCATGCATTCTGCAAACACACTCCAAAGGGTCTCTCCAGACTAGCTAATCTATGATGTGTGTGTTTCTCTAAGGATAGTGCAGAGATCTGGGAAGGCTGGGAAGGAGTGTTTTCAAACTCTGTCATAAATTAGAGCAGTGGGAGAGTTTGTTTCTAGGAGAGAGGTACTACAGGATTAGCGTGCTGCTGTTCTTTGGCAGGCGCTGTATGAGTCTGTCCCCTGCTTTGTCTTCAGAAGCCCTGCATCTAAACTAGCACCACCATGCCAAAAGTAGTTGGGTAGATGCATGTGCAAGCCAAGGTATACTTGGATAAAAGAGCATTCTGTAAAAGATTCAACCCTTACTTATAATGGCTGTGCTCGGAGTTGCACATTGTAAGGTGGCATATTTGTGCTCACTGATGATTTCCTCAAGACCTCAGAGGGAACGTAAATGCTAGTTATGGAACCACCTGTACTGGCTTGGTGTGTGGCTCTGGAAAGTGCATGTGAACTGTTGGATGACTTTCCCCAAGCAGAGAAGCAGCTTTCTCAGCTATTTGCAGCCTTGGTGCCTCAGGTGTTGCTTCTGTTGCCCTCCACTAAGAGGGCAGCGATCCTGCTGTGGCGGTGAAGCAGAGGTGGTGAATGAGAGCTGCTGCTTGGCAGCTTGGTCTTCTCCTCATCAGGCCAGCATGAATGTTTTGGGTGCCTGTCTATCACCTTTAGTTTTTTAATAAAATGAGCGGAGACCACCTCTTCAAGGCAAGCAGCCTTGTTGCTCTTCACAACCTTCCAAGACCCCCTTTAGCAGAGGTCTCTGGATTTGGGAGCTTAGTGTAGCAAATGGGGCTAGAGTGTGCACAGCAGGAGATAAAATACGGGCTGCAGTATGCCTCTCCTCTCTGCAAGCTGTTCCTCGGTGGAGCCAGAAGTGGGGTCTGGCCCTCCACCATGCACTTCTCCGAGTACCTCTCTGTGCTCTGGGAGGTGCCCCAATTTCAGCCAAGGCATTTTGCCCTGTGCTGATATGACAGGCCATCCTTGCTCTCCTTCTGTGATAAACATTTGTCTGCAGACGGCTGCACCCCAGGACTCTCCCTTCTGACAGCGCTTCCAACGCAGTATTGTTTATTCCTTCCTTTATCAGCCGGAGCTGCTGGGCCTCCTGAGTTATTAGCTCTATTCACTCATTGTCAGTGTTTCCTCCTTCGTAAATATGCCCCCATACGTCTCTGCTCCGGAGGAATACACTTTCTCTTCTATTTACTACTATTCCCAGGCCCCCACCTCCTCATTGCTCTCTCCACCCAGTGGCCCAATAACAGCCAAGGAGATAAATAAGCTACATAACTCTTCCCAGCTATTATTTTTTGTTGTTGTTGTTGCCCTGCATGGTAATATATATAATAACAAGGAAACAAATCTTATTACTGAAGTAATTACAATAAATAAAAAGCCGAGAGGGGAGATGAAGGAAGGGTCTGTCGGGGGAGTGATTGCAGTAGGATTTTTTAAAATTTAATTTACTCGAGATGTTCTCTGCCACTTTGCTGATACCCTGCTGAGGGGGGCTGTGACTAATTATCAGCCAGCTGTTGTTCTAACACCCTCACCTAATTTATTGTGTGGCTGAGCCTCTAAAACAGGAGCCTGTTTGATATCATTGTCTATGGTACTCGGCACCAGCCTTGTGTCAGTTGTTCGCTTTTTTGCTTGGTGCTTTTGTTTCTCAGAAGCTGAATAGCTGAAATTTTGGGTGCTTTGCTGTCATTCCTTTTATCTTCCAGTATATCCCACGTGCTTTCTGCAGTTTGGGCCAGAGAGTACGCTCAATCTATTGCATTTTAACTGCTTGTCCCAATGTCCAGCCTAGTAACAGACCAACACAACTGCTAACTTTTGACAAATTGCCCAGAGAACTGCACCATGCTCTCTGTGCCCTGGTAGAGAACACAAAAGACCCAGCAGTAGAAAGTCTGGCACGAACAAGGTCTGGGGTTTGTTAAACTCTAAAGTCTGGGACCTTGTTCTCCTGCTTGCAGGTTTCTTATGAAAGTGCCATATTGTTGCTTGCCAATAGAATGGAGATTACAGTACTGTCTGTCTTCTAAATGGCCATGAAAATGAATTAGTTAATGGCCAGATTAAGAACTGGAAGGATCTAATGCATTGTCCCTTGTTTCATTAGTCTTTCAGTTGCCAACTGCAAAAGCGTATGCTGTCTCTGTAAAGCTCTGAAGCGGTAAAGGTGCCCCATGAGTTGAGTGCATCTCCCTTAGCTCTTTCATTTATGCTGACGATGCAAGGTCACCTGGGAATTTCACTACAAAAATCTCTTGATGCGGGCTCAGTGACGTTACTGTCTTGGGCTACTAAATGCTTCAGCTTTTAGCCTTGGAAATTATTTCATTTTAGATCGGCATTACCTTGTATTTTCAAGTTAGCATGAATATTAGATATGAACATGATGTTCCACAGGTTCAGAAAGGAATCATTTTGTTCTGCACTCATGCCTGTTTTCCTGACTGACGATGGGAGTTCATAATCAGATGTGTGCACGCCTTTGAAGACGTTTCCAGGAGCCAGGAGACTGGTGTACAAAGCTAGCTTTTAGTAAAGTTAATGAGATGATTGAATTATATTATTATTCTTGTTAGCTTGATTGCGTATCATTATCCCTTTTGTTTGTTGTTATGCTTATTTGAGTCCCCTTTGTGGTATATTATTCCCATAACAATTGTGCCTGTGCTAGGCTCTGTATAGAGACAGGCAAGGAGCAGCTGGTCCCTTGGTAGGAACTGATGCATTAGTGGCACAGCCTATGCATTAGGATTGGTGAGAATGAAAAAGATGCTGAGGTGTTGGCTCTCACAGTGCCTGATTCATCTTCTCAGTCCTGGCCACATGATGCATTTCATGGAGGTGTGAGCTTTGTAGTTACAGCTCTCCTTCAGTATTACATCCTGAGATAGGGAAAGTATTCTGCTGCAGTGACTGCTACAACCACCTGATGAAGCTTTGTGATACCTTAGTATCATCAATGCAGAAACTGAAGAATTGTATTAGAAATCAGGAGTCTCTTTATACCTTCTTGGAATTTGCAGAAGGTATCTGAAAACCTTGACGTAGCTGGCTGCATTGGTAAACCTACACTGAGAACTACTATCATTACTGCTGAACTTGGATTTTACTTCTTACCTGATTGTGGTAGGCATCAAATACTGATATGAGGGTTGAATATTTTGGAGATGAGTAAAGGGGCTGTTTTGGTCACCCATCTCAAGATCAAGTCTGCTTATCCAAGTCAATGCTTATTGGAAGCTACAGATTCAGAGCTGGAGTTGTTATTCATAGGATGGGAAAAGAGAAGTCCACAAAATGAAATTGTAAAAACTTCACTTTTATAGATGCAGTGAAGAATGTCCAATATTTTACTGCAATATCCACACTACCTGGAAAGCTGAAATTGCCTGGGAATGAAGGTTATTGTCTCTTGTAATATACCTTCATATATTACACTGTATAATAAATCAGGCAGTATTTCTTTTGCCCTGAAAACTGGACATCCCTAGAGTTCCAAGTGACATTTCATGTTTTATATGACCATTCAGTCCCTTTTAAGTATTAAAACACATCATTTTTTTGTGAAATATGCACAGAAATGCTTTTTTAAAGCCTATGAATAAAAACCCCCTGAAGTTTAGTTATGCAAGTATAAAGCTGCTTTTACATGAGTTTGGTTTTTAAAAAAATCTGTGTTGGATTAGCTCTGTGTTTTTGTTAATGCTGTTTTTAACATTTTTATTTATTTCTGTATTTCTCTCTCACTTTTCCCTCCTCTTTCTTTGGAATCTGTTATTCAAATGTAACAATAAAAGCTGGCAAAGTACTGTGATAGGAGAGGAGATATATAATGGCTTTGGGTTGGAGAAACGGATGGGCAATTGAAAATGGTGTTTGTAGAAATGGGACAAAGAGGCTTATCCACAAAAATAAGCTTCATTTGAAAGCTTATGTTTTCAAAATTGCTTGTGCAAAAATACACCTACAGAAGACCAGCTGAAGCTGAATTGTTCACCTGTGCACATGGTTCATATGATTGCACATACAATTGGGGTAATTACATGGGCAAATTTTGCTCCAGTGATTTCAGCAAATTGCCACCCCGATTTACAAATCCAGCTGAATGTCCCACAGAAGCATCAAGAAAACGAAAACCAGAAAATTGAGTCAATGTTGGAATGACAGAGAGGGAGAAATCAAAACCTCTTCTGCAACCTAACAAGCAGCACTGCTGGGAGTCAGAAAAAAAGTGCAGCACAGTTCTAATGCTGAGAAGCAGCTCTGAGTCTTGAAGGGGTAGAAAAACCAAAGAGCTTTTGAGGACACATAGCCTAGGTTTGGTCTGGGGGGGGAAGGCAGAGGGTGAGATTGTCAGGGAAGAAGGCTCCAGTAATGGTACACCTTGGGTCTATGCTCACTGCAAAACTCTGAAGCTAATATTTGAACATACCCTAGCTCAGTGATACCGTAACCCTGACAGGGACTCTTAGGTAACTGCAATGATATTTTACTGCATGGGAATAGTAAGGATTTATGCTGTAAAACTCTATAGAAATTACATTATGTTCAAAATTACATAGAGCTGAGCAACTTTTCCATGGCCTTTTAGAAATGGCTTGTTGAATTTCACAAGCAGATGTGTCCTTTGATGAACCAATTGTATGTTCCATTAGATCACATACATAGGACTCTTCCACGTCTGGGGAAGCAGAACACAGTGAAGCAGCAGTAGTGAACAGTATAGTCTAGATTCTATTCGCCTTTTGGATTGTTTTCATTTGTCTGCTACAAATGACAAGGACTTAAGGCATAATTATTATAATAGTTGGAGGAGACCTGCTATATTCTACTGTGTATATGTATATTATAGAATGTAAATTGGAGAAAGGATTTATTTCTAAATATGTGCACATAATCCATAATCAGGTCAGTATCTTCGTGTGATGCTGAGTTTAGTTGCTTTTGTTTTTTGTTTTGTTGGGTTTTTTCTTCTGACCCTTTTCTTAAAACTCTCTTCCTTCTCCTTTAAAGTTACCAGGCAATAGCAAACTGTGAGTACAAGGATTCTTTTCATGTACATCCAATGACAGCATTTCTAGTAGTAGAGTTTCTTTCTCTGTCTTCCATGTTCCCCTTTTTTCTTCCAAAATGTTCCTAAGCTCAGCTTTTTGAAGGAGAAGGACGTACCAGTTCTCCAGGGGACACTTGTTCCCACTGAGCACTGCCTAAAGCTGAAATTTGATTCCCAGTTCTAGCTCTGGACCACGCTACCGGCAGTAACAGTGATAACACTAATGAAAACTTACTTCTTGAGGAACGTTTCCTGTATTCATTGTCTGTTAGCTAACAAAAGGTCATTAACATAAAAACAAAAGGCAAAGATTAAAAAAGTGATGATTTTTCTGTCTTCCCCATAATGGTTATGGCACAAAGAGGATGTAAAGCAGAGCAGCTGAACGCTCATAAACTATTTTAATACCATTTAGAAATGAGAAGAAGCAGGGGAAGAGGCTTATGTAGCAATGTAGTTTATTGCACTAATCAGTCACTTCTACAGAGCACTACCATGGCTTTAAATCCTTGCTTCAGTGACATGAAAAAAATTGGTGGTCTCTCATCCAAATCTCTAATAGATTTTTGGTCTGTATTGTAGAAATCTCTAGTACCACGTTTGAGCTAGCAGTGAATTCTGTGCCTGAGTGGATGGAATGTTAGGCAAAGCAGGTCTGGATTATACCTGCGTAGCAGAGCAGTAACGCAAGGTCTGAACGTGAAGCATAGAAGGAGCTATAGAAGGTTGACTAAGCTACATTTTACTTGGATATTTTTAGGTGACAAGAATAACATCTTTGGGGTTAGGCTGAGATCTCTGGAAAGGCAGTTGACACTTTGTGGGTTGAACCATCTGCACGGAATAGCCAAACCTACTGCTGGTTTATCTGTCTAGATTTATCTATGCTGCAAATGCACATAAAGGTTGAATGTGGAAACCCCAAGAGCGAAGAGGCAGTGGGAGAATAGTTGGTTTTCCCCCTCCAGAACATGCATGTTACACAAAAGAGACCTTGCTCTGGAAGAACTTCATGTTTGGCGAATATGTTGTCTGGTCTTGTACACGTGCTAGTTTTCAAGTGGAGAAGAGCTAAATGTTTTAAGTCAGTAATTTCTGTCTCTTTCCCTGATGTGCAGGTGAGGGCACCCTTGAACTGTGTAACTTCTTTATCTATCTTTAGACAGATTTGAACAGTATGTAATCCCAGCTGGCACGCAGTCTGTTTAAAATCAAATACTGTCCATATCAATGGCTTTGAGCTTTCAGACTCATAACACTAATACAGCTGGGAATGCAAATAAAAAGGAGAATATTAAGAAAAAGCCTCTGTTGCTGTAAACAGCAGAAACAATTCAAATCAAGTATATCTTTCCTTTAAACAATTTCTTACCAAAGCAAAAGCCCATCTTAGGGCTGTTATTTATAATGAGCTGGCTTTGCCAGTGGTCATACCTCTCCTTTTTTTTAACTGGCAAGTACTGGTTCTGATTGTGCGTACTGATGACAACAATTTCTTTGTTGTACCTTTTGTCCCAAAGGGTCTCGAAGTGCCATAACAAACTACCTATTTTACTTTCGGGCGTTGATTACTGTACCACCTTTGGACTGGTGCAAAGCAGCTCTTTTGTAACCCCTGAGCCCGTTGCCTCAGTGCTGGGAGTTGCTGGTTTTAAGCCGTTGGGCAGAAGTTGTGGCACTAGGTGTGCAGCAGATGTTGCAAACTGCAGAGTGACTTGAAAAGAAATCAGGCGCAATAAAACCCCTTCTGATTTGTTTTTTTTTTTTTAAGTGTTTTATTAATCTTTGAGAAACACGTGGCAGCTCTGAAACCATAATGTTACTTGCACAGTCTCAAATGGGATGGTTGGTCCCTAAAGAGTGTATATTCAGCAAGCACTAATTCTCCACAAACTACATGTGGTGCATGTATGATTCTGTCATTGCTAATTCCTGCTTAAACCTGATGTGAGCCTAAATAAGGAATATGCTTTGAGGTTTGCCAAAAACTCTGTGGTCTAGATGATACAGTATTCTATGTGTGTAAATGCATATACAATCATGGTAATAGAAGCTATTTTGATCCAGATTGTCAGGATTGAAAGGATGCAGTTGTGCTTGAAAAATACGTATGTATTTGCATGCGCAATTACTCAAGTTGGGGTTTAGGCATTAAAGTGGCCATTTGTGCTCTCATTTTCGATTATTATGTTCATCCTGTGGGAATGGATTTGTGCAAATTAGGTGCACAAATATGCATATGTTTTGTTGTGTGCTATCCTGAAAACATGTTGTCTTTCTTGGACATAAACTTGGATTGATTTATCTTTTTTTTTCCCCTTTGAAATTTCTATTCTAATCTGAGGAATGTGAACTGTGGTGGCTGAACAGCAGTTCTTCAGCAGCATGTTTTCCTTTTCCAAATGGCTAACTCTCGTAATTGTTTCTGTAATGTAAGCTAATATTTCCAGCTAACAGTTATTTAGGGTACTGTCATGGCAAGCCGTAATTCAACCCCGTTGCCTAGTGGTCCAAATAATGACCAAGGCTTGCCCCTAGCTAAATTATCGTTCTCTTGCTTCTTACTTTCCCTTCATACACATAAACAAGTCTGTCTTTATGCCAAACCGAAATGCAAAGGAAAGCAGAAGCAATATTGTTGATTCAGAGCTCCATCCTGGCAGCTTCAGGGAGAGAACTGCTGACAGGGGTGTGAAGGCCTTTGAAGGGCTTCTTAGTGTCTTGGTCCATAGGCTTCCGGGAGGCTCACCAGGCTCTATTCTGTCACGTTGTTAGTATCTTTACATAGAGCATCTACTGCAAGTACTTAACAAAGCAGATGAAGAGATCCAGTCTGACTTGGGACTGGAAGAGTACTTGGGCTGGTGCTAAGCTGCTGTGCGAAGACCTTGAGTACACTGAAATTTGACCAAAATTGGGAACCTTTGAGTCAGCTGACTTATGACTCAGCTTATGGAAATAACACTTGTAAAGAAGATTGTGTTTCTTCTTCTTCTGTGATTCTTCTTTCAGAGCAGACATCAGGAAAGGACAGTAGCAATGTGAATGCTACAGACGTATGAAGTTTTGTCAGTAAACCTTTGCGGAAGAAATTAATTTTTTAGATGCTTTGTGTTAATAATCCTATTAAGGGCTAGCGTAATGAAGGCTTATTGATTAGTTTTCAAGCTGTAATTTGCCTGTGATTCTTTTGAAAGAAAATGATATTTTTATGAAATTGAAATATACAAAGACTGCATGATAATGACCTAATGAAGTGGCAAACCGTATTTTTTTTTAAATCATTCATTGTGATCCAAAATGGCATCTTAATTCTTGGAACTTAACACCATTCACACTGGGGGAGTCTGCAAATTATTCAAAGTAATATGGAAGTTTATCTACCTAGGAAATGCTAACAAGTACAAAATGCATCTATGAAATGGTTCATGTATGTTTGAGCCTTAGTTGAGCCATGCTCAATTGTGGGTGCTTCAAGAACACTTGGACTAAAGAGAGCCTGTTCTGGGCTCATCTGGAGAGTCACAGATGCCCGGGTGGTCCTGGGGGTGCTCTGCAGAGACTGAGGGCTCTGAACGGGGCAGGATGAGGTTTGTAAGAGCAAGCTGGGAAAGGCGGTCTGACCCTGTTGCATGAATGTTTGGGAGACTAGAAGTGCGGGTGAGAGTCATGGCCTTGGCTACTTCACACTGGAGGGGGGAAGGTAATTCAGGATGTAGTAAGCAAAGAGGTGTGAGTGCTACAGGCTGCTTCTTTCAGTGCTCAGGCAGCCCAAACGTGATATTGTAATCAATTAATCTGAGCCAGTACTGTGGTTGGGCTACATTCCTGCAGGCTAATGGTAGAAGAGCTTGGATGGGTCACGGTTTGATTGCCGTCTGTGCTAACAGTGGGAGACAGCACAGAGACTCATGGATTTGTGTTAGTGTAACAGAGCAGAACTGAGGCCCAAGTTGTGGCTCCAGTTATCGTCTTGTTTGGGTTTTCAGGTGTCACCTGGGAATTGACTCACTGAAATTTTGCATTAGAGAGTGATTTCTGATTACTTTAGGTAGCCCAAAGCAGGACCTACTGGATAATCTCAAGAGGCTTTCCTGGAAGCCTTAGCTCCATTTTGTACCATTGAAGGGGTTGAAGAGATGACATATGTCTCCATTAGGGAGCCGAGTTCAGGAGCTTATCTGCATTCCTTTAAGCCTGCTAGTTTCACATCAGCCCATTAGAGAACCTCTCTCCGAGACTGGGAGGGAGATGGGACTCTAATACCTAGTGCTCGTAGGCTGCCTTTTCATTTTCCACTTCAAAATGTCACATTGGATTCCTGATGGAATTAGAGATTTTTATCTTCCTTCTTTCTGCTAGACCTCTGACTCTTTTCTGGTTTTCTTCTACACTGAAGACTTAATTTCTCACATATGTGAGACAGGGTGAAAATTAAACAAACAAGCTGGCAGATAGACAGAATGGTTCTTCATGTCTGGAAAGCTGCAATGAGCTGTGACTTAGGAATTACAGTGCTTCATATTCAAACTTTTCTTTTTGATGCATTGGGGTGGCACAGGACCTGACAGTGACATATGGAGAAGGCCCTCTTAGCAGGATTGAGGCTGTTATGTGATAAATGACACAGTATGTCAAAGGACTTCTGTTATCCATCATGCTGGCTTCTTCCGAACACGCTCTCACTAAAAAGAGAAGTAGCTACACAAACAGCTGGGGGATGCTGCAGGTAGGGTCAATGGTGTGTTCAAAAGAGAAAATAAGAAAGCTGCAAAGTGTGTGTTTACATGGGGAATTAACAACCCCTGAGTCTTGAGTTCTGAATTTTAAAGTCAATTTTTGTTTAAACATCTGAGGGACCTCGGTTTTACATCTGTTGAAGGTAAGGTTCATTCTTGATAAAGAAGTTGTCTCAAAAGTTGTTCAAGCAAAAGGTTTCAAAAACCCACCAGGTTTTCAGCGGTGAACAGCTAAGCTTTCTCTAAAGAAAGGTCATTTAACATGAAGTTTGGATTGAAAGCATGGTTCTGTCCCCTAATAATCCATCCCCAGACTTTCCTTCCTTCCTTCCTTCCTGAATTGCAGTGGAAAGAAAGTCATGATCTATATTTTCCTATATACATGAGAGGCATGGGAAAGATGGGCAAACATAGTAGCAGGGTGGTACAGTTGCTGTTATAAATGTAAGGGATAGAAAATACTTTTGAGGGAAGGAACAGGGCTTTGACTCTGAGCACACCTGATACAGGAATATCCTCTGTAGGATACTTTCTACTGTTGTTGACCATCCAAGTTAAGAAATAATGGGGCAGGCTTTCATAGCTCTGTGCCTTCCACTGTTGGAAAGTTTGTTGCCTTTTGATCTGGGATTTCTCCTCTGTCACATTTAACCCACAGTACCTTTTTTTTTTGCATTCATTTCAGATTGACACATGCATCAGTTGCTTTCAAGAGAAGCAAGGGATGTGTGGTATAACATAGGCATGTGTCCATTCCAACCTTCTGTAGTCCATATCTTTTTTTTTTTCATCAGCTGTAATGGCTGGGTTTTTTCCCCTTCTTGATTAATGGACCCTCAATAGCTATGTAGTCTATAAACCTAGACAAGACAAGTAGTCTGTCTCTTTTGATCCCTGAACTCCTAAAAGCCTGATTCTGACTGCTTAAGTGGTGTTTATGTGCCCACATGCACGGTAATAATTGGTGCGGAATATCAAATGTCACTACTTGACATTTCATTCATAACAGTAGCATTTAAAGTAAAGGCTTTAACTTGATGATTCATCAGTGGCCAGAGTCAAATGATCTGGGATGGTCTTCATGTTACAAGTGTCAATCAACAAATGGATTTATCTGGAGATAATTTAATCAGAGCCCATCAGTGAACTGGCTTTAAAAAAATCCCCTTGCTTCCAGATTATTACTGCAACCTTATTGCATATGAGATGAGACAAGAGCATAATCTTGGTAGAAGAGTGGTTACAACTTCTGTAGCCCCTCTAACAAACCCATTTCTGGGAGGATGGAGTTGCAAGTACCCCAGGTGCATCTGTTCTGTTAGTAAAATACAGGACTTCAGGTTCCATGGCTGTTGAGCTGGAAGCTCCTGCCAAGAACAAAATTTGCTAAACACAAACCAACCTAAATATATAGAAAACTCAGCCCCCTCCAACTCCCAGTGCTGCTGTGCTCCGCTTTATTTGACAGTGCAGCTTTTCCTTCACAAACTCTTCATGTGATGAGACACTTATTTCAGCTGTTGACCCCTATCAATGACCCCTCACTGGGAGATCAGGTGTAGAGAACCAGGCTATTATCTGCCTTCCACTCACACATTTCTAATCAAAGCAGCCAATTTTGCTAACGCCTACAGCTGAAGTCACAGCGAAGGAGACCCGGCTGAGTACAGAAAAAAGAAGTGGTAGGAATGGCAGAGCCAGGGGTAAGAAATCCTAAGGGTAAGGCTAAAAAAGAAAAGTCAAGCTGGGAGAAAAGATGAACAAGCAAAGCAGGGAGAAATTCTAAATTCTAGTTTCATATTTAATGTAAGAAGTCACAAGAATCAGTCAGCAGAGTGAAGTAAAGCTTCTCTACACCTTCCACGCATCTCTCTGTGCTCCTTTAGTTTTCTTACTCCAATGAGCATTGGTAGCATCCTGGCGTTGTATTCTGTTCTCAGTGTATATGCTTAAGACAAAATAGGTTTTAAAAAAAATTGAGATCCAAAGGAACTCTGACAGGAAGATATTTCTTCAGATGTTATAAAGGTTAATGTTTACTCCAGTTATGACATCTGTTGAGTCTTTCTGTTCTGGCTGTTGAATTCTTTCTAGACTCAGAGAATGCTTGAAAATTTAAGCCCCCATGCACTGGGTTCAGAAGAAAAGATGAGCAGGATTGCTGTGTGGCACCTTCTGCTTTGGTCTTCAAAAGCCAGAGTCCAGGCTACTGGCTATCACTGTTGTCATTACCTATAAGTAGAAAAATCTTGTTAAATAAGGCAGTAATCCTTGATGATGTGTCAAACACTTGTGCTGGTCCCTCCCTCAGAGCACTAGTTTCAGTTGATAACCATGCGGCTTGCTCACTTTCCAACGTGATGTAGAGGTGTCACTTTATCATATTTGAATGTTTAACTGCACTAATAGGTAAACGATACCAGTATCCTGTAACCTGGTGGAGCAGACTGTCAATAGTTTACAGTCATAAATGATGGGCTGGCATCTCAGGCTGGATACCAAGGCGCTGCCTTTATCTGCCTTTCCCTTTGATTTTCTTTTTTTTCTGGTTTAAAGGTCCCGTAGGCTGTAATTGCTTTTTGGGACTGATAACGTTGTATTGTTAGCCCTGGATTTGAGAACAGCTGTTGTCTTCAGTTCCTGTATGTTTCACTGTCTGGTTTATAATTATAGTCCATAAATTGTGTTAGGATTCTTGGTAACAAGGAGTGTACTGAAAATGAGATTCTTTTCAGTATTTGTGTCACTTTACAGAAGACAGAGAAGGAAAAGAAACATTGTCAAATGATGAGAGAGTGCTGTTTTTCTCATCTTTCTGGGTTTTTTTTGATGTGAGCAAGAGTTTGGCATTTTTTTCCAGGGTTGCAATCAGATGTTCACCCAGTGCCGCTTGGATTTGCAGCATGAACTTTCAGCCAGAACCACCATGTTGCAGAAGCTCCTTAGCCATAGGAGACTGATATTAGCATCTTTTCCAGTGAATGACTTGATTCCTCATTTGTAATTCTCTGCAGTAGAGCTAATGGAAGATGCTCTAAGCAAAGTCCTGGGTCTCTGTGTGTAAACAAAACAACACTGAGAAACCCCTTGAGGACAAAGTTGTTTTTTTCTTACGCTTTATACCTCTTCAGTTATGTGAATAGAAATGTAAATATTTTGGTTGTTTTTCCTTGCTATCCCAACATGCAGTGGTTTTTTTCCTTGCTTTACCCCCATAGGGAGTTAGATCCTAATTTCAGTTCAGAATCTGTGTGTGTGTCTTTTTTTGCCTTTTTTTTCTCTGTGAATGTCTTTCTCTCCCCATGCAGTTATGCTTCTGTCTTTTGTCTGTTGCTCTTTCTGCTCTTCTTTTTTTATTTGTTTTGGTAATCCACTGGTATTATATAAAGTTTCTGTTTAGCATGATGTGGGCCAAGAACCATGGAAGCTCCAAAATACCATCTGTCATTACTGGTGGGGACCATTCAAAGCTCTGTTTACTGTTTTTCCTCCTGTTAGTAGCGAGGCTGTTTGAAAATAGCTGATTTTGTCAGATGGGTTCAAAGAAGGATGTCACAAAATACTTTGTTAATTTAGAAATGCCATTTCCCATGCAGCAGATAAAAAAGTTTATAAGTTTCTCCAGCAGTTCTCAGGTAGACTATTATATAGATTTGGTGTCCAAGATCCTGGGAGTTATTTAGGATATTATGAGTTTTAGTAGGTGTAGTACTGATTGAAAAGGTGTGTTTTTAGTGTCAGCTATCTTCAGTGTACCATATTCTGACCTGCAATAAGTCTTGTTTCTCCTTCTGGCCTCCCTCTGTGTTGTTTCACCAATATACCCCAGTATTGACCTGGGGATACAGTTGTGTCACTGTAGAATCCATCCACACTGTCATCTGAGGAAACTCTGGCCTAGCAGTTCTGCATTTGTAAAAAAATTCCTTCCTTTTCTTCTCAATAAAATGGGCAATCTCATATTCCTTAAGTAGCTTTGCTCCCCGTTGGCCTGCGCTATTACAATATTTTTCCCTATTACTTATGTAGAACTGTTTTATATTAAATAATAGAGAGTGTTAAATGGTCTCATTATTAGCATTCAGAAATCTTTAGTGTAGCTTAAACTCTCCTCAGATCTGGAGCAAGCTCAAATCCCATTAAAAAGATTCCTGGGTTTATATCTTCCAAACCGTAGCTTTCATTTCTACAGCAATTTTCCTTCATCACCAAGAAATAACAAGCAGTGCTTGTAAATTCTCTGGCTAATAATTCAGTGATTACAATATTAATGACATATTGTGCCAAACAGGTGGTGGGGGGGGAGAATTTAGAAGAGAAGAATAACTATCAACTTTGAAAATGGCAGCAGATTTCTTTGTTTCTTCTCCTTGAAACTCATTTGGCTAAGTGAAGTGAGATTGGGTTTGATAATTTTTTTTTTTTTTTTTAAATCATGTTAGTAATAATCCATTTATCTGCGGGATACACGGAAGGGCCCCTGGATTCCATGACTTACTGTAAACATCTCTGGGGTTTCACTCTCAGTATCTGCATTTGATGCCACTCATCCCAAATAGGTAAAATGTACCTCAGCGGGGTAGGAAAAGAACTTGAAATAATTTAAAAGCCACATTGTGGTTTTTATTTAGATAAATTAACTGGTATATGCTTTTTTTTTTTAGTTGTGTGATATGAATAAAACATTTGTCTGTGTGGAGCTGATTGTAACGTAATGTTCCTGTTGCTTCAAGTAGGGATTCGGGAAGGGAGTTGCTTTTGTATGCTGTCATACCTGGAGGTAAAAAAGTTAGGTGTTCAGTAGGGAAGAGAAAATAAGTGTTCACGTATAATTTCAGGATTTTTTTTTTTTTTTAATATTCTGCCACAAGCTTGGTAGTTGGGAACATTTGAGAGGAAGATCATCTTATTTACTTAGAATGATCTGTGGCATATCTCTGGTGCATGCAAGTATCTGAAGGTCATATGATGGATCAACCCACTAAAGATAAAGGTTCTCTTTTTACCTCTTTTTTGAGCAATTTTTTTTTCACCATTTTTTGGTAACCATTTCACAACTGCAACTTTGAAATGTAACGAAGATGTTTATAGTCCAATAAAAGAAAGCATCTTTTCTTTCATGCCATACAATGTAATAGAGTTAAAAGGAAGGTAGAAAAGCATAGTAAGGAATTGACAGGTATCACATGGCAATCCTGGTCCAACAGGACAAAACCTGACTTTTGTCATAATCACGTTCAAGAGGTGACATCAAATGTCAATACTGAGTTCTGAGCATGCCAGTTATAATGGCAATGGGTGGTAAGGAAAAAACTTTTTTTGATCTGTTTGCTGAGGTAATCTTATGCCCAGGAACAGAAGGAATAAGAATCAGTATGACTTTGTTCTGAAGAGTTTATTTTCATGTGTTCCTGTTATTAATACAAATTACTTTTTTTTTAACACGTAGCATAGTGCACCGAATGCTAACAGTGATATCTTTGGCATTAGAATCTGAGCCTATGAATGTCCTGAAAACGTCTATTCTGCTGGCTAGTCATACAAAATAGGAAAACAGTGATTTGATTAATTTTCTTGTTTCCTCTGTTTCATGAAATGGTAAATAGATGTCTAGATGGCCCTGAGTAGCATTGTGTGAAGCATTCCTACAGCCTTTAGCTTGAAGGGCACGTTGTCCAACACAGGGACCTTGGCTGGTGGTCGGATTCTGTTTTCCTACACCCCCCTGCAGATTCACAATTGCTCTGCTGGAATAAGTGAAGTTACATTGCAGTCTGACAGCATAACTGCAAGTGTAACCCAACTGTGATGTGTAAATTGTTCCTGTTTTCTTTTTTATGCCCCTGTCTTAAGAACAAACTGTCAACTTTATCTGTCAACCAATCAGCATCTGGCAGTGAAACATCTGGCTAAACCATCTGCTGGCAGGGGAAATGCAATTTGCATCTCTGCCAACAAGTAGCAAACACTGTTGATGTACGGTTGCGATGGCAAGGAAACTCCGATTCCTTTGGGAACAGCAAAAGGAAGATATGTACTGATGCTCCCTTGCCATTGCAACTCTTGCTAGGACCTGATGCATATATGTACACACGCACTCTCTTAGAGAGTATATATTTTCCATGCAGGAAACCTGGGAAGGTATTTATTAAAAATGTAACCCACGATCTCAGCCATAAATGGAAGGCACAGCTTCTCCAAGCATTGCGCAGATATTTCCTGCGTGGACATTCTAGGCCGAGTTTGAAACATAGATAAGCAGTCAGGTTAATGGAGCAGCGAAGGCATATTTGCAGTTGCAAGCAGAGCGCTAAATAATAATAATAAATCAGTAAGTAAATAAATAAAATTCAAGTAGTTCTCTGAATGCGATTAAGGGTCTGTGTCCATTCAATCAGCGTAGTCACTTTGCATTTGATGAAATCCTGAGAAGTGGATGTAAATAATACTTTGAGAATATAGTTGACTCAAAAGTCCCTTTGCAATGATGGGAAATGTGTTTTGGAATGAACTTCAGCTCAGCTCACTGAATCAGGGTACCCAGGGAAGTGGTTTTTTCTTTCAAGGCTCTCAAGTTACTTTACACATATGGAAATAAAAAATATGTCCATCCATCTGTCCTAAGCTTTATTCTTGACACTTCCTCTGCTTCACGAGGATTTACTGACCTGTAAGAAATAGGATTTGACTGAATTGATTCCTATTGTTACTTTGTTCAAGTGGCATCTCCCAAACTGCTGCTGCAGCAAGATTCCTTTGGCCTCTTAAGGGAAAGCTCGTGTCAGTAATAAACACTGGGATCTTTGTTGAGCCTCCACTGTCTTTAAAAGGTTTCTATTCTGGAGATTTTTTGTGAGATACCAGCATAATTTATAGCAGAATTTGTGATGGATGCAAACTAATTTTCCTTGGAACCTGCTCCAAAACATTGTCATTGCTTCAAATAACATCCCTGCTGAGATGGTAGATGTGAATGGAAGTTGGCAAAGGGAAGGGCACGAAAGAGGAGACCCCCTGAGGCACTGCAGTTGAAACAATGATGTAACTTGTCACTGAATTATGCGAGAAACTGTTAGGCAACTTGCTATGGACCATGACAAATCATCCCTGGAGGACCCCATAGGACAAACAGAAGTAGCTGTGAAGGAGTACCATGAAAGCCCAAAACTGTTGCTGTCTGTGAGGCTGAGTGGCTTTGTGCATGTATCTTACTGACCCTGTTAGATGAGCAAGACCTGGTGATTATTTGTCCTCTGGAGTAAGGCGATAGCATGAGGCTTTATTAGAGTAAACAGGGAACTTTGAATAAATGGTGACAGAAAATCAGTCATTGACTACTGACTCATTCTGTTCCATTTGTAGGCCATCAGCAGAGATCTTTAAATTAGGTTAATTCCTGCTTGTACTCTTCCTCTTGCAAAGAGAAAACTTAAACTGTAAATTGTAGGATCTCCCTAGCATGGGAAAAAAAAAAAATCACCTATTTCCTTTCAGTATCCATATTGGTTGTTCTTTGTGATAGACTGAAAGGCTGACCGGGGAGAGCGGGGCTGAACTCTGATGCCTTTCTGCCGATTCACAGTAGTAAGCTCTACCCAAAGGGTAGTGCCAGCAGCATAAGTTAGGACAGCCCTGTGGCATCGTATTCTCTTCTCATTGCCAGGCCAAACATCCGCTTTGGCAGTGCTGGGCCCAAGTCCTCCCATTCCAGCAACTCTGTGGTGTCAATGATAAACAGTCTGCTCGTAATGACGGGCCTTGGCATTCTTTTTCCAAGTGTTGTAACAGTAGGCACTACATCTTGTGTCGTGTGTGCCAACAGTGTGTGATAACATGAAAACTCTTTCCAACTGGAACTCAGCACTTCACTGGTAGACAGGTAAAGCGACAGACCTATAAGAGGCAGAAAGGGAACCTGCAGCTCCTCATGTGCTCTCACCTTTATCCACAAAAGGCCTCTTGTCTTATTTATTGTCTTTAAGTTACTTGAACAATGGCTTATAGCAGAGCAGGCTTATCTTCTAATGGAGCTTTACACTTGGAACAAACAGAAGGAAAGGAGGCATATTTGCAGAGGATGGTTGGTAGACTTTTTTTGTCTTTGATGTTGTGACAGCTTTCAACATTTTTTTATTTTTTTAAGGCTTGCTTAATTCTTGGGGTGGTGGAGAGATGGTCTTCTCTACATAAGAATGAAATGTGAAATTCCTGAACAGCATTGGAAGCTCAAAAGGAAACACTGCAGTGGGGACATATGCTGTGTTGGTTTGCTGTTGCCTGAGAGATCCATTCTGAGTCTCAATACCTTGTTCTTCTCTACAGTGGATTGTTTCGATGCTGTTTAAAATATAATTTGCTTTTCTGTACAACTCCTGAACTTGTTGGTCAAGACATTTTGCAGCTGATGTGAGTTAGCATGAGAGATAAGTAATTGAAGGTTAAATGTTATTCATTGTGGATTCATGGATCTATTACTGATATGAATGCATCTAAACATCAAATGGGCTTGACTGAGGGATCAAAGAAGGGAAAGATGGGATATCCAGATGCTACAGATGAAGCAAAGCTATCAAATATACAATGGTTCAAATGTATGGTAAGCACTAAGTAAGTCCTTTTAACTTTGTCAATGTCTTCTGATGGAATTATCTCAGACTTATACCAGCTGAAGGACAGCTGTGCTTGTACCCTTCAGAGGATGTATTCAGAAGTATTCCCCAACAGGAGCAGCTGGAATGGTTACTTTAATATTGAGGAAGACGGGAGTTTGTGGGTTTGGATGTAAAACACCATGCTGTCAATTCATCCGTAGGATCTGTGAACCATGCAACGCAGTATTTCTGTTGGACAGCAACCAGTACTGTATGCTACAGAAGACACGAGAATCTGCCTAACAGATAAATGCAAGGAAAAGGCACCATCCTAATCTTTAATCATTGGAGAATGGCTTGCAACTGGAATCCCGAGGGGTTTATTTTTCCTTTAAAATGCTTCTACTTTGAAATTCGGTGATTCTTTGGCTAAGACTTAATGTTTAGGAGGTCACCTAATCACTTATCCCTGTCTGATGGTGTAAAACCATGTTCTGTGATTTCTTCCAAGCAAGTCATATTCACCTGACTGAGCTGGGAAGTGCTAGACCAAAACCATGCTAAGCAATTTCAACCCATTTCAACACCCGCAAAATTTGTGTTTTACTCATGTTTACACACAATTGCAGTTATTGCCTTTCTGTTAGACAGCAGCTGGGGGCTGATGGCAGGCCAGCTGCAGCCTGCCACAGCCACCGCTGGAGTGCCTGCATGTATAAAAATGATAAAACATCCAGCCCTACAGTTACCTAATTGCAGCTGGGATTTTGCAGCTGTGGAGTCATACCATGAGAAATACATTCAGTGCTGCAATTCAGTGAGCGTGCTTTTCAGGCCAACAATTTGCCTTGTGAGCTGAAGAGAAATGAGCTCTATAGACCTAATTCTTCCTTTTTTTTCTTTTCCTGGTTGCAATCCCTTTTTGCTCTCTGTCTCTGGTGATTTTCAGTGCTCAGGAATAGATAACCATCCTTCATGGCATCAGCCTTTGAGGACCACTAGGTAATTGCTTTCCTGGCTGTTGAACAGCTTAAAAGAATGAAAAAAAAAAAAAAAAAAGTATGTTTTGCTCTCTTTGAATCATCATTTTTCTACTTCTACCAAATGTTTACTGTGTGGTCTCAGACAAGTCATTAAACTGTTTTGTAGTTACTTTATCCAGCTACAATGTGATGGCAGTAATACCTTAAAGCAGCTCTTTAGGCTTAATCTAATGATAACATAATTGTTTGAAATGTCTAAGTGTGTGAAAAAAAGATGGTCATGTTGAAAGGGAGATTTCACATTAAAAGTACATTTGCCATACTCTGAGGGGAGTGGGGGTTATTATTTTTAAAAAAAAAGTATATATTTTGGCCATCCAAAAAGGGCAAAAAGCATGGCTGATTTGGTATACTTTTTTTTGCTTAACTCACTGGAAAGTTTTGGTGATCAAACTTGCCAGCTGGCCAGAAAATCAGAACAAAAACTTTTATCAACTTTTTGTGCAACCTTTATTCCCGTTGATCAGAATGGCCAACTTGAATTTGCACATTGATTTTTTTTTTTTTTTTTTTTTTTTTTTTTTGGTAGGGGATATTTCTGTGAGCTTATCTTTATTGACTAAATGTTATGCAGCGGAGTCTTTAATCTCTCGGGTCTGTGAATGGTAGGATAGCTCAAAGAACAAGAAGTCCTGAAGAAATTCAAAAAGGAAAAACACTATCAGGTATCATCGGAAATATTCTAGAGAGTTGTTAGCCCCCCTACCTTTTATTAGGATTCTAAGCAAGCACCATGCTTGTTTCTCTTTCAAATCCACCTTGGAATAGAGAAAACATCATTCCACTGTGCTTTCTTTCCATGTCGTTCTACTGAGAGAGACACTATAGCAGCATCTTCACTGAAAACAGTGTCTTGAAGTTGCATCTAGGATTGTTTCTCAGCAGTGACAGAATATCGTTCTTTTGTTCGGAAAACAGTTTTGAATAACTCTTGGTTGAAAGTTGGAGCTTAGTGCAGCTTCTCCTTAAAGGTGAATGTCATATTGCTCTGTATGATGGGCATTGCAATATATCAGTGCTGTCTGCTGAGTCTGAATGTGTATTAACACTTAAAATACGTTCAGTTCTGTTTATATAGATACGTGAAATCTTCTTTCCCCACGAGGAGGTCAAAAAGAGTTTGCTATTTAGACAGAGAAAAAACGTGGCGCTCGGTTGTTGATATCCATAGACAACATGGTCCTGTTCTTTGGTTAGGATCTGAGTTAGATCAGCCAGCAGATATAAATTGCTTTCAATGGCACTGTGTCAATTTTTACCCGTGGGCCTTCTAAGTAGAAGAGCTATAGCTGTAAATTACCCTTCTATATGTCTTACAGTAAGTGATCGAGAGGTTATATTAGCACTCTCTTCTTTTCTCCACGTCTAAATAAGGGACTGTGTGAGCCTGGTACTTTATCTACTTTCCTGTGGAATATTTCAACTTTTGATCAGGACCTGATATTCTTAACTCACTGAAAAAGGACAGTGCCTCTTATCTGAAAAATTTGAAAACGCTTTGTTACTAAGATTGGATGCTGATCATCGATTTTCTTCATGGGTATCTTCACACCCATCAATCTCAAAATATTCACAATTCATTCTCCTTTAAGAGGTTATTCTTCTGTTATACTACATTAAAAACAAGTGTGTGGAGGGGGTGGTGGGGAAGAGCTAAGGGAAGAAAGCCCCAAATGTTTGCATAAAGCACTGTATCCCCATCCTGGAATATTGCTGATATCTTCTGATGCTTCAAGCTTCCTTATTCAATGTAAGAACAGAGCTAAAATGAACAGTAAGGACCATAAATTAGTTGCCCAAATCTTTTTTTTTTTTTTTTTTTTTTTAGGAAGCTAGTTAAGAATTTCCTCATTTGGAGGATGCTGAGTGCCTGCAACTCTATTGAACTTCAATAGGCAGTGATGAGAACTCCGTATTTTGAAAAATCAGGTCATTTATTTCAGTATTCAAGTAACTTCACTTTAGAAATCTGTTTCAAGAGGGAATTTTTTGATCGTACTAGTCCCCAATTAAAATTTGTCAATTGCTATGCAAAAACAGCTTAGATTTTTTGCTCACACAAGTAGATGTGAACCACTTTTATATCTTTGTTCCTATCTAGTGCCCTAGTTTTTCTTTACTTGAAACTTCCAGCAAGACTGCTACTGTTAATGTGTTCACCATGGTACCTATTGCAAGTCTTTCAGCTCCCCTGAGATTCTGATAGCACCTCTTAGGAATCCTAAATCTCTCATGCACCCTGAATTTTCAGTGCCAGCTTTACTTAGCACTTAAATGAAGTTTCTTAAACCTTTGCCCAAGCCTTGTTAGGGCTTGTGAGCTTTCTGGAGAATTTGGTTCAGGTTTTCTGGTTTTACAGTAATTCTATCCGTTACTGGTTTTTATATGTGTATATTCTTAATTTTTTTTTTGAATGTTTTGCAGAGCTCTGCAAGCCCATCAGGTTTCTCTAGTGGATACTTTATTTTAATAAGTGTGTATTGAATGCTTCGTTTAACTTTACTATTGTGAAGTGCCCAGAGACACTGTGCTTGGATGAGCAGTTATGTAAGTGCAATTTGGTTTAGTTTTTTAGTATCAGAATTAGCATTCAGCTGAGGTTTGAAGGCTCATAGTGCATGTGCATGGGGGAAAGTAAACAACTAAAAGAGAGCTTAGTGCATCTACAGAGATAACCCTAAACTGCTTTCCTTCTCCCTGACTGCTTGCTCCTCTCCCTGGCAGATCAGTCCCCAAATGCCCTTCTAGCAATGCTGGGGTGGCTGTTGCCTGATCTCCAAGGATACACTGAAGGGTTAGATTCGTGCTAGCAGAGGGCTGAATTTGTTTTGCTGAGAATTGCAGGATGCAGAACTGTTATCTCTTTGTCTCCCTCCAACTTTATCATTATAAATAATTAGTGACATGCCCACCCTGGTGAACACCACAATTGGTAAAACTTTGTTGCCTACGGGCTGGGTGCAGCCTTGGTAGTAGTTGCCAGGTTTCGTACAGGGACAATTCAAATTCATCGTTTGTGTGGCAGTCCTAAGACACATAGTTTCTCTGGCCTGGGCACTGGAAGAATTCAGTCTTTCTTCTCCTTTTTACCTGAGACTCTTACAGAAAGGATGTAGTAGGGGAGACGGTGCACATGTTTGTGAGCAGGAGGGTCCACAAAAGTGTGAGTGATGTTCTGGGATTTTTTTTTTTTTTTTTTTTTGGTAACTAGAATGACTTATCAAACTGTTTGCTATGCATTACTTAGTAGCTAGTGCACGAAGTGATTTCCAGTTGCTGGCAGTGATGGTATTTCTAACTCATTGCTCAAGTCTTCCACAACCTTAATGGTGTCCCTGGATACATGGGAGGAATCACGTGAAGTGTTAGCCAAAAGTTCACAACATTGGAGAAAAGTATTATTTAGGGGCAGAACATCAATGAGAAGATACCATGTGCTGGTGAAGAAAAAATGCAGGAATATATGTCTGGTTAAATGGAAAAAAGCCCCATCCCTTCAAAGTCAGGTGGAATGTATAATGAGAAAAATAAGAGAAGGTGGTTTTGTTGGGGTTTTGTGAGGGTTTGTTTTTGGTTTTGTGTTTTGGTAATGGTGGTGTGTTGTGGTCTGGGTTTATTTGCTTCTGTTTTGACTTGGTAACTGTATTGCAAACAGGTCTGATCCACAAATATTGTTGTTCATCCCCACAGAAGGGAGCATTTATTGCAAAGCAAGCAAACAGTGTTTAATAGGAACTCCTGACTCCTCAGTGGAATTCACAGGCAGAGTTAGAAATCCCATGTCAGAGAGCAGAAATATAACAAGACTGGATTCTTATGTATCATTGCTGAGTAACCTGTGAGGAAATATTACTTTATTGCAGAGAGATTATATTTGCCATGCAAGTACCCTGTGAAGTTAGAGATCAAGTCCCATAACACTAGAGCAGGAATTTCCAGTGATGTTGTAGATATTAACAGTAATATCTTCATAATCACATTGGGTTTACGACGTAGCTGGGGGGAAAAAAAAAACGAGTGGGGGGGAGATGGAAGAAAAAAGAGGAAACCCTTCTTAAAGTGAGCAACTACCACGATCTAGTGTTACTGTCCTGAGCTGGCCCACGCCTGCCTTGCAAAGGAAAGGCGAACTATGTACTTGGGTTTGTGTTATATTGTAAGCTGCCACTCAGCATATTTCAGTTAATGCTTCTTTGTCAGAACTATAATTTACTAATGGGGGAAGTATAGTGTGTCTTCGTGTATGTCAGCCTGTGACCAATTCCAGCATAAATCACATCGCGGCCTCATGTGCAGCAAGGGCTCTTTTTGTCCTCCACTGAGCTGAGCAACTTGGTGACAAAATAAATGTGACCTGTGCCAGCTCGTTTTTAGAGAAGAAAAACAGCATCTTTTTTGCGCAATGGGAATTAATACTGAAGGATGAACGCGTGAGCCTACGCAGCATTTTACAGGGGGACAACTGACTCTGCCTAATCTAGAGCAACCTTTTTTTTTTTTTTTTTTAAAGTTTATTATTAACTCTCTTCAGAAAACAACAGATCAAGTTTGGCAGAACAACATTCCAGCCTCCTACAGGGCTGAAAATATATGTGCTCAAAAGCATCCTATTTTGGAATACCACCACCTCATTGTCATGCAGGGGTGACTCGCAGAGACTTACCCCTGCTGCTTGTTTTTATTGAGGACAATGGTTGAGGTGCTGGAGGATGGGGACGTAATGCACCTCAGCTTGGGAGGAGTGACTTCAGTCTTCCTCACTTTGTCTCTTTCTTTGTCTTGGCCTCTTTCTCTCTTTTCTCCTTTTTTCTGTCTTCGTTGCCAGCTGGCAGGTCACTGTCCTCCTTTGCCGTGAGGTGTTAGCTTGCTGAAACAAGTCTGATTCCTATATAAAGCTTTGCAGGCCCCAGGCTGGAAAGGGACTCCAGGTTTCCAAGCAGAGTTCTCTTCTGGGATAGGGGGATGATGCCCTAATCAATGCCTAGTCCATGAATCCTGGACGTTAGAAACAGGACAAAACCTTATGGATGATGGTGGACAGGGTTAGGCCAGGATGATCTAGTGATGGTCCAGGAAGGAACTGCATCTTGCAGCATGTTACTTTTGCAGGCCTTATCTCATTGTTAAAAAACAAGTGCAAGCATTGTTTACCATTTACTGGCAGTAATGTTGTATTAGTCCAATTATTCTGTAATTTATTAGCAAAATATTTGGAGGAATCTGAACTTGCTGATTCACAGCAACTACTTGGAGAGTTTTTCCTTCTGTTCTAGTTACCTCTTCAGTTCCACAGGAGTAGAGGACACCAAGGAGGAGTACTACCTCCTGGACTACTTGGCTAAGTAAGGACTCCAGGAAAAGCTAACAGAGATCTGAAGTAATTGCTGCACATTGTTTGATTTTATTTTTTTTTCTGAGCCTCTACATGCCCCTCTGCTTGTGATTCTTGCTGTTAATCTATGATGCCATGCTTTGCCCTTCTGCAATATTTATTTCGGTTTGAATTTTAGAACAATCATCTGCAAATTGCAATTCTTAGTACTCATTTATATGCAGAGATTGCACTGATTTAACTAACAGATTTTTAAATCAACTCAGTTAATTCAATGCAACCCATATGTGAGCAATTAGCTTAAGTCAGTTAAGAATCCTCTTCAGCTATATGGATATAAGCCGCATTTAAAATAAGAAAGTCAGAATATAGGAATTAGAAACAGGCTAAAGGACATTAATTTAAAAGTAAAGTTTTAATTAATTTGATATGCTTTCATCAGATGTCAGGTTCTAGTCCTAGTTTTTCACTGATATACTGCTTTGTAGCACGAGTGGCTTCACTTAGCAATATCCCTGCCTGCAAAATTAGGATTTGCTGACATCGCTTGTAGGAGGATGTAAGTGGGGCTGTTTGGGAAAATGTGTTTTTCCCCCCTATGGAAAGTTTAAGCTTCTCTGAGTAATGGATAGTTGAAACTGGAGCCAAATCTTCCCATTTAAAAACTGTATTTCCATTTGGAAGTGTCATTATGGTGCCATTTGGGAGTTGTTTGGCTGCCCCATTGTCCTGGCTCCCCCAGCCAAACTACAACTCCCATGTTGCATCATAATTCTGCATATTACTGAATTGCTGTCATAGAGTCTTCATGTTGCTTTAGGGGACATGTGGCCCAGCCAAAGAGACCCTCCATCAGAGAGGAATGGGTGCCACAGAAACCTCAAATGCATGTTTTCTAACACATGCTGAGACATCTTTGAAACAGTTCTGATGTTTTGGTTGGTGCAGTTTGGAGTTTTGACTTGAAAAGTCAAAGTTTTGAGGGGAATAGAATGTTTGATTGCTGAGGAACAGTCAACACTTCCTGCAGAAAGTAGATACTTGGTATAAGAAACTTCCTGAGCTGAAAAAGTACTTTTCCATCCAAAACCAGTGACTAAACATGCTGTTTTAAGGCTTTTTTTTTTTTAAATCAATGATATATAAAGTATTTGTAGACCCTGAGAAGAGACTCTTGAGATGACCCCATCTCATGGACAGTATCAAGAAACTGAGAACCTAGTTTTTATTGGCTCCCTGAATCATTATTTGCTCCTTCATACAATAGTACAAAGCATTATTAATTGAATTTTTCTCAGAAATGACAGTGCAAAGCGTGGGCAACTGCAGGTGAATGAATTGTCTGGTATTTAATAGTTCCTGTTGTTACAGCTAGAAGAAATAGAAATCTGATGGGCATCCTTTGCTGTAGATCTGGGAGGGAAGTTAGCTTATCTGTGGCGATGCTGTTAACTCACCTTTTCGGTAGATCGTGTGAACTCCTTGTCTTATTTGATTATGACATTGACAGCATTAGCTGAGGTGAAGCAGATCTCATTCTGCATCTCTAACTGGTTTGTGACCAAATGTGACTTAATGAAATGTGTCCACTGAGGGGAAAAGGAACCCTTCTATATACCACAGGGAGCTGAGCAAGGATGGAGACGCAGTTACATGCACTGAAGAGGAAGAGCACAGACTGCATCATTTATCTTGGGAAGCAAGGATTGTCCATTGTGACAAAATCAGTCAGATGTAGCAAGTGAAATGGTGAAGGCTCATTACACTAATTAGTATCAGTGCTCAGCTGTAGGGAAGCCAGAAGAAGAAGCTGGCAGAGTGATACTTTAGGATAGTGTTTGCCCAAGAGGAAGTATTATGCATCATGGACTCGTTAGTTAGTGCCAGGAGGGAAGAGTCGTACGGCAGCCACGGTCCAAAATGAGATGGATCCTTTCAATGGCATCCTTAAATTGGTTGGCATCCAGAGAGCACAAGTGTCATTCGGGAGAGAAGTTTGGCATTGTGTGTGTGTATGTAAGGTGCAATAAAAAAAAGAGAAGTAGTAAAAAAAAAAAAATCCTTTTAAAGGCCTAGAGATAAAATAAACTAGGCAGTAAGAGTTCACAGTTCAATTGAAAAATCACCATTGCTTGGTATTTTATGGGGATCTCTCAGGAGAAGTTGACTTTCTGGCCTTGTTTTTTATCATCTAGTTAAACAGTGCATGCCTGCCTTGGTGCTTTAATACTAACTGTGGCCTTTACTCATGATGAAAGCAGGTGTGATAGTAAGTTGTGGTGCAAATGAGGCTTGAGGGCAATTAGCATTGTAGTAGGTCATAAGTGGGGAAGAGGAGTGCAAATATAATTTAGGAATGAAATGCACACTTGAAGAAAAAGAGATATGGAATAGGGGTTGTGGCTTCTGAACTCTGCTGTGGTTGTGTTGGGAAGGCAAACTGCTCTTGAACCTGGTTCCGTATAGGCATTTTAGCATTTATGTTGCTTGTAGTCAGAAAGAAAGAGTGAATGATATGAAATGAATTGTTAGCTGCACTAATGCTGATGGGAACTGTTTCATTCATCGGTGTCTGTGTATATGCCTTGCAGCTATTCACCTGTATTTCACTGTAAACAAGAAAAAAATCTAATAACTTCATGCTCTGAACAAAGGAAGAGCATCGCTGCCTTCACTCCTTGGAGTAACCAGGTGAGGGGATCACTCACCTCACTGCAGGAAAACCTGGGGCTTGCCTAGATGCAAAAGTGAGATGTCCCAGCGGGAGATTTAAGTGGCCAACTTTCATGGTGGGAAAGATATTTCACCATGAAATTAATGGTGCAGTCCAGAGCACAGTAGGTAACATGCCCTGCCCTCTAATCCCCCATTGTTGATTCCAGCTGTGGGGTGCTGTAGTGCAAGTCTGTATACGTCTGCTATAAAATGAAATAGATTAAATGATGAGCTCTACAAAGTGGTCCTCAGCACTTTGTATTTTCTCTTATGCCTTTGAAATTTCTGTGTCTTAAAGGATGGAAGACTAGTTAGCTGTCATTCTGAAGCTTCTGAAAAATATCCAAACATTTAAAATCCAGACTGTTTTATATTGCATAAGCATTCTGTTTCATTGGATTGCTCTCAGTGTAAAGCCTCCAATATTTACATTGTTCTGGTGATATTCTGTTTTCTGGAACGATCGTTGGCATCTCAGGGCAATACCACGATGCAATGCCTGGATGGCATTGGATGAGCATCTCTGTGGAAAGGACACATGATGAATATAGTCATTATGGTTTCAGCACATGGGCTTGAACAAAGCCAGAAAATAATGGTTATATTTCTGATACCTTCCTTTAAATTATGAGGGGAGGGCTTTGCTGGTGTTGCCGCTTCCTCATATCACTGAGTCTTGCTCTCTGAAAAGATTTGAAATCAAGAGAAATGAAGGATTTCCTTCCCCCTTCCCCCCCCCCCTTTTTTTCCCCAGGTTGCTCTGAGCTTTCTGAATGCCAAGACCTTAATGCAAATATTCCTGCTTCCATCCTCAGCAGTAGTTATTTATAAAGTCCAGCATGATGTGTCTGGTTGAGGCTGCCCCATGCTGCTCAATGTTGTCCTGATGTTTGCCTGTGCCTACTTCCCTTTATGTAGATATTCTTATCCTACGCTAGTACTTATGTCTGGTTTTAAGATGCACAGTGAATGGTGATGCTGCTCTCTACATATCAAACGCAATGCATCCCTTTAGATTTTATAGTTCCCTGTGCCCCAGGTGTTGTTGTTATCAGTCCTGACATCACTCATTTGATATGATGGGCCCTGTCTTTCCATTTATCTGTAATGGACAGGAGAATTTGAATCATTTTATCTTCCAAGCACAGCAACATCTTTTCTTTAAAAAGTGACTTTTTTCTCTCTCAATTTCTTGTTTTCTTCCTTGTCTAATATCTTGTGCATTATATTTATCCCCCAATCTCTTTACTCTGCATCTTCTGTTCCCTTTTGTTTTCTTTTTCCTGTGTATCTGTCTTTTTCCTCTCTCTTCCTCCTCCCCTCCCATTTTCGTACCTGTCCAGGGCACTGATCCAGGCTTATTGCAATCAACTAAAAGGTTTTATTGACCTTATCAAGCCTTAGGTTAGGACTAGGTAGCATCTCTCCATCCATGCATATGGCTTGTGCAGTATCTGATGTTACATTGTCCTCAAAGCCAAGCAGGCTTAAGAGCAAGACAGCAAAGAATACACATCTTTAGTAAAACTTAATGTCAGGCTTTGAGGTACAAGATTAAAAGCAAGGTCTTACAAGTGCAAACAGATTTAAAATACAATTCTATCTTAAACCAAACAAGTCTATTCTTTAGCTACTTAACCTCTATCTCATTAACTCCCTGTGAGGTGCTCCTGCCTTCACAGCAAGAGTCTAATGCTTCAGTTAGAAGCGCAGTTACCTCCTATGGGTTTGGAAGAGGAATCTCAACCTGATCTTTGTGTCTGTGGTGTACCACCTTCAGATGCCAGCTATCCGGTTTTTCATAGAGTAGTTCTCCTACGTGACTAGCTGCATTTACACATCTTTAGACCTGAAGATAGCATAGAAATAGGAATATTCTTGGTGGCATATAATAATGATATTTGAGGCTAGCACTCACCAACAAGTTCACCTAAGGATGAATTTACCCTGCTTGGAACCAGTCACATGAGTTATCTTTTCTCCAGAGAATGGCTTGAATGCTTTGGTTTTATTCATCTTACTGGGCTATGTGGCACTACTGGAGTACATCTGAAGGACAGACTGGCCAAGTATTTCTTTCCTTGGGCAATAGTAAGTGCTGAACACTTTGCTCTGTATCATCATGACAGTTAGTGTTTTCTGGTCGCATCCGTTTGGAAAAGTTTAGTTAGTGAGGATCAGAGGCTCTCTTCTTCCACCAGCTCCATAGTTTCTCTTGAGTCATCCTACAAATACACAGAGAAACACAACTAGGGTCTACCTGGAGAAGGTCAAATGCATTTGTTTCATCTCCTTTTGCTGTGCTCCACTTGGTAGCCATGCACTGCCCCAGAGACAGCTAATAGCTATTGCATAGGCTGATACGTGTCAAAGAATGTCCTGGCTGTTTAAAGGTAGAAGAGGAGGAAGGGCTAGAACAAAAGCATCAGGCTAGTGAACAAAAGAAATGCAGTTTAATTGTTTTGCATATATCTCGGTAGTGCATCTGGGTTGAAGATACATAACAAATATGAGAATTACAGGTAATCTTTATAGAGACAGAGATGGGGTTTTCTTTATTTATTGGAATTCTTTTTGGCAAATGTTTTCATCATTTCTGTTGAGCTGCTACTAGTCCCTTCCAAGGTGGCAGGTAGTCTTGCTAATGCCACAAAGGAGAAAAGACATATAAAACATTTAAAGCAAATGTAATAGTTTGGAACTGTGTTGTAAGAAATGCCTTTGATTTGAGCAGTGAATTTCATTAAATCCTGTCAAACATTCAAAGCCAGTCTCAGCTTCCTAGTCCCTTTACTTGCTATCAGCACTTGAGATCAGCTTAATATTTTACCTTCACCCTTGGTTACAGAGCATAACGGACAAAACCATTATCTGCGAATGTCATCGCTATTAGGAAAGAGAGAGAAGAAAGGAAAGGGATAAGGGGGAACAGGGCTGGCAGGGAGCTGGTATCTGCAAAAGTAAACAGACTTTAACACTATGATGGGAGGAGGGAGAGGGATGGGAAAAATCAGCCTCTCGTAATTTAATTAAAGTTCTGAATTTCCTTAAGAGCTGTGGATACAAGCTGCCAGGCTGAGGGCTAATATTTAAAGGTCATTTAAATGAGTAGAGATGTTAATCGTTGAAGGGACAAAGCTGAACTTTGTCTCCCGGCTCTTGCCTACATGCAGAGATGTTGCCTGCCTTCCCTGCAGTAAATAAGAGCTTACAAATTATTGTTTTAGGTTGGATTGCACTTACTAAACTAATACCAAGCAAACAGCAGCACCTGTGAACTGCAGGGGGGGATTGACTTGTCATAAGGTCACCTCTAAGAAAAGTCACAATTTGTATCAGAGCAGCAGAGTTGGTGAATTGTATTATGGACAGAGCGAGACCAGTCGAAAGAGTGAGGGTGCAGTGAACAGCAGAGATGTTGGCATGCTGTGCGGGAACCGTGCTCATGTATGAGTAATGCGTTGCAGTCCATGGGACACAGCAGAACCACGTTCTGCAGTAGGGAACACCGGTGCCTCGTCACACCGCCTACTTGGCTTTAATGCGCGTTCATAGAGCTGATGAGGAGTTTTTCTTATGCACTTTTCTAACAGATTGTGGGATGGCTTTACATGTTCTGAAGGAATGTGGAAATCTTTTACAGAGGTTTTTAGCCTAATAAATAGTGAAATAAAAAATTGAGCTTAGGGCTGGTTTGACATTAATCTCTGTATTTACTGAATCCTTTTAGGAGTAGTTTTCAGTTGTCATATTTCTACTCCCTGGCATGTTTGGCTTTTTATGTTGGACTCTTCCAGTGCATACCAAGGCATTTTAGCAGAGGGACACATGCAGATGACTTTGGTAGACACAAACTAGTGTCAATCTCAACAGGAAAGGTAGGGGAAGTAGGTTTGGGGGTTTTTTGTAAGCAACGACCATGTTGAAACAGTATTTCTGTAGGTCTGAAATAACAAGGCATTTTCTTCTTGATGTTAACTTGAAGTATGAGAATAAAAGTCCAGCTATCATTCTTTCCTTCAGAATGGAAATTCTGTTGTTGTTTTCAATTAGTGGTGCTCCTTCATATAAGTGTGGTAGAGTGGTAGAGGAAGACATCACATGCTTGTGTCAAGGAAGTGTTTCGGTCTTTTTTTTTTTTTTTTTTTTTTTACTAGTCACATTGGGGAAAGATGAGTTTCTGAATGCAACTGAATGAATCTTTATGTGGAATTGTACCTCTTGAAAGGAAACCATGTAGGCACACAAGTTCTTGGCAGAAATACAGCTGCTAATCTTAGTTGAGCAGCTGTTGTCCTGAAAATCAGGAAAGGTGAGCCTAAAGGTAACTTTATCTGAAGAGCCTTTAAGAAACATAGCAGAAGCTGTCACGTTTTCATGTAGAATTTTTGGCAGAAGCATCACAGCAGCATTTGACAACTTCCCATGTGTTAGCTATTGCTAATGTTTTCCGATTCGCCGACTGAGTAACATGGGAACTATGGATTATGAGGAAAGAAGGGAATTCAGAAAACAGTGAAACCAGAGTAAGCTCGGAATGGATCTTGTGATGTTGCCAGAAACCCCAAGATGGCATCAGAGACCTTGTTTTTCTGTATTAAAAATGTATGAAATTTTCTTAGTGACGCTTATTATTTCTTTGTCTTTGGTTCTTAATCAGTTCTCCATTTTTTATACTTTTTTTTTAAAGCATTCCTGCTTTATGACCCTTTTTCTTCAGGCATCATTTGCAAGTCATTGATAATGCTAAAGATGTTACATACAACACACCCTAGCTGCAGTGCAAGGCTCTGCCAATACAACAACAAACCACATCCCCAGGAATACATTCCTACTTTATTTTGTTCTAGGAGGCTGAAACAGCAAAGCTGGATGTAACTCTGTAGCTAGACATTAATCCAACACTTAGGATTTTTGTTCTGAGGGTTTTTTGAAGCACAAGCCAGCCCGAGCTTACAATGCCACCAGAAGCATTCTAGTGCTGAACTGGATAGTATGGAGGTGATGAGGACCTACCACAATCTCTCATATGCTGGAGGGCTGATTCCTGAATTTTATCAGCACACCACGATTTGAAAATTGTGAACCAAATTACAGCAAATCCTTTGAGGAGTGTGAGGAGGCTCTGATTTACACACAGTTTCTAACAAGGGAGATTAGTTGGATTTTGCAAAGTTGTACAGTGGTGTACCGCTCCGTACAGTCAAGTATCCTGCACAATCTTTCACTGATCACTGAGTCAGTAACAGAATATGTTCAAGCTAACTACAGGAAACATTTTCTTAGTGCAAATCTGGGATCCTTATTTAGCTTTTTATTCAGCCTTTGCAGTGAAGCTAGGTAATTGTTCTACATAATGATGTAGCATGCATCAAGATCTTTATGTGCTTTAGATAACGGCATTTCTTGCGAGTGGAGAAATTTAAATGAGATATCCAGCTCATCTCATTTAAGTGCATTCATATTTCAGACTGGTCGAAGAGATTCAAGTGCCTGTCTTCAATTAGAATGAGCAGGAGTTGGATGTACTTGTTTGCTGTGGAGGTTTTGAGAAGCCTATGCTCTATGTAAGCTGGGCAAATTTCATAGATAGCACAGAATTTAGAAAATTTCAGAAGACTTTTTGTTTGTAAGTAGTCTTTTCATTTGTACATACTTAGGTAACAGAAAAACTGCATTTATTTTTAGGTCTGCAACTATGTGAACCTTGGAAGGAAAGGAAATGATAAAATTCATATACTATAAGCACCTTTAAAACATAATATGGACCGTTGGTTCATTCTAGCCCAATGTTCAAAACCTTTTACCTGTATTCTAATTTGCATTCCCTGTCCTTGTGCTAGGGCTTGCCAGAATTGGAAATTTTTTGGCGTTCAGCTCTTGTTTTGCTAGTTGTGTGTCGCTTTCTGATTTCAGCCACCGTTGTTCGTTGAGTGGGGATGATCTGAACAGACAGTGGTTGACACCCAATTCCCAGCTCCATCCAACTATTTACCACGCCAAAGGTCTTCTCTATTACCTGCACAGCACTGGCCGGGCTCCTCTGGTGAGTCTCTTCAAGGATCTTTTGTGAGTTATTGTATATGGATTGTTTACTGTAGCTGTGTGAACAGTCTTGTTTTAGAGCTAGAGTGATTTGGAAAGCATTATGTGCTGTTATAATTTCATCTTACAGAATTGTTTTGAAAGTCTTGGAATATTTATTCCTTAATGGATCTTCTAACCAACAACTCCAAATTTCAGAGTGTCTGCACACCTGGAATTTAAATGAGAAAATGAGTTCCTTAAAGCTCTTTAATATCCTCAAAGTACTCCAGATAAGCTAAATATTATGAGTGGGCTATTGCTATTTTCATGAAGATGATAGGGGAAATTCCACAAAGATTTAGTCTGAATGGACTGTGCAAAAGCCCATGTTGGAACAACCCATGCAATTGCAAAGTCACAGGAAGCAGGCCTCAAAACATCTGAACTTCCATGCTGCTTTGGTAATGGGAAGAAAATGGCTGGGTTTGAGGGGTACCAGAAATTCATGAGAGGCGGAGTCTCGTCTCAGAGCTGCAACTGGGATAGGGCTGGGATCCATCCCATCTGCTCAATCTTGTTGCCCAGCAGAATGAAAAGATAGTTCTGAGAGCTCAGGAGAAAAACCACAGGGAGGTTCAAATGTTAATGAACAGATGTGGATGCACAGTCAGGCAGGAAATGTCCAAAGACACCAAATTCTCTCTGGGTTTGATGAGAAAAGCCCCAGACAAGGTGAAAATGTCTGTGAGTTTCTTTAAGTGAATTCTCATGGGAATGTGGTTTTTGTCTAAGGCAACAGCCCTGAAATTCAACTCTGCAGCCCGAAGAATATTGTGGAAACTCAACTCACAGTTGTAAATTTACTCACCAACCTTTTCCTTTAGTTCAGAGCAGTGTAGGATCAGTCTTGTTTTACCCTGCTGTTTGCTATCTGGCCTTTCTTAATACACAACCATCCTTGTCACATCCAGGTGCATAAAGTTGAACACGTACTCAGTGTGAGTTTTCATCATTGCTGAGTGAAGGGAGACTATTGATCCTATCATCTCCCTCACTCACAGGCTGCATGTCAGAGTTGGTAAACAGGCAACCCAGCTATCTGACTATCTGATCATCCCTGTGTGGTTTCTGATACAAAAAATAATATTTTAGGCAGATAATATATTATGTCTTTTGTGTGTTGGTAATTCTGTAAATTGGCAGGTAATTGATACCCAATTGAGTTGGGTTCTCTGCCTTGAAATAAGACGAAAGCTACAAAATCCTGTTTGATATTCATAGAAATAAATTCTAGGTGGTACCTGTGGTTAACCTAAACTATGACTGTGTATTGCTGATAGCGTGGATGAAACGCTAGCTGGAAAAATGTCTGTCATTAAGAGAACCAATAAATGCAGCTCTTTGGAAGGAGATATTACAGGGTAATTGCACGTCTGTTCAGACAGTTACTTCAAGTGCAGGGTTTGCATACGCCCTGCAAAATATGCACACAGCCTCAGGGGGCTGAATCTCTGGGGTCTGTGCAGTGCTGGCTTTTTTCCTTTGGGAACGATGCTGGTTGTAGGTTTGCACCAGTGAACAGCTCTTAGACTGCCCTGTTTGTCTTCCCCTTTGTGCCTTTGCCAGGTGGCAAGGGTGTGCAGGAGCAGTTGTTGCGGGGTAGGACGCAATTCGTGTGCTGCAGGTGTGGAAAGTGTGTGCTGCGGGGATGGGGATGTGCAGACCAGAGCCCTGCAAAGAGAGCTGGAGGTGAGCGGTGGTGCAGGAAGGAAAGTTGATAGGTCAGAAACCAAAAGAAGCAGCAATGTATAAGCTATGAGATATGTCTAATTGTCCACCTAATTAGGAGCAGTGAGATGGTTCTTTATGCACGTGTGACTTAGCCTCTCCAGTATGTCAACCTACTGTTTGTCAGAGGAGCTGAAAGAATGTACGTGCTCAATTCCTGGATAATTAAACTCCCTGACTTGCTGCAGCTAAACTTAGTTACTGTAGCTGGTAAATAAACATACTAGGGTAAATCTTGCCCTAACAGTTGGTGGAAGAAGCTCATCTACTCCATCTGTTTCTCCCCTCTTATATATGTATTTATGTAAGAATATGTATATATTTTTACCCCATATTTCTCCCCTATCTCTCTTTACACTGATCCATAATTCCCCCTTACCATCCTACACTTTTTTTTTTGTCTCCAACATAAGCCTTGGAAAACTTTCATTGAAATCTTGAAGCTCCTTTCTACTCAGTGGTGAATACTGGTTTAAAATGAAGCAGTTCCTTCTCTTTAGAAATTCTTATCTTTTCATTGACAGATTTCTGAATATTCCTGATAAAGACATGGAGAATATATGTAACAGCAGTGTGTATATTGACTTCATATCTCAGAGGGCACTGAAATTGATTATTCTTTAAGACTTAGGTCAATATTTACCTCTTGGGTCATTAAATCCTGATTTTCATTTCTATAGGAGTCGATATCTGCCTATAAAGGCAATCAAAACTTCCTCTAAAACTGGGAATGTGCCTTGTGCCTAGTTTATGTGACAGCTGACATGAGAGATGGATTAGATAGATAGATTAGTGTGGAATGAGCTTATTTGCCGTGAAGATAGGTCATGTTCTGTGCTTGGCTTCCAGGAATTCATGCAAAGATCTGGCAGCGTTGTGCAATACAATTGCACAATTGTATTTTCCTGAAAATTATGTAGCACAGGTTTCGAATTTAAAGATGACAAAGTGATGACTAATTGCTTGGGAAAGCAGAGATTTCAAATCTTCTGGGGATAAAGCTGGAGTTTAGAAGCAGAAAGAGCCTGACAAATTGTTCTGGTGTTGTATCATAAGTTACCGTGAACAGTTAGGTTCCTGAGTTGCTGTGGATGCTTGCACAGGTGTTGTGTTTACTTCTGCTGTAGACAGAAATGCACCGGTCTTGACTCTGGATCCCTGAGATCATGTCAGATTGAATAGATAAAACAAGAGACAGCTGACTAACAAAGTTTGACACAGGTCATAGGCATGGCCCAGAGTCTAAGCTACTCTGAAGGGACCTGAAAAAAAAAAAAGTTAACACCTCTCCATAGTTTTATAGTGCTTATTATGAAGAACCAGGAAACTTTTTCAGTGTTCAAGACTTTGTCTTTTTTTTTTCCCTCCTCTCCCTAGGTATTCTGTGACTACCACGGACACTCCCAGAAAAAGAACGTGTTTCTTTATGGCTGCAGCATCAAGGAAACCTTGTGGCAAGCAGGCTGCACGGTTGACACAACAGTTATCACAGAAGATGTTGGCTACAGGGTAGGTTTGCTTTGTTCCTTTCTGCAATTACTGGCATGTATGTGCATCTATACAGCTCATTAAGATAAGGCCAGCTCACAAATTTTGTAGATTGGTGCAAGCTTCCCTTACTTCTGTGGAGTAATGGTCCAGAGAGTTTCAAATAATGTGTAATATTGTCATCCACCAGATATTAGCAAGAATATTGTCAGTAGTTGGGTCCCTATTTATTTCACTTTAGTAAGATGCTGTGTTATATAATGTGGCTACAGGCTAATAGAACTGCCCAATTTTTGTGTGGTTTATGATTTCTAAACATACATACACTTTTGTTTTCTTACCCCACCATAATAAGAAAATAAATAGGAATTATGTAATCGTAACTGAGAAAATGACAATGTGCTGCTGTCTTAGTTGAATTGCTTCATTGCACAATACTCCTGGTCTCACTGAAAATGCTAGAGAATTCAGCGGGTGTCAAACAGATCTAACGTCATGGGGTTGTAGCTAGGGAAATTCTTCTGGAAATAGAAAGAACAAATACTACAATCTGTTTTATTTCTACTTCATGTGAATGTCTTGTTCATCAAGCTGTTCTCTGTTCTCCTGCCCGTCTCTCTTTTTGTTTCTGTTTATCATTTAATAGGAAAATATCATCTAAAGTTATGTGGAAAAAAAAAATCCTCTAATTATAGTCTTGAAAAAGGTTAATTTTACAAAACATTAATTGTGGCCTTAAACTGATTATAGAGGTATAGCTTGATTCACTTCAACCTGAAAGAGGTTGAAAAGTCTTTTTCAGTTTGTGTCTCTATAATTTTCGCTACTTCAGCACAAATACTAATTATCCTCCCATGAGGATGCCACATCTTTCGTGTTTATCTTACAGCATTGTACACAGCGTACCGAAACTTTGCTGGAAGAAAGTGCTCCAGCGTTTGTCATGAGAGGTCCCTGTGGCAAACGTTATTTCACAAAGAAAGCAGGGAAGGCACTTATAGTCGGGACATCTTTTGCTGTGTTTGAATTCCGAGGGCTTGAAAAGGCTGAGGATGGTTTGCTGTTACACAAACAGAATTCAAATGCTGCTTTCAGCATCTGGAGCCTGTCTTGAATCAGTAAGGAAGAAAGGGCTCCAAGGCTGTCCAAGAATACTCTGCAGTGGCCTATAAGAAAGACTTTGTGGGTAAATCCTCTCTTTTGCACAAAATGAGAGATGGCTGCCTGCTGCAGTTCCTGCCTATGGGTCACCCTCTTCCTCCTTCGGCTGGGGAAACTGGGTACGTAGAAGTACACACCTGCAATTGCAAACTGCAGCAGATAGTCGCTACTGTCTCAGACCTGCTTTCTTGCACTGTTTGCACAGGTTTCTCTCCTGCCTTCTGTAGGTAGTTGGGGATTAATCTAGCCACCATGATTGATTTTTTTTTTTCTCCCCAGGAGCAGGAAACAAATACCTCAAGAAAATGTCATTTTTGGAACAGCCTTTGCCTCATAGGTCATAGACTCAGCTGTAGCCTTTGGCAATATACAGGAGTAAAAGTCTTCATTACCTTCTAATATTTGGTGGCCTCGGGTGACTTGTGCAGCATTGGCATCACAAAGCCCAGCTTGAAGATTTGTCCTTTTGATTGCCATTCCAGGCCCCTTTGACAGCAATCTCTGCTGGGACATCAGTAAAAAACCATAATTCCATTCTCTTCTAATGGGATTGGAGGTTTATGGACAGGGTCCTGTGTGAGGGGTGTAGCTTCCTTTGCTGTTGCACATGCTAAATCCAGCTGTGTGTAAGAAAGGGAACACAGTCACACTGCTGCAGCATTATCATAAAAGCATCCTTTAAAGGGTGTGTTTCTACCCTTTCAAAATATACTATTGAAAGATAATTAATGAGAAGAATGAGTAGAGAAGAAAGAACCATTAGTGTGAAATCCATTGAACGCTGGTAAAATGAAAAGAATATTAAATTCAGATTTGTTAATGCTCCTAAATGAACCCTGCGTACAGAGACATTACAGTTACCTGCCAGCGTTTTTATTTAATTAAATGTAAAAGATTGATTATGCATATAATTTCAATTGTTTTAAAAAGCTAAACTGGATTAGGGATCTGATTATTGTATTTGATAGTATATATTTACAAAAAAATCTGTGTGTTCATTCAGATAAGGGCAAAATGAAAACTATCTGAACCTTCACATACAGTTTAACTGGATCTCATGATTGTCCTGAGGCTTATAAATGTCTGGGTGATATGGGCCTGCTGCATTTTTTCAATTCCTGTTCAACCCAAATCCAGGAAAACCTGGAAGCACTGCATGAAAGCATACTCTTTTGTGATCCCCATGCAGGGAACAGCACTTTGAAGGCAATCCAGAAATGTTGGATGCTTAGTCTACAGCAAGCAGCAGTCAATTTTAAAGATTCCTGTGTTCTGTATGCCCACAGGAAAGGGAGTAGTGTTGTGGCTCTTAGTAGCACACTGGAGATCTTGACTTAAGAGGGTGGCTTGCAGTGGTCTCAGATTTAAAATGGAATCTCTTTCTCCACCTCAGTTTTTTCATCTGAAAAAATGGATCTTATAGATCTTTAGATCTATACCTTATAAAACTGGTTAAGTCCATTGACAGCTGTAGTCAGAATATACTGAAAAATGAAATTTACTTTTTTCGTTAGAGATGTGTACGGTTAAGCTGTTTGCAGGAGATACTGCAAAATAGTTTAGGCCAAAGATTTATCATTCACATCAAATATATGTTAGGAAAAGATGTTATTCTTTCACTTTCAATGAAACCAGAAATTCCCTTACAGTGCTATGAAGTAAAGCTCAACAGAACGGAACTACAATTGCTCAGAATCGGTCGGTGAAACTGATTGTTATTGGAAAGTGAAATTAGCTGGTTGGCTTCCACTGCCCAAACTGAATGAAATTCAAGGGTAAATGCCATTAGCAATAAGCGGGAACTCCTTCTGTGTGATTCCATTCAGGCCAGATGTTTAAGAAAGCTGTTGTCAAAGAAATAATGAATATCCTCATTTTGCTTGCTCTTCTCTCGATGGATCCAAATGGTCTTTTGGCATGTGTTGCGGTTAGTATACCAGCACTAAAATTAAACACACACGCCCACACATGCATGTATTTGTGTGTGTGTACCTAAAGGTCCAGTTTCTACAAAAAGCACACCTAGTTTTAATGTATCTAGTATATGTTTTTACAGAGTGTAAAAGTAACAGGTTTAGCACTCTATAATGGCTAAGTAAGCGTTACCTCTGCACTGATGGAAATATTTGATACTGCAGTGTATTAGGAGTGTTTATAGACTTTGTTGGGAAATATGATATCTAGAATAACAAAATCACTCAGGGCTAAGATGTAATTTTTACTGGGTTTTCATGATTACTTTTTATTGTGATTCTCTAAATGAAGTGTATAAAATAATCATTTGGATTCAGATGAGAATATTTTGGTTTGTTTCACAATGCAAGTTTAATGTTGAGCTCTATTTTCATACAATTATGTGTGACCTTCAGGGCGAATAGACATCCCCTGTCTCTGCTCTATGCTAGGCTCAGATAAAACTCCTCCCATAGCTTAATCCCTTGTCAAACTGTGGATGCATGATGGGAGGAGATATAGTATAGCTGGAGAGAGGAGAATGGGGATGTCGGGTACTGAACTATGACTGCAGCCCTCTCGGCAGCACAACAGGAAGCTGTAGGTTAATGTCGAAGCAGCTTGAGAACAAAACTCTGTGACTTCAGCAGTACCAAACGATTGAGTGTGAAAACGTTTGATTTTGAATGTGATATAGCAAGTGTAGTATATATTTTGCGTTTTAGTCTTTGGGATGAAACAAATGTTAGAATCTGAGGATTTCACACGGGATGGACATAATGCACTGGTTGGAGCTATCTCAGTAACAGTATCTACAGATAGATTTGATGATATATGCATTAAAAACCACAGGTCTCTATATGTGTGTATGATACAAACACATGCACATCTGTTCAATTCATTTTCTCATCACTGCTGATATTTTCTCATAGGCTCTTCCGAAAATCCTGGATAAAGTGGCCCCTGCATTTGTCATGAACAGCTGCAGCTTCCTGGTGGAGAAGTCCCGGGAGTCAACGGCCCGGGTGGTGGTATGGAAGGAAATGGGTGTGTTGAGGAGCTACACTATGGAGAGCACGTACTGCGGCTGCAGCCACGGACTCTACAAAGTGAGTAAATCTTTCAAAGAACCCTGTGCCGCCACCCTCCTAATGCACGGCTCATGAGCTTGAAAGGGAAAAGCAGAGGAGATAGCCATTGTGTCGATGCTTAGCATTGTGTTCTCTCTCCAGACCCATGTAGCCATGCTTCCGAGTTTCTCCTCAGAAACTCCTCCTCGGTTTCTCCCTCACTCTTTCACCTTCCATGCCAGGAAAGTACAGTCTTTGCTCTGAGGTTTCATTCCACAGTGAAATAAAAAGAAACTCCAGTCTGGAACCAAAAGCATTGAGCTAAAAGGAAGAAGTGTTTTTGACATGATACAGGGCACTTATCCCTATAAGGGCATTTACAGTGTTGTAAAAAAAATGTGTTGGCAGGTCATATGGACATCTCTGAGCCTAGTTCTAAGGTAATTAACTTGAACACTAGTGGCACTAAGCTCTTTGGTACAGAGTAGCTCCCTGAGCATTCATCTGGCTAAATTTAAGAGCCTGCACTGAGAATCCTGCATTTAGAGTTGCCTGTTACTGATGGCCAAAGGTAGCTAATCTAAGGCTGGTTTTGACAGCTGTCCGTGAGCTCAAGGTATGCCTTTGTGATCTAGACAGACCTGAATTCCACATCAAATGACGTTCCAGAGTTGGTAGGAAGGGCTGTACTCATACTGAATGCATCAGAGACATCAGTCTATGAGAACTCCTGCCACTTTTTAAGTACGCAGGATGAACTCTGGTAATTGCATTTGAGTGATCATAATTCTCCATTCACTCTAATGGTGAATTCTTTCTCTCTTCCTTTCCCAAACCTGTTGCTTTCATTGAAAGGCTTCCATATTCCACCTCGTTTCTCCCACTAGGGAGCAATCCTTATCTATCTTAATAAGCAGTTAAGGATCCTAAAAGACCCTTAAGGAAAGAGCCATTATTACAAATAACAATTAATTAATAGGACATTCAAATGATTATCTTTGCAAGCTCTATACTAATCTTTTTACCTCTCTGTAGAATGTAGCCAGGAAGTACTCAGTTGCTGTTTTAACCATGCTCTACTATACACACATCAATTCCAAGACAGGAAAGGCAGAAGAAAAAAACAGCAGACAGTTTAAAGAAAGAGAATATAATTGTCCTGGGCATTACATCTAACACTCCCTACTCCTGAGAAGTGATAATGGTTTTTTAATAGGCACCACAGGTCAAGACAGGGGGTTTGAATATTTTTTAGACAGTGAAGGGAAAAAAAAAAAAAAATCTAAGTCGACTGAAGTCAATGACAAAACTCCTAGTGATCTCCTTGGAAGAGGATTTTACTCATTGCCTAGATAACCACAGTTAGACCTAAAAACAGTGACACATAAGACTATCAATATCAAGGATTTGTTCTCCTTCAGCATCTGTGAGGTCTTTAACCCAAATTTGCTTAATTTGTGCCATTAGATGTTTGAAATAGTAGGAAGAGAACATTAAATACCGTATTCTGGTGTTGCATTTAAACACTGTGCCATCCGCAGGGGTCCTGTATTATATAGTAGAGGCACCAAAAATAAACAAAGACCTAATGCTGTTGGTTCAGGATTCTTCTTTTAAAGAAATCCTTTAAAATCTTTGAAATTATTTTCTACAGTCTTTCTTGTGTTCTTTTTCATCACTGATCCAGGACCAGAGGCAGCCACTGAGGACAAAAGCAAGTTGACATATGAGGGCTTGTCACTCAAGACAAAATCCAATGTTCTCATGGCCCATAAGAAAGTCTGTAAGCTGTGAGGCAGCTCTGAAATTTCCATTCTGAACACACTGAAAAGCTGAGTCCCGGTTAGATTATTGGGTTATTTTAATGAGGTCATATATCCTTTTTTAAAAATTATTGTTATTGTCTTTGTTTAGAATTATCATTCATCTCCAAAATAGTGGATACATAAATATTCCCATGAGGGAGCATTTCTTCATCATTTCTTCATCATTTCTTCATCATTTCTTCATCATTTCTTCATCATTTGGATAATACAAACGCTTTTTGCAGTTTCTCTGATTAAGGCAGCTTTAAAGTATTTCCACTATTTTTTTTCCAAGTACACTAAGTACCCAACTTGTTAGTATCAAAATGCAATATAATTTCTTATGTTGACATTTATGCTGGAGCTGCATATAAATACATAAACTATCTCTTTCAAATAATTGATATTAATAGGCTATTTCCTCTTCCTTTTAGTGATCTTTAGAGTTGGTTCTTGCTTGTTTGCTTGTTCTTACAAGTGGATTATTTAGGGTATGAACTTGACAGGCTGACTTGAAGATTTCATTGCATAATACCATTTATTACTCAGCTTCCAGCTATCAAGCCAAAACTACTTCATTAGTATCTGGAAGTCCTGAAATTATTCCTGTAAACTGGAAATTAATCACATAAGAGGTCACATTTTTCTAGAGACTTCAACCTTGGTTGTTTGCTTTTGGACCCTCAAGTTGAGGTGTGTGTAAACAATAGACTGAGACTAATGCTCAGGCAGGAGGTGTCAGCATCCTATATTTAGAGCTTTCTGATATTTGGATTAGTGGATTTGTGTTTAACTGTGAATAGAATCTGTTTCATAATTGCATAGGACTGATCTCCCTGTAATAATATGTCCAGAATCTCCCCTGGACAAGTATGCCCTTATGGTTTTGATACTTTTATACCTTGAAGTACAGTACAAACAGCAGCTAGGATTTAAAACATCTCCTTATGTGCAGAGAGGCTCCCAAGTCCAGCATCATTCAGTGTATCAGTGGTCAAACCTCTAACAGAGTGCAGCAGACATGGATCCTGGTCTTTAGCTTGCTTTCTGCTTGTAAGTGATGGAAGTAGTTCGTTCAAGTACCTGCTTTGCTGGCTATGACCACAGCTACAGTGCTTGGAGTTGCACAGAGACATCTGATAGGGATTGCACAAAGGATTTAGGAAGACCAAGAAAGCCTTTTAAAGGCTGCAAGAGGTTAAAATATTAATTGCATGAGGCTGGTAAGTGTGCCCCCTCTCACCACAGATCAATGTTGAGGAAAGGCTGAGGCAAACCAGAACCTAGTTTTCTCATAGAGAGTCTGGAAAAGATGCTAGAGTTTTTCCAAGGAATGTGTGTGGCCTCTTTTGGAACGAAATGTAGCCTTCCTTTTTAAAAGAGTTTAGTGAGTGAAAGATAAGTCAGAAATTTGGTGCTATTGATATGTAAATGAGAGAGAATGGTGACCCCAGCCTCGTTTAAAAGTCATTTTTATGACTATAAATGGGGAGGAGGGCGGAAATGAAAGGAGAAAAGAGATGGTTTGTCTCTGTCGAATCTCCCTGTCTGTGTGATCAATGGAAACACAATAAGCCAACTACCCTTAAGGAAGTGAAACATAAAACTCAAGAAACTATTGATCTTATCTAAGGTTTTGTTCAACTAAGGAAGAAGAAAAGAAGGGGAAAAAAATCCAAACTCTTTTTCATTTTGTCTGGATTGCCCAATTCAGTCTTAGAGGAGCGGTGTCTCTATTTGAAAGTTGCTAAAACCAAAGCTGCCTATTTCTGCAGGGAATTCTCCCTACTGCTTCTGCCAGTTTACAGCCCTATGGTCAAAACAGAAAACAATTTTAAAAAAAAAAAAAACCTGCTTATCATCTCTTTTCTCATGCGAAACCAGTCTGCATTGTTCCCTCTTCGCAGTTTTTACCCCTCCAGCTCGCCATGTGATCTTTATTGCTACCTCCCTCTTGTGGGATGTAGAGCCCCTTCTCATCTTTTGGTTTTTAAAAACTGAATGCAAGACTGTACTGTAGGAAGTTCTACTGAGTACAGGTACAATCATAGCTCCGTAAGAATCAAATCTCCAGTGACACATACTGACGTTTTCTCAAGTTTCTGGTATGATTAACATTTTAACTTCCATATATCTCTTTGCTGTTACTATGTTCTATCATATTACACTGTTTCACCATTCTTCTTGATCCCTTGTTACCTGGCCTACTAATTAAGACCCTTCTAGAGCGTTTTGCACTCTGCTGTTCCATTTGTTACTGCATCTACCATCCTACAAGTTAATATCTTTTGTGCCATGGTATACAGCTGAGTTCCAAACCATATTTCTTGGTAATAAAGTGTATCTCCAAACTTCAGCTTCATGCTCTGTGAGTAAGTGTTGGAAAAGCATTTCCCTTGGCATGTTGTGCCTGGTGGAGGAGATGTAGGACTAACGGAAGCAGATTTTAGCTTCTTGCTTTGAAGGGATTATAAACAACAAGAAGTAACAAATGAGTTTTAAAATTATTGCAGATATCTTGACAGTGCCCTTTGAAGGAGATTTTACTACTGATATGGGTCCCTCTTTGAAGAAAGCCTTTGGGAGAGCTGAGAAAAAAGATTTTTTTTTTTTTTTCTGTCCAGTCTAATACTTCTAAGTCAGAGGAATTGAATACCCCAAATTTTCTCATCAGACTTGATTAGAGGGAAAATCCATCCTTTTGCAGAGACACTGGAAGCAGAGAGAGCAATAGCAAGCAGCATGGCCATACAGGTCATAAGACTTTCTTGATAGTCATTCAAAATGTCTTTGAATAGAAGTGGTGAGACTTTGTCTAAATAGATTGAAGACCTGATATTATCCATCCCCTTTAACCTGGCTAGCATGGGCTGAATTATTTAAAATGAGTCACAAACCAGTGATTTACCATGGAAGTGTGGCTGAACTAAAGCAATATGGCAAGATGATGCCTCTTTCTACTCCTTCAGAGGAGACTTCTCTGGTTTGGCCTGTTTCTGTCCAAATTGTTACTAATGTGTGATTTGTCCATTGAATTGCAGCACTATTTCTTTGTAGTTATCTGTAAGCAGTGAAGTATTTTCATCATCTTCCTTACTATTGGAGATTACTTACCAAATTTCTATGAGGAATTTTATGTATGTTTTATTCATAAGCAGTTTATTACAGTTAACAGTCAGAAATTGAGTTGTTTTGATGGAGTTTGCAGGTCACATGATACTGCTGCTGTTCTCCAGTAAGATGGATATTGTTCTTGTAATTGGAAGTCTGGTGCACAAACAAATAATTTTAATTTGGCCTCTTGCCAGTCTTCAGCCACCAACAAAAATGGTTTCAGCAATATTCTTGCCACAAAGCATATTTGGTAAGTACTTGCAGAAAGGAAAAGTAAAGAAATAGGATATATTCTATGCTTTCTGGTGTATGTTTCTGGAAAATGCTTACATCATCTTCGCAAGTCTGACAGACTTTTTCTCATTTCTGATTTCTTTTGTCCCCCAGAGCTTATGCTTTTCCTAAGTATGTATAAGTCTCAAAAGCATTCAAAAGTTTCTTTTCAAAAAATCATTTCTAAAATGTGTGTGCTTAGCTGATCCTCTGTGCTCTGGGGATCTCATTCAAAAGCAGATGCTGAGAATAAGAAAGAATGATTTTCTTTCTGATAGTTCTGCTTCCAGTTCTGGTCCAAAGTGGCTCAAATTGGAAGCAGCTGTAACAGCAAGAAAACTATAGAAAAAAAAGTTATCTAAAAGTAATCTAAGGACTGAAGGTTCTGATTAAGGGTCTTGTTTGTTCTGTTTCCTTCAGTCGTTTCCCAAGACAAAAGTTCACATCCTATTTGCTTTATTTTCCTGCTGCTTTTATTTCCACCAACCCCTTGCACTTAATTGATCGATGATTCAATTTGTAAGATATTTTAATTGTACCTTTTAGGCTTGTGGGACTTGCTTCATAAAGCTCTCTAAGGGTTGATGGCATTTGGGAAGTGGGGAAAGATGTGGGGGAAGAAGAGAGAAAGGGTTTCTGAGCAAACAAATCAGGAGATAGTGGGTGTCTGTCATCCTTGGACACTTGTAGATTCTTATATGAACTGTTGCAGAATTTTCCCTCATTAGGTGTTTTTAATTTTTTTTTCTGATTGATTATGTGACTAGGAAGTAAAGGATTGGTTGACAAAATGCCAACTAAGAAATCACATGCTTAACTGTGCTCAGATCTGTTTGGTTTGTGCCACAGTAAACAATAGCAGTTTGGAGGTGTGCTGACTTTGGTTCTCTCGGATTGTTTGGAAAAGCAAATCGCATAACTGGGGGAACTTTGTAGGGATTCTTTGGCCCTTACACCTCCAAGAAAACTGGAGTTTGTCAGTAGGACTATCCTGCTTGGTCTCATCTTTTTTGATGGATAATAAGACAGTTAATGCAAGTGTGACCAAAACTACATGAAATGTAAATATAATCTCTGTTCCCCAAAGGCATGCGTGTTATTGCTATTTACTAATTTTTTGTGGAAGGTGCTCAACATTGTCATATGGGAGGGCCGTTTATGTGCATTTAAAAGTCTGCACGTTCTGCATTCAGGCCTTCACGCTGTCTTCCCATTTCCTGATCCACTCCACAGCTGATTTACCCTTGCTGTTTTGGAAAAGAGCAGTAGTTGAGTAGGGTCATTTTTCTTGTCATTTCTGGAGAAGGCTTATTTCTTATTTGTTTGGGTTTTGTGGGGGCAGGGGAACTGTTTTGTGGTTTTGGGGGGTTGTGGCATTTTTATATGTGTTTTGGTTTGGTTTTGGGGGTTTTTTGTAACCCTATATAGGACAAGACCTGTTTTCTGGTACTAGTGTGACTGCTTGAAGCCTTTTGCTGAGAACATTTGGCCCCTCTTCCAATGGTTGCCAAATGTAGATGTTCTGTGAATGACTCTGGAAAAGCAATGGGCTCTTAATCCAGTAGACAGAGTTTGCTGCTGTACAAACAAACAATTGTTTTCTCAGGGTGACTGAATAATTCCTTATCTCAAGAAGATAGTTTAGGGGTGGTTGCCTGCCAAATACTGTGCACTAGTCCATCTGTTGAGGTGTCCCATGAATGCTGCCTTGAAGCAGATTTTTGGAAAAGCCCTCCCCAGCACCTGCTGCAGTGGATTTCGGCTGTCACTCAGGCCGTCTGCTTTCCCATTCCTGGGTTGAAAGATTCAAGTGTTAGGGGACTGAGGGATGTTCCATTGTGTTTGAACTCACATGGTTACTAGAAACGGGAGAATGACACTTAATGGAGAAGAACGGACTCACGACTTGCTTTAGCCTCCCTCTCCCCAAAGCACTAAAACCCAACACAAGAATTGTCAGGGGGCACTGGGCAACAGTATTTCAGTCTTTCTCATTATTGATGTATACCTGAGGAATGATATACTGGAAATTTTTTACATGTATAGCAAAAGATGATCATTGATGCTAGCTGGATCACAGATGAAGATACTAATTTAAATTATCTTTTAATTATTTCTCCTGTGATGTTGAGCCAGCCGTATCCCTGACTTGCTAAGTTCAGTGGCATTAAATCAAGGTAGATTTGGATAATTAGCTTTGGAGAGATATTCCAGAGACCCTGACAGTCTTGGAAGGAAGGATGTGTTAGCAAATCACTGGGAACAGCTTGTGAATGTGCCCCGTCTGCCAGCTCCATTGCTGATAAAAGCCAGGAGAGGCACCAGGCTTTATCCTCAGTCATGTACTGGTCGGTAAGTTATTTTCACTGCAGACCTTTGGTTAAAGAAAATGGGAAGTCTGTACAGAAGGGCTGTTGCAGTGGTGATTTTAACACACCTCAAACTGAGTTTGAGGCATTTCCAGTGGGAATGAGCCACAGGGAAGTCAAATCACAGCCTGCTGCCACAGCAGTAGTCTTTTAATCTTGCTGCGCGATTCTGTTCTGAACTTTCCCACCAAGGTTAGTACTTGTGTACCAAGGTTACTATAGTGTAGGTTAGTACTGATCGCTGGCATCTACAGATATTTCAGTCCCAGACTTAGCTTTTGACACAGCATTTTGACAAAGGAGTGATGAATCCAGTATGGAAATGGGCAGCCCCATTAATAGTGCCAAAATGTGTGGTTTATGATATTTAATTGCTGCAGCAACATAGTAATTAGGCTGAAATTACATGTCTTTTGGTTTGTAGCCATATAACCTGTGATTTCTGGCCTCGTTAGGCTATATTGAGTCAAATGAATTAGTCCTGGATGAGAACTCTCCAAAGGCATCCCAGGGTGATGCTGCAGGCTGCCACGAGCAGTCCTAGCAGCTAAAATAACTTTGGGCTCAAGAGTGTTGTCCTCATGCCATTTCATGTGCATGGACTTTTCCCTAGTTTCCTTCTCCTTCAATTTAAAGACAACTCATTGTATATCTGCAGAAACAGGAATGCTGAAGATACATTAGCATAAAATGGAATAGACAAAAGGCTGTAGGTAGAACAACGTGGGATCTTAGGTCCCATTTTAGGACCTCAGTCATGCAAATCACATTTCTCTGTCTCTCCTACTTAGTCATTCAGGCTAAGGATGCAAATCATAGCTTGGCAGAAAATATAGGTGCTATATCCTAACCCAGATTTTGTTGGTAAAAACATGTTACAAAAGAGAAAAATATGGTCCTGAACCACAAAGTAGTAAAAAATTTGCTAGCTTCTTTGCCTTTTGGAACCAATTTCAGAGTTGACACTAAGGGGATGTCTGCTTCTCCAGCTCCTAAGCAGACAGCCTGGCCCAATCTGCAGCCCTTTAGCAGAAGCAGTATCTTAAATCAACTCCTTTGTCTCTACTGTTGATAGATTATTGGGTGCTGACTGGCTGTGTAACTGGAGAACAGGTCCCATGCCATGTGGTTAAATTACAGCACCATAAAAAATGACAACGGGGTGAGATCATAATAGATCTGACTCTGCAAAGCTGGGAGGTATCCAGTTCTGTTGAGGTTCAGAGGACATGGCTGGCATGCAGAATAACAAAGCAGAGCAATCATGTACCGCCTCCTTGGCCCACTTTTTTCCAACCATCATATAATTGAAACAGTTGTCTTAACTCTGCTGTTTGCCCCTTCTTTTTGGGACTCCTTGGAGTGCTTGTTCCGACAAATTCCCGCATTCTCCTATGTTCCTTTCGCTTGCTAATGATGTTAGCATTTCCTAGTTGTTAGTTCACTTTTTATTAAACCAAGGGATGTAGCAAACTCCTTGGGGCTGAGGAGTGGAAAACAGGTATTATCTTGGTTCTTTCCTGTCTTGAATGTTGATATTCCTCTAGATTTCTTCCCCCCCTCCAGTGTATTGTAAACAACTGATGTTTCTGCTTTGTTAATGGGATCTTTCTCCCTCAGCTGCTTTTGCACTTCCCTAGATACTCGGTTGCCACCCAGTCTTTCCATATTCCAATGCTGTATTTGAGAAAGGAAATGATAGGTACAGACTTAGAGGATTTATCAAACTTTTTCTACAAAGAGAATGAGCAACAAGACTATGTAGAATCAGAAGTGCAAGTATCCTGTCATGCCCATCTTCCACAATTTGAAAGAGCACAATTAGATAGAAGAATCCCAGGTTTTGACATTAGAGATTGGGGCAACACAGATGCTTGAAGAAAATTAAAAAAAAAAAAAAATCCATCTGTAATGCACTTGAGGTTGCATGGAGAGATTGCATTTTGTGAGAGAACAAGATATGAATCGATGGCTGACCTCCGTATTTTTACCCTACTGACAAGATACTGTTATTCCGGTCCCATTTGAAAATGAACAAAATCAGTGTACTCATGCAGAGACATAAAAACAACAAACGCTGTCACCTTGTGACCAAGGGAGTGGGTCCTTCCATGTGCTGTAAGGAGGGGAACAACCTCTCCTAGTATTAAAATCAATGCTGTCATGCTCAGAAGTCAAACAGTCTTTTGTAGTGCCAGAAGGCTGAAAATGACTAGCAATTTGTGGTTGGGCTAATCTCTGAACTGTATTTATTCAGTTTATGGGTATAGCCGAGGACCTGGTTTGACGTGAGATGTGGATTTGTTAGAGCCTTAGCTATGTTCACAGTACAAATTATTAGAGCAAACAGAAAACTACAGGAGTGAAGCAAATTAGATGCTTAAAGATTATTTTTAATTTTCTATTATAAATATTGTAGTGGTGATACAAATCAGACCACGTCTGATTGCAGTCACACACACATGTATGTGATTTTTCTGGTTGAAATGTTACTTTTATTTGAAGCCCACTAGGCAATCCTGAATGCCCTGACCTTGAATGCCCATGGGATTTCAGTCTGCTGAAGAAAAAAAACTCTTGGGAAGGATAAGGGATAGAAAAGCAATATTCCTAATGAAAACTAACTGCAGTATTTCAATGGTGTCCCTTTAAAAGTCCAAATATCATTGCACATCATCCTTTCAAGTTTTCTGTGGAATTACAGCAGCTAGCTTTTTGATTTCTGATGTCTCTCTTGCTTGTTAATCTGGCCCCGTGTGGATTTATTGTACAAATCTATTTGGCAGCTGAAAATTGCCCTTTGATGAAGCTCCTAGTCTAATCATGAACTCCTCAGGCATGGAAAATAAGAATGGGGAGGTGGCAAAAGCACAGGCTAAAGGAGCCATGTTTGCCTTTCACTCTGCATGGATTTTAGAAGCATCTAAATTTCAAAGTCTTTCACACACAGGATTTTCTGCAAAGATTGATTTTGCTTCTCTTAGGATCATAACATTTGCCATGCTGGATCAGACCACTGGTCCATATAATCAGGTATCCTGTCTCATACAGGGGCTGGTTCCTCATGGCTCAGAAGAGAACAAAACCAGCCTGTAATGCAACTGATTCAATTACGCCGTAAGACATGGAAGGGAAATAATCCTACCAGCCTGACCTGCCTCTCCTCCACTTCATACACTGCAGCATGAGGCCTGATTATCGTTATCACAACCTTGAAATAATGAGCTACATTCTCTGTGAATAATTATGGCACTTTTTTCATCCCCTTTCATAATCTTTTCTCAGACAGGGCTTCCTGCAGCAGTGAATTCCACTAGTTGATGCCTATAATATGCATATGCTGTCCAAAAGCTATATATTAAAATCTAATCTCCCTTCTTTCCCTGTTCTGTCCCATTGCTGGTTTCTGCATCCTTGTGAGATGCACTTCCCACAGCTGCAGTAGTTCCCAGCCTGTTTTGACTGTCAGCTTTCTCTACGTGTTTGCTGCCATGCTTATGCCTCTATTTTCTGCTCCCAGGTCCCCTGGTCTGGTCTTCTCTAAAATCAAATTAGATGGTCTATTCATTCTCTCCACTTTCAAAATCTGTGGATACATCCTGGTTCTACCCACCTCTTGTCTCTTTGGTCACTTTCTTTCCATTACAGATTCATTATTTTCCTGTGTGCTAAACTCTTGTAACATAATTACATTACTTTCCTTGCTTTTTTTTTTTTCTTTCTACCACAAAACATGTTTCAAATTACCCAATACACCAGGATTGTCTGTTACTCCTCTCCCTTGAATGTACTAAACTCCTTCCTCTGTGATGACTAAAATCACTATATGTGCGCTTGCTTGGTACTCTAAGCATCATAAATAATACATGCACGTATACTGTCTGTCATGCGGTGGGTTTTTCCTTGAGTTAGGGGTCAGGTCTTCCAGCTGGAGAAGGTGGGTATTGCATGAGCCCACACCTGGAGAGGCTGCTTCTATCACAGCTCCTCGAGGACAATAGTAGTGTCCCTTCTGACACCTGACAAATATTTTGGTGTCATAGGAAGAGCAAACAGTGCTCAGTTCTCCTGCTCTTGTGTGCCATGTCCAGATGCAGCCTGTCCTGTAGCAGGGAAGGCTGCAGTTTCTGGGAAAGGTATTAGACACTGAAAACAGAACCTTAGTAACAAATTCACAGAGTTTTAATGGTCAGAAGGGACTATCAGCTCTTCTGGTTTGACCTCTTATACATCATAAGCCTTTGGGCTTCACCCCGGCAGCTTGGTATGAAGCCTGATGACTTGTGTTTGTGTAAATAGGTTTTGTAGAAAAACATTCAGACTGAATTTGAGAACATCACATGATTGGAAATCCATCTGGTCCCCTGGTATTTTGTTCCAGGGGTCAGTAACTGTTACATATTATTACCTTATTCTAATTTGAATTCATCTGCCTGCTGTTTTCACCTGTATTCTTGTTTTTCTCTGCTAGTTTAGAGAGACCTTTAGTAACTTGCAGTTTGTTCTCTTAAAGGTACTTAAACAATACAACCAAGTCACCTTTCAATTTTTTTGATAATTAAACAGGCTGAATTCTTTAATAGTTTCTCTATATCAGAACATGCAGGAAAGGGCCTCTGAATTAGCTAAAGGTGCGAGTGGAAAGTCCTGTGCTAAACCACATTAAGCTACATGTCGACACTCTGAAGCAGAATTAAGGTGGCCTTAATTAAATTTGGTTTAACTCATTTCTAAAGTAAATTAAGCCAAACTAAATTGCAAACACTTTAATTCTGAATAATAGAGCAGAAATATGTGCTTCTGTATGTGATAAACTTGTACAGGGTATGCTTTTGCCAGATGAACTCTGAGACAGAAGTTGATGTGCCTAACAGGAGACTTTTGGATGGAATTTGGAGTTTTATTGTTTATCTTTAGGTAAAACTCTATATTGCATACTGCATATGGATGATGAAGAAAAAAATTGCTATGATCTGTCTTGAGTGTGCTATATGCTAATTTTTGTCCAAGGAAGAAATTTTGATGCACGTGCTTGCTAGATGGTGGGAGATCTACAAGATACATGGTCTAGAAAGAGATGTTTCAGCACAGCATACCATCTGCGGAAATGCAGGCATCAGGGACAATTCAGAAATCATTGAAGGGGGGGAAGGATCAGAAGAAAGCTGAAGATAGTAGAAATCAAAAAAGATGTTGGTTACTTATAGCCAAGAGAAGAAAGAATTTGGAGACATTCATGTTGTGTGATATTCTTCTCTCAGATACTCATTAAGACAGCTACTGCCATATAGAGAATTAGAAAGATATCTTTGAATTCTTTCTTGGTTTAAAACAAAAAACCATTGAGATATTTTCAATCAGGTAGTTGCCATAAGTTAGCCTCCCTTAGCAAAAGTGGACAAAGGAGTAAACAAAAGTGTAATGTGACAGTGCATTGTCTGCCTAGAGCAAAAGAATAAGATACAAAGGCAAGTTTGGATGATGCGTGTTGGAAACATGACAGAAAAATATGTGGAATGGTATATTGCAGGATTCTTCAAGGCTTTTGATGAAAAAAAGACAAAAGTCTTGGTCATTTTTGTCACAGAGCTTTTTAAACTGTAAGGAAGGAAAGATGGAAAGATAACCATTGGTTGCATAACTGATGTGAAGCAGAAGACCTCTTTTGGAGAAGTGCGCCATGTTCCAATGGTCATGGGGATCACATGGATGAGGGACCCTTGCGCTTTGGAGGAAGAGAACTAATCTTTCATGAAGCAAAACAAAATAATGCTGAAGTAGGGGGGAACAAGGCGGGGGCGGGGGGGCAGCAAGTTCTGTGTAAACAAATGCAGTTCAAACTGCAATAGCTTGTCATAAAGAAATTGAACCAGTGTGGGGAAAACTGCAGAAGGAATATATTTCTCAAATGTCTATATACTACTGCTAAGCATCTGAGTAATGAGCAAGACCAACTGAAAGATCTTACGCTTGATAAAGTGTAATGCAATTGCTCATACTGAAGCCTGCTAGGAAAATTTTGGAATTTCATTTTTGGAATTTCAGAATCTCCAGATACTGGTCTATGCCCTGCTTGGGAAGGACAGAAAGTGTAGTAAGCATGTCTGGCTGGGATGGGGGGGAATTGGCAATGTGTTACATCTTCACTTACTGATAGTTTGGGTCTACATATTTACAGGAACACTGACAAAGTCTAGGAAATTAGCCGCCTTGGCACACTGAATTAAACTAGAAAATGGGATGAGTTACCTCGTAAGAACTTGTATTCCATACACAAAAAGTAAATGTGTAGCTATGGACTTCAGTTCGGGTGAGATATACCTGAGATTTCATGCAGCGGCAGCAGCAGTAAATACTATTAAAGATTCCAAACATTACAGATGACTTTTCTAACACAAAAGATGATGTATCCAGTATAACTCTATTTTGGACTACCTTATAACAGGAAAGGATGAGTTAATCTTTGGTGTGGGAGTTTGTGGTTACCTAGACACCAGTGATCATGACCCAATTACATTTAATATGGGCAGAGGACAGTGTTCCTATTAACATGTGTTCCTGTATATATTTCCTTAATAAGGGCTGATTTTGCAGAGCTGAGGAAATATTATAGGTAAAGCAGACCACAAGAGGAAAAAAAAATATACAGAAGTATTATGAATAAAAATTGAGTCCTTTTTTAAAAGGGTTTTGTTACATATCCAAAAAGGCACAATTCTCTAATCAAGAATTGAGGACGTATTCATTTAAAACCGATTCTGGTTTAGTAGCAAAGAGAAGGCAATAATTAGAATGTAGAGGACAGTGAATCATAATATTGATGAAAAATCTACACGATAGATTGATTATAGTAAGACAGATTTCTGTTATTTCAGTCTAAGTTTCTTGTTTGTTAGCACTAATTGTTTGCTAGTATTTCTGAATGTAATGAGTAAACAACAGTAGAGGTCATTTTCTTAAATGTGGCTGATGAAAATAATCTTCTGAGGGATAATAGCATAGATTCATTGTCGCTGGATAGAGAGAACAGGGAAAATAGATACCAGCCAATGTAAGGTAGGAAACAGATGTAAAAAGCTAAAAAGTAAAAATTCATGGCTGTCAGTATTAAGAACAGTATGAAAGCTTTTGGTACCATAACTAGAAAATAAGCTCTAGAACAGTATTATAGGAATTATTGCATTGAAAGTATTGTTAAACAGATGTACTTATTAAAGTAGTACCTTTAATTTGTTAGAGGTGTTTCTTTTTCTACCCATAATGTTGTTAGTCTTTCCAAAGATTATGGTATGTTATAGTCTGGGCATTCTCGATGATGATGATAAACACTGATTATCATTCCCCTTTATCAATTCTTCCTCTAGGATTTATTAAGCCACCAAACAAGGTGCAGACGGAATGTGCTGTTCCCTCTCCAGGTGCCTTTGTCTCTGCCATGGATTGGCATCTGTGAGACATACCTACCCAGTTGTTCCCTCTGCCCCAGGTATGGGAAATCTTCCACTCAGTTGACTGCCCGCTTAGTCCTAGCAACTTTTTTGCTTTAGAGATCAGATTTAAAGAGTCTTACCAGGCTGATACTAAGACTCACACCTCCAAAGATGGTTTACCTCATTTTTTGTTGTCGTCATCACCACCACCATAGTCAACGCTTCCTCAGCACCTTTCACTGCAGGAGGGAAAAATATCAATATATAGTTGTGGAAAGCAGGTGTTGTTTTTGAAACCTTCTGATATTTCAAGCCGATGTTCCCATTTTGCACTAGGATGAAAACACAGCCTTTTAAAGTAATTTGTAAAAATTGAAAACAGCTGATCATAGAATGGATCATTACCCTCTTTGGGGGTGAAGAAAACTCAGATTCTAGTCTGCCTGATTCAAAGCAAGGACTTAGATCACCAGATGGTTCTTTGTTGAACTTGTCCCTGCTTCTCACGTAAGAGGTGTTACATTTTGTGTAAATAAGAGATATTTTGTGTAAATAATGAGATATTCCTTGAGCCAAAAAAAGGCTAATTCTATAACTCAGTAGCAACAGTATTCACCTTAAACATCACCCAAGAGCTGAGCAGCTCTTTCTGATAAGTCACCTCTAACCTGTTATACTCTCACAAATAATTTTTGGCTTAGATTAAAAACAAACAAACAAACAAAAAACCACCCAAAAAAACCCTAACCAAAAAAAAAAACCAACCCCAAACCCAGCTTTCTCAAAAAATTTCTAACCAAATCTCTTACTTGTCCCACCTCTTCTTAGCTTTTGGAATAAAGCAGAAAGTTTCCTTTGGGGGTGCTGGAAATAATGACTGAGCTCCACAATAAAATTGAATCAGAGATTCATACAAAGCAACAATGAGAAAGATGATTTTTAATGAGTTTGAGAGAGAAGTACAGCTATGTGCACCTGGGGCTTAAAAAAGCCCAGAATTTTTTTTTTTTCATTTTACAGTAGTTTATTCCTGATGGAGATCACTTATTTTATAAAATGTAGTTTAAAATAGATCTATGGATTTGCTTTTACCACAGGATCAGAAGGGCAGTTTGCATTTCTGTGGAAGGTACTTTTTTTTTTTTCATAGTCATTCCATTAAAAGTTGTTGGTCACCAGTTTGCAAGTGCAGAGACTTCTTCTGACTTGGAGGGGAAAGTGGTAGTTTATAAAATGATTTTATCTTGCAAGATAGTTGAAAGTCGAGTGAGAAGAATATTTGGTTTGAAATGCTAACTACATGAGAACACTGGAGGAGGAATCTAGCACTTCTGAAGGTATTTACTTTGCCCCTCTCTTTTTCCATTATATTATACCTTCGATTCCATTTTTATTACCTTCCTCATATTTTTATCCTAGCCTTCAGAAGAAATAAGCTTGGATCTGGCTGCCATCTGAATTAGGGAGAAGGGCTATGTATAACCATGTCGTGATGGCCCAGAGCATACATGCCTCGCTGGCTGGCAATGATGGGGAAGAACGGAGACAGCCCTACTATACAACATAAACAAGCCTGAGCAACTTGGTACCTTGCTCACAACCTTCAGCTGTCCTGTACCCAGGCGAACAGGCACCTCAAGTCAACGCTGTAGCCTATGCTACTAGAATGAACCTTCTACCACAGATGAAAGTAATGAATGTGCTATGTGATGGATTCTGTTCCCTGCAGCCTGATGGTCCACATGGATTTTGCAGTAGGCAGCTGGAAACCAATTTTGCACTGACCTTTTAAGAGCAGCCCTTTTGTCTTTTCCAGTGAGGAAGAATGAAATAAATGGGATCTGAAAGCAGAGCTCGGGCTGGCTCCGAAAGAGTGACAGAAAGGTCATTTTTCTGATCAAGTCAGTATGTTTAGTGATTGGAAGGGCTTCCAAGGGTCAAAGTGTTGAAGCTTTTTCTGGGACAAGCACAACCCCATTAACCTCCATGTACACTGAAATGACTTGAATTTCTTACCTGGTTGATCAGCTCTAGGTAAATGTGTTGCATAGGCTGGATACCTGCAGCAAGCCACCAAAACCGCTTCTGTGGTTTTGCATGTTCTGTCCTCACAAACACTCACCAAATCCTTTGGTTTGTGTATCCTGAAGTATGATTTGTACTGGGGCCTGGTATTAAATGTCAGCTTTGAAAATGGGCCTTGTCATGACTAATGCAAAATTCACTCCTGTGGTTAATTTAACGAGATAGATCGGCAGACTTCATACATTTATTAAACAACCATAATTATATTTATATTAATGCTGGTCTCTGCCCAGGAGAGATTCAGGCCTGGCATAATAGGATTTGTTCGTAATGCAGAAGTGAGATCTCTGAATATAGATACAGCGAGAAACTCGGGATTGTAAGAACGAGGCCACGTTGTGGGCTGAGATTGAGTAGCTCTGGGATGTTCGGATGCTGGTTGTGCGGGTGAGGCTGTGGGTTGTGACAAAGGTACATGATCAGAGCTCATGTCAGACTTGGGGAATACCGACACCTGTTTGCTTATTCTGGATGCTGCAAAGTGGGTTGAAATTAATTGGCAGAGGTATTGACCACTCAGGTGCACTGCGTTTGCATGCTCATTTGCTTTAAAAGGTCAGCAAAGCACCCTGATAATTTTAAAGGCAGCCTGCTGTGTCTGAAGTGTATTTAGTTTCATGCTGTCTCCTCTGCAGGATCAAGTTGTTTCGGTGTGATACTAATCATGTAGCACATCTTTATGTGGACAAGATTATTGCTCAGGCTTTGGAAACAGATAAGAATTGGATTCCTTCTGAATCTTCCAAAGTATGATTATGTTGTTTCAGGAAAATGGCCCATGATTATTGCCCTGTTTTTTTCTGTCTCGTTGCACTGATGTCCTGGGAATAAAGCAGAAGGTTTCTAGGACAGCGGCAGCTCTGCTCAGTTGGTTGCAGCCTCTACTGGATTCAGCAGCATCTGTCTGCTTCTTATGCTGACACAGTGCCCACCTCTCCTCCTCTGCATGCTGATGTCCCGTATCTTTAGTCTGCTTGTCTGTCACTGTAAACGGGGGAGAAACAAAGCTGACAGTGTTGGATTGAAGGGCTGTAAGTGGTTATTGATTCCCAGGCTTCTTGCACTCCTAGAGGTGGGGGTCAGGAAAGGGTGTGTGTTTGAGTACAGACATGAGCATGCAAGTTTGTGATGGCATGTTAGCACCGGTGAGTAATAGGATGTACATGATTATGTTTTTCAAGTGGACTTAGGTATGCTGTAGCTAGCTGTGTGCTGGTATGCACGCTAGAGGATGCATTTGTACCTTATGCTTGCAAGAAGTTGTGCACAAGGATGGGTGTGTGTGCATTTATCTGTGCTTATAGGCAGAACCCGAAACACATGTAATTGGTATCAGTAATTACTGCTTGAAGTATATGAGTGTATGTAACTTGTGTATATCTGTGTCATAGCACATGGGGCTACTTGTGGGTCTGTATTGGGCTAGGTGCAGGTAAAATGATGGTGAGCTGCGTGGCTTTCTGTTGTCGTGTGACACCGTCACGGTTGCTAGTGCTGGTAGGACGGGGAGAAGGAAGAGGTGGATAACCTTCAGCCTTCCTGCTAAACCTTTCTTGCATAGCACATGTGGGAGTCTGTAGTAGCCTGTGAAGGGGAAAGGGAGGCTCATTTCTAAATGAAGACTGGAAAAAAAAAAAGCACACAGTAATGATGAAGGTCAGATTTCATTAGCTTCTGATATCTCTGTTCACGGGAAAAATTCATATTTCCTTGGTGACCTTTTAGTAAATGCAAAGCTAGCGGGGGAATCTGTCTTTCAGTTCCTTTACATTTCTAATTAGAGTGGAGGTGTGGAGCGCGGTGGATTGCAGTGAAGCCTTGCCGAAGGACAGCACGCTCACAACACTGGCATTTCTGTGCGTGTCGCATATGATGGCCCACAGGACAGCAAAGGAGACAAATGCCTTCTGAGGCCCTGTCCCACCCCTTCTTCCCGCTGAGATTGGAGCTGAAGGGTAGGGCAGCCTCCTCACACCTGCAGTCCAGTTCAATGACACCCTATTGATGGGAGGGGTGCCAAGGTGGGGGAAGGCTTGTGCTGTTTTGCACAGGCAATGCCTGTCAGTACTGTTTCTTTAAGCTGATGTTACCTGCTGCATTGTTGAAAAAGGTTGAAAGGAACACACCTTATGTTCCTTGGCTTTTCTCACCTTTCTTTAAGGTCTTCTGCAGCTCTTTAGAAACGTCTTTCTCACAGCATAAACATTTTGGGAATTTAAAACAACATGTATGGATTTTGTGGCAGAGGAGGACAGGAAGCAAGACCATTTGAACTGGAGATCCCACTTAAGTACTCTCAACCTGTTGATTCAGAGATACTTAGTACCCTATAGATGTGTAAATGGTGACTTGTTCTTCATGCCTTTGATACTAATTACAAGGGCAGACACTTGATATCAGGGTATTCAGCTAACTTTTTAGAGTCTGCTGTTGACTGCTGTAGCATGAATGATATCTTCCCTGAGTTTATTGCCAGAAAGGAGGAGAAATCTTATCAGTATTTCCTATATTTCTTTGGACTAATCTTTTGTGATGCTTTCTGGGAAGGAGAAAGTTCAGGTAGATTTATGAATTCATGGAAAAGGTTCCTAAAAGACAAGGGACAGCCTGAAGAGAGACCAAATTCATTATGGTACAGATTTGGCTTATTATCTGCTCATACATCCCAAGAACGAGAAGCATGTGGCTCTTCTAGGCCTGCTCAGAATACAGAAGTACAGTCCAGATGGCATTTAAGGTCAGGCTGGCACTGCTGGAGATCCTGACTGGTTGAATTAAGGGAGGGTAAAATTTTGGAGAGAGGCTTATTTCATGAGCATTGAGTTACAGATATTTCAACCCCCAAGGTGCTTCGTTAAGTATCCTACTCTTTCCAGTCAGTTCCGCTGATTTCACTTGAGAGCGTACAGCTATGATAAACTGAATTAAATGTGAGATCTCATAACTCCTCATCCAGCATCTAAACCTTAAAGAGCTTCCAAAAAAGCAGAATCAGTAATTGAAGGTCTTTTCTTTGAGACAGCTAGAACGCTCCCAGGACAACCAGAAGTGTTTTACCCATAATGTTTCTGTGTCGATGCTATAGAGGCTTGGCATAACCCCAAAATACATCTCATTTATGTATACGTGCTTGAATTTTAAAAGGAAAAGAGAAAAAATAAAAAGAAAAAACAAAGCCTTGAGATCTTTTTTTGTCCGTGGTAGATGGCGCTTTTGTGTGCAACAGCACAGAATTACTTCTTATATAGAAAGAAGTCAGTCTTTAAGATTGTATAGAATTTGCTTTCCATTTGGAAGGAAAATCAGCAGTAGTGTACATGAAGAGGATAATTCCACATACAACTCATGTAACCTTCCTCTGCAAGCTTACTATTTGCCTATGAATTAATGTTTTGCCCCTGTGAATGGATGTGCCCGCAGCTCTTACAGACCCTGTAAGAGAACCTGTAGGGACTGAATTAAGACTCTGTCTTTACCGATTGCACATAATCCTTGGTGGGTTTCTGATGCAGAAGAGAGTCTGTGGAGTTGGACAGAACAAAAGGGGAGGAGATGTGCAATCACAGGTGGATTTGAGTGGTTTCTGTAGCTGAATATTTGTATTTCCATTCGTGGCTTAAGACTGACACTAGACTAAGCTTTGGAGTGGCTTTGGGGGAAATTCTGAAGTGGTGGAGCTGGGCCTGCTGAAGGTGGGATCTGTTGCATTTTCCAGTCTGGAACTGGAATGACAGAGACTGCGGGGTGGAGGAGCACGAGCAGGGCAGGGTTAGTGGCTCTGAGTCACAGAAAGCACAGCACGGATTTATGGTTATGCATGACTATAGCCCGCAAAATCCATTGCTTGCTGACAAGTGTGCTATGTTCACATACAGACAAAGAAGAGAAGAAGAATAAGGTATATTTTCCCAAAATCATTTGCCAATCATTTTTGATTTTCATTAGGAGTCTGGAAGAGTCTGGGTAATAGTACTGCTCAGCTTGGCTCTGTGTAAAAGGGCTTAATTTTTATGTTTCCATTTAGTCTTTTTTTTATTGTGTGGTTTCCTAGCTCGTCGATGAATAAATCCCTGTTACGCTGAAGTGAATGCCTGGGAAATAAAAAAATAATTCTATCCCTTTGTATTTATTGGGTGTGACAGGTATTGCTGTGTGTAATTAATTCACTTACAAAGGACCAAGATCTGAATTCTTGTGTTTTCCTATTACAACACTAATTACTAGAAATTATTAGCATGGTGTTAATTAATGTATGAAGACCATATGCACAATTTACAAGAGAAACAGATATGAATCTCTGTGTGTTTCCATTTAGCTACCTGCCTGTACCTTCCTGAATCACACATTAGGTGTGTTTGTACTGGGATGCTTTTGTGCCGTGAGTATTTGTGAGTGCAAACTTGGAAGTGTGTTGGTGGAAGACTACAACTGAATGTGGGTACATGCATGTGAGCGTGGGATCTGGTTCAAAACACGTTCACTTAGACCTTCAAGTGTGTAAATGTGCACCGGTGTGTCTGATGAATATATTTTAATTGTGTACTTATGAATGGGTGCTGTTTGTTACGGTACCTGTGTCTTCAAAGTGTGTCCCTGTGTGTCTACGTGTGTACACTCAGATGCATGAGCATGGCTGATGAATGCACATCAGCCCAAGCAGGAGATAACACGATGTACAAAAATCTGCTAGAAACCCCACCTCAATCACGTCTAGCAGTCATTTTGTACTACGAAGCAGAGGATTTTCCTCTGTGAAAGAAAAGGCACAAATGAAATGAGCATAAAAGGGCATCTATGTCAGTGAGCATGCGTGTGGCTGATTGTCAGTCTGAGATGGAGAACTTTCCATATGTGCCTTTTTCTCTCACTGATCCTCACAGATGTGACCTCTACTAGTAGCAGTTAATAAAGCCTTTGGGTTGGGCTTTTTTTGTTGTTGTGGGCTTTTTCTTTTTTTTCAGAGAAATGTGCATAAGAGCTTGGCAGAAACTGGCATTTCTCTAAAGTCCTGTCTAATGTTTTTTCCACTGTCAGCCAGTTCCTTTCTTTAGTCTCTGAACATAAGACTTGCCAATAAAAGTCCAGAAATAGCGTCTCTCACTAGAACTAATGTTTGCCAACAATAGCTAGGGAAGAGGAAAAGAAATCTATTTTTGTAGCTGGATTCTAAGATGAGGTAACACTGTTGGCTTTGACAAAAATTAATCTGGCACCTAAAGTTAAAAGGTTTATTTGTTCTGGAAAGCTTTTCGACCAAATTCAAATATGATGGTTGAGAGGTGATATGTGTTATTTACTTATGGACCGAAAGGTGTCAGACAAGTGAGTGTAATGTAATGCAGTGAAGTTGGACTTAATCTAGCTGTGGTTTAGGATGTTGTAACCTTTATATTGAGGATTGTGGGAGAAAGCAGATTATGTGCCAGTCCAGCCTCCATCAATATCATGGCCCTTCTTGTCTGATATTTTCCCAACATCAGGACTGAATGTGAAGGACTGTAGAGCTGAAGTGGAAGGGACAGGCAGGTTCAGCTCAACTAGTGACAGGTTGAAGGACAAATTTCTCTTGTCCAAGCTACATCTTCTGTACTATTACTCATCTGGGGCTGAGATGGACAGTTTGGAGTGCCTGTTCTGAGAAAAGAATTAAGGCCAGTGACAGCAGTTGCTGCCATCCTTGAGCATCACCACTCTCTCCTGAACTCCCATGGTGCTTTACTCCTCCTGTTACCTGAAAGTCTGAGCCTGTCCAGATTCCACCCCTGTCCGTCCCTGCTGACAGGGACAGCAGGAGCTCCCTATCCACCTTGTATTCTGCTGTCCAGCTGCACCTACAGAGCTTTGAGACTCTTTGTTGGAGTGACAGTGGTGCTCAGAGGCTTGCTGGACCTGTCTGTCCTCAGGCTGTACTCAAGAAGTTGAGAGTGAACCTGCTCTATAACAGACATTGAGTAAAGGAATCCAGGAACCCAGGCTCCCCAGAGTATGGAGACAGGCAGCTCATCTGCCTGAGGGAAGGACTTAGTCTCAGGAGAAAGGGGAGAAGCAGAGGGTAACTGAAGATCTGACTGCTCTCCTGCTCTCAACAGCTGTCTGTCATTTTTGTCTGAGTGAGTTTTATGTATCGCTATTGGTTTATTACAAAACAGATACAAATTCTTTTTAAAACAGACTCTTTTCTTTGGTTTTTGGGGTGGGATTTTTTTTTTGAAACTTAATCTTTATTTCTTGTTAGTCTCTGATTTATTTTTATTTAAAAAAAAAAAAAAGGCAGAATTCCAGATTAATAGCTTCAAACAGTTTTGTTCCTAGTAGCAAGAGGTGAAGTGTGAGAGGTAAAGAGAATTGTGGCCTCCCTCTAGCTCTGCCAATGCCCTTGACGAGGTGCCTTTGACTAGGTTACTCCTCCTCTGATTCAGCATCCCTGCTTGCAGCTTGCAGTACTGCTCTCCTATCTCCCAGAGGGTATTCTGCGATTAATTGAGGGATGTATCTAAATGGCTTTAGCGTGCAAGCCAAAAGTCACCAGGGATAAAGCTTTTTACTAGGGCAAGAATAAAGGTCAAGCCCTTGCTGACATTGTCGTCTTGATTAATTAATATACTAATCTCTATAACTCCTCTTCAGCAAATATAATTTGGCTTCAACACTTGTTTTGTTCATTTTTTCTGCAATTTAGCTCTGAGAGAACTAATGAAAAGACCTAGGTGGAAAATACTGCTTCTCACCATATCCCCTCCCCTCGACCAGCCCTATGCCTTGTCCCCCCCTTGCTGTCCTTTGCCCTTGCTTGTCTGAGGGCTTTGCAGAAAAGTCCCTTGGCCAGTTAAATGACTCTTCACTGGATACCAAAACAGACTTATCCCTCGATTAGGGAGTTGAGGAGTGATATCTGATTATATGAATTAGTAGAAAAACAGTCTGTGGAAGTGACTGAAGGGGAGAGTTACATTTGATACACTTTTCCTGTGGCTTTTTTTCTATGGGAAAGTGCAAGACCGAATGCTAGAAAATGTTAGGGAGACTTTGTTCCCTTGGTGAAGCCTGCTGAAGTGCTGAGTAGCCATCCGTGACTTCAGGAAGGAGATGCTAGTAGTTTGGATTCTGTGACTGATATAGCCCTGGGGCTCAGCGTTTCAGACGGCGGCTTTTGAACAGAGACTGTCCAGGATCTGTTAGGGGTCACTACCAGCATCAGAAGATGCAGCAGGGCTTGGAGAGGAGCAGAAGGTGGAGTGAGTGAATATGCGTGGTGAAGCTCAGTGAACCGAACCATCCTTGGATGAGCAAGAGGGAATATTCCCTTCAGATTGTTACCGGTGGGAAATCAAAGAAATGAAGAAAATCTCTCCTTGTCTCCTTTTCAGCTCTTAGTTCTGGTTTGTTGTACTTCCCATTCCTTCGCGATTACGTCCGTGTCTCAGTCAGGTATTGTTTTCTGCTTGAGTTGCAAACATTCCCTAAAGCTGTTCTGAGTGCACAATACTCTCGTTCTCATTCCCAGCCCAATTTTAGACTGAATTTTGGCAGATTACACAAGTGCAGAATGTTTACTGTCCTGTCTTACATCATCATTTTCCTGTATCATTTATTTTTCCTTTGACAGATTTTTAACACTGTCAGTCTAACATGCATGGGAGGTTGAAGTGTATTACCATAATGCAGTGCATTGTGGGTAATCCCATGCAAATTGTTCTGAGGAGAGTCATGCTAAATGATGTTCTTGCCAAAAAAAAAAAAGTCAAAACAAAGGCTTTTTTTTTTTTTAACTGTTTGTTCTTTGGATTTCAGAGCAGCTGCCAGAAGCACAGGTTTAAGCCAGTTGTTTGGCATTCAGCACCACGTGCAGTGATGCTTCTCCTCACAGGACACTGCTGAAAGGATGGAGTTGTGCACTGCAGTTGGTTTTCTATATATGTCTCTCTGATGTTTAGTTTTAAAACATCGCTAGCTTGTCAAAGGAAAAATCTGAGTGAATGTTGGAGCGGCACAGCAAAGAGAAACGTCTCTTGCTGCTTTTTCCAACTCTGTTGTACGAACATCTATAGGAAACATCAGTTTTTATGAATTTAGAGGGCATCAAATGCCGCTTGGAAGTGGCAGATCTGATCATAGGTAGTGTTGTTTTCATATCAGTCTCTTCTTTTGTTCTCTATTACCAAGGTCATTTGCTTCAAAACTGGCTGCTTTGTTCCTCCAAAAGTCAGTATACTTCCCCAAACCGAAGCAGTAATCCTCCTTTTGGACAGAACACTTGATTGTAGTAGAAATGATTGCAATGTCACAAACAGAGGATTATCATTTTCAGTGGAAATCATAAAAGCAGGTTGAAAAGGACTCCTAAGAAAAAGGTAGCTTGTTCTTATGCAAATTTTCTCAGGTGCTACAGCTGTAAGATGAGAAAACCTGAAAGCCTGTAATCTGGAGTCAGCATCTCTGCTGATAAAGGTTTTCCTGCTTTGCTGTGGTCAGTAGGTTTTCAAAGACTCGGAGGCTTGTAGTGTATTTTTGCAAGGCCTATGTACCACTCACCTGATGCTCTGGGAGATGAAGCATTTATCAGCTGCAATGCATTTGCTTCCTGCTGGTCTCCATCTCTGAAAAAGCCAACATGGAAACATCCGTGGCAGAACAAGGGGGAATGTAAGCTGCTTTTGAGTGAGTCACGTCAGTTATCCCACTTGTTAGAGATAGCTGCCTCCCCCTCACCCTAGCTCTGTCTCTCTGCTCTTGTGTCTCCCTTTCTTCAGTCTGTTCCTTACAGTCTTCAAACACCTGAGTTCTTTTTTTCCTTTTTCTCCAAAAGCACAGTGAGCGAGGATGTTAAACTGAGCCTATGCTGGTGGGAAAAGGCTTACGTGTGGTTTGCAACAGTTTGCATCTGACTGCCAGGTCTAACTGATGCTCCTCCTTGGTAAATAAGTCCAAATATCTAAGGTCATCTACATACTGCTTGTCAGTTCCTCATGGACAAGCACCACAGGTTCATCTCTCCTGTAATATATGAGAAGCTTCAGGTTTTATCTCCACTGTTTTTTTTCCTTTTAATAATCACTTTTCCAGCCAAAATTAAGGTAAAAATATCCATCAGCCATCTTAGTGGCTGTCAGTTCACTTTGTACCACCGGCCATGTGGGCTGGCAATAAAATGAGCCTTTGGACTCTGCAGACCTGTAAACCCTGCTTAGCAGTTGATGGCAGCTGTTGCACCTGAAAGAACTTTCCTAATGTTTGATTTCTGACTGTGGAGTCCACGTTCCCGGGACTCATCGCAGGATGTCCCTCCTAACACAGCCTCTTAATGAAACGATCAGTGACTTGCCTTTGGGCCATCTGGTAAAATCTACCTTTGACCCAGCTTTCTCATGTATTCTTTAACTCTTTACAGGGTACTATTGTATCACACGGTCGTTGTATGAACCTGTATTAAATCAGAGCAGACATCAAAAAGGGTCCTGCAGTACTTTTGCCTGAATTACCCTCAGTGTTATCAGCCGTTCTCTAGGTGGCTAGTACAGAGTATTCAAAAGAAAGAATGACAAAAAAGAAAACGGTCAGATTTTCCCTGTTATTGCCCATTTTTCTGTTAAATGTGACAAGCAGCAAGAAGGGTCCTGTGTCAGAATGATTATCCTGACACCTGTAAGAAAACAGCCAACAAGCTCCTTGCTTGTACTCCCATCCTTCAGCTTCAAAGGCAGCAGTTACCAGGCTGGGGGAAGCCCTCTCCTACGCAGTGTCTCTTTCCTCTCTGATCTGAGCTGGGCATAGATGCTTTTTGTGCTTTCCCATGTGCCTTTGGCTTGGAAAAATCAATGACTCCTTTGTTGTTTCAGAAGTGCTAATACAATAAATTGTAGAATCATAGTTGCTTCCTGTCACTGATCCTGAGGTTGTAGGGAGTGATAGGTGGGGAGGCCAGCTTTGATGGTGTTTGCTGAAGATGACCAAAGAGAATTTGTGATATGAAAAAAAGAAATTAGCCTGGGGGGAGTCATTTATAATTTAGGAAAAAAAGTCTCAGGTAACTCTTGAGTTGCACCAGCATAAGGGGATGGACATAGAGAGCATGAAAGGTTAGAGGAATGAAAATTGAAAGGAGAGAGGAAGGTGCAGAGCTGTAGATGGCCCTGTGTCCTTACCTCTCACCTGGGGATCTCTGTGTGAGGACCTATTTAAAGTAAGTTTTTAAGGAGAGCAACGCACAGAGGGTCTCAGGATAATCTCTTTTGAACACATGCACATAATTATTCTACCGTGGAAGCTGGCATGTGGCATGTGATGTGGTCTGGGCAGGAAAACCACCACCAGGTGGAAGCTCTGCTCCGAGGCCATCGGCAGAGGGTCTCGGAGGAAATGAATGGTTTTGTGGAGAGCAGGCTTAGATCTGGAAAAAATAAGTATGCTTCAAGGCATGATCAAAAGGGTCTGGAAGAAAATACGGGACCCTCAGGACTGGGATAATAAGAGATTGTGTAGGCTGAGATTTGGATGCATTCTGGATCTGTTTGTGCTGCCCTGGAGCCACAAGTATGTTGGCGGAGCTGGCAGGCAGCCAGGACAGGAACAGAGCGGGATGCTGTGGGACCACGCTGGCTGGTTTATACACGAGGACAATGCTTGCAGGTTGTCTGCTGTGTTGTTTTATATTTGACTAAGGTTATAAGTAACAGAATCAGGTGAAGCACAGGTTTTCTTCCTGTAGGAGTTGTAAGGAAACTAAGGAACAAAGGATTTGAACTACTAAAAAGAACTCATTAAAAATGGCTAGCAGACTTGATAGCTGACTGTCTAAAACATGTTTAACAAGGTGCTAATTATGATTCCTTATGTTTAAAAACTTACTCCATAGGATGAGAATACCACTAATAACAGAACAATAGGTACCTGAGTAACATAGGGATAAGAAAACCCACTGACTGGGAGTGTTAATAGTGCCTTGATAATATGGTGGATTTTTTTTGAAAGAGATATGGGGGTGGAGCATGAAGGAGAAATGGCATATAAAGTTTTGCCCATGGCTTTCAAGGGTGAACTAAGGCTAATTTTCATGCAGATTGGATTGCTGGGCATCCCAGATGAGTCAGAGCTGATAAAAAGAGAACTTCCTGAAAAAAAAGGCATCAAGAAATTTTGGGAGTTATGGAGTGAGACACGAGAGGACTGTTTGTGTAGTCCAAACCTAGTTAAAAGGCTGGAAAAAGTAGGTGGGATACATCAGGCATCCTTGGGATCGAAAGAAATTGATAATAAGGTGACTCCAGCTACCACTCTGTGAATTGGTGCTGGTCAATATTTATAATTTTAATGACTGGAAGGCAGGGAGAACAGCAAGATAATAAGATTTACTGTTTGCAGCTGATACAAATTATACAGTAGGAAGGAGGACTGAAAGATTGTGGGTACTAGAATGGAAGATGAAACATAGGCAGTGGCAGAGTAAAGCATGTTTGAAGGAATAGTTTAAAGCATTCAGACACATGGTTGGTCTCTGAATTAGCTCTAACCATTCAGGAAAACATAAGTAGCTATTACAAAGACAGCTTGATAAAGATGTCTGTGCCATGCGCAGCAGCAGCAATAAAGAAAAAAGCGAATAAGATGCCTGCATGTGTGAAGAAAGAGGTAGACTTGGAAGATGTTATAATATCCCTGTAGACGTGAATGGTAATACCTCCTGTGGAGTACTGTGTTTGTTATGGGTCATTTCTTTTGTAAGAGACAAAGCAGTGATAAAGAGGGGCTAGAGGGAGCACATGAAAGCGTTTAGTGGCCTGGAAGGCGGCTTCAGTACGAGGAAAGCATTAGGGATACTAGAGCTATTGAGTTATAAAGGGAAGGAATAAAGCGTTACAGTGCAGAGGTAACACTGAGCACTGCGCTGGGGAGAGGCTTTGCAGCGGTGTAGGTGTTTGGCAGCAGCACAGTGGGAAGCAGGCTCACCATTCTGTTGGATTCTCCTCTATATAACATTGCTGCCAGGCCAAGACACAGTTTCACTGATCCGCTAGTCTCCATAACATGCTAGCATGGGATGGAGATAGTGTGAGGCAGTGTTATCAGGCTGGAGCAACAGGGGCGATATCTGGGTCCAGCTGTGTTGGCTTCTCACTAAATCTACTTTAGTACCTCAGTCCCTGCGTTTGTGCAACAGTGAGAGAGGGGTACCGTGATCTTGGGGTCTCATTTTGGATGGGGAATAAAAGCACACGAGCTTGGCTGTGTCATTTTGATCAATACATGTTTTCATCACCTCTGGGATGGGAAGAATAGCATGTATTTTATTGGGGTGAGAGGGAAAGACTGTAAGGTTTCCTCCGTTGCAGTTTACAGCACAGTGAATTTTAAGATACAAACTACTTTGGAAGTTCCCAGTATTGTTAATTTAAATATTTTAAAGCCACACAGAAAAGTAAACAAGGTGTTGTGTAATATAATACACGGATACGTGGCCATTCCATGAAATCAAGATGCAACAATTGATTCTTTATGTAACCTGGGGATCCCCACAGTGGTTGGCATTATGAAGACAAATACTTTATTAAGAATTTTTAAAGTGGGTTAGACGCTTTATGAATAGTATCTGCATTTACATTAGCCAGAATAAAATTATTAGTATCACAAATCCTTTTGTTCCAAGGCATGTGGTGATCACCAGGCAGGATTAGAAAATTATTTTACTCCCATAGTGAAATATGGCCAAACTGGATAAAGTCATAGCTGAAAATTAAGGCTTGGGTGGGCCAAGAGTCTGGTCACTTTTCTGTACATTGAAGTTATTTATACAGGCAAACTTTTAAGTGGAAGTAGAGAGGGAGGAAAAGTGATCCAGGGATTAGGCTGCCAATTTAGGACTTGCAAAATTTTAGCTTCTTGCTTTCCCAGACTACTTTAAAGAGCTAATTCATTTGACACAGAGTCCGAGACATACTTAGAGCACCACCTTGCACTTAATCTCCAGATACCTCAGGCTATAACCTGTCTGTGACTTGTTCGAGGTTCCACAGTGTTCAGATAGCAGGAAAAAGTCTGTATGTGAAAGTAAGTCATGGACAGACTACTGATGAATTTTAAAGGCACCATCAGATGGAGTGATACCAGTTAACCTGTTGCAAATACTGGGAGCATGGGGAAGAAAGGTTTTTTTCTTGAATAAAGCACTCAATTGTCTCCAACATAAGGTAATTCCTTTCTTTCCTCACACGGCCCCAGAATCCCTGCGTGACTTTGAGTAGTTCCCTAGTTCTGTTTCCTGTCGGTCAAGTAGGAGGCTTAAGTATCCTGGAACAACGTTTGTTTTCCTTTAGGAAATAGTGTGCTGGGGTTTTTGTCTTGTTTGATTTGGGATTTTTTTTAATTAAAAAAACCCAAAACAAACAAACAAACAAAACCCCAAAACCATCGCCCATGGCTTTTGTTAGCTCTACTATGAAAAACTTGCCCTCTGGACTGTCACTTCCAAGAGTGGATGGCGCAGGCAGGCTTCTACTCCTCAGAACTGTGCGTAGTCCTTAGGTTGGAACTTGAGACACTCCTGACCCCGTCACTATGAAACAATGCAGATTCCTCCAAAGTGCTCAGTTATGGCCTGGCATATTGTTCAGTCAGCCTCTTCAGTTCTGTTTGAAAAGACACTGGGACAAGGTGAAAGATTGCTTGGTGTCTGCAAAGAGAGGGATAATCTGATAATGCTAGTCCAGGTCCATCCAAAGCCTAAAAATAGGTCCTTAGTGTGTCACACAGTAATGAATGAGACAGAAAACCAATGTACTACTCAACTTTATTGGAAAGCAAGAACTCTGCAAAGAATAGTGTCTTCCTATATGGTTTGTCTGCATAGGGCAAAATACCTTCATTTCTCTTTCTCTTTTTGTTCATCTTTTATTCTGGTCATGACCACCCTTCACAATTATGGCCCACATTAAAAACCAAACAAACAAAAAACCAACACCACTACCAAAAGGCATAGTCTGTCCCTGTGTTATTCAAGAAGCAGTCTGGCAAAGCTGAGCTTTCTGGTACCCTGCACCACCTTCAGTCTCGTGCAGCAATGCAGAACAGGTATAACAGCATCCAATGGACACGGAAGCATTCCCTGTCCAACTAGTACCACTTTGTATGAGCATGCAGTCTTTGGGGAGGTGGGAAGTTCAAGCCACTCCTGTCTCCATCCTGGATAACTTGCAATTTGTTGATGTCAAACATGAGGTAGCAGTGTGTGGGATAGAGTGGCCAAGCAAAGTGGCCAACTGAGGTTGGCAAATGCAACACTAATACAATTTCTTTGGCTCTTCCAACACATGACAAGTAATTCATGGGAGCCAATTAAGGAAGAGAGAAAGGATGCAGAAGGAGGAGCAGAGGAGGAGAAGTTGGGAAGGGAGAAAAGGAGGGAGGGAAAGGACAAGGACACAATTGTGGAAATGCTGGGAGGGAGAGGTGTGGAGATGGGAATGTCAGACAATAGCAAGTCAGCACAGCGGAAAGGAGGAGGAAACCCTTCCCCGAAACAGAGAATTCATAATCCAAGTAATTGTTTTGCTGGAAAACTTGGCCACAAGTTTTTCTGTTTGCAAAATCCCCAGTTCTCCTATGAGCAGGTTGTTCAGGACTTTCTCCAGCAGATCAGAGGGAGAAGGCATTTCATCTTCCCACTCACTCTGTTCCTTGAACAGTGTTGCCTGCAATAGACATACCTTTAACTGGGGAAAGAGTCCATTTGAGTGATTAAAACAATAGCCACTTCTTTGTTTCTGTACTCAGGAGGTTTGCTCAGCCCCAGCTCAGGCAAAACACCGGCTCAGTTCAGCAAAAGTTTTGAGAGAGCATTCAAGGCGAGCTAGACCTTGTTTCCTCACCATGTGGCCAAAGTACCAAATGTAATGAGGACAGATGTTCAGAGCAAGGCACACCTCTCTGAGGGTGAGAAGGGGGTAGAGGTTTCCATTAGGTTTTCTCTTGTTATCATTCCTTTATATCAGCATCCATTGACCTTAACAACCCCTCCTTCTTTCTCATCCTTTTATCTCTCCTGTCCTTTTATCTTCTGTCTCTAACTCCAGCCCCTCTCATCTTTCTTTCTAGAAATTCCTGCTTTTTTTTTTTTTATCTTCAGCTTTTTCTGCTCGCTTAATCCTCTTGAAATCTTTTGGCCCAAATCCCCATCTCCTTCATCTATTTTGCATGCCATACTTGCTGTTTAGAGATCTCTGGGGCATGAGAAAACCTGGCTTATTCCCTACTGTCCTAGTTGTCTATGTAGCCAGTTCCCCAGCATGTGTCTGCATATTTTCATTCACGGGGGTTGAAAGGCCAGTATCTTTCAGGGCTGGCCCAAGCTAAAATTCAGGCTGCAGACACCAGGCACCAAATGTTTCGTTCAGTTCCCTGGTTTATCCTCTAGAGCCTCCAAATGGTTTCTATTAGTATTCTGAGGGAGAGCTCACTGATGGAATTAGTGAGAAACCAGACTGTCAATTTATTTATACCCAGCCTTAGGGCATAACCATTGTGCATGTGTAAAGCTATTGAGATGCAGAGAATATTCTGTAAGTGTGTATGTATATGTATTGGTTGGAAGTGAGTTTGCAAGGAAAAGCTGTTGCCTGAGGACTGAACAGTGACCAAAAGTGGGAGAGGCCACTGAAGTGGCCGTGCTGCATGCCAACCATCCCTTTTCTCTGAGTACAGGAAACAATTGATTCTTCTAAAATCTTCGGTTTAATTGTGTTTATTAGTACCTTCTGACTCTAATTTTACTGTAGCTCTAGTTACCCTTGTGAAGAAATTTCTAATTTAACTTCTGGAGTCCTTCCACTTTCTTCAACAATATCTGTGTTATGAAACTGTTGCTGCCTTTGGCTGTGGGAGTGTTTCAGGCATATGAGTAATGAATAACAAAGTTTTTCCACTGCATTGTCATTTAGCCTGTGAAGCATTTTGAGGGCAAGTTGAGAGATATTGGAAGCATATAGTTGTGGTTATTTATTTGGTGCATGAGTCCTGAGTACAAATGAACTGTTTTTCCAGTACGATTTGATCAATTTTGTTTAGAAAAATTTGTATTGGCAATGTCTTGGCCAAATAAGGCAAGGAATAGCTTTTTTTTCCTGCTCCCCAGTTTTCTATTACTGTGACAGTGTCAATAAAGAGATGCAGGTGAGCATTCGACTGTCCCAGCAGTTATGCTAGCAACAGTTGTGGCAGAAAAGGCAAGAAATTAATTGGTCTAACTAGACAAGAGTTAATAGATTAAGTGTCTGTTAATCTGATAGACTGGGTTGCCTACCTTTGGAATTTCTTTCTTCCCATGAAAAATAAATAAATCCAAACCTCTGACTGTTATTAGGCATCACCTCCTCCCATGCTGTCTGTTGCAGTATGAAAATGTGAAAAGGGATTAGGAAAAGTTGTATAGCTCCATTATTCTCTATAATAGCCAGGAAATAATTAACCTGCTATCCCTTAATACGATGCCTGCAAAAGACTGCCTGACAGGGCCCATGGGACCAATGGACGTATTTGTATTGCACACTGGAGCGTGATGCATCAAGCCGATGCTGGTCCAGACTGACACTTTCATGTAACAGAGAGCAGAAACTGTGCGGAGATGTGAGCTGATCGTCCAAGTAGAATAGCTTTGTTAGCGTGTTTCTGAGGCTGGACTAACTGGGACTGATGAGCTTGTCTGCAGCTTTCTGGTGCATAGATTCTGTTTCCTGCTTTAGAATTTATTTAGATTCTGCTGCCTTGGAAGACTTTGCACCGTGTTCCACCACTCACATAGATGTGTCCAAAGGAGAACAGAGCCATAAAGCATTGTGCTAGAGAGAAAGACGAGGTCACTGAGAATCCAGGCTGGCAGGACACTGCAGGGGAGGTGCTGTCAGGCCAAGCAGCTTCCTCCTGTGCAGCTGTGGCAAACAGACCGTATACTGTCACTACGTGTAGAAGCAAGACAGCTTTGCTGCCATGGAGGTGTGCTTCCTACCAGCATATTAACCAAACCAAGGTGCATCACTTCTACAGTTCTTTTCTTCTTTCTTGCATTCTTATAGAATATTTTCACAAGTCTGGGTTGTAAGCACAATCTCAAAATTTTTACAACTGTGTGCTGTACAGCTACAAGGGAAATGCCTGGAGACCTGGCTTCCCTTTCAACAATGCGAGAGGGACCGATTATTAACCGCTACGCCAGCTCCTAGCATTGCTGGCAGATGCCATCAATAACATTAGTTTGATGTGTCAGTTCTGTCAACAACTTCAGTTTAATGGCAGTCATGCTACGCACCTCCAGCTCCACCCTCTGCTGAGAGCTGAGGAAGGAAAGGGAGAGAATTATCTGAGTTAACATACTTTATTCACTTCAAATAGAGACAGACTTCTATTTTTTAACAAGTAATCCTCTAGCTGAGGTTTCCAGCTGTTACTCCTGAGCTGTCTGGTATCAAAGCACTATGGGTCCATCATACAGCAGCTAACTTCAGTGCATGAGCAATTACTGTCTGAGGCTTCTGAGGTATATTATAGTTTTATTATTATTATTTCTCTGCTCATAGTTTCTTAAGGCCTCTCATATCCTGAATAAAGCTCCAGGGAATCATAAAGCCACAGGCTGAGTTTTAGCACAGTCACTGTTCACATCTTCTGGATTGATAGGTATTTAGTATGTTGCCTTGATCTTGGAAGCAAGACCCTGAGATGCACTCCTGGGAAAGCCACGAGATGTTCTTTGTATTTTTTGCCCTGAGAAAATAACTCTTTTGCTGTGGAAATGACATATTTTTGCTCAGAAATGTCACCACATCTGCCTGCTGATTGTAAGTCTGCCACACTAAAATATCTTCAGTCTTTCAAAGTAAAATAATAAAACATTTAGAAATCTATTCAGAGCTACTAATCACTCTCATTGTTTTGCCTTAATGACCCTTGGTTCCCATAAGTCTCTCCCTCTGTTTTCTCACTATTATTAATTATTGCTATAGTTCATTGTACCTGGATCTTCCTTGGCAAAGCTTGCAGTGGAGGCGAATAGGATGGAGAGAAGAAATGGTGTCAGAGACTTGCCCACTGTCCTAAAAACACTTAAGAGACTGTTCTGAGAGCAGAAGTCAGGTCTCCAGAGACCCTAGACTCTGCCTAGTGCTGAGGCTCAGATTGTCCGTGTGCTCCTCTGGGTAGGTCCTGTGCTTATCCAGTTGTCTGGCCACTCAGTATATGTTTGAGCTCTGTATTATTTTGTGTTGTTCATGTTCATTGTAATTGCAGATTCATGCTTGACTCACAGGGTTTCAGAAAGGAAACAGAATTACAACATCTTTACTATAGGAAAATGTATTTGTTATCAGATAGAGTGCTTGTAATGCTAGATGATATTTGCATATGCTGGACCCACTAGAGATGGTGGTTTTCATACTGTCCAAATAGTTTGTGTCATCTTACAAAAATGCCAAAAAAAAAAAAAAAAAAAAAAGCTTTGTAAGTGAGCTGCAAGAAGTTTATGTGAGAAATCTCTTCTTTCTTCCATCCACCTGCATGTTTTTGGCTCAGAAATGATCTTTTGACTCTACAGAGCTGCTCAGACCCAAAGATCCCAAAGCGCTTTACAAAGGCAGCAACTTTATACAGAAAAAAAAAAAATCAGCATGAGATCAGAGCTCCTCCTCCTCTCGTGTGCGAGCAGAACATGCACGGCTTCGTTCCCCATAAGATGTCCACTAACAGCTACCTAGTAGAGAGTCAAGTGCAGGCCATGCCGGCATGGAGCTCACACCATGCGCAGGGCTGTGAGCTTGGACTCCTGAGAGTTGCTAAGGAAACGGTCTTGGAAATGGAGCTGGAGCTGTCGTCAGAAGGTTGGCTGCAGGGATGATGTTTTGTGCTGCAAAAGCACGTAGGGCTGGTACTGGCAGAGACGGCAATTGCTCAGCAATTGATTCAGCCCCTAATGTGTTAGCATTGAAGTACGTGTGATGCGGTCACTAAATGTCAAAGATGAGGGATTTTGCAGTTTCTTAGTTCCTTTTTAGTATATCTGAGCTTTGTTTGTCTCCCGCCCTCTCACCGCTTGCATGAAACTGCCATTGATTACATTGACTTGCTCCTGTGCAGGCCCTTGGTGTGTTCCCTCTTTGCTAGATCTTTATTTTATTTTTTTTTAATTAGTGAAACAATGAATGGAGTCTATTCATAATCAGGGTTCTTCCAAGCAGGGATCCACAGCTTGGAGGAGTCTTCCCTTGAAAGATGCTGTTGATAATCCAAACCCTGTTTGTGCTTCTCTGTCTCTGCTAGAGAGACATCAGCTTTTAATAGACTGAGAAATTCCTTAGAGGTGTTTGTTATTTTGCAATTACTTTGCAATTGATTTTCTTAAAAAACAATTCATAACTTGTTAAAGATCTCTTTCCCCCTTCTCTCCCCTCCCCAGTTTTCTTTTTTTATCTTTGCCACTGCCCCGTGTTCACAATCATAGGACCTATTTTTTTCCCATTGCTTATGGAGATGACTCGTCTACAGAGAGAAAGAAAAAATGAGTCCTAATGATTTGTAAAAGCAGATTTACAGTCAGATCCTCCTGGGGTCTGAGTCTAATTCTTACAATGACTTCTTCTGCAAATGTAGTCGAGGTAGTTAAATTATTTGCCTCTGTTTCCCCATTTGTAAAATAGAGGCTATTTTAGAATAGCTTCTATAGATCAAGTGCTGTCAGTTAATTTACAAGTGATTCTGTAGGGGAAACTTGATATGTAGCAAATGTGAACGAACCCCTAATTCAGAATGGAAGAAGGAACACTAAGAGTTGGCCTTCTGCCAAACAAGCCTGACTCTTTCCACATACCTGTGAAATGCACGCTCAGCACTGAAACTTTCTGCCTCTCTCCATCAGGGGCTGCAGCTGGGAACTCAAGAGCTGGAGGAGATGGGAAGCAAGTTTTGCCTTGGTTTGCTCATTCTGCACCTCAAATCCCTGCCCTGCAGCAAGAAGGTGATGGCTCAGGCAGCACTCCTGCTAGATCTGGAGGAGGAGATAACGGACCGGGCACAAAGGTCAGTGACAGTAGTGTTCAGAGGGTGCTCCTGCGGGAATCAAATTGAAGGGGATACGTTTTGGGTATAAATCTGCAGAAATGGACTCTCCTTATGGCTGGGATTTGCATCTTGGGAACTGGAGTGTATTGAGAGTAATTGGAAATGAAGATACAATTGACTCGCAACGAAACTACTAAAACAGTGGTGCCATGCCCTGCAGCCATCCGTGTGGATAAAAAAGATGAAAGAACCTGATTTCTATTTTTCAGTGAATTTCCATTTTCCTATCAAAACTGATTACTTGAGTATAGGGATGGTACTGTCCCAGAAAAATGCATCAGCAGGAGACATTTTTCTGCTCACTGGAGTGTCAGGTGGTGTCCTGTCCACCTCAGAACCTCCATGGAGAGGATCTTTTACAAGGAAGGCATTCTCTAAGAACTGCAGGGTAGGGAACAAATATTGCAAATTAGAAAAGGACTTCAATAGCGTGATTTAGAAACTGTAGGCCTGATTTTGCAAGGATATTCCCAGAAATTCCTCTTTTCCTTATTCAATTGAGTCCTGCAGACATTTAGAGCATGTATTTGTGACTGTCTGATGCATAGGAAGAAGTCACAAGCCCACTGATGATTTAGGAGGTATTTTTCCAAATTGCAAATGTAATTTGTTTGCTTCCTACATTCAATGGGATTTATTTAAGTGAGGTTGCCATTATAAATATATGGGGAATTTGACCTGGGTAAGTGTCAGAGTATGGGACTCTTCAGCTGGAATTTGTGATGAAGCAGAAATACACATATTCTTTCTAGGCCACTATCACTTGTTAGTGCTATGTGCAAGCACATATGCTTGCAATAATGTTTTTCCAAGACAAATGGAGAAAGAAAACTTAGTGATGTGATATGATTTGAAGCTCCCCAATGGCTTTGTCATCAACGAGCTCTCTCAGCTTCATCAATGAAAAGCAATTTTTTCAGTTGCAGAAATGCCCCCATAATTTATAGCAGACTTCCAGTCTTCCCCCTGCAGGAATACTTAACTGACATTACCACCACCTGTTCCTCATGCCGAAAACCATTCTTACAAGCTTGTTCGCAGTTTTTAATGTTTATGAGGGACAATGAAAAAAGAGGGCTAAAACGTGGAGACATTCCTTTGGATTAGCCGTGCTCACTTGTACATCTGAACATATAAATGAAGCAATTAAGGCGTATGCTAAACACCATCCATGTTGTGGACAGCCATCTGACAAATCATTGGTATATTATTAGAGAGAACTACTGAAGCCTGGCTAAGTATATTGAGATATAAATCAAACTCTCACTTTTGAACTGGAGCTAGAAGGGCCTTTGCATGAAAATAGCTTCTATGGGAAGAAAAACATCGAACCCTGACTAGCCTCAGACACTGAAAAAAAGCCATCTGATCACAGTGCCTCAGTGAGCGTTTTCCCTGATCTTTGTAGTCTTCTGTTACTTTTTCCTTTAGTTGGTTTTATATTAATGGGAATTGATTCCATTTTCCCAATATCGTGTGGTAGTTCATCAGTACCAAAGTAATAGTAAGAAGCTCTCTAATTACAAATATTTTAATAGCTAACAAAAATTGTTCTCTTACTTTGTAAAACTCCCATGTTGTTCCAAACATGTCTATGGTAACTGAAAGCAAAGCCTTCTACCCCTTCAAGTCTGCCCAGCATTAGTGAGTATCTCCATGGCATCCAGGGATGTAATGTCACTGCTGAAAGGCAACGTGACGGTTACTTGCTCATTTTCACTCCACTGGGCCTAATTGCAGGTTTGTGGAATTTTAGTAGCTTAGGTGCAATTTGTAACCATTTGCAGACCAGGTAAACAGCAGAATTGTTTAATCCCACCTAGATATGTCATACTGCAGGAGCTTATTGCAGAAGGTTGGGGGAAGGGAGATGCAGGGACCATAGGATTTGCTAACGTATTCTTTTTTAAAAATAAGTAATTCATGGAAAATGATTGTGCGGTATATTGATTCTGATTCAGAAAATGAATACTTCGCTCCCGGGTTTCTGTGAGTCTAGCCAAGAGAATTGTATGATTTGATTTTAGTGGGAATAGAAGTCCTACTGGAATCAATGGAAGAATGCAGAATACAGAGAGCACACTGATATGGGCAGGAGGGCAGTTATTTCTACACCTCTCTCAACTTGCAGACTTTGGGGAAAAAAACCCAAGATTTTCCATCAAAACATTTCTCTGGAGGAAGCTGAGGGATACCACTTGGTCTAATCTTACTCTGTAAAGATTAAGTCTAATCCAGCTCTTTTAGGTAGCACAAGGAGGTCACCAGTGCCTTGAAGCTTACTGGTGGTAGTTAATCAGTACCATTACATCAGTATCATTACATCAACGGAAATTATACTCTGCTGCTTCCATGACTAGACCCATCTTTATGGGTATAAGGAGAATAAAATGTTTGTAGTTTAAAACTAGCTCTGTTGTATTCCATGGTTACCACAAAAATGCACAGTGTCCTTGAATGCTTTCTATACTCTCTGCTTCTGAAAGCATGAGTAGATGTGAATGAAAATACCCAAATTTTTGTGTACCTTTGCCAAAGCAGAGTCACACTTGGGGATCCTTCGGCTGCAACACAGGAAAAGTCTGGGCAGTTACCTTGTGCAATTTTTTTCTTCTATGCTTTACGTCGTGAACAGCGGTGGCTTTAAACAGCTTGCAAGCTATCCCTATTCCAGAAGTCTTCACTGTCCTGGTCCCAGGAAATTATATGCACGAGAGATATTTAAGTGGGAAGCAATGGCTCTGACTGTTGCTAATGTTTTCTGGCAAAGGAAAGTGTGTCCCAAAGACTGTCCAGCTGACACGTCTAGAAAAAGACACAAATATGGGTGATTCTTATCAGAGCAGTATTCACCAGCTTCAAAAGAATTAGTATTGTTCAACGTTGATGAAAACACAAGCTTTATTTAGTTGTTAGGGTTTTGTTTTGCAGAAAGCAAGCTGAAATTAAGCTGTGAGCAGTGTGATGCATCGCACAGTGCTTATGTTAAATACTTCTATCTCAATCTAATGTGTTTCCTAAATATGCGTTTCCGAGTGCCCATCTCTGTAGTGCTCTGGGTGACAGGTCAAGCCATGGAACAAGAAGTTAATCCAGCACTGGGTATAGCTGACTCCCAGATGAAATGTCTCATTGCAAAGGTACATAGATCAAAAGCTGTGGAGGCAGAGGTCTCTTCTGTTGTGAAATCCCTGCAGTTCATGTCCTGCATTTGTCTCTCTTTGCCCTGGTGTCTGGTGCGCGTGGCATTGACTTGGCATCTCAGCATCTCCCTCCGACAGCAAACATTTTCACCTGTCAAGGTTTATAACTGTATGTGTCTTTTAATTTTCCTCTTCAGGCTGTCTCTGGGTATTTTGCAGCCTTATTTTTTCACCACTGCTGTGAAGGGGATGAAGGAGCAGGCTGGACCCTGCCTGCTTCCCTGGAATAGACTATTTGCTGTGCACTTTATATAGCTCTGTCAGAATCAGCGGTCAGTAAATTGGAGCAAGGTAATAGCTGTCAGGGAAGTGACTGGTCTAATGGAGGCATCCTGCGTGAATGGGGGAATTCTCACACCAGATCAGGTCCATTGTGTTCAGTGTACTGTCTCCAATGAGCCAAAGAAAAGTGGAAGAAACCTTTAGCAGACCTAAGTAAATACAGTTTGGTACACAGGCAAGAATTTCTTCCTGTCTGCAGTTTACAGTTTATCTTTCCCTTAAAGTGTGAACTGTAAACGGAATCATTTACAAGCATGAGTGGGGTAACTGTTGGAATAAGTTCGCAGCAGAGGCACAACAGCAAAGGAGCTGCATCTGAGAGTAAGTAAAGGGGGCTGAACTTCTATCGGTGGGGCTATACTGCTAGTAGGACAGCAGAGTATTTCCCCTAAAGCCAGGAAATGCTTGGACGTCACGAAGTTGGCCTAACAGCTCTGTGTCACTGGTCCTCAACATGTCTATATGGCAGCTGTCTCACAAACATGCCAAAAGGTGGATAAAATCTAAGATGCAATACACACGTAAGATATGTTAGAGCTACAATCTGTGATGGCGAGGAAGAGGGGTTAAATTGCTCCAGGTATTAGTCAGTCTCTTAATTAGCAACCTGTGCTCCTGGGACACTTCATATTCACTCTCGTACTTTTTCAGGCATTATCACCCTCACATGGCACAAGTCTTGTTTAAGGACTTAGTTGTTTGTGGCTTTTCTTGTCACAAGTGATATTTAGGTGTTTTGCTGCATCAGACAGTCCTTTTTCCACCAGCATTGAACAGGGCTGATCTTATGGCTCGCTCTGCCAAAGTCAAAGGCCAAATACGTGGCAAATTTTCTAGGCTTTGCAGCCACCTTCAAAAAAACAAAGTAATGTCAGGTGTTCATACAGGCACTTTGCTCTGCCCTCTCTCAAACTTGGCCTCACAAGCATGGTATTGCCATGCCCCAGGAAGAATCACTAATTTTGTGTTTCCAGCCTCCCGCTGTGCCTTGCAGTCAATTCTGGCATTCAGAAGCTCTCTGCTGGGAAAATGAAATGCCAGCTCGTACTTCGGACATCATGTTTTTTGATAATAGGTTTCATGCCTCATTTGCTGTAAAAGCAATTAGGTTTTAAGTCAACGCTGTCCAGGTAACTTCACATTTGTCATGACCACAAAGAGGATGGGAAGTGACTGTTTGTTCACTTAAAGCAGGTTTGAGAGAGAAAGCAAGAACAACCCCCCACTATAGGTATCCTCCTCTTCTTCCTCATGTTTTGAACTGATGGCAAATTCCTTCATTTTCTTTTCCTCTGCCCTCCACGTTGTGCTAGGAAATGTTTTGCATACACTGCAGCAATTGTAGCCATTTGTTCATATGATACATCTTATATGTTGAGACAGGCTTTTGCAAAGTCATTATGCATTTTCTGCTGACTCAGATATTATTCATCTCCTGTGTTTCTTCATCATTTCTTACCTTTCTTGAGCAGAGCCAAATCTCTCTCCACCCTGGATGGTAAATATGTCTAGCTCTGCTATTAATCAAAAGCAGAAGGCTTAATCACTGCTCCGGTCCTTTGTCCAGATGTAATCTTTTCATCTTCCATACTCTGAGCCAAGTTAGATTGGTTGGTGTATAGATGGCAAATCCAAGAATTGACAAGAAGGATTTGCAAATCATTTGGAACTGTGCTTGCTGCTCTTCTATACTACACTGATGCACCATTGTGATCCTGGGTAGTATTGAACTGTTGGATTTCCCATCTTTCCACTGTAATGCATTTTCCCCTGATTATGTCTGTGCAAGCAATTCCACTCATCTTTTAAGCTATGTGGCCAAAATGTGATTCAGATCAAACTAAAGTGAATTTGGGAGATGAAGCAGACAAGAAAGAGGAAAGTTCAAACAACAAAATAATGCAGATGGAGCAAAAGTACGCTCGCTTCATTTGGGACATCTTCAGCGCATCTTTGAATAGCAGAAATGTAGCGTTATCCTTGTGTGCACTGATGGGCAATGGCTCCCTTGCCTGGTGGTTTGGGTCTTCCTGTAGTTACAGGCGAATGTGGGTGTCATTCCTTGATGTTGTATTTGTTTTGATTATACAAACTGGCACAAATTTCAACTGAAGGGTTTGAGTGCAAGGCAGTGCTTCACCCTGCAAAATACCCCATCACCTCACAGTCAAGGTGACCAAGAGTCGTGGCATCCAGTCCCCTGAGGCAGACTGGACAGTTGGATTCTGGGGAGTCTCTGACACACGGATGAAGATGAAAGTGCTCTTTCATCATTTAGTGAATCTAACCCCATGGGGAAAAATCAGCAGGAATTATTTGACTGTTTTGATACAGATTCCTATTTGATTGAAGCTTTATTTTTCTTTAAGTAAAGATTTGGTGCATTTTTAACCTTGATCATCTGTAGACATTAAATACCTTGTGGCAGCTTTCAGGAGAGGAGGTTGTTTATTGATTCTATTTTTTAGCTTAGTCACAGATTTTATTGCTGGTAAAGGAATTTGAAATTTCTACTGCATTATGAGCATCTCTGGATGTGGTATTTCTGTATTTGGATGCTGGAGAGAAAAGTGTTGTGGAAAGGCATTTACCTAAGTAAGCCAAACTACCGTATCACTTTGGCGTTGCAGAACATGGGGCGAGAGGAGTTTCTCATGTATTTCATGTAACACTTGTGAAAGCACAGTCTAAAATTGCACAATGTGACAGGTATCAGAGTATCCGAAGCTGGGCTCTGGCTTTGGAGTGCTCTTGTGTTGCTGTGAGCATTTAGGATCAGTTCAGGAAATGACTTAACTCCTTGACTGTCTTATAACACTCTCTAGTGATCTTTCACACTGATGTTGCAAAAAAGTGGTATCTTCTCCCCTCTGCCCCTCCAGGGTCTGACCTAAAGACTTGTTTTCTCTGCTATCAAGAGGAAAAAAACCTCTGATTTTGAGTTGGATCTCTTACAGACTTCAGATTTTATTGTTGTCACATCATTATATGCCTTGATAATCATGTTTTCTAAACAAGAACGTGAACCTTCTTCCATCCACCTCTTCATCCTTCTTATCCTGCACTCTTCAGCGTCTTTCCTTTGTTATTGTGAGAATGCAAGCCCAATGAATTCTTTGGGGGTTCAGCCAAGCAATACAGCCTATAATGAATATATTTGGTATTCAGAAGGCTTTCATGTAGCTGTTCACAGGTGAGCCACTGTAATTCAGCAACTTTTCATTAACACTTTCTAGAGCTGTCCCTATTTTCTTCCTATTGATTTTTATTATTATGAAATACCTTGGGAGCTCCACAGCTTCTGGTGATTGTTATCAAATGCCAACCCCAGCTATGCCAGGCTGGGCACAATTATTCATGCTTATTTCAGAGGTAATTAATTTATCATTTAATAGCTAATAATAGCAATTTAAATAGCAACAGAAAGGAAGGAGAGGAAAAGAGAAAATGGAAGAGAAAGAGATCATAGGAGGAACTTCAAACACGCATAAAAGCACTGTTTGCTAGCATATCTATCTGAGGTTATTCAAATTACCATATGCGTGCAGATCTGACTGGACTACAGATAATGAACTTGTATATATCCAGCAGAAGAAATGGGCTCTGCATTGCCCTTTCTGTGAGGCATATTGCTGTAGTACTGTCTGGTATTAGACACTTTTGTATTGATTAGGAGCATCTGTATTTCTGTGCTGCAGTCCTTTTCCCTTAAGATCTAACTTGAAATATGAAAGCCACTGGGGCCCTTCACATGCTGAGATAGAAAAATAAAGCTGATTGCTATCAGGGGTTCAGAATTGATTCCCCATTATAAAGTGTCCCCCAAAGGAACGCATTATGAGGGACGTACACTGTCCTCTGAGGTGGCTTTTATATAGACCAGAGTAGTGCTGGAACAGAATAGATTTTTTTTTTTTTTTTTCTGAGAGGGTACAAAGGATGATGGGAGGATTGGTCTGTTTAGACTATTGGTCATCCTAAATGCAGGTAGAGGTGGGATTTCAGACTGAAGATGTCGCAGGTCTAGTGCTGAAGAGGCAGGTTCAGAGGACTGTATATAGCCTTATATAGACTATATGTATACTGCAGCAGTAGCTGAAACACCAGTTGCATTAGATTTGGGGCTCTGGCACAACAGCTGGAGGAGACAACTTTGTCAGTGCATCTCTGTTGATGATCTCTCTCCTTTGTTTTCAGCTGTTTGACACTTAAGAGATATGGATGAACAGGGCTTTACTGTGGTGGGGTATCCTTGTGCCTTTGAGCTGGTGGGAAACATGGATAAATGATAAAGCTATGGTACTTTCCTTTGGGCAGGAGAAGCAACGGAATAAGTGAGTAGGATGGTAGTTAGCCAAAATGCATTTCTTTAATGCTTTAGAATAAAGCACGTTTTTGTGGAAGTAGCATATTTTGCTTCTGAGTTGCTCTCTCTGTTGCAATTAATTAATCTGTCCACAGCTCCCAACAGAGCCTCTTGAGGAACACACTCATGTAGGCAAAAATTAGACTGGTTGAGGGTCAAAATGGGTTTTGCTCTCCCATGTGTTGGAGAGTTAATCATGGGATACAGATCAGAGGAACAAGAGACTTTTTGATCTGGATTATCTGGATCAAGTGCTCCACCATTTGGAGTTTTCACCTCTTGGACCCAACACAGGGGCCCAGATGTCCAAGCATCGCAGAATTTAGAAGCAAACTGTAATGAATGCCAGGGGTCCATGTGACTGCGTAGAGCTGAATGTCTCCCTGCCCACCAGTAGCCTCAGAGCCTCGCAGCCCTGCACAGCAGTGACGGTGACAGTGGTGCATGCATTGCCGCTGTCTAAAGTAGACAGGCGAAATCCAGGGATGGAAGCAGCTGAATCCCCTGTAAAACCACCGGTGGGAGACAGTTTTTCACCAGGTCAAAAGTCTGTACCTGTTTATGTAGCTAAGGTGAGCCAAATGGTTTTGATATAACGATGTTCCTAGGTATACTGTGTCGCCATCGCCGCGTCCTTTCTCTGCAAAGGGAACATAAGAACAGAGATTTCTGCTTTCGAGGCAAATAGCTTGTTGCAAGTCCTTTTGGTCTGGTGCCCAGCCTGCAAATGAGAGTCTGACCAGGCCTCTTGTACTGTGGTGACAGTGTACAACTGCTCTTTAGGAGCATATAAAAAAACCTTACCAAGACAAATGAGAGACTAAATAGTTAAAGGGATAGAGAAGATAGAGAAATTCATAATTAAAGCTGTCGAGTTGCAGTAAAAGGAGCGCATAGCCTGGAAGGAAAGTGGGTGGGCGAGCAAAGTGTCATTTTTGGAGGTGAAAGTTGGCACTTGAACAGCATTTTAAAGTACTCCAAAGCCACCTCCACTGACATCTCAGCTGTATTGTATATTCTGTCAGAGGCTCCGGCTGTTCGGTGTGTATTGTGGCTGTGACTCACACACAGACCCTGCCGCTTCCTGCCACGCTAGATATTGTAAAGAGAGACATGGCAGAGGTATTGTGTGAGACATGAGATAAATATGCACAGGTTGTTGTTTCAGGGCCCAGCGCGCACACGCACCAGTGTGGATGAGTGCTTATGCACAGAGGTACAAATGTGAAAGCCAGTCCCTGTAGCCTCTGATAATTCCTTGTATTCTCTCAGAAACCATATGGATTTATTAGGATCTATAGGTTAAATGTGATGTTGGCAAGAAGAACTTGTGAGAATTAGTCTGGAGCTGAGACTAGAAGGATGTGAGGGGGAAGATCCACATGAAATTAATACTTAGCCTGTTATTTTTTTGTCTGCAGAGCAGAAATGTACTCAAGCTTAAAGTCCCAGATTCAATTCCCATGAATGTGGGGAAAGTTCACTTTCAAGTACAAGATGAAGACCCATCCCTTTTTGGCCCTGGCCAGTCTGTACCACTTAGGAATGCTGCCCAGATAAGGGATCTGCTCTGGGATGTCCTCTGTCCAGGACAGAGCACTGCCGCTTTCTTATCACTGTCAGAGTGCAATGTGGGAGGTGTGGGACTGATTCTGTCCTGGAACAGTTCAGATGGACCTGCAATGTGCTCGAAGGACTCAGTGTGCACACGGGGGTAGGGGTGTTGGTAGAGAAATGGGAAAGGATGCTGCTAGCTGAGATGGATAGGCAGAACTCTATGGAAAGTTGTAGCTCTGAAAGAATTGGGTTGGGACGTAATAGCCAAAACCAACAAAAAACCTTTCCTTTCCCGAGGAAATGTTGCGGCTTCCTTCTGCCCTCATGTCTGTGGGTAGATGCTGAGGGATCAGGCGGCTGCTGTCTGGACCGCGAGTGTTGAGCGAAGCTAATGTGCCAGGGCAAGGGCTGCTGTTGGAGCAGGAAGGAGAGGCAGACTCAGAACAGTGTAAGAGAGAAGCAGCAGCAGCATTCCCTTTACATCTGTTTAGGGGTGTTCTCTCTCTATTTCCCCCCTGCTCCGTCTCCCATTCCTACTTCCATTTGTTCCTGTTAAAATGTGTGGTTTTTAAATGGAGGAAAAGTTAATTTCTGGAAGATGGAATTTCATTTGTAAAGTAACAGTGGCATGCTTTATGGTTAGACTTTCAAATATATCCCTAACCATTTAAAAATACATAATCAGCAGCTTTATCTATGGCACATTATTCACCATTTAAACTATAATGGCTTTCTTTTAAGTGTTAACAGTTACTTACTACCTTAAATCCCTATTTCAACATGACTTAGAGCCTGAGGATTTGGACTTAGAAGGCAGAATAAGCAATAGAAGCAGCTGAATGCCAGAAAAAGATTCTGCTATCAGGCCACTATCATCAGAAATTAAGAATAAGGAGAAGAATAGAAAGCATCTGTTCTCTATCTATTTCTCTGTCTAATCTGTTTGTTCTGTCTAGTCTACCCAACAAGTTTTTACATCACACTCTGTACTTCAGAATTGTTTCTGAAGATGCCATTTTATAGTATCCTCCAAAAAGCACCAGCATCTCATTAAAAGATAAAAGTCCAATGCAATTCAAAGGGAAAGCAAACACCCATTTCAAATAATAAAGCAGTGTTTCATCTTCTATTGAGCTGCAGGGGGCAGCCAAGAATTTGGGTAAAGTATTGCTACCTGGATTTATCTTGTCAGGCTTTCTCTAGTATTAATACTTATTTTTTTGTTCTAGCACACAACTTGTGTTTTCATCTATAAGTGAATTGTAAGAAGAGAGGATCCACTGTAGTACATTAGTACAGTCAAGTGTCCTTTCTCACAGTGCTCAGCATTGGAGATTTCAAAGAGGGTTGCAAGAAATTTCCGTAGTGGGCAATTACAGAATGCTCCTACCCTCTGGGGGAATGCCTTTATATATTCAGACAGTGATTTATTTATACCTGGAAACACGAGAATTTGTATCCTTTCCAAATAATTATAATAACAATAATCCTATCTAATGAAATGTTCCAGTGCTCTCATTTTTATATAAGTGCCTAATGCGTTTTGAATCTTACCTTGCTCCTGGCTGCACCCTGCTATCTCATGAGTTTTATAGATTAGTTGTGTGTTGTGCAGAAAGAGAAAGTATCTCCTTTCATCAGCTGGTCTTTCACCTTTGCAAATCCACCTTTGTCCTCTGCTGGGAGAGAGAATAATTGGGAGTGCCCAAATTGCCAGTTATTTTGTAAACAACTATCACCTCCTGTCTCATCTGGTCATGAAAGATGCTCGGTTTTTTTAGTCGTCTTATGCTTCTAACTACTTTTACCACCTGCTTTGGAACCCTGCTTATTTATGTGGTATCTTTTAAGATATACGAAGACAAGAATTCAAGATGGTTTTGCTAGGGAAAGTGTAGCATTTGTTAAAGTAACAGTTTTGTAATATTTTGTGTTGTCTGTGTGCCTTGCTGCTGAGGTTTAGTATTTTCAAGAAGGATGGTAGGTTCCTGGATTAATCAGCTCTATCTTCACCTGTTTTGATGAACTGTGTTGGAGAAACCATTTTATCTTTAAGCAATTACCTTGGAAGATTATTGGCCACAAATGGGACTGGCGAAGAAAACCAGAGTCTCTCATGTGGAAGTGCATGCCCGTAAGAAATCATGTCATTTTTTTTAGACCTTTTAGATTTCGGTGCCATGTGTCTGGTCTGAAGACAGTGCTTATTCTTACCTTAATAGCCCAGAAGGGACCAAGTAGGAAAGAGACAAACAAATGGATGAGGATGTGATGCTGGTAGTTTGTGGGTGGTACAGAACGGGGAGCAAAAGACGGAGGGTCCCTGTAAGAGGTGGATGTGGTAGGGTAAGGGCAGGCCAAGACTTAAGCCCTCTCCCTGCCTTCTCCTGCAGCTCGTGGAAGTGATTCTCAATACCACAAAGAACCTAATGCCTTAGTTTCAGGAGCTCAGGATTAAAAAAAAGGATTGGGTGGAAATATAAATAATGTATTAAGCTGAAAAATTGGTTTAGGCACTTTGACAATGTCTCTGAGGTGTCTTTGCCTCTTTCAGGGAGGAGCAGATTGGAGACATGAGATGCAGGAACATGGCTTTTGTTCACTTTTCTCTCTCGCTTTTTAAAATCATATCCAAGCTCTTATTGTGAAAATGTACTGTTCAGGATCAAAGACTCATCTCCAAGCAGAGAAAGTCCCTGGAGAGCAAGGCCTGAAGGCTAAGCCCACAGTGCTGCTGCTGGCTGTATACTAGTCTATTTGGGAAATCTAGTCATGCATGACCCAGCGCCTGGTGATACAGCAAAGTCGGGAGCAATGTACTCCATGTCCTTGCATAACTTTTGATCTTTGTTCTCTTTGCCAGCTCAGGTCCCTCTGGTGACCATGGTCCATCAGTTTATCCTCACCAGTGTCAGATGTCTGTAAGGCTCTTCCGTAATGCAACATCTACTAATTCCTTAAATTTCTCAGAAGTGGAATACTCTGGCATCAAGGCTGGAATTTATCTGAGGTTTATCTCATGTCTTTGTTTCTGGCATTTCCATCCACTTACAAAGTGACTCGAGGTAACTAGCTATTGGGAAAGAAGCAATAGGAAGACATTTAGTGGATCTTTGGAGATGATTTGCCCTGCAGGTATGACAGGAACAGCCATGACACACAAAGCATACCTGTTTGCATAGAGCTCTCTCCTGCCTTGTGGTGCTTTCCTGCCTTTACTGCATCCCTTGTGGGATGCTGGATTTGTGTGCTAAGGCGGCTGCTGTTAACACAGCTTAAACATGACACCTCACAAACAGCAGTGCCCTTGATCCATCATTAAAAATGTCCTTGACACAGTGTGGCATCAGAAGGAAGGTTTGTGATGCTAATTGCTGGCAGCACTGTTCTACTGTGGATGTTACACAGAAAGCCCCAATACATTGTCTTTTAATTTTTGGGGAGGAGGCTGGTTTGGTTTTGCCTTTTTCTTTTTTTTTTTTTTAAATGTTCTCCTGAAAGGTGTAGGAGACCTGTGAGGGTAGATCTGTGATCCCAGGAAGGTAACCTTTCCCATCCCTGCAATTTTTGGGTTTTTTGGTTTGGTTTTGTTTTTTTTCTTTTCACTTTAATTTGAACAGCAAATAATGGGGGGTGGGGTGGGGTATTTTTTTATAGTGGGAACTCCATTCTAAGATTTTTTTTTAAATGCTGAAAGAGTAATTATTATGTGACTAGTTAGAAGAGGAACAGGACAAATTTCCTTCCCTTTCACAAGAGTATTGAAGGTGGAGGGAGCAAAGTCTATCCTCCAATTAAGACCTTCCCTTCCACACCAGAAAAATAATATTGGAGCCTCAAGAGCTTCAGGAGTAGTAAAACCCAGATCCCTGCTGTGTCTCTCTAAACAGAGATTTATATTCTTAGAGTTTGGGCCTGTGCTTTTCTCTGATCCTTTGCCACTGAGTGACATTCCTGTGCAATTTGCAGCCTTGCTGGATTGTCCTGCCAGCTAGATCTGTGGCTGATGTCATTGTGCAGAGTTTTCAAGTGCTCTGCAGCCTTCACACCTTCTGGGTGTCCAGCCTACCTCCATCTCCTCTGTAGAAGTGGCGCAACTGTGCCTGGAGAATACTTGTCCCCACGTTGCTTTTCTAGACATTGCCCGTGCTCTGCAATGGCTCAGAAAATAAAGGCATGGAGGTATATGCCCTTGTTTAGTCCTCGCTGATGGGTCAGAAGTGGAGATTAATAGGATAGGAAATGTGTTTCTACTCTGCAGTCAGTAAAGGAAATTCACTGGAACTAAATTAATCATGAAACAGACACAAAGAAGAGAATAGATTAGCAAGGAATTAACTCATTAATTAGATTCATACCAAAGTTCAGAAGAGAGTTTCCTTCAAGATAACAACTGAGTTCAAAGATCAGCAAGGCTGGTCTTGGGGGCATACTATTTTATTTCTGAACTCTGCCAGGTATTGGTTTAGCCCAACATTTGCCTGGTTATAATGGGATATCAAAAAAAGCTGCTGGAAGGAATTCGGCAGCTGGCAACATCTAACCACAAAGCGCCCAAGGATGGAAGCTATTATCAGCACATTCACATCGCTAAGCTCTGGTTCCTGGTGTTAACATAAGTGCGGGAGCCCTCTCCATTGTGCCACCTTGCTATATTTAGAGCTCGACTGCAAGTCCTCGTGGGAATAGCAGCAGCGTGTTGGAGAGTGTTTTTTCCAGCATGCAGGTGAGCAGAAACTACATGTGGATTTAAGTAAGGTAAAGTGCTAAAACACTGTCCTCCGTGCTGCGCTTCTCAAGACTCCCAACTGTCCCTCTTTGTTCAAATTCACAGTGGCAGGGTGGGATGGAGGTAAGTTACTGCGTGTTTCTGAGGAGATGGGGTTTGGCTCCAGTCTCCTCATCGTTCTAATGGGATGCTTCTCTACCTGATCCCCTCTTAGGCTGGGCTACTGCTTGGACTCAGGATTAATTTAGGATCCATGCAACAGTATTCTTGTTAAAGCAAGATTTACACTGCCTGTCTTGTTCATTGCACTTTACCACAAGCCTTCTTACTATGCAAGAGAAATACCTCTCTTCACGTTGCCAAGTATGAATACTCTGGTGAAGGAAACACAGGAGAAAAGAGAAGAACTCACTTTGCAGTTACCCATTACTCTGTGCTGCAGAAGGGCCCTGCCAGCTCCCTTCAGGCTCTGCAGAGCCTTTGGAGTGAGACCTGCTGCTGCCCAGATGCCAGAAGGTCCCTGTTGCCCAGCTGTGCGTTGTAACACATGCCACGCCGCTGCACGATGGAGCTGGTGATCAGCGTGCTGCGACTGGTTCTTGTAACACGTTCTTAATGAACTGACAAACCAGAGCTAAACACCAGTTGAAATGAGAGTGAATCCATGTGAGAAAGGCCCCCTGCTTTCTGACTTACCCTTTCCTGTCTTCTGCTTTCGCTAACTCTCAGCATGAATGCAATCAAACCGTACTGGGGAACATCTGAGCTGCCTATTTGCCACTTAGGACTTTCTGGGTAGTGAAGTTTCCACATTGTTTATTTAGAGTTAAGTGTTCTGCTGGGTCTCTTATCACTTTCTGTAAATAACAACTGTCCTCAAAATTCTTCAGGCTGATTACTGAGACTGACAATCTGTGTGTTTTGAGTTGCTGAGCCGTATTAATCCCTAATATACTCTGGTCTGTGGATGGAAGAGCTAATAGATTGAGGATGTCACAAGAGGTAAAAGCCAAAGGACTTACTCTTCTTGGACACGTGAAGTACTTTGGTTGTGACATGAATAAATCTCCCAGCAGCAGCAGTGCATATTTCTGCTGCACGTAAAGTGTTAGAGGAATCTGCCTTTGAATCCAACATGACAGAGATTTTATAGCACCAGAGCTAATTCATTTCTAGAAAAGACAAAGCACGCTTTATTTTTAACTACCTGTAGCTTGTCAGGGTAAAGTTTATTCCACTTAATGTTGGAGTTAAGGGGGGGGGAAGCACACATGCACAGGAAGAAAAACTATACCAAAATCCTTCAGGCCCACCAAATGGGATTCATCAACTTAATTAGCCATCTAAAAGTTAAGAATCTGGCCATGTCAGTTATCAAAACCTTTCTTTAGAGTCATTGAGAGCAATTCATCCAGTCCTTCTTGCACACCTTTCATACGTTCCGCTTGAATTTAGTAGCAGGATAAATAACAAGGGAAAGCTATCTCACCAGAGGATGGGGAAAAAAGGAGAAAGAGAAAAAAAAAAAAAAAGAAGGCATAGTCTATGGCTGTAACCTGTTCTTTTTGGTTTAGAGTCTAAGCCTCTTCCTGTCAGAGTGTGAAAGCTGGAAATGCATCTCCTCAAACCCTATTGAAAGACACCTACTAGCAGCCCTTGCTAAAATGCAGGTGGGGAAATGAAAGGAGATATCAGGTCCATAGATTATATAAAATCTAATCCAGAGTTTATGCTGTGATAATTCAGTCCTCTATAATCCACACCAGACTGATGAAATATCAGCTTGTGCTGTGGATGTGACCCAAGGAAATTGAAGACTTTACTGTGCTTTGGATCAGGACAGTTAAGAATGCAGAGTACAGATTCAGTAAGCAAAACATTTCTTCTTTGTGCTTTTAATACAGCAAAATGCTTTGCCACTTCTTTTGTTTCCTTCCTTCGTCACAACAAAAGAATGTTGCAAGTGGCTCCAGAGAAACAAAGCCTAGAATAGAAAAGGGATTTAGAGAGATTAGATGAAATTGGTAAGAAAAAGAATTCCCAGTACCGTGTTCCCAGCTCAGCCTTCTGAAGGGAAGTCCTCTGCTCCTGATCCGTTATGATTCACTTGGCAGCTCTGCCCAGAGTGGCCTCTCTCCTTCATCTATAGTTCTATAAACTAATACCCAGTGATAACAGCCCTGCCAAGCCTGGTCGCTGCTGATGCATTGTACACAGCTTTCATTAATCTATTTGTACCTAACAGCTCATCAATGAAAGCTCATTCTAATTCCCTTCTTTCTGATCTTCTGTGAACTTTTTGTGAGGAGGAGTGAGTTTGCAAGAAAGGAGTGACCTTGTAATACTCTCTAGGTTTAGCTGTATCATGAGCAAGTTTTATTCAAGCTTTCCTTTTACGCTGCCCAGCTCAATCAGTGCACGTTGATATAGACTTGTACTTCCTCATCTTCCTGTTTTTTGACCTTACAGTGATTTGCTTTTAAATACTGTTCTGTCCAGTAGTAATTGATTAATTTTTTTTTCCCTGGTTTGCGTGCCAAGTGCAATCTTACCAACACACCCCATTTCTGCTAGGCAACTATTCCTGCTATGGTTGGTGGAGAGTGATGAAAGTCATTCTGGAGTGCTCTAGCAGACCTGACCTCTTACAGTCCTGCTGCTCCTTTGCCTCTGCTCTGCCAGTTAGTATTAAAATTCTTCCTTCTATATTATCTTTGTGAGAAATGAACTTTTAGCTTCATTTGTGTTTGCATATAATCAGAGAAGTTAAGGCCTGGCAGGGATCTCTGCAGGTCATCTGTTTTCCCCAGTGAGGATCAGCTTTACCTGTATCAATCCTGACAGGTTAGTCTAACCTTTTCTTAAAGACCTCTAATATGGAATTACCTGACCCTCTCCAAATAATCTATTTCAGCTCCTGCTGCCCTTATGTTTATGTTTTCCAGGTATCTAGCTTGAATCCTGTCTTGCTGCAGGAAGTCCTTGCCAATCATTTTTTCCCTATCCAGCCTAGACACAGACAACTGATTATTTGCTTTTCAGTATGTCCTCTGGAACCTCTTTCAGTTGGGCCAAGTCCTCCTTGAATTGCTTTGCCCAAACGGGAAGCAGAACTCTAGCAGAGATCTTAATACTGCTGGATCAAGAGAGAACCGAGCGATTTATATGTCTTGCCAGGATACTTTCTTTATACCCACCCAATATTGTATTTGTGTTTCTGTAACAGAAAGGAATGGGTGGCTCATGTTCAGCTCGTAATCTTCAATAATGCAAATTGGGTTTTTTTCTCGTAGAAATGCTACCTTGTCATTGCTTCTCATTTGTGTGTTTGTACCATTGATTATTCCTGTCTAATTCTAGTAACTTGTACTTGACCCTATTGAATTGCAACTGTTTTCTTCAGGCTACATCTCCTGTTTGTCAAAATTATTTTGAATTTTAATACAATCTTTGTCTTACTTTGGCTTCATCTGCAAATCGAGTTAACATACTTCCTATTTCATCTAAATCTTTAATGAAAAAATTGAGTTGTACCAAATCCACAACCGAGTCCTGCAGAAGCTCATTCAACGCATCTATCCATTTTGACAGTGACACGCTAAGAACTGCTTTCTGAGTACAATTTTCTAAACAGTTTATATATTCACTCTGCTGTAGTTCATCTAGACCATGCTGCTTATTTGCTCTGAGACTTTGAAGGAGTTTCAAAAACTTTGCTATATGATATCTTGTCCACTGGGTATTCCCCTGATAGTTTCTCACAGAAGCAAATTAGAATGGATCATCATCATTTGTTCCTGACAAAGCTGTGTTGACTGATACCCACTAATTCTTTTCTCCTAGGTACTTCCAAATTGTTTCTTTGTTCTGAGGGACTGGAGTTAAGCTGACAGGTCTATCGTTCGCTGTCTTCTCCTTTTTTTCTATCTTCAAAAGATAGTTACTACACTGTGTCAGTTATCTAGTTCATCACCAATCCTTCCTAAGTTTTAAAAAAATAATCATTAACAGCTTTGAGATTGATTGAGTCAGTTCCTTAGTGCTGCAGAAGGAATATAGCAGATTCAGCTTATTTGGAAAGATCTAAGCTATGTAGCTACTCTAACCTATTCCTTTTGTATTCTAGGTCTCCTTTACTCCTTTGTTAGTCCTTAATAACGTTAATTCATCACAGTTGACCTTTTTATGAAAATTGGTACAAAATCACTCTTCTCAGCCTTATTGTCAATAGGTGTTCCTTCTCTGGAAAGTGGACTAACAATTTGTGCTACCTTTTACTACTAATAAACTTAAAGAATTATATCCTTTTCCGTGTGATACTTTTGCCAGTCTCATCTCATTTTGTGCCTTCATTTTTCAAGCTTTATTCCTAGCTGTTCTTTCTGTACTTTTGCACTCATTAGTATTAACCAATCTATTTTAATCCTTTTTCAATTTCCTTTGTACTTTTGCCATACATTTGAAGTCAATTAAGACCTTGTGGTATGACCAGACTGGTCTCTTAACACTTTAGCTATCTTTCTTTGTAATAACATAGTTTACATTTATGTCATTTTTCTCAGGAACGTACAGTTCTTCTTAAGTCTCTTACAGAAAGAAAATCTTAAGGATGCCCATTAACCCATCTCCACTGAGTTCTCTGCTGCAGAAGATTTACATAAAGCCTTGTCTGCTCAAACTTATTCTTTCGCTAAGCTTTGGTGGAGCTCTTCTCTTCTGACGCTGCTTGCAAAGAAAACGTGAATTTGTGTTTTAATGCTGGAGAACCAAATGTCTTCTGCTGGGTTCACAAGGTCTTTAAAAGTAAGAAAATCTGCTAGATATCAGGGTTCGTTGCCTCCGAAGGAAACAGAGTTCCTGTTCAGTCAGCTTTGCCTGGAAATCATACTTGCAAGTTACGAGATTAATAAAATCGCATTATTCTATTAAAGTGTAGCTCAAATACAGGTTGCAAATTTCATCACATGCTCGTTGTTACAAAATGACAAAAAAACCCCAACTTTGCTCATTTTACTAGAGACCTTGGCTTTATCACTCATTCTACAAGTTCTGTTATTTGAGTTCTTGGTTGATTGAAGGTATTAAAGGTAGATTGGAGGTAGATTCCAGTGTATTGACACTCCTTTAGTCTGGCTGATGCTCTGTAATAACCCAGAACTGGTCTACTGAATCATCTTATTATACCAGCTGGATGCCTGATGACTATAAAGCCATGAAGATTTGCTTTCAGATCTCTTGCTGGGTACCCTTGGTTTACCTTGTAGAATCTGGGGGAATCCAATAAGTTCAATAACCTTGACAGTGATCAGTGTCAGCAAATATTTATTTTAGGGTTTTTTTCCCTCTTTTTCATTCATTACTGGCCATTCCTTACCTCATGCTGGAGTGAGGGTTGTCAGCTAGCCTGCTAAGCTTTTTATTACAATATCCCATTAGTTCCATGCTGTAAACATTTAAAGTTTTCCTAATATGATTTTATTGGTATTCTGCACTGCTCAGAGCCTAAACATGACACATTCAAATGCAAGCAGCTTTATTGGCAGGCCCTCGTGGCTGATCCCATCAGTGACATAGGGTACCAGTATTGCCACAGTGCTCATTTGCTTACTGTCCTTAATCATCGTGCAAGCGCTGTCAGCAAATATATTTCCCACTCTCATCAGTATTTCAGAGGAAGTTCATGAATGCCTTAACATACAAGTCTCTAATTCCCTTGCCTGTCCATTGTGAAAAAACTGTACACCTTCATGTTCATATGCAACTCATGAATTATCTTCTTGTCTACCTCTAAAGACCATTAGCCAACTTCTTTCCTATCCGATAGTTGGTTTATCCTCAGCAGACTGCTTTGTCCTAGGAACTGCACATAAATGTTATGCTGAAGACATAATTACTGATGCCGGTCTGTCACTTCTAGGGAAAATGGGACTCAAGTCTAGAGCACCGAGTGTTTGGTCACTCTCTGAACACTGAGAACAGCTGTAGCAAGAAGACTTTTCAACAGAGATGGGTCAGGAAGTTTGCTCTCTCCACTGAAGGCTTCTTAGACTCCCCGTAAGAATTCTATGTTTTATAGCACACTCTTCAGTCAAGAAGTTCAAACTTTTAAAATTTCTTTTGCAAAGACCGTAGTCTTACTGGGATAGAGCAGACAGCATCTCTTTGTGTACATATGGAGATAGGTGTGTTTAGGTGTGGGACTGTGCATGCCTCAGTTTTTTGGAGGATATTATCAATTTTCCCTAGTGTTTGTTATCTGGAGATTAAAATCTGTAGCTGCACCCTGTTGGGTCTCTGTCTTCTCTCATCGCAGCAACTTCTAGCTCATACTGATTCATAGCCTGCTGAAAAGTGTGTATCCCATAGGGTAGAAAGCATGATGTGCAATTTTATGTGGCACAACAGACACCAATGAAAAATAAAGAGCAACCTTATCTGGGCTGGGGAAAGTATGAGCTTAAATAAATAAATAAACAAAGGGGAGAAATTGAAAGGAAAAGGAAATATGGCAGTATATGGTGGCCATACCTGCATTCACTTTGCCCAGAGTCTTTTGGTCTTCTGGACCGGAACTGTTCGTAAGACTTAAAGGACAAACTGCTTTCTAAATATCATTCATGCATGTGTTTTATATACTAGATTCCAAATTAATTAATAAGATCTCTTAATTAAAATCTCAAATTTAATCTTGCAGCATCCTGAGCAATTCATTGTCCTTTTGTATTTCTTAGTGCTCATCAAAGTTTTGGGAGCTAAGGCGCTCAACAGCTTGGATCCTAGGTATTTAGCAGTATTCACCAACTCTATTTTTGATGCCACATAGCAGCTGAGTGGCAGCCAAATCCTGTGAGGCGTGCAGGATCAGCACCTCTAGTTCTCCCAGACTGCCCACGCACAAATTTGCCTTGCTTTCACTCAAGGTGTGAACTTAAACCCAAGTATCTGCCATGTTAGGTAAGCACAGCTTTATACAGGGCGCAGTTTGGCTTACATCAGTTGATGTCTTTAGTTACAGTGGCTGTATTTAAAAGCATGCAGCTAATTTCTGACATAAACCCCAAAGATTTGATGGCTTCACTTCCAGATTAAAAGGAGGACAAGTTCATGCCATGTGAGGTGATGTTAATTTAGGTGGTTTTGTGTCCCAGGGACTTGTCCTCTCCAGTTGTGTTTAGCACTCGTTCAGTGGAGCTGCACCTCACCTGCATTGGTAGAAAGAAGAACAATAGGAGTTTCCACCATTTCTAAATGCCATTGTCTACCTGGAGAGATGAAAACTGTTCTGTGAATACAGATTTAGACTGAGGGGGACATGAGGCGAAGGGGCTGATCCAGAGCCCGCTGAATATGAGTCTTTCTATTGAATTCAGTGAGCTTTGGATCAGACCCCAAGAGCACAGGGTGTGAGAGAATGCAGTCTTGAGCAAGGAAATTTCAATACTTTCATTTTTTTTCCATCACATTTATATCTAATCATGTTTTGTATCTTTTTTTTGTTTTTTGAGCAAAAGGCGCTCTGATGTCCTGCCTGCAATCTGGAGAATAATAATTATTTCTGAGATGCAGCCTTTTAGCTGAATGTTAAGAGGGTAGAGAAGATAACAGGAAAAAAAAGACAATTTTCTTGGGATCTCATTCTTTAGACCATCAGGGAAGTAGTAGACACATTTGTAAGTTCAGTGTTTTAAAGCAAAGAATAACCTTAGGAAAAACAGAAGAGAAAAAAAAGAAGAAAAAAGAACAAAGTTTTTTTGTATGGATTTCTATTTTCTTTCCTCCATTGCTCCTCCTCTGCTCACAATACATTTCCTAAGGTCTGGTCGTTCACTAAAGGATCAGGTTAAATGTGAAGTATAACACAAACTTAGAAGTAAATTGCAAGGTCCATCAGATACTCTGGGAAGAGAGTAGTGAAATGAAACAAACTGGAGAATGAGATCCTCCACCTTGCGTATACTCCAAACTGATTTCAAGGCTGAAATTTTAGGTAAATCATGAAGAGCTGCACTGGGGCTTGGGAGTGAGTGCAGGGATGGGAGAGGACTGCAGCTGGGAAGTGGGGCAGGGCTGGAAAAACCAGGAGACGATACGGCTGAAGTCCGAGTGCATTAGCAGAGTTATCTGACAGCCCCAGACTAGAATTACAGTGTGTGCTCCAGGTTCACACTGGCACACGCTGATTATGTTTAGGCATCATCCTGTCCCTGAAAGCACAAACAGGGACTCTGATTCATTCTGAATCCTGTGCTATTGTTAGGGCTGTGTTCCTAGTGCGGGAACAAAGAATAGATCCAATACTGCTGAGAAACAAGGGCTTGATTGCTGTATTGAATTACTGTGTATGTGAGAACCTGCCTTCTTTGCCCAGCACATGTATTTTCAGAGGATCTGGATGAGAACTTAGATAAACTCTTAAGCAAATGTTTTTGGAAAACCCGGGAGGATGTGACTTGCAAGTTCCCGGAGCATTTGTTTCTGGGTTTTTTTGCTTGCTTTATCCCATGTCAACAGCTTCCTATTTCTAATGGTTTCTTCTTCTTTTATGGTTTTGGCCTCTTCTTTCCCCTCTGTTCCGGCTGCATTATATGAAGCCAAGGCTTTCTAATCTGCATTTGTAATACATACCAAAGAGGAGATTACTTTTAAAATGAGAACAGAAAATAGTACCTGGCTCCCTCCGATAAGCCTGAGACAAAGCCAAACCAGTGCTGATCTTGCATTGACTTCTGCTTGCCTTTTACCCCTGCATTAAAATATAGTTACAGTTCAGAAAAGTGGCAGTATGGATTACCTTGTGGGGTGTCATATTCAATTTCTGTCAATGATGCTCAAACCCAATTTGCTCACTTTACAAATCAAAAGATGATTTTTTTCCCTCATGTAGGTACCTCTGGCAGTAGAGTCCTACGTTAGATCTTTCGGTCCAATGGGCTACTTTCTTAGCTGCTCTACCAATAGAGAACATGGAAACAAAAACCTCGAAGCAGAATTTTCTGTTCCTGTGAAGTAACTCTTTTACTTATAGAAGAGTATTGTGGCAGCTCCAACAAAATTCAGTGGCTTTAATTAGCTCCTTCCCTGTTCTGTACAACACGATACAAAGGAAACAGTATATGCCTTTGAGCTTTTGGTGTAAAGAACTACAGCCAAAGAATATATTTCAACTATTTTGATGCTGTTAATGTCATCGTGCCTAGTATTTCTCTGCCCAGTGTCCAGGGCTTTGTGTCATGACTATGAAGAGACGATGTAGCTATATACTGCAAAACATTTCCAACAAATGTGAGTTTGAATTTTTGTGTCTGGTTTGATCATGTTTACATTCCTTCTGTCTTGTTTTCTGCCAGCAGCCTGGCTAGGGGTGATCTGGGACAGAGAGACCTGGAAGAACAGATTATAGAACAGTCATGGGAAGGACATGAAAAGCTTGTGATTGTGTGTGTGTTGTTGATTTTGAAAGCTGAGCTTCTCTAGCAACAAAACAGAAACATCCTCCATGACTTAAGTGCATATGGCAAAACACTGCAGACAAATAATCGTCTTACATCCAGATTTTTGCAAGCAAAGGGGAGGCAAAGTTTGTACAATAAACTCGTAATTTTTCTGGGTATACAGAATCGTTTCAGAAGGAATGGTGTAAATTTGGAATGGTGATGGGTGAGTGGCACTTGATAACAACGTGTGTCCAATATCCTGAGAAATGGTGTATTAATGCATTGTCCCCATTGCTAAGTCACAAATGAAACTATGACGTTCTTCCTTTCCTGAGGTGTCCTGGTTTTGGCTAGGGTAGAGTTGATTTTCACAAGGAGCCAGGACAGGTGACCCAAACTAGCCAAGGGGTATTCCAGACCATATGACGTCATGCTCACCATAAAAGGGGGCCAGTCATGGGGGGTGGCTTGGCATGGCTCCGGGACAGTCTGAATATGGGCTGAGTTGTCGGGTCGGTAAATTGCCTTGTGTTATCACCCTTTTATTATATTATAAGTACTGTTGTTATTTCCCTCTCCCTTTGCTATCCCAGTGAACCGTCCTTATCCCAACTCATGAGTTTTACCTTTTTTTTCCCATTTCCTCCCTATCCCGCCGGGGAGGGGTGAGTGAGCGGGTGCCTGGTGCTGAGCTGCCGGCTGGGGCTAAACCATAACAGTCCTTTTTATTTTTAGAAAGTGCTGTTTAGTGACAAAAAAACTATTTCCTCTATCTTAGCTAGTCCTAAAGTTTTGTTTCAGCTTTATAGAAGTATGTCCGTGCCCTAAGTCTGATAGAAGTTTAAAAAATAAATAAATAAAAAGCATGGATTGTAGTCTATTTTGGGATTTGGGCACAATTCAGATTCTTGAATAACTGTGATCCAAATTAAATTAGATGAAATTGATCGATTTCCCAATTTAGCTAAATCACCTTTTAGTCCAATAGAGTGTTTGCATATGTAATTGCACTAAAATAACTCAGCAGATCTTGGGCAACAGATTCAGTTATGTGCTCATAACTGGGCTCAACATCTCTCTTAGTGAATGGCAGGGAGGGATGTCCTCCCAGATGCAGATGGAATGGGTAGAATAAGGATTGGGAATGCTTCTAGCCTGATCTTCAAAAGTGAAAAATCAGTGCAATTGGTCAAAGCAGAGTAATGAGAAGGGATCTTCCCCTACATCCATGTGCATCATATTAGTTAATGGCTTTTCTTTCAGCAAAGAATTAGATCAAGAAACATTAAGTATGTGTATTTTTCTAGGAAAAGACTGTGTGAAGGGAAACAATTTGTTAAAGACACTTGGAATACCTCTCTGAATATGAAGTGGCAAGCGCTTGACATCTCTTAGTGTCAGCCATCCTAGAGCTTTCTTGTTCCTACCACATGGAACTTCGCTACAGAATCATCAAAGTAAAGGAAAAAGCCTTTTTTCTCCTTACTGCCATTCTTTTCCACTCTGGGTGAAGGAGAAAGGGATTCGGTGCCCTGAGATAACAAAACTGTGAAAACAGAAGCAAAGGTATAGAAACTGCCTGCCTTCATCCTGCATAGCATTGCCCTATTCTGATGGAGGGCTTCTCTGGCTTTGCATTTTGCTCACACTCTGAGAATACTGATGCTGAACTTTCTGTGAAATGAGGCTATAGTACCTTGGCTTCTAGTTAGATTAAAGCTGCAATGAAAAACATCTTTGGAGTCCTGTTAGGAGAAGCAAAAAAGGAAAACATCACAGCAGTGGAGGGAGGAGAGAAATAGGAGTCAGAAGAGGATGCCTGCAAAAAAGTAGGAGTGAAGTCCTGGCCTTCCAGGGATATACTCTGCTTCCTGCAGTGTGCCTCCAAGTCTTGGTTCTTCCAGGCTGCCAAGGGAGAATGGATAGCTATCCATTTTCAGGGACACATCAAAATCTGATGAATCCTGGTTTTTATCACCTTTGAGGGCAATTTTCCAATCATGCTGCTGCTATATTTACTCATGATGGCTGAATCCAGAGAGCAGAAAAATAGTACAGCATTCATCCACAATTTGAACCAAGCTCAATTCAGTGCCCGGGACCCTTATTTTATGGAGGCAGTTGAAATTTATCACTTCAGTGACAAAAGTAATGAATTGGCCAAAAATGTAAGTAGAATATTGCCTTTTGTGGAATTAGAATTTGCTTCTGTTTATATTCTGCTCTGTATGGATATGTCTAAATTTCAGGACCCTGGCAATGTACCAGTTCGGTGTTTGCATATAGCACCCCCTTTTGTTTCCATAAACCCATGAGTAAGGGCTAAAAGAAGCCATGTCCCTGAAGAGTGACTGGCCTGCGAGGCTGACGGACTACAGGCAATATACCTGTCGTAGTCTGCGTACAGTTTATGCTGTTAAGAGCTAAGGGAGAATCTCAATAAGCTGAAATGATTTTTAGTTTTGCTTTCGGGATAGCTGCTTTATCATGCATGGCTGTCCTGGTTCTGGCTAGGATAGAGTTAATTTTCACAAGGAGCCGGCACAGGTGAGCCAAGCTGGCCAGGGGGCTATTGCATCCCATGTGATGTCATGCTCACCATAAAAGGGGGCCAGTCGGGGAGGGGTGGGTTCGGCGTGGCTCCGGGACGGGCTGAGTGTGGGGTGAGTTGTTGGTTCGGTCGGTGGTGGGATCGGTGAATTGCTTTCTGATATCACGCAGTGTGAACATCCCGTTACCAGCACTGTTGGTGGTGTTTCCCTCGCCGGCCCAGTGACCTGTCCGTACCCCAACCCGCGGGGCTTTGCCTCTGTCTTCCCATTCCCCTCCCCATCCCGCCAGGGGAGGGGGGCGCTGAGCGAGCGGTGCGTGGTGCTCGGCTGGGGCTGAACCACGTCAAAGGCAAAGACATGAATGACTATGGAAAGTCATCCTTCCAAGTGCCAGGGAACTCTTTTGTCGCATAGCCTGTAAAAAAAGAAGATTTGGCTAACAAGAATCTGCTTATATAAGATTTAGGGAAAGAGAAAATTAACACTAAAAAATCCCAAATCTTTTTCTTTCTACTTGAAAGCATCATGGCTGTAAACTCTGCTTCTTTGGCCCTTCTGCAACAAGAAACAAACACAGCCAGCCATAGGGCAGAGTTGAGACACTCCTTTTTGCAGTAACACAGAGCTCCTGAGTGAGGCCATGGAAGTTCTCACTGGTTTAACACTACAGGTACCCCATCCTAGATCTTGTGCACAAGAAAGACCGATAGAAAAATTCTAGTTGTCAGAGGAAAGAAGTTGACACACTCGTGAATTTTAGTGCAGTTGCACTGGAGTGAGAGTAGGGGTGGTGGAAATAGCCTTGACAAAGAAGGAGTATCACGCAAAGTGCAGGTGACAGTGCAATTTATCACATGGCTGTGAAATGTATTAGCTGCCTATCACCCTCAGTTATGTAAAACAAAGAGAGAGAAAATTGATTAAAGTATGACCTCTTCCATCTACTGGCTGTCATTTTAGTTGTTGTGACAGAGGCTAGTGTCTAGTCATTAAATGCGCAGACTTCTTAGTTTCAGATCTGAGCACTAGATTAATAGCTCATGTTGTGTGATTCTTTTTCCTTCTGCTTGGCTGAGTGTATACGGTGGAAGCTCCCCTCTGTGTACATCACTCTGGAGTTAGCGGTTGACCCATCGCAGAGTCATGGTGGATCCCTGTACAATGGCTCACTCTTCTTTCTTTTTTAGTTCAGAGCCTTGTAGTTGGCTCCAGATCTCTATCCGCTCCTGGTAGCCCAAAGGCCTGATTTCTTCTGAACAGCTTGACATCAAATCTCATGAGGAGCAGGGAGTGGTTGGTCTCTTCTAACTTCGCAGTCCTAGTGGAAGATAGGAAACTACCTTCAAAAGTTTAGTTATGCAAAGAATTATGGTTGCCTCTATGACAGAAGAACATGAAGTAGCAAGTAATTTAGCACCACACTTAAGGGGAAGTTTTACGGGTATCTGTTATAGTCTCTGTTTCCATCTGGTTAGTCCAGATAAGGCTTTAAAAGAACACCTTTTCCATAGAAGCTTGATACATCCGCCTCCTATTTGCTGTTTAAGGAGATGGATAGCTGTAAAGCTAAAACAAACTTTAAAAAAGTAGCTGCTAATTATGAAAATTAATTAGTGAATTGCACAGGCTCTTTAATCAATATAGATAACTACCTGACCTGAGTCAGTAACCGAGCTGCAGGCAGGCTCTGAAGAGTAAGTGTCGTAATATTAGTGTATTGCTTCTGTGGCAAGGATTTATGACAGACGCTATAAAACTTACAGTGCGAGGGTCCACCAGACCTTTGAGAATCATTCTAGCGTTTCAGTAGTACAAGTGTATTCGGAATGAATGTAAAAGGATTGCCCTTTAGGTGTCTACTTACATCTTTATTCATCCCCGTGCCAGGTATCTGGGCATCTAATGTAGAAGGGTAAGTCATCCAATGGATTATTAATATGGATTTGCTCGGGACTGCTGGATTATCAAAAAGGTGCTAGACTGAGTATCTGAAGAGACAGGTTCAGTCAGCAAGGCTTATCCTTCAGGGGTTAGGGATGTATGTAATGAATGATCATCAGGTAGTAGAAAAATTATTTCCCTTAGAGGTTCGTGTTGCGATTCTGTAGTAACCAACCTGATCTGAAAGCATCTTTCCTGAGCAGTTGCTCTTAGTATCCTTTCTCATTGGGTCAGAGTAGACTTCTTGTCTGAAAGAGCGATGTCGCCCTGCCATAGTAGTCAGCTGCATCCTGCAAACTTTCATACAGTAAAAGGAACACTTCTGGGCTAGGCACAAAATAGCTGGGAAAGGATGACTACCCACGGTCTGGCAGAAGGCCAATGTTGAGTCTCTGGTAATCTGATCCCACTGTAAATACCTTATCACTCTGATTTTGGAATGTTCCTACTGTTGACTTTGCAGGAACAAGGTATGAGAAGTAGTGTGAACGTGATCCTTCCCTGGCTTGTGCTCTCAATTCCTATCCTGAAGTATTAAGCAGGAGGAGCGTGTTCGTTTGCCTCTGGACGGTCTCAAAGATCGAAGCTTCTACAGCTAGACCTGGGCTATCTGTGGTTACATTTTTTGCTGACTTGCCTTTGAGAACTGGAGCCAGGGAGAGGAGCGAGGGGTAAGTCCAGTAAAACGGACCATATTCAGAGTGAAGAATGGATCCAGCAGACTCCCGGTGCAAAGAAAAGCAATGTCAAGCTGCTCATATTTGCGCCAGCTATCAGTAGCCATGTAGGACCTTTCTGGTAGCTAAGCAACAGAGGCCATAAAGGCGTCCTGGCTGCACAAGCTGTTTCTTCAGACTTTTTTCCTTATGGGAAAACTGTAAGAGTGGGCAGCCTGGTATGAGAGAAGCCAGCAGTGGACTTCTTCCTGTATTTCAAAGCAGCCAAAGTAGGCACTAGGATCTAGCCGTGTGAACGTGAGTTACAGAGGAAGGAAAGTTCTGTGAATTCAAATGAATCCTACGAACCTTACAAAAGCCCGGTGTGCAATTTGGAAAGTTCACAACACCTTTGTCCGTGGGAGTCCCCGGTCACTACCTAAGGAATGCAAGTTTCCTTATGGTGATTATAGAGTTCTGCCTGCTTTAGTTGCCAGGGTCTATTAGTCACCAAATTAAATTTTGTATAAGTAATAGTGAAGCACTTTCAGGTAGTTTTGTTCAGCAAATAATGAAGAGCAGCCTGAAAATCAACTTACCTATCCATTTATTCTGTGGATAAATGCCGGAGAAAGTCATAATAGCAATAACTGAGATTTATTTAGCTCCTTTCATTCGAAAGAATCCCAGAGGGCTTTTCTCACAGCATACAAAGAGATTGCTCACTCCCTGCTGAAATGCAACACTTCTGGGGTGGAACACAGCAACTGCTATACTCCATCAAGAACTACATCAAATTTGTTAACAGGTGAAGAGAGAAACAATGGTAGTATTTTACGTAGAGAGAGTGTAATCTTCTTAACTGGAATTTGGCCAGAATCTTGGATTTTAAAAGTTCTGTGCTTGCAAGAAAGGGCAGGGTTATCAAGACGTTGATTTTATATCTTATCCAAAAGACAGCTACACGTTGGGCACTGGTTCAGTACAGACTAACAAGCAAGACCATCCTGGATTAATTACTAGCTCTTTACAGCATCTGGGTTTTCCTTAGAGGCCTTTCCGTCATCCAGGTTCAGACCTGCCTGGTTTATAAGAAATCATGAGTTCATACTCTTAAGGAGTTGCACACCCTGGTTTACTATTCTTAATCAAAACTGGATTTTCTTTGCCTGTATTCACTTGGCAAAAACTAAATTAGGTGTATGGCGCTTAGAAGATCTCTTTGGGAGCTTAAGAAGATATACTGTGTTTTATTATTTGACATGAATGCAACACAGCTGATGACAACACATCTGCTGCTCCATGATGACCACAGTGTTGTGTTAATGCAGGTGACATCATATGAAATAACCTGCTGTTTAGTGAAAGAGGGAGAGAGTATCTTGCTTGTACCAGCGAGTGTTAATCACGCACCCGTACGTGGAACACAGGAGAGTGTTCCCCACAGAACTTTGCTCTTGTGTCAAAGCTCTCCATGTCTGTACGTTATCTACCTTAGTGGTTTTCATTGCTTTCTCAGGCTGCTAAGCTCTACTGCAAAATAATATTAAGAAAAATACTATTCTATATATATATATATGTGCATGTCTCTACCTAGTAATTATCAGAGACAAGTAACTGAAGTTTAGGCTGGCTTTGTCTTTGAGCGCTAGGAGAACTCAGAGCTGATACGTAGTGGAAGCTGGCAGAAAAATTTCCTTTCTAAGTGACCTTCCTAACTAATCAGCAGTTGAGGGTCACAACCACAGAACAGATGAATCAGGGGACAGTTTGAGAAAAACTAAGCAGTAAATTATGGTAGAACACAAGATCAATTGTTTTGCTTTGGCTTTAATATCTGAACCTGTAGATTCAGGCTAGATAGAGACAAGAAAACCCAAGTGCCAGACCTAAAAGCAGTAAGGCCAACCTTTGGGCTGGCTGTGTGATGGTAAGCAGAAAGCTGTAAGCATCAGGTTGTCCTCCCCATTCCACTGCACTCCTTATTTCTTTATGTGTTCTTCTCAGGATCTCTTTTTTTCTGCCATATTATAGCAGACATATTCTAGCTACATAAACGAAGCAGTATTTTGGAGTTCTGTATGTTTCTGTAAATTAAGAGAAATGTCGATGCATCTACTGTTAATGGTTGAACAAACGTTAATAAAAGTAGAGGCTGAAGATACCACAGGCTAAATTCCTGGTACATAAAAGAGTTAAAGCACCACCTTCTTTGTCTTCACACAAGATTCTTATTAACCAGCTTCAGAAATCAGAATACAACTGGTCCTTTGATGTGTACTGACTCTTCACCTTTTCTAGCCAGCAAGGCTACTGGTGGATGTCAGCAGTATTGCTGATCCCTTGGTTTCCTTAAAAAAATCTTAGTGATAACGCTGTTTGTCTTCACCTCATAAAATTTGAATGCATTATCCAGTTGCAACCAAATGTGGAAGATGGGGGTAAAAATCTTATTAAGAGCCTAGAAGTTGAAAATAGGTGCTGAAATAGAACACCCCGGTCGCCCCCTCACTGGAACTTGGCTGGTAAGTGTCCTGCTTGCAGCAGCAGGCTGGCTGGCCAGTTGGCATACAGTATTAGTCAACCTACAGATTGTTGTGGACTTGCTCCAGTGCTTTGGTGTTCATGGAGGACTTTGCTGGGGAACTGGGGCTGCTGCAGAGCAAGAAAGTGGCTTAGATGAATCAATAGCAAATTGTCCTTTGCTAGTCCTTCTTCTGAAACTTTTTTTTAATCTTATCCATTTAGAAAATGCTACTAAAACCACTCGACAACTATCATTTGTGAAACTAATGGGCTGTTCTAGGCTGAGCTCTCCCCCACATCCAATGGCTGGGAGCCAGCAACTTGTGCATTTTTCATAAAGTGCCTGAAGTACTGGCTCTTCCATCTTTGTGCTTTGGTTTTGCTTTCTGTAGAAATGGGAATAATAAATCCTGGCCTCCACAGCAAGATCTGTTAAGACTTTTCTGTTTTCTCTCATGTATGTCAATATCTTGAACTGATTGGTATAATTTCTGATTATTTTTAGTTACTGCTAACCCAAGCTTTATGAAAGCTAGTTATCCCAGTGAGAAGCTGTGTATACCTGTTGTCTAGTCCTTGTAGAGTTTTCTTGGACAGAGAGAGATATGTCAAGCAGAGGAACGGGCTGGTTAACCAGGTAGTTGAAGGAACAGATCGTTTGCATGTGGCACAGCAAAGAGAAAGATTCTGGATTAATATTCCTCTTCCTCTTTATACTTGAAACTGATGTGGACTTCCTCTCCCTTACCCAGTACATCTCATGCTCCTAAATCTGAGATGGTACAGATAATGAATGTGTTTAGTCATTTAGCACATGTGAGAGTTTAACTCTGGAAGGAATAACCCAGCTAAACCCTTGCACGTGGTTTTGCTAAATCTACCCTTTTGTTGACTGTGCTGCCAGCCAAGAGTCTCCCTTCTCCCTCCAAAGAGATAACAGCAGAGTGTACAGTTCATATCTGCTCAGCTCCAGCCACCCAACTTTGCTCCATGCTGAACCAATTTGGTCCAAAACTTTCCCAGGAGCTAAGTGATTAAGGACTGCTGCACTGAGATAAAGGAGGAGAAAGGGGCAAAGAAAGATCTGTTCTGCAGGTAACGCTTGTAAGAGAAATAGAAACACACATAGCGTTTCTGCTGGAGAGCCTCAGCTGTCGGTGCATCTCAAGCCAGGCCAGCAGAAACCTGCTGACGGCAACAAGGACCTTTACTACCCTTGTAAGGCATGTACGAATGGGAGGGCAGCAGTCGCTTCTGAACACGGTGTTTTCTGAAGCCTCAAAAAGTAATTAGTATTATATCAGAGTGCTTCATGGAAATTTGACTCAAGGAAGAATCTGCAATCTGGATGTCTTACAGACTTTTCTCTGTATAACCCAAGACTGCAACACCCGGTACAGGATCTTTGATGACAGGGGAAGGCAACTCTGCATCTTCTGTAAATTGGTGTAGATGTACAATTTATGAAAGCGATAGCATAATATTTCTTTTTAAGCCACGTGAAGGATATATGATGATTAAAATCCTTTCCAAGGACGTGTTGGAAATCTAGGCCAGGATTTACATAGAGCCTGTTGCATTGGGTTTTAATACAATTAATATTTGTCATCTCTGTCACGGGAGATTTTCTGGTTTACAGATTAGTGCTGTGGTTTTAATGATTACTGGCAACCCTGTGCAGCATGCAGGTCTGAGGAAGCAATGCAGCCAGGTGGTTGAAATGCATCCTAAAAAGGTGCTAGGTGTAAGTACAGACTAGCTCTGATTTGTCATTTGTCAGCTGTCTAGGCCCCATTGCGCTGTATCTAAAGAATGAAGTCAAAATATTTCTCACCATAATGGAGTAGCTATAAATGATGCCATAAATATCTAAGCAAACATGGAAATCACTAGCGCTCAGCTGTAGCTTGCATATGGGATATGACATATTGCTGTTCAGGAAAACTTAATTGAAACCATTTTCCATGAGAAAACACAGCTTTAGTAAAATGGATCTTTTTCAGGAAATCAAAGAAGTTTCCAAGAATCTGCCTAGAACAGATATTTTCTTGACACAAATCCTTTTGGAAATTCCTTTTTTTTTTCTTTTATTTTTTTCCCCCATATCATTAGTAATGCAAAATATGTCATTTGTTATGAAATATCTATTTTTGGGGGACCCCCCCCCCCCCGTAGTAGTTGTACATTCTAATCTGGTGAAATTCTGGAAATTTGGAGTTTAGACTACCTCTTAAACCTTTACACAATTATACATGCCAAACTAAGGCTTTCCTACCATACTTTGTCCATGCAATTTTGCTGGTGCAAATCATTCCCCTGTGATTTGGCCTGTCACTTGTAAATAATCTGAATTGTGGGCTTGTGCCATTCCGTGTCAGAACTGTTTCACCTGTCTTGTACAGACTGTAAATCCAAGAATTGCATTTTCTGGGCACCAGGGTAAAAGGCGTAGAAGAGAATACAAAGCTTTTATTTATGGCATTGCCCAAAGACTGAACTGTCAACAGGGAAATAATACTTCTTTCTTATAAACACTATTATGCTGTAAGTGAAGTCAACAAGAGTTCTGCTGTTGGCCTCAGTGGGAGCAGGACTGGATCCAGGAAAGTATATCACGCATTTCTTCATTTTACCTTTGCGCACACAGCCTGTTGATAGAGAGCTGAGAAGGCTTTTGATTGACTTACACTAATGTATGTTATTTGCAGTGACTTAAATAGCTGCTTTTACCATTATTATGATAGGGTCTGCAGACCCCACTTACAGGCTGGGAACATCATGGTTTGACATTGCATAAATATAAAAAGAAGCATGGCTCTCTGAATTCATGATTCCCTGAAGCTGTGTGCATACTGTACATGAAGCACGAGTCTTTTGTTGTAGAACACTTTTGCACCTTTTATTTCAATGCATAATTATTAATGGAATTAGTATCTTCATGCAAAACAGTTTCTTTGTTGCCTTCGTCCTAGAACTTTTCAGTTTTCCTTCAATGCCAAGATGACCTTTTGGTCAACGTGAATATTTGAACTCTAGGGAAATCCGACTGTGCCCTTTCTGTTGTTTAAATCATTCTCTCTCCTCCACACATACACGTTCTTTTCTCTCTTGGATTTCATTCTGCTGTAGCATATTCTCAGTGCACAAGTCGGGGAGAATAGAGGGACAAATGCCTTTGCAGTTTGAGATTTATCAAAAGCTTTTCAGTCTGAAATGATGGCAGGGGAAATTGCATCATCCGTATATCTGTCTGGGGAAGAGAAAGCAGACTGGGAAATATTTCTGCAGAATGATGGACTCTGGTGTCAGTGTTTGTTCCAAGGAAGGAAAAAATATGTGTGAAGAGTTAGAAGAAATAAAAAATGTATGTGGGTATAGGTGACTACTTTTTGGCATCCATAACTGAGGAGATAGCTAGGCCAACTTTGTTTCTCTTGCTTTTGAAAATTGAATAGATATGTTCAATTGATCTCAAGAGGCAAATCAGAACAAAAGTCTACCTCTCTTTTTCTTCAATTGGTCTTCAGTTACAGCTCAACATTGATCTTACAAAATTATTAGTCTCATGTCTGGTTTAAATAGATGCAGCTTCATGGGTTTTCATGGAATTCCCCGATTTCTCCCTGTTGAGGATCTGTTGTAGCCATGGCAGCTAAAGCCCTAGCCAAGATGAAGTCATTGTACTGGGTGTAATCCAGATACAAAGGCTTTCTCCAGGAAACTGGAAAGCTTAGGAAAAAAAAGTCCTCAGCTGGCACAGTGGTCACTGTTGTTGGGCTTCTAGTCAAATCTAAATCAGACTGATCCCGGAGATTTGCTTGTATGTGAATGTTGATGATTTTTTGTTATATTCAAATGCAACAAAAAGGTTGACTGATTTCCACTGATCTTATGTTTTCAGATGCTACATAGTCAAAAATCCATCTCTAAATGAGTTTCAGGAAATCAGAGACCAGCTCTAGGCGTAGGCAGCACAGCAGTTGCTTGGGCAGGGAGTTGCTGGGAAAAGCTAGTCTGGCCTCCTTGTTCCTTGCAGTACAGGGAAAGCTAGGCTTTCTGCAGCCAAGGAAGGGGTTGGGATGTGCCATGCCCTCACAGAAGCCAGCAAAAGCTTGTCCCCTCTGTCTTCATGGCACCAGAGAGTACAGCCAGCCTGGCTTTCCAGTCTGTGCTCTCACCAGCTCTGTCTCACTCCTCTGCCTCTTCTCCCTCCTTTTTACAACCCCTCCTTAAGTACCACGGTTCAATTTTACATTAATATCTGAGAGATCTTCCATCAGCTCTTGTCAGAAGTCCATCATACCAGTAATATAATATGGAGCTTGAATTCAAACCAACATGACTGAAGTTTACTCCACTGCAATAGCTATACGGTGACCTATACAAACTGTGTCTTTCACTTTGGTGAAATAATTTTTCACTAATAACTTTGCTGCAGTGTGTCTAAAGTATTCTCATAGTGAATAGTAAGATTTGCATAACAAGAATACTAAGATTTTCCATAGAACTTTTATAATCTATATGAAATTTGCAGTGATTTAGGAAGGACCTTAAATAATGCTTTTTTTTTTTTTTCCAGTACAAACCCAGACTGCCATTAATGGAGTTAAAGGGAAAGAAATCCGCAGGGCAGATCAAATCATCTTTTACTAAAGGATACATCTTGCATTTTCCTCTAAAATGCCTGGTGCTGACTGACGTCACAGATAGGATATGTATGGGTTTGATCTAGTATGCCATTTCCTATGTTCCTGAGATACGTTATAACTCATACCTAGATGGTTTCCAATCTAACTGCTGGCTGCACATCTCTGCCTCTCCTCTTTCACTGGCTCTGGCTTTTCTTTCATTCTCACAACCACTCCAGCATGTCAGCCCAGCAGAAAGCCCACCCAGCCAAAAGAAATTGAATAGATATCTGCCAGCCGAGTGCACTGAGATGTCTGAGCACTGGATCCACTGAAATCAGCAGAAGGACTCAGTCCAAGATGGGATCAATCTTTTTGTTTAAAAGAGAAGACGCCTAACTGGCCAGCTTAGATTAAGCATCTGGTTTTAAGGTGCCTGATGGTTGGCCGAGCAAATAGCATCTCAATGGCTGTAAGCTCCTTGCTAATGCACTGCTAGTTCCTCCTAGAGGGTAGAAGCCTGTGGCAACTCCTTTTCTACTGAGTCCCGCTATGAAAATCTCTGCCAGCCTGGAATGACTTGGAGATCACAGTAGTGGTTGACTGCAGCTTTCCCCCAATACCAAATGAGCTCCTGCAGTTACACAGGCTCTGCGGTGCGAAGGACATCCCACGTCTGTACTCCGGCTGCTCCAAGGAGTGCAGCTAACGGAAGCAGGGCTTTCTGTAGGTACACTGTACTGCCTTTATACTTCTCATTCTAGAACTGGGCCTGACGTTGAAAAAGACAAACATAAAATCAGAAAAAGAAATAAGGCAGATTTCCCCTATCCTCTTTGCTTAATTTTTCAAGAAATGTCATGAATCTTTTACTGGAAAGGGTCTAGCAGCAGGCATTGCTGTATTAGGGAAAATGAGGTGTAGAGCTATTTTTATACCCACTGAAATAGCACCAGACAGATTCCATTTATAGGAACTTGTACTTGTCTTCTTCTGTGCCTTGAAAAGGATAATGATTTCTGTGAAGTAATGATCCTTTCATCATAAACAGGATCCCAAGTGCTGAACCTGGTGCCCTCCTTGATATTTCTATTAGATTTTTTGGACTAAATTCCCTCACTTCCTTTCCCCCCACCCTTTAAGCGAAGACATTGCAATGATTTTTATTTTTTTTTCCCCATCCTCTTTTTTCTTTTTTTTTCCTTTCTTCTTCAGTATAAGAAAATTAGAAGCTGGGAAAAAGCCTCTTGTGGTGCTAAATTGTTACCGGCTAATAAAACTGCAGGAGACATACGTGGTGGTTTTTTTTCCATAAATCAGCGGTGGAGGGAATTAGGTGGCAAGAGATGGAAGGGCAATGTTTAATCAGCTCGTGTAGGAAATCATTAGTTGCACACCCTCATTCCATTGCTGGCTCATTCTTCATTCCCAATGGCTGCTTTGCCACCAGACCATTAACATTTTTCAATGACTTTCTAAATGCAGTGAAAAACCACAGTAGTAGTGAAATATCAGTGGATGTTATGGAAACAAAAGGCTGAAGGATGTGCCTGTCTTTTGTTTGTTTTCTTTTTTTTCTTTTCCTTTCTTTATGCCTGTACTCTCGCTCTCTCAATTAGAAATGTACCAAGTTAAAAGACAAGTGACCTATAGCCTGCAAGGCTGTCTATCCCCTCCACCAAATAAAAGAGAGACAGAAGATTTAGTAGTAACATGGACAAGAATAAGATTTTTTTATTAGATTTACTGTATATTCTCATTTATGGTTTTGTCGATTTCATGGCCTTTTGCACAATCTACCATTGTGATCCAATTTCTGCAAAACTGATCAGAGATTAAGTTTTTCACTTAAGTGGCACCAAAAAAAAAAAAGGGTCACAAGTTATTTGCTAAAAATTCAGGTCAAATGAAACTAGTGCTACTCAGCCAGCGTATCACAGCTCATAAGGGTCCCATAACTCAACTGTGTGTCTTACTTGGAAAGGCTATGGCAAAACTTCATCTTCCACTGCCAGTTCTTTATTTGATCTGAAAGAAACTAGCTCACAAACTGGAGCGAGATGAAAACCTCACCCTAAAGAGTCAGTGTGATTTTTCTCCAGGACTGCAGTGAAGCTAGGGTTTCTGCTCTGGGTTGTTAATCCGCTATCTTTTGCTAGCCTCCCTTTGCATTAACTGGTATATTTAGTGTGGTGGTTTCCTAGACACTCATAGACATAGCCATGGAGACTGTGTACATCTGTGGATATGTGCTATCCATGTGATAACTTGTAGAGCTCTTTGATGAACATCCCTGCATTTCTCACCTCATCACCCGTCCCTTGCCCACCAGCCCACAGAGGCTCTGTGTAATCCAAGCCTCTGTACAGATTCCCACAGTTGCCATAGCTTGAAAAGCAAGACATAGCTTTAAAAATTATTTCCAGTGCATTTCTCAGAACTATATTTAATGTTTTTTGAATTATTTTTATATTATTATTATTTTTCTGTAGCTTCTGGGGTAACAGTAGAACAAGTTGTGGTTCAGTAGAGTACTCTTTTACTCTTTATGTTCTCATGAGATGATCTGCTCGCATGCATGTTTGCAGCTTGTAAGAAATGTTCCCATGCCAAACTCCTGTTGCTTGATAGACACAACATCTGTCACTGTCTGCCTGTACAGTTAATCACGTTAACTGGTGGTCAGTAGGACTGCCTCTTGCATGGAATTTCCTATAGCAACATGTAGCAGAGGAGAGAAGTGTCTGCAGTGGTGTGAGCTACATATTGATTAAGTTGGAAGTAGTGTGAGTTTCTGTGAAATAATACAGCTATACCTGAAGATGAAATCTTGTCATCTTGAAAGACATCAAGTCCACAGTTCTGTGTCTTACTGGAAATGTCCTTGACCAGTCTGTCCCCATGCAGAGGGACCAGTTTAATGCCTGCTCTGTGCTTCTCAAAACTGGTAGCATCATTTATTCAAACTGCTGGATAACTGGTTCAGCCCACATTTGACAAGAAGAGTGCATCCAGCTCCTTATCATGCATCCCTGTGAGATTTCTTTGCCACTTTCCCATCCCAATCTGGACATGCCCACAGTGGGTGGTGTAAGTGTACCTCTGCATGGAGAAGGCACGATGCAGTAAGCTATGTGTGGATTTGCACTACAATGTTCAGGTCTTCCCCTGGGAAGTTACAGACTAAGTCTTTCTACCTGTCCTGAAGCCCATGACAGGGCTATGTAGGAGAATGCATTGCTTCCTTAGCAGGCTGTCCCGCCAATGCGGGGAGAAAGGGACTTCCAGTGGACAATTTCTATCTCAGGTGGGATTAACTGCATTCAGAGAGGATGTTGATATCAAAGTAATATATGGTGAATAGTTCTGGACGTAGGTTTCTATAACGGGGCAGGGGATATATTCAAGTCCTACTTTACAAATGCTTCAAGGAAGTTTATTGTGTTTTGAAAATGGAGTAAACGTACCTTACACAAGGCGCTCCTTTAAGAAAGATACGTGGAGAGTTGATTCGTAGTACCAAGTGATATAAATTTCCCTTGCTTCCCTATATGTGACCTAATGCCTGTAGAGAAAAGCTGGAGTAGCAACCCCTTCCTCTTGTGAGCAGCACAGATCAAAGATTATTTCAAATGGATTCTAGCTCCTTCCCAGAAGGAAGTACGCCACTTTGAGGATAAAGTTTGACATATCTGTGCAAGACATATTTTTTCTTTTTCTCCATTTCATCTTTAGAATTCAGAGACTGTTTTATTCAAGCATTAGCTGGCACTCCATCATACTCTGACTCCTTAAAGTATAGTGTCTGCAAAACCCAATGTGAAACAAGAAACCAGCCTGATAAGTAGAGAATACACTTGAAGAAGTAACATCTCGTTTGTCAGATAGCGAAAGAAATATAGAACAGAATGATCAAAATGTGTCTCTGTGTGAGCCCTGATGCCATTTTGCTTTGGTGAACTGAAAAGGGTTTTTCAAGCAAGAGAAGGTAATGACAGCCTACACCTGACTTTTATCAGCTGTTGCGAGAAGAGTGCTTCTGTCCTCAGGAACCTCTTGCCTAATTCTCATTATCTTGGCCCTGTGCTAGAAGTTGAAGTGTGGGATTCTGGAGTAAAAGTGGCTGTAAATCACTGTTGCACTTTTTGTTCTTCAACAGACACAGTCCAGCTTTAGATTTGCCCTGACTTTTTTTTTTTACCTCTCTTGAGCTCTGGGAATGCAAAACATGGCTCTGGCACATCACAGTCTGTATTATACTCCTAGCCTTCTCCTTCTCCCTCAGGACACCTTTTTCAGGTATGCAAGGGCCATACAATAGAGGCTATGCAAAGAGAAGCAAAAACTATTCTTGACAGGTTCGGAATTGCTGGGGACAGCTTGGAAGATGTCAGAATGTGAAACAAAGGCAGAAAGAACATTGAGGAAGTGTGCATGAGGCTGTGCACGCTACAAGTGTATATCTGGCTTCTGGTTTGCACAGCGATTTGACAGAGATTGTCCACATGCTCGATTTTAGAAGAAGAAAACTTCTTAGAATCATAGGGCTGGACAACATCAGGGCATTTGTTAATCTTCTATTCATGCTGTAAATGGGAAGAGAAAATAGCATTTTGGGTCATTGTTTTTTGTTTGGGAGGAGCTTGGTTGTGTTTGACTTCAATGAGCAGCCTCCTCTGTGTGTTATTGTATATTCACCTAGAGAGATTGTCACCTTTCCTGCTGTGACTGGCCTGGCGTCATCATGTGCGTGACCAGATGGGTGTAAATCTGACCTGAGTGATGAGATTGGTGCTGGAGAAGGGTTGCACAAGCAGTTGCACGTAGTCCTACAGGGAAACTGGCCAGCAGCAAGACAGCAGACATTGCTGTATTGGTTCTTTTTTGTTCCAGCCCTTCGTGTGTTCTCACCAATCCTGCGAACATAAGGTTCATTCTTGCGTAGGAAGAATGGGAGGTGATGTTAACTTTGAGTACAGTACAAACCCCCCCATTTTATAGGATTTTATTTCTTTAGCTGAAACTACCACATGTCAATAGAAGTGTTCTTCACAGCACTATCTGCTGGATAGATGGGGAACTATGAAAAGTGCAGAAGAGTTGCTGTTTATAAAATTAAAGTAATAGTGTCATCTGTAGAGAGATGGCAGGAGAAGGAAAGTCTCTGGTTGGATGTTGTTTGCAATGCTAGTCCTGGTGGATATGTGAGGTCGTGTAGCACAATTCTTCTGCTGCAATTTACAGATCACAAACAACAGGCAGACAAACCCCATGGGGTAGATTTTAATGTTGGTACATTGAGCGAGACACAAAGGAAGAAAACATTGATGTGTCATGGATTAAAAAGCTGGTGGTAATAAAGGCTCAGAGAGTTCTTGTCTATAGCATATACCTTAAATGAGAAAACCATAAGTGGGAGAGTGAAAAGTCATTCTAAAACAAGAAGAAAGATTGGAGTGGTTTTGTAAGGAGAAATGGTTTTGCCAACCCGAATCTGGTCGGGAGAAGTGGAGGTGCATCTGCAAAGATCCAAATTCAGAGCTATTAATTAAGACAGAACATTAAATACTACAAAGTTTTGCTTAGCAACGTAATACAGACAGTTTATTTGGGGAGTCAGAAGAAAGTTAAAGCAGCAATGTTCTTAATTGATGAGAACTAAGTGGGGTTTCATACTCTGCAATGTATAGCTCTGTATGCATTTGAAAGTGAAGTTTAACTGCAGATGTCAGGTCTGTGCTGTCACAGTGAGAGTCACAGTGCTGTGCATGGAAATACGGTTTTATAAAAACAGAGAGTCTAAACCACTTAATTCTGAAGGCAGATTGACACAGTTTAGGCATGTGTTATAGTGATTTCCTCTTTTAGGCCGTTGCTTTAAATTCAGCCCCTGTCATCTGTGACTAGAATGTGTTAGCCTGCAATAGCTCTTTGACCTACTTGAGGTTAATTGGTGGTTTCAATCCATCCCTCCTCACATGACTGTTGATATCCGACTGCCCTATTTCTGGTCGGTCCCAGAGAATCTTTGTTTTTAACCTGACTTGTTTCAGCGTCCTTATTTTACAGAGACATAAGAGTTGCCAACTGGCATCAGACCAGTGGCACATCTGGTCTTCAACTGGTGAAGAGCAGCCAGGGTCTGCTGCTGTGGGGAAATGGGCAGGGAAAAGAGAGATCTCATCTCTGCAGACAAGAGATGACTCTTGCCCCTAGGTTTCCTGTAAAATGAGATTTAGGCAAGCATACTGACACTCAGTCCAGATGCAAGCGAGCAGGAGCAGAAATGGGTTGTGTTTGCTGTTGCTGTTGTTAGTAGTTGTATCTGCAGCATCTTAGAGTTGTGAACTGGGACCCTGCTGTGTTAGGCAATGTGCAAACTTGTAACAGAAGGGCTGTTTCTTCCCCAAGGAGCTCATGGCTTATGGGTAAGGCAAGAAAGCACAGATGGGTGGGTCCGAAAAGAGGAGAGAGGAAGTGATTTGCCAATACTAATCAGCAAAATAGAAATTATAGCCTGTCATTTCCATATTTTTTATGGGCATCACAGCAAATGGGGTGTTAATGAGGCATTTGAAGGATGTCTGTAATATCGTTGTAAGTCTGAGGTGAGTCAGAAATGCTTGAAAATCCAGCAAGCCTGTGATGGAGCTGATGTCATGTCATGTTTGGAGAACATAACTGATCTCTTACCCCTAAATAAGAAGTGTCTGGTAGTATAAAGGCAGAAGGTAGAATGCCATGCTGTAAATGGAAAGGACAGGAAGCCACGAAGATGATGCCTTTGCCACCACAAAAACTAAAGCACAGTTACTCAGTCTCACAGGGATATTGGATCCTGTGTTGGCATGTGAACCTATAGCAGCATGTTGAGAGATGGTAGCTAGGTATTGTTACCATTTCTTTCAGATTTAAAGATGAATACTCTGATGATTTATTATTTGGGTGGGGTTTTTTTTTCCCATCAGTGAGAACTTGCTGCAGGGCACCCTCTGGGCCATCAATGTGCGGTCAAAGAGTATAATCATCGTTGGTGCAGAGGGTATCCCTGTCCATGGCAGCCTGTATCATGTGTGCTCCAGGACTCAAGCTGTCTGCCTGTTAATATTCAGATTCAATTGAAAGGTTGCCTCTCACTTGAAGTCTTGTTTGAAATGCCCTACTTGAGAAAAGAGACAGGCACTCTTTTTGCGCTTTATTACCTGAGCTCTGCTCAGTGGAGGCATTTGAGCCTCTGTGAAAAGCCTTCTCTACGAAGGGCCCTTGGCAGTGGAAGAAATTCCCATCCTTGGTCCCGAGTAGCTGGGATGATAACTTGCCATCAGAATGCAAGGCACACAGCGCATCTGCTTGTGCGGACGGGAGGGGATTGCTCATATGACGACTTTCATGTTTTGCTTGGGAGGACCTATACCCTTTTGGCTCTTGGGATATGCTGCTGTTCTATTTTTGTTTTGATAACTGGAGTCAAGGGCAACCAGGGGTTGTGTTTTTTATTGGAGAAATCCAAATAAAACTCAATAAATGAACACCAGCTGTGGGCTACATTCTAGAAGGTCTAAAGAAGGGGAAGAGGCCATATAGAGGATGGAGATGGTTTCTGTGAACTCTGTATGTTACTCAGGGCCATGGATCAGAACACTTGAGATTTGTAAGGCAGAAATCAGATATTCCACCATTTGAAATTGCTGTAAAAGATTTTTCACCTTTGTTTTGGTGAGCCAAAAGTCTTTTTTTAACCCAGATTTGCCTGGGCTGGCCTTGTCTTGGAGGTCATTGCATCTTATAAGAGCCGGATACTCCTGCTGCCCCCCCCCCCCAAAAAAAAAAGAGAAAGATTTAAACTCTCAAAAAATCGCATTTGTTCAGGCTGATGGAGTGATGACCATGGAGCAGATTGTAATAAGTGCTGAGATCTGTTGAAACTGCACTCGACAGCATTAAAGGAAATGTTCTCCTCCCACTGGAGGTCAGCAGTGAAATGTTTTATCAGTTAAAGACAGTGGGGACATCTCTGCTGAATGTGACAAGCAGCAGGGCTTACCATTTTCCTGTCAGCTTCTGATTAAAGTGAAATTAGTTCAAACTTGGATTAGCAAAATCTTTTTGTCTTCCCTCTCCCTATCTCTTTCATTTTAAATTTTGGTTTTTATTTTATTCAAAGCCACATTATATCTCTTCACTAGCGTGTATAATTAATTAGGAGTCTCAGGAAAGCAACCAGCTCCCAAGGGAATTGCTGTGAAACTGCCTGGTGTTTCCTCTGTGGCTCCCAGCCATTCTGGGTTTTTTTAAGGAAGATGTTACCCCATATGAAATGATTTTTATTTTATTTTATTTTTCCTTCCTCCTCTTCGTGTCATCTCTTTAGATGCATGTTCCACGTGATGTCTGCAGGACTCACTGCTCACTCCTTTCTCTCATCACATTAGTCAGCCACCTCCAGCAGCCAAAAAATCTAGAGTTTAAAAAAAAACAACTAAAATTAAACCCTTACTGTAAATCCAATAGTCCTTTTTGCCCCGTTTTGTAACTTCTAGAGATCCTGCTGCTGAAAGGCAGGGGCTTGCTAGGTAAGGAAACTGAAGACTTTGTGTATTCCCAAGGTGGCCACTATAGGACCAGCTTTGCAGCATGGACAATAGGTAGGGCCAGCACCTCTGCTGTGGCCCAGGCTTCTGTGAGCTCCTGGTCACCTCTGAGGACCAGCTCCCGCTGCCAAGCAAAATTCGTATTACCTGGCCTCGCAGTCAAGAAATCACTGTCCTGACTGTGAAACTGCCTTTCGTTCTGGTGGGAAGGAAATGAGTCTGACTTTGTATTGTTCGGGTGGGGAAGAGAGCAAACACTTCCAGATTCCTGGGCTGGATTTTGAATCGGAGAAAGACAAAGTGAGCAGGGGCAGGATGCAAAGAGCCTTGTCAGTGTCCTGTGGCTACTCGTCACCCCAAAGAGGATTTCAAGTGCTCACTGAATTTGCAAATGATCACAAAGTTTGGATTTTTTTCTGCTTTGCTCATGCAAACACAGATTTTTCTCTAGCAAATGTATGATACTGTGTGTCTGCATGTGAAATACGCTGAGTCAGGGTAATCAGTGCATCTCTTTAATTGATGGCTATGGGACGCAGCCTACTCATTGTGGCTGAAGACAGTTTTCTTTTATCCGGTGCAGTAGTTTTCCTGATAACCAGACTGTGGATATGTTTAAGGCTTGAGGTCTGCAGCTTCCTGCTCAAGGTGTCTGACAGTAGGGAATGACAAAAAGGGACTCGGGGATTAAAAAGACGAGAATATGAACAGCAACATGACAGAGGCTGGCAGGTAGATCCTGGCAGGAAAAAAACAAAGAGAATGCTGTCAGAAAGGGTGTTGTTTGGCACTGGGATGCGGAAGCTAGTTGGAATAGAAATTGTCTCTACCTTTAGCAAGAGCTCCACCAGTAAAAACACAAAGCAAACACCTCAAAACCACCCCAAGACCTCGTCACAACTTGATGAGGAATTGCATTTTCAAGACAAAACGCAAAATCTTTCCCTGCCTCGTGATATATTGCTAAACTAAAGGGCCTGCTGGCCCACACGTGTGAAAACTCAGAAAGCCTAAATCAGCTGTTCAGCTCTCTATCTGGGTCAGAGTAGAGCCGGCATCTAAGTTAATAGGACAAACATGCTCTGCCAGTCCTAGCTGCTGTGTCTGAATGAGTTTGCTCCTCAGTAATAGAGTGGAGCCAGAAACAAGGGTCATTATGGAAATAAAAACTGCTTTTTTCCGGCCTCGCTCTCTCTCTCTCTCAGTGGCAGAAGGTGACATTCGTTTTCCTAATCCAGTTCTTGGTTTATAGAGATCCTGTATTGCAAGACCAGCATGCACTAGTGGTAGCTTTGCACGGCAGAAAATGAACAGCATAAGGAAACGCATAAGAAAATAGCTAGTTCTCTTCAGGAAAGTGAGAGTAACAACATGCAGGCTTCCTACTTCAGGGGAGTTACAAAAAGCAAATATCAGGGAATGTTCCATCAATTCCAGCTCTGTTTTTCCAATTGCAGGCTGATCACTTTGAAGCAATTCAGAATGAGCCAAGCATTTTCATTGCCTTGTATTTAATGAGATTTTGTCGACTATTCCATAGTAGAACACAAACAGGTGATTTCAAATGGACCAGACTCCAGCAGTTTTTCCTTCTCGCACAACACTGGGTAGGAAGCGAGCAATGAGCCTTTAAATTACACCTCCTCAGATGTGCCCTTACGCTATGCAAAACTGTAATCAGACCTCAGTCAGTCTTAATGGCTCCGGTGCCTATGTTGGCAGCCTCCCATAATCCATCACCTCAGTTCCCTCTCAAAAATGTGTGTTTTAGGCATTCTCCAGATAACTTAACCGTCTCTGCCTAAGAGAAGGAAGCGCTGGTGTGACAAGATAATCACCACTCAGCGATGAGCAGTTGCTGTTACGCTAAAGCACTGAATTCTGCGGTGTCTCTGCTGAGCCAGTTGCAGTCATTAGTTACAGGCCTGCGTCTGTGAAGATGGGTGAAGAGCTTGTAATGAAGAAACAAGCCATTCTCAAACTCGGGGGTACTTTGTCCCTTTTAAGCTAAGGTTCTGACCAGCAAATCACAGTGCCCTTTTAGCAGAGACCATCTGCTATTCTGAGAGCAATGAAGGACCATGACACATTCACAGCATCTCTTGATGCTAATGTCTCAGACCTAGTATATGCCGGTGAGAGCACTCAAACCTGCATTTTGTCATTGAAAGTAATTTCAAATCTCAGTGTATACCAATACTAGATAAAGAGTTTTTATTGCTTCCAGAAGTCTGGTTGATAGTGTAATTGTGGAAAAAGCAAAGGAGATATGGTTTGTCAATACCACCAACTATGTAGACAGAGAATGAGTGCTTCTCAGATTTATTACTGTTATTTTGAACAGGTTTTTTCTCACTTTGCATTTTCTCCCATTGTCCATCCCACACTCACCGTGCTGCCATGTTCTGCTCTCTACTCTCAGAGTCTGACTCTGGGAAGCTGAAAGGGATAAGACAGTCAGTGCTTTCCCATGGCTGAACAATTAATTTGGTAGTCTACAAAGTGAATTATGGGGTGAATTACGCTAAAACTCTGTCTACTGGTAGCACTAGATCCTGGGGTCAGCTATGGTCTGGCCAGAGCTCTTCTCAGTCAGCTGAAGCATACCCTGAAGGGACATTTAAGAAGGCCAGAAGGGCTGGAGCACACTTTCACAGTCTCTGCTCCTCCCCTGTGAGCAGATCCTTACTGCAAACCTGCCTCTTGGAAAGTGTGAGATGTTCTTTTTGACTCCAGGGAGAAGCTGTTTGTGTGGAGGATGGATGCTCAGAATAGGCAAAAGTGACAACTATAAATGCCCTTTTCGAGTGCAAACAAGATTGGAAAAGGAAACTGCAGAATCAATGGAAGATTTCAAACATTTGGTCCTGTGGGCTTTGAAAAAGAGGTGAGATCCCTGATTCTATCAGAAAACAACAAAAAGCCCTACTGTCTTGTTAATTCCTTAAAGCTTTAGCTGTTTGCTGTATAAACACATATAAAAGGGTTTCCGATTAGTGGTCCACCTGTAGCAGAGAAAGGAGGAGAGGAAGCTGCTGAAAGGTTTGGAGAATTTGGCACTCCAAAGAATTTTAATTGATTTCTATTGCTCCCTCAGGCCAAGGGTGCTTCACACAAGGTCGATGCAAGGGCACATCTATTGGCAGGTGGAGCATTTGTCTCTCCTCTGATGGTAGCCAGAATCCAGCACTGACAGTTCAGTTGATATTAGACTTGCTAGGTCTGTAGATCCATGTGTCATATTGTCGATGGTCATTGACTTGGGTCAGCGTTGTTGGGTATAAATAAGGGAGGTGGAGGTGGGGGGAGTTATCAGCCTTAGTTGAGATTGACTTGAAATATCCTGCTGCAATTGCCTCAAGTCAGTACACAATAGACTCTTTATCAGCTATGGAAACAGAGCTGAAATTACCCCCAAGAACTCAAAGGTTATGTATTTGCACTAATGACAGCATCCTAAATGATTCCCTCTGGCCTCATTATTGGGACTGAGAAGGCTCATGGTTAGCTTGCCTGAACTTGGGTTAATTCAGTCAGGGCACGGTGAAGCCAAACTTCTCCAGCTGGGTGAAGTAGCAGAGAGGCGGGAGCTACAGCTGGGATATAGAATGTGCCTACTGCTTCCTTTCATGCTTGAGCTCTTACAGCTGTATGTGAAGCGCAGACTAGAAGTAAAGTGCCCTTCAGGGTGAGGGCTGACTTGGATCGGCAGTACCAGCAGGGAGGTGTTCCTGTGAGAAAGAATAGTAACTGCTAGTGTAAAAATAGTAATACTATCTGGCTCTTTTAAAAATTTGCCCTGCCTCTCTCCTGTAGGATGATCCCTAAAGCTGAGCTGAACACTAATGCATTCCAAAACTGGAAGCAATCGTGCCTCAAGATTCTTACAGCTAATTCCAATATGGCAAAAAACAACTAGGATAGATTGTACAGCTAGAACCGTGTTTTAAAAACCAGCACTTGCTATAAGGTGCTTTGTTTCATTATTGAAATGTTGGGTGTTTTTCCTGTTGTTTATGAAGGTGAAGGAAAGCTGTGATGTTGCTGGTCAGGGGCCACAGCAGTTTTCTACCTCACGGTTCTGAATGGCAACTTCTAGTGCCAGGCCTCCACAGAGCTCTCTTCAGCTCTTTTTCTCCTTGGTATAAACTTGGATATTTCCAGCCATTCTTATCACAGCCTTTTCATGTAGCTCTGCTAATGCATCCAAGTCTTTGATTTATATCTGTTTTCCCCAGTTCTGCCCCTCTAGCAATTCTCATTTCTACTAAATCCTGGCCTGTGACATTGCCAGTTCTTTCAGCCATGAAAACTCCTTTGGGTGAAGAAAGGGAACATACAGGTCTGAAGCAAATAAAAATCCACATGGGAATACCCTGAGACTAGCGAACTTATTCCATCTCTGACTCCAACAGAGAGTGAGAGAGAGATGTGTTAGCCCACTGTGCCACCTGGCCTCTGCTAGGAACGTCATGAGACGTAATGCACACACACTCACGCGCCTCGAAGCTGTGAGAGCAGTGAAGGGAGGGAAAAGGGGTAGTCGCCAACGTGAACAACGCTTGTCCCTTTTCTCCCTTTCTCCTTATGTCTTTATATGCCAGAAACTGCTTATCCCCCAGGCATCTTGAGTTGCCTGCTTCAATAAATAAAAAATGTGCCAGGCAGTTACAACGGTGCTAATTGCTGATAGCTCTCTATTGATCCGTCCATTTGGCGGCTCTGATTACAGAGTGATACTTCCATCTCATCACAGCTGTGGTAGCTAGAGAAAAAGAGCCTGGGCTTGAAGCTTTGAAATGGTATAGTGTTCACGAGCTTTCCAGCCGTTCTCCTGGGCGAGTGCTTTAGTGCGTGGAGGGGATGTTGCACTGCGTTGGCAGGTGCAGGCTCTTGGGAAGGGAATGCTGGTTTGGTGAAACTCTGCTCCTGTGCAGAACAGGAACAGCGATTGTGGAGATACTGATGGCACTCCCACCTGGGTGAAGCCTTCCATGAGCTGGAGTGACACTATGGACCTTCACTGTCCAGCTGCTTATGCACTCCTCATTGCAGTAATTAGGCTGATCTGCTAGAGATCAGTTTGCTAAAGACCTGGAAATCCTTGGAGGGCTCTACAAACAGCCCACTGGAGCTACTACGTGGCTGCATATTGGAGAAGCTCCTTGGCTTGCTCCAGCAGAAGATGTAGCAGCTGGTAAGGAAGGAGACATAGTGCATTATTTTCAAGGATTCATGATGAGTTATGGATATTAAAAGTGATTATTTGGCTCAGGTGTACTTGACTGCTTGGGCACTATCTGACATTCAAAGCGTGCTGAAATGTTCCCCCACTGTTCTCTTCCTGTTGCTTTTCTCCACAGCACTGATAGGTCCCTTGGTTGCTGTTGGCCTAAGGTCTGAACAAAGATGTTCTCGTTTCAAACACAGATAGATTATGTTTTGCCCTAGGGGCCTGGAATACATAACTAGAGCTGGTTGACATTAGCTGAATGGGAAAACTTGTGTCGGAAAATGGTCTTTTTAGAAAATGAACATTTTTGTTAAGCTGGAAAAGGTTATTTGCTTTTTTTAAAAATGTTTTGGGGTTTTTGTTTTTTTTGTGGAGATTTTAAACAATTCTCCTAGTTCATTTCATGTCTTTAATATTTGTTTGCTTTCTACATGTTGCCTTGGAAATCCATCTGTGGTTGGGGTTATTTTTCTTTGTCCGTATGTTCTATCGTTGGACAGTTTTCTTTTTTTCTTCCTGTGTGTATAAGACTATGTTGTCATTGTGCTCCTTCTTTCTCTTTTGCCCTTTCTTTTTCCTGCCATGAAAGCTCTCCCTTTTTTCCGTTCTGGTTATTTAACATTTCAACGTTTTCATATTGGCTTGGTAGACAGCTGCTGTATTTTTTTCCTTTCTCCTTTGCGTTCAGCCGTTGCACTTCACTTGGCTTTGGGTGCCATTTGCCACACCTTTCTACTTCTGGTTCTTTGAGTCACTTTCCATTCTGAGTGTCTGAGAGTGGTCACCATTCTTTTCTTATTCAAGTATTAAACTCCCCCTAAGCATCAACTTCATTTTAAAATCTGTGATGAAAAAGGCAATTAAGATCCTATAGGGAAAAAAAAGAAAAGAACAAAAAAAAAAGAAACAAAATCCAGAAATCCCAGCCTCTGCTCAAAATGACAATTATGACAATTCACAGTTATGTTTTAAATACTCATGGCTGTTAAATGTAGACTGCCCTGGGAGATAGAATCCCAAAGCTGACTGAGAAAAATGAAAGGCAAAGACTGAGTGAACAGAATTTTTTAAAATCTCTGCAGAAAATGGAGGAAAAGCCCCACCAATTTTGAAAATAAAACTTTTTTTTTTCCTGTTGATTGATAAAGAATCTTCACATGCTTAAACTGTATTTGACTTAATGAGACACATTCAGAAGTGACTCTAACTGAATTTAATGAGTTCAGGTCTGTTAATTTCTCTGGCTTTCTCAACATATTAATGGGGTGTATTTTAGAGTCAGATTCTCTCCCACTTACTGCCTAGTAGCTCACACCTACTTACTGGTTACCATTACATTTTTCCTGTATAAAAGGCGAAGCTAGTGCTGATGGAGCAGTTCACATAAGCTAAAAAGCAGCTGGAGGCAGAAACCCTTCCGCTGGTACAGTTGGTTCTGGGAAGGAATCTCTGTCTTAGGCTTCTGCTTTAGATTTGCTTCCAAATTTAGGGCCAGATATTTGTAGTATAGGAGCCTAGAGATGTAATTTAGGAAGATATTCAGATTACTGACATTCCTAATTTACAGTGACCAGGAAAAAAGGGAAGACCAAAGAAGTGAAAGGATAAAAAGTGTGGAGCAGAGAAACAAAGTGAGAGCATGGTAGGAATTTCACTTCTACCACCCTGTAAATTATTCACATGTGCCAGCTGGTAATTACTTATAACGAACGTCTATAAAGCACTTTGATATGCTCAGATGAGCAGTACTATAGAAAGTATGTCCGCTGTTTAGATCTCGGGGACAAGACACTAGTAGAAAGGCAAGAACTACCCATATAATTATCCTCTTATGATATGTTGGCTCACTGGCGCTGTACCTAGATGCGTTATTGAAGACCCAGATTGCTTTTTCAGAGTGTGAACTTCAGAGGCAATAATCTAATGATGATTCAGGTTAAGGAGTAGTGTGGAGCACTGACAATTTCTGGCAGTCTTGCCAAACACGGAATTTGAGTCCTTTCTTTCCCAAAGGGGTGATGTCATCATTATCCTTGAATCCATCTGTCCAGCTGCACGACTCAGCTGTGCATTTCTTGTACCCATCAAGCCAATGATCAGGCAATCTGTAACTTGCATTCACCTGTGATCTCCCTGTGATGTGAGTTGTGCTTAGATTTTTGATCTGCTGATTTGTAACAAGATCCCTTAATGAAGCAATTTTCTACTGATTTTTTTCAGTAGCATCCTGAGCTGGACCCTGGATTGTTTGGTGCTTCCCTTGTGTGAAGCGTATCCCAGTCCCCTGCGTTACTTGGCTTTGGAATGGGTCTCTGTGGAAATGTACTGTGCAATGAAGTTACGTCGTGTTCGTGGTCATTGCACATGCAATCTAAGTGACAGGAGTTTTTCTGTTTATGGTAACATTTCAGTACAGAGCTGCAGGTTGCATTAGAACAGCTGACATTAAAACTGTTCATTTCTAATCTTTGTGAGCGTCCACTTTTCCCTTCCCATCCTGTGTCTTCGCATTTCTGAAGAAGCACCTTCCTCACCTGTGCAGGGTGCTGTTGGCATTTGTTCAGGATCCACTAGCCAGTTCAGAAAAGTTGGCTGTGGCCCTAGTGAAGTAGAAGAACCTATTACAAGATAAATTTGGTTAAAAATCTGTGCTGTATCAGATTAAGGGAAAATGTGTTAGATTAATGGGGGCTTAGCCAAATTAAGTCTTATTCTGTATAATGTGTAGCTGCACTTCTTGCCCTTTTTTGTATTACAAATCAAAACCGAAGCAGAAATCCAGTGGCAGAATAGAGAAAGAAAGAAAGGAGGGAAGGAAGAAAAAAAAGGAAGGGAGGAAGAAAGAAAGAAAGAGACTTGATTAAAATAGAGCTCTTCCTTTTATAGATATGTAAGTTAGGTCTTTTCACAGCACCAGCTGAAAGCTGGTGACATTTGAGAGTTCAAGATAAGTGAAACACCAGTCGGAGATTAGTATCAAGGAACATTTTTTAAACAAGTGTTCCACAATGGGCCAAAGGTAGCAAAAAAAAAAAAAGTCTTTCCTTCATACATGCTTATCACTTGAGAAGGAAATAAAACTTTCATGGTTAGTGTGTCTTTATGGTTTATTCTCAAAATGACCTGTGTATTCATTGTATCACAGCTTCAAAGTGGACTCTTTTCTCCTGCAAAGATCATGGTGGACCTTTTAAGTTTCCATCTCAGGGCGAAACTGCTCCAAGAAAAGAAAAGGTTAAAAAAAAAAAAAGAAACGAGAACGTTAAAGGAGTGCTGTAGTTTTCCTGTCATCAGAGCTCGACTGATAAATCCCTCTGTTAGTTAAATATATATTAAAAATAAATTATAATATAAAAAGTGACATGGAGGTACTGTACACGTACAGCCATTTGAAAAGGGAGATGTGTGACCCAACTCTACATGGAGGAAAGTTGCAGTTTCTGTACATCTGTCATTTTAAAAGATTGACAGATTGTGGAACCCATGGGAGTAGTTCCATTGGACTCGCTGGGACTGCTTAGGTAAATAGAACATGGAGCAGCTGCATGGCCTGACCCTAAGTGGGCTACGTGTACTAAAAACTGTATAGATGAGTCACAGCAGGAGGGAAGCGTCACATGTTAAGGGACCTTGTGCCATCCAGCACTGCCAGTTGGAATTCATCCCAAAGGACAAGCCAGCTGCTGGGGTAGTGCTGGGCATCAACAAGGTCAGAGAGACCTGCTGGGCAGGTACCACCTGAGGACTGGGTCCCTGAAACAGTGGTCACTGTTTGGCTGATGCAAATTATTGTATAGATCCTGGTAGGGATGCTATTTAATTAAACTGCTGGTATGCTTAGTGTTGGGACATCTGTGTTTGACAGGGGCATGGGAATGGAGCTGCTGTCCCCTTTCCCAGCTAGCTCTTTGAGCTGCGATGCAGTAGGGTCCTGTGGTCAGGATGGATGCATGGAGCAGGTGTTCTGTGCCATACAGTGCTCTGCTCCCTTCTCCTGCGTGACCCGAAGTCTCTTTGTTCACAGCCTGTACAATAGGGAGAAAAACTGTTCTCTACCCTCTCAGGCTATTGTGATGATGAATATGTTACTGATTGTAATGAACTCACATATTGGAACTGTGGGAGCCATATAAGCATCTCAGATAAGTAACAAGAACCACATAGGAAAGGGCAGTGCACTAAAGCTTTCATTGGCAGAACTGCATCTTTCACATCCTGCTGAGCTTTACCTGCTGATGATCACAATGAACAACTTAGGCCCTGAAGCAAGAGGATTGATATTCTTTGTATTTTATTTTTATCCAAGCTGGTGGAACGCGAAATGCTATCTTACCTCTTCTTAGTAGTGTCTAATCCTTCCTGGTCTCTGTCTGAGCTCATTGTCCATGGAGTACCATGTGGGAGCGAGCTCCACAGGTCAATTACATGCTAAATAGCCTGTCATTTTTGTCTGTTTTCAATGGGTGGCCCTTAATTGCAAATTGCCCTCCAGGTCTTGTGTTATGGGAAAGAGTAAAGAGAAAGGGAACAAGTAACTCCCCTTCTAGACATTATCCGCAGTGCTCTCTCATGTATCTACTCTCACTCTTTTACTTTCTACCCCTCATCATCCCAAAGCTTTTAATTTTCCTTCTAATGGATTACTTTCTTCCCTCTGTATAATAATGCAATCTGCTTTTGCTGCCCTCCGCTGTGTCTCTTTCTGCTTGGCCTTTTTAGCGATTAAACCTGAGCACATTATTCCAGCAGAGGATGAAACTTACTTTTACACAGAACAGCAGAATGGTACCTGTATTATTGTCTCATCTCTTTTTCATATTCTTCTATTTGCAATTTTGTTTGGTGTTGCAATCCTCAGGAGCTGCTGAAAAATGGGAGTGATTTCTCAGGAAAGGAAAGAGATGTAGTGACATTCTGGGCCATGCTGGGAAAGTGATGCCTGGATCCCCAGATGTCATGGGTCTTCGAGAGACACTTTTGGTAAACTTTCAGGAGACTACAAAGGCACTAGAGCTCATTGGCGATCTTTGTGGCAGGATGAAATGCCTGCAGAGCAGAGTCTGAATCTGGTCGGTTTATGCAAAAGATGCAAAACTCCAAAAATATGCTGACAGTTTATGGATGTTATTACACATTGGAAAGAATTAAACTTTATCTTTGGAGATTATAGAGCTCTCTAGCCTGTAGAAATAAATCCTGAAAACATTTCTGATTATAGGAGGGGATTGAAGTTTGCTGTTTCCTTTTACAAAGACAAGCAAATGCGTCTAAGAAGGGCTGCATCGGACAATGCCCATTGGGAATTGGTGATCCATGGCAGCTCCATCCCTCCTGAATGCCTGCTCAGCCTGGCCTCCTCCAAGCAGTCTGTCCATAGCCAGAGGTGGCATTTCATGGAGGGCTGCCAGCAAACTTGTGAAGTAGTACTATTTTTATGGCTACGCATTTCAGTTTATCAGGTGAACAACCACATAAGTCTCATTTGTCATGGCATACGTGACTCAGCATTGCAATTTGATGGCTCTACATCACTTCAGAAAGCCAGGCATTGATATGAACGCTGTAATCCTATCATGCAGTGTTATGTTACTCTATGAAATTGGTGACTCAAACACACTGACTTGATTATATTTCAAAGCATTTTTTGCCTGGGAGAAAAAATCTAGATTGGATTTTCCTGTTCTCCTGTCTGTCCTCTTTACCATAATTTATAAATAAGACAGTGTCATTCTTCATGAGTTCCCCCCAATCCTTAGCAAAGCATATGATGAAATTTTGTGAGGAAGTATAAAGATGTATTTTTGACCAGATCTTCTGCTAATATATATCAAGATACTTCGTATTGTGCTTGTAGGGCTGTGCTGTTTTATGCTGCTGGAATACCTTGCCTTAGTCACTCAGACTATCCTAAACATGGACACTGTTAGCGCTGTTACCTATTCTGCTTTTCTTTATAGCACTTAGTAATAGTGTGCAATTCTCAGCCTGCACAGTTTCCAAGAGATATGAAGAACTGGAAAAAAATACATATAAAGCCATGCCCTGGAGGGATTAGAGAAACAGAAGGAGGAGAGATGTGAGGAACTAAAGCTATGTAGTCTAGAAAAGAGAGAACTTGGGCGGATATGATCAAAGGCTATAAACACCTTCCAGGGAACAATACAAATTGTTCGGGGAAGGGAATTATTTACTCTCTAAATGTAGTAGCGCAAGCAGCAATGGCTTGGATGAATGAAGGAAAAGTTTGAAAAGTTTTGTGGTAATAGGAATTAGGATGTTAACACTACGAAGTGGATATATGTACCTTTTAAAATTAGCAGCTTAAAAGAGTTCAAATATATGGGCCTATCTGTAGGAACACTTTCCCTGAAAGTTTGGCTCCAGTGGAGCTCTATCATTAGCTGGTAGCAGCTGGAGAGCTGAGAAATGGCAAGATCATTTGATTTCTAAAGACAAAAGTTGATTTCTTCCTGTGATCTGAAGGCAAAAAGTTTTATTTCCCTAATGCTAATTCTGTGGGAGATCTTTTTCCACTAACTCATGATTTTTCAAGGTATATTTGTTTGATTACATTAAGCAAAAGGTTTGCAATTACAGCCATGGGAAGGCCAATTGGAGAAGTTGATGTGTTGACCTTTAAAACACAAAGAACTTTGACATAATCCCAGCTTCCCCTCATCAAAGCAGTCAGTCTGTGCTCATTTCCAAACCATGTTTGACGTGTTATAAGCAGAACTCTTGGCCAAAGCATCCATCAGGAGCGGTTCGGGGAGTGATGTTTTACAGGAGCCAGGCAGGCATTAGAGCATGACCTCGAAAGAGTAACACTCCAGTCTGGGGAGACATGGGGTCACCTTCAGCAGAAATGCAGTGCTGTGAAACAAAGCAAAAATCAATAAACATGGCCAAGGTCTTGAAAACAAAAGTGAAAGGCAGTGTAAACATATCCCAGTATGATCTCTGGGGGACCCAGAGGAGTGTGAGACATTTCAGAAAGACTGGTGAGGTCACCCGGAAAGTGACAGCAGAGTTTGGAGACTCCACAAATGGATCTTGGCATTGGCTGTCTTCTGAATTGTTTGGTTTTCCAGGATCCTGAATTAGAGAAGCCAGGGATAGTCCAGGGTGTGTAAATGGTCTGGGAGCCCCAGAGATCTGTCTCAGTGCTATAGTTTCATCTCTTAGTGCTCAGTATATACACTATCTTAGAATTATCCTGGTGCCCGTCCCACCTCACGGGTCCCTTTACTTTTGTACCCCTTATGATCTGGCTGTGCGAGCAAGTTTCTGCCATGTGAACAGGACAGTGGATTTTCAGCATAAGTGTGTCAAGGTACTGCCTGTGTGCATCCTCTCATCCTTGATGAACATAAGGTAGCTTGTTCCCACCTACTCTTGTAAAGTCAGAAAAAAACAAAGGCTTGAAATAAGCTTCTGTGCAGGAAGTGAGATCAGATGAATTTTGTGGGAGCTTACTTTGAGAATCCTGTTGACATTATTCTGTATAACTGGACTAAGAATTCAGGGAGCACCATGAAAATACCACAACTCGAGGCAGCCTGGAGGCAGTGAGTTTTCCACACAGTAAAATGCTAGGAAAGCTATTTCCAGATGGAAATGAGTGAACTTTTTTTTTTTTTTTTTTAACCTCCCCATCTGGTCTTTCAGGAAGCATTGCCGAGTGCAGAGTATGGATTGCTTAGTGCAGCTCTTCATTTCCCCATGGCAAAGGAATACATTCTCCCTCACTTCATGCTAAAAAACCCCGTTGCTCTAAACCGTTCCTGGAGCTAGTATCCCACTTCTAAACCCCCGCACTACTCCCGCAGCTTAGAAGCTGCATCCTTTAAATTCTTTTGCATAGTTTTTTTTTTTTCCTCCCTTGACATGGGTTAGTTGACAGGCAAGCCTCCGCCCAGATCATTAGTGACAAAATAAATTAATAATAAATAGATAAAGGCTTTATACATATTAAGAGCAAGATTTGGAAGTTGCAGCTAGCTTCCAGAATTAAAAAAAAAAAAAAAAGGTAGAGGGAGCAAGCCAGTCCATTAAAGCATCACAGTAATTCAAGGCTGTATTTAGTCACTTTTAAAGTGAGGTAGTTGGCAGAATTGCTTGGTATGTCTCCAACGAGTTCAAAAGCATGTAAGTTTTGCAGACAGCTCAGGTCCTTCTTGGTTGTAATAAGCTGCATTTCTGCTTGCTGCAGTAATTTGTGAGAGACAGAAAGTCTACCTGTACCCACTCTCCACAGCTCTCTCATCTGAAGTGGGGAACAGTCTTCTGATTGGAAACACATTTTTGAGGAGAAGAATAAATTTGGATGGAGTCAAAGAGAAGGTGAAAATCCACCTTCCCTGTTCCTTCTTCTACCTTCTACTTCTCTTGTCTTGTACTTTGTGCCTTAAGCAAAGACCCAGTATTTGAGAAGGGTCTTGCAGACCATGAGATCTACAGTTATGCCTTTTCCTTCCCAAAGTTCTCAGTTTTTTTCTTTGCAGAGCTTCAATGTTGCTACAGTTAATTAAGCTTTTCTTCCTTGGTGCTCTCCAGGGGAAGAGTGTGCTAGGCTAAGAGAAGCTTTCACTCATTCTCACCTTATTTCTTCACATTACTTCTTCCCAGCGGGACAATTTCCATGTCCCCAGTTTGAACCTTCCTTGTTTGTAAAAGAGCCACTTAGTGGTAACACTGTTAATTACAACACCCGCAGGGTTCACTGGAATTTTAGGTTAAATGGTGTCCAACCGTTGGAAAATATTACATGCTGACAAATCAGTTCTGAAAATGAAGTAACGCCTAATTTTTTCCTCTTCTGCTAACTTCCATTCTGGTTTGGCATAAATGAAGCAGTCCCTTCCCATCATGCTTTGCATTTAATTTCCTGATCAGTTTTATATGCTGCGCACGCTTGATGCAATATTGGCTTTTTGGACCTCTTCTCACCCCCTCTGTCACCACCGCACTTCTCTTTATCATCCTGCGTGCTCTCATTCCAGCCTCGCCCGACAATTTCAGCACCTTAGTGGTAACCACAGTCTAACCCTTCCCTTTAGAGATGGGATATAGAGGAGTCAGCTAAGGGAAAATCCTAGGCTGAAAAAAGACAGGGTGACTGACTTTGCTGGCCTCTTGAGCTTGATCATGAGGGCTTAACCTTGAAGGGATAGCAAGAGAGAAAAGAGTTGGATGAAGGTTTTGAAGATGAAGAGCCATGGCATGAAGACCCGGCTGAGCTGTGGAGTTCTCTCCAAAAGCTTAGATAAAAATACTACCTTTGATTAAAATCAGGTTTTGTTTGACTAGAAGTGAGGTTCCTTTTTCTGGTTCCCTTTGCAATGCAGCGTGTGCCATGACAGCATCTGCAGCAGCTGAGAAATCAGCAGAGGGTACGGATGTTGGTGGTGTCTAAACATTTCTGGGGGAGCTGCCAGTTGGCAAAGTGGCTACCCCTTTCTTTTGGATACTAACAGCTTTGGGAACATCATGAGCTGATTGTCACCATTATGAAGATGAGACCATGTAGTGGAGGGGTGGGCAAGAGAAAAGGGGAAGGGGAGAAAATATTAGAAACGCAAGAAATTAAAGGTGGAAGAAATTACTTTGGTTTGAGTGTGGTCCAATGCATCACTGACAGGCCGTGACCTTTTCTAATGTGTGGTGTTAACCACTAAGAGCTGAGGAATTAAGAATAAGAAAAAAAATATGCCTATACCTTTTTTTACCACTCTTTTATTGTCTAGAGAAGGTTTTCCTTTTCCTGAGGTCAGTCATGGAACCACATGAATTTCTATCCAGGATGCTCCTTTTCCAGCTTACATTAGCCCTTTATTCCTGCAGTCCCTTTTGTTGGCAACTCATCTGAGCAGAGTCTGGAAATAAGAGAATGTCGCCATCTCCATGATTAATGGTTTCCTCCATTGAATTGCAATTACAGGTTTTAATCAGTTCATTATTCCACATAGTTTTTTGGGTCTTGACAGTTTTGCTGTGGAAACTAATTGAATTGGCTTCACCTCAAGGCTTTCCCACAAAAAGATCTTGTCTTGCCTTTGGGGATTATGTGGGATAATTGGCCAACTCAGATTTAATTTCCTCTTTTTCAACCTGGAAAAAAAAAAAGTGAGGATATTCTTATTTCCCAATCCTTGCCAGCCAAAGATTCCCATTTTCTACTTCACTTTCCAAAGTCTATTTTTTTTTAAAGTGCAAGATGGGTGCACTGCTAAAAGTTCAACTTCAGATAACAGTTGGGAACTCATTGTTTTAGTCAAAACTGTTAATGCATTTTTCTTTTCCTCAGAGGGTGGTTATTCCTCAGAGACTGCAACTGTTTCTTCTGTTACTACACTTTCACTTCAGCTGCTCTAATGGGTCCTGTGACAGGCAAAATTCTTGTTTGCAGCTTCTGTTATAAGTCATCCTTCAATTTTGTTTTTCTGTCTGCCTTATTACTTGAATTCAGAGATGAGCAAGCAGTAAATCCCCAAAGACAGGATACTCTCAGAAAATAATCCAAATTAGTAGATACTTAGTACTCTGTACACCTGCCAAAAAGCTCACAACTGGATTCCATCATACAACACAGATGTTATCCAAAAGAAATCTCGGCATCAACTGGAGTCAGACTGAGTTGTTAACACAGTGTGAGAAGATGCGTAATCAGTAGCTGCAACAGCCCTCCCAGGTAGAACCAACCTGCTAAGCTTTCAGTCGCATGGAAGCGCTGCCATTCACTTTTCTCTCCCCTTCCTTATTTTACAGTAGGTGTTTATGTCACATGAGATGGATTTTCAGAAGCATGCTCTGAGTGTCCATTCCTCTTGCTGTATTTGCTTGGGAGACTCTCTTCTTGGGATCTTAGTCACATTGCAAAAAATTAAACAGGGTGGATGAAAGAACGGCCATGGTAGAAGCCAAAAAAGGTGAAAGAGAAAAGAGCAGTTCCTAGTGATGACAATCACATACCAAGTGGGATTTTCAGAGCCCTGAACTTTGGGCATTTGAACTCCAGAAAAGAGTTTATTTGCTATTAATCTATGGTTTTACTTCGTGTGCGTGTATTTTAAAGTTCAGTATCCTAGCTGGAACATGGAGCCAATCCTTTCTCTTTCCTATATGCAGCACTGGATTCCTCACTGCCAGGGCTTTCAGATTTCTTTGTGCACAGGAGAATAATCCAGTCCCTGGCTGGGATGCTTTGGAAGGAAGTAAAGTCAGATCATGGGAAATCGAACATGTTTTCCTACCAGTTACATTTGGAGATGGAGATTTTTAAAGCAGCAAATGTATTAGGGAACCAAAGTCTGTTATCTTAGGGGTTTTCATTTTTTTTAAACATTTTTTCTTTAATGACTCAAAGTGTTTCTGAACCTGCTTTTTCATCACAGCAGGAGTCACCAGCCAATATAAGTATCAGAGAAGAGGGCACAACGACATCCTAAATTCCATTTTCCACTGGTTCTTTCCTGTAATTAGAAGACTTTCTGCCTTGATGGGAAAGCCAAAGGCTACGAGGCCAACACAGAAATGGGGCAGAAACATACTATTCACCTCAGATTCAGGTTCCTTTTATTAAATGATAAAACCATAAGTTTCTGTTTCACAGCAAGAGTTTAAGGCTTCAGTCAGAAGTGAAAAGGTGCATCATGCTGGAAAGCCGATTAAAAATACATGCTGCATATTAACAGAGCACAAATAGAATAATTTCTTTCTTAATTCTTCCAGTTATTAAGGCAAATCAAAAGTACTTGCTTTTTACATGATGAAAGAACATCCCCTCCTTTTAGTCAAGGTGATTAGTGATATTACTATCAATAATATCAATTAGTATTTGAACTTTTTGGTATGGTTAACAGGGAATAACATTCATCTAGCAACTCATGGTGCAGTAGCCAGAAGGGAGCTTATTAAAATATGACTTCCTTCCCCTTCCCCCACAACCTTTTGGCTTAATTACCTCACTAATAATAATGCAGGATCCAAGAAGTAACTTCCTTCCGGGTGCTTCCAAGATGTGTTGCGGAATTACAGACACCGGCGAGAATGAGAGATGTTTATGTGCTCCGACCTCACACGGGAAGAGGGGATGTAAAACCAGGGAGCCATAGGAACACAGCAGAGCCTGGGAAACGCAGCATGGCTTGTGATTGCAACCACATTTGAGCACGCTTTGCAAGCAAAGAGAGGGCTTTGTGAGCTTAAGAGAAACAAACAATAACAGTTCCTCTAATGTGCAAAAATAAAGATCTGTTGTTTAAAGAGCACACAACTGTATCTACCACCTCCTGATGCTTTTGACAGGAATCACAGAAGGAGCAGATTGGATCAGCAAAACTTCACTCAGCCCTGACAGTTTGATTGCGCTGCTGTGGAGGATATGACAGATGTTGGAACAGCACGAGCAACTTAAACAAAATGCATCGAGCCCAAAGCTGGGGCTCAACCTTTCCTCCACTTGGAATGATTTGCAATTTCTGAGGGGTCAGAACGTAGGGGCGATGGTTTTACATGGAAGGGGACGAAAGGGGGAGAAAGGGAAGATTGAGACGAGTGGGAAAAAATCACCTCCAAATGATGAAGTGCCCAGCAATATCAGACAAGTGTATGGAACTGGAAACATGCTGTTTGCCTTTCATGAAATTATTCAGAAATGAATCATAGCTAGGGCACAGGAGGCTTTGGAGATTCATCGAGCTAGCGGAGAAGAGATAAACAGGCTTTACAGCATGCGCACATGGAAAAATAAGAAGCAAAATATTCAAAGGAGACAAGGGGCTGATATTTGGCAGCTCATTTCTTCCTCAGATATTTACCTACCTGTGGCATTGTTTTCAAATTTGCTGAGCACTCCTTGCTCTTGCTGATTTTACACACTGTGCTCAGCATTTCTGAGAAGTGAGACAAATGGGAAGTATTCCAGTCACGCAGAAGATCTGATATACACGGTAGGCACGTGCAGTGCTGATGCTTGGGCGACAGCATTTCAGAACCAGTGCCTGGCATGCCACTGCCAGATGATGAATTTAGCCTATACGTTCAGTGAATTCTTGCAAGCCACATCAGACTGCTTTCCACATCATGAGTGAGTTATTGATTTGCTTCCTATGCTTCATGGAAATCTCTTCTGCTCTCTATTGTGGGTACCTATGTGAGGTCAGCAGTCGTATTTCATGCTCACCATTTGTTGTTTATCATTACAGAAGTGTTTGTTTTAATTGGGTAAAATGTAATCAGAGGCTCATAAAGTGACATAGGTGGTAGCAGCAGATAGATATAGGGAGTATGTGTGCTGTGAATTGTTAACTAATTCCACATTACTATGAATGCATCACCATCCTTACCCAACACACCTCTTCCTATTCAGGTTTCAGGTACGGGCACAAAACGGCTAAGTGGGGCAAGAGAGTCTTGCTGGCTAGACTCGTATAAGGAGAGCTTTAAACTAGATTTAGCGTGGGAAGGGGCTGGAGTTTTGTGCAAGAGAAAAGAGCCAGGGGCTTCTGATGTATTAGGAACCAACAGGGTTACTACAATCTTAGTTTTTTTAAAAAGCAGTGTTTTCCCAAACTTTTTACACCCCCACATTCTGATGGACTTTCCCTCCTACTAGTAATAGAAAGGCTTCCCTAATCCACTGCTCTTTCCTTTCTCAGATGCCCCCTGTAGATGCATTTCCTGCAGATGCCTCCAGGATGGCACTCAAACTAAACAATATGATTTTTTTAATATCATAAGCTCCTGCAATGTTTTTCTTTCTCTTTACTTTCAAGTGCATCCCAAGCAGGTGTCAGCTTTCTTGTTTCATTTATTCACAAAATGAACTAAAAAATCCAGCCCACGCCTTCCACTTAAACAATGTTGATCCGAGGTCTCCTCCTCCAGGACTGCTCAACCTGGACTCTGGATCATCTCCTTATATCCAGATGGGACAACAAATATCCTGCAAGACTGAGCCAACAAACCACACATCGTGTTTCTTAGCAAGACAGCAATTTGCTAACAGGCTGAGATTTTCAGGATAACGCTGTATTGCCACTTAATATATTATCATACTGCTTTTATATTCCAGCCTACTCCCATGCAAGCTCTTTGGGAGTAGGATTGATCTCACTTTGCATCATGTGTAATGCAAAACACATTCATTGTCTTTACAGAGAAAAGCAAGCAAATACCTAAGCAAAACACAAGTTTTTCTGCTTATCTTTTGCATGCTCTAGACTTTCCCTAGTTCAACAACATATGTGCAAAATTCAAGACACAGGATATTCAGACAGGCTTGGTACAGAACTTTGCAGGAGTAGGTGGATTTAATAGTTCAGGCTCATCTCTTTCTGCATTGACCATTTTAATACCCTTCATCTATCTCTGCTCAAACATCTCATTGGGGTTTCCATTCTCAGCAGCCTGATGCTTTGCAAAATGTAGACCTTTTTATGTAAAATTCGTGTGTCTAAGCAGAGCTGGTTACATACCCTCTTCTATAGTTCATGAAGAGATGAAGGCACTGCTAAAAGATGACTAATCTATTAACTTTACTTATGGCTACAATGTATCTATTATCTCCATCCATTGATTTGAAGGAGTAGCCATAAAATTTAGTTTAGATGCCTAATTCTAAGTGGCTAAACTACCTGAGACTAGTTCTACTCTTTCTTACAATGGTTTAGTACTTCATTTTGTACGTCCCCTGGGATAGCAAGCCACAGTAGTTAACAAATTGAAGGCCGAGAACTGGAGATAGTAATAGGAACAAAAAGAGAGCTCAGCTAAATTTTCATAACCTTAATTCCCCTAGGAGGAACTACTTTTGATTGGAATCTGGAGTCTGGGGAGGGGACAGGTGTTTGGGGCTTCTTTTTTTCTTTTCCTTCCAAAAGATTTTGCCCATCCCTAGAAATCTCATGTAAATTAGAAATATTGCAAGTTTTCTGCTGTGGCTGCTTCCTTGGCTAGATATGACTGGAGTAACAAGCAGCATAACAAGTACATGATGACATATGGAAACAGCAATACACAAATATACTCTGTGCAAGAGAATCCAAATCACAGTCTTAGGCATTCATTGACTCAGCTAGGTTTGGCAAGCAGAATAGGGATTTATAAAAATAAGGTTGTGCCTTTCAATGCTTTTCAGCTGATTTTATGCTAAAAGAAACCTGAGGATCAGAGCAATGAGACACGCAAGGCTAAAGTCTCTGAAATCCCTGCAGGCCTTATTATGTGTATGAGGAGGGAGACAGCACGTATTTCAGGGCTGGGGAAGCTACTGCACTTGATTTAAGGGTAATTAAAGTGCGTGAGTGACAGCAGAGATGACGTGATACGTCAGACACCTTTTCTCCATTTCGCTTCCTGCTTGGCAAACTCATCTGCATTCTGAATGAAGGATAACGTCTCATAGCCTTCTGCCTCTACCCTCGTAGGCTTCCTGTTCTGCTCTCCTCCTTCCTCCTCACAGTTCTCCTCTACTCTGTGATTTCAGAGAGAATATCTGGATTTTGCTAGTAACTAGGTCCTTATTCCTTCCATGACTAAGTCAACAACAAAACGTTTATTCTTACCAATAGTTCTTGACCATCCTCTAGAGTGTAAAAATTACCAGTCTAGTGGGCCATTGAAAAGAACATAGCCCCTGCACCGAAACATTTATGTTATTTGCTCTCTACCGCTCTAGTGCAAATGAATGCAGAAGGGAAGGGATGTGATGCTGACCTCATTGGTATTTTAAATCTGCCCATGGCTCATTTTGATTCCAATAAGTCAAACAAAGCCAATTTGGGAGTGGGGATTCATTGTGAATGTTCAGTTCTGGAGGTGAATGAGTCTGCAGCTCTGCATGCAGTACTTGCACTGGACAGCCTAGATCTGATGGATGTGCAACAAGCAAGTACAGGAAGGGCTTCTCTTGCACTAACGCGAGCAGTTCCATCCATGCTGCTGGACACTGGGTTGCAAGTGTTCAGAAGCCTAAAAGATCTGTTTTGGGTATCTTGTAAGAGGGTTGAAGGCCATCCATGATTGCAAATAGATGTATTTACATTAAAGTAGAAAGAGAATGTACATAGAGTTGATAATTGTTCGCATTATTCCATCTGCAAAACAACAATTACTGGCAGACTTGAGTTCACTGCAAGTGAAAACAAAAAGCCTGAGGTACTCACAGAGCCATTAAATACAAGGGAAGGTTTAGGCTTTGACCTGTGACAGTCGTTTGCCTCCTTTGAGTGCACCTCTAAGTTGAGCTAAATCAAACTGAAAGTAATCATGGACTCAACGGCACGTCTCTGTGGGCAGCAGGCTGCCAAAGGGGGAGAGGGAGCAGTTCGTGTACCTTAAAAAGAAAGTATTTCTTTCACTGGTTCCTGATTAAAAAGGATGTGAGCCACCAAGCTATGTGGGCGAACTGTGGGTGATGACAGTCTTTGGGGGTTTTCACCCCATGAGCGATGACAGCCTTTGGCAGTTTTCACCCTTTTGATATAGAAGGTGAGGATCCAAGCTGTGGAAAGGATACCATTTAGATCGGATTGTTTATGAGTGAACGATGTTGCTGAACTAACCGATAAATAGTGATTCTGGAGTAAGAGTCTGCAGGGAAAGAAATGTCCAATCCTTCCTCTGATAAATGTCACTCCAGTAGTATTGCTTTTGTGTCCTATTTCTGGAAGTAGAACTCAGGTTTGTAGGTTAAAGAAAGGTTTGGAAGGAAATTGAGAGTCACAGAGTTGGGATCTATATTCTCTGACATGACAGATCACACCCAATCAGCTTGACTACTGTCACATCAGAAAATCAAGCTTAAGATGCCTGTTCTGTTCCTTTTCATTAATACCTGGCATAAGGACCTTCCTGAGACCAGTTATTCAGGGAGCAAATAGAAATGTCTGAAGGAGAGGGAGGGAGGGAGTAATACAGCAGTCATGGTGAAATTGCCGGTAACCAAATTTTGGATAATAAGGATTTTGACTAATTTTGGATAATAAGGATTTTTTTTAATTATTATATTACATTGTGCCCATATGCATTTCTGGGCACCTCACGTGCACATGTGAACTCTCTCCTTTGCTGCGCATCTTTTGAAGCAACACATCTAGCATGTAGCTAGCACATCTGGCATTCAGTCTCTCCTCCATCAGATGCCCTTATCCTCCCGGCAGTGATTTCCCATGATAAAGGCTTCATGGCTCACCTCCCTCGAGTAACAGAAATGTAGCGAGGGTCTCGTCTGAGGTATTTAACAAGGGCTCAATACTTCTGGGGAAGGAGGGGTGCTCATACGAAGCTGTAATGACTAGCTGTCAGGGAGATGCATGGTGTCCTTTCAGCAACTGAACACAAACAGATGAGGGTGATGGTGTTATTTCTCCAGTCCCTTAATTAGAGCTATGTGATAGCAGAGGCACAAATGGAGATGTTTTCCATCATCTCTTGTGAGGACGGAGGTAGAGCCGAGAAGCTGGTTTGCTTTTGTTAGCCCCAGGCATCTTTTGCACTGTGATATGTGTTCACCTCCTCATTTTTATCACTCTACCTTTAGCTGTTTGTTTATTCTTTTGTTTTTCCCTACATTCCTTTCCCCTTCCTTACCACCTTCAGATTCCTAACAGGAACATAGTTGCCTTTTTAAATAACTGGAACCTCCTATTTTTCCATAGCAGACTTCCCTAATCCAATTGTTCAGAACTGCAGTAAACTTTAAAGACTACCTGAAGGGTTGTTATGTGTAGGTAGCTCCGTGCTGCAAAAAAAGGAAACTGAGACACAGTTAAAGTTAGCGAATATTTCTAAGAAGCTGGAAACAGAGCTCGCAAATTGTATTCCCAGCTCTGGACTCTCACCTGTAGGTACTGAGTAGGTAAGTGAGCTCTTTTGCTCCATGTCATGTACAACAATGCACAAGCACAACTGGGATGCAGTAAACGGAGATCTGGGGCTTTAGAAAATATACTTGTATCAAAGGTGCTCTACAGAAGGCAAGAAGAATAGCTTTCTTTCTAGCCCAAATGTGAAGAAATCTAAAAACGGGGGAAATATGTACCATTTCAAGTTCCCATGGGAGGAAAAGAGACGCCAACTTCCCTTCATTTATATCTCTGTCCCTCACGACCTTTTCCTCAGACCTAGTTTGTCACAGCATCAGCTGCATCTCTTTCCCCACACACAGCTTCAAAACAGAAGATCCTTTTAGCTGGTTGCACCAGGGGAGCTTGGGGGGAGTCTCAGACCTTGCCCCCCACAACATCTCCTCTGGGAAGTCCAAGGAAATGTGAAGTCCCTTGCGCTAAATTCAGAGGTTTTGGCAGGTAGACAGCAACAACAGGAGGTGGAAACAGACAGCTGCGCAGGGGAGGAAATGGTGATATAAATACATGTTTAATTGCAGTTTAATTGCAATTACTTACTAGGCAAAGTTTATTTAAATGCAGTGTAATTAGAGTGAGACCTTGATTTAATCACAGTCTTATCAGATACGGTTACTACTATTTTCCTTTGCTTCCTCCACCTCCTCTTACTTTCCCTCTCCTGAAGTTGCCCAAGGAAATTAAAAGCCATGACTTGAAGTAAGCAGAAGGTATCCATCTTGGAAAGTTTTCAGTTTGCTGAAATTTCAGTTGCCAGGTGGCTACCGGCCCAGAATTTTCTCCCTGGAAATTGTGAAACCCCCACTCTGTCCTGGCAAGCCGTTATTCTTCCTTAGCAGCTAATGATAATGGATCCTCATTAGCTGGGAATGACTTATCATGAACATAATTCATCACTGATGGCAGACCTCATAACCCATCTGCTCACAATGAGTAAATTATATAGCCCAGTCAGACGAGATGGATTGTTCTTTCTGATCTACCTTTGGAGTGTCTCACATCCTGTTCCAATCAGAACATACTTTGTCTTCGCTCCATGATCTAGGTGAGCATGAGGAGAGACATTTGGGCAAAACCTCTTGAGCTGCTGACCCCTGTTCTCATTATTCACCATTTTCCCTCTTCCGCTGCTGCTTCTTCCTGTGCTCCTTGCCATCCGTCTGGGCATGGCAGTAGCTTACTTCTTTAGGAGACAGGCACTAACATCAGACATCTCCTGTGCACCTATTGATAGGCTTGCTCCTGCATGAAAACTTTCCACACTCTAATTTTCATAGCACATGGCTCTTTCATGGATGTTACATGTTTAAACACTATTACGTACTCCCAACCAGAAGAGGAAAGAGGAAGGATAGATTCTTTACTCTCCAGGTGAAATCTGGTTCCCCTCCGAAGTCCATAAGCTGTTAGCAGTGAAAGTATCATTTGCTCCTTCCATGTCAGTACCAGTTAATTCATGTTGCCTTACTTTGCATCTGTCTCAGCAGCTCTAAACAAGGGAAAGAGTTAAATCTATCCATAAAACTGTAAAGCTGTTCCTTAATTAATGCATATTTTATTCTACCATTGAACCATACTGGCCCTGCCTGAAGGAAAATTATGAACTGCTGGGGTCTTTGCTCAGGGAACCAAAACCAGAAACATGGAAGCTTTTCCCTCCCTCCTTTTCTGTCATAGTTTCCTACGCTTTCTCTTTTTTTCTTTTTCTTTCTTCCCCCCCGCCCCGCCTCCTTTCTTTCAGATGCTCCTGACATTTTAACAGACTCAGATCACTTCCAGGTGACCTGACCATCTTTTGTACTGTTCTTGTGACAATTCATCTGGATGAGAAAAAAGTAGGGAGAAAAAAAGCAAGAAGAGGTCTTAGTTTTTACTGTCCTTCCTCTCCTGGCCCTGAGAACATGTCCCTCTCCATGTCATTCAGACTGGTGCTCTTGGTGGGGAGGAGATCTCTCCCCATCACAGGCTTTTGAAGAGCTGAGGTCATTGAGTCCTTCATACCCCTATGAAGTGGGTGAATAGGCTGTGAAGCCTTTTTAACCTGTTGTGCTGGCCCTTGCAGATCACAATAAATCACACAGAGCCAAATGGATTCTTCCCCCGCTTTAATATTTATTTGGCAGTGAATTTTTAATAGGGAGGGACTTTCACTTGTCATCCTGAGAATGCCAAGTGGGCAAAAGAAGGGAAGGGACAAACTTAGAGGGATGGATGCAAAGTGTTGGGGGAGGGAAGAGAAAAAAGATGGGAGAAGGAGGAAAAGGGAGTGGGAAAGGGCAAGGGGGAGGAGAACAGGGAGGCGATAGTCACTGCAGCATCTTTGTTTGAAGATGAGTTTCTTGGATAACAGCAGCTTAGTGCAGCTCACCGCCCTCACAGCAGTGAACAGTTCACACACAGCAGGGAAGCAAATAAGCCTGGGAGAGTCTTTGACCCAAAGGCACTTGTACCCTTCCAGAATTCATTTCTCACACCTAGGCTTTCCATCAAAACAAATAAATTAATTGGTGATTTGTGAGCCTAATTTGGCAACCCCCCCCCCCCCCGAAACTATGGTTGTGGTCCAAAATCCGTAATTACATTCTGGTGCTGTGTGTGACTGAGAGAAAGGGATAAGGAGTCACTACAGAGAGACTGATAAAGAGGTGGTGTGGAGAAATACAGCAAATGCTTCAGATAGATGGCAAGCATTAGATGGAGTGGATATATAGTTAAAATTAAAGAGATGGATACTATGAGTACACATGGGAAGATACCTTGAACAGACATACTGTGAATAGATGTTGCAGGAAGAGGGATATTGTTAGATAGACAGACACTGTGGGAAAAATGGGTAAGGCAACAAGTAATACTGCAGCTAGGCACATAAAGATTGATTCTGTTGATAAATAAATTCTATCAATAAATACTACAGAAAGATATTTCAGTAGCCTGCCATCTATGAATATTTGACGCACACATCTAAGAAACTGTATAGCACCTCATCCAAAATAAACGTAACCAAGCAGCTACTAGATATGTGTGCGATCATAGTGTTTAAACATTTAAGAGATGTAGCAGCTGCAACAAAAACAGCAATTTATCACCTGATTCAAAGCTCATTTTACCCTGATGGACACATCATTGATGGCCTGGCAACAGCATGGTGGAAAAGGCCAGGCCAGCAGGTAGACAATTAAGTGCTGAAGCAACATTGGATAAGTAAATGGGAAAATACAGTGTTTGGATTTCAGAATTGGAAATAGGCCACAATCTGTGTATGAGCTTCTGATCTTGCATCGAGGCTTACCAAGGGATGACACGTTTCAAAATAATTTCTACCACTATGTTATACTGGCCCAGGCCTGACCTCGTGGGCTTGTCTGTCCCGTGCTGCTGTGCTACCCCCACAACCCCCCGTAGGGAGCTCCATTCCCAGCTCTTGACCTCAGTGAGCAGCCGAAAGTCCTGCTACTGAGTGTCCTGGCAGCAGTGCAGAACCCCTGTTCTCCTGTAACAGGCTTTGGGCAAGAGTTCTCGTCTATGGACACCTATTCCTGCTGAGGCTGTCAGGCTTATTCCTACGCCTGGCAGATGCTGCCCAAATAGAGAGCCTTTCCAGGGAGGCAGACCCTGTTGTGGTTCCTGTGGTCAGCAGTCCTGAGGACTGCTAGAGACCAGGGCATCTGAGGAGGGAATGTACTTCTGTTCTTCACATCTTTCCACCCTCACTGTGTCTGTTCTGTCTTACCCCAGACCTCTCTTGAGTCTCACAGAGGGCCCACTTCCTCGCTGTGGTCTGGACTGAGATTTTCAGTATTCCCACTGGATGGACTTCTGTACCAGCTATTGTTTTGTTCACCTCCATAACCTCGTTTCTACCCTGTGCTTTGGCAGGATCTCTCCTTTTGTTGCCTGCTCAGCCCCATGTCAGGGATGCTCATTTGGGGGCTATCGGTCTCTACTTAGCATCTGTTATCACAGTGCCCTTGCAGCAGACAAGTGCCTTCTTGCGGCACTGTTAGGCGTCCTCCAGGCTACTGCTACTGCTGCTTGTTCAGCGCAGTCAGCCTGTGCTCTGAACCCTCTGAGAGTTTACGATGCACCTCAAAGTCAATCTGGCATACGCCAGAGTTGGTTTGCTCAGTTCATTTTCTCTGTGACCTGAACATGCCCGGTATGCAGGTCCACAGCAATGGAAAGACAAGCACATTAACCTCAGCTCTTCTACAGCACATCCTCCCCACTACAATTAATGCTTTAAAACATTCCTTACCACAAACTGTTGGATTTCCATTCTTGTTATCGCAGGTATTATATTAGGTATATGTTTTATAAATCATTTGATCTAATGCACACTCGTAAAGTCTCACAGAAAGATCTCCACAAACTGGCCTTTAGTTTGCTATTAGGCCCCTTCAGGACCCAAATACTAGTTTGTGGGGAGAAGAGGAGATTATATATATATTTAATGGCTTCAAAAACCAAATGAAATTTGAAATTAGCATTGAACTCTACTATCCATTTCTAGAAATGATGCATAATGTTATCGTGAGAGAATCAAGTGCTTTTACATGGTAGGGGTCAATTGAGTCTTGTTCAGGAAGTTGCCCAAGGGCTCTTGGGTACGACACACTGGGAAAGTGATTAAAACCCTGTCAGATTAAGTGAGAATAGTATTTTTGGTTTTCCCCTTCCCCCTTCATTTCAGTCTTTCCTAGGAGCCAGTTTCTATCTCCGAGGATGTATCTTGTAATAATAATTGCTTGTTATCAGTAGATATTTTCCAGTACAGCAAAGATATCTAAATCCAAAGTCTCCAACTGAGGAAATTGATAGGTCTGAGTTTAAGGAGCGCTAGGTTAATTCATCTCAGAGGAGACCCTCTGGAAGAAGTGAAATGTTAGGCATTTCCTGACCATAGGGAGTAGTGTGGGAGAAGGGTATGCCAAGCTTCCGAGAGGGCAGACCTCGAAAGAAGCAAGGGAATAGACAGCTCAGGAAATTTTCTTCTTCCTTGATTGTCTCCCCACGGACTTCTCTTGCATTGGAGATGTCTAGAACAGCACGAGAAGGTGGAAGGAAGCATCTGTCTGAAGTTAGAGCTGTTGGTTTCTGGTACCTAGCTTTGTTCCCCTGTCATCACAGATCTTTGGACATGTAATTTACCCATTTTGCTTAATGAATTCACCCTTAGCAGCTTAGGTTAATACGCCCCTAATTGTGTGAGTGTATTCAGTCTGGGCTTTTTTCCTCCTAAACTCATAGGAGACGGTTACAGTAAATACGTGTGTATTACAGAAAGGCAACCAGCAGGACCTGCGCCATCTTTCACCAAGACCTGTCTCTAGGAGCATGGCTGGAAAAGGCTGCCTGCGGGATGCCCTGGGTCAGTGTATACAGCCTCTCTGACCTTGCCCTGCCACTTCCCAAGCCCCAGGCTTTCCCAGAACTACGCAAGCAGGCACCGCTCCTCCAGCAATGCCTGCAATTTGCACCATGCCTTGCCATAGTGCCCATCCATGGAGTAAGTGTGTAAAGCTGACGTGAGAAGTGCCATAGGCTCTCACTGCCGTTGTAATTATGATCAAATGATTGTCATTGCACAGCAGTCCTTACTCACTAGCAAACTAATACTCTATGATAAAGAATTAAGGATCTAGGCCTTGTACTTTTGCCAAGTTTTGACACAGGGCATATTTCTTATATCTTACATTCCTTAAAATTGTTCCACTGACTATTCATTGAATTTGGAATTCTTTGCTTCCTGTTCCAAAAATGACAAGATTTAAAGCGGTGTTGTTTCCAGCCTCAGAAATGGCTGCAAAATTAGTGGTGAAGGATGCTGTTCAGGAGTTGAGCTGCTCAGCTGGCATATGCCAGTGCAGCTCCATGCACATCAGCAGATCTTTTCCTGATAAATCATCAGACTGCTTGCCTTGCTCTCAGAAAGCAGTATGGGGTGTTTCAGGCTGCAAAGCTTGTATGTAAAGTAAATGCATTGTTATTTAAAAGTGATTCATATTGTTGGGAAGCCCAGAAAGGTAAGCTGATTGGTGGGTAAGCAATGGAGTGTAATAGCCCTGAGAAAACTGCTGTGTAATAACAGCTTTGATTCCTTGCAGGATAAAACTGTATAATGTTGCCATCCTTCCTGTACCTTTCATGTGGACAGCACTTCGTATACGCTAAGTGTATTACTTTGTCATCTGGACTGATGTCTGGTCTGATACTCCTGGGCTTTGCTAGTCTGCTTGTGAGAAGTATAAAGTTTTCAGACAAAGTTTTAGGCTTAAGGTAACATCTAAATTATAGATTTCTAAAATCGCCTCGGCAGTGTTTCTTGATAGGCTGCTTTTTGAGCTAAGCTGATAACCCATCTTGCCTCAGAGATGCTTTTTTTCCTCCTTGGTACTGAATTACCTGTGTCATGCACCATTAAATCTGACACAGTTTATCTGCAGGTTGGCTGTGCAGAAAAGGAGAAAGTCCAGCGTAAGCCTGGCAAACTCAGGCTAAAGTCAGCGGCAGTCTGACTTGGCTGCACCGGCTCTGCCATCCTGTTATCTCCACCACTGGGAGGGCCTGGGTTCTGCAGCAGCATACACTGTTTTGTTTAAGGGGTTGTGTGTTACCGACACTACAAATGTTATCCTGGGTGTACCCATGTAAAGGTGGTCCAGCAAAAAGGTCTGTAGAGAAAATGGTGTCATCGTGATTTGATGGAGAAGAGGGTAGGAGAAAAGAGACTCTTGCAGTTCAGAGCAGTCAGGAACCCCCCATATGCATTCATGAGTATAACCTTTCCAAATGCAGCCCCCCTGTAAAGTGTGTATTTATATTCTAGCACTTGGGCTTGTGCTGTTTGTACTGGCAAATATAATTTTTGTGGGCTTTTTCAATGCCTTGGGGGACAATTCATGAGCCAGAAGAACTCACGATCTGGTCTTTTCCTGGTGTTTCAGTTCCTGGAATACAGAACCCACCACGAGAAGAGCAGATGTCGCTTTATTTTGGTGCAATAAGCAGCTTCCTGAAGCAAAGAGACAAAATGAGGAGCTAGGAAAACATAAATACAAAGGCAAATGCCAGGAGATACAAGATTTCCTGACTAATGAGGTTTTTGCGTCCAGCGGAACCAGCTTGCACAGGTCCTCAGCCTTTCTTTCCCCAAGCTGGCTGGCTGGCTTTTTCTGCCAGACAGGCTAGCTGGACAGCTTAAAATCAGAGGCCAGACTGGGTACAGAAAATCTGGCAGCTCGCGACGGTTTCTTTCCCATCTGAATAATCTCCCCTTCACTTTTATGCCTTCAGTTGTTTTCAGTACTGCAAGAATTACAACATTTCTCTTTGAAATATGACCTGGCAGCTAATCCTTGGTATTACTGAGCTCCTCTCTCTCCTCCTGATGACAGCAGGAGTCCTGCATCCTCATCATTCCTCCAGCTAAACTCTACATTCCTGTCTGGCAGAATCATGAACACCCACTTCTTTCCCTAATGGATGTGGAAACTTGCTATTTTCTTCTGGCTCTGCCACCATGCCATATGCTTACCATCCATGTAGAGTGATGGAGCCTTCCGTGTCCACGTTATTCAGGAATCGGGGCAAAGAGAGAAAAGCAGTTTGCCCAAAGTGACTGCAAGCCCACCGACTATAGAACCCATATCTTTCAAACAGGAGTGTTTTAACCTCATGATTCAATTTTCCCTTGATGCACAGTCTGACATACCTTTTCAGTCACTCTGCACACAAGAACTGACCTTTTATCTTTTTTTAGTTATAAATCTGAGGGTGGTGTTAAATGCTCACGGTGGTTCTCTATGAAGTGATGGTTTCACTGCACTGCAAGCTGTGCTCTAATTTGCCCCATCAATCCAAATACATATCTTATTTTGATTAAACAAATACTTTTGTCAGTTTATGTTGCTTCAGGTTTCACTCAGAATATGCTTGCTTCCGTGATGTGTTAGTATTCTTCTAAGAATTTTAGTGGGAATTTATATATGCATATATAAATATATACACACATCTTGACATACAGAAAAAGTAAGAAAATGTAATTGCAACTTTTAGGTAAAAGACATAGAACATTTTGGCAGGCATTTGAAAATTGATTTTTATAAAATATTCAGGAAATACTCATGTTAACAGAGATTTTAAAAATCGTTCCCTGCTGGGAATTGATAGATGCTACAAGTTACAAATGAAAACAGCATCTCACTGTTATACAGGTGAAACATTATTAAATACCTACAACAGGAACACAGAAAAGTATTAGGAAATCTACTGAACAACAAACAGCAATGGCAACTTTTATATATGCTTCACTATGTTCTTTTTGCAAGGTGATGCTGTCTCCTTAGAGCAAATGGTTCTTGTTTTTTTTCCTCTTTCCTCTGTTTACTGGGAGTCATATGTTCCTGGCTGGTAGGTCCTTCTGGCACAAAGAATCCCTTTAAAACCTGTTTGAGTTCTGAGGTAGGATAAAGGTGGTATTTCATGTTTGTGTCAGCCCTCCATGCCTATCGTTTTTCTTGTGTGCTAAACCACTGAAATTCATCCTTGCAATTCCTGACAGACAAATTTTAGGAGGCAGGGAGAGCATAATGAAATATTTGCTATTCTTCATGAAACATCTGGCAGGGCTTTGGCAAGATCAAGGAATTAGCAAGAGTTGCCACTTATGTGCTGTAGCTGACATTTTTTGTTGTCCTTAATGGAGTCCAAAGCATATGCAAATCAGCTGCATAATGAGTGAGGTTAAGCAAGGTTTTGGATTTGGTTCCATATGGTGTTAAAAACATAATTGATCAGAATGTTTTGAAATATATTGAACATGAGTGTTCAGATTTGTTTTATCTGAATCTCATTATGTCTGAGAAAAGATTTAGGATGAGGGCAGAGGCTAAAGTTTTAACCTGGATCTATTATCGGTTATCTATGATCACACATACTTCATCAGATGTTTCTGCTATAAACCCCACTTCAATTTGCTTTAAAGGCAAGATAGATTTCTTTGACCTTGCCTTCTCTGCCTTTTATTCTTATAGGTACACACACAAAGATTCTCTCTCTCTCTTTCCTAATTATGATATCAACTAAACGCACTTCTTCTCCACAGGAAAGGATAAGAGAACAAAAGTTATGTATTAGTCTCAGAACTTGTTGCACTACAGGAAGTTTCTCGGATCAGTTATGATGAACATCCCTAGAATGAGATGTATAACTTTTAGGGGGATTACGATTTTGCAGATTTGTGTTGGATTAGTTTCAAGAAATCTGTGATAACATAGGACCTCATAGAGATGAAGTTGCTTTGAGAGCTGGCCACGTTGACTAATGTCTGTCAGCTGGAATCTTTAAGGCATCAGTGCTTTGCCGTCATGTTGGCCTTAAATTAATTGTTTTCAGTATGCTCCAGAAACTGTTTTCTGTGACTCTTAAGTTGAGATTTGCCTGAAGGCTTTCCTTAAAAGCAGAATCCAGTGGTAAAACATCTGTTGAACCCCCCAACATGATGCCATACCTTCTCCCCTCTCTGGATACTCGAGAACCAGAATCATTCTTTTTACCAGAGCTCAGTACTTTTAGTCCCGATCATTGTTTACCTGTTTGAAGACACATGATTGTGAAAGAAAAGAGAGCTATGCAGAAGGGTTTCTAAAACAGTCATTCCCTACTTTAAAAGGTACAAGAATGTGTCAGGTTCTTGTGGAACAGGAATATGTCCACATTTCCCTACTGAGAATCCAAGATCTTAACTTTGCCTAAACAGTCTTGCTTTTAGCTTCTAATTTAAGCCGTTGACAACACTTCATGTTTTAGCCAACCATTTCTGCCTGCCTGTTGACCATCCTAATATATCTCAAGTCCTACCCAGATGGTCTAAGTCCTGCTTCAGGTGACCTGCTGCTTTTTCAACACTCACCTGAAGACTCAAGACAAAGAACTGGTTTGCCCTGGTCAGTAGCCAGCTCTTTCCCTGAGGTTGCTTCCATTTGAATGCAATAGCATCAAGGTTCAGTGATCATCTATCGTTATCTCTGATAGCTGTAGGAGGATCTCCTGAGACGTTCTATGTCTTGTAATGAAAATTGTGCTCTGAATACAGAGCAAAGCATGTAATTGTGTGGATATGTAGGTGTGTGGGTGTCTGAGTGTATACATCTGTATGTGTAACTTAGTTATCTATCTGTAAGGAAAGATAGGTAAGGGATGGTGATCTACTTGGTGTGTTTGTATAGACAAATTTACATATATGCACACACATATACTCATATGGCATAGATAGATTCTCTGAAACATCAGAGTGGTTATCGGCCAAAAATAGATTTTCATGAAGAAAAGCTAGCAACCAAGAGGTTGCTTTCTTCTCCGAGGGGTGCAGTGGTTGGAATTTAGTCATTTACAGCAGTTATTAATTCAGTCCAGTAGTCAGATGTCTGTCTGTCATCTGGTGTGCAAGCAAATATTTGCATGCATAGTTATCTGACCCAAAAAATACCCTGTACATAAAACAGATATGTAACTAAAACACAGTCTAGACATGTCTTGGCCATCTTAAAACATTTTGCTTTCAAAACCCCAAATCCTTTAAGTCTCTCAGAGAGAACTAAGGGATATATACATATGGAACTTGGACTTTTGAAATTAAATATATAGAACCAATTACAAAACTTGGATGAAGTCAGTGGAATTATGTGAAACAGCACCAAGGGAAACAAGAACCCAGGAGAACCTGCATGCCTTTACATTATTTATCCTCAACAGTACAAATTTTCAGCATCTAAGCCAAAATCTTTCCCCATTTCTTTCCCCCTCTACGGTGCCAATGTCTCAATTACTGGAAGCACCCTAAAGCAATTACAAGGATTCCAATAATCTTCTTGTGTTACTGTGGCTGGACTGCTAAGTATCATCAATAACCTGATTATCATTTTGAGAAGAAATTGCTTGAGGTAGAGACACTGTGAGAAAAGCTCCCAAACACTTTCAAAATCATATTTTCAGCAACTCTTACATTATTCAGTGTCCTAATGAGTTCTGTTAGTCTTAGTAAATACCTTTCCATACAGAGGGACTTGACTGCTCATATTTCTCAGGAAGCTTAAACTATAGAAAGCCAAAATGTTATCTGGTTTGGAAACATTCCTTTTTATTCTTAAACTCAGAGTAAAATCCAAGCCACTGACAGTGCTGCCTGGTGGATAGATGTTATCCCATCTATTTGATGTCACCCATCTTATATTTCTTGTGTTTATCTCCCATTTTTAATGAATGTAACAAGATCACAATGGATGAGATTTTAAACCATTTACTGTTAGTTGCTTCATTGGAACTGGCCATACATTTCTGTTCAGTGTAAGGCTGCAACATCCAGCCAAAGGTAGCAAAACATACCAATGAGGTGTCTCACAGGTACTCGTTGGATAGGAACCTCTAATTGATTTCAACAGCAAACATGAGTTGGGCTGCCTGAGTGCTGGTCCAAAGCTGATGCTATGTGATTTTGTTCCCTTAAATAAACACCAAGTTGTAGTGTAATATGGATCTAAAGAGCAAGACCAGGACTATGGTTCACAAGACACTCTAACGCAGGCTCAGTCTCCCAGCGGTGCGTGAATATATCATGTGCCTTCTTATAAAGGTCTTCAACTTGCTTAAAATCTGTGTTCCAGGGCTTGAGCTCTGGTGTCCAGGAGTCTGGCTCAAATCTCAGGAACATCGGGCTGTGCAGATATAGGCAGTCAGGACTCAAGTTGTCTTCAGGGATGTCTCGTGTTGCCATGGAGTTCCCTCAGTGCTGGATGCCAGTTTTAGGTGAATAAACTGTTCCATGCTTGTGCAGAGTGGCTGAACTCGTTTGGGGTGACTGAAATTTAGCAGCTTTGCACAGTATGTCTGTGGAGATACAGCCACAATTTGCCATGTTTATGCCCATGCTTAGGTTCATCTTTAACTAACTTCTCATCATATGCAAGTGGAAACTTTACTCAGTACCCTGATTTAGCTTTTCAGTGCTGATGGGGATGCAGCTGCTTTGTTCATGTCTGCCTTCCCAAGCAGCAGATTTATAGGGTTTTAGTGTTTCGTCCAAGCCAGGCACTGCACTGTGTGCAAGAGTGCATCATCACAAACCAAAGTGAATACAGAAGTTCACAAATCTCTCCTAAAGTACACACAGGAGGTTCTTTCATGTGCTGAAATGTAAATGTACTAAAGAAAAAAAAAGACAAAACCTAAGAACTGTTGAAGGGTGAGAGAAGGAAAACTAGTTATCTTCAGGGTCTGCACCAACTGTCATAACTCCATTTCGTGGCTGACTTGTATCTGTTCAAGTCAGTGGGTTTTATTAATGCTTGCAAGCCTACAGCTATAAGGATGCTAAAGACGCAATGTTAGCCCAGCACTGATATATAGATTGGTTCTCCATTAGGAAGAAATTAATGAGTGTTCATAAGTCTGAATCCACAGCCTTTGGCTTCTCACCAGCTTTTCCATCCTGCAAGTCTAAACACCAGCTCATGTGAATCTTAGTGGTTAGCATTAGAAACATGCCTGGATTTGACCTGAGATATCTGGAATCCAGAAATGTCATGTAATGTCAAGCTAGTACCCTCCAAATGGGAGAACAAAGCCCGCTTGTCCTCTTTACCAACTCACCTTTCACAGAAGGATCAAAGCTGTACCAGTGATGTGATGTAATTCAATTAAATGCAGTTCTTCATATTCATATAAAGCTTTTCCATTTCCCAACCATGTGTAATGAGATGTGTGTACTCAACATCTCATCTGCTCTTACAGCACTCATCAGCCATCTTCTCACCCATGAGCAGAAGGGAAACAGTCCTTCCTGAGAAGACTAAGAGAGCTTCTGCTAGATGCAAGTAAAATGCTGTCCAGGGCTAAACTGTTGCAAGCCTGAATGAACATTAGGGGACAGTATTGGCCAGGAGTCAGCCTGTTTCTTGCTCTTCATGCTCTCCTTTATTTACAAGTTGCCTTCCCTTCTCTCTAAATGATAAAGCCCCGCCTGCTCCTTACTTATCTAACTGGTGCACCAGACATCCATTTTTAATCTGGCCAAATCAATTATAAATATTACAGCCTACAATTACCCTGGGAACTCCTGAAAAACTAATTAGTACAAGTCTTAGCAATGAATTACACCTTTCTCTTGGCTATTTGCAGCAGGAAAAAAAACCCCAACAAAACAGCCTACACTCAAAACAAGACCAAACATCTCTCAGCCATAGCAAACAGAACTCAAGGCAGTGTTTAATTACGTTCATGTTGTTCGTGAAAGGATGGGCCACGGTGGGCTGAAAGCCAGGGCACCTGGCATTGCCTTGGGCTTAGCACGCATTTTCTCAGGAGATGTTGTAAGATGTAAAAGTCCTTGGCAAAGAGACTTTGGAAAGGGAAGTCTCGTGGGAGCCTACAAAGTTCATATCATTATTGTTTACTGTGTAGCAGCAAAGGAGCCGAACGCAGTAGTTCCTTAAGCTGGAGCCATCTTACATCAGTGCCTAGCTGATTCCCTCCCTTGGTGAGGTCAGGGACTAAATAGAGCCTTGTCTGGCTTTCCTCAGGCAGGAGGGGAAGCCAGGCTGCTGTCTGGGGAGCTCCTGAATTGAAGAGATCAAACTGGAAAGTCATTACAAGGTGTGCACCGCACCTCGTAGCAAGTGAATCAAGACGCTAAGGGCAGATTAAAGCCTTTCTTCATTGGCATCTTGTTGCTGTGGTGTATTTCTTACAGGTGTAATCACCTAAAAGCATCATAGTTGTTTCATTTATGTCCTAAAATACTACTTTATGAAGCTATTAAAGGCAGAATTGTACTCTGGGATAACTGCAAATGTGTCTGCTTAAGATTCATTTTAGATTCATTACAAGACTTCAGAAGCAGCGTTCCTGTAAAATACTTTTAATAAAACATATGGATTCCTCAAAAGCAAAACTGTGCAAGACCACACACCCTTTTCAATTCAGTGACATAGGTGGAATTTTAATGTCAAAAAAAAGAAGGGCGAAGCAATCCCAATTCACTGCAGAGAGGGCAGCATATGTTTAAAAGCTGCAGGACATTTTACGTTCCAGCCTGTATATAACTTCATACAATTGGTAAAACTTGGTTGGAAAAGAATGAGATTCCCCTTCTGTGGAGGTGGTAACTGTGCTCAGGGAACTTGCTGGGGTCTCCAATCCCCGCTTGAGTGGAGAAAAAGCGCACCCTTCTTTCAGGTGAATGCTGTAGTTGCTGAGAACTTGGCTTGTTTAGATCAGACATAAATCTTTTTTTTTTTTTCTGTTTTCTCACAGAGAAATGTCTGACATCTTGAAAAATTTCAAGAAAGCTATTTCCTGCCTTATTTAGTCTATGAACTATCTCAGAGATGTGCTTGGCTCCTTATACACAGCTATATCCCTGCATTGAGCAGCTTCCAAAGGATTGGGACATATCATGATGGAAAGAACGTTTAGGGAAAGGACAAAATAGGGTTACAGACAGGGTGATTATGCAGCTACTGGGATGTTATTTTTCACTGCAGAGAGAAGATGAAGACATGTTTGCTTGTTTGTTGATACATTCTTCCTTGGTAGTCATTGGTATGTCCATGACCCCAGTGGTTCAGACTTAGCTTTTTCCTCCTTTTTGTGCAAAGCATTTAACCACTCGCTTCCTAGATTCACTGTGGCAAAACTGCAGCAAATTTCACAAGAGCGAGAGGAGCAATATGAAAAAAAAAGTAAACGCTCCATTTCCTTCTTTAATGCACTGCAACTGCGAGGTCTGTCAAGTGAAGGTCTGGCAGCAGCCCTGAACAATACTCACAGATTCCCTAAGAGGGACAGTTGTCAATGCCTGTTCTTTCCAGCAGGAAAAAATAAAACACATTCTATTTTGAGCCAGTCAGTAGAATACACAGAGAGTGAGTGACCCGCCACACAAGCAAAATATGGGTGAAAAATCCCAAGAAATTACTTGGGACATCTCTAGTTTTTCTCCATGTCCTGGAAGTGTATGCACAGGTGAAGGAGTGCTATGTATGGAAGAGAGATCATCAGTCATCCCCACGTACAGCATGTAGCTGTAGCTTATCAACCACAACTATAGACTGTCCTTTGTTACGTGCAGTTCAGCAGGACAGCTGACTTGCGAGGTTTCTGTCTGGCCGTGACCTATCAGGTAGGCTGACTTAGAATGACGAGTTTGCAGGAAGCACGTGGAAGAAGTGTTTTTCAGTCATACCAGAAAGCTCCAGGTATGCTGACATGTAAGGAGGGACTGGGCTCCCTTCTCCATCTCTTCGTGTTAAGTCAGCAAAAGACCTGAGTTATTCTACAGAGTACCAAAGCTTGCTTGCTTTCCAAAACCAAGCAAACACACACACCCACATACAGAAGTTGAACTAATTAAGATCGAGTCATATCTCAATAAATATGCAAATTAAAAATCAAAACAAAGAAGTTCTATTTATCACATCATAAAGTTGCAAATCGCTGGTTTGGTTCCCATCGGCTGGAATAGATGAGGGCTACAAGGCTGTAGGTTTGGAATTAGTAGATCAACCAACATGTGTACATGTTTCATTGTGATAGCTGGGGGACTGTTGGCTGTAGATAAATTACTAGCCTTCCCTCCCCCTCTTCTGTACTGCGTTCACGTTCAGTGGTATTCGTAGACTATATTTGTCTTGGAGTTCTCTAATGTAATGTCATTGGTTTTCCTCATTGTTTACCTTCTGTAAGACAACATCATTATTCTTTGGTAAATCTGTTTCATGTCCCCTGGGGTTTTTCTCTTTTGGTTTTGGGTTTGTTTGTTTGTTTGTGGTTTGGGGTTTTTTTTTTTTTGGGGGGGGGGGGGCGGGGAATGCTTTTGCAGCTTTTAAAAATCAGATGAAAAATAAGAAACAAAAATACCGAGGCCCTGCCCCTGACAAAAAACCCCACAACTCTTTTTTGGAAAAGAAAGCAAGCCACACCTTCTGCAGTGGTATGCAATAGCCTAGATGTTGGCATTTCTGCTCATTACCATGTTTCACCATTTGCATTCTCTCCTAACGGAGCTGGTCTTTGCAATGTGAAGAAGCAGCATGTAATGACTTCGGAGCTTTGTTAGTGGGACTCCAGCTGGCTCCCTAACATGCTGTGTGCTGCCACCTCTCCTCTTTCGGAAGAGGACCTTCTGGTTTGAACTAGCCCATTTGTATTGCTTTGCTATGTGTTTTAAATCCTCCCGCAGCAGAAAGCAAATTATCGGGATGGAAAATTCCACATAGTAGAGAGATGTAGCTGGTTTGTAGAGTTTGGTAGTGTGATAAAGAGCCTTTCAACTTTTAAGTCACCAGTGTGATTACAGTCTGTGTCGGCAGCGAGAGGAAGTCGGTACCATCTATTTGCTGTTCGGTAGCTCGTTATGTGGTTTGTGGTGGTGGCATCAATCCAGTGGGTATCAGTCCAAATTGGAGAAACCACTACTAAGGTCAGTGCTAATTGGCTTGCTCGTTCACTGTCACAGCAAAGGAGCAAAGGGCAGAACAAACCAGGAAGAAAGACTTCTTTCCTGACTTCTAAGCGTGGTCTAGGCACATCCTCACATGTGGGGAACCTCTCTCTGCAGTATACCTACCCAAGTACTGAATTGTCACGGTCTTGGTGTTTTCTGTACTATGCATGTAAGCAACATGACAGCACCCATCTTGGAAGGCAGAGCTTTTGAAGTCCATTACAAAGGTTTTATGCATAAATACTTGCTTCCTAACAACTGCCCCTTCAGTCTTCAATGTAAGGAAATGGTGGTTTTGTGTGTTTTCTTTTTTCATTCTGTGATTGTCGGCTTCCAGATTTCCCTCCCATAGTAAAGTGCTGTTGTGCTAGAACTCATTTTCCTCTTTTCGTCAAAGATACAGTCCTAAAAACATTTAAGTTACCAAAAAGTTCAGAAGGTCCTCTGTTATTTGGTTTCCCAGCTTTGAGTAATAATAGGGATTTTTTTATCCTTTTGTTATCCTTTTAATGCAAATGTTTGACCTTAAGTTCCTAGATTGCAAACTGAATTGTTCCATCTGTAAAATATCAGTGAGTTGGGTGGCAGCTATGCTCTGTCCCAATGGCATTAGCAGCTCCTCCCAAACATAGAAGTGCAATATTGAAAGTAGATACGCTTTGGTTCTTTTTGATTGCAAAGCCGAAAGAGAAAAGCTTATAAATGAAAAATCTAGTTCCCCTGAGTTTAGTCAGCTTTGAGTGTTATCATGGGTACTTGGTATAATGGTAAGTCATACCATGCCTGCATATGAGAAAAAAAAAGAAAAAAAAAAGAAAAAGAACTAAAACCACTGGTCAGACTCAGTAGAGACCATTGTTTGTTGCTGTTTGTGCTGAGAGGATTGTCCTGGTTTGTTTGTTTTGTTTCATGTCACATACTCAATTTCAGTATGAGTTGTTCTTGACCCAGATTTCTGCACAGACTGAAGTGAAGCCAGGAACTGTAAAAGTGCATAATTATTCTTTTATTTATTTTTTAAGCTGTACAGCTCTATTAAGCTTTCAGAGAATACTTTATACCCAGCCTTTGAAGTAAACTAAGCCAGAGAAGAAGTGGGATGACACTGCTCGTTTCTGCTTGCAGAGCAGTCTGTATACAGTTAAGATCTGGAGTCTCAAAGTTAGGAAAATCTTAGGCCTTTTTTGGAGTGCAGAAGAGAGAAGGGATCAATACATCCAAAAGCAATACTTTACACCTTTGGTATGTTCTGAAACCTCAGATGCTGGCACTGCTGTGAAACAGCTGAGAGCTGGAAGATTATTCCGGTTACTGACATGTAAATGAGCAGACCACACATTAAAGCTGTGTATGCTCCATCTGCCAAGCCATTCATTCTTCCCAACTTGGGACAAATTAGAAACTCTGGCCCAGTGGTGGAAGATTATTATTCCTTTCCCAGTCCCCCAAAGCAATACATTCCCCTGCTTTGAGTCTGATTGAAAACACTGACCTGGAGGTGAAAAACACAGGATCTGTCCCTCTGATTCATCCAGACTGACCCAGGCAGCAGTGAAACCACAGGCTGCTTTCTGGTCTCGAAAAATTGCCCAGCTGCCCTCCTGGGCTAAGGGCCAAATGGGAACCGGGCGGCTAGATAGGAGGAAGAGCCTGTCCCCCAGAGCCACCTAGTCTAGTGGTTACAGTTCTGCCATAAATATTGCTTTAGGCTAACCTAATGCAATGTAAATTGAAAGTGGACATGTAAAGAAAGCCCCTGACCATTCTGTAAGTACATGGCAGGAGGCTAAGGTGGGGGAATCTGCCCTTCTGAGAGCTGGATGATGGAGCTGTGACATCCTTTTAGAGCCTTTCCTAAGCCATTCAGACTTGCCTCTGAATTTAGCCCTTCCTCAGGAAGATGTGCTGTCAAATCTTTTTCATGCTCCTTCAAAAGCACAAGCACTGCTGATGTTTCTGCTCCTGTTGGAGTCAGTGTGCTCGAAGATCCGAGAGCCCCCGTTTTTTGTTTGCGCTGCCTTTTGTTAGCAGTGCTCTGAGCTTGCACGTTACAGGAGGAAGAGATACCAAAGCACTTCAACTACCTGGATTAATTTGATCTTACACTAAATGTGGAACTACAGCCAGGTGGATGATGATTAAACCAGCAACCTTCTGGAAACAGAATACCTCCTGCTCTACTATATTTCAGCTTCTGTAACCTTGTAAGTGCCTCAAGGCACGAATGGTGTTGTCTGTATATAAGCACTCAGTTTCTGTATAAGCAATAGCAGTAATAGTGATAACAATAATAATGTGTTTCTCCTGTGAGGTAGGGAAGCATCACTCTTCATTTTACAGATGGCGAAACAGACACAAAGACATACAGGATCTTGCTTAGTGCCATCTCATGTCTTATTAGCAGAGCCAGGATTGAACGCAGGAAACACATTTCCCTGTTACTTGCTCTTCCCCCAAAGAACACACCCTCCTTTGATGACGGCCAGTCTCTCTTGTGATTTTTCTGCAGAAGCTGCAACAACAGCAACCTGGAGACTGATGATGAACCTCCTTGTGTGGAAGAAATCGATTATAATACTGACAGTTGCTCTGATGGCGAAGGGGACTTCTCAGAGCTAGACCAGGAGATCCAGGAGTGCCTCTCGTGGGCAGAAGGGGAGACAGAAGATGAGGAAGTGACCATGGGACAGACATGCAGCTCCAAGGCTCTCAGAGGGCTCTACATTTCCAGCCAGCCAGCATCCAGCAGTACGGCTCTCCCTCTGCGTTCAACAGCGCTTGGGGTGTACAGTGGGTTCGAGAGCAGCCCTGCGTGAACAAGGCTTTGACTTGCAGAGCAGTAAGCAAATGGGTTACTGCTCATGTTTGCCTGTTTGCCAGCTTTCAGCATCCCTCCCAGATGTGTCGCTCCAGTTCTGAATAGAAAATTGACTGTATGTTTGTGTAATTTGCATACATATATATATTGAGAATGACTCCTTTTGCTTCGTACACAAGGCAGAGCGAGGGGCCACTGGCCCTGATGGTACTATATGAGAACATCATCCATTCCTAAACATAATCTCCAGTTAACACGGCTGCCTCTAGTATGTGGTTTCATACAGATTGACCTGAGGAATGGTATTCTGAGGCCAAGGAACCAGAGATGATTCTCCTTTTCCTAGTTTAAGCTCTTTCTATGGGAAGCAGCCTTTGCCTGGAAGAGTGACAGTTACCGATGCCTTTGGCCAGAGCTCTCCATTGCCATTCATTTCTCTTGAGGTGTAGAGCATGTATCCGCTTTCTGCCTGATCAGAATTTTTACAGTGTGTTCAACAGGTTGGGCCAGGCTGTGCATGTGTCTGAGCTGGTCATACCTCAGCAACAGTGTGGGAGATGCAGTGTGCCATAGTAAGGAAAGCACCAGTGACAGCACAGAGCAGTCCTCTGGAAACCTGGGCTAAATTCCTCTCTTTGCTGCGCTGGAATGAACTAGTCCAGCGTAATCTTAGTTGAGTCACTTCATGCTTGAACTGATGGGCCTAAGTGTAGAATTTGTTTCACAGATGCTGTGAAGTTTTGGGTTTTTTCCTGTGAGACATCCTTCCAGCTAAGAGAGTACAGATAAAATAGTTCATCCTGGGGAACTAGAGCTACTGTTAGGAGTGAGAGGGATTTGGGGCATTTTGAGGAGAAAAACATGTTCTCCTGAGGTAGCCAGGGGTCCCCCAATATTCTGTCAATAGATTAGTGATGGTGACAATATCGAAAAGTGAATTTAGCCCGAGCATCAGTCCTGTGACTGATTATTCTTTGTTAGTTTTATTATGATGCCACTAAGGAAACATAGTTAATGGAACAGGACCTGATTGTGCCAGACAGTAATATAGTAGAAGACATTACTGGTAGGTTATATATAGGACATGTTCTACCAGTGACTCCCATAACAGAGTCAGAAAAGCTGATCCTTTGATCCCAAAATGGAGAAAAAACAGATTTCTCCTGAAATTGCCTGCAAACACAGATCCCAATTCCTGAAAACCCAACACAGACTGAGAACCCACGCGTGTGCTTGACGTCCCTAAAGCATGAAGCCCACACCACCACATCTCCCACCTCATATTGCCTGAACTTCTCCTGTGTCTAAGACTCTGCTGCTGCAAATGGGGAATTGCCCTGAACCCAAATGGTACTAATTGCACAATGCAAGAAGTTCCCAACTCTGTCACTACTTTATTAGGCTTGAGGACAAGGATGAATGTATAGTGTGTTGTAGCATTACAGCCTATAAGCTGCCATTACCAGTGATTATTATTATTAATATTGATGCGTGACTAAAAGCACCATGTCATCCTCTGATCTTTATGCTGTTTGTGGAAAGAATTCCTGGTGCAGAATGAGGTTTTCTCTGATGCATTTCTGAACACCTTTCTCCAGAGTATTTAGACGTATTTTCCAGCAGGAGCTTGCTCTTTGGAGAAAGAGCTTCTTCCTGTCCTGCTGGGTTTTCAGTATCCAGGTGTTTTAAAGTCTTCACCAGCACGTAAGAGTTCTCTGTGTCTCTAGCTCTCTCTTAATGGTGCTGCTCAAAAGGCAGGCAGCTTGGGTCCTTAGAAGCTGAGCTTCTTAGAACAAACTAATTCATTAGGTATGGTGTGTGTTCTCTACAGATGTCCTGTTCTGCTTGCTTTAGTGTGCAGCTTGTTGCACACAATACTGAATTTTCATAAAAGGTGGGCTCACAGGAATGGACACAAGAGGTAAAACAGGTGTTCCCATTACAATAGTTTGTATAACATTGCTTCAAAGCTTATTAATAAAAAATGATATATGTGTGTAGTTAAGTTCAAAATCCAACATTCGTATGCATGACAAAAAACTCACACCGTGCTAGGTCCGGACTGCAGCATACATGGGCCATGCTGTAGGATCTCCAGCATTCGGCACATCCCCAGGACACAGGGCAAAAAATACCGTTGTACATATATGTGTCTGTAGATGTGCATGTAAACATCCAGAGCTGCTTTTCTCTCCCTTGCTGCGTCTGTACCAATGCCCTGCCACAACAGTAACTGGGCAGTGCTTACCAGGGCTTGCGAATGGTACACCGTATTGCAAGGGGGAAAAAAAGTCTTCTTAAATCAGCATTTTTCTTAACGAGACACCAATATTTTGGCTATAAATACTATAGGCCTGTCTCGCCTTCTAGCTGTTTCATTCTGAATTTCTTAAGCGAGGGAGAATTCAGTTCAGTGGGAAAACTCTGCCCTAGTTGTGATTCCTTGAATCAATAGACTGCGGGAGAGTTGTCTTAATATAATAAAAGCAGAGATGTAGTTTCCATGCCATGTTTGAAGCCAGATGTATATGAGCAGTTCCACTGTTTCACAGATCCCTGTGCTAGGAGCTACAGGAGGTAGATTCGGGTGTTTCCAGTGTCTGGGATCCAAGTGCAGCAGCTGAGATGGGAGCAAAGTGACCATGCACATCAACCACACCTGCATAAATGCTGCTCTGCAATATGAACAGCCTGGCCAAGTCTTCTCCCTGGCAGCTTCCCATGTTTTTGCCAAACAACTTGTCAGCAAGTGGTGAGGATGCTGCAGAAGGCAATGGCCAGGCGAACCCCCCAACCCAAGGGTACCCAGCCTGCTGCCAAGAAGGTGGGAGCAGAGGAAGTACAGCAAGAGGGTTGGGTGACCGACCAGTTGGGAATGGCACCTGGAAAGTTCCAGCAGAAGCAGTTTTGTGGGCTGTCTCGTTTCTTCCAGGAACTTCTACGGGGAGTAGACACTCTTCTTCTTTTGACAGACCTCTAGAGGTCAGGAGAGGGCCTCCATTGTGCACCGCTCTCTCCATGCTATTAAAATTCTCCCTGAGTCATGGTAATTAAGCAGAACTAGGCTCTGCACAGAGGAACGGAAGTGCATTGACTTTAATAAAACAGAGTGTAAAACAACTTTAGATTAACTCCAGCCTTGTTTATTCTTGCACACTTGTAATTCTGGTTTGGTATTTCCCCAGTGAATGGAGCCGTTGTCCCCTGCGCTGAGGCAAGTCACCTCACTTCAGCCTGCTAAGTGCTGAGCAGCGAGGCCAGTGCCTTTTCTTGCTGTCGCTAGCTAATCCCTAAGAATTTGGAAACAGCCGATGGAGAAAGGGAGGGAGGAGAGGCAAGTCGCCCTGCTCCCTACCGTTGCCATTCCTCAAGAGTCAGCAAGGCTGTCAGGTTGAGACTCAAGCCAAATATTTCCATAATGGCCAGAAGAGACGGTGTCTTAGAGGCACTCGCGTAGTCCCCACTGCTAAAGCAGTTTTGGGCTCCTGCCAGGCACATTAACTTTTTTTACTGATGCCTTTTGTCTCACTGACTCTCTTAGCTGCTGTGAATAGCTGGGCTCTCCTTCCTCCCCCCCAATGTTTACATGACATGGGTAGAAGATGCAGCGCTGAGCAGCGCTCACACTGCACTCTCTGTCTCAGCCTCTCGCCGGCTCTCAGACCCGCCTGGCCACAATAGCCCTTTCCTATCGGAGACGATCCTAAGGATGCCTTGCCAGTACCTAGTGAAATACGTGTGTGTGTGTGTGTGTGTGTGTAAACCTCTGGGCTAAAAATAAATAATTAAACAATAAAAATAAAAAGAATCAAGTCAGCAAACTAAAGGAAGAACAAAATCTAATTAGTTTTATCTGCTGTTTGTTATGAGGCTGTCAGAGTGCTCTATCCCCTGGTTTTACAGCACTCTGGAAAATAACAGTGATAATAATAATAAACAACCGTGCACTGGGTTGTTTTTGAAGCAAGCAGGAAGCAGATTAAGGAGGGGGGAAGACAGCGGCCCCTCTCCTCCGCTGCTTTTCTCCTCCTGCCAAAAAGCAGAGATGCAGGTGATAGCACTATCTCCTGTCTTATCTGTCCTTGGACAAGATCCACGGCTTGTCCATCACTTAGAGACACAAAGCATGAGTGGGCGACTTTGGCAGCCAATTCAGGACACTCAGATTGTATTTCTTGCTCTGCCACAGATCTCTTACGTGCTCTTGGCCCAGTTGTTCATCCTAAGCTCCCAGCCTCAGTTCTGATGCGAGGTATGAACAAGGTTTTAATTCCTTATGGCAAATACAGTAAGGTGTGAATGAAAGTAGGTGTGTGTTTTGGGGGGGAGGAGAGGAAGAAATAGGGATGTAAAACTACCCAGATGTTTGCTTTATACTGATTCCAGCTGTTGCCAGTGGAGAAGGCAGCTGGAATTACTCTGTGGAGGAACGTGGTGGTAGTTGCCATCACTACTTTCCACTTCAGTGATGTGTGGTGATGGTGTTGGGCCATTACTCTCTAAGTCGTGCTGGGTAATTCTAAAAGTCTCTCCTTGCAGGTTGTTATCAGCCTGTCCTGTCCCATGGCCCGGTCCTCACAGAGTGGAAATTTTTACAGCTTTTTTAGAGAGAACAGGATTTAACCCTGTGTTTGGAAACTCTCGTATTGTTTTCCAGGAAGAGGGTTGGACACAAGGCTCCAGCTGGAGATAATATGCAAAAGCTTGGAGCACTAAAACCTCTGCACATGTAGTTGCATCAGGAAAAGATGAAGGAGAAGGCTAAAGAAAGAAGAAATAAATCAGAGGAGAGGAAGGAGGGGACTCAGTGCGGGGAGGGGGATGAAGAAAGCAGATGGGAATAGGAGTAGGGGGCACTTGGGAGAGACACAGGCAGAGAAATGGGAAAATTGTTCCTATTCGTGCATCCTCTTCCGTCCCCAGATAATGTGTCAGTATTAACGCTATCAAGAAACAATCCTCTCTACTGTAGAATAAATCTGCCACTGTATTCCCCACTCCATAAACGGCAGCCAAGTCTGTATCCTCAGCGCTGCATTGTGTGTTCAGCGCTGTGTTTTGTGAGTGCTTTTCACGATGGTTAAGCCTGTATCATTTCTGGCCTTAGGTTTCCTCTCCAGGGACTGACAGCCTCAGACAGGTTCTGGAAGATCCATGGCATATGATTGTTGATGCAGCAGTTTGTGGCCACTTTCCTCATCTTTGCTTTGCTTGGCTTCTTTTATTTCACTTCCAAAGAGTGAAAGGGAGAGAAATTAAGGAGGTGAACAGGAGGGAGTGAGAGAGAAAGGAGAAGGCAGAAAGAAGTGCCCTGCTATCAGTCTAACAAGATCTCCAGCAAGATGGTGAGGTGGCTATTTTGGCATCAGGGGCTTTTTAGCCTTCGATTAAGCTGCTTGTAGCTCATGCGGGGACCGGCAAGAGGGAAGGACAAATCTACCACTGAAAGCAATCATGCATTGGATGCCCTGACAATAACTCCAGTCCCAGTAAATTACCGTAGCCTTTGGCTAACTGAGCTCTGGGCACTGAGGGGCTGGCTCATCACCAGCTGATGTAATGGCAATCACAACCCTGTTTCTTGCCTCCTTGCTCCGAAACGCCTGACTGAAGGCTGTTCCTGAATGGTTTCCAGTGTGGGCACTGGCAGCTCACGCACAGATCTGCAAGGGTTTCCTGCCTTTGCCTCAGCATTTCCATAAAATGTTATTTAGTTTTTCTGTGCTTGTTTCCCCATCTATGAAGTGGGGATATTAATATTTATTTTTGGTGAAAGGGGTCACAGTGAGGCTTAAATCACCAGTATTTACAACACAATTTGATATCCTTAGAGAAGGCAAATAGGAGGGATTAACTGCTGCTTCCATCGTATATCTGCCATCGCTGAAATAAAATTACTGCCCATCACTGTGATCATTGCTAACCCCTTTCCAGGGGAAGTTGTGGCTCCTTTGGTCTCTGTGGAAGGTGGCACGGGTGGGCCAGGCAAATCCTTGAGGTGAAAGCATGGGCAGTGTCAACAAAAAGGCTTTGGATTTTTTGACAGTACAGTGGTCTTCCAAGAACCAGGCAGCGTGCTGGTTAGTGAGTTGGGAAAATGGGAAATTTAATAGAGGTGAAAACGAGACATTTGGGAGAACAGTGGAACAGTCTGGTAAACATCTGAACCGTCTCTGCCCAAGTGCTAGGAGTATAAGGGCTAAACAGGAAGAATATAAAGCCTTAGTGCCTATACCAAGCTATGAGTTAATCGGCTTCCCAGACGCACGGAAAAGAGAAAGTAAGAACAGCAGAAGAAGGATTAATTGGCTGTGAAACATCAGGGAATTGGTAGGTTGGGTCAAGGAAAGAGGAATCCACGCCCCAAGCACTGACTTATACATTGGAGCAGAGGTACAATGACAAGATCTCCTAAGGCAGGGAGAGGAATAGAAGAAAAGTGAAACGAATAGAAGAAAAGTGAAAAGAAGGTGTGCGAGGGCCTCATTAATGCCTTGAAATGAGAAAATAGTTGTTTCAAAAAGTTGCAGCAGCAGCAGCTGACTGGGAATGAGAACAGAATGATTACAAAGTATGTGTGGATGAAATCTGAAAGGTCCTGGCACAGAATGAGCTAGAGGTGGCTAGGAACACACAAGGGAAGAAAAAGAAATCCTATAAATACTCTAGAAGGATTGAAAGTGTGCACTATGTACCACAGAAGGAGAACACATGCAGAGGGTTGGAATCGTCATTGCCTTTTTAACGCCGCTTATCACCAAAACAGTTGCTACTAGATATATATATAACAGAAGTCATACTGATTTGGGGATGGGAATAGGCCAGAACAAAGGGGTGTAAATTAAAGAAACCGTACATCGAGTAGGTGAATTCAAACGGAGGAAATTCCCCTGCAGGTTGCCCAAGGAAAGCAGTCTGTGAACAGTAAGGAATGGACTTCAAGAGCTGCTCCTATATTGCGAGGGTTCTGCAGAGTAGAAGGGAAAAGAGTGTGTTTGCGAAGATGCAAAAAGGAAGAGGCAGGAGATTCACATCAGCCAGCTAAGCTGAGTGACTACAGAGAAACCTCAACAAATTATGAAACAAACAATTCATTAGCAGCTATAGGATAAGAAGGTGGTAAAAGACAATCAATATGGATTTGTCAAGCTGATCTAATTTCCTTCTTTTATTGGCTAATTGGCTTAGAGGATAAGGCAGAAGTAACATATGTCTTTGCTTTAGGAGAGCTTTCAGTACTTTCTGACATTACATTTTCATAAGGAACTAAAGAAATATACTTTATATTAAATCATTGTAAGGTAGGTGCACACTAGCTGAGAAATTACTCCAGAAAGCCAGGTTTCATCTCCACACGTTAGCCTTCTAGAGGTTAGGCATCTCGTCTAAATTAATCTGTACAGAGTAAATGTAGAGAGACAGACATCTCCAGAGGGTCTACATCACCTCCTAATATATGCGGAAAAGATCCTTTACTGAGAAATTTCCTTACCTCTTTAACTTCCGAGTGAAGCTAAACAACCAGCTCAGACAGACACCTAGCTTTAAACCCATCTCAAGAAGGAATCACACAGTCACCATTGCAGACCATTATTTTGCTTAAATAACTAGGACAATACCATGGAAAATCCATTTATTTTTTCAGAAAATCCAAAATCTTTTTGTTGAAACTCAGTTCCCTGTTCACACACCTCTATTTATGTCAACACACCTGCCACCCTCGCCTCCAGCTTCTCCTGCGTAGGGCTCCGCTTCAGAGCTCCCCCCATCCAGCTCTGCAACCCCATGCTCTGCTCTGCCAGTCTCACTCCTCCAGAGCCGAATGCACCAAATACCCGTGATCTGGGGGGGCTACATCCCAGATGAAACCGGGATCAGAGCTCACACTCCCACTGGCGGCTGGCACCCAGGTAGATGCCAAGAACCCTGGAGCAGGGAGCGCACACTGAAGCCACTATGCCAGATGGGCTGACTGCTCTCAGTTGTAAGAGCTGCTTTGTACTTTTTAGCTTTACTGATGCAGAGAGAACATTTTGAACTGTCTAAGCCTTATAACCTTGTATCATTGGCACACAAACAGCAGCAGCACTCTGTTGAACATAATAACAAGAGGGAAGGAGCTGTGGAATTAAATAAGAATTTAAATCTTAGGGTTCGCAGCTCAGAGCAAGAGGCTTTAGCTGTGTTATTTCCAGGAATTGGTTGAGTCATGTTTGAGAATAACAGATAAGATTAATTCCTTCGTGACTATGGCTGAATAAATTATTTGCCAATAATTTTATCTATGATTTGACCAGTTCTAGCTGCTTTTTCTAATGTGTATGATGCAGGAACATTAGCTGTATTCTGGATGTGGGTGCCCGGTATGCAGCTCCAGTCCTTGGCATCTAGCAGTGAATTTATTCCCCAAAGACAATTTTCGATGAGATTTACCCCAGAGCAACTGAATGCAGGATTTGATCTGTCATATTGAGAATGATTCATTTTTCACCTCATCAAGTAGGAAGAGAGGAGATTAGAAAGAGAGAGGGAAAGTTATTTCACTCTTCACAACAAACCCTTGTCTTCAAAGTCTGAGCTGCCACGGAGCCGTAAGCGGCTGCCCACCGAGGGACAGGACAAATGTTGCTTGGCAACTCCACGCCATTGATGGGAAGTGCTCGGCAGGCTGAGCATCGCAGAGGGACCGAGAAGGAGAGTGAGACAGTGGCACATCAGGATGCTCACTCCTGTCTGGCCCTGTTAGAAATGATACCACTCGTGCCCTGGTAATTGTTGTAGACGCCGGCCAACAAATTCTGTTCTGTTGGGTGGGAGAGTAATTGCAGGTCATAAATGGCGAAGTGTCCCCTGCCCACTCCCCAGGAACAAAGGGACATTGGATCTATTAATATCCTGAAGGTCACTGAATTCTTCCCAGTGTAGCTAGCTGTCAGCAAACCTTAAATGGCTCAGAGGCGCTGCTGCTTGGTTGAACACCTGCAGGCATCCGGACAAAGCCTATTGTCCTTTGCAGCATCGCACAGCTACCTTGCCACCTTGTCACAAGCATCAGTCCCTGGTGTGTTGTAGCCCTGGTCATCTGAGGATGCCAGAGAAACCAAGCCTGCAACAAAAAGTCGACTGTTAAAACTGACTGCAAGCCGAGTTTTCAGGCACAGTATTTCTTCATCAAGTTTTGTCATTATTGAAAGATTATAAATTAAATGAAATAAAATTGACCTCACAAAGCAAAGCCCTTGTGGCTTGTATGCTAGCACACTTTGCCAAATGCCTAGACATTTTCAGCAGCTAGCAGCTCCAGAATACACTCCTCTGTGCGTGCCTGCACAGAGAGCATGATTAGGATTATCAGGCCCAATACTGGCATGAGGATGAAGCGATACTTAGAAACCTTCACAGGGAGTTTAGCAGAAATGGGATTTGGGGGTGCAAAAGAATATTCTGTTTGAAGCTAGAAGTTCTGCTTCCCTCAGTATAATTCTGGGGAGAATAAAGTGATTATTTTTCGCTGACTTAATGCAGTATTAGACTGGCCCTTTCTTCTCAGTGAGCCCTAAAGTTTTGGAGCAAGAAGGGATGTTTGTACAGAGCTGGCTTTTCCTAAGTACCTGCAATTGCAACAATCCAAGAGTTTTGTTTATGGAAAGTGCCCACACTGTAGTAACGCTGCAGGTGTTGCCAAAGATGACTACATGCTTTTGAAAGTCCTGAACAACCTGTGTAGATAATACATGTGAAATATCCCCTGTTGCTCTGCATTAGAATTTTTGAGCAGCATACCATCTTGGGTGTTTTTAAGTCAAATAGGCTAACAGTTTCTACTGTGTATTAAAAATAGGATTTCTTCTTTTTCAAGCTGTTTTCTGCATCTTACCACCTGCAGGAATGTACCTCTTTTTGGAAGGGTGGCTTAAATATTTTTTTCTCCAGGTTATGGCTCTTCTACCCAAACACGATGTCTCCTCATTGCCTTGCTCCCTAAACACAAGCCTCAGTAGGTTGAGAACTTTAATCTAGGTGCGACTTCTTCTGGCCTTCAATTTTTTTGTGCCATTATGGAAATGCTGCAGAATCACAGGCTATTGCAGCTTGTGGCTGCATGTGGCACTGCCTTAAAAAAACCCATGAAAAATTTCAGCTTCTGACTACAACTAAATACACCACCTTTTGTCTTCCTTTTATGTAAATAAGTCAGAGTGTTTCATAAATTATTCTCCTATCTTTCTCTGTTGGTTTTTTTTTTAATTGAGACTTTGCCTTTGTAAACAGTTCTCCTTTTTTCACTGTCTTGTCTCTTACACTAATTGAAACAATTACATGTTGTTTCCTGAGGACAGTTTCTTCATCCTGTGACACACTCAGCCTTCTTCTGCTCTTTCTCACTCAGGTTTTGTGCTGCTCAAATTCCTCTCCCTTTTTCCAATTTTCCCCCTTCCTTCATAAAGATGCCCTGGGGAACAAAGACCCCAGCACCCATATCCCAGAAAAAGCCTTGGTTTGGTCTCCACCCAACCTTCTTGCAAAGACCACTTGCCTCATGGGCTGCAAGTGGGCATTTGGTCCTGCCTCAGCAGTGGAGACAAGGACTTCGTCACTGCACGGAGGGGAAGGATTAGAGAGAAGCATCTTTCTTAGGCTTTTGAGGACATCACACTTACCCTCTCTAGCCTTACCATCACACACGAATATGTATATATGTATATAGCTGAGTTACTCTATATATCTGTAGTCCTGACATCTCTGCTTGAATCTACCCAGGGAGCTGCCGCTCTCTATCCCAGTGCCTGCGATTGCCTACCTGCTGCCTTCTGCTGCTGATTCAGCTGGCTTTGGGTTTCAGGTTAACATCCTACGTGCAGTGCTCATTCAGAGACCAGCCAGAGGAAGCTGGGATTTAGATTTCTGTCATGTTTCCAGTTCCTTTGCTTTCCTACAGCTTTCACTCTTCTCCCCCAGAGGCATTTCTCCTGAAGCACCCGCTCACTCATGCTTTCCTTTTGCTGATGTTCACAGGCAGTGCAGAAATAAGTTGGCCAAGGAAACCCTCGCTACTGTTTGCCGGCTGGCCATGCCGACACCTCTGGGGGCAGGGGGCCATAACCAGGCCTGCTTCTGCACGGCAGGGTTATGATACCTTTTCAAAAAATAATTGCCTTTGATTAAAATATAAGGGTACCATCTTCTTTTTGTTGTTGTCATTAATGTGGGCTGCAGGCTATAGGCCTTTGAAGTGTTTCCTTTTGGCTCATATCTTTCTTTTTTTCCTCATTTTTCTCTTTTTTTTAAGTTTTATTTTAATTCTCTCAATTTTCTGCCCTTTCCAGCTCAGAGTGAGATTTGTTGATTTTCACATGCTTGCAAAAACCTGGCTGGCACACTCCAGCTACCTGGCAGCCTCTGGATGGGCAAACAGTCACAGGAGCAAGCTAACAGGCAGCACATCTCTCTCATGAGCTGCCTCGACCCCCGCTTGGCTGCTCCGTGGGGGAAGAGGAGGGAATTGTACAGTCACCCACCCCACCAGAATGGCTCGTCCCCTCTGCAGAAACACCACTCAGCAAGGCATGAATGAATACACTGCTGTGTTTAATTAAGGATATCCAGAACTATTTTGTTTGTGATCTCAGACCCTTACAGGTTGATGGACTCCTTTACATCAGCTAAACGTGAGGGCAGTATTTCGTTTCCCAGCCTATGAGTGGAATAACAGGACACCAGACTGAACCTTAATGGCCCCTCAGGTATTTCCATCTGTATTACCATCACAGCTGATTGCTAGCTTGGGTTAGTCCAGAAAGGAAATAGTAAGCTTTGAAACTTATTTCTCTCTCCCCTGCTCAGAGCTGGGTCTGGGCAATGGAAACAACTGGGATGTTGATCTCTTGGTTGCAGAGGGCTTCCCAAAGGTGTAAAATGGCGGAGTGACTTGAGCGAGGTGATGCTACAAATCAATTGGAGACGTAGGAGAAAACTCAGCCCCCCCCCCCCCACCGCCCCAGTCAAAGACCAGGGCCCATTGGAGAGTATTGAGCACTTTCCTGTAGGCTATCTTTTGTAGATGTCATGCAGAGGCCAGAATTTCCTTACATCTATGAAAGCACCTGCCTTGACCTTTGTCATCCTTAATCTCTAGTTTCTTCTCCCATAAAAGCACGTGTGAATGCTTATAAGCAGCTTCTCTTTATCTCTCTCATGAAGGGCTGCCTGCATGAGGTTTCTGTCTAGTCTTTAAGGAGGACGAGGTGGCTCCAGATCAGGGCAACCTCTTAGCTAAGGTGCTTGCCCCAGTTACAGGTATAAATCTGACTTGAACACTGAACTGCTGGGCCAGCTAAACTGCTTAGGGAGGGAAAACCAAACCAAATAAAAATAAAATTGGGTATTCAAACTAAGGATTAATAGCAGCTTCACTAATGTTTTGGATTTTGGAGTTCTTTAGACATCCCTCACTCCTGAGTGTCAAGAGATACTACCCCTTGATCTCCATTGACTGATGATACCAGATCATTTAAATACTGCACCTTCCTGGAGTCATGCTTCAGCGTGGGGATATAGAGACAGTGGAGTGCTAAATTCACTTATTCCAGCCTTATCCAGGGACTGTCTGTATAATGCTGCCATTCTCTTCCACATTTCCCTTCCCCTTTTCCTCTCAAGCACAGGTATGATCTTCCTTTGCAGGTAGATGCTTTCTCCTAAGTATCATTTTAAAAACTTTCTGTTGTTCAGGCTGGAAGTTCCTCTTGCATTTTTTCTTTCCATAGGAAAAAAAATACTAATTGGGGGAACTGATTTTAAAGTGACTGAAATGAATCCTCCAGCCTTAGATCTTCTCATGCCTCCAGCAAGAACACATCAGAGAGCTCCAAAAGTGTCCAGTGATGCATCTCTAGACTCCTTTCGTAGCATGTCTGTCTTAGAACCGAAAGGTGAGCTCCCCCATGTACCAATCAGCGTGGCAATGCTTTAATTGTTGTTGTGTAGTCACAGCAGAGAAGTTCATAGGGATTCCTGCTAATGGCAGTGTTGGAGCCCAGCTGGGTCTGGTTTCTGGGACACAGATATCAGCAGAGAAAAGCGTGGGACATTGGCATCTCACCGAGTCCAGGAGGGGACTTGATGCACACAAAGGTCTCTGCTGCCTCGGGCAGAGCAACTTCAGCTTCAGCCATATTATTAAATTACTGTGGTTTAATAAGTCACCATGTGCCACTGAGCAAAGATAACTGATAGCAACCATTATCCCCAGGTCGCATCAAACGTGAGACAGGACGGGTGAAGCTGAAACTTCTTCTGTTAACATCTAGTAACTTCTATAGCCGTGGTAATTTGATCATGTGTCCCTAGCTTCAAAGTGAGACAAAGCGGATGAGACATAACCTGTATGTATCTGACTGGATACATTTTAATTGCAGACAGCCTCCTGCTCAAACCAATGTGCCATCGCTGAGCCGGGTGCTGCGCACCCCAGCAGCTGCTGGGCTGATGTTCAAAATCTACCCAGCCTCAGCAAAACCCTTTGGGACTCTTGGATTTTTCTTCATCAGACTTATATCTTTTTCTTCCAGAAATGAGACGATGATGAACGTGACACTTTGGTTGCCATGGGAACACAGCGTGAGGTTTGTGTTAGCCACGCTCCATCCTGCAAGCAAGCGTTGCTGGCTCTAGAGATGGGCATGAGCAGCACTGGTGGCATCCGTCCAGGTCTTGCCCACGTGCTCTCTCAGGGGGTCTGGGAGTGGGGGTCAGCGCCGTTCACGTTACAAGAGGAAGATCTGAAGGGACAAGTCACTGTAAAGTAGGAAGATGTGTCTGACAGTTTGGAGGGAAATTGATAAGTCCTGGTTGAAACTTCTGCTGCACGATCTTGCTGGAGATCGTAAGGGAGGGTCCACAGGGACCTAAAGACTAATATACTGTCATCGTGTGACCCCCTAGGGAATAGCTGAAAGTTTTTAGTATGGGGGAAAAAAAACGGAGCCCCTGCGTTCCCCTTGTAACTCTGCTGCCGGGGCTGCTTTACCATCACAGGGAGTGTCAGGGACCACAGCATTTCCACACACCCCTTCTTCCTGCAGGTTTTTATATATTCCTTAACCCCCCATCCCTTAGATATGTTCATGTTCAGTTCCTGACATTCATGCTCTCCCCTCTCCTGTCTACTCTTAGAGCTTTCTGGAGCCTTAGCTTGGGAATAATCAGGAAGCACTTTCATGCCGTTACAAAGCTATTTGCAGCTTTCAGAAAGACAATTTGGGAGGGACTCCTCGTTGTCACTGCTATTTTTCTCTTCTCACAGATCTCCCTTTAAATCCTCACCTAATATTTTATCAGGGGAAGAAAGAGATTTGTAAAGATCTTACAGAAGTAGGTTTTATTGAGGCACAGGGAGGGGGTGAGGCTGCAATCCTGTTCAGGAGACAGGTGAAAGCTGTTGTCAATCTGTCTCACTAATGTGATGATTGGAATGGGTACCAGAAGGGGTGGGAGCAACCCAGGAAGAGATAAAAGGAGGCCCAGGTAAGAGCAGCTGAGATGATGTTGGAGGGTGATGAAGGTGGATGCTATGGCATAGGCAGTACAGGTACTTTTAAGGACTATGAGAAGAGTGAAAAATGCCACCCAGGGAATTTAGCCAGGTGGTTATAAACTATGATAAAATAGGATTTAGAGGAACAGCTTGCAGCATGGTAAGTGTTAGTCTCTAAGACCTGTCAGAAGTTTGGTAGAGAGTAGCAAGAACAGCAGAAATAGATTAGGAATGTGAAGCTTGTTGCTAGAAAAGAAAATTTCTTTTCTGTCTGTCATAAATCTTTGCCTCTTCACCACTTTAGTTGCTTCCTGCACTCCCTAAGCAGCCTTAGTGTTCATACATGGCCAGAGGGTTTCAATTTGAGCTCCAAATAATAATAATAAATTCCATAAAGTGATTCCATGTGGAGAGTAGAGATAATAGTGCCTTATGTTTACACAGTAGGGTCCATGAGATGTTGGGTCAGGCAGACTGAAGAGCAGTTTCTCACCTGCTGTTGAAATGCTTGCTCTGGGGTAACGTGTCGCACCTGCTCTGCACTAACTGCACCAGGACTATGCTGCTCAGGTTGAAGCTGTGGAGGCTAGGTGGAGAAAGGAAATGTAATTCTCTGCACTGGATGTTAGCCAGGATGCTGAAGGTAGACACCTGGTTAATTAATAAAAAGAGCTGCAACAGTACTATACTTCCTACAGCCATGCTGGGACACTGGAATCTGTGGTGTTTTGTGAGGATGAGCCTGGCTCTTCTGTTATGACTGCATTGCTGCGGGTCCCAAGGCCTTGTCTGAAAGTGATTCAGCTGAGTCTTGAACAGTAGCTGCTGCTTTTCCTGATGAGTCAAAAAGCAGCCTGCCTCTACAGAGGACTCAATGCCTGTTTTACCCAGTGCTGCACTCAGACCAAGGTAAGTCATTATGTTTCATCCAGCGTAAGGAGAGCAGGAGCTGCATAATAGCTCCCCTGAGATCCCTCATCGTTGCTGTTAGCAGGAGGATCATGTTTTTAGGAAGAGCAGAGAGAAGAGTGTATCTGTTATCACCTCTTCCCCTGTGTTTGACTTGGGATGTCTCATGCTTGTTTCCGCATGTAAAGGTCATCGCAGCTGCTCTGTCCTAGGGCTGGCTCATAAACAAGGAGCTCTGGGACTTGGTTCTTGCATATGATAAGAATCTATTTGTTGGACAGCCAACTGTTGGGGTGGGAGGATCTTGTGATGGCTCTCCAGTGTAATTTCTGGTGGGAATTATATTATTAGGAGACTCTTACTTAGAGGTTTTGGCTTACTGGAAACAATGGCTGGCTTTGGGTTTGAATTTCAGTGCCTGTAATATTGGGAATCCAGGAAAACCTGCTCTCTGCCTCTACCACCTCTGTCCCTCAAAGATGAGGTTCTTCCTTTGTGCTTTCCCCAACCAAAATGGGATAGTCCCTGTACTGAGGCTTTTAGTGCTGCTGATCCAAGTGTGAGAGGACGTACTTAGCAATCTGTTAGTTTTCTGCAGGGGGAGAGGGAAATGTGTCTTTTCCCTTATGGTACTATTGTCCAGTTGGGCTGATCCACCACACAAACTGCTGTGACCTCTGGCTGCCCCATTTGCACCCCTTTTTCAGTTGATTGTTAGAGGAACATAGTCATCAGCTCGAAATCTCACTTTGGTAAAATATCCTCTCTTTTTGCTTTCTCCTACAGAAGTACAGTGTTGTTAGAATTAGCTTTGCTTGCCAAACAGATGAGCATCACACGGTTTACAGAGAGTTCCCTATCACAGGCATGGGACTTTATCCCTTCAGTCCTCTGATAGGGATGTGGAGCACCCTGAAAACACAAGCTGAGGCTGTGGCTTCCCATCAAACTTTGAAACAAATCCGGTTTAAAGAGAAGGACCTTGACATGCTTCCTGTATCCAGACTTGTGGGAATTCCTTCTGCCCTGTTTACACAAGATTGCACAGGGGAGAGGTTTAACGCAGGAGATGCATCTCTTAAGGAAGGACTCAAAGCATTTTATTGCATTATCTTGGACCTATGCCAGCTTCTCAGGCAAAACAGCTGAGTGCTGTGGACAGGGGGCCGAGTGACACAGCTCCAGGAAGACACAAATAGAGGTCTGCCTCTCATGTATTGACAGGAGGAGGCACCATTCATCTGTGCCTCTAAAGCAACTGAGCTCCATGTCCTGGCTGGAATCAACAAGGTCTAGAATATGCTGGTGGCCGGGGTCCTCTGTGTCTGAAAGTGGAAAGAGAGTAGGTTTTTGTTTTCCTGAATGAGGAGTTGGCTACACTTAGTTCCTGACTTTTCGAGGTGCTAAAGGGAGCCCAGGTGTGCTTTGCATCAGAAACTAAGTTGGGGGATGAACCACATTCTCTTCTGTCTGCTTGCACCTTGGTTAAGCTGGGGGATGGTTAACCTGGGTTAAGATGGAGGAATATGATGCTTTTGTCCTCCCTCTTGATCTTTCAGGCTTTCCACAACCATCTTTTTGAATGCTTAACAGACCCAAAGCCTTCTGCTTCCCAGGGACCATCTGGCTGGAGTATATCTGGTTAGATAAAGTCCTGTAGCTCTACCAAGTTCAGGGTCATTAAATTATTCCAAACAAACCTTCCTCTTGTGATTTCAATTGGATACAAAACTACCTTCACTTCCTGTCTGAAGCTCTCTAATTGACAGTGTCGGTGGGACACCTGTTGTCCACTGAGGCTCCTGTTGGTCTCCCAGCATCAAGGCGCAACTCTTTCTCTTAGTTCTGCATGCATCAAAGCACTCACGCAGCCCTCCATATGCCTCATATACTGAGTTTTCTACCTCTGAGAAAACCTCCGCTTCCCCAGTGTGGGGGATGTGGATATATATCACTTTCATGGAGACTTTTGTTCATCTAGCCTTCAGTTGAATTTTTGCTTTGTGAGGTTTTTTTGGTTTGGGTTTTTTCCTTTTCTGATTCCATCCCTTTGCTCCTAATCCCACCACCTGGTATGGCTCACACTGCAGAATCTCTCTGCCTCCTCAGTGTATACGCCCTTCAAATATTTGTAGACATTTATCACTTCCCCCCTGCTTAGTCATCTCTCTGCCAAGCTAGACATATTTAGTTCTTCTAATCTTTCCTTGCGAGTGAGTCCCTCCAGCACTCATAATTCATTTCTCCTTGCTCTTCTTTGAATACTTTCCAGTTTGTCAGCACTTAAATTTGGGGTGTTTTAATATGAGCAGGCACAAAAAAAAAGAGAAACTTCCTGAAAAGAGAAGGGATTTTTTGGCTCTGAGCCACTGGGAATAGATAAGAGTGGGTAGATCTGGAAATTCATACTGAGAGTTCTAGGTGGGTGTCTGGGCCACAGAAGAATTGTTCCCTCTGCTCTTCTTAATTTCTCTATTCCGCAACCCTGAAATCAGTAACAAAGGATATCAGCTACATTTTTTTTTTCTGTGTTTGTTTCGGCAGTTCTCGGCTTAACAAGACAGCCTCATCGTGTAAGTGTCGCAGGCTTAGCTTGCCTTTCCCTGCCTCCCTCTCAGGCTAAAGGCTGCGCCTGTGAGTGATTTTTCTAGTGGGCTGTGGGGTGCTAGTGCTTCAGAGAGAGTGGTTACATCTTACCAGTGCTGAATTGCTGTTTCTCAGCTTTGTTCTTCTGAAATACTGGTAGGCATGGTGCCAAAGGATCAGCAGAGAGCAGCCAGCTCCTTTCTATCTTAGGAAGATTTTTCCCTTCTGGCCATTTGTTTCTGCTGTGTCCAAGCTGTATAAAAAGGAATATAATTTAAAATGGGTCCTGTTTCTAGGATCCCGGATGGACTTTTTTCTTCAAATAACCAACTCAACAAATTCTTTAGATAGAACCTTGTTAATTAAAACTATACCCCAGAGGGATGGCCTAGAGATGCTGTTCAGTCTCCACCTCTCGTACTGAACTCCATGGTGGTTTTTGAGGCATTTCTGGTATCTCACACTGATGGTAATTTGTGCTGTCTGAGATTACATGATGTAAGCAGAATTGAAAGGAATGACGAGGAGCAGCAAGTGTTCCTTCACTCATTAACTACAGCAAGGTCTGCAGCTTCACTGTCTGCAGTAAGAGCTTTTTTAATATTCCCCATCACCATCTAGTGACCTGCAAGGGAGCAGCAGTTTATCTAGCCAAGAGATGCTGTCAAATTTACTAGTCTGAGATGGGTATTGGTATCAAAATGCTTCTGAAACCAGAGCAAAGCCAGTTGCAAACTTGCAGTGTCTGGCATACCTTTGAGATTCAATCTAGATTTCTACTGCAAATGCTAAAACAATGTGGTTTTCACCTAGGAGGAATTGAAAGGGTTCTGCTTTCCTCCCTCATATATCGCAATGTTCTATCTTCCCACCCAGACTAGATACTTATCAAACATCTGTCTTCTGTTTTGATTGTGTCTTGAGAACATTGAGTTTAAGTACAAATGTGAAACTAGCTCCTCTGACTGGGCAGGAAATGTTTCTCTGTGGTATGAAGGCTATTTGGATCTATTAAACCAAGCTCCATAAAGGAAGGGAAAGCAAGGGCAAAGAGAACCAGGGCTGGTTGGATAGGGGAATGTATTTCACTTTTTGCATCCAGCCCATGTCAGTCAGTCTGTGCCACCAGCTGATTCCACTATATCATTATAAAATGTAGAAACAAGGAACCCAAAACTTCTTGAGTGAAGAGCAAAAGCTGCTATTGCTTTGACAATGGATTGACTTTCCCAGCTGTCTGTTGAAGCAGCCTTTGAGAATCATGCTGAACAGTGCACTACAGATATACACACTGGATATTAAAAAAGAGAGAGAATGCATTTACTGTCACTTGCAGGTTGCCTTTCACCCTTCTAGTTGTCATAGCATTCAGAAGCATTAAACAATGAGTCTTTGTCTACAGAAGGAAAAATACTACATCTATCACAAGCTTAGGCAGCAGTGGCAAAATCATTCTGAAAAATGGCTAGGAAGAGAAGCACCTAGGCATTTTCACCAGCCTATCCTCACATACTTGTTAGGGGGCCTGATTCTTGAAACAGCACCATGTCATCTACTTTAGCATCTTCAAACTGTTTATAAGCATCATCTTCCCAGCAGCAGGCTGGGCTGGCCGTCTGCTGTCTTTGATGCTGTTGCAAACAAGCTCGTCTTTCCCAGAGGAATCGGCAGTCTTGCTGGCTTCAGTTTGTCATGTCTGTCTGCTGCCATTCACATTTAGAAAGAGGGTGGGGGGGGGGGTTCTGCTTGTGTTTTCGCTTTGTAAGAATATGCAGTTGCTTAAGATCCATTTGGTTGACAAAGTGTTTTACAAACAAACTGTACATGGGAATCACTTTGTTCACTGCTGAAATGCAAAACAATAATTTTTATTGCGGAATCTCAAGAGACAGATGAGATACGGTTCAGCACAGCATGACTTTAAGTATTCGGCTGAATAGAGGTGGGATTACTACCATATTTAAAGCAAAGCATACATTCAAATGCTTTGAACTGAGGTTTACTCTGTCCAAATATTTGACAAGTGGCCTCTCATTTCAGTACAAATAAAAGTATTGAAGCTTCCACCTTTTCTAGCTATTGGCACAAGAAAATTGTTTCTAAACAAGTATCCATGAAGTTTAATGTTTATTTCTCCCTGTCATGAGTTCCCTCATTAGCTCGCCCACCCCATTGACTGCTATAAAAAAATTCTGTGGGAATTTTGTTTACCCAGTCCCTCTTTGAATATGTTTTCTGAACTTCTGATCTTTAGCAATTATTAATTTTTATGTCTTTTTGTTTGAAATCAGCTAAAGTTCTCTGAACTTAAATAACTAAGACAAGTGCAGATCAGGTGTTTCCCTGCTCCTGTTCCCAAGGTGTTCCTGAGCAGAGATGTTCAACCCCTGGCCTCATTTCCATTCATTGTAATGGAGCGATAACAAAACGCATGGCCAACTTCTCTAATTAGTCTCGCGTTCCTCAAGGTCTTTTGCTATTGCCTGCTATTCTCCCTTATAGCTTTGGTTTTGGGGCTTTGTTAGTATTTCCCTAAACACCCCTAATAGTTCTTCCCCTCTTCCAAATTATTTCTTTGGGCATGAACTGATATATGGCAAACAAAAAGCAATGCAATATCATCACTAATTGATCATGATCTTTCCTGCTTTTGTTATTGCTGTTGGGTTTTATTTTAATTCCCACTCTGTTCAGGGGAAATAGTTTAATTTTATTTAATACCCTAACTTTTAAATTTTTATTAAACTAAACTGCAGATGTATATTCAGCGTAGCTTTCCTGAGCTTGTTTTCTTGTGGATCATTCATCTCACTTTAATTAAAATGGGACAAGTATAGAAAGGCAATTAGAACAAGAAAAAAGATGAGCAGTTGATTGTCCAACAGTTCCTACCAGCAGGAGATGGTAGGGGACAAGGATTTCCTCTTTAAATGCAATATATCATTCGTCTGCTCTCCAATAAGGATTAATGAGAGGCAAAGAAGAAAAAGGACTTGGTGTCTGTAGATGATGGAAAGCTGGAGCTCTTCTCCTTACTCCATGAATCAGCCTCCTAGGAGATACTGTCTCAGACCAGGTGTATTCAAGGGAAGGCTTATTATGTGGAGTCTGGTATGGTGAGGAGTGGTATAAAGAGATAATCAGAGTCCTCCAGCACTAATTACCTGTGCTCTATAGAAATCCCTAGCTCCATTCAGATCCCTTTTTTTAAGGAAAATCTCAGAGGAAACAAATGAAGTCTAGTTCTGCAAGTCCCAATTGAGATGGTAGAGAACAGGGAAGTCATAGATTAAAGCAGTCAATTTTCTGAGGCCTACCACACTATTTGACTTAATTCTTCCCACCCTCTCTTCTTCTTTTTGCATTCATGCATTGAAACATAACAAGGAATCTCTACATTTCTCATGCCTCCTTTATTCTGAAATCTCTAGGTGCTTCGCAAACATTGACTGATACAATTTCACAGCTATCTATCCATCTATCTAATCTCAAAGCATTTAAGGTTTCCCTTCACAATACAGAGGGATAGCAATGAACAGAGTATAATATCAAAACAGTTTTCAGCAAAAGGAAATCTTTCCATCTATTAGCAAATGATTGAAGGACGCATGACTTAGTAGGAAGTCAGGATAACAGCTGTCAGAAAAAGGGTAATTGCTATTTGACCAATAAGATTTAGGATCAAGCTTGTTAATGTTTTGCAATCAAAGGCATTTAAGGCTGCAAATAATCATGTTTGTAATTTCTTTTCTTGCAACTTTGGAGGAAGAGAATGAGGAAATCTTGGGGGCAAAGTAGTGAGATCCTGAAAGAGAACATTCTGGAACAGTAAATCTGAAGAACGTTTTCCTACCCAGCAGGAGGAAAGGATAAAAGCAATTTGAATCAGCGTTAACCTGTACATCAGAAATATCACTTGGCGCATGTTTGTACTTGAGGATTCTCTATCCCTATTGGTGAATATACTACCCAACTGTATCAGAGATACACATACAAAGTACTCAATTTAAGTGAGCACAGATAAGAGGCAGCTCTTGCCACTTTGATTCATGCCATCAATAATTTTAACCACAATACTCCAGGACTGCAGTACTACTCAGCACAGTTAAGGTGGTACAGCCCATTCCTGTATTTATGGAGAAGTCTTAACGCTCTGTAGAAAATCTCTCAGTCATCAGGGACTCCTGCATGCATCTGTCAGTGGTTTTGCTTCTGTGCAGCAATATGAAAAGCAGCCCGGGAGGTTAGCAGCCAGGTTTGTCATATACTCAGTGTCACCCTCTGAGTGAATCAAAGAACTTCCCTTGTGGAAGGAACTAGGAGGACAGCAGTTCTCTGTTCCAAGGCTTCACTATCTCTATTTTCAATTAGTTTCATTTAAGTCTTAAGTTTTGTTTACCACAAAACCTGAATTAGTGCTGATTTACTACGTTCCATACCTTTCATGAGACTGTCAACCAGGGGAGTGATCTAATCCACGGGTGTTAGCACATTATTTTGCCTTTTAGTCTGTGACTTTTGTCTTAACTAACTCTGGAAGCTGTATTTAAGCACATGACTCTGCCAAGAGGGCCTGGTATAAACAGTATTAATATGTAGTCAGATCCAGCTGTTATATGCTCAGGAAGACTGATCCAATGGCACTGATGTAACACCATTGACTGCTGAACTTTGCTTCTCTGCTCCTTGTCCTTAAATTCCCTGCAACTTGAAAGTACATTGCATTCAACACATACCAGCCAAAATCCTCATCACCAAGGCAAATTCAAACATCTGCCAAAGGTCATGAGGTAAATGGGGAATCATCCCAACAATACTGAGGCAAAGCATTAAAGGGATCGAGAGTTCATTGAGTAAATCTGCAAAATAATTTGCATTTCAAATCTCAGGCAAGCAGCTGTGTAATTTCTGCCTGTAGATTCACCACTGTTATGTTCATTATCTGATTATCACTACCTACAACCTTCCGAGCACTAATGCACATTGTCTTTCTGACTCTTGAATTAGTGCGATGTGTCTGACACTGAATTTGCCAGTAATTGCTGTGGCTCCCCTGAATGAAGCATCTCTCAGGACACTCTTGGAAATTAAATGTTCCTTCTCGAGCCAGTATTTGCTTACTCCGTTCCTATCTTATTAAATAATTATCAAGTAAAAATGTGTAATTTGAAATATGCATGTCATGTTTAGGAAATGAAAGAACCAGGGATGACAAGATTCTCAGTGGATTAATGCCAGAAAAGGATTGCCTTACCGTCTCTCAAATAGGCCATCTCCCAGGTCCTGCTAGGACCAGAATTGACCAACCATCCTTGCATGTGATTCCATTCAATGCCACTTTGCGATTTCCATCTGGAGTCCCTTCCAACTCCCACAGAAGAAACAAGGGGCTAAGTGATGCCCTTTGAGTCTTCTGAGTCTTGACTGAAGGAATTGGATTTGTGTTATACCAGGAAGTGGTGTTGAGTGATAAATTTAAGCCCTGTGGATGGCCTTTGGAAGTACAAAGCCTACATTTGCAATATTTAAAATATCTTGTACTCTATGAACCTTGTTCCAACTACAATTCTTAAAATGCTTACAATGAACTGTAAATATTTATAGCAGTGTGATTATAGTAAAGTTACTTGAGATTTACACAGCCATAAGCAAGACCATAATCTGGTCCACTGTCCCTTCACTACAGGATTTTACAAGGTAGGGATCAAACCTGAAGATCTTTATTCAGCGGTAACTAAAACAGACAAATTATAAATCCTCCTACTGCAGTCAGATTTTTGCCACAAGGTTAATATGAAATATATTAATTTTCTGCTCAAAATACATGTCCTTGTTTTTTTGTTCATAATAAGTAGTTTGCTTTAGCTTCGGTTCATTCTCCATCCTCAGAGCTCGATGGCACTTTGACAGCTCAGCCTTCGTTTTAATAGTCATGGCTTGAAGAAATTGAATATGACTAAGGAAGAAATAGAGGTCTTTTTCATGTAATTTCTGCTTGGGAAGGGCTATACTTGATATTAAACATGTGCCTCTTAAAGTAGGATTTTTTTTATTCTGTCAAATCTATTTTCTTTTGTAAAAATCAACACTTATTTATATAAGCCAAAACAAATCCTAGGTTTCAGTATCTTATCAGTGTTTGTAAATGCTAGAAAACAGATTTCCAGCTGTCACTTCCATGTTTGCTTTTTTTTTTGCTTCAACCAAAGCCTCCCTTGATTTGTTTGTTTGCTTATGGAAGTGTTTGTTTCTAGTAAAGAAGTTATTTTTGTCTACTCGGATTCTGATATATACAAAGGCAAAGGTTGTTGCTATCTGCAGAAGCAACTGTGAAATGGAAATCCATTCACGTGGTGGCATGGCATGCGTCCATGGGAAACACTGTTAGATTCAACAAGAAAGCATGTCATCTTCCATGTTTTGATTCTCTTATTCATTGGGGAAAAAAATAAACTATGGAAAGTGTAAATGGGAAACTTGATCCTTATTACAACTGGCATTATTTCTTACAAGAGCAGGAAAAAGCTTTTTTCTTAGTTTACTGTTGGCTGTGGTTTTGCATTTTTCTGTTGTTCACACTTATTCATGTTGTGAGAGTTGTTCCTCTGTGGCTGTACTGTCACAGCATTCAGAGCAAATTTTTTATTCGTCTTACAGCTGGTGGTTTCATGTAGTTTAAAGGCTAGTGAACTGGTGCTTCAACCAAATGACTTTGGAATTTCCATGTTCATATGCAGGAATCTGTTATTTACCGAGGGCTCTCTTGGTCATTAGTAGGTTTTGGCAATGAACCCACAGGGTGGATGGTACGCAGAGCTATCTCGGCCTCCCTTGCACGAGCAAAGCAAGTCCACGATGCAGGATCGTTGACTAATGCAGTAAGAGATGCGTATCCCTGTATGGTTTATGTTGGACAAGTTCCTTGTTTGCGGAAGCCTTTCTATTCTTTATCTACAAAGAAAACCATAACAGGAGTAAGCCACTTAACAGATTATGTGTGTGCTCGTACCTCATGCTTCGCTGTAGCTGTTTGACTTGTAAAAACTTAGGTTCACCTCTTTTCTGGGAGTGTATACATATTTATATATGCATACACGTTTGTATGTATAGAGGGGGAAAAATATAGAAATCAAAGAATGTAAGCATCTACCTTCTAAATCAAATTGTCACTTCCTCCAGGGGATGTGAAGTATATTCATTAGTGGAATAGTTTGATTTGAAGTAGACAGTGGGGGAATCCCCTGTGAAGACTAGTCCTCTTTAGTGTGAGGGGGGAAGAGAGTCCACACTGGAAAGAATGAAGACACTGACTCAAAATTCATGTGGAGCCTTAGTGACAGAGCTGGGAACGACATCAGGCATCCCATTTCCATCCGGGTGACCTGTCCACTGCAGAACCTGATCCTTCCATGGTCTATAGTATGGCAGTAAGTAAGGAAGCATTTGTCTGAGTTAGTAGATGAGAGGAGGAAAGTGTATTTGTTCTTGTACACCGTGGAGTGATCTATTGTTTGTAAGCAGATTGTAACTGAAGAGCTGTAGAGCAGCATTTCTGGCTTTGTGCTTCACTTAATCATGGGACAGAGCAGACCCCAAGGCACTGTGCAAATTTTAGGGCCCATGAAAACTAAACAGTAAGCGAATGTAAATTAACAGGTCCTCTCAGGGATTAAAGAGACAGGCTCATTATTTTGTTTTTCATTCTGCTAAGAGGGCCAGTTTCCAGTAAGAATTATAATAAAAAAAATTATAGCTCTATCTGAGGCAATTTGCTACCAGTTGCAATAGTTGATAGGCCCCCAAATGTTAGGGAGCATCCTCCAGTCTTGAGCACGATGAACTCCAGGGATCGCACCACGAATCTGTCGCCCTGGGGTCTTTTGCTTAGAACATTAATCTAGCTAGTATATCCCATAAAGAAGGTGGACTATAGAAAGGGAGGGGAAGATTTCCTATATGTTTGATAAACTATATACTTCAGAAAATGTATTGAACATCTGTGTACAATATATGTGGCGATATAAAAAACTTCTTTTTAAAATATTTCAAAATTGGCCATTTTCCGTGTTACTTTAAATATATAGTATGTACTTGTATGTTTGACATAACATTCTGAATATGTTCTCCTGAATATGTTCTTCTGTATTCAAAGTATAATAAGTAAGATTCATCACAGGGAAAGCAACATTTTCCATGTTAGCAATGCTAATGAATAAAATATATGACATGCCTGCATTGCTTGCTATTATTATTTGCTTTTTGCAGTTTAACTAACAAGCAGAATTATTTCTTACTGAATTTTTGTGTTTGCAGTTAAGGTTCCTGGGCTATCTAATAGCTGTTTGGAGACCAATCTCGAAAGAGCTAGAATATTGCTCTGGCTCACAACGGGCAGGTGTCTGTGCTACCAGCCCTGTAACAGAAATGCAATCAGCTTGACTGGTTTGTGCAATATTGTTTTCGCTGGAGTTAGCTGTGGGTCAAGGGTGTAAGGCAGTGGCTTGTTCTGCATTAGCAAATAGTATGAACCATAGAATAAAACAGTTGTTGCTGAAGATTGTGCCCGCACTGTATGTATTTCAAGGGGTTTCCCTTAGGTAGCTCTAGTTTAGCCTTACAGACTGCATACTCGTTAGCAGACAAAGCATTTAAATGCTCCTGGAGCATATCTTCAAGTTAAGTGTCATCCAAAAGGGATCTGGTTAACACACCCAAAAGAAATCCAGTTAAAATCACTCCAAAATGTGAGTTGAAACACAGTAAGTGGGAACAATCTGCAGATGCTCTTTAAAAGCACAGCCCTGATGCAAAATAAAATATGAATGGCAGGTGGATCAAATGTCTAAAAGGAGAATTGTTTCACTGGTTAATTAAAGAGGAAAAAGATTACTACCACTACCTTAAAAGTAGTCAGCTGCATTGACTGGTGGGCAGGGAAGAGGAGCATGCTGACTGTACATCCATTCTGCTTGAGTACTGAGAGCACTTCTCTTCTGATGCTTAGTATTGCTTGTGTCTTCCTCTTCCCTTTTTGTGTGCACAATGAGATGTTCCCAAAAGCAGGGTGGTCAATTAAATATGCCCCAGTTACAGTAAATGCAAACAGGTTCTTTGTTTAATTCTTGCCATCTCAAATTAAATATTGCAAGCACTTTTTCAATGGGTGGACACGATAGGAGGCAATGGTTCTTTGCAACAGTTGTCCTAATGAAGGATGGTGAGTTTCGTTCAGAGTAGTGGAATTTGGTGTGGGCATTGGGGTGTCTGCCAGCACATCCTATTACAGGATCAGGACCCTTGACAATAAATGGTTCACATTCTTGGAACTAATGTCTGTAATGGGAATAACAGAAGTGGAGATAATAATAATGTATTACCTTGACCACAGGAGTGCATTGAGGGATTAATTGAATAATGGACCAAATTCATCGCTGATGTAACTGTACTGATCTGACCAGCATGATTCTGCCTTCATGTTAATAAAACACATGAAAAAATAATCTTTATAATTCTCGTTTTGCTATTATTATTAATGATTGCCTTGCAAAACCAGAATGCAATTTGGAAGTCTGGTTTGCTTCAGATAAGTCTGAAGTCTTAGTTGGAAGCTTTCCCCAAACTTTTGTCTAAAATGCTGATTAACAACCTCAAGGGAATGAGCTTCCTTGCAAGATTTCAACACTGCTGCTTAGTTTTGGGCAAGGCAGAAACAGTGTAAGAAAAAGACTTTCCTAAGGATTTTCTCTGTATCTGGTTTCAGCTAAAATGTAGTACATGAAACTTAACAAAAGTGTGTTTTCTACGGCAATCATGTAAATATCTTCTGCGCATATACCATCATCTTTACTCCTATTGAATTGTGCCTGAATCTGTACAGTTTCTTATTTTTCTTTGATTACTCACAGAAACATAATACTTTATATCTAATACTAAGATAAACTGCCTTTAGGAATAACCTAGTCAAGTAATGGTGGATTTGTCATCTCGTTAATATGTGCCTATGTCAGGAATAACTGGCTGACACTTGACTCTTCTCGGGATATGCAAAGACAGGCAAATTTTGGCCTGTTTGAACCCAGAAAGTTGTATTTTGGAGCTGGAGAGCAGTTTAAGCTTGCTTGCTATTTTTCTTATTTTTGTTTGGGGTACCTCACTGCTTTCCTGTAGACTTGTGCAGAATTTCTGCTTTTCATCTTAGGTTGTCACCATTTGAGCCCTACTGACACATTTTTAAATGCATGGGCCTGAGGTGTTAATGCACTGCAATCTGTCCATTGGCAGAAAGAGGAGAATAAAAACACAGGCGGCAATTACAGAGTATTGTTGCAGGGGATGGATAATGACTGCTGAGGGCCACAGCAAGCTTCACTTGGAAGATTTTTCTAGCAGAGGCTGATGGAGACTAGAAAAGTGAATGTGCTGGCACTGTCTCCCTATGGTTTCTTGTAACACAGGTGAAAGTGCTGAGAAAATTATATATTATCTGTTGCTTAAACATCTTCTGAAATGAGAACAAAGCCTTATTTCCTCCAGAGCTCCACTGCCTATTACTGGCTTTTGCTTTAATTGGATAGGCAAAAGAAAGTACGGCCAGAGCGCCTTGTGTGAAGCTGGTGAATTGGGAAAGCAGCCGCACAATGAGAGTGTCTGACAGTGAGGACAGATATGCTCTGGAGGTGACAAATTAAAGTGTTTTAATCCAATTTACCCAGAAACCATCTGCTAAACCAGGGTTGGCAAGGTCACATCTGTTCACATTGTCTCCATCTATGTCTGACCTAGAGTTGACCCTCAAGTTTATAGGCAAAAATGAAAGAGAGGAGAGGAGGAGCTGGGGCAGGGGAAAGGGGACCAGTTGTATGATTGGAAACAGCAAGCACTGAGTGAAGGGAAGGTAAATTATCTGTGTTTCCCCAGCTATGTCCAATCATTAAAGATCTGTAATGGAAACTTTATCAGCTGTCAGCTCAGAATAACTGCAGTAAATAGTCTTGAAGTCTCCATGGGATGTTCAAGGGAAACAAACAATAACCAACACTCTTCTTTGAGCCTTCCCCATCACAAGGCGGGGGGTGGGAAGATGCAGTTAAATTCTTATGCTCACTGCCCAACAAACAAGGTCACTAAGGAATAGTGAGAAAATGACAATTTCAAACTGGGAACGTTGTCTTTGAAGCAGGCTCCTCCTGCAGACGCTTCTCAATGTCAAATCCAGGTCTTGCACAGCCCTGCACACCTCAGTAACAGTCTGACTGTGTTTCCCAGCTTCTTGTATTTTAATGTATAGAAATGTCTAAATTCAAGTGAAACCTTTCTCAAGAGTTGGACTGAAACTTGGCATGCAAATATCTTTGTGTTAGAGCAGTGATTTTTTTATAAATTTCCCTGACCACTGGGGATTTCCAACATCTTTTTGCACTCTTCCTGCTGGAAACAGTGATGTTCCTTGAACCACAGTATTATGGGCTGCTAGTCCTGCTATGTGGGCAAGACTCTTCAGCAATCAGGAAATTGGAAGGAACTGCCAGATAATTTAAGAGAAAAAGATTGCTCTGGGCTAACTACAGGAAGGGGACCTCAACATGAATAAGCTGCAAGCTGACAGAGGGGTGGGATCCCCTGAGCATGCAAATTTTAGCTTTGAAGGCATTGTGGAAACTAGTGAATATGAGCCTTTGTCAAATTGGCTCAGTTGAAGCCATTTTCCATGAGTTCTACCCCCAGTAACAGAGCTGTGATTGTTATATGAGAGAGTAAATATGCTGGCTGTCTCACACCCTCATTGCCCGGATTGGAGACCAAGGATGTGGTGAGAGCTACTATTGATTTGAGTGGATCACTAAAGTAGCAACAGACCCTATTTGGTGTCTTGAGTACGAATGCTTAAAACACAAGCTCAGCAATGTATTTTGCCCAGTCCTCCATGTCTTTGTATTCCCTATACCCACAATCTGTATGACTCCCTCTAAACACAAGTTTCATGATCTCTGCCCATCTGCTAGCTCTTCAAGCTGAGGAAAGTCAACTTCATCAGGGAACTCTCTTCCAGCAGCTCCCTAACCCTGATAACCCAGGGATTCCTGCTTCAGCATTCGTGTTAGTCACTCTAGGAGGTGCTGGTACCTGGAGGAAGGCGACATCTCTTGGGCTTATTAGAGCCTCAGGATTTTTAAACCAGGCCTCCACATAGAAAAACCTCATACAGATGCAAATTCAGAAACAATGACGTAAGTAATTTACCTACCTGTTACTACACAGCCTGAAAGTCACCAGATCTCAATGTATTTCACCTCTGAGCATGCTATAGTAATTTACTCTGTCATCCCCCCTGCCCCTGGCATGAGCAGAATGGCTGTGCATGTGTCTTCCACATGTGAGACTGCTCCGTACAGTGCTTAAATAGGAGCAAGCAGAAATGATATGCATGTACCAGCACCACATTAACATGATTTAAGCCATTATGCATGATCCATAAGCCCCCAGGCATGTTATCCTCACTTAAAATTTCTGCCTACCTATTACAATTATAAGGGCTTCTCTAGAATATGAGCTCCTTAGGTCACATTTCGTCAATTTGTGCAGTGTGTATTTACAGAAAACACAGTATTAAAAGTTTCTCTAAATATTCTGCTGCTCATTTTAGTGCCTAAGGTCAGTCTACCAAGGCACTTCCTCTGCCTGCATATATATATGTGTGTGTGTGTGTGCATTTAACAAGTTGACTCAGAGAATTCCTGGGTATTTCAGGCTCAGTGGGTCAAGAAGCTGCCCTAAAAGACCAAATTCCTCTTAGACATATGTAGCTTGGTTGCTGTACTTGGCTAAACAGCTGTTGTTTGCTGGTTTTGCTCAAGGCTGGAAGCAGACCGTGTTGTGCAGGGTCATTGCCCTGGACAGAAACGAGGTGAATCCCAGTGCCGGCTTGTTGCTAGCCAGGGGTATGGTGACAGCAGGGTCTCGTGTAGTGATCATCTAGTCTCAACGCTAGAGAGGACAGAAACTTTGGCCATGGAGGCCGTGATATTGCTCCTATAGTACGTGGTGCATAGAGCAGGCGTGCTGGGAAAAATCATGTGTTGTCGTGGATTAAAGGCAAAGCTCTGAAAGGGGAGAACATCACCAACAGAGTAGCAGAAATTATTTTCTTGCATTATTACTTTGGTTTTCTAGCAGGTCCTAGCCAGAACTTTGCCATCTATGGCTGATCATTATATTCCCAGCTTATTCTCCCTTCCAATCTCTTGCCAATATCAGCAGTAAGTGAATTATAACAAGACCGTTTAATTGCTGTAGAAGATGCGCTCTTATTCCTATGTATGCCACACACTTCCACGGTGACTTCTGTCAAATCGTTGAGTTTCTCTAGATTCTTTATTTAGGCTGCTAAGTTTTTTTTGAGTTACTGAGTATCTGTTTAATGTGAACATGGCTAGGTCTTAAAATTAAGGGGAACTCATCTCAAAGAGGGCCTTCAGGCACAACTGTTACATACATCAATAATAGATATGTATTTTTACAAGCAATCTGGCCATTAAAGGTTTATTACATGCCAACAATGTATCAATGACTATAACTAACTGTTTATAAGGCAGTGAAACGCCCCAGGATATTTTGGATTTGGCTTTGAGCCCTCATTTGCCTCCTACCAAAAAAAAAAAAAATCAAGGGGGAAAAAAAAAAGCAGGGAAGGAAATCAGCCTGTAAATATCTTCTGAGCAGCCTGAGCAAGATGAACCAGACAATTTTGTTTTTATCCACTGACTGAGCATCAGAAGATTGTGGTGTTGCCGGAAAGCTGTGGCTGCCTCTATGTTAGCAATTGTTTATGGTATATAGCGATGTTATTAATTCATTGTTGCATTCATGAGGGTTTAACAGCACAGCAGTGCCAGTGTAGGATGCTATAAAAGATCTCCAGGGCCCTGTGAAAGAACAGGGATAGGCAGCAACGTTAGTGTTGTTAGGAAGGATAAAACAATTGTTCTTCCTTGGGTCTCCCAAGAGGACTCCAGCAGGGACACAGCCAGCCAGTAACAAATTTTAAAAAGGCTTCTTTAAACACTCGATATATTCATAAGTTCACACACACTCTAACGCAGTTAGGAAGTCTCATATGATCAATGCAACGTGTGTGCAGATGGTGACAGTAAGCGTACAGGAGAGCTGTGGAAAAAGATTAAATAAATGTTATCAATGTGATTCCAGTGGTGATAATGGGAAATGAGACAAAAATTATTATAAAAAACCAGTGATGTGAAATCTTTTGGGGAGGGGACTGATTACAATGGAAACAGTGCTAATTTAGAGAACTAATTATCAAATAGGTTTCACACCATCCAAAAAGCAACCTGGAAGCCATTAGCAACACACCCTGTGGTTTTGCTCCAGTAAGGGGATTAATAGCACTAGCTCCATAAAGGCAATGGTGGTAATGAATCTCCAGTCCTTAACTGTAATGATCTCCATGACAGATATTTCAGAGAACCGCATCAGCAACCCTCTTATGACTATCTTTTGCTTCATTTCTAAAATTGCCTTGGAGAAAAAAATTGAGGTCTCTTTTGCAGCTCCATATGTAGTTTTTCCCTGTCTGCGGCCAAATGAGGAAATGTTTTATGGATAGTTATGATGGATCCAAGACCTCTTGTCATGGGAATGAGGTAATGCTGCTTAAGAGTCCTTGCAGTCCTGCATGAAGTGATGTTTTGGAGCATAGAGCAGTCCTTTCCTGGTAGGGACTGGGCATAAATGCCCTGTCCTTCTTGCAGAATATTTTCATATGGGTTAAACCACAACTATAGAATTCATAGATTCCAGGGATTCCCCTTCTCACAATGTTGTAGGAGGCATTATAATGACCTGGGTTTAGCTTGTCCATGGCTTGCAAGGCACCGGGTGATCCACAGGGTGAGGGTGGAGATGTCCGTAGGAGGTTCTGCCTCTCCGAGGCTGGCCGCTGCGGCTGGTGCTGCTCTGGCCTGGCCATCACGAGCCTTCTGGGCTCTCCGTCTTGCACTTTCACCAGCACTAAATTAACTTAAAACTTTGCTAAATATACTGTGTGTGAGTGTGGGTGCCATTTGTGGCGAACAGCCTCTGATTTCATCTGCTTTGAATTACATTTGCTTATGATTACCTGAACAGGCCTTGTTTATGCTGGCTTTCTTCGCCTGTTATTGGCAGGCGTCTCTGAATAGATGAGTTTCCTTTCCAGTTTAATCTGTGTTTAAATTTTACAGATAAACTTTTCAGAGGTCTGGTTACTTACTGTTCTTGTTCCTGCTATCAAAACGTGTTCCTTTTCCTTTTTAATGTACTCCTTCCCCCTTTGGTATCTGCTTTCTGCAGGGTCAGTAAACCAACCTTTTAAACCCAAGCTGACTTGTGTGGTTGGAAACAAGCTCATAGGAGAAAAACAGAGTCAGTGAATAGTTTAATCCACATTGAACCTTCTTGTCACATTTTTGGGTGATTTAGAGGAAAATGTTTTGGTTAAAAAAGACTGTGTTGTTTGTAGCTGTAATAGTCTAAGGATCTAGAAAAGACATTTATTAGACAAACTGATACAGCTGAAGAACAGAAACACAAGTGTCAGACTGGAGAGCTAAGTATAATTTGAGAACTCATCAGAGTTTTGTTAGAGAGATGAGTAATATCATCTCTGCGGGAAAATGCAGTTGGCAGAGTAAAGAGTGTTAGTAGAGGCAGAGAAAGGTGAAGAGGTAATTATCTCCTAGGAGAATGGCACAGCTTAGGCAGCCTGGGAAGGGAGAGAGAATATCATGCACTGTAAAACCACTACTGACAACTGGTATTTTGGAGGTTCTAGGAGATATAAAGAACTACTGTCTCTAAGGAAAACATGGCCGGGGGTGGGGGGGAGGAAGACAAAAAAACCAGCTAGCTCATGCCAAAACAAAAAGTGCTAAATAGGGCTTTCATCTCAAGAGGATGCCCTTCTACTGAAGGAAATTGCATTTTTAGAGAGACACCTAAACGCTGGGAAAACAATGGTTTGGATTGATGAAGAAAACCTCCTGTGGCTGTCATGTACTGTGCTACTCTGCAACCCGTGTGGAAATTCACTGAGCAATTGCAAGTGGAAAGAGATCTTGTCTTGCTTTAAAAAAGCCATTCTTCTTGATCTCAAAATTAAATTGGTCAGGAAAAGGCCAGAAAGCTATCTTATACACCCACAGACTGTCCTCAGCTCAGCAGTGCTGCTTAATGACGTTTTAAGCACTTCAAGCACTATTATCCTATGTGGAAGAACAGCTCTGTGCCTCAAATCACAGTTTAGGACATGAGAACTAGATTTAAGTCTTTCTCTTTCCAGGCTTCCTGTCTAGCTTTCGGATGGGATTCATTCTTCTCTCATTTTAGCTGTCAGATCTAAGCTCTGAGGTGGGTGGGATGAATCTCTCTCTGGAGAGCCTGATCTCTGGCTGTTGACAACAGGAGGAGCTTGCAGAAAAAAAAAAATCAGCCTGTTTTTTTGAGTTTTTATTTGGCTAGATAGATGAGAGCAATCCCAGCCTTCGCTGATTGTCTAAATTTATTTATTTTTCTTAATTCCTTCTGGTTCCTTAGAAAGGAAGTACAATACAGAACTTCCTTATGGTAAAGAAATGAATGCATTGAAGCTTACAGTTTAGCAAGATGCTACCCTAACCTGTGCACCATATGTAACCTAGCAAGATGGATTTTTTTTTGTGGTGTGTTTCAGTTTCAGAATGATTTCTCTTTTCTATGCAGTATTTTAAATACCTTTTGCTGCTGTTCCTGCTAGTCACAAAAGCATGAAATCTTACATTGAAAATGATGCAGAAATAATCCCCCTTTTCCCCCTCTCTCTTAATTGTTATGTTCACACTTTAGCTGAAGTGTCTGAGTGGAGGGTTTAATTTAGATTTAATAGGATAATTATTGCATGACAAATTAATGCCAAACAATTATTAAGTACATCTCTACTGAGGCTTCTGGAGTTTGTAATAGGATAGCTATCAGCTACCTGGTGGTTCAACTTCAAGAAGTCTGCGCCTAATAATCACAGCATTTATTTAACATACAATTTAAATACTGATTTAGGTATAGTATTGTCAAAAAAATTACTCAATTCTGACACCTAAAAGTGCCAAGTTTTTAGCGGGGAGCTCTTGGGTGGCCCTAAGGGAGAGAGATGCAAGTATTGCTGGTGTTATCACTGCTACCTGCACTACATTTTTGGAAACAATGATTAAAACCCCAGGCCTTCACTTGCGCATGCCAGATCATCCACAGTCAACAGCATTACCCCAGGGTAAAACTGCACAGACTGAGGAATCAGGTCCTGGTTTGTTAATTATGGTCTTGGTTGGACTAGGCATGCAATTAATTTGGGGTGCTGCAAGGTATTTTGTTTAAAGCAAAATACTTGGAGCTGTGAGAAATTAATTTAATGCTGAGGGTCAATTTCTGTCTGTGCTTGTATTTAAACTACCCCCTCCGAGCTTCCCAGTAGAGGCAGAAATGGATGGGATGTCCATGGGTGTCCTGGGTGTTGGAGTGCTGGTGCCCTGCCCTGGCAGGTTGTGTCTCCTACAATTACTGCAAGCGAATAGTAGTAGTGTCCTCTCCCGTCTGCTGAGGATGAGAAGACAGAGACTGTTGTTCTTCTCACGGGCACAGCCTACCCACCTCCTTCCTGGCTGGAAGAAGAAATCCCTGTTCAGAGGGAGTGAACCAAATGAGTCATCCTGGGAAGGTCATGCCTGTTTTGATGTATCTAATATAGGTGTTAATATCAAACACTGGTTACTGACAGTAGTGTCTTATAAAACCACTGCCAGAGGAGATGGGGCAGAAATGGCAGGTATTTCTCTGCTGGTGTCATGCTAAAAATTCATTCCATGCTTGATCTAAACTGTGCCATGACATTTTGACCTTCAAAACATGCTGCAAAGCTCTTGTTTTGGGGGTTGGTTGGGGTTTTTTGCCTTTTCCCAAAGGATTGGGACAGGGTGAATGACAGAAGGATGGTTTTGTTTGCGGGTGTGATGCTAATTTTGTGGCTGGAAAGCTTAGCTGGTTATCAACAGTCTGGATAGGGAAGCTGGCTGCCAGCCTGTCATTACATTTCGATTAGTGTTTTTAAAGACAGTTCCAAAAAAAAGTGCCCAGAGCTGCTATTTATTTATTTACAATGGGTTTACATTTGTAAAGGAATAAATAACATGCCTTCCCATGAGCTGAGAAAGGGAGCTTATTGCAAGACACCCAGGGTGAATACAAGTGCAACACATCAGACCAAAATGACCTCTCCTCCTGCAAAGTAAAATGAATATATTGCTCTGCATGTCTTCGCATGTCTACGTGTGTAAAAGATTTGCAAGGAACCGAAACAAAAGGTTGCCGTGAGGACTTGCCCCTTTGCCTGCCCACACCGCTGGCTGTTACTAAAGCTTCATTTAAAAATGGCAAGACTGTGTCTCCTCGCCCTGTCACACAGCGCAGCTTGTCCCGTCTTGGAAGGCAGACAGCTTATGATATGGCACTTGAGGCTGATCAGATATTTGGAATAAATACCCTGATAGAAGCTTGAACTCTTGCTTGTGGGGTGGGGGCAGTGTTTGCCTTCCCCAGTGCTGCTTGGCATACCCGTAGGACGTGAACTAGATTTGAACTTGGCTCTTTGCAGATTAATCTGTCCCTATAAAGATTCCTTTTCAGATCCCATTATTTATGAGAAGATTGTTCCTCCCCCCGCTTCTTCCTCCCCACCTCTCTCCCAGGCTTCAAATCTTATTGCTGTGCCATCTAGTTTAATTTAACCCACAGCAATTAATGTCCTTGACTGGCAGTGTTTAAACAGCAAACAATTTCATTCTGTAAATGGTAGTTTGCTGCCTGGAATACGAACAGATCTTTAACAATTACATCAGACTATATTTCCCCATGGCAGTTGTAAATAAAACACCTGCTATATTTTGATGCTACATGTAGCAAAAGCTACCTGTGACATAAATGTAATTCACGCGGTCATTTAAGGAATTGCCAGAATTGGGTTCTCCAGTGTCTGATGCTTGGCTTTATGTTCCTGTGCCTGGTATTGCTTCTTCAGCACAGCTTAGCACGGTGAAAGAGCTGGACTCCGAACCCCTTATTGCCAAGAAGGGGTGGGTCATGTCAAGCAAAAACTGAGCTGCTGGGAAGGACACGCATGTGACACGTGCATCCACACCACATGGAAATTATACGTGGGCTGCTGTTTTGCTTGCTGCTTTGGTCCCTGCCCTGAGAGGAGGAGGAGCAGAAAGGTCAGTGTTACCTTTCAGTCTTTGGTTTCTCAGCCAGTCCAGGGGCTAAGGGCATTGCTGGTGCTTAGGGATTTGTTTTGAGTACCTGTCTGAGGTTGTGCTGGATTGTGCTCACTAGCATCGCTTGAATCACAGCAGTGATCATGCTGTAGCAACCTTCAGATATAATCAACCACAGCCTGGTTTGAACTAGCATTTCCATTTATCTTATTGTACCTGTAGCTCCTAAGCCTTTTCCCTCCAGGACCTTCTAGGAACGAATCTTTAAAAACTCGTAGCACCTCGCTTTCAAATGTTAATCTTCCAGCTAAAGCAAAGATGGGGAAAAGGCTGATTTAGAAGAATGAGGCCCCAGCTGCTTCAGCGGGCTGAAGGGACTGCGAGGCCGTTGCAGAAGGTGCTGTTCTGGGGAAAACTGACAGAACCACCAGTAGTGTTTCCCGATGTCTCTCAAAGCACAGGATCTGAGTCCCAAGATGGTGAATGCAGTTGAGGAATACTAATTATCAGACCCAAGCAAATGAACCTATTTAGTATGGGGCTGTGCTTTCCTCTGAGAAAGCCCTTGAGAAATGCTGATGCCTTCTGAAGTTTGATTTCAGGGAAAAGTCAAGGCTGAAGCTATCAGAGAGAGGTTGCCTGAAGTTCACGGGTAGGGGATTTTAGGACACGGCGTCTCCATTATCCAGATTAACGGTTAACATTTTCCTACATCAGATTAAAATATATAGGCTCATTTATTATTTATTATCTTACTTGTCTGATATTTCAACTGCTGCCACATCTGATAAGCACAGCATAGCCTCCCAGGGGGCTTTTATCATAGAAGCAGATGATACCCATGTTGCTGCAGATAGATAGGAAGGCAGATGAATGATCTTTCGTAGTCTGTCTTTCAGGATGGTGAAACTATGGCTGAAATCTCAGGGTAGTCTCCTCAACAGCAAAAGGTGCCTTTTCTATCCTTTGATATCACTGTTTACTACTGCTTGAAACAAAGTAGACATAAAAGGAAAATGTTGTAACACTCCATAAAATCTTTAGCATATTTTCGAACTAACCGATCATCTGAAATTGGAAAGCAGTTACTTTTGTCAAGAAACGCACAGATGAAGTAAAGCTTCTGTTTTGAAGTCATACCATGTGTTTGTAGCGTGCTCAAAATACAAAGCTATGCTGCAGAATTAAAAAAGAAAAATACCAATGTCTTATCAATAGAAGGTTGCTTTAAAAATATTTAGGATACCCTTTCTGTGACACATATGGTCAAACATATTTTTACACTCCTTTATTCACTCCCTGTGTATGCACGTCTTCACAGAAATCTACACTCACCCCCACACACCTATAAAAATGACTGGAAAGCTATTTCCCTTAGGGCACAGAATAGCCAGGAAGTTACAGGGTCTTGTGTACTGCCGTTTATTTCTTGACAAATTGTCATACTGAAACTAAGCTTTTTTTTTTCGTAATCTAAGTGGACCACACACATTGAATTGCATTCTTAGAAATTGTTTAAAAATTATAAATTTGCAGCATCTGGATTTCTGCTGGGAGGGTTACATGGCATTGTACGAGCAATCCAGGTTGTTCCTGTGCTGCTGACAATTTCCTAATTCAAATGTTAGAGGGGCCAAGCCTGGCTAACGGTTCACTTGACTGAGTACTCACAAGGAGGGAAGAATAGGTGCTAAAACTCTCCAACACACACATTGCGATGAAGAGCAGGTAAAAAAAGCATGCATGGGAGTAGAGACAGGGCTTTGGCAAATGAACTTCCAGTGCTTAGCCTCATTTTTATATGATTATAAATAATTAACACTGCAGAACAGTGACAACGCTGCAAAAGCCAGTCAATAGCGTTTTCTTTTCCAAAAGGTCAGGCAGATTAAAAAATAAAAAGGGAGAAAAACAGCATTAAGGCAACACTTCTGAGTTCTTACAAAGAGGTTGATAAGGAAGGGACTGTTTTGGCATAGCGTTTCCAGCAGCTCTGCCTAAATTGGGATGTATGCTTGAATTCCAGTGAAACCACCATAGATCTGCACGTTACAGTGAAGCATCTTGCTTCAGGGTTTTCCTGGGTAGGGACAGGGTTTGGGCCATGCGTGTTTCCCGGTGGAGGGGCTGAGCACCAAGGCTGTGCTGCTTGGGCTGTGCTGTGGTTCCTGACGTGCCCGCTCCTCGGCTTTTCACGGCACAGCCTGGCTCTGCAGAATTGCAGTGTACCTCCGCTGCCATGCCGCAGCAGGAAGCCATGGTTTTGCCAGTCCTAAAAGCTGCTGAACTTTGAAACCTGGCAGCACGTACCTGGTCATGACGCCAGAAGCTGAACAGCTTAATGCCTCTCCACATCGCTGAACAACATCATTCCTGTCCTAATTATGACCTGGTCATTGTACAGAGAAAGAGAGCACAGTCAGACACAGTCCAGTTGTAATCCCTTAACTGCTGCTCAAATGAGCTGTCCTTGCACCGTCTAGGGTTGGCAGATTAGGGTAGGCAGGCAAAAGCTGGGGAAAATTATCAATCTCTGCGTGCCCAACAGAAAAATACTGCATGTTTAAATCCCCCCATGGGATAACTCAGCTCACTCAAAATGGATCAGACCCATCATTTTTGGAAAGTGGACAGGCCAATCTTTTGATGTGCTCCTCTCCCGCTATAACCCACAGGTTTATAAGCTCCAACGATATGCATGGGATGGCACGGGAGGGTGGCTGGTGCTCGTGCTGTCTCAGAGCGTGCTAGCACAGGAAAGATGCAGCAGAGTTCCAGGGCTTTCAGGAAAAGCCTGCCAGCACGTTGGCTCATCAGCACTTGAGACCTGGATGTAATCACTGAGGGACAACTTAAATGGTGACCTCCATAGCAGTGCTGATGGGACAGCCTCCTCGGAGTAAGCAAAAGGAAAGTCTTTCTAAGAAAAGTGGAGCAGGGCATGATTTTTATACTTGAGAATATCACATCTTTATATTTTCTTCGCCAGCATGAACATTTCTACCCTCCAGAAAGTACTTTCTCTCTCCCAAACTCCCTCAGCTCACGTGATAGTTGGCAAAATGGGTTAGGGATCCTAAATTTCTCTGACAGTTAAAATACAAGAACCTGAATAATTTATGCAGCTCCACCCCAAGTTGAGACAAACATCAGCCAGTGTGCAGCAGCCACTCAGTTCCTTGAAATACTACCTCAGCTTTGGATGTTAGGTTTATTTTATTCAAGAAACACAGGAAGAGGAGAGGAGGCATATGAGCAAGCATACCTGAAATATCTTCTAATCGAAGCTGACGTGAGCTGAAATAATCATGAATTCCAGCACCTGTGTTAGATGCATTAGTCCTGTGTATGCCTAAGATGTTCTGCATGCATACCAAACCCCTGCTAAAGCTCTTCAGTCCATGTTCCTGTACTAGAAGAATCAAAACCTTCATTGTACCTTGCAAATTACTCCCCAGTGTGATCTTAAATATTAATCTGCTTCAGGTTATTAATCATCTGGAAGGCAAGAAATCTATTTAGGCCATGCAGTAGAATGGGGACTCTCTTTTGTCATCTGTGACAGAGGTGGGATAACACATCGTGGAGCGGTGGCAGCGGGCCTAAGGCGATCATCTCGCACTGTATCTCCTTTGCACCTTTCTGCCTGCAGCAAGAGCGCTTTTGAAGGTGCCGTGCATCTTGCCTGGGATGGAATAGCCAGGGGCACAAACAGGGCTGGAGTCAGCAGGAAAGGGCACGTTTCAGATTTTGATTCTAGGGTACAGGGAAAAAGCCCGTCAGGCCTGCAGCGAGGTGAGCCTCAGAAACCCTTGTGTGAGCCTGCTTTCCCCTTCCCACCGCTGCTGTGGTTTACAAGCCACAGTCATGTCAGACATGGGATACGCTCACATCATGTTCTACGCACACCATCCCTGGAACTCTTAAAGATGAAAAATGTAGCAAACCATAAATATTTGAAATCCCCTGGAGCTGGCATATGTACTGTCTTTAAGCAGACCTTTTTGATCTGGTATCTGTTTTTTCTGTAACAGCAACACGCCTCTCACAAGGTACTCTCTTCTTTTTTTTTCCTCTCTCGCTTCTCTGGCAGCAGAAAGTTTCACATTGTTCTGGCACAGCAGCAACAGAGCATCGCGAATCCCACTGCCCAGACGGGAGGTGAGACTGCAGCCTCTCCTGACCCTCTCGCCTCCTCTTTCTGCTTTTCTTCTTGTCTGGATTTTGCTCAAGTGTGTGGTGATCTGATGGCACGAAGGACTGCTAGGCAGTGAGGTCGCCCTCTGCATCTGAATAGGAACAGGGTGACTTCTTTTCGTTAAGCACTCGGGAGATGGAGGACAGCGTGCGTTATCTGCAGTGCAAGAAAAGGACCAGATTCTGCCATGCTGATCTGCTCCAAGCTAGAGACTGCGACTCCTGGGCTGTGGGCTAGTCTCCCTAGTCTGCTCCTAGGTCCTACTGAAAGATGTGGGAATCTCTTCCCTTGTACAGTGTTTAATCCAAGAGGTTATGGTGGGTTTGTGGTGTGAGAGGCAGTGCTTAAATCTGCCTTCATCAGATTAATGGAGACCAGCAGTACACGTTGCAGTGTTACTCAAAGCACTGTCTGAGCTTAAGTTGTTCTTGAACAGCCTGGGAAGACTGGCAAATGTTTCACTGCAGGGCGGACAGACATTTACTTGAATTTTCTCCGACTAACACTGGGAATGTGATCAGGCTTTCTGCTATGTTCTGTGCATCTGCTCTAATAAGCGCTCTCCTGTCTGCCGAAGAGAAGAGTCAGGAACAGCACCAAAAGAAATTCCCACTTGCATCCAAATGAGTGTTGCCGGGGGGAAGGAAGAATATATTCCTTCTCTTGACTTATAAAGAGAGGGAAGAAACAAATCAGAGTTTTGCAGTGAAGTGATACAATTTTTATCAGCACAGGAGTCCTTCAGTCACCCTGTGTGACTACATCTGACATTACCCCAGGGTGTCCCAGCATTGTCCTCCTGTAGTGTTCTCCCTCTGGAACTGAACTCTGCATGCTTTGCTCTGCAAGGTGTCTCTCTGGAGCTGGAGATCGGCAGCTGCAGTAATTCTCATTAGCAGACTCATTAGCCTCTGATAGGGATCACCCTGTAGGGGGAGACAGTGGTTCTGCCTGGTAAAACATCTTCTGTGATCAAAGGCAGGGGAGTATCTCACCCTCTTTTCCTTACAGTTAAGCTGAAATGCAATTATGTTCTTCCTGAGGCCAGGGAATAGATAGATAATGGCAAGCACTGACTTTCCCTTGATGAACTTCTTTTCTAAGCAATTTTTCAGAAGGATTTCCCCACCCACCTTTGCTTCAGTGATGCTGCAGACAGACCTCTTCAGGGCATCTTATAGTTTGGTGCTTTCTCAGTCTTGCTATTTTTAGCCTGGTTTCCCAAGAAGCTAAGAATTCATAATCATGTGCTCCCTCACCTTAGGTCTGTCAGTCCCTCAGTCTTCCTCTAATGGTCTCTGAATTAATTGACCAATTTTAGCCATTCCAGACAGAAGAAATTATGTTCCTTTGAGTAGAATAGGCAAAGGAGAGAGATTTACGTGTTTCTGCTAAATGAGGATTGCCGGGAGTATTACCTGTCCTGCATCGGTCTAGATGGCTGGTCAGCACATGCAGAGGACTGATACAGCTGTAACACGGGCTTTTACTTGCCTTATACAAGTGACATGGAAAAGAAATGTTGGGGAGCAGGGGGGAGACTTCAGGGCTGAGATAGGATTATGTGTGAGGGGCAATTGTGACTGAGGACTGTGCTTCTTAAGGCCAGCAGAGATATAGGACACTGATCCACTGGAGAAGGAGTTTTGTTTGATTCCAAGTTCAACTGCACTTCTTATGGTGGTAGAAGGGATTTCTGCTGGTAAAAGATGTCCTAAGGACATTGTTCAATGTCACACTGGGCACCAAAGACACCAGAGGTACTCCCCATTTAACTCCCTTGGAAGAACCTAACTAGGAGAAAGACCTCTACTTCTCATCACCAGCTCAGCTCCCTCAGAGGTTAATCTAAATTTCATCTCCTGTAATTCCCAAACTATCTTTGCTGACTCGATTGAGAAGGTCTTCAAATGCCTCCTGTTTAGCCATGTACAGCCCTGCACCTCACTTGCATTGCTAACAGAAACAGCTCTCGTCTGCAGACCAGCAAATTGCATTGACCCACTCACCAATGAGAAATGAATTCCCTTTCTTGTCTCTCCTTAGAAAGCTAGCGATGTACCTTCAACTATATCCTCTGTTCAACTTGCACTTTTTTTAACCTTCTAATAGCTTTGTAATCAAGATCCAATTTTGGCTCAGGGCTTATTTGAAGTTGCAAACCTCTTTGAGTGTGTTGAGAAGTCGTGGTACTTCAAGGGGACAAGTGTTGCTGTTTCTTTGGCCTTTTGAAGTACTGCTAATAGAAGAGCTATCTGACTCCATCACACACAGGGAGTTAATTGAAAACCTGGCTGTCTGCTATTGGCCATTATGACAGGCTGAATAGCATGTCATTCAGCCAGAGCATCCTGAGCCCTCCCCTGCTGCTTCTTACCCCCATCAGTTTGGATTTCCAAGATAGCAATTGGAGGGAAGACAACATTTTCATGTCTCTGGGCAAAAAATACAATATTCATTTTGCACAGATTTATTACGTGTCTGTAAAACATACCGCTCCTACGTTCACTGTGTAACAAAGCTGGCCAGTACTGATGGTGCCTCGCTGTACTATGCACTGGTGATAGTCACTGGGAGCAGTATTGCCAGATGTACTGGCAGAAAACCAACCACTCTGTAAGCGGCCAAATGCTCTGACTTGCACGCTGCATTGCAGTGTGTTGATGTTGTTGAGTAACCGCAAGATGTTCCACTGTAACAGCATCAGCAGCCGTTGTGTCCCAGGTGACCAGGAGCTGCTTAAATCAGGGCATTGAAATTCTATATTGTGGTTCATAACAACGAACTTTATTGATCCTGTCTACACTGAGGACCTGATCTGGCAAAGCATCTGAGCATGTGCATTGCTCTGAGGCAGCAAGTGTGTGTTTTCTCTTTGCTTTACTCTGGTTTGAAATGAAAAGTGCATTCTGAAATCTCAGTTATTTGCGTAGAAGGGGAATCGCATTCCCCTCAGAGTGCCAATTGCAGCAACGTCACGTCAGTGTGATACGGCATCGCTGTATCCCAAGGGAAGGGACTTGAGCCGGGCAGCTTGACTCTGACTCTGCACTGAAACAATGGAGGAGTGCCTGCACAATCTGTTGCAACGTTTCAGTCAAAGGGAGGTGGGAGTGGGGAAGGAGCCAGCTTCACACTGGTGGGTGATGGTATTCAGCTACGGGTGATCATTTCTGATCTGTGAGGGACATGCAGATTGTGCTGGAGGCAACTCCGTGACTGTCCTGATTCAACTAGATTGTTAGTTGTATCCAATAAACATGATTTTTGCCGGGCTCTGAGCGTGATACAGTTGAAAATGGGATTGGCGGTGCCCTGAACCTATTCCCCACCTCCGTACGCAGCAGTATCGGTCATCGGAACTCTCCATTAATTTAGTCTCATTTACAGCCCTTTGGGGGGTAGTTGTAGATCATTTTGGAGCACATGGCAAGCCAGGAACCTTTCCTGTAAGTGTGAGAAAATACCCAATTTACAGCTGCATGGGATATTTATAAGGCTGCATGTAGCTTTTGAATGTTACTTCAGTGGACGTTTTAATTAGGCTAAATCGGTCTGGGAACCATGTGCTGAGATGCTCCTGTCACTGCAGGTTAGGGTCTCTGCCATTAACTGCAGCTAGGAAAGGAAGAAATACACTCTTAAGAAAACCCGTTCATTTTAGGAAAAGGGTATTTGACAATAACCGAGGGGTGAGGGGGGTGGGCAGACACATCTAAACCTTCCTGCGTGTCTAGCGGCACAGCCCAACCTGATGCGTTACTGGCAAGTAGCTTTGCGCTGGCGTTAAACACAGAAGGGGCTGTGCTTTGGTGATCTCTGATCTGAAGTGTCGCAGGACACGACAACATCCCTAACGTCAACAAGTGCATTTTGCTCTGCTTTTACCCCAGGCTGCGTTTTGAACTGCAGTTGTGTTTTACGGGGATCCATGTGTTGTGTTGCGAGCACTCCACATGTTAGGTGTTCGAGCTCTAGTTTGAAGCTGTCTCTTTCCTTGGCTCCTACTCCACTTGTTGTCACACCTGCTTTGATGTATTAAGCCATCACTTGTTGTGTGCTTGCTTTCTAATCCTTTTAATTCCTTTGATTGCTGGCTGTTGAAAGACAAAAGGAATAAATAACTGGAACAAAGAATGAAATGTGTGCTCGGAGCGAGTTTTTCTCCTCCTGAAGTCGAGGTTGTTTTGCTTTTACTCACAGAATTATTCCAGTTCACTTAATCATCTTTTCCAAATGGGAGGTGCACAAAAGGTGGGATTCTCTTAAGTGAGGTTCAGCAGTTGAGGTGTTCAGGGAACCTGCTAGACTCTTGCCTGCCTTTAAGCTTCTTAATTTACTTGGTAATTGAAAAATTTCAAAGCACTCCCCCCAAAAATCAAATCAGGGTTTTTGCCTTTATATCCAGGGGAAAGCTGTTTTTCCTTTGGTGAAGGAAACCAGTCTGGGCAGCTTTTGCTTTGAATACTAACTAGAGACACTGTCTCATCCAAATGTCAGACGCATTCAAGAGCCAACGTTATTTTAATCAGTCACCTCTGCTTCCTCTTCCCTCTCAATCACAGCCCCAGCAGGTCCCTATGATCCCTTGCTGCCTTACCTTCCCTGACTCCCTTTCTTTCCATTCCTTCCTCTTCTAAATCCTTCATCACCTGCCTCAGCAGGTCACTTCTCTCAGCCCCTGGCTGCTGATCCGTTCATATCATCCTGCATCTTTTTCCAAGTCAGGCATACTGGTCCCTGTGGGGCATCATCAAAGCAGAAGCCCATGAGACACCTGAAACAAGACCACGAAGATACTTGGGATGTTCATGCTGAGTTCATTAGGCTCATTGTCCTCCTGATCTTTTGAACAAGACTGTCACTGATTTCTCTGGGCCCTTTTCGATAACTGCCCAGCCAGGAAAGCAAAACAGCCTCCTGTGTCCTGTCCTTCCCGCTCCCCTCCATACGTCACCAGGCTGATGGTACCAAGAGACTCCAGCTGGGAGGTGACCGTGCTCTGCCACTTGTGCTCAGAAACATTTACAGAGACCTTCTGGCTAACCCAGACTGGAATAACATGGTGTAATTGAAATGAATTTGTGATGTGCTATACAGACTGAGGCGTCTGGGACCAGAATAGGCCCAAAACTCAGAAAGAAGATAAGTGAAGAGGAGCTTTCTCATCCCTGGGGTCCTGTTGATCAGCAAGATTTACTGTTTGCTGTTAAGAATTTGAAGTCAATAATCGTCAGATAACAAAATATTGATACAGAAGTACTTGTTGTCCGCACGTGGCTTGGGCTGATTTTGCCCCTTTTCCCGCTTGCAAAGCCCCGGGTCCCCTCAGCAGGGTGATGTACACTGCTGCAGCTCCCTGCATTTCTGTCCTGAAAATGGAAAAGGATTATTTTTGTCATGCTTTCGAATGTGCGAACATTTCTAATTTTCTTGCCTGCTCCTAGGGCCTTAGCTTTGTTAACTTTTGGAAACGAAGCTGTGCCTTACAAAAAAGCTTTTTTTTTTTTTTTTTTAAAAAAGCATTCAAGCAATCAGTGCAGAGCAGCCAAAGTCCTGTAACTTCAGAGTAACTATGTTGCCTTGTTCATTTTTTCCATTTAATGGCACTGCCTCCCCTGCTCACCTCATATGCTTACTTCAATGGGAATAGTCAAGTGGGAGCTCCAAAATTCAAATTATGTTGGATATGTCCCTTTGTTCATTTTTAGAGAGAGCTATAAAAGACCAGGCTGTGAAATTTTAAGACTGTATTTTTGTTGTACTTAGGAATGTATTTGTTACTTCATGTCTTAATCTTTCTGTTGCTTTACTTAGTGTCAACCTATAAAAAGGATCATAGTATGCCACAGCAGTAAGATAGAAGAGGGAATCCATTGTCTATCCTGTGCTTTGAGGTGGGTAGAGGAAGTGGTGTGATCCAAGACCCCAGGGAGCTCAGTGGTAGCATGGTCTAGGAGATGCTCCCAGCTCCTCCCAGGAGCTGCAATGACCTCCCACTTTTGCACGTGACTTTCCTGGATCACTGCAATGAATCCTGGGCTCAGCAGCACCTTTAGGACACTGGCAGAGCAGGATATTTCCTTCTTGTGGAACAACGTCTCTGAGCTGTGCTGGGATCAGACTTCAAATTGGGCCACCAGTCAGTTTCTCCTACGGCAGGGTATTTATGAACAGCTGAAACATCAACCCCAAACATCTCCAAGACAAACATCGGACTGGCTCCTGCACGTGCACCAAACTGAATCCCTCCCCTACCAAAAAGGCCAATATTTCTATCTTATTTTCCTTTCATAAAAATACCAAAGAGATGTCAGAGGACCGTGTAGACATGCAACAGAAAGTCCTGTCATTCTGTTCAGCCATTGAAACTAGCTTGTAACAAGACACACTGCAACAGATGTGTCCTCGCTGTGCAGCACTCTCTGGTGTGGTACTGGCAGGAAAAAAGAGCCTTGTGCCTCAGTCCATCAGCTTAAAGTTGCTTTGAATTCTACCTTATAACTGTGCTGTGCACAAATGATGGCAGTCATGAAATATTGTAACCTTAGGACCTTTAGGGAAATAGAGCATCAGATCTTTTATTAAGGAGGTATGTTGGGTCCTGCTAGGAGAAGAAAGGAATTTATCAACCAGGGAGGACAGACAAAATCCCTTACTGGAACATTGTATTGAGAACAGTAAATATACACTCATAAACCAGAAGTTCCCCTAATAAAAGTTCATTTATTTCTCAACAGTTGAGTCAGCGATACTAAACATCTCCTATGAGGGGTAGAGATGGCCATTTCCTTCAGGAGCAGTTTGTTTTATTTTGGAGGGAGGCCGTGGAGCAAGGAGTGACATTAAGAATTATGTCTTTCTCACTTCTCTGACAGAGTAGTACTCCACCATTTTTTGATGCAGGAACTACTACAGCCTTTGGTCTAACTGTCACATGGAAAAGAAAGAATTGTGTTTTGTGTGAGGCAACCAAGCAATTCCCATTTGCCACTGGAAAGGTGACAAATACTTTTCATTAGCAATTCATTAGGAGGAAAAGTCATAATTGTTGCTTCCATCCCCGAAGTAATTTCCATCAATGCCACATTCATCCTCTTATCCCATCTTGTCACAGCACTGCTATGTGGCTTTGCATAGCAAATATTAGGATTGTGTCCAGGCGGTTAAAACTGAAGTCCTTTCAGGTGAGATTGCAATCTAGTCTTTCAGCTGGTCTCACAGTCCTGCTTCTGCAGAAATATCCCAACCACACCTCCAATCCAACCTGATGCAAACAGTGAGAAACAATATCAGCTTTCTAAATTCACACACACACTCAAAAACTAGATTTGCAGTTTATTCTTAACTTGATCTAGGATCCTTCTTGGGTACATGCGTAACCCAGAATGCTTGCTAGATAAGCCTGTCTCCCTGATTCTTGTGGTATTTTTGCTTTTCTCATGCTAATATTTTTCTTCAAGCTGAAAGGTACAAGTAATGCAAGCCTTGTTCCTCGAAGGGAGTCAATAGCCTGGATGTCAGGCATGGATAACTGGTCCCTGTATGGTTCTATAGGCTAAGTTTGACTCTAGGGGTAAATATTTAATGTTTTGGGTTTGTTTAGCAATACTTTAATAGTCAAACGACAACACCAGAGAAATTACAACATCTTTGATGTTAGAAAGAGTTGTTGCACTCTGTTTAGTAAAGACATAAACATTTTTAATTAATAAAGTGTTCTTCAAAAATGCATTATTTACTGGTTTGAATAGTAATGTGAAAACAATTTATCTTATTTAATGAACCATTTTAAAACATTTTTGACAGAGAGAGCAACAGACTGTTCCCTTTGGCATTTTTTTCCTCCTCTTGTTGATACTCAATTGCATATAAAAACAAATGCAATGGTATGATGAAACAGTGTGTAAGACTAAGGCTGTAGAGCTCTTTCCAGAATTTGTGCCATGAAGTCAGGTTTAGCCCACCTCAGTATCAGCTGCTGTTACTAGCTCTTTGTACTTTATGTGCCTGGGGAATGCGTTAGTACATCCCAGACCAGGGTCCATCGAAATGTATTACTGAAGAAATAAGAACAGTTGCCATTGTTGAAATGTCACCTCTTGATAACCTCGGTTTATTCAGGGAACAAAATGATCTCTAAGTACAAATCTGGCCTGATAGTCTCTGGAGAAATCCCTCCATAAGACTATTTAAAGGTTATCTGCAATTTGGCTGGAAAATAGAGTCAAAGCTGTTAACATGACTCTGTCATTGTACAATCCCAGAAAGTTCAATGTGTTTTTGAGTTGTCAAGTACAGAGATTTTGGCCTGCTTAGAGCTATGGCAAATACTCCTGAGGATTCATGCCAGAATTTAGAAATGTATTGATCAGGATGAGTAAGAGGAAAAGAATAAAAACACAACGTGAAGCATCCTGAAAGTGGAAAGCAAAGATCAAGCATTAAAATATAATCACAACTTATCAAAGACCTTTTCTGACACTAAGAATATGTTAATTAGTATATGTTAATTCTATCAAGTGTTCCTTCAGAGTGGCGAGGAAAAGGTTAGATTGTTGCTGAATTTGGACTCATTACTGGACTTACATGTCTTGTTTTTGACAAAATATATGTATCTGAAGTAGAACAAAACTGAGCCAGTAAAATGGGGAAAATGTGGTTTTTCTTCATGCTTCCAAAATAGTCAGCAGCCAGTCAGTCCCAACTGAGTGTTCAGACGAGCACGGGGGAGCCACAGGGACTATCTCCCTTGCTTGGACACCTGTGTTGATGTTTTGTTCAGATCTCTCTCATGCATCTTTCCTTCTCATCTTCTACACGATGGGCTTGCTCAGCCCGGTTATGCTGGGATGTGTGGGATGGGTCATCTCAGACAAAGATAAAGGGAAAAACTGGGCAGAAAACGTGAACAGGATGAGGTACGGGAGGAGGGGAGAGCAGAGCAGACCCACACGTGTGAGGCTGGGGGGTTCTTGCTTTCCACAGCATCTGGTTAATGAATGAAGGGACCTTTGAAAGAGAGATTATAGAAAAGACAGAGCCAAACTCTTCTCAGAGGTGCACAACAAATGGACAAGAGCCAGTGGGTACGAGTTGCAGCAAAGGAATTTCTGACTGTATATAAGGGAAAAAAATTGATGTGAGTGTTTTGAAGTACTGAAGCAGGGGCCCAGAGAGGTGTGGCTCTCCATCCTTGGGGCTTTCGAGATTTGACTACAAAAGACCTTGAGCAGCCTCCTCTTGCTTTGAAGTTAGCTCTGCAGGCAGTTGTACTAGGTGACCTCCAGAGGTCCCTTCCAACCTAAATTATTCTATAATTCTAAGAAAATGAGGCTTATGTTTTATGAATAGGCACGGTATGGTACAGCAAACAAATACAACAAAGGAATGAAAAGTTGTTATTTTTTTTTAAATTAAGCATTTCTTTTTCCTTGCCAGGATTTGGGTACAAGATTTCCTTAGCAACAGCAGAATGTGTTTTTTGGCAGGGAAGGGGTGGTGCAAAAGTACTGTTCCAGCACAGTGTAGGTGCTTGGACCATCAGCAGGTGCAGTGTGAAAAGACAGATCTCTGAACCCTAAGTTTGGCAGGTTTAAGTTTAGAAAAAAAATAAGAAGAAGAAAAAGAAAAGAAAACCATCTGCACCTCAAGCTCTGCTGAAGCAGATTTTGGAGTTAAGCAATGAAAGAAAATTATCTCTGAAACAGTCACCTGAGCTTTTTCTTTTCATTTGAATGTTGCCAAGGACTAAGAATAATGCCATACCAAATGTTCTTGTGAAAATGGAGAAAATAGCTGTGGTCGAGTGCTGTGAAGCACCTGACCAGCATTTCAAATGCACCTTCTTTACCTTCCTCCTTTGGTCAGCAGTCTCTAGGAAATGAGAAACAATCACTTTCGTGTTGGTTTCCCCAGTGGGCAGCCTTGCCTGTAAGCAATTTGTCATTTAGCACAGTTAAATGAGAGATCATGTTTTTGGTTTTTTCCCTGTTACCCAAGCTGTGATCCTGCTGCTGTTGCAGCAGTGAATGCTCTCCCCTCCCTCTCCTCTCTGTACCTGCCAAACGTGCACAGAAACGCTAGATCTGTCTGGCCGTAAGTAACGGCGTGGAGTCCTGCTGTAGTTTACAGCATGAAATAGCCAGGGAATAATCGAGCCCCGGGAACAGCTCCAACATCAGCTGAGCTGAAGAAAATAATGGGAAACAAGGAAAATGGTGAGAAGCTAAGCCCAGCAGCACTGGTGCTCTGAAGTCCTATACTGTCTGTGGCTACGTCTCCTCTGAAATAGCCTCTTCCTCTCTTCCGTAGGGTGGGGGTGAATCACACCAGCCCTTCTCCCACAGGAAAGGCTGCATAGTGCTGTGACTTGGCTGCATAAGGAACAATTAGGCCAGATTTGCAACTGAGGGACAGCTTCTTTGAGCCTCTGAGGAGAAGTAAACAAGCCAAAATGGACTGAGTAGATACCCGAAATTTGGGATAGACCCTCCAGTGATGGCTGGGATCAAGAAATAACTGCCCCAGCTCTTCCCGGAGGCTTTCGTCTGGGATGAGAGGGGAAGGCAACTGATGCATATTCTCACTTGACATGTGGTCCAGGAGAGGCTCTGCATGTGGGGATAACAGAGCATACCAGAGTAAGTCCCAGGTAGCACAGGGACCTGAATTAGTCTTGGAAATATGTATACATATCACTAAACCTGTATGGTCCTATTCTCCTATACAAAAGGATTATTTTCACTGTGAAGGTTTACCTGAAGACAGATACTACAGCTCTTTACCAGCTACTTTAGACAAATCATAAGCCAGTTCTACTTATTTTCTCTTTCTGTCACCATATGCCTGCAAATGTACAATAAATAAACAAATAAAAAAAAGAATATGGCTGTTAGTCAAAAGAAAGCATCAAGGAGGTGAGAACATCTCTCTCCAGAACGACTAGTGCCCGGAAAATGAGCCTTGAGGGGAAAAAATGAAGGGAAGCCATGGAAATGAACAACAGGAGAATGCTACAAAACGTTGTTGCTTCTCAGTAGAATTTTACCCATCAGCTTTGACATAAGTACCATATTCCGGCTGTAAAACATAATTAGAGCAGTGAATCAGAAAGGAGCTGTCCATCGAATAGCACAGTGTGTTCTCAGCCAAGGAGAGGGATGTGAAACTCATGCAAATAAGGCTGAGTTCCCTGCTTCCTCCTTAGGAAACTGAGTGTGACACAATCAGCAAAAAACGTTTGCAGTGAACTGCAAATTTCACATGCTCTTTGGAGCCGGAATTCGCCTTTGAGCTCTGCATTAAGTCGAACGAGCTGCCTGCCTCCATCAGCTCCTGCTCTCGGAGCTCCCCTTGCAAAGTGCAGGTGTTCCACAGCGTGGCTCCTCGGCTATTTTGTGGGGAAAGCAATGGCCAAACCCAACAGATTTGGATGGGAGTTTGAAGCCTGGCCAGTGTTCTGGGATGTGGCAGAGCAAGTCTTCCAGCTCAGTGGTGTGGGTTCTTCTGACGTTCGCCAGGCTTGATCCAATAATCCATCATTTTATCAACTATGCTGGCTCTGTGCACAGAGGACTCAAAAGCTGGGTCATTTAAAGGGCCCTTTCAGAAAAAGCAGGCTCTTTCCTTTTTTGATTCCTTCAGGGTTTTATTTGTGCATTTTTCATGCATATCGAAGGCACAGCTTTACCCCTGGAGTTCCAGGGTATCCTCAGCCTGGGTGCAGCACACAGTTAGTGGTTTCCCCATGTACTTCCATCTGCCACCTCTTACCATGGCCAGCCCTGAACAGTACCCTCAGGTCAGGCTCCTGTTTTCCTACAAGTGCAAAATAAGAAAGAAGAACTTTTACAAGGCAGGCCAACGGTGATCTGTTCGCCCGAGCTGGTTGTTCAGTCACTTCCTTGAGGGATCCATGCAACAATTTTGCAATGGTTCTGAACCATCACAACTTTGATAGCACTGGAGCTTGGCATGAAGACTATACTTAATTATCATGTCTTCTCCCTTTGGGTGTCCTGTAGCCCCTTCAGATATCATTCAGCTTCTTCACTCCCTTTTAGGGTCGGGAGCACAAACATGTTCCTTCCTCAGGTAACTTCCCAATCCAAGAGCAGGCAACCACCTTGGAACTACAATGACAGGATATATTGCAGTACTATTCCTACTGCTTTTTCTCTTCCGGGGATGATTTCTTCTTCAGTCATAGCAGGGATGGTACCAATTTTACAGTTTGCAATGCTGTGTCTCAAAAGTTGCCCAGCCTTGCAGTCTATGTCTATACCATTATGTGCTATAATTTATTTAGCTGTTTAGTGCCATACTCCTGATATTGGCATGGCCTTTGTGTTGTGTCACACTCTGCTTGTCTGGACCTACCAAATCTGTTCTCCAGACTGGGAAGTTTAGGCACTGGGGGGTACACGCAACTTACGCCCAAACACTGCCCCTACAGCCAGTTTGCACACAAATGGCTCAAGTCACATTCTTCTGCAAGCCAAACCTTCATTTCATTCTCGTATTGGGAACAGAGCAGACCTGACCATAAGTCCAAGTGCATTATGCATCCAGCTAAACAGCCTGAGCCTTATAATGGCTTTTGACTGCTTAACGTTGCGTTGATTTTGGAGGCACAGCAGCAACGCAAGTAACACAGACAATCGATGCTGAATGGGTGAAATTTCACTGCTTGCACATTCCCTACAACTAGGACTTTCTTCCTGAGGCATTTCTGGAATCCAACAAAAAATGCTTACCCTGGTTAATATTTGAAATGAAACACACCCTCCCTGCCCCAGCCTGCCCCAGAATCTGTGATGAGGAACATCATGTGCCCAGTGGCCACGCTCACAGGGAGGTTTGTCCCCAAGGAATCCAACATCCCTTTTGTTCATGCAAGGGAAAATTAATTGTGTGCTAAATGCAAAATTAATCTTGGAGAAGTGCAGCTGGTAGCAGTGGCCTTTTCAAATGCATTCAGCTCTCCAAAGGCAGCTGATTCAGAACTACACATGCTGCTTGCTATCTTGTACTGTGAGGATCTGTACTCCAACTCAGCTGCGAAGCCCATTTTTCCCTTAGTTACTTACAGCGTGTGTGGGAAGCACTTAGCCGTGGTGTATAACAAGCAGGACTTGTCTATCAGCTTTATGTCATTTTGGCAGCCCAGGAAGGATCATTCTTTGACGTGGAACAGCCAAGCTTTGCTAACTGGTGATAACCTAACTGGGCTGGGCACTTGTGCAAAACTCTTGCACACTTCAGCTGTAACCTCATCGGACCCTTTGTCTTCAGGTCTCTTGGCTCAGGGATTAAATTTTTCTCTTGAAAGTAAAAGTCCCCTTTACATAACTGACAGAAAGCCGCTGATATTTTGAGTCAAAACCAGCTATCTGAACATAGGTGTGGCATTTCAGGTGCCCAAGGGTAGCAGAGACTGGCAGATATAACCAGGACCCGGTGGAGACCTCTGACCTTTTGAAACCGTTAGCTGAATGGCAGGCAGCACATCCTACAGGTGTCTGAAGGCATTTTGGACGTGATTTTTCTGCACCTGGATCTTTCCCTTTCAACCTCATGAGCCTTCCGAGAAGGTATTAGGCTCTCAGTGAAAGGGCTTCTTGACTTGATCTCCACTAACTTGCTTCACCCAAAAAGGAACAATGGCAAGGGCAAAATGGCAGTACAAAGCAACAAATAACATCAGATCTTTGTGAAGGACCCCAATCTTTGAGGATCATCAATTGCTATTAACATCAATGTCAATATGAGTTGGTAAGCACCAGAGAGAGGCAAAAAGCTCTTTGCCAAACCAAACACAGGTCTCGGAGAGATACCACTGAAAGTAACAGGAATCACTGGTGGGCTCCATGTGCCCAGGAAGACCTCCCAAAGCCTCTGTCTTTGCCTGAACTGAGTTCATTGTAAAGAGCACATTTCAACAAGTAAGCTTTCCTATGCTTTGATCATGCATCTATTTTTTGCTTATGGTGATTTCCTTCTCTCTGTGAAGTTAGAGATCTCACATTGCCCTGTCTTTCCCAAGTCACTTTTACTCTCTGCTCCCACTCTGTAGGTCCCGGTGGCTTACTAGCAGCAATACTGGATTGCTGTTGTGTTGCCCTTCCAGGTTCATTTCATAGCATCAGACTCCTGGGCTCCAGTTAACAGCTGGTTGTTAGAGCACGTAATGATGAATTGCTCTTTCCCCCTTCTCTTTCAATCTAACAAATGCAGAAAGATTTTCGTAGCCAAGTGGAACATCACTGAGCCTCACCAGGTGAATGAAGTGAAGAGACAACACATTTCTAGGTTTTAGCATCAAATGTATCATTTTCAGTGTAATGGCATCCCTGCTATTCACTTAGCAAGAGAAGAGGGACCTGCTGGGAATCATTTTTCCATTTTCATTTTAATCAAGAAATCAGTAAATTAATATTAGCTCTATGAAAGCAGCACAGCCTTTTTGTTTTCCCTGGTGAATATTTATTCAAGTTTTTAAACAAGTTCTCATCATTGACCTCTTATGTTTTCCACAAATTTTGAGTTTTACTGCCAGTAAGGTTCAACTAGAGCTCATAGCAGTGTTGCTTGAATGCCAGCTCATGAAAATATGGTACAGTAGTCAGAAATGTCCTGGTCTAGTTTATGTTGGGAAGTAAAGAAACCTCAACTGCCTTATCAAAACAGACAAAATTGAAATGAACAGATGTAATAAAGCAAAATCCAGCAAAAAAGAAAGGTGGAATTCATTCTTTGATTTGTTTTCCAAAAACCAAAACCTTCAGTCAATAGCAAGTCATCAAGCACTTTCAAAGAATTCATCCTTTTTTTTTTTCCCTACCACCATAATTACAGAAAGTCCCTCTCATGCATGCAGCTTTGTGGTTCAAGAAACTTTTCCATCCTGTGATAACAGAGAGTCAATATTCAAAGACACCGAGGCTTTATGCAGGCAGAAGCTAGAAAAGAGCAAGAAGGTAAAGCAACTTTTCCAAGGCTGTGCCATAAAGTCAGGAACAGAGTGTGGGTCTCCTGAGTGTCAGTGGAGAATATGAGTCACTGGACGAGTAACGGTCTCTCATTGCGAACACAACTCTGATTGATAATATTGTTCTGCTTGGATAGCCAAATACTATGTCTCTTCTACTGTCTGTTCTGACTTCTGTAGCTCAGTAGCACTGTGGTACCCAAACACCACATGGCTTACTGAAAATAGCACTGACTTGGAGAAAAATGTCTGCTGAGTGACCTTCCCCAGAAAAGTTCCCCTTCCCCTCTGAAATCCAGTTATTTAATGTTTTGGTTTAGGGTGTTTGATGGGTTTTTTTTGGCTGTGAGTGCTTTAGTGATTCTCTTTGCATTTGAAATACTCTTGCTGTGTAGCAATGCCCATGCTGCTCACTACCCAGAGCCTCAGTCAGTGTGCTCTCTGGCTATCTCTGCTCCCTCTGACACCTGCCTCCGTCCTAATTTCTGGGCTTATTATTTCTTCCTGTTTGAGGATTAAACAACAAAAACAAGTATCTCCCTAGAACACAAATGCCGTGGTTGAAACCTGGGTCCTGCATCTTCTCTGCTCACCTGCAAAGAGGAAAAAAGAGGAGGTAAAGGGGAAGAAGTGTGCTTAGAGCTTGTGGTGTATTGATCAGTATGTGTACAGTTCACACTGCTCACGATCAAGTCAGCACTACCTCATACATCCCCTACCCCCTGCCAGAAATGCTAAGCTCTTGGCCTGGATGAGGCACTTTGTGTAGCAAAGGAGCAGCTGCAGTCCCGTCTCCAGCAAGGTAATGAGGATTCAGTGCCACGTTACTGCTTCTTTATTTTCCTTTTTAATTATGATAGTGGAAATTGACTGCTGTGATTGAGCTGAAGAATGGACCCTCCCATCCCCGTGCCCCCTTCCCACTCCCTGAGCGCCCTGCCTCTCCCTCTCAAGATACATAACTAGCAGGCAATGACAATTCCTAGGATACCATCCATAAAGCTGAGTCCTTTCTGTGACACAATCTTTGCAAGTGGCTGGTCTCAGCCAACAGGTAGATCGTGCATGACAGATATGCAAGGTCCGATCCATGTCTGTCTTCAAGATCTTACAGACCACATGCTTGAAGATACATGGAGCATAAGACATGCAGAGAAACACAGTTACATGAAACTGCCACCAGAAAGAAATTGTATGTGAATGCAGATGTGATAAACTGAGCTCTGTGTCCCACTTTTTGCCCATTTTGGCATACATTAATGTAGATGTACTCTGCTGAGGTCTGTGGAACTTAAGGGGTTAGTCAGTCAGCCCTGCTGATGCACCATGTACGCATCAGTGATTTCTCCCTCTGGTAGTGGAAGCATCTTCGCTTGCAGTGTTTTTATGGACTTCACAGTACATTGGGAACCTGTCTGGGTGGTTTTCTAGTCTATCAAAAAAAATCTGTGTTTATTATTAGCAAATATAATTAATAACTATAATGATCAAGCTGAATGTCACTAGTCAAGCTTTCATGCTGAAGGAAAAGACAGACACCTCAGTGCGTGGATAGGTCAGGCAGAATCCTGATGGAGAAAAGGGCTCTCTCAGAACCTGGAAGACAGGCAGAGTTTTGAAAAGAGCAAGAAGTCGGCAGTTCAGACCTTTTATTTCAGAATTGAAATAGAGGCCGTGGGAATTGAACTGGGCTCATAGCATGTGCTTCACAGTTTGTTGGCAATCTCTACCTTTGCTTGTGATGTGAAAATATGGATAGTGAGTGAATCTTCCTAATTCCCAACTCACCTAATCAGATTATTTCATCACCTGAACGAGAAGTGACAAGTGGAAGGTAGAACAGGAAGGCCTGAGCTCTCTTGGCCATGGCTCATTTGCCTTTTCCAGAGCTGTGGAAATGGTGATGAGGATTGGCAGAGTTTGCGGTATATCCCAATGGGCAGGGAATTCACCTGGGAGACAGGAAACATCTGTTTTATTCCTAGTTTTTCTTCATCTGCTGTATGATTTCGTGTGATGAGAGGTTAGGTTGCCTTTTGTCTCCATCCTGGAGGATCCTTTGTATGATGTTAGAAGAAAAGAGGAGCATAGATGAAACAGACTTTGCCACTGCAGATGCTGAGGCCACAGGATCTTCTGGTCACTGTGACAACTCAAGCCTTTGCCATCTTGCTCGGGCAGAACAAATTAACTGCAATGAGGTCTAGACAAAGCTCCAAGTAACAGTGCTGTCTCCATCAGCTTTGCCAAACTGCTGGCAACGGTGCGGTCAGACAGCTGGGTTTGTTCTTTTCTCTCATCCTTCTTTTTTTCTTTACCTTATTTCTTCTTCTCCCTTCCTCTCATCTTTATCTTGGCTTATTTTAAAAAAATAAATTAAAAAAAAAGACAAGACTGCCTCTCTGCAATAACACTACAAAACAACAATGACCAAAAAGGCAGCTGAAAGCAATATCTTAAACATCCAGCAGTGGTATGATTTTTTGCCCAGTTTCTGAGAGGTTAAGGTGACCAAGAATTCACCTGCCCTTTTCCAGCACTGAGGTCTCATTATTTGTTATCTTCTTCTTTTCTCTTTCGTCATGTTTCCTCATGTGGTTGATCTTGTGTTGTTTTTAAGGAAAAAACTTTGACTCTAAAAGCAAGGGCAAGAACACAAGTTTCACAATACTTTTTTCCTTTCCTCATAAATACATCTTTAACTCTATCTAAAAGATTGTCTAGAGGGTCATCTTATGCAACTGATCTCTTGCTAAAAAAATAGGGAATAAGAGATCTTGTAAAATGAAAGCTTTACATAATTTTATACACTACAAAGACTTTACTTGAGATTGCTTCTCTTTTTTGCATATTTAATAAAAGAATTAAATTATTTTTAATTGTGATTGCTTGCCACTAGAGCTTGTCATTGCTTACTAAACTCTCTGTAACAAAGAGGAAAAAAAAAAGAAAGTCTCTGAACTTCATTTAAGAATTGTTAGTGTTTTACTTGCTTTGGACATGTTATTATCTTTGATCTCTCATGCCCATTTATTCCATCAAAATTAGCATAACCATTTCCTACCAATAAAATAAAACAGTAATTGTCCCTTTCTACTATTTTTGTCACTATAGAAGTGAAATACAGGGCTCTGTTTTCATCTTTTACTTTCCAGGGCTTTTGTAGTACAACTACGAAATTAGGGTTTAGTCCCATAAAATGATTCAAGTCTTTCAAAAGTATTTCTGTCCCACATTTTTTGAGGAAAAATCATGTCTTAATCTGTTTTTTGAGACAAAAAATGAAGGAAAGATTTTGTTTATATATTCTGGAAATTTTTTTGCAGTAGTCAGAAACATATTTTCTTACTCACAAAGATGATTTCTTTTTTACCCTTACTAAATCACTAGCTAGGTAAAGAAAAACAGGGCTTTTTGGAAAAAAAGAAGAACCCAAACAAAAAAACCACCAACCCAAAAAACCACCAACCCAAAAAACCCTCATGTGCAAAAGATCTTCTGAAATATTTTGAACAAAGAAATTAATCAAAACTAATCCTTTTTCTGAGAACAAAAACTGGGAAGAAGGATGGGCTTTCAATCTGGTGCATTCTATAACAGACTCAATTTAAAATAAAATCTAGAAAGAGATGCAAAGATATGCCTCAAATCTGACCTAAATTCTTTGCCTGGCACAGAGAGAAACCAGGTAGCTTAATCCATCTTTCCTGTTCTGACCGTATTTTGTAGCGCTGCCTTTGAGTTGGCAGATCGTGGCAGGTGTTTTGTGCTCATCTGGGGTGAGAAGTTGCAAGGATTTAATACACCGTACGACTGCAGCCTGCAGCACTCGGAGGTGTACCTTTACTATGGCAACTGAAGGAGCAAATTTGCAGCGAGGCATGTTGTGCCAGTCGTGCGATACTGAGGCCACATCTATGTATCGCGGCAACTTGCCTGGCATGGTGATGGATGCGCCGTGTGCTGCGTTGTGAGGTGGGATGGACGCCCACCTGCAAAATTTAAAGCTCCTCGCTTAATTTATCTGACTGAAAAACTGAGGAAGGCAGTCCTGCTTTTATCTCTGGAAAAAACTGGATGTATAATAATACTCTTACAAAGCTCAGGTACCCTCTCCAATCTGAGGGTGGACCCTGGGGACCGCCCGCTGATGTTCATGTGCCCGCTGTGCTCGGCTTCTTTCACTTGCAAGGGGCTAATGGCATGAGTACGTGCGGCAAATCCAATACCGTGGGCAGAGTGTGCACGAGCAGAGACCCTCTGACATCTGCGCAGTGAGCCCTGGGCTCGTTGCACGCGCTCTCCGGAGTTCCCCGGTGGAGGCTGGTCCCTGCTGTAGTATGCTTCGGCAGCACGTACCAGACTTCCAATCTCAGACTCTCAGAAACAGACCCATCTTCAAAATCTATAATGCAATTCACAGAGTCAATTTTTCATCTAGTGTTCCCTGTCTGGGGTGAGCCAAGTTTTTAAGAGTTGCAGTCTGGGTTTTTTTTTTCTTTCTGTTTTGTTTGGGTTTTTTTTTTTCCCCTTTGCTTTCTCAGACTATTAATGTGAGTCATTGACTGGCTTTTCTGCTTCTCTGCTGATTTGATTGGCTTTGTAAGGCCAAAATGAAGCCAGTCCCTTGTGGAAGTATTTGAAGGCCTTTGCTAATTCAATTAACTCTAAACTAAATTCTTTGTGGGAGGAAGTTAGTCAAAACTGGCTGGCGGGGAAGGAATTCCGCTCGCTTAAGCCTCAATTCGCAGTGCCACTGCACTGACCCGTTTCACAAACATCCCTGAGAACAGCAGAGTCCAAGAGAGATGCAGGTTTATTTCTGAGAGCAGGAAGGGACTATTTAGCTGTTTGAGGCATAGGACTAGAAGGGACCATTTTGAGTCATCGAATCCTGTCCTTTCCATCAGAGGCAGCCTTACAGTAGATATGTGTCTAAGAAATTTTTGCCGAACGGCTACTCTGTGTCCCACCAAAGAACATGTCCCACTGCCCTCCATCCCACATCAGTGACCTGGAGTGAAAGACGAAAAAAACCCCAGAGCTAATCTTCATAAGAGAAGACAACAAGAGAGACAGAAGATGTCTCCCATGTCCTAGATTTTCCAATAGTAGTGCGTCTGTTGCAAAAAACTTCTAGGTGAGTCGATGAGGCACACCACACAGCACATGAGAACAGATAGGAAAGCGCAGCTGACATGAGGGAAAAATTCTTCCTAGTCTCACACAAAGCAAAATAACCAAACCCATGCATCTGGCAGGATAACCGGTCTCCCTCCAGACCAGAGAACAAGCCTCAGTCCTCCCCATGGAGCTCTGTATTTGTCTGCACAGAAATACGCGACTGGTCTGGTATGTTATTCAGTTCAGCAGTGGATGAAGAAGCTGAGCAGAGAGTTCTGGATGTCATCATTCGGTTGCCAGAAGGAAAACCCTCATTTCAAACTTTCGCTCCCTCTCTGGCTGAGGGAAGTTGAGGGGCTCCGCAGCAGCCCAGGGCTGGGGCACTGCCTGCCATTTTCACGCTGTTCACTGAACCGAGGAAATGGGCAGCACGGGAAAATGTTCCCAGATCAGATGACCCATTTTACTTGAGTTGAATTGAAACAATTTGCATTTCATTTTTAGCTTTGGTTTAACCTTTAGAAGAAAAATCTGTCAGCTTCCAAAATGAGACCTCAAAAGGTTTTGTTTAAAAAGCAGAAATGAAGCACTGAGACCCTCCTAGATTTCTTCATACCACCTCTCTAGAAAAAGCTGTTTTCCATTCCCCGTGGATTCATAGAGTTTGGGTGACAACACGCTGCTCACGGAACTCTCTTTTGCCCACTTTGCCCAATATTGTTATGAGCATCAAATGCTGAAGAGTCACTGCCTGGCGATGCAGGGAGCTCCCTTCCCTCCTCTCCAGCTGAACCTGTCACATCTACCAATGCAGGGAGTTCAAAGAAGCATCTCTTTGGTTTAAGTCGCTCCCTTCAAACTGATGTTTCTTCTCCTGATCACTGGGAAGCCTTTGCTATCCAAGTTCATTGTCTATTTACTTCCCACGCAGTTCTGCCATCGGTCACACCAGAGAGATCTGAGTTTCAACGGGAACCATTCATGAAGGGACAGTAGAAGCGCTAGCAGATTAAAAGATGCCGTGCTTTGTTGTTGTTTAAATTCTGATGTCTTTACAAAGGGAAAACATTTCCAGGGATGGGTTTGTAGTGTTAATGAAGATCTGAGACAAGTGAACAGAAGAAGGAAGGTGGGAGGAAGGTTTTGAAAACACTTTGGGGGGGCGGGAGGGAAGTCAGCACGAAATGGAAGTTAAAATAAGAGTGCAGTGATTTGAGAAAAGTCACTCAGCTGCTTTCCTCTCTCCTTGCTCTGCCTTTCTTCCCTGATAAACATATGGATGGTAGAGTTGAAACAGATTTAGAGTAGAAATGCAAATGAGGTTTACATGAGGCAGCATCTTGCCCATTGTTGCTGGAGGAACCTGGATCTCTCCCAAGTTCCCAGGCAGCGGTTTACTAAGGTACAGCAGGAGCGGCAGGTGCCTCCAGGCTTCACACGCACGGACCATCCGCTCACGCAGCGAGGATTTTGCTGTGCCAGGTGGAGTGGATTAGGAAGTGGAAAAATGGGCCTGATCCAAACCTGTGCTCGATGTGCTTTCAGTTCTCAATGGCTTAGCGGCCCTTGAGGAAATCTGGCTGCCCACACATTGTGCTCAGCATCTCACAGAAAAAGACTAAGGTTGGCTAAAGCTTTGACATTGTTCCATTAGCCTGCGCCTTGCCTTTACTTGGACAGTCTGCAACACAAGCCAGGCATCCAAATATGTCAAAGAGGCTTCTTGCTATGTTACTCCACACCTAAAAACTTCTCCTGCACAGATTTCAGCGGAATAATTGTAGTATCTAAGGGTTTTTAATGGTGTGAACAGCATCTTCCCTCAATCTGTGTGCAAGTTTAAATTCCCCTCACTTAACGTTAAATGTCTAACTGGAGCAGACAGCCCCAAATACACAAAAGAGGGCAGGAGGGGCTGCCCTGTTGTCACTGTACTGTGAGATATGGGAGTGGGAATTGCACTGATGAGCAATAATAGGTGGCCAAAAGCTCTCCCTTCCCAGCCCTTGTAAATCCATGGCACTGTCTAGGTGAAGCACCCAGTCGAGGAGCTTAGCCACCCCGAACTAACTCGCTGAGAGACACCAGCACCTCCAGAGTGTTGCAAAATAAACTGCTCCCTGAAGGTCTTTCCACTGACTATGCCAGAGGTTACAGTTAGAGGTTAACATAATAAATCTGGGCTAATCTTCACTCACAACCTCCTCTTGGCAACATCTCTTCCTTTCCAGGATGCCATACACCCCTTCCCAGTGGTCCCATGTCCATGCTTTTGAGTGAAGGAGAGAACAAAAAATGGATGGGGAAGAAATAAGACCTGACAACTGAAACCTTTTATTTTAGGAGCTTGAAAGTGGTCATATAAGCCTGACTTTGTTCCCTCACGTTGGACATGTGAGCTGGTATTTGGCACAATGCTCTCTTCTCGGTGACTAAATATCTCATTAGTTTGGGATGTGGGATGTGAGGGGGATGACTGTTGTCAAAATGAAACATGAAGCAGGTAGATCTTAGAATAAGCGCTTAAAACTTCCATGTAACTTCTTGGCATTTCTTCTTAACTCTCAGAAGGACTACATTTAATGATACACTTACTCATTGTGTGCTTGACCTCATGTCTGGTCTCCCCAGGATGGTCCAAAAAAATCAATGGCAAGATTTTAATCAGCTCTAATAAGTTCATGGAAGAGAATCACTTACCAAGGCCCCTTGTTGTATGCGTTTGCACCGTGGTTCCAATTGATTATTTGTGCCAATTATTAGTGATGAATCAGGATTGGAGGGAAAATAATCTGTGCTCGATCAATTTTGTTCTTTCTGAGATTTTCAGATTATAACATCAGCAGCCCTTTCTGCCCCTTATCCTTCTATTGCACCATTTAATTGTTATGTTTCCCTGCTAAATTATCTGTGGCGATTTTTTTTCTCTACTTTTCATAACGTAAAGCAAAAACATACAATGATTGGAGAAAATAAAAGGTCCCTTATTAATTACGACTTCAAGCAACTTCAGCCCAGACTTGGGGGCTAGAAAGTACCTTGGATGATTTGTGCATAGATTAGAAGCAGCTTTCAGACACAGCCATGCACTTCTGAAGTAAACAATTTAAAAACAAAACCTTAAAAAAACCCCACAGTATTATACAACTCTGGGAATTATTAAGTTAAAAAGGCCCATCTGGGCTCTGCTGAAAGCTAGCAATTAGCTTGCACTGCAAGAAGTGGAAGGCAGACAACTAGTAACACCTCAGCGGTTGTCTTTGCTGTTTCACTGCTGTTGGGTCCATCAGAAAGATGTCATCGCCATGACAGTTACAAAAAAATCAAACCCTTTCTGAGAAGTAGCATGCTTAGCTCTTCAGCTGTGTGCTTAGCAGAAAGCAAGCTTGGTAGAAGTGCCTGGTTAATTAAATCTCACTTTCTTCATTTTATGCGGTAATTACACCAATTATAAGTCAGATCCTAATGTTTTTCAAGGGGATGTTTCTGAGAGCTCAACTCCTTGAGACTGACTTTATGAGAAAGAGGCATAAGGTGGAAGAGCTGGCTTTGTTTCAGGGTGCTCCATGGCTGCCAATTGCAAAGAAACCTTCTCTAGCGGGTTTTCAGCATACAGAGGACGCACACTCAGGCAGAAAGGGAAATCAGAGAGTTGGTACACAGAGTGTGTCTGTTAATGGCCTTGCACCTCCAGGCTGTGGAAGGCAAACCTAGAATTGGCTCCTGCAGATTTTTTGCATGTAAGAACCCCTGGGACCTAGTAGCAGCCTCTGTCCTATGCAGGTCTCCTAAAAAGCCATAGTTTAGGGAGGAGATAATAATAACAAATGATGCTAATAATAAGCCTTAACTCTGCTGCTCCTGGGAGTATTTGGGATGCAGCAAAGCACGCTCAGCCTGTGGAGGAATTACTGAGACTCTGTAAGGTAAAAGTTGTACAGTCGTACAGTAATTTCATTCCTCCCAAGATTGTTCTGGTAAATATGAAAAAGGGGCTTTTTGTGTGTTCCCATCCTACACAAGGAACGCTACCTTTTGCTGGAATAAAAAAGAAGTACCACTTGGGCAAGAGTTTAGGCCACTGCCGGTTTTCCTAAGTTGGCAGCACTGTTGAAATAGCAAAAAAAAATTATTTCTCATACTTCCCAGTTTCCTGTGGTCTTGCTTTGGAGCTTTCTCTAGCAGTCCCACCACAGGCAAGGTTTCTGCTTCCCCACCGCTCCCCTGGTCACTTAGCTAAACACTTTTCACTGAGTGACAAGCAGATTGTGAGAAAGTGAGGCTGGACATTACAGTTTCTCGGTAAGCTGAGTATTTACAGCTAGCTCAAAAATAGGAGGTACTGTGCCAGACGTCAGACCCTGACGATGCTATAGAAACACAGGCTGTACCTCTGGGAGCCTCCAGGTACCAGGAGTGACCTGACCATCTGGAGCCATGAGGGATGGTTATTCCAGACCAGCAGAGAGAGCTCTTGATATACACACAGGGCTGAGGACATTGTGAAAGCACATCACAACCATTTCCATGGCAACTGGCTTTGATGGACTTCAGGGCAGTGGGAAACCAAAGAATAAGTTGACTTAGGGCAGGGGAAGAAAAACTGTGGTGATAAATATTGTGTAAGTGCACGTGGGCCATTTGTCTGTGCTGGGGGTGTGTAGGGAGGTATTCACACGTGCGAAGGTAATAAGGTGGAACTTAACCTAAGCCACTGCCCAGGTTATTCATCTCAGTCAGGACCCAGCCCTTGCCTGCTGCCCAACATGTGGAACTTTACTTTCATTGGTGGCTCCTGCTTCACCACTTCTAACACCTTAGGAAAATAAACAATTAAAATCCGCAAAAGGAAAAAAAAAAAAAAAAAAAGACTATATGCCAGGGGTTTCCCACCTTAGCACAGCCTTGGAACCTTCTGTGAGTATTGGACCTTGGGAGATCAGGAGGATAATTCTGCACAGTGATGAGCTTCAGAGAGTACAGATCAGGGATGCACTGTCAATGGGCTTGCAAAAAAACCAAGCCCCGAATAAACTATCTTTGGAATCTGTGGCAAAACCTATGTACTAGCAGTGCGTATCCATGCCAGGTGAGTGCGCCAGGTGCTGGGAGAGGACTGTATTAATTTATTTTCCTGTGAACCTCACACTCAAGAGGGAGGAGCAGTGCCACATGGCAAACAAACGTGGATTAAGCACAGCTTCTATTTTGTTCCTGAAAACAGCTCTGGGTGTATTGGTGGTTTAAGGCTAATTGGAGAGGGCTTGTGGTGGTCCCATCAGAGGAAGAGGAACGATTCAGTTGCTCCTGCTGAGCAAAGTCAAATGCTTCCGGCTTTTGGGTTACACTGCAAAAGACAGGATGCTTGGCCAGGATTAGTAGTCGTAGTGTGAGCATCAGGGAGCAAAGACAAACAGGGAAGTTTATTCCTCAAAGAAAGTGAGTTTCTTACATGCAGCTTTTGAAAAACAGCTGTTCAGGACAGAGCAGAGCCCAGACAAGCTTTGTTCTTGCCTTGTCTTCTCCATTGAGATCAGCCTAAACCACGAAGCTCCAGCATGAACAAGCTGAGCCCTGTGCCACAGTGAGCCAAATCTGGATGCGCACGCTGACTCGGAGGCTTAAAGCTATCCTCTGGTGTGAAGGAAGAGGTACTTTTCTGACTAATAATTCAGGCATGAAAAAGTGGGCCAGAGACATGGAGCACCTTGAACACCTGGTTTTCATCAGACAGGATCTACGCTACCGACACGGGCTTGTTGGAGGTTCTTTCTGTCGGGGCTCATTAGCACCACTAAATTATAGCCACAGCCCTGCCACTCTCCTCCTCATGCGGTCGCCTCTGACTCAGGATTTATCATTCTCATCCCCACCCCTTTCTGTTTGGCATTCTGGAGTTATTTATTTATATCAGGAGAGACAATTGCAGTGTTTCATGGGTGGTCGCAGTGGAATGCTAAACAGGCAGGATCAGGTCCCACAGGTACCACAGGACGTGGAGTTGATTTGGCTGATTCTACACGACTAATATTAAATATCACCATATGGAGCTGAAGTCTTCCCCAGGAGTTTATCACTAATTCATCTAAGGGTGACTTTTGTTGTCAAAGTAACACTGGACTTTTCTTTCTTTTCTCTGTGTTGCTACACTGCCTTCTTTCTTTTTTCTTTTTCTTTTTTTTTTTTTCAATTTCTGTGAACTACTCAAGGCAAACAGAAATATTAATTAAACTGTTAAAAAAAAATGTCTACAGAAGGATTATTCTTGCACCTGGATGTGTGAATGGAAAGTGTGTAGTTTGGTCACAGGGGGAAAAATAGCTCACTTCCCACCCTTCTCTTGTGAAATCAGTTGCTTAGCTATGAACCCTTATTCTTAGCAGAGATGGAGAATTTATTCCGTGTAAACAGTATCATCTATCAACTGATTTTTTTTTTTCCCCTGTTTGCGAAAGTATTTTGTGAGTTCATATTTGCCAGCTGGACTATTTAGCTGGCAGTTTTATGGGAATCCATTCAAGCCTTCAACACATGGTGAAAGTTGTTCACCTTCACCCTTCACTTCTTATAAACAATTACTGGATTCCCAAAGTTGTGTACACATGCTTCAGACCCCTGATCAAATGACTGATGTGCCTGACCAGTTATAATTAACCAAACCTCTTCCTCAATTCAGGATCCCCTGGCGTGCATGGACATAAAGGCTGCCCCCCTGCCACTCGTGGGAATGACTGTCTCTTCCCAGTGAGCTCCTTCCTCTTGCTCCCTCCCCAAACCAACCACCCTTAGTGCTATTTATTTCCAGAATCCCATTGTGCTGGATACTGTGAAAACACAGAAGCAGAACTGATCCCTGAATGCTTACAGCCGAAGCACGTCTCTGATGCATCTGATTAGCCTTTTACATCAATCCTGCTTGAAAACTTGTAGATCCTTCTGCTTTTTCTGTTGCCCTCCCAGAGACATTTTTGTTTTCTGATGCCCAGCCCAGGATCCCTTCTTCCCTCTTGCCCATTCCCAGGTTTTTCTCCACTGTGGGAGATGCTCTTGCCAAAGCACCCTCCCTTTTTGAGGAAATCCCCTCTCTGAGCATTGGAGCAGCAGCTCAGGGTCAGGAATTACAGCCAGGGCGAGCGGCTCCACTCGATGCTTGTTCCTCTTGATTGCTGCGTAGCGTGAGAGTGATGAGGGGAAGATTGATGTAGTGGCGAGCACAGTTCAGGTTGCACGCCGCTTGCTCCCTGAGAGCCCATTAAAGGGAAGATTTAGATGCAGCAGTAGTTGTTGGGATGACTGGAGAGTTAATTCCACGTGGAGGACAATTAACAGTTCCTAGTGAAGCAGAACCTGCTGCGTGGTGCACGCTGTCATGCACAGGGTTTCTTTCCGTGCCCTTCGGAGGCTGTTACCTCACCTGAGCCGCCTTCTCCCTTGCTGCCTTCTGCAAAACAAGGAGGTAAATATCAGCCAGGGGAATACGCCTGATGCCGTGCAGCCCGTTAGAGCTGAGTGCCTGCTCCAGCCCCGTCTGCAGGATTGCTAACGCTTCGCACTGAATAAAGGCAGGTTATTTTTAGGTGGGCGCTGCTTGTCCACCCTCTGACTGTAAGTAGAGAAAAGATATGAGAGGAAACAGATTCAACGGGCCAAGGAGAGGGGAAAAAAAAAAAAAAAAGAGAGAAATACAGCAGCCCAAAGCAGATCCTCCTTTAGCTGTGCTCTTTTTCACCATCATGGACAAAGCTTTTTTGCTCCGGTGCTCGGATGCCACATAAAGAAGCACTGAGCCATCCAAGCCTGGCCACTGTCATGCCATGAAATAAGACAGTGGTTACATTTACAGATATTCAATATCATCAGCTTCTAAGTGACGGTCTTTAAAGACTTATTCAATTATGTTTCACACATTTTCATCCCAGTATCAGCACTGCAGGCAGAGTTGAGATCACTTATCACCTTTACTTTTCCTACCTGAATGTAAAATTACTTTTTCTTTTTTTTTTTTTTTTTTTCAGTAGAATAATTCTGAACCAAGTTTTACAAGATTTGATTTGGGGGCTAATTGCAGTCTCTTTCAAAAAGTTTTCACCTGTACATTACACACATGATGCAATCTAAACTGCGCTTTAACTTCATTTTTGTCTAGGAATGCTTTTCAATTTCTTTTCTGTTTTCCCTTAACTATCAGAAATGTCATACAAGACTGGTAAAGAAACCCAAGGAGACTGTTATTATATGATAATGCTACAGATTATCAGTCATATAGAATCTGCCTTAAATTATATTTTTTTAAATTCATTTTAAGGGCAGATTTTCATATTGAATTCCAGTCTTGGTAAGTCTACAGATTTACTACTGAAACTAAAAACCTCTTTTAATATATCACATTGCAAGAACTTGTTTGATTTGGTCGTCTTTCATGGGCACATCTAGTCCATAGACTTTGCAGGTTGTGAACCGTTGTTCTGACATACCAACAAACACCAACAACTGGCACTTGCTACCTGACTTGCATTGCCGGAGCTGCCAAAACTCACCGATGAACCTGCCCCAACGTTTAGTTTCCCTCTTTGCTCGAAATTGGATTTCCCTTGGTTGTGGACCAGAAGAAAGTTGGTAACCTCCATACAATTACACAAACTCGAATACAGTGATCAACTTAATTTATTTAAATATAACCATGCTGCAAGTTCTTGATTTACATGAGTTTGTATTTGCAGTCCTTTCAAATCATTAGGGACAAAGAAGAAATTGCCTTAGATGCTACTCTTCTTTGAAGGGACTGAATTTATGATTAATTTTATTTCATAAACAAATTAATTGATTTACTTGTACATCTTCAAAAAAATTCACTGCATACTCAGAGTTATAATTTTAAGGATGAAAAGCTGTGTCCTTCATATGTCTTTAAGAAATTAGATCCTGTTTAGGCACAGAAAAGACATGTATTTTTGATTTTTGTCCGGGAATATGATAACATGATTGAAAATGACTGAATTTCCATGGTTTAATGAATTTCTTCCCTGTAGACAGCTGCTCAGTTACTACTTGACATCTGTGATAACCTGTTTTCAGGTTTGTGATCCCACTTTTTATACTGAGCAATGTTTTGGACCCATCCAACTAGCTAGCCAAATAGCTACCTAATCCTTTCATTGTTACTTTCATCTCTTAAAATCTCTAACTCCTGTACCACTATTTTGCAGTGTTCATCCCTTTTCTACCTGAAGATACACTGTGGCTAGTCCCTACTCATGGATATTTCTATAAAATTTTATGTTACAGGATTTATGTCTTTCTATTGCAATTTACCTCATATTCTAGGATGCTTTATTATAAACAGTTGTAATCATGATTAATACTAAAGCAGCAAACAAATTCCAAAAAGTCTGGAAATTAAATTGTCAGCCACCAGTTTGTTCAAACATTACCCAAACCTTGCTTGCCTTAAGATGTCCAATAGCAGTTCTGCACAGAAGAGACATTGTCTTAATTCACTGACATTTAGGTTATTCTTGAGACCATTTTTTTCTTTCCTTGTGACTAGGGTTAATATTCAACTGAAATGTTCTGTTGCTTAGGAACCATCTCGTAATGCTGAATTCATTAATGCTTTTTCCAGTTTGCTCCCAGGAACCTTGTTAGATAGCGTTTCCCACTTTTATCCTAATTAACAGGTATCTAGGAAAAAAAAAAAAAAAAGAAAATAAGATGTACTTCAGTAGAGACCATTTCTGCTTATCCTTTGCCAGTCTTTTTCCTGGCAAAGAAACTGTAGTATTTCTGACCTCAAGCTCCTAATTCTTCTTCAGTAAATTACAGTATCCTTTGAGCAAAGCAAATATAATTCTCAGATTGGTCCTGACATTGCTGACTGTAAAGATGATTGGGTGGGCTCTTCCCCTGGGCACTGGTTGAGTTCAGCAGCTGATTTCAATCCAGGCTAGTGTTTCACCCACTTTCAATGTTTGGGGTTTTTTTTTTGGCCAGTGCTGCACAAAGTAAATGGGATGGCAGGCTGTGACACTGAGCATGGCACAGTGATCTGCCAGAAGGGCTGAGTGGTGGCATGCACAGAGCTAGCAGGCTGTAGAAACCCAGCTGTTGTCCATGGGGAGAAGAAAGTTGGCCAAGTGGTTCCGTCCTTTTCTCTGCTTAGCAGAGCCCCTCCCGAACACCTCTGAAGTTATCCATAAGGGTCACATCTCCTGCCACATAGACATCTTTTAGCTGTTTCATACTGCAGGGTGCTTAGCACATGGTTCCAGTTTTCCTCTGCTCATGGGTGCCCAAAAGCCAAAGAGGAGCATGGTCAAGTGTTTATGTTAAGAAACTGAGTATTCTTGGACCGAGCTGCAATCTCAATTGCATCAATAGGCAAAGCAAGACAAACTATTGAAACCATTAAACCGCCTGCTTATTGTGAGCAGAGAATGAGAGCTCTGAAGTCTTTGTGATGACAAGGAAGCTCTGCTTTCAATAGGCTTAGTTCTTTAAGTTTTGCCAATCAAGATTTTTGTTTTGCTTGTGCTGACCCTGCAGCAGTATTTGCCCCAGTGGTATACCACGATTCAATGGCTGGGAAAGATAAACTATGAATCTCCTTGATTTTTTCCCCCCAATCCTTTAACTTAACTTCAGAGGCAAGAATTTTTTCTGATTCAAAAAAGGGGGGAGTATGGATAACTTAAAATATATGTGTTGATTGCTGCTGCTCCTCCCACTCCCATTCTGCATGCAGAGTGCAGAAATGCCAAGGCAAAGGTGTTTCCATGGTGTTTACCACTTAGACCTCTACAGTCAATATCCCGCCCTGATAATAGCAAAGAGCCTGTTAGCATGTGATTTTCAGCTCAGATCTGCAAACTCAAAAGTGCTGAGAATATTAGCCAAGGATCTGAATAAAGAACTGAATTTCTGGATGCTTGTGCAAGCCTCCCATGCCCCCAAGATACCAACATCTCCAAGCTGATGATAAAGAACCTTGCTTTTTCCATGTTGTCAGGCAGAACTGTTGATGTCACAAGCATTTTATTTAGCCCTGATTAGATTTACCAATATTTAGCAGCCAGACACAGAATTAAGAGATCTTAAGTGGTCAGGTCCTGTTAACAATTTGTCTGTGATGTTGCCCTGTTAATTGCTTTGTTCTGCTTTAAGGTGCTGATTCAAATTCTTTTAAAATTCTGTTAAATAAGGAAGACGGTATGCTGCCTGTTTTGTAAAAGCTGACAGCATTCTTCAGGTAAAATAAAGACAAATTCAAGGAAGTTACTTATGTCCAAAACTAAACTGCAACCAGTTTTCACAAATCATTCACCTTAGGTATGTTAATAGCAATCTGAATAAACCAGTAAAACAGAAATGGCATCAGAAAGTTTTTTTTCCGATGGGGTTGAATTTCTCGAATGAAAGGGGGTTTGATTTGTTTTGTTTCTTAAATAGTAAATACAATGTGGTCAATTTAGTCCAGACATTTCATTAATGTAGGTCAATTGAATCAGTTGTTTTAGCTCAAGAAAATGAACATTCTGAAGAAAGGGGAAAAAAAAAAAAAGCACAATTATTTGGGGATATATAGAAAAAATCAAAAGCTGAAAGAAACTTTGGTTTTAGTTCACAAAAAAATCTTTCTATTGAACCACTGCCATTTGCAAGTTTACCTTTTGTTTGTTGAGAATGTTTTTTAAAATAGGTACTTTGGATTACCCTGAAATCAATCTCTTTTCTGATCTTCCAGAACTGCAAGCAAACAACAAAAAAAAAATTATCACTTATTCATGCACCTCTGCTCATGAGGGAGTCTATCTCTGAAAGCTTTCCAGCACACTTTCACAGATGCTAGAACTTCAGATTGCTCTGATAGAATTGGGAGATGTCCAGACAGCTAAATCTTTACCAATACTTTCTGAGGTTCACTATCAGTAACATTTCTCACTAGATATCCTTTCCACTGCTTTAACATGCTCAAAGCTATGATTGGCAAGCACCAAAATAAATAAATAAATAAATAAATAAATAAATAAATAAATAAAGCAAGCTTACAGGTGGGATATGTCTAATATTTTGCTTCATGCCTCTTTCCATGTCCTCTAATCATGGTTTGCAAATGAGAGAGACAGGAAAGACAGGAATAAGTAGCAGCTGTATGAATTTGTATCTGCCCAAAATACCACTTATATTCCCAGTTTCAAAAAATGGCCAGCAGGTAAGACAACGGGTGACTGTTTAACTGTAGTTGGACTGCAGGAGGCAGCTCAGGTCTGTCAGGCACCAGGCTCTACAGACAACCTCAGTCTCACTGCAATCAGAAGGTAAAACATGTCCTGTCCCTACGCTGCTTTTCTCGTCTAAGGGAAGTGAGAAGATGGAAAAAAGTGTGACAGGAAAGATGGACAGAAAGAATGAGAGCAAATCCACTCCTTGGCATGGAGGGAGGGGATATGAGCATGTCTAAGCCATCTCTAGTGGATGGAGGCTGGGAAACTCTGGCATGGAGCTACTTCCATGTGTGACTCATATTAAAAGTCATCATTAAATGAAGTGTGGCTGACTTGTGCGGTTCATGTGGAAAGCCACTATTTAGGCGAAGTGGAAGATGAAACCTGAGGGATTAAGTGCCAGGTTTTTTTCAAGGGCCCTCCCTGACTCTCCAACTTGCTGAAGATATTTCCGAGTGAGCAGCACTCATGAGGAAGGCTGGTCCTGTGAGCTGGCCAGGCCTGTTTTGCAGAGCAGCTAAACACCGGTTGAACATTCGTACAGGGAAGAAAGCCGGTCTGCAGGGAAAGAAGCTGATTTTGTGGCTTAAGTGTTACAATAGGCCCCGCGAGATGCAGATTTAAGACCAATTTCTATTGCAGACTCACTAAAGAGGTGTGAGTTAGTTGCTTGCCTCAGCCGCCTATCTGTAACACTGGAAGAATAATACTTCGTATTACTCCATTCCTGTCTTATTTAGATCATATTGCCTCCTGGGGAGGAAATATATCTCAGTTGGTAGTGATATAATGCCTAAACCAAGGAGCCCCCGTCACAAGTGATGCCTCTACACGTTCACATTATTGCATTCCTCTGTATCCTCCTCTACTTTTTTTACAACATCACCTTTGCCAGCATGAGGGACTCACAGTGCCTGGGGCTGAGCTAGCAAAGTCAGGAGATGATCCAGTGTGGATCTCATCTTTCCTTTGTCCCTCCAGGATTGCCACCTGATTTTTAGTTTCTGCCTACCTCTGAATCCAGATAGAAGCCTGTCTGGAAATGAGTCCTAGGACAGTCTGCTGGTCTGATGAAAGGCATGTGAAAATTCTTGTCAGGTTGCTGCCTCTGAGGTTCTTCTCCTTTTCCTGAGATTGCAGTAAACAAGTCTGAATTATTTGCCATACAATGTCAGGCTTTTTTTTTTTTTTTTAAACAGAATATGACAGAAAGAAAGAGGTATCTTTTCTTCACTATGATAAGATGACTCAGATGATTACCTATGATCTTTGCCTGGTACAAAACTTCATGCAGCCTCAGTGGCATGCCAAGATGTTGGGCATCAATGCTGAAGGGTGCTGAGGTCCCATGGGAAAGTTGGAGGCGATCTCTCCGGATGAGGGGATGCAGACCGTGCTCCCCAGGTGACTGAACTCCTCCACACTGACCCCAAAGAGAGAATTATGCTCTTCTCTGCACAAATAACTAATAGGTTATTCCTGACTTTGATTTCAGAAGTAAAAGTACAAGCCCATATAAAGCCTCCTTGAAGAAGTTAGCGGTGCTTCATTTGCCATTGCTGGCAGGTATTTGGATTGCTGCAGCAGCATTGCTCCAGCTGAGAGACTGTCAAGTGATTCATGCCTGTCCCTCTATTTAAGGCATTGGGGGATCCACTGCCCCATCTCTCGTGAGCTGCAGAGCTCAGGAAGCAGCCTTACACTTACAGACACAAGCCATTGTGGGCAAGAGCAAAAAGGCAGTGGGAGAAGATCCAGGGAACCCCAGAGGACGTACTGTGTTTGGATGGGCCCCTCTTCAGGATTTAATCTTCCCCCTGTACAATCCTCAAGTTCTCACTTTGTTTAATAACTGCACTAGGGAGAAAGAAACAGCTAGAAGAGAGACTACAGAGCCAGCACTGGGTCTAGGGGACGGAAGAAAGCCACCTCCATGTAATGCAAATGCTTGGTTTCTGACAGCATTGCCCAGGACACAGAGCTCATGGCCTCACTAATCCATAGCAAGTCCTTCAGCAAATTCCCCATTGCTCCTTAGCAATCCTGCTGCTCGCTCACCTTCTCCCCCTCCAGCCCAGGGAGGTCCTGCCCTGGCTGGAGGGATGGTTTCTCCAAAGGCAGAGGTATGGCCAGGCAGATCCGTAGCTGATCACAGACAGCTAGAAGGTGACGGGTGACCTACTCCCTGCAAAACAAATTAGAGAAGCACAATCAGCAGGTGTTTGCTGGAGCTGCTACATAATGAGGGGACTGAATGCATGCAGCACACGCAGTACTTGTCTGCGAGCTGCTATACAGACCTATCCAGTCATCTGCAGATGAGATACCCGCCAGATCAAAACGAAAGTGGTTTGCAGTGTTTATAGAACCCAGATATTTGAGCCCTGTGCTAAACCTGCAGCTTGTTGCATTTTATGTATTTTGAAGGGTAGCAGCAGATTTGACGAGAAAACTGATTTTCCCATTTAAATCAGATACACAGTTCACTGCTGGCAGACAGACATGTATTTTCAGTTCCTGGCAAATCCCCTTACTTCACCATTGACTTTCTCTGCTAACGGTGAAATTCAGGGAAGGATTGTGGTTACGTTTCTGGAGGCTGGGGAACCAGACAGAATGGCCTCAGGCAAATTGCTTGTTTTCTTTTCAGTCCTGCCTGAGTGTTTTGAAGCTGTTTGGATGTGAGCTGTGGTACCAGAGCACAGTCATTGCTGAGCCAGGCCATGTGAATTGTCCCATGCCAAGCTCCACCTCCGAATACTCTTGCTCTGGTCCATCTCTAATGATAATTGCTGTCGTGTGTCTGGTGTTTGTGGCTCTGTGGCGACAGGTGAAATAAGAGGAAGACTTAACACGCACACTGTGCCTTACATGCACGAATGATTAATTTGGCCATCCACAACTCAGAACAATAATCCTATCCCAGACACAGAAATCAAAAAATGGGCTATCAAAAAATTAGGCTACAGAAATTGCATTGTGGGACCAAATACATCAATAAAGGGAGCATTTGGACTCAGGGCTTCAGTCCCATCATATGAATACCCATGGAAAGAACCCTTTTTTTATAAATAGGACAAGGAATTTTTAATTACTGGCTAATTAATTTTTGTTCTTCCGTTAGAGAAAAACTTAAAGGCACATTCACACATGGACCACCACACTGGGTCTGTCACACATACACTTCCTCGCATTTCCATTAGCAGTTTCTAGCCAGTCCTCTTCTCCATATTGCCACTTGCACAGTGCATTGCTTCACCCAAACCCATACGTAAGTCCTTGTGATTAAATATTCCCCAGGCTTTCCATTTATACCTTGTGCTATAGATCTGCTGGACATTAGTGTGTGTATACACAGGTATATATATACTCGATTTATGGAAACTATAATGACCTTCAACGAGATAATCTCACCTGTCCCCAGTGTGTTAATCTTCATTTCCCACAGCCACTTTCTCTTAAATCTGACTAAAGGCTACTGGGTCTGGCAGGGGAACAACAGTGGCCTTCTCCTGCTCTGAGATAACAGGAGTGGAGCCCAGAAAGTGAGAACGATGCTGACAAGCCAAAGAATCCGGTATAAATTACACAGCCATCATCAAGATTTCATGGAAGCTAATCCTATTTGTGTTTTACTCTGTGTTTCTCAGTAGCCAGGCTCCTGCCGTAATTACACCTGGAACCTTTTCTTTCTGAAGCTGCTTTTTTTAGCGTTCAGGCCCAAGGTCATGCTGCAGAGCTACAGGCTAACCAAGCAGTGCCTTGAGATTTTAAGTGCAAAAGGTCTCATGTTTTTCTGTACATGAGTGCACTGAAGTTATTATTTTAATGGATTTGCAAGCAGTACAATATCATGGCTGAGTGTTCTGATAAGACTGAAAGGAAATATTTTCAGAATATTTTGGTTCATGAAAAAACCCCTATGTTTTAACTTGTTGGCCTGGTTCATGATTAAAGCAACAAGAGAAATCTTGTCCTTCCCGACAAGATTGAAATTCCATTTCTTGACGAGCCCAGGGGACGCTTTCCCATCCCCAGCTCACTGGGTGGACAAGAGCAGCATTCCTGGCACGTGGCAGCCTTGCGTTTCTCTGAGATGAACACCCGCTCATTAGAGCACAAATCAGGACACCCGTAGTCTGTTCCCAGATGCACTCTTGGCTTATTAAATCCCCTCTGCACCTTAGTGACACCAGATGGACAGTGCCTTAGTGAAAACTTGTCTTAGGGTAATAACAGTCTTGACATATTTATGGAACAATGTGTGAAACATGTTTTTAATTCCTGGCTGGAAAGGTGCTGTTTAAGCACATTAATGCATGCATATTTTTATATATGTTATATAGGGGGGCAGTAAAAAGGATTTTCATTGATCCCCCAAATAATTTATCATTATGAATAAGAGAACCCAAGAGTTTCTCACATTAGAACTGTTGATTATAAAATAAACAGCACTTTTTATTGAATAGCCATGCCTGTTCCCCAGTGTCTGAAGATACATTACTTACACCGTTCCAATCTCACCATGAAGCCGGTCAGTCAGCAGTGTAAATCTTTCTTCTCCTCAGGTCATCACAGAACACTTCAGCTGCTTTTTTTTTTTTTTTTCCCCTTCTTTTTCTTTTGCATTGCTTATAAACCTGCCAACATCTGAAGAAGGGACTTGTGTTGTCCCAGAGGTCACGTATTATACAACTCATTTGCTGGTTCAGTTACAGACACGACAAGCTGTCTTGCCTTCCGTTTGCACACTGGAACCACTTTCCTCTTGCAATTGAACCAGGCTCATCCCCACGTGTGCGGTGAGACTCGTTAGGCACTGTATCTGTCTGATCACGCTTAAGCAGTACCGAAACAAATCGAGATGTCTGGAAAAAAGGTTTGGATTGTATGGAACTGGCCAGATCCCAGGACCCCATTTTGTTCTAGGATTTCCACACCCAGCAAGTGTTCCAGGGATGATGTTCAGTAGGAAAAAAGGGAGCTTGGGAACACCTTCTTTGTCTTTCACAAAAACTAGTGTGGACAAAATAAGATAATGGACTGTGCCGAGTTTCCTAAAGAGCTGATTTTGGGAAAAAAAAAGAAAAAAAGATAATCCCCCATGGACCTTTTGAATCAGAGCAGGGCACACAGCCATTGAAGCGTTTAGTCGTGGTTAGTCTCTTCAGCCTGGTGTACAGCAATGCACGTGGGGACGATTGTCATGAAACACCAGAATGAGTTGCTGATGGATACAGGATGAAAGACCCAGAGTGGATAAGGAGCTTAACCCAAGCCTGGGAAGGGTTTCTGGCCTTTATGTTACCTCGAGGACAAGTGTTAAACCTAAGGAGGAATGAGAAAAGAAAAGAGGAAAGAGGGAAGGTGGTGTACAACAGCTTCAAAGTGTAAGAAGAGATGAGACTGGCCCTTTCTCAAGAGCTTAGAAGCAAAATTGGCTTCCTGGAGAGGGAACATAAGAAATCTGGCAACCTAAATATATTTAAAGGGCTTACAGCTCTCCAGGGAAAATTTTGAGGCTATTGAAGTGGAAAAAACCCATTTGCTAAGATTAAACAGGTTTTTTTCCCCAGAAAAAAGAAAAAAGGAAAACAAAACAAAAAACCCAAAACAAAACAACTGACAAAGCAGACAAATGTTTGGCAGGAGACCTAGAAAGAAACAAAACAAAACAAAACAAAACCCCAAAACAAAAAAAAACACCCAAAACAAAACAAAATAAACCAAAACAAAAACAAAATAAAACAAAGCAAAAAAAACCCCAAACAAACACAACCCACAACCTGGCAATAACAACAACAACATGACGTGGGAAATCTGGGTAGGGGAGAGGTCCAGCCCACTTCCCCTTTGCCTTCCACAAGTAAGGGGAAAGTGAAATATTACTCCATGTAGAGTTACCTAAAGAGCCAACTTTGCAAAAAGAAACAAAAAGTGTTCTTGGAAAGCCAGAAGAGAGCCTTTCCAAGCAGAAATTTGAAAATTTAAGGCCAATGAGAAGCCTTGCAGAGTTAATGCTGAACAGGCCTTAATACCTGGTGTGTGATAGCGAATGATGATTGCTGCCTGACCTTGGGCTTGAGCTTAATGTCAAGAACAGGCATGGTCACAGCGAGTGACTCATGTGATGAAATAGCAGGTGCTGAATGATTTTGGCTAATTTGATCCCTCATTTTGAAGAAATTGGCTGTGAAAATGTTAGTGTGAAACAGCGTTCATTCAGGGCCTCTATCCCTCTATCCCTGAAGCAAGGCACATGCCATTAAGAGGAATCTATTAATTTTGGGTTCTCAGCATCTCCATCCTTGTAGCCCATGGAAAGCTGGACACCACAGTGTGTGACATCTCGGCTCTTACTGCAGCAGCAAGTTGTTGACCTGGGATTGGAACTTTGCCCCAGGGAGAAGTGGAATCAGGGAGGGAGCAAAGTTCCTATTGAAACTGTCCATAAACCTTGGTAATATTTGTGAAGTGGATGGCAGGTCACAGAGAACATCTGTGTACCTACAGTGAGGTAAAAGTGAAAACCCTCCACTCATGTCAGTGCAATGATATTACTGAATCCAAAGGAATAGTCAGGTTTATGGGAGAAATGTCCTTGCATTTCCATGGCCAGCTAGGTGTGAAAGGCCCTAGCAGAAGGTCATTATTAACCTACCTTGTTAATACTGTGAGCTGAGATGTCAAGCTTATCAGTCCTTCCCTCCCACAAGTATACAAGATGGATGTAGGTGCCCATAGAGTATATTCCCCTAAGATCAATGACCTGGTTAAGGCTAATTACCACACACACTCACTCTATATTAAAAAGGACCTTAGTAATTGAACGCCCTGTATGATTAAGTGGCTCCAAAGATTAACTGTGATAAGAGTGGTATGGTGCTTCCAGGTTTCCTCAGTGCTACATATTTGTCACTCTCTGGACCCACCACATGGACCTTGGAGCTCTGTGTCAAAAGGACCGCAAAGTGAATTAGTGGTCATTTATCAGTTGGGAGTGGACAAACGAAAGAATGCTTTTGAGCACCAGCTTTGTCTGAGCAGCAAAATCAGCTGCTCAGAAGAAGTTTGATCCCTGGGTTGCTGGCTGGGCTAGTAAGCCTGATGCTCTTCCATCAGCATCTGCCTTGCACCTATTGCCCATGTGCTGATCCCAGGGCAGCCTTTAGGAGATGTTTTCCAGTCCCTGACTTCATGTGCATGCTGAAGGCACTGGTGGCTCCTGGTTTATCCACCCAGTAGGCACAGAATGCAGTGAGATACCCCACTGCCTACTGTTGTGCTTTGGTCCTGGTTTATACAAGAGGTTTCCCGTAGAGGCGGCACCTTTCCACCTCTACGGGTGCTCCAATGCAAGGGTTGACAAGAAGCGACCTTGGAGAAGCAAGGCTGACAGCTATCAGAAATGGGTTTTGTACCATCCTTACAACAGGGAAGATAACAGCCTAAGAACAGCCATCCAGTCTCAGAGCAAACGTACAGCTGGAGCAAAATATTCTCTCTGTCCATGGCTAGTAGTGGGTGCTTAGAAATGAATGTGAGAAAGAGGAAAAGCAGAGAGAGAAAATTCCCTGCCAACACCCCTCCTCATTTTTCAGTAATCTGCAGCTTAAAGAGTCCCAGATTGGAGCTTGGATCCACTTCACTGTGTTTAATAAGCCCTTGATGTACTTTTCTTCCATGAATTTGTCTAATTGCTTTTTGAACCCGTTTATACTTTGGCCAATGAGCTCTACGGTTTGATTATGCTTTGTGTGTGGAAAAGGACTTTCTTTTGTTTGTTTAAATCTGTGGCCTGATCGGTTTATTCGGTGCCTCTTATTTCTGCCTTACAAGAAAGAGTGAATAATTGTTTGCAGTCACTTCCTCCATGCTATTTATGATTTTATATAACCATAAATACACCCCTCACTCATTTACTTTCCAAGTCAATGAGCCCTAGCCTTTTTATTTCTGTGTACAGAACCTGCTCCATACCCATCTGATCGTACTTGCCAACCATCTCTGTGCCCCTTCTATTTCTACAGAATTTTTGTCTGGGAGAGCACAGCCAGAACAATCAGGATGTGAGCCATTCTAGCAGTATAATGACGTTTTTTCTTTTGTTCTCTAGATCCTTCCTAATTATTACTAATGTACTCTATATGCCTCTTTGACCTGTGCTGAGTATTGAACTGACTTTTTCAGAGAAATTCATAGTGATTCCAAGATATCTCCTGAGAGATGCTAGCTAATTTGGAACCTGTTTCTATGTATTTACAATTAAAATTGATTTTCCTCATGTGCATCACTTCACATTTATCAACACAGAATATCTTCTGGTCAGGAAGGGTTGTTACCATTCACTTTGTAAAAAAGTATTCCGAAAGTTGTTCTACTCGCATTTCAAAGAGAGAATGCTTCAGATTCATCCCTCTTAAACTACTGACCTCCTCCCTGGTGAACTCTGATAAAAGAATTTATTAGGCTTTTCCAGTCTAGCCTTTTCTTCCTTGAGCACCCATTATACCCTAATCATGAACTGCCAGTGTAAAATATCTGACAAGTTTCTTGTTTCTGATGTGCTTGAATTGTTACTTCAATTGCCTTTTGAGAGTTGTTTCTGAAAATCTTTTTTGCCCTGCCATATGACAAATTTTACATAGAACTTGGCCAAGTTTGCTCTTTTCCATTTTCCTCTTTTTGGCCCAATTTCTGCTCTTCAGTGAATGTCTTCTACTTTGAGTGTCTTTTTTTTTTAAATCTGCAGCTGAACTAAACATAGTCCTTTTCCCTGTATTCACTCCTGCAATTTTTGATGCTATCAATTTTAGTGAGCATCTAATGTGATCTTTTCAATAATTTTCATGCTACAGGAAAAGTTTTTACCCTCTTAGCTGTTGATTTTCTGCCTCGTTTTTGATGAAGTTGGCTTTCCTCACGATAAATGCTAATGCTGCTGAAGTGAAGGCTTTGTTTATTTGTTTCTCAGTCCTACAAGACTGTTGAATTGAATTAAATTGTGCTCATTATTACAGACTGATTCTTAAATAGCTGTGTCTCGAATCCAGTCCTGGTCAGGACTGGATGGGGAGTTGTTTTTCCTCCTGCAGGATCTCAGAACTGTGTATCCAGACTTTCTCTATTCATCAGGCTCAATCCATAGACATGTATTAACAGGGACTGCGGAATTATGCCTAGCTGGGACGTGATTTCTTTTCAGGATGAAACAGCTCATATGTTAAATAACTGGGTTAGCATATAGGCAGTCTGAGATCTTTGGGGTGGGTTTTTGGTCACTTTTGTTTGTTTGTTTATTAATAATTCACAAGACTAGGTTTCTAGAAGTAGACATATATATTTCATATCTCTCTGCTGTGTTCCTGCCACAGTTCACATAGAAGAGGACAGCTTTTCAGTGTGCTAATGCCCAGCTTTTTCCAAAAATAGATGTAGTAGCATTTCTTAAGACACTCAGAAAACCACTGACCACTTCTGAGTGTCTGCAGTTATATTGTCCATGTCTTTCCTTTCTGCTTTCCTCAAGAATTTCCCACAATTCTGCCACTCTACAAATGGTATTTTAAAAATCCCTAAATGTACAAGGCTTGTGTCATCTGTACCAGTGTTTCCTAAAAGCTGGCCCTATTATCTGATGCAATAAATATTGCTTAGAACATCCAAGACTATAAATCATTAGGAGAATAGCCTGGACCCAGTAGCAAATTATCACAGGCAAACTTACAAATCTGTAGAGACTTACATATTTTACTTGAGCTCAAACTCAAATGTTTAATATGTGGGCCCTGTACACGGGATCAGCTGGAAATCAGGACCTTTCTCTGTAACTCTTTCATAAATCCATTCCTTTATTTTTAGTAGTAGCTTTAACTGCCAGCAGTTATCTGTCATGTCTGGCCTGTCTGGACTTCTTCACTGTCATATCAGAGCAGTCATATTAAATAATATACTGGCATCATGTTTTTGTAAGAGGATTTTGATAAGCAATAAAGGGAGAATCTGATAGCACTGCCATGAAACTCCTATAAGGAGAGCTGAATCTGCCCATTATGTACCAGAATTAGCTCTGCCAGCGTGTTTCCAAGAACAGCCGCTCTTGGTGGCTATCCCAGCCCTTCGTGTCTGTAGCATTCAGCAAAAGCCCCTTCCCTCTGCACTGCAGCACTACCTGCTATTCAGGTGATGCATCCTCATGCAGGCGCCCGGCAGCACTGTCCACCATTGTATCCCTCCTATCTCCTTCTGTGCGCAGACTGCCAAGCAAGAAAAATGGTGGGATATTTCATGCTATTGACAAATAGCGACAGGATTCAGATGGCTGAGCTCATTTCCAATCTAGCCTTGAGCAGGTTTGAACCTCCATCCCCGCTATTGCGAGTTTTAGCATATCATCTGCTACCCTTTGTACCTGCTCCAAGGTCAGACCTACTAAAGAAAGGATCTGCATTAATTGTCATGGAAAAGAGGGGATTTCAAGGTAGCTGTCAAGAAATAAAGAGGCTGGGAACACGGAGCAAATAAATTAGACTACTTTCACCTAGCCGCTTGATGTTTCTAAACTGTCCGTGTGCTGGAGAAGGGTTCCTGGGCTGTGCTTTACCCATCCCTGGACTCTGAAAGGCCAGGGGGAGGAGGTATCCAGAAGCACACAAAATCATAATTGTTTTCAATTTTCTCTTTTCAAGTGAAATTTTATGATCAGGGTGCAGGGTGATCTGCAAGACAAGTTGGCAGAGGTTTTGGGCCAAACATAATTTGGGATCGCTGCCACAGAAATACTGGAACCAGAGAGAGACATAAAAATGCTCTGCATGCAGGTTGAAGACTAAGTACAATGTTTGTTATTCTGTCTGTCTTAGTCTGGCAAGATGCTGGGATAATGAGAGGTGGGTAAGCATTGTTTCTGCTATTGATACAGCCTGATTACTTTTTCTTAGAATGTGTCTCTTTTTAGAGAAGATGTATAAAATTGACAAAAGCAATCTATGCATTCCCAGCAAAGGTCTGCAGAATTACAGGCTGCAGTCTAAAAGGTGGCATAGCAGAAATGCAGTGGGATTAGCTCTAGCAGTGATTTATAATTTCCCACCAGCTGAATTCTGATGGTAGTGAGTGAGTAGGTTAAAACCATGACAGTAGGACAGGAGGGATGCAATGCCTAGGAGGAGAGAGCTGCTATTTATTCACAAATACATTAATAATCAACAATGATGAGAAATGAAATGGAAAACTCACATGACAGTTTAATAGGATTTTGGTAACATCTGATATACTTAGGAAGTTTTGCATGAATCCGACAAAGACTCCAACAAATTCCTTTTCCCGTTTTAATGGAGGTTAAACAGATTTAAGCAAATCTTAGGGCAGATTTATTAAATATTATGCAGATTTTTACAAACCCACTGGAGATTCAATAACAGTTATTTTTGAGTTAGCAAATCTTTCCTTGTGCTTGTTAGAGATCTTAGTAGATTAAACAAGGAGCCAGGTCTAGCAAATGTTGAAATTTAATATTTAGAGTCAGACTGAATAAACCATGGGCGGATTTTGCAATGATGTGTTCAAGATTTAACAAATATTGTCTCATCTCAAGAAAATAAATGTTAAATAATGATGAAGCTAATAAGGTTCAGCAAGACAAGAGCTCCATTTACAAATCTTTTATGTATTTAATAAATACATTTATTAAATGAAGTGCAGTACTCATTGGAGATTGTATCGATGTAAGAAATTCATCTCCGGTACGACTTAGTCAGGCTAATTCCCCATTTATTAAATGTTCTTGAGATTTAGAGAGTCCACATCAAGCTTAATGTGCATCTGGGATGCTCTGTAAAACATTCACGAGAAATGGCAGCCAGTGGCAGCCTAGGGGTTGGGAAGTATCGTCATCTTTTTTGCTGGTGCTTCACCCCAGGAAAGGGACATCTGAAGGAAGAGAAAGTCATTTTTAAACGAAGTGTTTCTAATACTAAAGTTGTGTGTGAGAGAGAGTCATGGGGGACACAGGAGCTCATATCCAGAAGGAGGAGGATGATGAAGTGACTGGGGTCATGGTAGCTGTAAGATTATACAGACTTGGCACACTGGGATAGACACCAGCAAGTGTCTGGGGCACCGAATATTCAGCATTTTTACTATCAGCGAAAAGATATATCCTGCAGATTGGAAAAAGATATATCCTGCAGATCGCAGTGGACTGACCCCTTAGCCATGGTGCAGGTGGAATAGCAGAGCAAACATCTGTTAATCATTTTTCTTTCTTTTGCTTTACCTGTGATTTCTATTCCTGGCCAGCTCAGCTCTTGGCCGCCTTGCTGAGACCAACAGAGAGGTGATGAGTTGTTCTGGTCATTCCAAGTGTGGATGTCTGTTCCCTGGGAGCTGAAGCAAGGCTCTCGGGTTGTGCCTGAGGCCCCTGAGAGCTGCTCGATGGTCTCAGGGTTTGGCTGCTGCTGAACTGGAGTATGTTGTGCTAAGTACTGCTCCCTGAAGGACGTGCATAAATTAGAGCTACAGTCTCACCCACCCCAAGCGTGGTTTGGTGACTCAAAATTCACGCTGCCCAATGCCACTATGCCTTTCCCGATCCCATTGCAGCAGCGTGCTGCTTGTTCCCAGAGCATTTACACTTCCATGAACTCCTACTGCATGTGGTGCCCTCAAAGACTGGCTATGCGAACACACTAATATTTGAGGTATAATTTGATAGGCCTGGAACAAATGTATTTGACTTATTTTCACATCTATCAAACATCTTTTAGACTAAAATTTTTAGTGATGATGTCTGTGAAGTGAAAATCTTGAATTCCACTTGACATAGGTAGTTCAAAAGATAGTGTGAATTAAATGTGGAAGAGAACCAACAGTACAAAACCTCATCATTTGCAATCAGCTCCCTGCACTGGGACATTCCAAGTTTCTTGGAGAGTAGTGGAGATGACTACATAGCTTGAACGTGGCATCATCCTTTTCACTAATGGCTTAAATAGAACAACATTGCAAGTCCATTTCACTCGGATTCCCCTTGCCTGTGCCGGTATCAAGTCTCGGCATGCGCGCAGCAAGTCTCACCGCTTCCCAGTCCTGCACAGTGTCCGTCTCGCAGAGGCAGTGCTGTTCCTGAGTATTTCACAAGAGGGTGTTTCTGGCAGAGTGTGTCGAATCCTTGCTGCCTGCAGCTGTTCTTGAGAGAGATCCCCACCTCTTATAGAGGGGACAAAGCAAGAGAACCTCGACAAGGCAGGGGGACTCCAGCAGGAATGCACACGTAACACAAACAGGACTATTTACTGCTGTCTGATCCGGTTTCAGCACAGATCAGCTAAGGAGATTGCCCAAGAGCAGAAAAAACATCTCTCAGAGGAGATAATAATCGTAACTGAAATCAGAAAACTTTCAAGTACCTTTGTGCATACAGTAATAGCACAACATTTAGAATCACAGTGGGATTAATAAGGGGGAGCATCGTTCTGCCATTTGTGGTCTGTTTTATTTGGGGCAGGGGGGATGAGTTGCCCTGCCATTGTGAGGGTGCCCAGAGGTGGCTCCTGCCAGGCTTCTCACCCCAGACCCTCGCTGGAGGTGAAGGTCGGGTGGCATCTGGTTTGCCATTCAGTGGAGGAATGACTAGAGATCACGCTGTAACACCTGGCGTGATGGAAACAAAGCTATTTAGCATTCTGCCACTCCGCACAGGAAGAAAAGGAAAAGCACAAGAAAGCTGAGCTGAGATTCAGCTCACACCAGCCTTTGCAGGAACAATTATAAAATGCAAATACTATGGACACTTCCTTAACAAAGCAAATCTATCCATTACCTGCCTTTGTTCTTTTATCAAGCATCTATTTAAAGAGAAAATTCTTCTCTAATTTTTTTTCCCCGTCCTATGCTCTATGATGTTAATACAAGTTGTCCATCAGATTCCTCATTGCATCACCACGCCAAAGTAAGCTGACTCCTAAATGCTCCCTGTGTCACATCAGATAACTATAACACTGCTGGGCATCTCCTTGTGTCGAGCAGCTTTTTACAGCATGAAGGTTTATAGCAGGTGAGAAACTCCTCATTTTACAGCAGGAACAGAGAGAAAACCACACTTTTTGCCAGAGCAACTCCCACATGTTGGCGGGGAGCCACCAACCAGATTAACCCATACCCATTCAATGAGCAAGCAAGATGTGCTAAAGAAACAACCGTTGCTCGAGATGGTCACTTTTATTTCTAAAACAACCTTGCCCTGGATCTATATCAGCTCAGCCTACAGCATCGCCTGCTGATGATCCCTTCTTTCATGGCCAGGGTCCAAGGGCAGCTCAGTCCCATCCAGTTCAGACTGAGACAGTGAAAAAAAACCTCAGGCAACCAAGATGCCAAGCAAATATTAAAGAAACAGGCAAGAGCCCTGAATACTAGAAAAAAGCAGTACGAAGCTGGAAAAAAGCCTCTCCTCCCCAACCCAGACAGCTGTTTGGGTTTTTTTCTCACTATTAAACCTGCTTCATTCATCACAGTTCGGACAAGCTTGAGACAATGACCCTCCTGCTATAAAAGCAGGGACTCCCTTTACCAGCCGGAGGAGCTGGTTCTTTTACTGTTTTCAGGAAGATGGCTATGCCAGGCGGTTACGCAGCAGGTGTCAGCAGTGACGCGTAAAAGCAGACAAGTGTGTCTCAGTATTCCCTGCCTGCCGGCCCTTCTCTTTCTCTGCCATTTACATGATGCGCAAATTATCAGAGTATTTTGCTGCCTTCAACAGGATGTTGGAAATAGATCATCCAAAATTAAGGTCACTTTTCTCCCTTTCTGATTAGCATTGAGCTGCTTCCATATCTCAGGGGTGGGAAATAAAATTTAAATGAGGTTCAACATTTATTAGGAAATTTTCTTTAAGATGCTGTTACGTTCTTGCTTCTAAGATTTATTTCCTTGCAGCAATCAGTTTTAAGAGTCTCTATTTAATTCAGGTGACAGGTCCAGTGGAGTGAGACATGGGTAAATCTGAGGCTTAAAGTTAGAATAAAAGAGAAATTGAATGGAATTGGGTTTTACACTCCGCTTTTCACACTGGGCGCATTGTTATTCACATTTATCACCATCTATAAAAGATGCAAGAAGAAGAGGAAAAAAGCAGGAAATGAAATGCCAAAAAAATAACTGTCTTTAAATGATGAGCAGCTGAAGAAAGCCGGAGAATTCCGACTAAAAAGGACACCCTGAGATAAGGCCCTGAATGTTGGATTTGTTAAAGAGAGAGAGGAGCTGGAAGACATAAAGTGTGATGTGGGAATTTACCAAACTGTTCACAGTGAGAACTCAGCTAATTCCTAACTCACTTAATCTGCAGACCCAATTATCTTCACCTCATCAAAAAGTCCTCCACAACAAGCAAAAAAACCCCAGAAAACAGCCCACCGTAACATTTCCTTCCCATTTTTTGCCAGTGTTTAATAGCAAAGTGCTCTTTCCAGCACTAAGAATCCATTACTTTTAACTCAATATGCCACAGTACTTTTATGAGTATGCTAACTAGCACTGTAAATAATTGAAAATAAGTGATACTTGTTAAAATAAATGAACAAAGTGTATTTTGTAATGCAGTATCTTTGATTTTTTTATTGTGTTTCATTGCTAATTTGCAGAATTCTGCACTCCCAAATACATCTCTTAGTCATTAGAGGAACTTGTTCTGATCTGCTTCATGAATAGAAATGACTGCAGGGTTTCGATATCAATAAAACAGGGGATTGCATGCTATGGAATATGTCAGTTAAAGAGGAAGGGACAGGAGTTGTTGTTGTTACGTAGTTTAGGAACTTAACCTGCTTGTTTCTCATCCTCCTGAAACTCGAGTGCTTCACAAGTGGGAGCAACAGCAGAAAGAAGGGGTTGGAAAAAATTAAAGTCTGAGATATTTCTTCTGCATAGGGCAAAAATTTGGTTTATACTCAAATCTCTCTGGTTTTATTTTTGGTGGTAGGGGTGGAATGGAAGAACCATGCCATGAGTTCAATTTTTTTGAAGAAAGGAGATTTTTTGAAGGAAGCAACAGGCTGAGCTGTTCCTTTGCTGTTTCAGTGAACATCATCCCTGTCATTTCAAGAGACACCAGGGTGAATGCCTTCAGTCTGGTCTCATGATCCGTGCTGGCCAAAAGATAACAGACAATATCAAGTCAAGCAAATTATACCAGGAACCAGGTTATGGCTGCACCAGCAACCACCCCAGAGCCTGAGAAACCACTGAGCATCCTGCCCCAGCAGTGCACCGCACAAGCAGGCACCACGCTACAATCAGCAGCTCCTTGCTGGGGTAAAGGATCTGTATCTATTGACTCAGTTGCTTAACCAGGGTGCTTTTTTTCATGCCTGCATTTACATCCAATGTCCGTTGCTACTTACTTTGTATATGCTCATATCTTCCTTCTGTTTCAATACCTGCTTGTTATTTTAGAGCCTTATCCAGTACTGCTGATATCAAACAGGAACGTTTCCTCTCCTATACAGTTATGGACATCACATTTGGAAGGGACTTCAGCAGAGCAGCAGATCCATTTCCCTGCCCCAGGGCAGGATGAACTGTCCTCATGTCATCCCTGACAGATGTTTGTCCCATTTGAAGACTACCAGAGACAGGCACTCTGCTGTATTCCTGGTGCTCTGCTCTCTTCATCACTTGAAAGCTATACCCGATATCTATTCTGAGTCTTTCCTGCTGCAATTTATTCCTGTTTCTACCTACCCTACTAATTCTGAAAGCAGAGGACAGATTATAGCCTTTCTAAGTGCCTTTTTAATGTTATTCAAAACTTAAGTTCCCCACTGAATTTTCTCTTCTCTCAGCTGAATGATCCCAGGCTGTTCAGTCTTTGCTTGCAGGTCATGTTTCAGAGACATTTGATCTTCCTGCTTTCCTCTGGTCTCTCTCCAATCGCTCTGCCCATCCCTTGAAGTCTGCATTAAAACCTTATGCCGATGGCCTAGGAAAGCCTGCAATACACCAGGTTTCGTTGCTGCTTAAAAGAGAGCAAAGTCGTATCTCATGGCCTAAGATTTCTGTTACAGGCTTCCAAATTTCAGGCAAGCAGGTGCAATGAAACAGTCTCTACAGCACTTGGTCTGGCCACCTTCAATTGCTCGCCATTCAGCCAGAATAAAAGTTGGCTGCACTCGGTCAGGCCAAATTCCCAGCTAGCTTGAGCAGAAGATGTTATTAAGGACTCTGAGATTTGACCCTGTGTCCTAGATCACGTGAGTGACCTCGAGATGTACCAGAAACCAGTCTATTAGCTAAACTGTCTCCTCTGCGTTTTTTAATAAAGGACTATTTCAAAATGAAAGAAGTCTAGCAGCGTGTCAAATATTTTTTTTTTCCCCTATGTATGAATTTCTATGAGCCATATGGAAAGGCAGAGGGGGAGGGCACTAAATTTCCATATAAAGCCTCTTCGCCGCAATAACAAGGATTCAAAATTCCCCTTGCAGGCAGAATCTAAAAGGTTAAACGTGCCAGTGGAGCTGCCACTGTCACCCCCCCAGTATCCCCCCAAAACAGCTCATTTTTTCGACAAAGCCAATTATCTGAAAATGACAGGAAATGATTAGTCATGTTAATTAAAAATAATTTTCTTTCCCACTCCTAAAAAGGTCAGATCGTCAGCTGTATGGAAAATTGAGCCTTCATGCACTTTCATTTGATTTCCCATTCAAAGTCTAATTAGTTACAATTTGTTGTTAAAAGAGATCATTTTTCTGATAAAGCCCAAATTTTTTATCCTCTCCCTAGTCATTATGAGGTTGATATTATTATAGTACAATACGTGTATGTGATTTCGTCGTGGCTAGCCCAGGAAATAATGAACAAAAGCTCACCGAGAGAGGTGTGTTTGGAGTCCATTTCTGTGCACGGTGCCGCTGTGGTGTCCTGCAGCCTGAGAGGTTTCTCCAGCTGGAGTTACACCAAGAAGCTTCATGTGGTTCAGTGACTGGGAGACATCAGACCCTTTCAGACATTCAGCAGCTTCTCCCTGTTGTGAACTTCTGGAGAAGTTAGAAGATAAAGATGATGCTACAAAACAGAGTTCATCCTCCAGAAAACCAAATGGGGAGAGCAACATTTGTGGTGGAAATGTGGTTCTTGTCCTAGTCGTCATTTGGTTTTTGATGTGTCACTCTTGGTGAAGAATATCTTTAAGCAGTATTGGGTAGAGTTCAGCCAGTTTTTGAGGTTCTTGCCTCTGCTGCCTGCTGCTGAAAGACAACACTTCCAGCCCCTCCTGTTATTTCTCAGTGTCTCGTCTCGATGACAAGAGCTGCGTGGCTCCAACAGGCTTTCACTCGCACATTTGCTCAGTCAGGAGGAGTCAAAGTGCATCATTGGCTGGCAGCTTCCTTGACATTAGATTTTCTTATTCCTCCAACACTAACAATCTCACTGGTGAATGCCAGTGCTGGTTATTTTAACTAAGTGGTGCAGAGGGTTCAGCCATCAGGTGAGGAAAATTGGCAGTCCCATCACCATCCCAACTGGGTGGTCATTACTAGCTGTGTTGCTGTGCCTGAGGACACTCGACCAGGAGCCCCATGCCTCATCGTGCTACAGCTGTACAGGCGTATAAAAACAGCCTTACAGTACGGGCACGGAGGGAAAAGACAGGGTGGAATTGGTGAATGAGTGGGGGAAGAGGGAAAATGCAAAGACTTGCGGTCATCTCTAACCAACAAGAACTTGAACACCACAAGGCACTTGGAGCAAGGGCCTCACAGTCAGCAGGGTTCCTTAGACGATCTCTAACTATGCTTATTTCCAAAAGAACAAAGGTTTGGAACTACCATTAGGGCTGTCCCTGCTGTTGTGTTCCAAGGCTCCCGAGTGCAGAGCTGAGGCAAGAGGCAGTGGATAAAGCAGCAGCGAGGAACGGTGGAAAAGGTTCATTTTAATTTCTCGGGTAGAAGGGACAGAGAGCTTCCTGGGCTGACCAACCGGCTCTGCCATTTGCTCATTCAGTCCATATCCTTACTCACCCCATGCTGGGTGAGCTACCTGGTGGCTTCAGCTCCTGCATGCAAGACACACAACCTGGCTGTTCCCATCCTTTCTGTGATAAAGAGATGAATCCAGTGAAAAATGCACGTTCTTCTGTCTTCCATGGACTGTTTTCTCAAGGTCTTTCTTGCTTTCTTCCCCCCATTCCTTTCAAGGAAAATAAGCCACAGGACTGGCAACTTATACATGGAAAATAATGCTGAAAAATGAGCACTCACAATTTGTTTATGTACAAACTCTACACAGAGAGAAAATGTTGATAGGAGTGAACATTTACAACATTCAGCTGTAAAATATTGAGACACTCTCCAGTCTCATAGAGACTATCTGACAGGTTGCGAGTGATAAATACCATTTTGGGAAGCTCCTCAATAGGAGAATTGATTAATTTAAAGATTTCCAGTCTCAGCTTGGCTCATACTGGAACCAGTGCTCTGTCCCTTTCCAGTTGCCTTGAGGTAGCTTACTCCCAAAGAAAATTGCTTTTTCTTTTAATGAGAATTTGTGCTTCCACATCTCCTCCCACCCCCTGTGGGTGTGGTGAACCTGGGGAACAAATAGGAGTGTTTTTACTGAAAATAACAGCTTAGAAGAGTTTCAGACCAACTCCCAGTGACTTAATAGAGCCCGTCAACATGGAAAGACCGTTGAGTAGCACAAGTCAAATGAGAAACCACTTAGCAGCACAGCAGTGTGCGAGATTAAAATGCCTCTTTGTAGAATATAAAGGTCAGTGAGGCAGTAAACTCCTTAAAGGGGAAGACAATACATTTCATGCATGAAGGACCAAGCCTGTAAAGATATGTCAGCCATGTGTGTCAATAATCCCTTCTAAAGGAAAATATATTTATAGATACCATTTGGGGACTTAACGGCATGCAAAGGCAATGGCCAGTCACAGGCTCCCCAGCTGGGATGAAAGCCCTCAGAGACTGAGAGTTATGCCCATTTTTCTGCGCCCTGCTATAAACCCACTGCCGGTGCCCGAGAGAGCAGCTCATGCCATGAGACACCAACCCATCCTGCCCCGCTCTTGTTTCCACTGCTCTCTGCCATCCGGGCTTAGCCACCTAATGGGATTGCTCATCAAACGGGCATACGACCATGCGTGTATGCATTACCAGTCATCCTAAAGGCTTTTAAATTGCACTTGTCAACGAGATATTTGAATGAATCTGTAGAGCCAGCAAGCGGCAATGGCCTCGACACACTGTACGAGCCCACCTTGCGTAGCTAATTGGAGTGCTGTCGAGCTCATCACAATCCAAAGATTTCCCTCTCCTGTGCATTGGTGTTACCTTTCTATTCTATGTGATTGGCAAAAGATAATGGCAAAAAGCACAACAGGAGCCTTAAGGAGTTAGTTTCGATGTTACACCAGGCATTGGTAGCATTTGAATGCGTCCACCAAGGAGTAGAGGAACGTGCTGAGTGCACCTGATGCAAAGAAAGGTGGAGGGTACTTTATAGAGGTGAATTCTCCCCTCCTTTGTGATCCTGTGAATCCAAAACAGTATTACTAGTGAACATAGAAAGCTGTAACAGAATCTATCCTTCTGCGTCTGTTTTCTAGCTCCATTTCCTCTGCATATTATTGATGATAATAATAACAATAATACCCAACTCTTAAAGCTTTTCCAGAAAAAGCTGTCTCTGAGCCTGCTGCCAGCAGGGGATCTGGAACAGCTTGCTATGAGAAAATGCTGATTCTGAAAATCTGAATGTTTCAGGGGACAGTATCAATTTCATCTGACTTTTATTTAACATTCTGCTTGGGTAAGGTTGAAGCACTTTGTTTCAGCCTCATCATGTTGGCTTTCATATGAATTATATTATACACCAACAAATGTTGCAATGAGGCAATTTGCAAAAGCAGTCTGGGGAAGGGAAACTTCATTTCATGAGAAATTTCAAAATACCAGGGTCCCTTTTCAGAAATTGCTCAGTCTTTTCTGAAATTTCTCCGGGATGGAAAGAACAGAAACTGCAATTTTGGGGAGCACTGTTTGGAAGCCATCAGCTTGATAAAGACGGTGATTTTGAGAGTGAACTTGCTTATTCTAAAGACCATAGGAAAAAAAAAGGAGAATGAAGCTCCTGTGAAATACAGGGATCAGTTTTCCTGATGACAGCTATGTATATGACCATGTTTTTCACCATCTTTTTCAAGAGCCCAGAACTGGCTCAAGGTTTCTCAGCAGCACAGGCAGGACTGAGCACTGTCATCCAGTCGGTGCTGGGACATCGGAAGGAGCACAGAGGAGGCAGCACGCTCAGAAATGATGCCCAGAGCAGGGCTCCAGATCTCTCTCAGCATGGGAGACACAGTCATACAAGCTTCCTGGAGCTGTGCAGCTGGGAAAGCAAACCAAAGGCACTTTGCTGCCTGAAAAACACTATGTCAGCACCTAGTGTCATCCCCGAAGGTACAGCCATCAGGACACTATTACTCACTCAATGCATGCAGGCTTACATCTATACCACTGACCTGCTCTGCATCCCTTAACGAATTGCTTCATCTCTGCCTTCTAACCACCTTCCTCCGGTTTTGTCCAATTTAGCTCTTCCTGAGGACAAGAACTCCAGGTGGCTCTTTAGTGTCTAACACAACCTCGATAAGCGCTTCTAGGCAGGAATGTGTTACAGATAATAAACTTTAGCGCTTGGATGATGAAAATAGCCTGAAGTCTTCATTCAACATTGCACTCAACATGAGTATATATGAGATCAGATCTTGCATTATCTTGATCTTTGCAATGGGTTTTGTGGTACTAGGAACTGAGTGAAAACCATAAAACTAAGACATGAAATGCTGGTGCCTGCCTCCATCCAATGTTTGATTTGGATGTTAAACCACGTGGAGACTGCACACTCATTGTAAGTACATTAGGGAGACAAAACAGAAACATCTCACGGAAATGGTAAATGGGAAAAAGGCTTCTGAATTTTTTAATAACGCATGCTCTGTTGGAAGGGTTTGCTGAGGATCTTGGTTGCAATCCTGCTGCAAATAAAGTACTCTGAAATAAAATCTGTTTGGTCCTTTCAGGCTAACAGCCCTTTGTTCACAGCACATTAGTGGAACAATTTTTAAATAATTACTTTTTTTTTTTTCTCTTGAAAGATGCTCTTTTGCAGTCAGAGGCTGTTTCTTTATTTTCCCAGTCTGCACTCTGATTCATTACTACTAGTTGCATCCAACTTGCAGAGGTTTATTTGTTCAGCTAGAAATGGGACATTAACATTTTAAGAGAATGATGCATAGCTTTTAGAGATAATATTCTCTCGGCCCTATTCTGCTGATGCTCTCTTAGAAAGTGCAGAATGCCACATTCTCTCCCTCCAAAATGATGAGTTTATTATAAACACTTTATCACTTGGGGCATGATTTTCTATTTTTCTCCCCCCCCCCCCCCCCTTTTTTCCTAATAAAAACACTTAAAATTTTCTGCATGCATTTACTGGGCTGAGAAGTTGGAGACTGGCAGTATTATTCCAACTCAAGAAAAAGGCAGGTAGCTCATGAGCCACCTTGTCCCACCCCTGGAGCCTTTCTAACAGCAAGCCAGGGTCCCTCTGTCACTCCTGCCTGTGCACGTTGACCATGGTCACTTGTGGCCAGGTCTGATATCCCGTACCTGAATGTCAGCTGTCACTGTAGCTCTGGGACACCTGAGTTAAGCATCTAAATCACTCTAAGATACTGCCCCACTGAGGGAAGAATGAAGTCCTGCATTACGTGCAAAATATTGCTTTGAAAGGTTGTTAAGGCTGTAAAATCAAGTGCTTGTAAATTAAGCCATGCCATAATTACAATTTCCTACACAGTCTGGAAATATAAGCACTGTGACATTCCATGTGCTTCATATTGTTTCTTTTTCTGCTTTTAATTTGGCTAAGAAAGTAGGTGAGATATAGGGAAAACCTTGTTTCTGATACAGGCTGATCTTCTCACCAGCTGATTACATTCCTGCCCCTGCTACAGAGTATGTGGACTGTAGAATTTTTCCATCAAATTGCTGCTAGAATTTCTTAACATCAGTAAAGCAAAGAATTTCTACCACATCAGACAGTTGTAAATGGTTGAATATGGTGGAAAGTAAAAGCTTTTTTTTTTAAAAAAAAAAAAGACAAAGGCAAATTCAATCAGGCACTTAAATGGTTTGCCATGCCATAAGCCAAGAGCTTATGAGACTATTGCATTACCTACCTGTGCCTTTTTTGCCTGAATATTTACCAAAATATAAGTATTTCTAGCTCCTCTAGTCCTTTCTCAGGAATACAGCAGCCCAGACAGCGCTCAAATCTGGAAATCTGCTGGAAGTGGCAAATGCACATCTCCTCCCCGCCCCGCACTGTAGTTGTGCTAATCCAAGACAAGCTGCGTAGTCCAAGATGCTCACTTCCATCTTCCAGGCACTGGCTTTTCCTCCTCCAGTTTCCCAATCTCAAACACATGGTTACATCTGCCAGGGTTAATTTTTGGCAGCACCTTGCACCGTTTGATACCAGGTATTGCAAGAGAGGAAGCAGGGGGCTGTGACTGAATAGTCAGAGCTGGTAAAAACCTGGGGCAATTTAGGTCTGAGAACTGAGCCTGTGATTTGGGTTAAGAGAACATCAGCTCCACTCACAGAGCTGCCAGCGTGAGCTTGCATGTTCCTGGGTAAACCACACATTTTTCTGTGACATCTTTCCCTTAACACTTAGGTCATGGGGTAGGATCCACCTGGCTTTGAAATACCCTGGAAAAAATCTTACTGTGTTTCCTAACATAATGGCCATAGACACATATCGACTATTCTATGACTGCACTTCACTTCCAAAAGTCACAGCTGACCATATTTTAAAATAAAAGGATATGAGGGTTGTACTCTAGATTTGAGAATAATCCGGAGTAGGAGGAGGAGCATGGCATCATTTGTGGGAGTAAATGTAGTATTTAAATGTGTGTTTATTCAGAGTGGTTCAACAGCAAACTAAATTGAATGCACCAGCTACCTGGCAACAAGGGGACATTGAAGGTACACAGAGACCAGATTTGTCAGACTGGACAGATTCAAGCAGAGTAACAAGAATAAAAATGTGAGTCTCATGAATTTTGCGGCTTTTATCAGCTTGTGTCATTCATAGTCCTGGTATTAACTGAATCTACATTTGTATCTGTTATCATCTATTTGGGTGACCGAGACTAGCAATTAATAATAATAGCAACAGGAATAATGCTGCTTTCTGAGCTGAAAAATATCTGACACTGATTAAACTGCAAATCTAAATAATTGATATTAATTACATGAACTTTTTAGCAATAATCTGCACAAAAGAACTCTGAAAGAGGATTAGAAACCAGAGATAATGCTCAGCAGCTGATGCAGAGGCATTATGCAGACACGTAGGTAACGTGAACCCAAGGACTGTGATTCATAGAGCTCTTCACCTTCTTTAACCCACGTTAAACTGCCATTTGCTGAAGTAAGATGTCCAGGCTGGCAGAAAAGGGATTACTTGGTCCCTGGCATGTTAAGAATAAAATCATTTTAACTTTTTGTCTTTCAACAAGCAAGCATTCCTGGAAGACTTGCGGTAAAAAGGTCTTATTTTTTTTGGACCCTCCTTTCCACTCCCAATTTGCAATCTCAGGACAATGTATACACAATCAAATACCACCCCAAGGAGATGTGACCGGACAGTGAATCCAGATGTCATGGGCATACCTTGGATCTCAAAACCACCAACAACATCATTTTTTAATATTTATCCTCCCTGGAAAGACAGTGATTTATGCTAAAGCTTCAGCAGTGTGAACCTGGTGGATAGATGTCAGACACCAGTTGAGCATCTGGCCCCTTATTGTATTTTAAATGATACACATTTATAACTGTAAAGCAGACCGACAGGCGATACTGTCTAACATCACCATCACTAATAGCTCTAATAGCTCATCTATCCACAGCCTGTTTCATCCTGTCCCATCTCAAAGCAATTTTGAGACAATGGGCCCAGCTCTTCTCAGATAGATATAAATGAGATGTATAGAAAAGGCACAATTCCCTCCACAACAGTCAAATGACGCCGATCCCCCTTCCAGGCTGAGCCACCAGCCACCTAGTTGTACCCTGGGGAGGCAAATGCCATGTAGAAATCTGGGGGAATTTTTCCATTTCTTTTTAACTCATTACTCTCACCTTAGCAAATGTTTCAACTTTTTTTTTTTTTTTTTTTTTTTAGTGCTGCAGTCTTTTTAAGGGAAAAATGCTGAAATGTGCAAATATGCGGTACAAGTCCATGCAAATTCATTATCTGCTAAGCCTTCCTGGTGGGGGTGCAGTCCCCCTTGAAGTCAGCATCAAGAACCACCTTTCTTGTAGGGAAGGTCCCAGGGTGCAGGCAGTATTAGCACGTCTTTACCAAATACCTGCTAAGGCAGCCATAGCCCTTACAATTTTGAAAGCCACATGATAGCTTATAAAGGGAGATACGCAGCCTTTAGGTTTGCCAGCTGCTAAAAAGCCTGTGCTCTGCCAGCATCCAGCTCAGCACCTACAGGTGCTCCAGAAAGGGATACACCAGTGCATCCCCTTCTCCTTGGGCTGTGAGTGATGGGACGCTGGAGTTGGCCTCCTCCCAGCAAAGCAGAGGCCTAGAAATGCTCCTCTGGAAGGGAAAGGGAGGAAAGAGAAATGGGGCTGAAGTAATAAGCACTGGGAACCCATGATATGACATGTTTTGGCTCTTTCCAAACTTAATGCAGTTTTTATATGTAGACATAAAAGAGCACATTTTCTGACTCCCCTCAAATAATTACCTGATAAACCCCCACTTTTGGAGTTGGTCCGAGCCATCGATTACACTGCTGCCATGAACTTTATTTCATACCACACCAAGGAGGAGACAGAGCAGTTGGAGTGCTCAGACATTACATGTAATAACTGGTCATAAAAATCTATGTAAAATTTAATGCAAAAGGTCTGTGGGCACCCAACCATTGGAATCCAGTGATAAGGCAGATGGAGAGCAGCACTATGCTTTCCAGCAAGTAGTATATTTTCTTTAATGTTCCTGAATTATATGTAATACTGTTGCTGTTTTGTCCATCTACATACTAGTTAAATGTGCTGCAGCCACAATATTTATGTCTCCGGGTGGTTTTTGGTTGCGGTTTCCTGGACACAGGGTGCGTTTTGTATTCTGGATGGATCACATCTCAGGACCTGGGAGAGGGAGAAGAAATGTCCTTTCTGATGTTTTCTCCAGTGCTCCCTGATTGATATGCAGCTAGTAGTCCTGCTGTGCCCTATTCTTCATGGAGGGACTGGGAACAAAGTTGTTGTGAACCATATGTGCCTGACCTAGATAGTCCTAAAGAGCAAAGGTTGCATTTACGTGCAAGCTCAATGTCTTGGGTATCACTCAGATGGTCTTCAATGGCGTTTTGGTGCTCAGGTGAAAAATTTTATTTTAAATAACGGTTCTTGTCTGCCAGAGGATCCTTCCTAACTCACTGGCTGCTTCACAACATGCAGGGGAGAAGGGAGGGAAATGAAGCCTTGAATCCACCTAAAATATTAGCAAAGAAAAAGTAATAGAAAAGAGTAGAGGGTCATTGACCTTTGCTTCTAGCTCACATGAACAGGCAATGGGATGCTGAAGTCCCAGCAAAGGGACATGTCTCTTCAGTTCCTGTCTGTCCTTGTCACTCAGCACACAACTTTTCACATGCATTCCCGCAGGAATGAAGAAAGGAAGAAGGAGATTGTTTGGTTATATCTATTTTAGCACGCGCAGGTGTTCAGATATTAAGAACTGAGACCAGAGAGATAGTTAATGCTCTGATGTATCTGTAAAGGCAAAGAAGCAGGAGCCCTACTTTGGTTGTAATGCTAAGAATTACATTGTTCCTAACCATTTTAGCAACGGGCTTATTTCAAACATCAGTAACCTGTAGAATGAGTCACTCTATTAGCTTCTTTTAGATATACAGCTTCTGTGGCTGTGCATGAAGTGTATTAAGTCTGGGGCATTTTCTCTTAGTTCTGGGAGCCGCTATTGATTTTACCCTGATAGATACTTGGCTCCAACATATGATGAAAAATCATTTAAAAGCGAAGGAGAGAAAAATTCTTAACTCCTCACATTTGTGATCCAAAACGTCCCTGTTTGGATGTCACAGCAAAATTCCAAGAAGAAAAAATGGCCAGAAGGATGCGGGTCATTGCAGATAGACTGGAAGAAGCTGAAACAGGATTTTGTGAAGCCATTTTACAGTGCAGCTAAAGTGCTCTGAAGTATTTATTAAAGCAAACAATTATGCCATTCTGTACTGTTTAAGGTTGTTATAGAACTTGTATTAGAAGAGTAATTGCCTCTGGATGAGCATACGGCTTCGTCTGCTTGTAAAAAAGAGAGTATTTCCACAGGCTAATGATTTCTGTGTAAGAACTGGACTGCAGTGATTCAGAGAATGCAATAGCTGAATTTTCAGGCGTAATCAGAAAGTGATTAGATAAAGTCTGCCTCATATGGAAATGTGAGTGTGAGATGCACAACAGCATTTGCTCCTGGATGCAGCACGTGAGGTGTGTCACATGTACTAATACATATATGTATCAGTGTCACCTCTGCACATACACATGAATGTAGAGCACCTTTCCTGCAGGTGCAAATGCCTGCCAGGCTTTGCCGACAGTATCCAAGCAAAATGATAAACTTGGAAACTATACCCATCTGCCCACCTCAGTACATTCTGCTGTTGCTGCTTGTAAAAAAAAAAAAAAAAAAAAAAAAAAGAACCAAAAAAACCCAAACAAAAAACCCCCAACCAGTTCAGTAAGTTCCACCCTGCCATAATAAAGTTTTTCGCTCTGAGATGGGTTGAGGCCTCCTTGAAGATACCCCTGAAATCACAAGATCAGTTCAGACCACCTCATTTGACTGATGTAGGGATCAGCAGAGATATTTGGTATTCTCACAAACATTCATTCCATCAACTGGAAATATTTGGGACTTTGGGGTGCCAGGATCGTTTATATTGAATCAATCTGCCATGGTTCTGCATAAAAGATAACACGGTTCCCTTCCATTGCTTCCCAATTTACAACAGGCAAGGAATCAGTTAAGCTGGTGGGAACCCAGCTGAGTGGTAATGGAGAAGTGGATAAAGGCAAGCATCTGGTGCAAGTGGTATTGAAACTCCCTTCTGAGATGTTTTAAAAATTATTTAAAAACTGGAGACGTTGAGCCTGGAGCTGTCTAGCAGAATAAGCAAATAATATACCCATTTCACAGAAAGGTAAAGTCGCTCTTGGAGGAGCTGACTGGGCTGCTGGTTATTACACAGTAAGATAGTAGCAGAGCTAGAGAAGTGTGTGGAGAGCAACCTACAACCTCATCCAAGGCCTCTCTGGATGGAGCAACAGAGAGGGAGGAAGAGAGCAGCAAGGAGAAGCAGCGGTATGGTAAAGAAAGTGAAGTATGGTCTAACTTCCTAAATTGTGCTTGGCACAACTGGTAAGTGTCATGGCTATCTCAGAACACTGTGTGGCAAGTACATCAGGGTCACTGCCTTGGAAGAGGCTGAAGTGATGAAAACTCGCTGGAGGGCTGCAGATAGAGGAAAACACTGGGAAGGAAGCCAACACCTCAGGCACTAGAAAGCTGGAGGCTGTCCAAGTGACGTCTACAGTGAAAGCCAGCGGGTGTCCTGTTCATGGGGCTATTTGTCACACTAAACTAGATTATCAGAAAATAAAAGTCCAGCCTACATGTTTATAAATTTTTCCACATCCCAGCCACAGGGCTCTGGATGTGATGGGCAGGCAATGAGGTTTCTGATTCATGAAAACCAGGACTCTAGCCATTCCCCATCCCAAGAAGGGAAAGTATTTTGAGCGTTGAACTCTCCTTGTGGCTGAGCTCTCCCTTACACATCCCTCCCCCTCTCTTCTGAGCCGAGCAGTGCTCAAAATGTTGGCTGCAGTATTTCACATACATGAACTGCGCCCCTGCAGAAGTCAGGGTTGTTCATCTCTGCCATGGAGCCTTCCTCCCACGGCAGGCACTGCCACACATGTAGGTGAATCATCATAGAATTGTAGAATGATTTGGGTTGGAAGGCATCTATAGGATTGTCTAGTTCCAACTGCCATGGGGAGGGACACCCTCCACTAGCCGAGGTTATCCAAAGCCCTATCCAATCTGGCCCTGAACACTTCCAGGGATGGGACATCCATAACTTCTCTGCGCAACCTGTTCCAGTGCCTCACCACCCTCATAGAGAAGAATTGCTATTATCAGCTACTGTTGTTAGTATTAAGAACAGTTAAACAGGCTGCGCAGAATAGAATCATCTCAACTGATGCTGGATTTGAAGTTTCCAATGTTAAATCAGCATAGAGTCATCCAATTCAGTTTTAGATTCTGTTCTAATTTCCAGAATGAAAATATGAAGTTGGTATGGAGACAGCCACGTAATTCTGGTAGTCTCGTGCTCTGGAGTTACTTCTGTAAGCCTAAGACCCTCAACTGAGGATGTCCTCCTGCAGACATCTCTGGGGAGCACTCTAAGGACCTAAAGCAGAAATAACCCTGCAAGGCCAAGCCATCTTTGTGGCTGTGGTTCTGCTTCTCAGATAAAACTAGGACTGGGAGGAAAAATTATAGACATGGCCAGGAAACAACAGAAAAATTGTCATAAGTCAGGGCAAATCACCGGTTGCTGCTGGGTGGTGATGGCTCTGCTCTTGTTCCTGTGTCCCACCAACTGCCTCTTGCACCTGCTGAAAACTAACTAAAACTTAAATTTTGCATAACATCCAACTTAGTTCTGCCAGACCTCTCCGAATGGGAAGTGACGGGCTGGTGTGAGCAGAGGGACTGCGCATCTTGAGTAATGAACTCGATTCATTACTCTGCAATACAGCCACCAGAGTCACATGGGGATAGAAAACACAGCGATGAACCAGGCCCAGCATTTGCTGCAAATTTAGACTGCTGTCTGGTTGGCAAATAGCTCTGAAAACAGTCCCAGTGCTGTGTACGTAGCTTCATTACTCTTAAGCGCTATATTTACTCAATAATTTGGACTGATCGTTTTCAGGTTCGTTAGTCCCAATTGTTCACTTTTCACATGGTTTGATTGGTTTCTCAAACCACGTGGCTTTGTTTTTTCTCCAAAACTCAGAGTAATGGGCAAAAAAGTGCTAATACCAAACAATGCACCTTCTGGAAAGTTTTTTGTTGTTGTTCTTTTTTAACCAAATAATGACCCGAACAAAAGCTCATTAAGCTCTAGGGGTTTGGGAACATCATCTGGATGCTCTGGAGCTCTCTGAGTATTTGGGGAAAGTAAAACTAGAAACCCAAGTTAAATTGAAGATAATTCATTCTCTTGGGACCACTTCAGATTCTATTTAGCAGTCTTGAACCTTGACCCTCAGCTGCGCTTGACAAGCCTGGATGCAAATGACTCCTGAGGCTGTGCTCTTGTCCTCCAGGCTAGTGGCCCTCTTCTGTGAGTGGCCTGATTTCAGGATAGCTGCACCTACACAGGTACCATGGAGTGGTTGGGTTGGTCTGAGCTCATGTGTCCTGGGCATCAGAAGCAGTCGCTGATCTCCCTGTTACACAAACGTGCACTTCAAAGCTAGCCAACAATGAAACCATGCCAAGGCTTCCAATTTTACAATATGAGGTTAAAACCTCCATTCTCAACCAGTTTATCCAGTTAGCTCCTTAGAGGATCAGTCACCCAATCTGCTTCTTCATTTACTGCTCTGTCCGTTCTCCTCCTCATCCCTTTGCCTCGCTCATTTGCTTATCTCCACTGGGACTGCTCTTCCATTCTATTTTTGCTTTAGGTCTAGCTCCTAAATGATAAAAAATGGCATGCAGCAAATAAGTGCTTTATCCAGAGGCTAGAGGATGGTTAAAGTCTAAATGAAAACAATTTGTAATAAAAGCTCCAAATCTACTGCCATTTAACAAAAAGCTGAAACAAATGATCCCCATAAATCATGCTAAGATTTATTAAGGATTTTAAAGGCACATGTATTGCTTAATTACAGAACGATAATATGCAAGGAAAATGCTGATGATAACTTTTCAAAATATATTCTTGAATGTCACACCAGACTTCTTGGGGGTAGTTTCAATCACCTGTGTTTTTCTGTACAATGAAGAGGAGATAAAAATCAGCCATGTGGTTAAGGGAAATAGTTCTCTGCACAAACTGCAGGTTAAAATAACGTATTGAACCAATAACACAATATCATGAGCGTACCAATATCAGAACCATTAGCTTCATGGACTAAGCATTGGCAAGTGAGAGATTTTAAAGCCTTGAAAGGGACTATAGAGCTGATTGTCCATATAACCCTGGCCAGGGACACCACACAGATACCTGTGTATAAAGCCCATCTTATTCACACCCTGCAGCAGGAGACACCTAAGGGTGTCTGAAGAGGCCAAGTGGTTCAGAGTAGGGGAAGCAGAGGTAGGACTCAAAGTGAGCTCCCAGTGAAGGTACAAAGAGTTTGGGGCTTTTGTTTCAAAAGCCAACACCTGGTTTGTAAAGGAAGGCAAAGTCTTGCTGGTAATGAGGAAGCCCTAATATCCCTACCACGAGCAGCAATGACTGAGGATGCTGTAGCAACTTGCGTGAGTTTTATCTGAGGAGAGGTTGTATATTCATACAGAGACCCACAGAGGTGAGTCAAGCATGCTGTGCTCTCAAAGCAATGGGATGCCTTTGTCCTCAGCGCAAATGGAGTTGGCTGGGAAGTTTCACTGCTTGACCACAGATGTCCTTCTTGTTTAGGGTTGATTTGGGGTGTTTTTTCTTAAGTTTCTTTTCTACCTGCTACATCTGGGTTTGGAGCTTGGGAAAGGCTCACAGAAAACCAGACTTCTTTTCTTTAAGTCATCAACACAAGTTTTTTTACCCAATGTTAGCCGGGGTGATAGTATTGGACAGAGACTGTTGAAAGCTTGCATTGCAAAGGACTATATTATGTCTGAGCTGGCAAGAGGACTTCCATTTTCAGGAGTGCTAGACTAATTTGAACTTCTTCCAACCCCAAGTCCTCCTGAAATGAGGAAAGAAATAAACAAATTAGCTAATGTGATGATTTATCTTGTAGCATTTGGAATTTGCCCCCTTGAGCAAGCAAATTCATCAGCCAAATCTCAGTGGTGAATGGTAAGGCTTCAGGGTTGCTACAAATCTTGTGCTTCAGCACACCCAGAATGAACCTTCAGGCTTCCAACCCTCTATGAAATAATCCCAGAAAAGCCAGCTGACCTGTCAGAGGCTGTGCAGATAACACTGAAATAAATGATATTAATGAAGTAGTGGAACTGTCACAACTAGTAGGAATCATTGTAAAAATAAGCAGTGAGGAACTGATCCATTGCATTACAGTTGTTGTGAAAGTAGCTGGATTTCACTCCTACCCTTTAATTTCTTCATCTTAATCGGAGTCTGTCAAGGTTTCCATCCCAGACATGAAGCAGAGGAAGTTTGGAAAGCTATCTCCACTACCTGATGTAACGGAGTAACACAGCCCTGAAGTGGCAGCTCTGAAAACCAGAACAGCCAGACAAATCTGATAACACAAGTTCGTACAGCCTGGAGTGTCTGGAGGAATCAGCTCCACAGACCAGACAAGGAGGCAGAGAAGTGAAGTTTTAGGTTCTCGCTTTGGCTTGCAACATAGCAAAGCAAACTCTCCTCCAAGTCCACTGGAGGGACTATCTGTTCTACAGTTATTCACCTCTTCATGTCTGAAATAGGATTACTGTGCGTGAACCTGGCAAGGTTCAGAGAAGCATTCAAAAGTTCTGTCATTCAAGACTTCAAAATATGATCCTGCAATTGCCAGAGACCAGCTAGCACCTTTCTCCAGAAGCAGGGCAAACTAACGTCTATATACTGCTTAACTTGCATGTTGGGTGAATTTGCTCCATCCAACATCCCTCCCCACTCCCTTTCCAGCTGCAGAAAACACACTTCACATCCCACTCCAGTCCCAGGGACCTGGAACAGCATTGCACTGGTTCATCTCAGAAGCTGGCCTAATTTGGGTTTATTTCATTGTCACAGAGATACACCAAGGCACTTAATCTCAGTTAGTCCTTAGCACAAACAAGTTTTCACAGAAAACACTGGCTAGGGGCACCTGCTGTGCTCAAGGCTGCAGCCCTGAAGATGACCTCTCTCATACGCCTCTCTTACTTCAAAATGACACCTAGCTGATAGAACACCACTGTTTCTCCTCCCACTCCCAGAGCACCATAAGCCCATGAAGAACTGTTCAAGTGTCCAGTGGTCCCTGGGCAGTCAGAGGGCACTGGTCTCCCAAGCAGGTACACCTGAGATGGTACTCAGCACCACTGGAGCAATGCACTCACAGCACAGTCCTGCAGGGACTGGGGTGGTTTTGACAACACTAGCCCAGTAGGAGTCTCTCCTTCCCACACCTTGAGGTCTTCTGCTTGGCCTCTGAGCCAAAAGTGAAGTCAGCTCCTCTCATGACCCCCACAAAGCTGCCTCCCAGTGCAACCCCGGCACTGTTTTGCCATATTTCATTCCACTAGGTTCACTTCCAAACCCTGACTCCTGGCTTGTGGCATCACAGATAGTTTCATGAAGGCAACGGAGAACCAAGATGGAAGGCTACCTGTTCAAAGTGGTAAAAATGGGTAGAAAATTATCAGAAGGAAGAAAAGATTGAAATGAAGCTTCCAATGATGCAGTTTCCATGGCAACTACCCTTCCACCTACAGTTTTAATCCACTTTTTCAGGCAGCCATTCTAGGAAGTGCAGGGAACCACACAGCAGCTGCACATATCCCATTTCTAATACATCTCCTGATTAAAATAATTATTCCATATATAGAGATTGTCCTGAATGGCAGTGGCTGAAGGTTTTGGATAGTGTGGGGGAGGTGTTTTCTCACAGCACTAGATGCTTTCTGAAATAACACATGTGGATGCAAATCCTAGCATTTGCTGGAGCTAGAGTGAAGGAAGCGCATCCCAAAGCTATTGCAATGGGATATGTCCCGTTGTCCCTACAGGACGTATGCCACTATGTCCTGTGTATGGCACCCTGTCATGGATGTATTCAAAGCTAGTCTTGTCTGTGCCACAGACTCTAAGCTGCAGGTTGCTGAGATCTTATTTTATCAGAAGTAGCAGGGATCAGGTTTAAAGCCAGAGCACATAAGTTGCTGTCACACTCCATGTTCAACCTTCACAAAGATCTATGACAGCCCCAGAGCCACCCTTATGTTCAAATCGTCATCTTAGGAGTGCTAACTGATGAAGTATTTTGTAGGTGAATCATTTCTGTAATCCTAGTGGGACCACATGATGATTGCAACACTTTGATTCTCTGTGGAGATTATGTGGACTGAAATCAGAAGACAGGGAATCACCTTTGTAGCCCTGAGGATGTTTATTTGCCATTGTCATTGTTGTTATGGTTCTCTCTACTCTAGTTTCTAAAGGACCTCGCAAAGATCCGTGTTCCCTTCTGCTAAATATATGACAGGATGAGATGGAGACTATATCTAAGACCTTGTTACTTATGCCAACGCGGTAGAAAAGGAGTTGAAGGAAAGTAAAATTCTTGACAGGTAGAGAACTAAGGAATAGGGAGATTAAACGGTTTTCTTAAGGTCACACACTGAGTTTGTGGCCAGAGCTGAGTGCAGATCCCTGGAGTCCCACCCAGGTCTTTTGTCAGCGTGATGGCTCTTCCTTTCCTTCTCTCCCAGGCTGTCAGTCTCATTTGTCCTATAGAAATATTGAGATAGCTCTGGCAGATGCATTACCTAAAGAGGAAAATGTCTGAAATTATCCTTTCTTCACTCCAAGGAGTGCCAGGGGAAATCTACATTTCTACACAGTAACTATGTTAACCACTTAATTCCAAAGGAAGCAGATAGCAGGAAGATATTAGTGTGGGAATGAGCAAGTAAATAAAAGAATATTTCTCCCCAATAAACCTCAATTCTCTAGGAATTATTTTTAAAGTCTACAACATTAAATTACAAAGAAGTCTGCCAGAACAGGTAATGACTATACTTAAGGGAGAGGCAATTGTCCTAGAAAACTTCATGTACTATGGTTACAGGGCTGGAAACAAGAATTTAGCCAATATGGAGAGATCGCTGGGTAACAGCATCTCCACCAAGGACTTCAGGACAAATTCTGGTACTTTAATTTTCTGGCATTTAATATCTAAACAGTAAGGGATAGATTATGAGTTCTTGACTTTTTTGGCTTAGCATCTATTCACACAAGTGGTCCCAGTGTCTTCAAGAGGCCAGGAAAGGCTGAAAAACCTGACTCTAAAATCCAGTTGAATCATGTTGAAATTTAATGTTAATAGACTGTGTTGGGTTTGCGCGGCAAGGTTTTGGTAGCGGGGGGGCTACAGGGGTGGCTTCTGTGAGAAGCTGCTAGAAGCTTCCCCCTGTGTCTGATAGAGCCAATGCCAGCCGGCTCCAAGATGGAACCCGCCCCTGGCCAAGGCCAAGCCAATCAGCGCCTCTGTGATAACATATTTAAGAAGGAAGACAAAGCAGTTAGAGCTTTTGCAACCAGAGAGAGGAGTGAGAAGATGTAAGAAACGCTGCAGACACCAAGGTCAGTGCAGATGGAGGGGGAGGAGGTGCTCCAGGCGCCGGAGCAGAGATCCCCCTGCAGCCTGTGGTGAAGGCCATGGTGAAGCAGGCTGTCCCCCTGCAGCCCATGGAGGAAGGATGAGGGGGTGTAGAGATTCCACCTGCAGCCCGTGGAGGACCCCATGCCGGAGCAGGTGGAGGCACCTGAAGGAGGCTGTGGCCCGTGGGAAGCCCACGCTGGAGCAAGTTCCTGGCCGGACCGGTGGACCCGTGAAGAGGGGAGCCCACGCCAGGGCGGGTTTGCTGGCAGGACTTGTGACCCCGTGGGGGACCCCACGCTGGAGCAGTTTGCTGCTGAAGGTCTGCACCCCGTGAGAGGGACTCCATGCTGGAGCAGTTCGTGAAGGACTGTAGCCCGTGGGAGAGACTCCAACCCCTGTTGGAGCAGGGGAACGATGAGAGGAGTCCTCCCCCTGAGGACAAAGAAGCGGCAGAGACAACGTGTGCTGAACTGACCGCAACCCCCATTCCCCGCCCCCCTGTGCCGCTGAGGGGGGGAAGGTTGAAGGCGGGAGTGAAGTTGAGCCCGGGAAGATGGGAGGGGTGGGGGGAGGTGTTTTAAGAGGTGATTTTATGTTCTCATTGCTCTGCTCTGTTTTGCTTGGTAATAAATTAGATTAATCTCTTCTCTACGTTGAGTCTGTTTTGCTCGTGACGGTAATTAGTGAGTGAGCTCTCGCTGTCCTTATCTCGACCCAAGCCTTTTGTTACACTTCTCTTCCCGGTCCCGCTGGGGGAGGGGTGAGTGAGCGGCCGCGTGGCACCCAGCTACCGGCTGGGCCTAAACCACGACATAGACATAAAACATCTCCCTTTCTCCAAGATCGCTTGGGTTGATACCCAGTGTTTAGTGATAGTGGAAATTAGAACAACGCTATGTTTTCAGCAGAGTTGGTCCATGTTCATGAGACTTCCTGGCTTCACAGGGATGGGCAAGGCTGTGTGAGGAGTGTCATGCTTGATTGAAATGAGTAATGACCAGGAAGAGTCTTGAGGGTAGGGAATGCCAGGGATGGGATGGTGGCTATTGTAGGGTCACAGATAAAGGAAATTTTTGGGTGCATTTTTGTTTGGCAGCAGTTCAGTTGTGTCTGAGACAGAGGTGTGCAGGACGACTGCTGGGTGAACGTGACTCCATGGAGTGTTATTTGCTAAGTACAATGCATAGAGAAGGAAAACTTATCTTGCACTTTCCAGTGTCCCCATTTCATAAATATGATACATTAATATTCATTATACCACATGCATTATCACTTTGGAAGGAGATTACTGGGGATTCACTATTTTCTCTCCATCATATTTTCCAATTAGGATCCCCTCTTTTGCAAATAATAAGCTTTTTGTTGCCAGAGGCTTTGCAGCAAAGTTCCAGTCAGGGCTTTGGAGCTCTGCTCAGCCTCCATTTAAGAAAGAAGTGCAAATTGAAGAACAATTATATTTTTAATGACAGGTTAATCTTGCTCTACTAAATGTGATTAGAGAATCACCTGGCTAGAATACAAGAGCTGTTAGGAGTTGTTTCCGAAAGACTCCAGGGGGATGGGTAAGGATGAATCCTTACAAATGCACTGCTGAGTCAACAGGGGTTGATGAGACAAACTGACAGAAACTTTGGGGTTCTTGGAGGATGGATAAGAGGATAAGAGTAGAGCACCAAAAAAAAGAGGTAGTTTGAGTCCTTGTTCCCAACACCACGAACAAGTGTTTTGATAACATGAACAAAAGCATTCAAGGCTGTTCTCATTTAGCACTAGCAAGAAAAGTGGTTGGGGGTGGGTTTGATGTACACTGCTGACCTGTGCCAGGCAGGGGAAGACCAGAACATCAATTTTTGTGAGTTGCCTCAGGTTCCTCTGTACCTGAAGTCCTTCCCTTAGGGTCCTTTGTGCAGAAGAGGAGTATCCAAGCACTGTCCTTCTTCAAAGGGGGAAGAAATGGTGAGGAAAAATGCAATAAAGACTTGGATGCTTAAATGTCAGAAACCTGGACACTTGATCATGCTTGAGATAAACACTGAGATCCCACCTAAGGCCACTGTGTGGCTACATATGCAGCCAGCAGTGCATCACGCTTCTGGAGAGTGCATTACAAGGAAAGGGAAAGAGGAAAGAATGGAAACGCTATTCAAAATGCACAGGAATGCCAGCAAACCCTTTCCCTTCCTGGTTCCCCACTGTCTCCCCTCTCTGCCCAGTCACCACAAGATTTTTTTGTCTTACTCATGTGTGGTAGAAAGAGCTGTCTCCGGGTGAACCTGCCCTATGGCTTTGAGGGCCAGCAGGCATGTGATGCCGATAGTCCTTCATGCCCGTATAGACCAGATGCAAAGTGCTCCACCCTCACTGACTGTGATTAGCTGGGCTCTAGATTTCACCTTCAATTACCACAAATTTTAAAGAAAAAAAAAACAACCCAAACAAGCAAATCCCACGAAGAAAAACCCAAACCAAAACACAAGAAATACAAATTTACAGTCAGCCCTTTGAGAGGCTAACTATTCCCCACACACACATACACATGCTAGTAAAACAGCCCTTTAAAGTTGTTGGTGTTGTCAGTTACAAGAGCAGCATTTAACATTTAATGGTTGTTTTTGGTCAGAGCTGTTACTTTTCATTGTTTGCTAGATTTGTTCCTTAAATTTGCTTGGCTCTGTGCCATGTACTTCCTCCAGTTTTGCTTTATATTGTGCTTGGGGTTGAAGGATATTTTTTTTCCCCCTTTGAAAACACATTATGAAATTTTTTTCATTTTTCTTGCCCAGTGCATTGTCTTGTCATGTCTGATATTTATCTAGAGGGTACAGGTGCCCCCTTACAAGCCCTCTAAAAGTGCCAGCTTGTTCTCAGTCTCCTCCTAGTGTAAAGTCACCAATTGTAGCAGTGACCCCTGCTACAGCATCCCTAGGAAAGTTGTTGGGTTAATTAGATTGGGCAGAAGACTTCAGAAAAGATGGTACCTAGCCTGCCTATGCTGAAGCTCTTATAGAGGTCTAGGAGAAAAGCAGAGTAAAGAAATACAAGAAGATGACTCAAATAAGTGTTTTGCCTCTACTTATTTTCCATTATAATAGGCTGGATTAGCTGTTCAATTAAAACAAATGCAAAGTAAGGAAATCTTGCTGTGCATCTTGACCTTTTTTATAAACTGGTACTCATTCCTGTGAATTGACCCATTATTTGCCAGGTCTATTTTAACCAAAATTTCAAGCAGTGAGTGGTTTTCACAAATGTTTGCCAGAGACCCTCTGCAATTCAGAAATTGTGACCAGCCCTCAAAGCCACATGGTCCTGTTGTCCCCAGGGTCCTTATTCCTGATGTGGGTGACTGAAGTCTTTATGGCAAGATTTTAAAGGCAGGGTAAGATGATCTAGCTGTTAGGGTTCATTTCCAGTTGAGAACATGCACAACATGTTTTCACCAAGGCCCCCAGCAGATTGCAGTGAGCACCCAACGAACTGACCCTGCAAACACTGAGGCCACAAACTTTACCTTCCCATATACTGAGTGTCTTTTCCTCTGCCTGGCCAGATATTTCCTCAGCTAAACAATATTGACCTATAGGTTTTTGAGTTCAATTTCCACTCCCGTTACATGTTCCCTGGCATGTTTATAGTGCTTCTAATTAATTATTTGTAATTGCTTGTGTTTTTCCCTCTTTTTTTGTGCCTTTGTTTCTTGTTTCTCTCTCAGCCTTGGTAACAAGATGTTGCATCTCTTGAGGCTACGAGGGTAAAAGCCTATTAATAAATAATTAAGTGGTGAGGTTCTGGCAGTGTGGAGTCACGTCTTGCCATCACATGGTCGTAGTCTCCATGGCGACTCACCAGTGTGGACTGAAATGATCTCTTTGGGAGGAAGCGAGAAGAGGTTATATCAGGCAAAAATGTGTGAAGTTAAATTATATTTTAAAAAATTAAAGGTGCTGTTATACTGGTTAGTTCCCTAAACAATCTAGAAAGATGGAAAACTCCTATTAGCCCTATTCCACCAGCATTCCTCACTTCTGTCTGTCACTGCCCCATGTTTCTGTTCCGGTCCAGAGCCTCCAGCATTGAGGCTTTCCCATGCTGTAGATGCTCCTCTCTGCCAAGCAGCATTTTCCCCGTAGCCAGTGCCCCTCCGACCTTCCCAATCTGCAGCAATCCTGCCGCTGAACCGTGCAGCCTCAGTCCCGATGATGAGACTGACTGACCTCCGAGAACAGCAAGCATCGAATAGTTCGTCATGTGTCGCCAAATTAAACCTTAAGGCCTGGAGTCCAGAGGTTCCCACTTCTCTGCTCCCCTGTGTTCTCATTTCCTACCGCAATAGTATGTCGCCTTTCCCGTGGAGTTGCCCTGCAACCTATGCTTGCGCAAAATTCACACCTGCTCCTCATTACAGCCAGATTTTGAGAAGCTTTTGCTGTGCTTTTCTCCTTTTCTGGCAATACTCGGAGGCAGTTTCATGTGCTGGCACATGAAGTAGCCCTTCTATTTTTTCCCATCGCATAATCCACCTCTAAGTATAGCAAAGACATTTCTTGCCCATTCAAAGCAGTAGTTTTCAAATGAAAAGCAGTTAGCTCAGCAGTTCCAGCATCTGTAAAAGTATGTCCTTGTGTGGCAACGTGATCTGAAACCCCCTTAGCCTGTTATCAGCTTTCCATCTGTGTTAGCAGCTACACTATTCACAAGCATCCTGATTGATGTATTTCAGCCAAGATAATTTTCCCAAACCCCCACCTCTCCAATAATGTTTCATGGGAACATGAGAAATTTTAAGCTCCTTGTAATGCCAAGGATGTAAATCACACTAATTGTCTCCCAGATTTCAGAAACATCCTGGGCTTTCATTTCCTCTGCAAAGTTCTGGAGCATTTACATTAACTTTTGGCAGGTAAATGGTAGGGGGCCCAAATCATCCATCACGTAAAACTGCATTGAAAACACATCAAGTTAGCAGTCATGACAGGTAGATAGGTCTCTGCTCTGAGGGAATTAAGGTTTTGATATCACAGCTCCCTTCTCCTCGCAGGAGGACATGACGTGTAAGCCCAGAAACCTCGCTCTTTCCACCCGCTGCCAGGGACCACCTTTTGCTGGCTGCTCAGTGTCCACAGCCTCACGTGGAAGCAACACCCGGTGGCAAGACTATCAGCTTCGTGTTACTATCAGTTTTCTTTAAGCTTCTATGACAGGATCTGCTTGACAGAGGGTGATTCAGACCTTGCAAAACTGAAATCTGCTGCAAATTGGGTCTTCATGAAGCATACAGACCCTAGTTCAGCTTGGGAATGGGTCTGTTCCTTTTTGTTACCACCAAATTTCTGGGTAAGACTGTGAAATAGAAAAATCTCCCCCATCCCTCTTCACTGGCCTGTTTCCCCCCTTTTCTTTTGTAGCAGAATGTAAAAAGAAGGTGAAAGATGGTTTAAGTGAGGTTATCACAGGGATAAAATAATACCTCAAGGAGTTTCAGACCTGTTTTCATGCTGTTCTCCTGTAGCCACTGCATAGGTTTTCAGAAATTGTTTCCCTGCCCTTTTCACCTTCACACTCCTCTCCTCCCAACAGACTGAGGGCAGAGAAGAGGAAAGTGGATTAATAATTTTTTTCTTCATCAATCTGGCATCCTGTCTTTACTTCCACACTCTTGATATTCACCAGCACCAGTGGAAAAAAGCAAGCAATCTGAAATTCAGGGCTTGTTACGTGAAACAAAGAATAACTATGTCAATTACGCTGATTCTGACGATAAATGTTTGCTTTTTTTTATTTTTTAAGACTGCCTATGGATTCTAACACTGACTAGGGGTTTAAAATAGTTCATCTATTTTTAAGTGATGTTGGCAACCTAATTTTGACTCAATAGTTCCATGATGCTGAAGGAGAAAGAGAAAAAGAATAATTGCAAAACACAAAATAAGCAGAAATGGTTTCAGTGAGGTGTTTTGATCACCCCCATGAGCTGTTTTCTTTCTGTGTTGTGCGTGACTGAAAATCAGAAAGTTAATCTGCCTATTAACAAACGGGAAGCTGACCAAACCACTGTCATCAGACTGCAGTAAAAATAGAGAACAAGGGAAAAATAAACTTAGGTGATTAGAATTATTTCCATGCCAACAAAGAGACTTCATGAATGATATGGGAAAGGCTTCCTGATAAAGAAATTAAAAATTCAGATTCAAATTCTTTGAATGGGGGAGAGTTAAACAGATTCCCACGGGTGGTGTCACGGACTGCCAGTGAAGGAATGGCCCTTGGATCTGCTCCCAGGGCAGTCCCTGAGAAGGGACTCCATCTCTCCCCTGAACCATAATCTGGTCTCTCTGTATGCTGCTGCTTGCTTTTGGAGTAAATTGCAAACCTGCACGAGGAGTTGAATAAACAAATTACTGCCTGCGCATGTGTGTTCTTTAGAAAAAAACATGCTGATTACTTGGCAGCCTGGCATTTCATAATATCACAAAGGGTTTTCAGAGATGAACAGCTACAGCAAACCCTCCGTGGAAACCAATATCTCCACCTGTGGGAAATGCAAAGATAATAGGCAATTGTGACTAAAAATGCAATTACTACAAGAGAAAAAGATTCACTTTCCTACATGTGCATAGAAATCATGAAAAGATGCTTTCATCCTAAGTCAAGAAGGCTTGAAGCTGGGTTTTATTCTGCACTTAGAACCAGTAATAATCTCTTTCACCTATTATGCATCTCCCCGAAAAAATGTATTCTTCTCCATCTCACCTAGAAGGGTCTCCACTTCTAGGCAATTATTATCTCAGATGCAGAGAAATAAGACAGAGAAAGCAAATATTTGACTTTGAGCACTTAAAGTTCCTGTTCTCTGTCTTTTTTTCTTTCTGTCTTTCAAGATCAGATTTCTACTGCAACATGAGTGTGGACAAAACGGAGCTTTCAAAGTTTTTAAACAAACCATTCTACATTTTAACCACAAGCAAAAAGAGAAGCACAAGACCACCCAGTGCAGAAACCAAGGAAGGCACATCCTGTACATTGTGGGATGGTCAGAGCCCTACATAAACCTCAGCAAAATGCCTTGTCTGTCACACTGCATTTGCTATTGCATCCCTTGACCTGGCAGCTGGTTGCTCTAACTTTAGCTAGAGAAGCTCAGCCTCCTATTAGAGGGTAAATTTTCTGATTTTCCCAACCAGAGACCAAAATATTCCCGTGCAGGACCCACACACCTGGGGTAAGCTGGATGCAGGGGAGCTTCAGGAGCAATGTGCAATGATTGCTGTTCTGCTGGGCTCCTCTCCTGCAGGACGAGGGGCTGCCTCTCAAAAAGAGGCCATGGAAGATAGATCTGCTCCACATGCAACTGAAGAGCCACTTTGTCCAGCCAGTTACTCCTGTGTATTACCCATCCAACTTCGATCTTTCACTAGTAGCTCCAAACCCATGGACTGCGTTTAGGCTCATTTGCAGCAAATCACAATTAAACTCTGCTTCACCCAACTTCCATTTGTATCCAGTGTTTGGAATGGCAAAGGCATCCTTTGGAAATGAGCACAGACCGTAGAGACAATTCAAAGAAGCAGGGGGAAGAGGAGTCAAATTTCAGGATTATGTACTCATTTCAGGTTTGTGACCACGCAAAGCATGAATATAAATCCCAAAGTTTTGCAGTCAGAGCTCTGTAGATAGGTTCTCTGCACCATACACATTTTCAATGGTTTAGAGGAAAATAGCACAGGAATGAGGAGCCATCTTCATGGCCCTAGGTCTAGCGTGGAAGCCTGAGGACTCTCTTGCGTTATCTTTTTGCTGCAATTCCTAAGAATTCAACATACTGGCCTCCAAATACATCGTTCTGGTCTTCTGTCTGCAAGTCAGCGTACAATGTTGACCTCCCGTGACTGTTCTGTGAGTGAGGTCAGCTAAGGAACACCTCCTTAAGGTTAAGTGGATAGAGGCCCATGATTTGGCAGACAGACTCAGTGCAGCACACGCATTCTTGTCACACAGAGCATTGCTCCTGCACCAGAGAGACAGAGGATGCTTCAATGTTCCTGAAAAGCCTTTTTGTTGAGAAGAAAATGGCTTAAGAATTGAAACTGTTGCCCGAATCTGTCACTGACTCAAATACAGGGAATGAAACTATTTAAAAAATAGGTTATTTCTTTCACCTGAGTCTTTCAGTGTGAGGCTGAGCCCCACCAGAGGTGAGGAGCATCGCCAGTGTGTGAATCGGCCAGCGGCTGGGATTGGCTCCCCAAGGTTTGCTCAGGGTGCTTTCAAGGTCAGCAATGGCCACAGCAGAGGACAGAGAGATCGCAGCATGGCAGGTGAATTAAAAGAAGAATCAATTTTCCAATCTATTTTTAAGGTATTATACTAGCTTGGGTAGTAGGTACAGCTCAGCAAAACGCCGTGACCACACCTTTGGTGGGTTGTGAATAACAGATTATCATCATTTTACAACAGCTACAAATCATGGCTGTGCCATTACATCTAGTGGGAAAACACAGCTGCTTTCTGAGCAAGTAACGGTGCATTGATAGGCAGCGCTCTGACTTAGGAGAGGTTTGACAGTGTATAAAGCCTTTCAGCAAGGAAACCGCTGTAAATCTTGCCCAGGCAGGCTGAAATATCTGAAGAAATACTTATACCTCACTGATCACCGAGCCTTAGATTTGTGATAAGACAGAAATCATTGCCATCTGATCCACTAGCCTGTGAGATATGAATCAGAGAGTCTATGCCCTGTCCGGACTTGACAAGATGTATCAACATAACAAAAAACATCATCGGTCTGACACCTCTGTCGGCAGCCTCAGGAGAAAAAAAAGAAAGGGTGACGCAGTCCAGGCTGCCTGATGGTTCAGGCAAAGCTGAACCTTGCTGGCAAGGTGAGGAAACTCCTGCTAGTGATACCCTGCTGAACTGGAGGTCTTTAATGACAATGCAAAAAAAAAAAAAAAAAAAAAGGTGTATACCTACCTAATTTTAGTAGGATCATCCCCATCAGATAAGCGCTTTGTGCAAAATCAGGCACACTTGTTCTGCCCTTGGCACCGTCAGCCCCAGCTGGTGGGGTTATACAGTTTGAGTAAAGAAACCCCAATTTTATGCTCTCAATAAAAAATTACAAAACACCTTTCCCAGGATAAGATCTCTATGACAACTCTCAGTTCACCTTTCACACCTGAAACAGTGCATGCAACTATACAAAGCAAACAGCCCTTTCTGGTGTGTTTTGAAGTAAATTGTCAGCCACACTTAAACATATTGCACCGTACTACATTTCCCCAGGGCCCCTGACGTTGCTACTATCCTGACAGACACAGCCGCCTCCCAAATTACACTTGTTCTGACCTTACACACGCTGACACAGAAATGCCTTTAAGACAATGTTTTATCTCAGAGGTGCTGCACATTCACACACACACAAAATTATGTCAGCCATTTAAGTAATCCTTGCTCAGCTGTCTTTTAAAACGCCTCTTTCGTCTTTCTGTAACCAAGGGCTTTAATATTCAAATGTTCATGAGCACCAGCTTTATTAAAATTAGGGCTTGGGGAAATGGTTTCAAAAAGGAGAAACGAATATTACCCAACCATTTAAAAGATGCTAATTAATGGAGTTCTAAAGCCCAGGGAGGCCATTTGACGGAGCAGAGATTCTTCTACTAGACAGATTTGTAACTTGGCGGTTCGAGTGGCAGAGACGGAAATAAGAGACGAGTAAAATAAAATGCAAGTAGGTTAAGAAGAACAATCCTCCAGGTATTATGAGGACTCCAGAGTTTAGTTCTGTGCCAGCGATTCGAATTGTCTGCCTACGAGCTCTATGCATGGAAGATTTTTTCCTGGCCCTGACACAAAAGAAGAGTTTGTGCCTCTTCCCTGCTGGATGTGCCCTGTGCGGGGAACAAGAGAGCGTAACCCCTGCGGCGTTCGGCCACGGCCAGCCGGGTGCGGTGGCTGCCAGCTGAGGTTCTGCTGCAGGAGTCACTGGGGCAATTATTTTAAGATAAATCTAATATCTCGAGGGTACACGGACATATTCATACACAAGTGTGCAAGGAAAGAGCTTTACGCTGGGAGTAGCAGAGACACACCGGAATGATCAGAGCTTTCCACGTGGGTTTTTTATAATGATTTCACCTGAGTGTGTAAAATCAGGGGAACCTCAGCAGACCCCACTGTCATACTCCCCTAGACCCTGTTGCTTCTGCTCTCACTAGAATAATTGAATTCATATTTACATCTGTACCACTGAGCATAGGTCCTAGTGTCCTAATTTTTTCTCTCTGTCTCCTGCTGCCCCCTCCTTTCCCGTTCTTCTCTCTGTGCACAGATATAACACCAGATCAAGAACTGAAAATACTCCCTGGACTAGAGAAATAGATTCTTTTGGTGGATCTATGTACATACATATCTACTCCAGCTCCATAGTAGAAAAGATGTCTCTGAAGTCTGACAGTGATTTGTAGCTGGAGTTTCAGTCAGTGGATCTTTTTTACCGATGCAGTTCTTGCCAGGACAGTTGCTGTAAAAAAGCCAGGGTGGACTGGTCATTTGAAACGCATGATCCAAGAAGGAAACTGTGAAAGGAAAGGTAGCAAGAGGGATGGATGCTGGGAAAAACCTCGTCTCCAGCCTACCCCAGCACACAGGGTGTCTGAGAAGGAAGGAGCATTGCATCCTAGAAGCACAACTGCCCTCCGCAGCTGTTGCTGAATTGAGTGATGAATTTTAGATTAAGAAATTGCTGACTCTGTTCTGCTGTAGTTAATCCATCACTAGGACTCCAGAGCTCCAAGATAGGCCAATGCAGCAAGTAGACGAGGGAAGTTACCTGTATTCTGTTTCTTCCAGGTGGAAGCTCTGTCCTTGTCCTCCTTACCTACTTCTTCTCTCCCACGAACCCGCCTGCTGAGCTGGGCAGGTCACACTGCGTGTGGCTGTCCCCCACCTCTTGGTAATTGTGTTACAGTGGTGCCAGGAGGTGCTGCAGAGAGCAACAACTTCGTATGCCATTCACCAGGCAACTTTAGAAGAAAAAGACAATTTATCAGCCAAGTATTATCCCAGCTTGGAGAAAATAATAGGAAGGAACAGGACAAATGAGGGAATCAATAAGGAGCTAACTATAACCTCAACCAACTAGATGTTCGCATGCTATGCCTGCCTTGTTCTTTCATTTGCTATTCTATAAATAATACAGAGAACAAATATCAGCCCTCGACCTCCCAGTTCCATCATCTTCCCATTGCCAGATGGCAGTTTAAGTGACCATCCCTATTTCCCCCAACCCACCCAATTTCCAGGCCTTGGGCTGAAGCTAGACAACTTCGCCGCTTTCTGGCCCCAGATCCCAGCAGGGACAGGGAAGGGAAGCTTTGGAAGGGTCCTGGGAAGCAGGAGCCTGGTTACAGCTTCCAGAGGGCAGAGAGCTGGTTGGGATGTAACTCTCAGAAACATTCCCATCATTATTTCCATCCCTGGCAACTGATGGGTGCTGCTGGCATCGTGACAAAAGCAGAAGGTAACCCCAAATGGGGGCAGAGATGTGGCTTTCTAGACATACAATTAATCAGGCCTTCCTTGTCACTTCCTCTACTCAACCAACGCTCAGGTTCTCTTCTCACATAACTTAGCCCTCCAAGGTGAGCACCAACCCCACCATCCTGCCCTGTCTATAAGAAGACCCCAGCCTCTGAGATCCAACCTGGCTTTCTGGGGAAAATTAGGGCAACTGCAAAGGAGCAATCTATAGCAATGTACAAATGGAGCTCAGCCCTCTCAGCTGAGACTGTCGCTGCCCTAATGAACTCATTTATGATTGATTTTCCATTTTCAAGCTCTCATTTTCTGTCTTTTTAATTCCCAAACCAAATTCTCCTGGTTCGAAGTAAGTTCCCTACATTTTCCTAGTTGTTCTTTGAAAGACCCCAGAGTGCCATTTGCTGGACAGGGCACCCCAAACAAGGACAGGACAAAGGCCATTTAAGTCCGTATAAATCCTTTAATGTTTGTGAGGAGACTGAAATCCAGGCACTTCAACTGTGCAGCTGAGGCCTCTTTCTGTAACAGGCCTCTGTTTTGATTGACCTGAGTCTGAATTAAGGTTTAGACTTTGACCTCAGCATGAAGATTTGAGTCTATCCTGTGGCACATTGTCTCCTTACGTTGGTGGTATTGAGACTGCAGACCTCATACTAGCTCAGTGCGATCTGTTTGCCTAACATTAATCTGCACACGGGGTGGTGTGCCACTGCTGCCTTTCCCTGAGCAACCTGGGCTAAAGAATCCCCTTTGGCTGATGTGATAAAAGCTTGAGATATTTGAAGCGAGAAGATCTGAGGGTTTGGATAAAACATCAGGTCATGGAGGCTTAATGTGTTATTGCACATCAGCAGAGTGAATGTACCTGTCCATACATATGCTCTTTGCCTGGAGCTAATGCAAAATAATATGATGTAGCTTCACTTTGTTTCACTATCAGCTAAGTTAAATTGCATTATTATATCTTTGTCACAAGCCAAGAACGTGTGCCCAGACTGCTACCTCAGCTCTTCTGATGCTTGGTAGCTTGTTAAGTTGCTTTCGCTTGATCGTGTGTCAGAGCCTGAAGTCCTTCACAGCTGTCACGAAGTCCTTGGGCGTGCTGGTTTTGTTGCCCTGGGATGTATTCTTATTTGTGAGGACTTGTGGCTGCATATAGCACAGATTTACATGGGGTGTGACAGATTGGATGCTTTTTATTGATCAGGAAAAACAGTGTACACCTCCCAAGAGACCAGCACTTTCTGATTCAAGCCCTTCCAAGTCCTTTTAAAAGAATTAAAAATTAAAAAAAAAAAAACCAACAAAAAAAAAACTGAAAAGGGATTTTAAAGAAAAAAATGTTCTGTCAAATCTCTGATATCTGCAAAGCTATAAATAGAGAGGTACTTTTTAAGTTCATAGAACTTTCATCATTTTCAGAGAGCAATTGAGAGGAACAGCATGAAAAAATGCTGTCTGTTTCTCTAGTAAAATATAGATTGACCCTCCTAAATGAAGACAGTCAGCAAGAACAATACAATCTGAGACAGAAAAACAGCAAAAATTCAGAGTTTATATAAATTTATCTTTTTAACTTATGTCTCAACTCCATGCAGCCTGCCATAAAGAAAATGAAATGCAAACTGGAAACACAGGCTTGTTCTAATAAATGCGGGGGGGAGGGGGGAGAACAAAACTAACAAATATATTTGTTTGCCTACTAATCCCTCTTCATTATAGGACATAGCTGTTTTGCTTAATGGTCACAAATGAATCCAATATGAACTCAAACAAAGGGAGGTTTCCTTTCTGTTTGTAGATTAAATCATTTGTAACAATATTTCAAGTGCAGTTGGCATCAACAAAGTCAAATAAAAACTCTGTCTCGCACAAGCAAAAATTTACCATAGCGAGTATCTTTCTATGACAAGTGGTAAGAGGTAATTTTTCCCTGGAGCCAACTTGCATCGGATCAGTAATGCCCCACTCTATAGCAGTGAGGGTTTGCGTTAGGATCTGTGTACCAGCATGCATAATAATGAATCACACCCTACATTGATTTAGTAAACCAATAGGTTTTATTAACTCAACAATGAGATTAAAATGGATTAAAACAGGAGAGGGGCTCTATCGTTGCAGTAGTAATTTCCCCCTGATTCTATAGCAAGTGCAATTCGCTTTGGGTTTAATACCTGATTAGACTCCTCTCAGTACTGCTTTCTCCAGGGGAAAATGTGTAGCGGATATAGGCGAATCCTATACCCACACGTAACTACCGAGAGGGCAAGCAAACCAGCCAACTTTAATCAAAGAAGTCGAGACTTTTCAGCATTATCCCAGACAAAGAAGTCAATGATTTTTCTTGGCAGGGAGTTCTCAAGCCTCCTGAGCTCAAACACATAGGGAAGGACCCCAGGACTGCAAGGAAACGGGCTCAGCCCCGATGCTGCAGTAGCTACTGCGGAGCTCTGGCAGTGCCACGGTACCGAGCAGCAGCACAGATCTGCCTGAGAATAAAGATCTGTAGGATCTGCCTGAGAATAAAGTAAATTAGGTCAAGCAGAGCTGCGTTGCTACCGGTACCCAAGCGGGCAGTTTTAAAAGCCATGAATACTTCTCCACTCCATTATTTCTAGTTGAGATTTGTGCCTGTCCCATTAGTTTCGGCACATTCAGGATGCTACACCACCCTTCCGCTGGACTTCTTTGGGAGTCCTGTAGTGCAAACCAGTGGTTTTCAACCCACTGAGCCAAGGATGCCTGGAGGGTCTATGGGTTATTTCTGAAGGATTTGCAGTGGGCAGCTACAAATCTTTCAAAACCGTAAAGCTATTGGCAGTAGGCTCCAGAATTACTGGATAAAGCTTACGCATGGAAAGTAAGTAGCTTTTAGAGGCCAGCAAATTGAAAAAGGTTGAAAACCACTTGCATACAACTTGTCCTTGAGTCTAGGGAGAGTCTAAGAGAGCTTCCCATTTTGCCTGGCTGAACCATCTACCCAACTGCTCTTTGAACTAAAAATGGATCTTAACGGAGATTCCTGTTACTGCCCAGGTGGCTCAGAGCCCAGCCCAGTAAAGGCCACCTTTGTAAGGGTTGGCCTGTGGGCTATGGAAGCATAGAAGACAAGGCTGGAGGAGACCCTGAGGAAGTACCTAGTCCCCCTCCTGAGCCAGGAATACTAACATAATGAGTATTTAATTGGTTTAGTATGTTTTTTGTATAAATTGTGTGTAATCGTCAAGTTATGCTGTACATATGCAATAAAATTAAGCAAATATTCAATGTCTCTTCACAGATAAAGCTACAATAAATCTCACCCTTCCTGAGCTAACCCACCATGAACAACTTGATCAATAACCATCCTTCTAAGCCATCATCCACCCACCTCACGCCTTCCCACCTCCTCCTGTTTTCTGGGAGAGGTTTGATTTAAATTGCCAATAACTATCCCCACGATCACTGTAATTATAACATTCATTATTATTGCTATTTGTTATTAGATAAGTAAAGGAAATGCTTTTTCTGTCTGTGGGAATTTGTAAGATTTTGAAATTATTTTCCCTCTTCTGGATTCATCAGTGTTTGTGAGCCAATAATCTGAAAAAAAATACAGATCAGATCAATGCACAATTCATTTAGATACCTTGAAAATATTTCATTTAGATGGTGGTGAGCTTTCTGAAATAAAAACATAATTAACTTAGCTGTTGAAAATGAGGAAATAGGATGTTTTTGCCATTTAAAAAAAATTATGGTTTCTTCAAATGGGGAAATTCATTTAAACTGAGCTCCTCTACAAACAGTTTGTATTGACCTACTGACATTCACCAACAGAAAAAAAACATTTAATCTGAAAATTGTCAGCTTGCCATTTACTATTAAAAGTTTATATAACACATACAAAGTTGCATAAAAAGTTATTGCTAGTGTTCTCAGAAGGAAAAAGAATGGTCTAAAGGAATTAGGCACAATCAGGGATTTAGAGTCTGAAACTTCTTAGATTTTTTTTTTTTTAATACCATCTCAGCCTTCGGGTCACGTAGAAATGACCTCTAATTCTGCAGCTTTAAGAGCGCTTTCCAGAGCTCTCAGAATTTTATTCCAGGATATAGAAATTTATTTTTGTACAATTACCAAATGATCACGAAACCCTTATCCATCCTTCTAGCTATTAAAATACCCTCTGAAGGTGTTTATTTGGAATGAATTTTGTCTTATGACCTTTACCCCTTTTTTTCTTTTTTTTTTTTCAGTTTTAGTCAAGTGCTGTTCATCTCAGATATTTCAAATCCAGCCTCTCAAGCATGGGCAGCTGATACAGACTGGACTTGTCACAGAGTTCAGTCTGGGTACTTGGCAATTGCATGAGCAAGTGACTCATGCCCCAGTTCGTGTTTGTCTCTTAGCTCAGACACATTTGTCTTGAGAAGAGCTGTGGAAATAATTGTTTTTCAGGGGTTGGTAACAATTCTGGTTGTATAAGAATACTATAAATCACATTCAAAACTCGATGCCAGCTTCCTTTACCATCCTGCTTTAAAAAGGTTACATCTAAAGAGGATTTCTGCCCATTTCTGGCATCTTGAACTTCTCTGACCCTTTGTCTTTGTCTCTTCGCCCCAAAACCTTGGGGCATGTAAGGTCTTTAAGCCACTAACTGTCATTCTTCCACAAATACCCCGACTGTGTCACCTTTGCCTGCTCTAGCTCCAGCCAGATGATTTTGTCTGCGTAAAGCAGTGATGCTGAAGCTCAGCAGGTCACTATTCCGCATCTCAGCAACAGTAGTAGCTCTAGGAGAAGAGCCTGCAGACCACTTGTTTAACCACCCGTAGAGGTACTTGGTGATGGCTGCAGCAGCAGCTCCAAGAGGCAGCAAAAGGTCTATTAGGAGTATTTATGAGCCCTGGAGACTTAAGGATGCCTGTGGCAAATTGCCTAAGTTCCTGCGTCTGTAAAAAGGGGGTGAACCACTAAACTCCGCCAGAGAAAGAGGGTGGCAATCAGCTAATATGTTCTGCTGGATGTGTTGGGGAGTGTCACTATGACGTGACTGGCTCCAGCATGTAACGGAGTTGGGCAGGGTGCAGCAAGCTCCTTGTGACTGTGTGAGAAATCCAGTAGCACGTAGGACATCTCCTTGCCTGATAAAGGAAGGAGTGAGGCTGAAAATAGTATGTAACTCAAAGGGAGATAAAAAGAAGCTCATAAAATATGGTTCCCAAGGAAATGACGTAAGCTGAGAAGAGAAAAATTACATGAAACTCCTGCTGACCATTTCCTTACCCTGCTACCCTGCTGACATGTTAACATGGGCGTTCAACATAGCACTCTGTGGGAGCATTTGCCTCAGGTGAAGAACAGCAATTAGAGTCTTTCCAATGTACCGTCTATTTCTGCTTAAGCTATCTGAATTGTCCTCTGTTGAATAAAAAAAGGCCAATCCTATAAAAAGGTCTTTAACCCTGCTCCAAGCAATAGGAGGGAAGGGGAACATTTCTGAACATACCCTGCAAAGTTTGTGGGAACAGCCTGGGGAAAATCAGTCCAAGAAATGTCTGGTTCATAGCTAGGTTCTCCAGATGGCATCAATATATCATAAAGAGTCAATGAGAGCCTTTCTGAATGCAAATTATGATTCACATTTTACCTAATTTATGCAAATTAGCTCATTCAGTCTTCCACCTAATCCTCTCTGGAGTTACTCCAAGGTTTGAAAGGAAAGATATTCTTCTTGCAAAATATATATAATCCATATTAATTGCTTCTGATGGAGATGAGTGGGATGGACAGCTATTCCAGCAGTTAATACTTTAATCACTTCACCTCAGCAGCAGCCCTGCCTCAGGTGAACAGACCCTGACTATTTGTCCCCATTGCTATCGTAAAAGGCTGCATAGCAGGATGCTCCCAGTGGGGACTGTCAGGCAGGAACCGGTCGGCATGGAGCAGGGTTGAGGAGAGAGCCGCTGTGTGAGCAGATCTGATAGGCGGTAGCCCAAGTCATCTTGGCTACCCAAGCTGGGATGAGGGCTGCAGAAAGGGGATGAAGCTCAGCGATGGAGCTGCATGGACTGCCCCAGGGATGCTGGGCTTTGCGCAGGGATGTGGTGGCAGAGCTACGAGGGCCGTCAGACTGAGCCATGATGGGAGGGGCTGAAATGCACCTTCTCACCCCTCAGCAGAGCAGCAGCGATGGCAGAGGAGAAAGGAAGGGGTCGGCACAGCCTCTCTATTGGGCTAAACCAGAGGCATGGGAATACACTGGGACCCATCTGATCCACGGAGTCCAGCGCATCCTGAGCCCAGCCAGCATCAGCAAGAGGCACTGGTGTGCTCCAACAGCTTCTCCCCACTCTGTCCTGAACCAGGAGAAGAGGATTTGTAGAAGAATGAATGGACAAAGCAGAAGACAATTGAGTTAGGAAGTCTCTCAAAATTATCCACTTATTAAGAAGCAATTAAAATATGTTTGGGCATATTGACTTCAGTCTGTCCTTGTTTTAATGTTTGTGTATTATCTCAGATAGCTGTTCTTTAACCACACACTGGTACTTATGGATTTCTTATCCCTGTCCCTTGTGTCTGGATGGCTGTGATCAGATACAGAGATAAAATAGAAAGACTTTAATTCTGAAATCAATGAATTAGAGATTTAATACATTGATGTTTCATAGCTTATCTCTGTAGAGAGAAGAGATTAATATGCAAGCGGTAAAATGTACTGTGCCACTTTGTTGTACCTGACAGACCTCAGAATAACTCACTCACAGACTGGGTTTTGTCAAGATCAACTGAGAGCATTGTCAAGCTGTTATACCTGCACCAAAACCCACCCAAATCCGACTGGCCGAAGCATATGTTCGGTGCACCAGGCAAGAATTGGGCCTGGTTTAGATGTACTTTACTGGTATCACCCAGGCCTGTTATACACTTGGCCCCAGCGGTGGACCTGCATCAAATTACACAATCCCTTTGCATTATTTGCTTCCCAGACCACGGCGAGGGCATTGGCTGATGTTTTTCAGCAGATATTCTTTTCCTGTAACACTGTCAGTAACGTCTCCTTTTGCCAGTCAGAAAAGCTCGTCTCTGCAACATTTTGAATTGACATTTCAAATACATTTCTTTGTGTAATGTCTGCAGGAACTCTGAAGCCATTGATGGGTGACTCTTAAGAAATATGTATTTTTTTTCTCCCTTGTAGGGCCGACATGGGATTTTCTGACAACCCCTAGGGAAACGTATATCACTGCACCACGCAGCTATATTTATATAACCTGCCTGATGTCACCTGCTGCATTTTAGAGGGATCTATAAGGTCACAAAGTGCAAGAAGGTGGGAAGAACTTTCTTTGCCCTCCAACTATGCACAATGGTGTAGGGTTTTTTTAACGCAAGTTATACTAGAGCAGAGTACATTCCAGTAATTTCCAGGTTATATCACCTGAAATGGAGCTTTGATCACAATAGGTTGATCACTTTGATGTAAAAAATGCCTATAAAGTATATAATTTGTATAAAACCTCAGAAAGTTGACTTTGCTTGTCCAGACCTCCTCTTCAGCAAGGTGATTACTTATGGGTGCCCAGGGACAAATCTCACACTTTTCAGCACAAGCTGTTACTCATTGCAGATGCCTACAGGAACTCAGCAAATCACTCGCAAACTGAGCTTGGTCAGTCAGAGCAAGCCCCACTGCTTGGAGAGCACCTCTCATTGAATTAGCTTTAAGGTGACTTAAAAAGGACCCCTGAAAGGAAGATGCTCAAGTGGATCTTCATCAATTGCTAAACCGATTTACTTGAATCAATACAACTTTTGACCGCCGCCAAGCCACACTTCTTTAAAAGCTGCGGACACTTCCACACGCTAGATCTCAGCACCTCCCCTTTCCAGGGCTTAGGACTCTGTCCAACACATCACTTAAGCTTGGGCTTAACTTTAAGTACATGAATACCTCATTAACATCAAGGAGACTATGTTAACTAAAGAATATATATAAAGTGCTTTGCTGGATTGGGGGTGTAGATACTGCAGTTATCGTTGCTAGGTAAAAATATAAGCCAGACAGAGTGTTTCAGCAAGAGGATAGTATGATCTTGAGAATTACTCAAGAACAGCAAACTGTGAGAGCAGGAAGATGATTGACTGATTATTTTTCCAATTCATAGGAACCCATGGGAGCATCTAAATCAACTCCTTCTGAATGCTGCAGGGTGACTTCAGACCAGCGATTAGAGCTGAGTGAAATGTTTTGATTGAGAATAAATTAATTCAAAAGTACTGTTTTGGCTAAATGGAAATCTTTTCCTGACCTATTTTGATTTCCTCTAATTTTCCATTTCCGAAGAAAAAAGTCCCAAATGAAATTTTTTAAGCTGTATGGATGTTTTTAGTCTAATGTGTACTTCCTTTATTTTTTGTATGGGAAAAGAATCCTACTTAAATAAAAACATTGTGGCAAAAAAATCCAAACAGAAAAACACATGCTTTCATTTTCAGCAATATTCCACTAGGAAAAAAAGATTTTAAAAAATTGTGGTTTTTAATTGAAAGATTTATGGTTTTTTTTTCTCTTGGGAAATACAATGACTCTAAAAACAAAACAAAAAGACTGTTTTAAATGTGGCAAGTTTTCATCAAGAAAAAAAAAAGAAATTGAGTGAAATGAAGGACAAAGTCCCTCTGTTCTACATCTACACAAGATAACTTTTTTTATTGCCTACTAGCTCTCACAGTTATGTAAAGCTATCGAACTAGGAACTCTCACCTTCAAAGAGCCGCAAGGAGACAACAATTTGCAAATGAAAGATTTGTTCCTGTCCCATATCAAAAGGGAGGGTTTTTTCATAGATTCAAACGATCAAACTTTTTTTTTTTTTTTTTTCCAAAATCACAGGATACCCAGTTCCTGGTATCAGGGCATGATTATATTTTATGCTACAAAGAAATAAGAAAATAACATGCAGGCTAACATCACTGCAAACATGTCTTATGGAGACTCTTTCCTTTCAAGCACTATTTCCCCACAAAGTCAATGAAACAAACCATGGGCTTACCCCACCGTATTTCCATTTTAAGATGGACAGTAGCAATATTCCCCTCACTTGCCTCATGCTCATATTCATGTAAGAAGTCACTGCTCATGGTGACACCCTCATTTTCTAGAGATGGAGCTAGGCCTCACCCCAGTGGCCTTGCTTAGCTCCAAGTACCCCAGCACTATTCAATCAACCAGGATTGTATCTTGTTGCCTGTAATTGAATCATATTGATTTTTAATGAGTTTGATTGATTGTGATTGTCTCAGAGGCCGCACTGACAGCTTTTTGTCAGAGGCTTGATTGTGTCTTAGAGTCAGAGGGCACATAAGGGGTTAATGAAAGACTACACAAGTTAATGGGGAACTGGAAAACCAAAGGGAGGCCTAGAATGAATACCTATGGAAGAAGCCAATGATGAATAAAGGCAAACAATTTATTTGACTTGAAACAGGTTATAAAGGACAATAATTGTTTTAAATAGAAAGCTGTTGAATTATAATTGGAAGTAATTGAAACTCACTGAAATATTGAATAAAACATTAGATATTTTAAATGGTGTTATCTTTACAATTATCTTTGGAAATAATTGCAGTGAAGCCCATGAACTGTTGTGAGAGGAAGAGAGTCACCCAGGGCCCATTGTCTTCTGCAGTCATTATGGGGAGTGTTTAATAGGGAGGTATTTATAAATAAGTACCAGCATTTGTTTCTGGTCTGGCATTTCATGAGTGAATGGCAGTCTTTCTAAGGGTGAGAAGGGAGGTAAGCAAGGAGCGAGAATGAAGCATCTGCTATTTTCAGGGCCATTGCTTTAGAAATTAGTCAAGAAGATACACCTCCATGGAAGCCTTCCTGCCTTGTTTATTGAATTTGGGGGTTTAAAGACGCATTTTCATGGCTGTGCATTGTCATTCTGAAATGTTTTTCCAAGTGTTTTCAGGACAGCATGTACACATTGTCCTTTTTCAACTAGCAAAGCTGCTTGAAAACAAGGAACGCTTTTCAGCAAAAAAATAGTGCTCATTCGTCACAGCGCTCAAAGGTTGTCACATCAACATATGTATCTATTTTTGGTTTGGTGTCAAAAGTGGTAACTGCTTTAACTTTCTGGCTTCAGATAGAGTCATTTCACAGCAGAATTCACAGAAGTCGTTACACAACTTCTCAGGTCTCACCTAAACATGTGCCCAGGTATGGCTATGTACTGTCCGCCCTGGAGGGGGAAGGTCTGAATAATCATTTAGTGGCAGGCTATGGCTTCATGATGTGTGACATCCTGCCAGAGTTTCAGGGTGATTCATCTAATTACTGCACGAGGCTTGATGAATTTTAAGACAGCAACCGTGATAGGAGCAAAGCAGTGTTTCACCTGCAGAAACATCTCCACAGATTCTAATCAACTCATACATGAAAATTAGTTTGTCAAGTTCTCTTCCTAATTGCCATGGGCCAAATTTTCCCAAGCGGACACGAAGCAGGCAAGGAATTGAATTGCAATGATTTCAGGTTATTTTGGTCCCATGGAAATAAACCATCTTCCCTCCCCTTGGTGTAGAGCTGCATATTAGATATTAGTCTATTAATGCTACATTTCCTATGGACTAAACTGAGGAATGAGGAGGAGTATCAACATCAGTTGGGAAAAATTGCTGAAATGGAGTGGCAGATGAAGAGGGTCTGAATGATGGCTTTATCTCTAAGGAGAGAGAGAGAAGGGTGAATACGGAACATGTACAGAGGAAAAAGCAGCTGAGCTTCAAGAGACTAACATAAGCTGTAGCAGTCTGCTAATATTCCTGAAGGATCTATTAACAACAGGATGGTTTCTTCCCACATGATCGTCTGTTCTGTGTTAGACATATCTACCGAAGTCATATGCTGGGCATCTGGCTTATTTGTGCCTCTTCTCTTGAAGGACAAATTAGAAGGCGGATTTTGCTTTCTAATACCACCTACAAAACCTTTCATGCTCTGCACCAGCAGAGGCAGCAAATGAGAGTCAGCTGAAGGGGAAAGGATTGATCCTGCGGTACGCTGGGCCGTGCCTGTGCTCCTCTGCATGGTGTAAGAGGAGCTGAGCAAACTGCCACTGAAGGTTGGGCATAGCTGAACAACTCCTGGTGCTCTTTTAGGGTGCAGTGACATGTCAGAGTTACTGATTGAGAGCTTGAACCATGCACTCTGTGTAAGACCCTAACACCAGATCTCCTGGGGGGGTCAAATGCCGAGGTGAGGGCCAGCAGATCTTTTTGTCACAAGCTTCCACTGATGTGTCCATGCAACTTTCACAGCTCTATGTCTACAGGTGTCTCTCCTCCCACAATCCTGCCTTGTCTATTCAGTCTAGGGCATTTGGCCCTCTCATTATTACACACACCTACATTCACATGATGTGATGGCTTCTCTAAAAGAAGCAGCATACATTCCTCATCATTGGAGCTCTTTCACTGTGACAGAAAAATAACAGCAAGCAGGCAATGAGTTGATACCATTTATTTCGATCTGCAGTGATTCTGCAGTGAAAGGTCTGTGATTTATCTACCTTGAGAGACTGGAAGGCAAGGATTGGAATCTGATGCAAGGAGCCCTTGCTGACACAAATGATGCAAAACTGGTGCAAGAATTGGTCAGTAACTGGAGAAGCTGGGACATCATGGCTGATCATTATGGTGCAATTTCCAAACTCCTCCAAGCTTGCCTTTGTTCTTTTTTTCTGTGTGAAGTGCTGTGTGATGTATGTATCTGGAGATTGTGCATGATAAATGGGGGAAACATGCAAATGTAAACTATAAGCACTAGTAGGAACGGAAAGAAGCACTTGCTCAAGATGTCTAGACACCACAAAGAGCAATTAGCCAGGTTTAAAATTCTGCCAGCAAGTATACACGGCAGGAAACACAAACATAAGGAGAGCAAGAGCCACCAGGCTTCACTTGGCTCCTGCCACTTCATCAGGGCTAATTAAAGTGTTCTTCCCTGAGTCCTTGAAGAGATCAACTATGACAGCAAACAATTTCAAGTGAGATGCACTAGTCTAAAGTGGGGAGGGCAGGGGGAAGCAACAGGGAGATATCAATCTGCATTGTCAATTCCCATCCTGATCTGCTCAGCAGAGAACACTCAAAGCTAGGTGAAGCAAGGCCAAAGACAAGGCAAATGAATGCTCTCAAGTCAGTGTGTGTTGCCGTACCTTTTCCCACATCTGAGGCGGAAAGTTATCTGCAAGGTCTTAGCTGTGCTCCTCACACACGTCACTGTTCACACACTGGAGTTTTACAGCCGCATGATGCAATTATGAATTATATTTGCCACATGTTCCTCAGCAAGTCTGGATGTAAGAAGACGCACGTATGCATGCACTGCAGCCAGGCAAGCAAGGTGGTAGCAATGCTTTTAAGCAAGCACGTGCACATCTGTTGAGGCACTGAAGGTGGAGGCTTCTTCTCCAGTCATATTCATTGCCCTGTCCATTTTTCCATCATTTCCATAATGAAGTAGCCCTGTCTCTCAGTGCTCTGAGAGAAGGATCACAGGACACTGGTGATTTGGAAGTTATAGTTATGATCATGTCATGAAATATAATGTACAATTCCAGGTGCACAAAAGAAGCAAATGAATTTTGCACAGACAATCCTATACTTCAAAGATGCAACTTTGCAGCCAAAAAATGTAAATGTGCATATGTATAATATAGATACATTAAAACTAAAGTCACAGGTTGGGCCAAAGTCAGGTTGGCAGCTTCCCTTTAAACAGTTTTATGGATCATTAAGTACCCCACAGGAGGCTGACTACACCAACTACATTTTATTGATAGTTGAGAGTTTCTGGCCTGAAACGAAACAATTATTCATGTTAACTAGAGGCTGGAATAAACTGCCCCAGACCAATGTCCCCTCAGAACATATGCCGACTCAAAATCTGGTCTCAGATTTATATCTTTATGTATTTTTCTGTTCATCCAGGATTATAATATCCTGGTGGATGCTTTCTTTAAACAGGTTAGCACAACTATTTTCCTGGGAAGGTCTTTGGCAGGCAAATAGACAGGATTTTTCATATGTTTTCCGACAAAATGTCAGCATATTCATATAAGTAATACATATTACAAAATCAATGAAAATGAGCTTATCTCACCAGCAGAGCCAACCTTCACGGTCCTGTGTGTCACACTTTCACATGAAGTTCTATGTTCAGGGGCAAGGTAAATGGTGCCTGGTATTTCTATTTACTGCCTTCCGTCTCAGATAACTAATACGTCAGTGAAACTTTGGAGATTCAGTGCTACAAACTCCCAAGAAGCCTTTAAAGTATGGCAAATGCTTTCAAGGGAAACAAATATGAGGTAGTGTACATAAAAAGTGTTAATTCACTCAGTACTTAGCTCATCACTGAACACTTCACCATCTCCCACAAGACCCACCTCCCTGAGGCTGCTGAGCAATCCTGTTTATCCCTGTTTCACAGATGAGGTACAACATGATGAAGGACCAATGGCTTTCCAAAGGGCCCAATCTCCTCAGTCGGTACTAGCTTCCCAGAAAACTCCAGCCTTTCGGATGCAGAAACAAACTGGAAAATCTGCCTTTAAGTGCTGCAGCAGGAGCTAAGCTCTTCTGAATATGGTTCTCACATGCAAGACCTCTCACAGTCCTGTGAGACTTGGCCAGTATTGCACAGGAAAGCGAGGTAGCTGCACAGCAGAGGAGATAGCTGAACCCGGATCTGCCAAAATCATGACCTGATCATTAGAGGACCAGCAGAGGACTAAATCATTTTAACACTCGCTGCAGCAGCAGCCCATTTTCAAAATCTGATCTTGTCATTCAGCCAATGCTAATCTGCTACCACCAAAATGAAAACAGTCATCCAGCCCTAAAAGTTCACTTATTGCTTGCAGTTTGTTGTTCCAGTGAAATACATGTGGGGTTTATTGCATCAATACCACATTCCTCACAAACCCAGGGCAAAATCAGAAAAAAATCCCGGACAGGTAAGTTAAATGTACACAAAGATCCCCTCAACTCAGCTATAACTTAATATATTTCTCTTGGCATGGAAGTCTTCAGATAAAGAAACTAAATCTGGGAAGCTTCTGAAGTGATAAATCAATTATGAAATGGGAACCTCCATTACAGGCTGTCTACTTAATTATTTGACAAGATAATTAATCTCCTAAGCAACTGTAGAACTGCTGTTTCCTTGGTAAGTGATGGAAACAAACTTTGGCAGATCCCCTAGGTCTTGGCACTATAGTATCAATGAGACTCTAGAAAGTTATGTATAATAGACACTAAGTGAGGTCAAACTGCCTCCATAGGAGTAACTGGAATTGTCGCCTGAAGGTGTTTATATTGCTAATTATTTTGCTGCAGCTAATTGTGGTTTGCCTCTTTAGTTGCAGTTAAGTTTTCAAGAGATGCCTTTATTCCCATCAGAAAGATATCGAATCATGATGGGAAAGGACAGAGCCTCCTGCCTCGTTAGAACAATGGCATTGTCTGCCTCTCCTCAACAGACAACACAATTACAGCTGACACAATAATTGATGCTGAAGTTTTCCAGTGAGAAAGATGGACACACATTCATAATCCCATCAATCTTGTTCCACATGGTGTCTTGTATCTCTGTTTTTTCCTACTGTGGCGGCAAATTGACTGCAGCACGCCAAACAGTCTGTTTGCTTTCCCAAGGGTATCCCGTGACGGAGTGAGGGCATCATACAGGGCACGAGGAGAAAGGTGAGCCCAGAGAAAAGATCACTCAGTGTGAATTGAAGCCCAGCTTACTTTCACCACCTTCTTTACCTGCTTGTGTCTCCATTACGTAGTATTCATTTCAAAGGAAACACGAGAGTGTCCAACATCTGCTTATTACACGTGCATTGCATCACACCGAGCAACTGACCATTAACAGCAACTGTCCCTCATTCACACCCAATACCATCTGAGTTTAAACACAGACTCCGATGAGGTAGCTGCCAGGTCTGTAAGTACATGGAAACCCCAATGTGAATGAGTTATGTATCTATTTGACAACTTTCCAGTCATCTAATCTAAGCTTCAGTTTTGCCTAATTTATAATAACATTTAGCACTTGTTTAATCTGTATTTGCTACGTTTCATGTGCGTCGTAATTCCTACATCCAAATCACGGAGTTGAGCTTAGTCAAAACCCTGCATCTACTGTTTTCTATTTCTGCTTAAAAACAATTTCTGTTCATATCCGAAAAATGCCTAATTTCTACCTGTCCACTGCTTTTCCCAATAGCTGAGCAGAAAATTATTTTCTTCGGTTAATGATAATGATACGATTAATCTACAAATATAATCACATATTCTGTTTAAAATAAATAAATAAAGCCACTAAAATACAGTGTTTGGCACAGCTGCATTATTCCTGTATTGAATAATCACTAAAGATACTATTGTGGATGCAGTTACCATGCGGCAATGTGAATAAAATGCTTTAGATGGGAAATTGTACTTCAAGAAAATGTATGCAATAGTACAAATGTATTACTGCCCATTAATATGTATTAATTCAATGAAAAATGCCTGCCTGAGCTGGTTTACATAGAGTAGGATGGCAGACAGTGAAAGGAAGCACTTGGACTTGGTTAAATGGGCTGTGAAGATAGGAGGAACTCCAATCCAAAGCGTAGAAGCGAACCACCACGATAGGCTGTCCAGTTACAGGGGTACGGTTTGTTCCTTCTCTCATTCATATCAGTGGTTTTGTTATGGTGAAGAATCAGCATTCAGTGCTCAGTCCTCTTGACTCTGTATTTAAAAGCTTTCTATTGAAAAATAGTAAAAATAAGACAATTCTGCCCAAGGTAGCTACTTAGCAGGAATCATCTCATTTGCTTTAGTGTCTCCAGGACGCAGAATCTGAGCTCCTGGCATGCTTGTCATTGTCAAAACAAGCTTATCTGTGCCTAAAACTCTGTGCATGAGTTGCAGGCTTTGTTCCAGCTCCCCAAACTGCACCAAGCGGGGTATTCCCGCAGCCTCGAGGGGGAGCTTTCACTGAGACACATCAGTGTTTCGAATTATGCCAAATGCACCCTTCTGTCCGGGCATGGTTAGTTACACATATAAAAAACCAACAATTTCGCTTTCCCTTCTGGCTAACAATCTTGTTATGAGACAAACTATTATGGTAGTCGTATGCTCAGCATAAGATGTAGTTTTCCCTGAGTTTGTTTAAAAAGCACACTGTACAATTCATAAAAATAATCCGTCAATTTGGTGGCTCTGTAAGCCCCGCTGCCTGCACAAAGTCCCACTTTTGGTGTGGGGCTGGCTGACACCTTCACTCTGCCTCTGCAGGAGGGGAGGTAATGGTGGAGGTTCATGTGAGGAAAGGCAGAATACTCACTCCAGAGGCAGCCTTGGTTGGAGGACAAGGTGGCCTAATGTGGATCAAGTCACCAGGGATGGAGTGTGGGGAAGGAAGAACCAAAAGAATTTGAGGGTCTCTGGACTCAAGATTATTGGGATATCAACAAACAACAAATGTTTGGAGGCAAAATATGCACATGATGGGTTTGGAGGACACAGGGGTGTATCCTGCAGTGCACATGGATTTTTTCATACTGCTCAGTTATCAGAGTACAGATAAGTTACTACTAGGAATGTGCCTTGGAGATTTTTACTAGCAAAGTAAGAGACACCCCAAACAAAAAGAAAACTCCTCTGTGAAATGTCCATGCCCAAAGCAGGATCAGATCAGGATTGGGCAACAACCTAGAAGCAAAACTCTGGTGCACCAGTTCTTTAAGGGACAAAGTTACAACAGCTTAAAGGTTCAGTTTAGAGATCTCTGTTACAGTGATAATAATATTTGTCCCAAGGGACTCCTATTTTTCTTTCATGCTCTGTATAAAGGTTTAGGACAAGAGATGTGTTGGTGACCTACAAATTGGGGCTGAGCACGGTGAAGCTGGCCTGCTGTACTCATATAATACCTGTGTGTCTCCAGCAACTTTAGCGGAGTCCTTCCTCCCAAAGATGAGGATTTATATAGTTTGAAACCAGAGTCAGCCTTTGTGAAAACAATCAGAACAAGTCTATCTGTTGCATGCATGATAGCTACTAATTCTGCACAGACAAGGCTGATGAAGTTAAAAAAATATGGAACAGCTCTGCCTTGGAACAGCAGAATGTCTGATCTTCATTTAACCTATTTTGTATGTAAAGTCCTCCAGATATGACCAGTAAAAGATTTGATATTTTGGCAGCCTTTGTTTGCATAAATCAACTTAATTTTGACTCAGAACTTGTTCCATAGCACTTTCATACTGGGGCACCAGGATATAAGCATGCCTGAAAGATAGAAAGAGAAAAAGGAAGGCCTTGTGTTTAGAAAAACATTTTTGTATATGACCTTGTTAAGACACAATGGTTATCCAAACTAGTGAAAAATGATATTATACATGACTACAAAAACTTTACTATCTTCTTTACCCAAACAACCTCATAAATTGTATCTCTAAACCTCCGTCTTGCCCTCATCCTCATCCAATTTCATCTGCCTTGCATAAAACCTTAGTAACCTTTCAACAAACACAGATGATCACATGAGAGCAAAGAGTGGGGTCCCTGTAGTATGTTAAATCCCTTCCCTCCAATAAAATCCGATGGGATCTTTAATGACCACTTCTTGTCTAGGACTTTTTGAAATGATGGAGTTTGGATCATTCCTTCCACCTATGTTTTTATGCACATGGTTCCCAGGGCTCTAGTGACATTCTAATAAGTGTATTGAATTTTGAGCTATTCAAGGGATTTTGTATATTATTTATGAGAATGGATTGATTTCTCTCTCATGTGAAGGAATATATGTAAAATTGAGTTTTGTTGTGGTTGTTTCTTTGCTCAATGTCTCTGATACGATCATGGCTTCATAACAATTTCAATATATTATTGCCAGAGGTATTATAAAATAGGGAGACATTACCCTTCATGTCATAATTCTTTCTCTGCTGAATAAACTCAAAAGCTTTTGTTTGTTTGTTTGTTTATTGATCCTTACTTTGAAACATAGTAAATTAAGTGAATGCTGTTAAACAAGAGGCCAAATTCCCTCGTAATTTCACCAAAATGGACTTCAATTAGCTATGCTTCTGTGACTATGCTATGATGTTATTCATAGGCAGGTTATGACATTGTCAACAAATCCATGAAATTTAAGCTCCTATTATTATCATCTCGAGCTAAAAAATATAGATTTCTTGTGCATATGCCTTGTTCCACGTATAATAGGAGCTTCAGCCAACGTGGTCAGAAATAGCGCTGACATGAAACACCTGCAAGTTACATGGGCGTTGTAAGACAGAGCAGTCTCCAAATAAGTCTGGGAAATGGAGGGGGGGAAAAAAAAAAACAAAAACCAGCAAATACAAGGTCTTTGAGATGTCCAAACTTCTGCCATCCCGTTCCAGCTGTGCAGCAAAGGGATATTTGTGACCCACTGTCTGACATACCCTCAAAGCCAGAGTCTGTCATGGTCAAAATTAGATACTTATGGACGCACAGGGAGATTGTTTCCTTCTGCTGTTATTTCACTGTAGAAAATATAAACAGGGAATTATCATGCACTGGCTTTTTCAATAAGAATGAGGGGCTATCAAATAAATTTAGTTGATGGCAAACTCAAAACATACATCTGGAGATTAATTTGCACACAACACATTTTTGAACCCCTTGCCATGGGATGCTGTGGATGCTAAATTTTTATACGGGTTTAAAAAGTGGCTGAATAAATAAGGAGAGAAAATTCTGCATGGGATTATTAAATATAAGAATATCACCTCTAGTTCAGGAATTCCCTCACCTGTAAGCTGTCTTTCAGAATGAAAGGTGCTCTGACACTATTCACAGCCAATTTGCTGCTAATGGCCAAGCTTAAAGAGTGCTTGATAGAAAATAACATCTCAGCTAATCTTTAAATGACTTCTAAGTTCCTAATAGCAGGGACTGTGAGTAGAGAAGTTTACGCCTTCCCTGATGAGAGGCTGAAGTTGCTCCAAAACGCAGCTGTGTTGACATTACTGCAGTGTCTCGGTCTGTTGATGTATATACAGGGACAGAGCCCTGCAGGGCTGTGCAGTGTGTAATCCCTGTCACAGTCCTGCTGTTTGTAAAGTCCCAGCAGACCATCCTGATTTAACTCTACTTGGCTTTACTCTATTTTTGCATTTACACTGCTCGCTCTGCATTATCCTCATGTCTACTAAATGGATTCCCAGTCCAAGGTGTTGAACTGATGTTTTATGGATTAGTGTAGAGGGTGAATTCTCTGAGCCTACTCTATATAGTCATCGCTATTTATCTTGCTGATGCCAATCTCACTTCTTGTCCCCTATCACTCAAAAAACATGCCCTTTAAAGTTTTTTATCCTATTTTGAAACATGTTGTTGCTATTCAAAGATTATTCCTTTGTCTTGTCTTTTTTTTTTTTCTTTTTCTTTTTTTTTTTCCCCCTTCAGCTAATGGCTAAACAGCTGCAGCAGCGTGCAACTTCGGAGCACCCTGCTGCTGTTCTCAAAAATGAAACAATCTGTACTTAAACCAATTTGCTTGTAAACTCTGGCTTCCCTGCCTCCAGCCTGCTAAACTGTTCATGCCCATCATGTCGATCTGTTTTTCCAATGCAGAGATCACTCTATCTGTGCCAACTAACACACTACAAACTAAGGCTGCAGGCTATGCCCAGGGAAGAAAAAAATCATGTCTCTGACCTCATCAGCTAACTACATTTTACTGGAGCAACACAATTTAGATTGACCACTGAGGTCTGGATGAAAGGCAAGGTCATTTTAAAAGGTGAATAATACGTCCCTGTCACTGGGCTGCAGGATTTACCTCTGGAATCCATATTAAAGGGAATCTCACGGCTATCAGGGAGTTGTGAATATTGTATTTCAGTCTGAGCTCAATGTACCTAACTGCAATGCAAAAATATGTGCTAGAAATCGACTTGAACTGGTAAGAGATGAGACACTGAGAATCAACACAAATAATTCTAAGCCAAGGCACCAGCAGGGGACTGATAGAACGTACAAGCAGGAGACTGGCTGTTTGTTTCCTTATTCATACTGTTTTATGATTTCATTTCTCTGTGCTGATTAAAAAGGGACTAAAAAACAGTGCTGGAGACTGAATATTTTGGGCATGTGCTGTTCGAGTCTTCCCAGAACAGCTCTGCCACAACCAATCCCTTTCCATCTTTAAATTAGCAGGCTTTTTAAAAACTGTTTCTCCTAACAGAAGTTCACTGTTCTGGTGGAATGACATCATCCTCTGAAATCTAAGCTGAATGAGTCTGTGAGTATCTTTTACCAACAGGTACCTCCTTGTACCAGCCTTGTCCTTTCGGTTAAAGTGCTTTTGCCCTCTTCTGGTGTTTACAGCACTACATGGTTACCTCAGTCTTCAATTCTTTAGGCTATACAAGCCGGCTCTTTCTAATTCTTCTGGTAGGACTAGCTCTTCGTTCTGTCAGCCGCATTGTCCTGTTCCACAAGTACCCCACTTGATACCCACCCCTCTTGACTATCCGTCACCGGATCAGATCTGACCTTGCACAATAGCATCAGTACTTTTCTGTTTCAAGTAGACTTACACCAGAATCATCTAACCCTTCTTACAATATTCCAACCCTTCTTCCCATTTGCAATATTTTCCAGGTTTGTACCCGCAGGTACAAATGTTACATGCACTTTTTTATACACAGAGTATTCATGAAAGTTTAAACCAGATTAGACTCCAGGAAGCCCCTTTAGGACTCCCATTACTACTCGTCTTGCCACCTGATGCTTCTCCCTTCAGACAAACCTATTGTTTCCCCTTCAGCTGTTTCCTTGTTTGCCTTACAGTTCCTGTGCTAAACCCCATATTCGCCAACAAAACTAATAATTTCTCATGCAGCACCGTATCGAATGCTTTACTGAAATCCAGATAGATTAGATCTACTGCATTTCCTTTGTCTAGAAAATCAATTATCTTATCAAAGAAGGATATCGAGTTAGTCTGGCACTCTCTGTGTCTTTGGAAAACCTATCTAACATTTTATCCCATTTTACATTTACTTCCATGTCTCTAATTATTCTTTCCTTAAGAATTTACTCTAAAGCCTTTGTGTAGTCATCTCTATTTGTGATCCAAGTGGCTTTGACCTTGGTTTGCAGGGACCCTACACAATGTGGTTCATTGTCTGGATTCAAGATTTAGAAGCAAATGCCTGTACAGTATCATGATGTGCACTCAGAAGTATCTGTGCACGGGGAGTGCAACAGGAGAACTGGAGCAACGAAGGGCTAAAACCTTCAGGAATTCAGGAAGATGTAAAGAAAGCATCATAAATTCTTGTGCTATTCTTACGTTCTTTTTTAGAGCCCTGCCGAGACAGCTGTCCCCACGCAGCTATTTTAATGGTCTTCTGATGAGGATGTTAGGAGTTTACCCTGCTTCCACCGAAGTGTACGTTGCACTAACAGAAAAGGGTCTCAGAGGGTGAAGGTTCTGGCACAAATAAGCATCTGCAAATCTACTGAGACCGACTGAATTGTGTCCTGTCATCTGTTCTGTCTTTGGTGTCCTATCCAAGTCCCAAAGGGAAATTCAGGTGTGAAAAAAGCATCCTTTGCACGATTTGCGTGATATTTTGCTAGCCACTTCACATCTTTCAGAAGAACAGGACCAGTAATTGGTTTTGCTGTGGGAACACCTCACAGATAAATATTGTTCTTTTCTTTTTCTCTTTTGTCGCTCTTTTCTGTCCCCTGAAATATACTATCCTTGTCCTACTGAAGCTGCTATAAATGAAAGTCTGTCAGTGCTGCCATTATAAGTCCTATTTTTAAACAGTTTATCATTCAAAGGCAAAGATTCATTTTCTCTCCTCGCCACAAGTGATGCTGGGTGAAAAAGGTCAGGCACAGGCTACTGTCTAAAATACAGTTCCTCTGAATTTTTAAACAGCACCATAAGCACTGTTGAGCAGAGATGGGCCAACAAGACTCCAAGAGACACCAGCTTTTCACCCTGTTAAACCAGGTGCAATGTTGGACTGGAAACCTGACTCTAAAATAATGAATATTGTAATTATCCTGTATCTTGCAAACAGTCTTAACTGGATTCCCACAGTCAGGCTCCTTCAGAGTTTGGAAGATACATGAACCAGATCTGGTTTTGTAATCTGTGCTCATAGAAAAAGAAATTATCTCAGCTCTTTCTAAAGCAGGCAGAAATAGCAGAATTTCCAGGAACCACAGGGAGACAAAGAACAGAACACAGTGTCAATAACTCCACATAAATTTAAACCTCTGCATAAGCTTTTGGATTCTATTGGGAAGAACAGGGAAGAGACAGCAATCCAGGAATGAAAGAGAGAAATTTGGCCTGTATCATAGATGGATGATCTCTTGGTAGAAAAGTAAATGTAGGATAGTCCAATGGCAGTTAACCTCCCTGTGTCCAGATTTCTCATCCGTAAAATGATAATAATAATACTTGCCTTTGTGAGGTACTTTGAGATCTGTGGTGGAAAAGCGATGTATAAAGACAGACATTGTTATTTCAAAGGGACAGAGAATAGCAGGTGTCATAGATCTGGAATTACACAATAGACAAATATTGCAGGGAGAACAGTGGGAGACAGCAATACCCTATAGTTTGTTGTAGCTTTAATAATGTTGGTGGCTTTCCCATTCAAGTGCAATATTTCAGGTAATTACTCCATTGCTCACTTATAAAGGAGGGAATGAGAAACAGTTTATTTTGCTGGAAGGACATAATCGGAGCCAAACACAACGACCTGGTGTGGAACAATTAGCAAATTCACTTATTCTATGCAGTCTTCCTAGAGAAATTCCCAAATGCTCTTGTTCATTTGAAGGATTTACCAATTTTCTCAGCCATCAGTGACTTTCTGTAACACCAACACAAGTTGCACTTTGGGAAAAGCACTTTTCCTTCCCCCAAAAAATCTACATATTTCTCTGAGGATGGCATCTTTCATGTGATTCCTCATCAGGCTGAGTGTTTGTATCCACCTCTCGCACATCACTCCCAGCCTGTCCCAGGATACGGTCTTGGGGAGCCACAGACCCATCCTTCCTGAGCCCTTGCTGCTTCCAGGGGTCGTGCCTGACTTTGCACGATGCCTCCTTTCATCTTCCTCTGTGCACCAGCCCAGTGCTTACTGAAGGAAATCAGAGTGGAATACAGCTGAGCAGATTAATATCCATCGTGAAGGGATGTGGGGAATATACAGTCACACAGCCTGGATGCTTGGCAGCTTCATGTGTGACAGGAGAGGAAAATCAAAGTGAAAAGTGCAAGCATCAGAGGGACAGCAGCTGGGGCCCTTTGATCAGCCTATACAGAATACGCCTGGAAAAAATCAGAGGGGATTCTTGTCCCAGCGGTGGGACTAAGGTCAGGCCACAGCTCACACCAGCACCAACCCCAAGCAGAGCACATCACTCATGCATCAGCCGAGCAAAGCTTGTGGAAGCTGCCAGGCTGACGGCCCCATGTACAAACTCACCTCCCTGCAGGCTGCATAGGGGAGGAAAAATCAGTGCAATGTATTCAGTGCAATGATGTAAGTCCAGAATAACTTCACCAGTGGTAACACACAGTCCTTTTTATATCCCTGACCTCATGGCTCAAAAGCATTTCAGATGTTTAGACATCTAAAACTAGGCAAATATTTCAACCTCCAAAGCTCTTTCGTTCATCCACAAAGAGATAAATTATCTCCTGTATCAAATGTATTCGGAGAGGACTAGAGGAAAGAATTTAGCGACCCTGCTTTGTCACAGGCTGTTCTCCAGCGTGGAAGGGAGAAACCCAGGGAAAGACAGTGAGAAGGCAAAGGAGGAACATGCACACGCGTGCACACCCCTCGCCTGCCCAAGACGAGCTGCTGTCTCTGCTGGTCACCTGCTGTCCTGCCGACTGCAACGCGGGGCCCCAGCCGGCAAATTGCCACCTAACGCGTGCACAATCACGGGCATTTCTAGTAGCTTTCCAAATCCCTGTCTGGATAATGATGGAGCGGGCACATCAGGGCAGGCCGTCCAGCTGAGCTAAGTACATATCTGAAGAACAGTGTTGAGGACGACAAGGCAGCTTAGAAAAGCGGTTCTGCCGGCATTGCTCGATCGCCTGTGGATCAGCCGGCTCGGATCAGACAGTGGCTCCTCCCATCCATGCGGTCTCAAATCCCATCCCAGGCAAGGCAATGCGAGGTGCCCACGATGATGCATGAGTAAAAGGATACCGAAAGACTGTCTTTTTTCTGTGTGTGCCTGCAGATCAGTTGAAGTCTCCATCTCCAGGCTTTTCTTGGCCATGCCCACCTGCCGGTGTGTTACACACCCAGAGAATGGTTTGCTGCTGACTGATGGCCAGTGGTGCTCCCTCCACCCTGCAGACTAGGAGATCAACATCTGCCATGGCTTTCTAACTCACCCCCATCCTCTGCAAAGCCCACGTGGCTCCATTTGCACAATTCTACTAGTCTGGGAAACGACTATTTCCCTCCACCCCCTTCTTTCACTCATACCTGGCATAAAGAAAAAAGAAACTCTTAGGATAAAATACAAAACATTCCTGTAAAATTTGTATCGTTCCCTTCAGGCCCTTCTCCCCAGACTGAAACTAAATATAGCAAAACCCAGTCTGCTGGTTGGATCAAATACAAATAACTTAAAGAAAGGTATGATAAATCAAGCCCAGGTTGCTCTCATACTGCGGTCTGGATGAGGTGACTATCTTCCGTCTATGATGGCACTAGCAGGACATTTTTATGTACCAAATTACAAGGGATTCGTGATCGCTGAACAGAGACGTTACTCTAAAGCCTAGGGGTGACTCGCTGACACTTCAGCTGAAACAGCTCTGCACTGTGTCCAAGAAACAGCTGCCTGATCTCTTGCATTTGTGGAATCATTTTTAGATCAGAAAGACGTTTTGGGATTATTTTCTTTCAGTGGGCAATGCAGATTTGGTAACAGCAACTTTTTGCAAATTTATATTTGCTTCACTGAATTCTTCTCAGAGGCTAGAGGGGGAATTTAGAAACTTCATTTTGACATTGAATTTGTTATTCGAATCTAACTGTTTCATTTTGCCACTTTCAAACAAAATATTTTGATCTTTCCTTTGTAAGTTTAGTTTGGTTAGAAATTGCTTTCCATTTTATTTTGAAAGGTGTGCTCAAAACCCAGCTGTTACCTCTTATAAAGGGACAAAAGAAATATTTTGCTCAAACCACGATGCTTTTTTCCCCCTTTACTTGCAGATTGAAAATGACCGGTCAGAAACAACACAGAAAAGAAGTGTTCCTGCTAGTGAACCGAAAATTCAATTACCTGAAAAGCTCTTATTCTCATTTCAGTATAAGGTCTTGTCTGCAGAGGGAGGTGAGTGTGTAGTGCACTCCAGTACACATTTACAACCCAACCTGTTGCATAAAACCTCCCCCAGACGGATGCCCTCCATTGAGGACAAAGTTAGACCATTAGAAGGTAAGTTTTCCTGTCAAAGGCAGAATGAAGCTTCCCTAAGGTCTGAATTGTCATCTGTACACGCCTGATTCTCTTCACTGGGGATTCTGGGCCAACCTTATGCTAACTCAGACACTTGGTGAAGAAGCTAGAAGGGAGGAATCCCTGGCCTTTGGTGCCCATGAGGAATGTCCCCCCAGGGCTGGGTGACTACATGACTACATTTTGGCCCAATTATTAAAGCACCAGTGACCCTACAAAAACCAAAAAAAACCAAAACCCAGCAGATTTTTGCACAATACCCTTCCCATGAGGGAGGCTGCCTCAGGAAGGCTATATCTAGGGTATAGAACTCCTCCTCGGACACTTCTACCAAACCTGGAGGGATACAGAACGTAGAGGAGGTTCAAACAAATATCCACATGCCCGAGCCTTTGTCTGCGTTGGGCCTGGACTTGCTCTGTTGCAGCAGGCTGAGGATAGCCTCTTAGGAAGATGCCTCTGACTCAAAGGCTGCTGTCATGACCAAGGCAATTCTGTGAGCCCAAATAATGATCCTAGAATTGCCACTGGGGTCTGAGTAGCATCTTCTACAGTAAGAAAAATGTAATATTGCACCTCAGAGTCCCAGAAAATGAGGGGGTTTTAATTTCTTAATCCATTTCACTGGACAAACAATTCCTGTTTGTGCCTGAAACCTTCCTGCCTCTGACTCATCTCCCTTCATGCTCCACCTTGTCCATGGGATGAAACCTTAGACCCATCAACTCCTGTCATCCAGAATGTAGTCTGACAGTGACTACAAAACCTCCCTGGGGAAACTGTGAGTGCAAGCAGCTGCTAAAGCTGCACATATGGGACTTTGTGGCCGTCCACAGATCTGGCCTGCACATTGTCAACATTTCAAGCACACAAGCGATGCTCTTTTGTTGGCCTGGCTGATGCACCACCACTGCCCCTTCTCTAGCAGAGCTCAGTGCATAGGGGGATGCAGGGAGGCGAATGGAGAGCTGCTTTGCTCCTTGTTCACCGCCCTGTCCAGATCCTGTTTTCCCATCAACAGCAGAGTCTGCGGGAGGCAAGGGTGGAGGCTGTCTTCTGAGGGGTGTTACACCCCTGCATCGTCCCCATCAGGCTCAGATGTCAGCAAGCACCAAGGGATCGGCACTTTTGCTACTGTGACAGGAGTATGACCTTTGTTTCTCCAGTAGCTCGAGCTGCCTTATCCAGGGAAATCACAGCAAGTGCCTTCTGCCAAGTCCCGATCCCAGTGAAGTCAGTGACACAGCTCCAGTTGACCTCATTGGGACCGGGATTTAAGCAGCACCATGTAATTCCTATAGGCTTCTTGTGCAGTTTATGAAGCATATGTGCTCGCTCTCTCTGCACGCTTATTTGACTTTCACACTCTTGATGGAAATGTGTCTTTATAAATTTACAAATAGCACAGCAGCTGTGTGTTTATATAACCTCATTTGAGGGCCACATGTATTCTCACCCTTGTGCTATTAATATTTATACTGTCACAACCACATACACACAAATACCTCACACAAATACACATGCATGCTGTGGAACAATAAGGAAAATAGATTAAAAACCCTTCTGAGTCAGTCATGCCTTTAAAAAAATCCATGAAAAGGCAGATCTGTTCTTGAAAGATGTTATGAAGGAACTTTTCATTAGATCCTGGTGACTTTGTGCAAACTTCTATGCTTTTGCACCCTTAGTTTCTGCACAGCAACACCTCTCCCTGATTTGAAGTGACCTGAGTTCAAAACATTTTGCAGAGCAAAGTCAGATAGACAGTTGGGAGACAGACAATTTATAGGGCAGCCAGGACTTCAAGCGCTGCAAGCTATTGACGGCAGGACAAGCAACTGCAGCTGCTGCTGCTCCCCAGCCAGTGCAATGAGCATTGTTCAGAAGGCCACAATGGAGCTGGGTAATAGCTCTTGATGGATTTTTTTTTTTTTTTTTAAAAAAAAAAATGCAGAATCAGGCTGCTTCGTCCATCTGCAAATTACTCAACTTTCTTCAAATGCAAACAGGAAAAAACAACCTGCAAAGCATACAGCCTAGATGTTTTATTTTGACAATCTCAGATGAAACATTTTGATTTCCTCATGCTGAAAGCTTTGCATTGTTGAATTTGCCTCTGTTTAATTTTCTTTGTTCCAAAAGATGCAAACTATTTGTCCCATCCTAAATAGTATTTTTTAACTTTCTGCTTTGCTAGAGAAATTAGTTTAAATGATCATTTAAGGTTGGCCAAGTGCAATTTCTTCTCCTCCTTGTGTCCACACTGATTTTCCAGCTCAGTCAATGAACCAGCTCCCTGTAAGGAGCCTGGTCCAGCCTTTTTTCCCCAAGGTCCTGAGACCAAAGAGCAAACGTGAAGGTGTGAGCAGAACAAACTTTGTGAACTCATTTGCACAGTGTGCACATGAAGCAGAGATCAAGCAGCCTTGCTAAGTCTCCTCCTTTCCTTTTACAAGGGAACTTTGCTGTGAGACCACATGGCTGATCTGATGCCAGCAAGTTCCCTGCAGATGGAGAGAGCAAATAAAAATGTGCATATTTACATTATACATGCAGATTAGATAGTGTGCATTCCTCACAGCCTGTCCCTGAAACACCCTCCAAAAGGAGCATGGGGGAGAATGCAAAGAAGTTGAGTCCAACTCTGTTCTCTTATTGTCTTACTCTCATGCTCTTAAATAATATGTACCCCAGGCTGATTAACCCTTTCTAGTGCCCTGCATCATGGATAACACTCTCAGTGCCTGGCAATCTCTGCCTTAGTGCAAAAAAGTGGAAATATTTTCTTTCAGAGTACTGCTAAATTCAACCGCCAGCAGAAGTATCTGCAGGATGGCAGTGGTAATGATGGGGAAATTAATCACTGCATTTCTTAATGTTTGCGTTATCTGGTGAAAGAAGAGAATGGGGGTGTGGGTACACGTGTGAGCATGTAAGGAGTTACCCTGGCATGGAGCTAAAGCATTGACATGGAGAACTGAAGCCCTGTTGTATTTACAAAGAGCTTTTGCAACCAGGCTGACTTCCACAGACCATCTCATCCCTGAAGCTCTCTCCAAACATCCCTCCTCAGCACCCAGAAGCCTGCTCCCTCTCACAGCTGGTTTCAGCCTCTCCTTGTTGACCTCACTCAGGTACCCATCCATCTTCCAGCCTCACCTCCCTGTGCCGTTGGGAGAACCTCAAAGGGCTCTGCAATACCCTCCTGAGCACAAGTGTCCCTTTCCATGGAAATCCTACTGTGAGCTCAGTTTTGGGAGAAGTAGTTTCTTGGGGGGAACAAGGAGCAAGCCAGTGATGGGCTACCCAAAATCTGCTCCTGGGGAAGGTCAAATATAGCTTCTTTGAAAGCAGTAGGAGTACAGAGAGGAGAGCAGTATCAGACCCACCTGTCCCCATGCTACGCTGGATGATGTTTGGTCTCAAAAGCTCTTGCCTTCTGCTGGGCCAGGTTCTGAGCACATGGACTGGGCTGCTCAGCCCTATCTGCAGCAAGACCACCAAGACAAGAGCTTGGGCCCACAGTGAAACCATCCGCTTGCTCCAGATGTCCTCTTCTTAAAAGGCCTGGAGCTAGACCCCTGCACATGCAAAAAAAAAAAAAATCTGCAAGGGAAGAAGGCTGGGAGCATGCTTCACTGACAGAGCTGGTGTAGCAAGAGCCTCCGGGCAACCAGGGAGCATTGCTTGGACCATGAGGAATTGCCTTGCCGGGCACACATGCTCCTGCACTCACCCATACCTCCTCTCACACTGCAGCACTCACGTCTGCCCTCCTGAACAAGGTTCCTTGGTGTACTTGTTCTTCTGGCTCTTCACTGAGCGAGCAACATGCTCACACATGGTCCCCTCGCCCTCCCACGCAGCTCAGCATCGCAGGTCTCTATTAGGAAGTTATGCCCCATTTCTCTCCAGAAAATCCTTGCCGGGCTCTGCCAGCTGCCACCTCACTGACAGATGTTCTGCTCAGGCACACTCTATCATTTTTACATAGTGGCAGCCTGGTTAAATATTTCACGCCTTGTGCCAAACTTTTAGTGCTCCCAGTCGGAGGGAATGATGTAGCCAAGACCAGCCTGGGCCACGCATGACTTCAGGGCGCTGATCCCTGAACTCTTCATGGTCTTCCCTGCAGGTGGGTCACAACTCTGTGCTTGGGATGAAGCTTTCCTTTGAAGTGAGGTTGACTCCAGCCTTTTGAGTTGCAAGGAAAACTGCCTGCACAGTATCAGCTGCAGGAAAGAGCTTGGCTGAATATAAGATATGGAGGAAAGAGAGATTTGTAGCAACTCCCAGGCAGACAAATAAATTATACTTTTTGATATATTTCTAAAGGTGCAGTTTTCCAGTTTTTATCCATGAAGTATAAATGTCTTTGGCTTTTTCCATGTAGTGAAATCAACAGAAAAGGAAGAGGTTATTAAGCATTGCAGACTGGGATAGGTGAGGTGCATGGCAAAAACCTGAATGGCGGATTCTGGGATGGAGCACAAAGGGTGGTGGAATTCTTGGGGCACTCTGGGTTTTAGGGATTATGAAAAGGGAGTCTTTAGGTGTAAGATGCCTTCTCAGCTCCTTCTGCCAGGTTTTATGATGTTCTCACTGCTGTGATAGCAATGATAGCAGAGCAAATGAAATACAGCTTAAAATCATAAGGAAACTAAAACAATTTCCTTGTTTCATGTTGCACATTTACAGTCTCTTCTTCAAAGACCTTGCACATAGCTATTTTATTCTGTTCTAAATTGGCTTTCACACCACTTTCACCAGCATTATAGCTGGGTGCTTCCAGTATTACACCAAGAAAAGTGACTAATATCTCTTACAGGTACTTTGTGACGGTTCTTCTTTCTCATGAAGGATATTACAGGCTGGACCAATGCAGCTGTTTCTGACACTGATTAGCTCATATGACTGTGTGAGATTAAAGCTGTAGCTAAAAAAAAAATAAATAAAAAAGCACCTGTTTAAAAATCAACCCCTAAATATATGTGCAGACTTAAAATTAGGAAATTGCTTCTGCATTTTTAAAGAAGCTGTTTGAACATGCAGCCCTCAATCACTTCGTATATACAATATTGCCCATTCAGAGCTTTGGAGACCAGTTTACTTTAGTGTTACATCAATTTTACTTTCAGGTGCTGTAATTCTCTGGTCGGTCAATGCCAATCCCGTTGCATTCTTTTGAGGTGCAGTGTATCAGTTCACAGAATGGCAGGCGCAGAGTTAAACAATTAGTCCACTGGTGTCCTAGAGCATAGGAAAATGTAATGATGACCCAAGATTTTACTGCAGAAAGGGAGCCCCCGATGCATTGCACGAATGAGGCTGACAGATCACCACATTTACAGCATCTTAAATGCAGGTCTGGAGTCATTTTGTTTAAAATTGGAGGAAAATAGTAAAGTCAATGTGGCACAAAGTACCATGCAAGTGTTGTGAATAAAAGCTTCAAAGGGTACTAAAGTGCCATTGATTACCTTTGAGAGGATCTTTAAGATCTCAAGTCCAAGATAAAGAACTTACACATACACTGTAATGTTAAACCATCATCTCTACATTTCTAATAATCACCTCTTCTCCAGTAGATGAATCCAGCCATTAGCATCCTGTCAGGGGGTTCTCACTAAAGCCACACAAGGAAATCACAGCAAGTTACATTCCTGTTAAGTTCAACAGTACTATGCCCTTAAAAAGCCACTAGTGGTCACCTCTGCTTTGGCAGCTAAGATTTTCAGAAGGACTAATATGCCTGTTCTTAATGATCACTTAATATCTTGCATATCTGGAAAGCCAGTCGGAAGTCAGAGGTGGCAATAAGATGCCTCATCACCTTTCTCTATATTTTTATTGTACCTCATACCATGGCTTGTTTTATAGAAATAGAATCTAATAAACTAAGATCATATACTTTTGGGGAGAGGAGGAGAAAATTACACGTTTGGTTGATAATGATAACAAGATTGCCGTATGAAGCGTTTCAATAGATACCGACTGTCATTTTGAGGAGAAATTTAGAACAATGCAGGATGAGCGTGGTGTGGTTGAAGTGGATTTAAATCTGACAGTGCAAAATGGAGATGGGGAATGAAAAGGGAAATCACTCAGAGTGTTTCCATGTGTAATGTCCAAGGACTGATATTTCTAGCTCTCTTGGAAAGCAGTGACCCCTAGAAACACATGTCCATGGGTGATTTCAGGCTGGAACATGTGTTCAGTGTCCTCTAGGGTAACAGGCTGAAGACAAAGAGAAGGAAGAGTAGGAAGAGCGAGCTGGCATTGACAACAGGCAGGTACCCACACTGGAAAGCTGTGCCACGTGCTGGTCTTCACAGTTCAAGAAAGCTGTTGGCAAATGAAAGGTGCTTCAGAAAAAAACCTGCAGTAATTGTTTCAAAGACAGAAAATGTCACCTCAGACCCAAATCTCTATGCAGGCACCTTACCAAAGACCAGCCGATGGGCTGACTGGGCCACAATTTGGAAACTCTTACATGAGGAACATTTGTGGCAACAAGCTCAGCCTGGAAGACAGAAACAGCCAATTACAGTAGCTTGAAATAAGAACTAGACAATGCATTTTAGTGCATTTAGCATCCCTCCGTCATTGCTGCTTATCTCACTCTTCTTCACCAGTACCTTTGTTGTTGTTTCAACCCTTAAGTTGTTTCTCTCATTTGTTTTTGATACTAACAGGCTTGTCCTAAGCCTGCTGAGTGATGACATTCCCTGAGTTTCTTTTCAGGGAGATAGAGTGAGAGGGAATGACATCCAGGCATGTTCTGGGAGCACCATCCTCTGCTTGCCAGACTCCCATGAGCATTTTTAGGGTCAGACCACCTTCTGAGGAAGGAAGGCAGCACCAGAGACCTACTCTCACCACCTGTGTGGCCAGTACCTCTCTGCTGTTAACACAGGCTGAATGCACTTGGACAGGGAGCAGCTTGTGTTTGTGGGACCTCCAAAGAGGACAGACTGGAAATGTCAGAACTCCTTTCCTTTACAGACCCGCTCTTGGGAAGCGCAGAAAGAAGCTCAGTCCGGCCACAGACTGCAGTAAGGAGGGTGCTGTCATGCAGAAAATCTTGGCAGAAGCCTTCGACTGCTGAACCCTCTCCCAGCACCACACAACCAACCCAGCCAAGCGAGCGACAGCTACTAACAGGCCATCTCCCAGCCTGGCCCGGATCCGACTCGCTGTCTGAGCCAATGCTCGCTATCGCTGTGTTGCTTTACCTAGACGGAGCTGGACAGGTGGCATTGGCAAGAAACCAAGGAAAAGCAGTTCATTGCTGGGGAGTAGTCTTCCATCCAAGATGGCACGTGATAGGAGATGTGGTGTATATTGGCAGCAAGATCAGATGTGCCTTATAGCAGTTTCTGAAGCTTTGGAACTAGCTCAGACTTGAAAATCACAGGAATTTGGTTAACTCGTTCTGTTTTGTCTGAATGGCACTTTTTTTTTTTTTTTTCTTTTTTTTTTTTGCACGCAGCTTCTGGCTTCAGCTCCTGTTGGGAGTGCTGAAATTCCATCACAAAAGTGCATCATCACTTAGCTTTTTATTATAGTCTTTCGGCAGTACATGACTGCTAGTGAATCTCCAGCCATGCTGGAAATGGGAAAAAACAACCGACAGCTCTTTAGGTAATGCAAAAAGACCATGTCTTTCTGCCAACAGCCACCTCTATTTGCATTTCTCCTCTCCTCCAGCAAGTGAAGCTACTACAAGATGGGATTAACTGGAGGTCCTCTTTACCTTCAGGAAGATTATTTGCAGTGGGAGGTATTTTTCAGAGTGAGTGACAGCACTGTGGTGGGAGGGCGAGAGATCCCTTGAGGGGTCTCTAATATCCCTCCTTGCATTTCCCATTCCTTAGTAATCTCTCCTCTGCAGGCCTGTCCTACCCAACCCTGCTTAGCTAGTAATTGCTGAAGGAATCAAAACACAAGGTATGGCAGCTGCAGGCATTCAGTAGGGGAAAAAAAACCCAAACAACGCACAACCCTGCATGCACATGCACAAGTCTAAAAGAGAGAGAGAAGGACAGAAAGCACATTAAATGAAAGACAACATTTGCAGCAGGCTGGTGTGTCCTTGACCGAAGGAGACATCAAAGACAGCTTCAGTGATTTACTCTTTGACAGGCTGGCATCTCTGTGATTCACAGAGCTAATCAATTAGGTGATACATTCCCCCTCCCCGCCACCCCTTTATTTTTAACAGCTTCTTGCCAAGAGTGGAAATGCTCCAGAACTGAATGGGTACCGACATCCAGACCACGCTGCAAGAGCTGACAAATACCATCCCAGCAGGTCTGAAAGGGGGTCAGGACACTGCTGAAGGGGATTTGTCATGGGGGCAAGACCAGTTTAGCCCCCGTTGGCTGTGGACGCCACATGTTCCTAGGCCATATGACACAGTCCATGTTGCACAGTTGCACAGCCCCTCCATTTAATTGGACCTTGCTCTATCCCTGCCTCACTCCTTCTGTGCTATATGCAGGCTTTACAAGCCATCCAGCACTTCAGTCCTTCAGCCGTATGCAAACAGAGCCTTGGCCTTCAGAAGCACGCTTTCTTCTGAGCATATATATCTACTCCGACAGACAGTAATAATGACCCTTTCTTAGACCCAAAGTGACTCTTCATAATTCCTCCTTGCTACATTCAGGCACACAGACATATACATGCACACAAATAAAAGATGCACGTGAAAATGTACAGGCATTTCAGGCACCCACATGCACACAGATACATCCCTTGATCATGTGCATATTGATGGTTGGTTGCCTGATCCATGCTATGTGCATTTTACACATGCAAGCACTCACCCTTATTTCACACACTCTGTGGCATGTATGCAACAACCCAAATGTATGCACCAACCTTCTGCCAGTGGCTGCTCTGATGACTGCTAATGGGGAAAAAAATCAGTAAAAGGCAGCATTCTCATTGTCTGCTTCCTCTAACTCATGCCAGGTGGGATGCAAGAATGCAGAGGATGGTTTTACATCCCAAACCAACAGCATCTGCAACAACAAAACCCTTCAGAACTGTTCAGTTTTGAATCCTTGACATCTAATGATCAAAAATAAAACACAGCAATCCTGGATTTCCCAAACGCTGCATTGAGGGATAGCACACTCCTCTTCATGTGAAAACATCATGTTGGCTGTCCTATCGCAAAATGAGAGACACTGTCACAGCAGAGCAATTCTTAGTGAGGAGCGAGTCCCAGGAGACACAGAGGCTGGGAAATGCACCACAACAGGTTTCTGGGACTGAGAGCTGCAGCTGGCCAAGTAATGTGGAAAGCAGCCTGCATTTAATGCTCAAGCTTCCTCTCTCCTAATGAGAAGCTACAGAAATCTAAGCACAATTTAGTACAGTCAGGGAAATGAGAGCAGTTTTGGGGGTTCAGGGAATAAACCCCTCCATACATGGGATTTTCTGAAGCCCATGGTCATCCTGGGACAGAAATCTTCTCAAGGACATACATAGGGACTGAACCATTTTGAGTCATAGCCAGAGTCTGAATGAGCCAGTCAGTGCTGGGATGCTGAGCCAGCCATATCAGTATTTGCAGTGTTTAAAATTTCATTGAAGATAATATCAGAAATCTCTAGTCTTTATGGCTGTAAGACTTATCTTCTGAACATGGCTACTGTAGCGCTTCTCATATGAATATGCTTATGCACAGCTCAAAGCAGCAGGCATGAGTCTGAGCAGGTACAAAGCGCAAGGAGAAAGCAATAGTGCTGCCCTGATGTAAATCCAAGTTCAGAAAAGAGCCCCAAGTTACTCCTGAAAGAAAGGGAATTTTTCCCTACTTGTCTTAAGACCCACGATCTGTCCTGGTGTCTGACAGGAACTATGTCAGGGTGACTCTTGGTGAATGTTTCACTACTGATGTTTCTAGAAGAAACACGATGCTAACAAAGATGAGAGGACAGTATTGTGCACAGGCAGAGCACCATCGGACAGAGAGTTGTTGAGAAGGTGGGAACTCACACAGGTTTTACCCCTGCTTCTTAGCATCATGAGACATAACATAGTTGCATGGTGAAGAAATCCTCCCCTCTGGGTTCAGACCAGAGACCTCTCACTCTGGCACATTGGGTTCAGAGAATTCAGGCAAAAAATATGAGTCTTACCCTGTTCTCTAACCCGCATAGCACAAACTGTCTTAGCCATCCTGGGGTGCACCCAGCTGAGCCCTGGCTCCTGGCTCCATCTCGCTGCTCAGAAGTCTCCTGTGAAAACAGAGACATTGTTGAATATTCTCTGATTTGATCTGGATGAAATCTCTCATCAGATCCTGCTCTTCATGGCAAAATACCCACAGGCAACAGAGTCCAATTTTTACCCGTTCAGCTTCAGGCATAAATTTGCTGTTTTCAAAGTGGAGACAGCATCAGATGGCAGAGCGAAGGGGAAAAAAAAAAAGTCCTTCACCAGCTGTGAAAACTGCCCTTTTAATTTTCATGAAAAGATATGAGAAAAGAACAAAAGAAATGTTCCGCTGGCTGTTTCATTCCTCATTGGTGTTGTCGACAGTGAACGTTTCCTTTCACCATTCAACTCTTAGATGTCATTAGCTGCTGGTTCTTTTTTCAGCTTCCCTCCTTTCTCCTTGGTGAATTACATCCTTCTAGATATCACCTCTTGAATTCACATTTAATTTTGGGGGCCAAGTTTTATCTGTTCTGCCTGTGACATGAAAATGGTTGTTTTCTCTTCCCCTACCCAGGTTCCTCTGTGGAGGTAAATCCTCTGCCTGTCTCTGTTACTCCACTTTGAGGTCTTCCTTCAGATGTTAGTCTTTCTGTTTTACATCTACACAGTATCTCATTAAAACTGTGCATTGGTCCAGATTTCTCCTCATTACAACAGGCAGAGCTTATGTGAACACAGTTATAATGAGGGCAAAGAGTATGGCTCAAAAACAACTTCTAATGGCTCATTAGCAAAAAAGACAAGTCAGACACCGCTGTTGTTTCCTCATTCCTTTTAAAGATCTGAGAGCCATCCCCTTCCCAGCCCACAGAGGTTAGCAACAATTAGTCTTCAAAATCAAGGCAAAGCTGTCTTCTTCACTGAGGACTGTCTCACAGCCTTAGAAGTGTCCTGGACTCCTGTGTCCTGTGATAATATCTGCAGATGTTCATGAGTCACTTAATCTGGTTGCTTGGTGCTCATTTATCATCTTCTCAGTGTTCCTACTACACCTGAGAAACAGAGAGGGGAGCAGCACTACATACACACTGGCAACCCAACTGTGGATGCTCTCTCCTCTCTTACTTCAAGGTGGATACAGTCCTGCCCAATGTTGTCTCTCTGATATTCTGCTTCTGCTCACTCATAGTTGCTTGGGTTTGTATGTCAGCCTGACCCAGATTTGGAGTACAGGTAAAATTCCAAATATTTGCCAGAATCCTGGTGGTGGGATACTAGTCTGGGCTGGTGATGTATTCAACACATGCAGAATGTCAGATTTCCCCTTTTTTTAGGAAAATACACAAAAACAGTAGGAGATGTTCAAGCTTGCAAATAAGCTTTAAAAGACCTCACCTTGTCTTCTGTCTTCTTCCCCTTCTGGGCAATATCCAGTAGGAGCTGCTATATACTTGGAAGTGTTAGCAACAGCTGCTGGTTCTTTGAACTGGTAAAGGAGCAGAGCTTAAGCCATTGCGTAGGCTTTACCCTGCCCTTACTCAGGCAAGGTGGCTAAAAACTATGTAGAAACTGTGAAAACCAAGAAAGGACCTTAGAATTTATGCGCTCATATTGTTACCTTGCTGGGACATGTCTCAGGATGAAGCAATTTACATTGGAAAATATCAGTGCACTAAAAAGCTCAGGAAGAGCTTCATTGAATTGACAGCCTGGCTCATGCATTCTTATTAGCTACTCACAGTACCTATCAGAGAAAAAGACTACCATCGGTGATATTTAATGCTGAACTTCTGGCTCCATTCAGTGCAGACTCAAAACATAACATTTTGACAGTCTCACAAGATGCTCTGTCTCCTTTTAATGGAGAGCTGACATGAAGGGTGCCTCTTCTGAATGGGTGATGTCTGGCCATCAAAGGACTGAAGAGTGATGATGCCACGACTAGAGAGTGCCCCATCCTCTGGAAGAGTGTGGCTGACGTCATCGAGCAGGCTCAAAGTCCTGCGCTGCAGCTGCAGGGTAATTAGGGAGCTACTTGCTTTGGGGCTCTGCATGTGGCTGACAGTGCTGCCCAGCTGAGATAGGAAGGTATCAACTCCCCTGGAGGAATATGCTCCTCAGTCAGAAGTAGGAACACAACTATATTTGAAAGCATTTTATTTTTAGCTTATCATTCATAATTTCACTTGTGTACGTCACGGTGACTCATGCTTTGTTCCTCCTTCCTTGAGCAGGTGCTTGCAGAGACAACGTGATTCTTTGTTTAATGCATGGTCCCTCTCTTTGAGGGCTTGTTGTTGCAGTGAGGTTTGACAGTAACAAGGGCTTCTTCTCAACCAAACACTTTTTTTGCTGTGAGAATTTGGATAAATTCCTTTTTTTTCCCCTAAGAAATGTGGTTTTGGTAAAATGCAGATGTAGTAAATGCATATGCATTGGTCACATCCATCTGAAACAGAAAAGGCCTCCAAATGGAAAAAGAGCTATTAACCCAATGGAGAAGAGACCATTCCATGCATTAAATCCTGTTCCTCACAGCACTGCCAGCCCCTTAGCAGATGTTCAGTCCAGATGATTCCCCAGAACATCTGTGCCATATCCTCTACCTGCTGCAAGCCACAAAACACTTCCCTGCAAGACCTCACAATAAACTTCAGACTCTGTGTAGAAAAGACAAAACCTTCAAAAGTGCAGTGTATTACAGAGAAAAATGGGAGAGATCAAAGGCAAAGAAAGGAGCAAACAGCTTCTAATAGTTACCTCATGCTTTCTACATGCACTGGTACTGACTTTTCCTAATGTAAAGCCATGGCACTGTGCTAACAGCTAGTACTTTTTGTTACCCTGAAGCTCACGGCTCACCTAAGCTTTCTCTGATCCCTCCAGTGAGCTATTAGAGCACCAACTGTTGTGAGGTTGTTTTAGCAACAGTTTGAAAAGTGATTTTTTATGAGCTGTTTATTACCTTCTCAGATTTATTATGTTCCATTCAGACCGATTATGTGAAATAAAAAAAAAACCCTCTAACAAAAACATGAACTAAAAAAACAACAACAAAAAAGTTATTCATCCTTGCTGCCTTTTTTTCTTTCCCCCACACTTTTAGAATAAATGTCAGAATGAATTTAAGTCAACATTGTCAAAGGCAATCATTGGTCTTGAATATTTCAAACTTTGAGTATCTAAATGAAGGTTCTTGTGAGTGAATTTAGTTGCAGGGGGTGATTTGTGGATCCATTCCCGGTGATTGCAAGGTGATTACCTGCTTCTTCCTCTCTTAAGAAGCTGGATGTCTCTGGCTGGACATGTAAAAGAGGTTATACCTTACAGAGCAAAACACTTGCAAACTTTCAAACATTTTCAGAGCCTGAAGGTGCTGATGGGAACCTCTCCACACTCCAGACCTGAAGGACTGCCAGGTATTGCACCAAGCAGAGGTTGTGGGAAGGATTTCCTCTCCAAGAATATGGGGCTATGCAAACTAACATCAAACTGGTCAGAAGCATCTCAGCTAGATGGTAAAGGGGAGTTCTCCAGCCAACAGCACTAATCTCTGTGGTTGCACTTTGGATAAAAGCTGGTCTGTTGAGAAATTAGGGTTTTTTCCCATTTACCTTGTTTTTTTCCTCTAATGGTCCCAGCTGGAGGTCAAAGCCACAAATTTTAGCCAAATTCCCAGTTTTTGCTGTGCTTTGGAAGTGATTGTTCAAGCAAGTACATGTGCAAAATAGGTACCTGGCCAGCCAATCCCCCCACAAGGCTGTAACAAGACCAGCACCCCTCCATCCCAGCCTTGGCAACGAGGGAGTTATCCCACTCCCCTGAATACCTGTGGGATCTGGTCTAGTGATTGCAAAAAAAGCTCTGGGAATTGCAAGATGAGGCCTTAGGAAATCCAGTGAGACTGGAAGTTGGACACCTGGCTGAACATTTTCACTTTCCCCTGACAGTTAATGAGATGAAAGCCCAGGAGGATTCTCTGACAATTACAGCATATGATGGGAATGTGGTTCCTGTGCAGCAATGAACAGAGCTCATATGAGCAGCCTCCTGCAGCGAGGAGGTAGCGAATCTTCGTAGGAGTAAATATATCCCCTGGCTGTGTGAGGCACCAACGTGGCCCTGACACAACACTCCTTGTGGGTTTTTTGCCTTATTTTCTGGTCTGTCCATTGACTGAAAGGACCAGAGAGACCAAACGCTCCTTCATCCCTAAAAATTGGATTCTTTCATGTTTAGCTGTGGCATCAAGATAGAAATAAAGATCTTCAGTCTCCACAGTAATTAATATCCATCCATCAGCTTTAAAATCACCTGTGTATAATAAATGTAAGAAGCTAAACATCTTGCTGCTGAGCTTCCGCTAGTTGTCATCCAGGCAAGACAATTTACGACACCTTTCCTGAGCATTCTGTCAAGGGCTCATTCATGTAGTTCCTCTAAAGGCCAGATGCAGCCCGGAGAATATGAGAATTCAGAGATTTGCCCTGCTGCCTTGTTACCCTGCGTGATCATTTCTGATAAGTGTTCTTGTTTAATCATTTCCCTGCATAAAACCCAGGGTTCTCTTGTGTTTGTCTGTGTCATATTAATAAAGGTCCATTTGGGAGGACGCTGGGGGTGGAAATGATTTGACCGAGGTTAAGTAACAATTGTACAAAATTGTTTTGACATTATGTTAATGTCTGCTCGTGTATTATCCTCAATTTAAAGTTAATCACCAAAATTACCATTGCAGTTCCCCAAATCTAATGAAATAAGATTTGTTGAGGTGTGAATAATACAAAAATTGAGAAGCTCAGAGTCACTATTAAAAAAAAAAAAAAAGAAGAAGAAGAAATAAACTGGTAGCTTTAACTCTCTGAGTTCTCATATAAACTGAGGTGAGTTCAGAAATTATATCAGACCTTTAATGCTTTGAAATCGTGCCGGTGACTGAGCTGGGGTCTGGAGCAAAGTGTTCTGTTCGTGTGCCTGCGTGTGTGCACAGGGCTCAGTGCAGCGGGGTCCCGCTCCACGTCCCGGCTGCTGGGTCACGGCCAGACCTTTCAAGCTAATAAATACGAATTGGTGCTTTGACGGTCAATGGGTTTGATCATGACTTGGCTCTGCTAGGATGAACATATCTGATCTGGAAAGATAAAGACAGACCACCACTATCATGAAAAAGCATTTGAAAAAAGTGATTACCATAAATTCAAATAAAAAAGCTGTGGGTAAATGCTAGCACAAGGAACCAAAAAAGATGGAGGAGTCTGTTTGCCTCTCATGATACACATGAATGAATATGGAGAAAATGGAGGAGGAAGAAGGAGGAAACATCAGTGCTGCATTCGACCCAAGAGCCCAGTCCACAGCCAACTGTTAGCTGATTTAAAAAAAAAAAAAATATGCAGAAACTTTTGTCAAAAATCAGCTCAATCCTTTTCCACACAGAAGCTTGGTACAGGAAGAATTCAAAGCAAAGGATGTCACAGTATATGCTACTGGGAAGAGGATTTTAATAGCTGTTTCTCTAGAAACTGGAAAATGGGAAACCATGGTGGATTTGAACCAGTACTTCAACCACAGCAAGAAAATATATAGTGGTTAGGTCTGGGAAAGGACGTCCAAACAGCACACGTAAAGGCTTGTTGTACTTAGATATGTGAGTGGGGTATAATGCGAAGGGTGGAAGAGCTGCTAGGCTGCAGGCTTGGCTGAGAAGGAAGGAAGTCAGAGACATAGCTTTGATCAAGGCTGGGTGGCTCAGGGTGAGTTTGCAGGGAGCGTGATGCTCTCTGCTTCATCTGTGCCATTTCAGGTCTGGGAAGCAGGCACAGAAAGTAGGAAACAAGCAACGTGTGGCTGTGGCAATGGTGCACAAAACAAAACATGTGGATCCAGCTGCCCAAAGAAAAGAAGAGAAAAATAAATTAAAAGGACCAAAGAAAGGATGGAGGAGAAATCCAGCTCAGACAATTGCAGCAGCTTTTCTTCAGAGTTGCCCCAGGCATAATGAAAAGTTGCCATGAGTTACAGACCTAGTAACATATTCTTATGTCCAGACTGAAGTACAAGAAAGACAATAATGACTCACTTGAGGTGCTTATGCAATCAATACTAGAAGCAGCCATAGATGATCCATTTTTTGATCCTCACTTCACACTCCAAACTGGCTGACTTACTGGGTGAGGCAGTAAGGATCACATTTTTAATAGAAAATTCCAATTTTCATGTGAAAAATAAAACAGTCTGCATTTGCATCTAGTTTTCCTGAGGCTGGGTATGCAGAGATACAGTTAGTCACAACCCAACCTGTTCCAGCACCATAATTGCAGCCAGTTTTGTGGATAACAAGTGCAATTTCAAGTGTGGAAACAAGCTTGAAAGAGGCTGGAGACCTGATCCTCTGTATGCCTCAAAAAGCTACAGAATAGCTGCATTGTTGGCTTTAATAAATTCCCCATGGATACTTCATATCCTCTTTAAAGTGGTTTCACAAAATCCTGTATTCAGTTTCTTTACCTACCAATATCTCTAAAATGACCCTTGTTCCTCTGGCCACTTTGGTGTTGGGACTTTTGCAGTGACATCCAAACGAGGACGTTTTGTTTCACAGAGGTGAAGAATTAAAGATGCCTTTCTCTTGATTTTTTTTTTTTTGTTTAATGATTTTTTATAGTAAAATGGAGCCAAATATCTGTCAGGTCAAAATTGATAGCAGCTCCCAGAAAGAAGAGAAAATGGCCCAGGCATAACATACGTCATGTGTGGACTCTAGCTGTATTTCGAAAGTAAAACTAATAGACTGAATTATTCCGTAAGTTATTGGAGTTTGAAATAAACCCATTGCTACAATGGTTAGGAAGGAGGTAAATTTTAGAAGTGCTGGTAAAACAGGGATCCTTCCCCTTGAACTTTCAAGTTCAGGCTCAAAAATCTGTGGCCTTTGTAGACTTTCTCTCATCACTCTTGCCTTATGAGTACCATGAGAGTATTGAGACAGGGAACATGTCTTCTTCTGCTTAAAATGGCATTAATGCCGAGCTGTGTGTGACAAGGTCACCCTCTTGTAGTTAGGAAAACAACTGCAAGTGTAAGCTTTGTAGTAGCACAACCACCAGTCCAGATTTTGGAAGCCAATTAGTCTAATACTGGGCTGGGAGTACAAGAGGGGACCGCAGGCTCTGAAGGCACAAGGTGAGAGCTGTGGTCACAAATGCAAAGTAAATACTAAACCACAGAACAACAAACCAATTTAAAAATAAAAATCTTTGGATCCCATTGCTGTTACTGCTCTGGCAGTAGGCAGGGATCAAACGGAAAGAAGCCCATAGTGCTAAGTAGAGATTGTGAATTAGCTACGGGACTGGGTATGTTAAAATAAGCAACTTCAGCAAAATAAAAGTCAAAACTGTTCTAGTGACCTTAATTCAAACATGAGACCACAAACAGACATCGGGAGTAGTCTAGTAGATTTATTATTTAAACTCCCCTCATTTTCTGTGTCACAGAACTATCCCAATGCAACTGAATATGTTTCATGGGCTGATACTTAACTCCACTGGGAAGAGCTAGGTTCTTCCAAACTGAACTACTAGTCTAGTTAAGTCTTGCTATTGCATGATCTCTTGGAATAATTTCCATTTCTAATATGTTTTTTTTAACTTAGAGTTTTCCAAACTCATCCAAATCAAAATGTTCACTTGTTCTTAGCAATTGCTAATTAGACAGGATTTAATACCTTGGGAACCCTTTGCTTTATCCTTGACACGACCATTTTGTTTTTAATTGGAGAAGGCTTTGTGGACAGACTGGTGCCTGCTCAGCCATAATTTTTTGTCCTTCTCTGATTAACAATTTCAGTACCATCTGCCTTAACAAAGGTTCAAAGTTCATTGGCACTTTCGTTTTCTTGCAGAGGCTTCTGAGAGGTTACTAAGAAACTTGGCATTTCTGTAAGGATATGTTATGATAGTATCCAACATACACAAGATTATTTAATTCATGAAATTTATTTAGTATGCTTATAACTAAAATTACAAGCTTCACCTTCTATCTACAGCTGATTGCTTTTAAAGATTGTCAAGAGCCAGTTACAGCATTTGTCTGAGTAATCCCAAACTTCTCATGACTTCAGGCACAGAGAGCCTGTTTCAGCTTTACCTTCACTCTAGCTGAGCAACCAGCCTTCAGGTTGTGTGGGTGAGTTTGGCTAGCCTCTTCCCACAGAAAACAAATCATCTGCAAACTGGAACTCAGGCCAGCCTTGCTGAATGGTTCACAAAATGTTCACTTAGCCTGAAGCTGGGATTTGTGTTGTCTGAGCCAAATTTCAAGAGAGACAGCAAGGGTTTCTAGTGTTGGGTGGATGCCAGGCAGGTTATGGAAGTTATGAGCAAGTGTTGAGGCCTCTTTCAGACCCGGTTTTCAGAGACACAGGCTTAGCAAAGTGGAAGCTCTGAGAACTGAAAATCTCATGTAGACCCCTAAGATCTGAAATTACAGCTCTCACTGCTCTTTTCTCTGGGATCTGGCTGTCAGCTGGGGCCCATTTGCACATAACCTCAGGTTTGCAGATACCTCCTAGACTTCTGAGACAGAAGTCATTTCATTTCAGCTTATGATGATGATGCTTTAGAAACCTCAAGGAGAAACTCCTGCTTCACAGGTCTCCTAAGCCATCTCTCCAAGTTACTTTTCAAGCTTTATGGCTTCTCGAGAGACGCTGGGCTGCTTGACTAATAGTTTCCATCGGCAGCCAGCCTGAGAGCTGCCTGAAGCACTGCCTGCACACATGGATTAAATGGTGCATTAAAGCTCTGGACTCCGGTGTATTTGCTCTGCCCAAGCACTGCAATGCTCTCTTGGGCTCTGTTCTCCCTCCTCCACGCTATCCTGGGTCCTTCTTGAAGTTGCTTATGTCTTGTCTGCAGGGTCAAAGTCCTTCTGAATCTGAAATCATAAGGCATTGAGCACATTAAAACCATAGGAACACACCAGCCAGGGGAAGTTACCAGTTCAGCCCCTACCCAATGAGCCAGAGGCTTTGTGGCAGAGACTGGCAAGTTGGATGGAAGAAGGGAGCTTGGACACATTGTTAGTTTTAAGGTGAGTCCTGCTTTGCATCACTGGCCTAGTACTCTGCTCAGGGGAAAAAGCCCGGTATAAATCTAGGATCATCAGTAAAAGACTCTTCATATTGGATTTATGAATCCATTTTCCCTTGGTCCTCTTGCTCCAAGCTCTCTAAACAAGAGAGCTGTGTTGCTTGGCTGGCTGTGAGGGAAAGAGGTTAATACCGAAGACTACACAAGGTTCTGCAATTAGACAATTTCTTTGTAGCATAATGTAGGCGCCAAGATGACCTCAGAGGCCTTTTTTTGCTGTTGCAGAAACATATTGGACAAGTTTTCTCAGCAGCTGTGCATTAGTGTTCCGTATTAAATGGGCTGATTATAAATTACAACAGCTACCCTAAGATCTTCCCATCACTTTGGATTTCTTCACGGCAACTTTCTTTCTTTCCTTCTTTTCCCTTGCCTCCAAGGGCTGCTTTGCAAATATGTGCCATCCGGTGGGAAAGCAGATGGGGGGGATAATAAAAGTTATGTTTTATGGATTCATATGAAGATTGCTCTGTCCTTTTTCTCAAAAAAAAAAAAAAAAAAAGGACTTGCTTCATATTTCTTTTCAGGAGAAGAAGTTTCAGGCTAGTGGCGCAGGACTGATAGCCATGGGAAAGACAGAGGTGTGAATACACCGCAGTATCTGAAGAGAGAGAGAGGAGAGATTTTTCAGAGCTCATGATACAGGTGGATTTTTATTATTATTGCTTTGCTGCACCTTAGGCTTTTTATTTATATTCTGGTTAATCCATCCACCTGTACTATCTCCCTCCACACAAAAGCAAGTTCAATATATGGTGTACTTTTGCTTGCTGGAGTGAAGAGCTCATGGAAGAAATCTGGGGAGGAAGGGCTAATGACAGTCCTCTCGGCTGCCTGGGAGAGGGCACACAGCTGCTTGGCTGAGCGCAGGGACTTCCAGGCTAGCACAGTGGCCCAGCTGCTGGGAATCAGTCGCTCGCCTCAATTTCCTCTGCACACTGAAAAGACCCATGTAGGAGGGTCTGTGTTTTAGAGTTGCTGGGGTCAGGAGAGGGGGTCTTTTTGATTGGAGTTTTTTAGTAGGTTTTCCCCCCAAACTCTAGCTGACGTTAGCTGTAAGAGGTATTGCTGGCTTTTATGCCCTTTAAATAACTGTTTCTTCTGTGTTGCCAGTGATGTTTTTCTTAGTGTTATTTCTGGGGAAGTTATGTGTGAGGGCTGTTGGTGTGGTGTGAGCAACTAGCAAAAGCTATGTTCTGATTAGATACATTTATTTTTCCAATTGCTTTCTGAGAATAGCTGGAGTGTCCATGCTTTCCTAACTGAGGTGTGATTTTTCACTGAGAAGCAGATGCTCTTTGTCATGGAGGAAAAGGAACACAAGCTTCTCTTCAGTTGTGGTGTTGTACCCATGTCCTGTAATCAATGGGTCTTATCCCCACTTGCGATGTGGGCCCCAAAAATTTCTGAGTGGCATGATGAATTTTCTTGCAAGAATTTACGACTCTATTTGCTCTCTTAACTACCTGTTATGAACACTTAGAAGTGGTCTGTGGATCCCAGGAGTCCTTAAGCAGCAGATTGAAAACATGGTTTGTAATTGTTTGTGAGCTAAGCTCAGAGCCTAAGTATTTTGGCTGACTTCTGAGCTTTGTCTCTTTCTCTTTTCTTCCCCTCTCCCCAATGCATGCATCCATCTCGAGGGATCTGGAGAATCCCAGCCTAATTATAAGCAGCTAAAACGAACCGAATGTTTTTTACAATGGTGTCGCAGGTTTTTTGGAGCCTGAAACACGGCAGGAGGTTTAGGCTAATACTAACCAAAAGCACATTTGCTAACCTGGCCCTCATTCTTAATGTAAGTGAAAGAGCTGTTAGGATGAGGTCAGTGGCACATAGCACCTCTGAGCTGGTTGAGATGCGAGGGCATGAGAGCAGCCACCTGATCTTAGGGTCAGGCACGGGAGTGGGGCTCTCCAAGCAGACAAACATTGAAAAGCTGAACTGCTTGGGCTGAGACTGTTGATGAACCAGTATATTTTAGAGCTGCTGTATATCTGTTATGTGTGTCCTGCATAATGCATAGATGGTAGGAGTGGGTTGTTCGCAGTTCAGGAGAAAATACGCAACAATACCAAATGTTAAAAGGCTTTTTAGACCAGTTGAGAAAGGGATGCAACAAGATCCAATGTCTGTGTTTGTCTAATATTGATTTCCAATTGGGAAATGAGGTGGATGTTTTTAACAACGGGATGATGAACCCCTGGAGCGGCTGCCTAGGGGATGCAGCAAGGTCTCTGTTACTTAAATCCAATATATTAAGTTCAGATCACTTTTCTGAAGGAGGCAATCCAGCTCAACTAGAAGTTCCTGAGCTCAGTAAAGGACCACCGGGTGAATTTTTATATCCACAGGTAAGTGGAAGGTCAGATTAGATGATTATATTAGTCTTTTTTTTTTACCTTCAGAGTTGAAATCCTTGAGCATGTACTTTATAAAAGTGAAATCAAAAAGATGAGAAAGGTCTTAAAGCCAAATATTGCCTGCCAAACCCAATTATCAGGACTGCAGTTCAAAGTGAACTTTCTGGGCCAGAAGCATTTGACCACTGATTATGGCAAAGGATGCAAGTGCTAGGGGAAGCGAGAGGGCTGCGAGAAAAGGGTTTCCAAGTGCAGGAAACCGGTGCTTTCCCCATGTAGAGAAAAGACTGGAGAGAAAGGTGAATTGCGTTAGGCTAAGCTAATGTCTGCATTTCAGAAGAGGACCTCCCAGAAAGGTGCAGGACCCAGAGTGTTCACAGTGTGGCTGCAGGGAACAGAAGAAGCGGGAGCTGCAGGAAAGCCACAAGGATGGCTCTGAGCATGAGCGGGGATGAAATGGGTGATGGGCAGCTAGTACCAAAATTACGATGTGCATCAAAGCCCCTGCTTCCTACCACAGCAGCCACCGCACAGGTGGGGACAAGACAAGTAATCTCACACCTTCAGTGCTTCCCTTTGATCCCTTGTAAGACAGCAAGAAGAGCCCTTGCTTCCCAGTGCAGAAAGGAGGGAGCTGGCAGCTCCATTAATGAGCGTTTGCAGACAAGCCTGTCTTGTATCCGATGCACTGCATGCATACAGGTTATGAATAATTTCTTCCCTAAGAAATGAGCCCAGGTTAAAAATAGCCCCTGCATTTAGCTGCTTGCTGCCTCCTTCCTGCTCGCTGAGGCCGGAGATGTGTTGAAGTGCTGGCAGTCATTCTTAATGTGGAAATGTGTAGAAGCCAAAATTGTCTGGCATCTCTTGCCAGTATGGGGAGCTCCAGGGACAGCTGTAGGGCAGACAGTGCAGTCTGGTTTTCTCCTTACCCTGGCCTGGAAGGGGCAGGTAAGAAGTTCACTCTGGAGACTTCTCCATTGCCCATTGCAGCCTTGACCCTCTGCTGAGGCTGTTAATGAAGGGCCAATTAACACCAGATAGTTTTGTAATGTGGTACCTGGAGCTGGATTCAGATAAGATATTTTAAAGCTGCTACACAGACAAACTGAGCTTGATACTCTGCCTGGTACGTGGGACAGACGCCTGTGTGTGACGCCCGCTCCCTGTTACTGTCTGTGGTGAACGTGTAAAACAAGGCATGTGTCTGGAGGGTGTATGGCAACGCTTTCACTTGACTATCCCCGCTCCTCTTCTGTGGGATTATACCTGCAAGGAGTGTGCAAAGCTGGAAGGGCTGCAAGTTTAGGACCTAAATTATGCTGATGCTTTCTCATTAATTCTCAGCTGAGGGCTTGCAGGAGTTTGTCGCCATATGAGAAATAGGGGCACAGAAAGCTGGTGACACATGAGGATTCCCTCATCACCTGCTGACCTGCAGGGCTGAGTAATAGCCTAGAATGGCACTGTAAGTAATGATGTGTTCTTGCGGTTTGCAATGAAATAATCAGGATTAAACCCAAAGGCGTGATTAAAACTATGCAGCTCACACTGGTGAAGAGGATGAAAACAGTCAGGTGTTTACCTACTGAGCTGTTAATGCAGCGGTTTTTACTCGGACTAATCAAAGCTCTTGAGGGGGTGGGCAGGGTTTGGCAGATTTTGCCTGAAGAAGAGAATGGTGACTTCTGGTCTCTGTGCTTGGAAGGAGAGGAGGAAGGGGGAATGCAGGCTTATAAAACATCTCTTGACACCTCAGATACCAAAAGCTTGGTGAGGGATGTCCTGTTTATGAGTTTCTGGCATATAGATGCCCATACAGACAAGATCAATCACTGATGAATTCTGCTAGGAAGGTGAGAAATTTGATTTACACTGGCTCCAAAAGGGCCTGAGCTAGGTGCCAGTTACTGATACTGTTTAATTGGAGCCTGAAGGGAACTGAGAAGCTGCCACCCTCCATCCATATTTTCAAGGCCATGACCACAGGACAAGGTAGGAGTCTTGTCACCAAGTAAACCCCTTCCTCTTCCCCCAGCACTTTAAAAAGACGCCGTGGTTGTCTTGGCTTTGGACCTTTTCAGCCTGAAGTTTGTCCCCCCCCCCCCCCCCCAGTGCAAACCTGAATGGCTCCCTGCTCATCAAATGCCACCTTGGCTGTGGTGGCATCCTGGAGCCTCCTTTCCATGGGTGGTCTCAAGTCCTGTCGCTTCTTCCCTTCCTCAGCTGCCAGAGCAGTGTGTGCCCTCCGGTCTCACTCAGCCCTTCTCCCTTGCTATGTGGCTACACCTTGTCTGCTCCCAGCCTCACAGATTCATTATAAAAAATGATCTAGTTTTCAGAAATCACAAGGTTCTCTGTCTTTCACTTAGTTATTGTTTCATTTTAATAAGCAATTATGTTTTGAAGGCACCTGAGGGCTCCAGGCATTAACCATTTATCACCTGCTCAGTGATTTAAAACTAGTGAAGCACATCCTATTTGCAGGTTGGAATAAGGCCTAAATCCTATCAGTAGACAAATGAGTTCAGAAATACTTGCTTGTAACTCATTGCTTATGGTTTCATTTCCTGGCCCTCAGAGAGGGGCCAGTTATGTGCTGGAGGGATGTCTGTTCCCTTGCTGGGTGCAAAGGACTCATTAGAGGCTGTGAAAGGGAGAAGACTACCTGTTGGCTGTTCTGTACTATTTACTTTGCCAAGTATCTTCCACAAGTCTCTCTCCACTACAGACCACAAAACCCTAGCTGCTAAATCAACCCATGGCTCAGGTATCCCTTGTGTGAGATGCAAATCACATCTAGGGTGAGACTGTTGTAGGGGCAGGAAGGCAGTGAGTCTCAGCTCTAGAACTGATATGGAAAATGTATACAGTCCCAGAGGGCTGAGATACTAGCTAGTTATTGGTTTGTCTTCAGGATTTGTTATTCCCTGCCCAGTTGAGCCTACTCCACGAGCATGAAACTCACTGGCTGTAGCAATTTGCAGGAACAAACCCCTAAACATTTCAATCGATTGCAGAGTGCACTGAGCCCAGCACCTTGAAGAGCAGAGACCTGGGTTATCAAATGTTAGCTGGCTTTCTCCTGGAGCTTTTATGACCTAATGGTTTAGGTTTTGTCTTCCCACTTGTCCTTCCAGGTGGCACAGCTGGAAGCCTATTTGAAAACATAAACCCGTTACATCTTCTCTATTTTTATGTCGCGCATTAAAAATACGACACAGCAGCCGGGCCTGCATTGAACTCCTCAGTTGGAAGGCTGAGCAGCCCAGCTCGTGCGTGCCATAGAGCATTATCATTGACGTTATCTACAGTGTTAGTCAGCACGTGTGCCATATGGTCCAAGGTGTATGTCCTCCACGTATTGACTGAGTCATTTTATGTTATCCATATGGGGTCTGTCCTCGAGGTTCCACACAAACTCTGAGGCATCAGGATAATAATGAGAAAGATAATAAGTGTATTAAGGGAACAAGAGGGATGAACCTTGCAGGGAGCCCCTGAGCAGCAGGAATAGGAGGCTTCCTAGCTCACTTCTTCCTCTTGAGTTTGGAGATAGGGAGGGAAGGAGAGGTGGGAATGAGGTGAGATGAAAGGGAGGGTGGTGTTCTTACTGCAGGGAACTGTTTCCTTCCCACTTGCCTGATGTGTCCTTTGGGGGTAGTAAACTTGAAAGAGTCCTTTTCCATGCTGACGATGCTTATTTAAAACTGTAGTTGCTCTGAATTAAGTAGGGGGTAGAAGTCCCTGGTGAAGTGTGCTTGCTGTTGCCCACAAACATGTCCCCTGAGGTGACCTGAGCTGTTTGCTGTTGTTCCAAAGCTCCAAGCTCTTGGCCCATGTAGGTAATGCCTCTTGGCCACTTTTCTCCACACTGTCCATTTTTCCAGCCAGACAGAAATGAGGAGAGTGGCTTTTTTGAGAAACACAGTCATTTCTAAGCAACAGCCAGCCTGAATTACATGTCAGAGCAGCCCTTGTCATGTTCCCACCTGTGCATCATCAGAATGAGCACAATAAAAAGCCCCATTTCTCTTTATTTCCTTGTGATTTTACCTCCCCTGTCCATTTGACCTTCCATTGCCATCCTCAATTTCTTCCTGGCTCTATGTCTACTGTGATTTAGAGACCAATGGTTCCAGCATAACTCTGGACAGAGAGAACATAACACACAGAAGAATCTGTGCATCAGTACCCAGAAATGTGGCATTTGCAGGGGCTGTTCCAGCCCTCCTTCCCTGTGCAAGGCCTGGGTAGCACTTGCTCTCTGCCTGTCTCATCCCCTTCCAGGCTCAGGCCCTCTGGAGTCAGGTGGCCTTGGATGCTTCAGCTCTTTTCCACAGCCCTTTTGGTGTTCTCAGCTTGGATTTGGGGCACAGCTCAGCAACGTTTACTTGTCACATCCCCACCAGGCTGGGGACAGCAATACTAATATTGCAACAAATTTAGCAGAGCTCGGTGATAGGATTTGACCCAAACTGCAGAGGGAAAAAGAAGTAGCTCTGTAAAAACTGAACTTCCTCTGGATAATAAATTCTATTAGAAGCAAATAAATGAGCCAGGTATGAGAGGGGCGCATTCTGATTTTTCTCATGTCTTCATGTGATTTGAACATAATTTGATGGGGCTCAGCTAAGCAAGCAATGCAGAGACCCTGAGGAATGGGGCTGTGTTTGCTGAGAAGTCAACATCATGCTTCCACAGCAGTAGGAGAAGACGTGTGAATGAGATTGCATAGAATCAGATCCCTTTCTCCCTGTTGGAAATTGAAAGAAATTGGAAATGCACTGGAAACCAAATAGACATAGCTGGACTTGCAGATTGTGTGGGCATTTTGATTTTTCTTGCTCTTCCCAAGAGCAGAGCTCAATGAAGATGCCCTGGGACTGACTTGTGAAGATAGGACTGGGCTCTAAACCAGCATGCAGACCTGCCAGCAGAGATGGTTTGGGGTAAAATTAAGGTAAGAAAATAGTGGACAAACTCAGTTAAAGTTGAGAAGTACCAAGGGTTTCTTGGGTGAAGCTATCCAGCTGGTTATTATAATACTTAGCATACAATCTATCAATATTTATGGTCACATCCCTGCTTGATGTAGAGTCTATGCATTCCCTCCAGTCTAGTTATTTTGTTTCCCCGCAACTAGAAAGCAAGGCTTCTCTGAAACAAGACATTTTTCAGACAGCTGAAGGGACTACCTTGCTGCCCAGCACTCAGGGTGAGTGAAATATTTGCAATTCAATTGGACATGCTTTCAGGGCTGCATTAAGGAGCAGCAACCACTATTTAAGTGTGGAGCAATTATACAGATGTCAGTTTATGCCTGAAGAGCCTGAACTTGCATGTGTAAGCTAGACAGAGATATAGGGCTTGGCCTGACGAGTGATGGCAAAAGATGCATGCCTGAGTTGCACCAGCACATGTTCCAAAAGCCATTGGAGGATGTGACCCTTTAGAGTTGTAAAAGGCAGATATTAGAACTGGAGGTGAATCTTCATGAGGTTTAATGATGGTGAATCCATCCTCCTTGCACTTGTCCTATGGAGGAAATACAAATATATTTCTTAGAACATTTCCTCAAGTGGTTTTTTTTTTCTTCCTGTTGCTGTTGAAGTGAGGTGATGTTTTACATACATAGTCTTGGTGGATGTTCCTAAGCAATGCTGAAACATAACTTCCCCAGCTCTTCTGTCTCCATTTTTTCTATGCAAGGCTTGGGCTGAGCAACTACTCAGTAGTGTATCCAAGCCACAGGGGAATGGCTGGTGAAACAGGAGGGACACCTTGATAGAAGAGCCATTTGAAGGAATATTAATTATCAGGCAGCTAGTTCTGGACAATTGAATCTCGGCTCCAGATGTTCCCATTCTGACTAAGTGCTTTAGCAAAATGCTTAATTGATTACTATCTTGTGAGCTCTGTGTGTGTGTGATAAAACCCAAGACTGCTGAGCTAGAGGGATTGTCTGTTGATAGCAATACAGTGCAGTGTTTCTTCACGTTTTTAAACTTACCCTTTTTTTATCATAGGGAAACCAGACCAGGTTTCAAAAATGCTCTTTAATTTATAATCTTCATTGTCGTGTCATGGTGCTGATTAAAGTCACTGAAGGCCCCACTATACACAGATGAAATGAAATAAAGACACATCTGTGTTTGGTCTGAAAAGCCTCTGAGGCTTGTTTAATGAGGGACTGCAGATTTAAGGCCTTCTTGATTTCTATATGTCTATATAACAGGTGCAAGGACGGGGGGCAGATTAAACAAGAAATAGGCCACTGGGATAAAATGAAATCAACCTGAGCTTTTGCCCCAGGCTGTAATTGAACCAGAACTGAAGTTCAAATAAGATTTTTTTTTTTTCTTCCTGGCCTTTGAGCTCCAACCAAGCTCAGAAATGTCAAACAAGTATAAGGCTGTTCTAGGTGACATCTTTGGAGGGGTGGGCTCTAAGCACCACAAGGTAAGGGAAGATGTATAACAGGTAACGTGATATTTTGCAATGAGATTATAAGGTCCCAGAGATTTGACTTGGATTCCTGCAGCAGGATGGGAAGAGGTTTCTGCTGCAGACCAGACCCAGCTTCTGGTGGAATCGGAGAGATCTTTTCATTTAAGTTCAGTGGAAGCTGGCATGACCCTAAAGGAGATGGTGCTCACAAAAAGGTTCTTTTCACAGCGATTAGTAGACTGGTTATGAGTTGGGTTTCTCATCGGGTCAAACACACTCATTTCAATGGAAGCATCCCTGGCTTTTAGAGCTCATACCTTTTCCATACTACAAAAGCTAAACTGAAAGTAATAGAGAAAAAAAAAATCATTCCATGCTTCTGAAAATATGAATGCTTTTGCTAAAATTATGAATGGTACTTAATGGACAAGGCTTCTATACAAAACAGTCATATTGCTAGGTAATACTCATGTGTTGTGCTGAGAGAGCAATTTCATGTGTTATTTTTGCCTTTCCAGAGTTCCAGGACATGAAATTCTGCTGTGTTAAAAACTGCTATGAAGACCTTAGTGCTGCCTGTGACCACTGAAAAAGGACAGACTTAACAAGGGAAAGGGATTTGAATTTGATTTGCTGAAATACCCAACTACTTATTCCTTGGTGTTTGTTATACTGAATGCTTTTGTTCCAGCCGGGGCTGCTCATCTGTGAGCAGCAAACTGATGGCACAAGTCTCTGCACACAACCTTCATGCTTCTCCATCTGTGGCTTAAGAAGGTTCACAGCCCATTTAATTTGCAGGCACTGTCTGGATATGCCAGTCTCTGCCACCATTGATGTGTGTGGAAACAGGTAAATGAAGTTGAAAAGCCAATTTGAGGGCAGTCTTTACAGACTTAATAGTTCTAGTATGCAGAAATTTAGGAATAATTGATTTGTTCTTTTAAAAAATACCATCTATTTTTAGCTCTCAAAGGGGGGTGTTTTCTAGGGATTAGTGACAGGCTGTGCTGCCAAGGTGTGTAGGCTGATTTTGGAGAAGCATCCAGCCAGCTTGCATAGAGGCTGATGTCTTGCAGGCTCCTGAGAGCACACTGGCAACGGAAGACTTCCTATTAGACTTTGGCTGTAAAAACTAGAGCTGAACTCTTCCTTGTTAGATGACCCTAATCCAGCCAGCTCGAAGGGAGCGGTAACTCTGGAGGAACCCAAGATGCCTTGGCTTACCTTCTTGGTGGCAAACTGCGTATGCTTCCTTCTGAGAGCACTGCTGCCCACAAGGCAGGGCATCCTGGCATCAGGGCTTACGGGACAGTGGCTATTTATGTACAGAACATAAGGAAGGAAGGTGAGATCTTTTTCATCTGCATACAGCTACCTAATCCCATTTCAAATGCCATTGATCCTCAGCAGAAACTGTAACCTCGTAGGCTGTGAACTGACTAACAAGAGCTACGGTTTGTCATCACACATGGGACTAGAACCCAAATATCCAGAATGGCATGGACTCAGATTTGGGCATCAAATCTGAGCCTCTGGCAGGGAGATGTCAAATCCTTGGCTGAACCTCTTCTAGTTTGTTAGTTCCTGAGCTCAAAATGACAGACAGTTCCTGCAGCTAACGAACTGCTGCTCCAAGAGAAGAGATCAGTGGGAGCAGTTGGGCATTGATGAGCAAAGGCTGGCAGTCTGCTCCACAATGTTTAGAGCTTTGCGATAATAATTAGATCTTAAAATGTGTCAGTTCTGCATGAGACAAATCATCGGCATAGGCCAGGAGCATGTTTCCATGGGAGTGTGAGCGTGTGTGCATCTGTGTGATTTGAGCAAGAGCTAGTTAATGCAGCTGTGACCCTGCATAGCCATATCCCAGTTTGCAGACTATAGGAGTAGGATGGAAATGATGAGAGGAGGAACTCTTGCTACCTCCTAATTTCCACTGCTTTCACTGCTTCCAACTTTCATAAAACCTTTCCCCACAGAGCTGCAGCCAGCGTTGCTGCCGTAAAGGCAGCGAGGAGCACAGTCGGGGTACGGGGTATTCAAATAACAGCTTTCCCTTCCCATCAGAAAAGCTGTTGGCTATAAATTGCCATTTGAGTGTTTTGAGAGAACAAAAATTTTATGTCTGTATCGTTTCTGTTTCTGCTGCTTTTCTTGTCTCAAAGGTTTTCATGCTCTGAGGAGGGAGGAGGCTGTTCCTCCTAGGGAAGAGGAGGTGCTGAGGTGACCAGGGATGACTGCAGAAGCAGGGATAGGAGGGTTACATGAAGTGGATTTGCTGGATTGAACCATTGCGGTGTTCTGAAGTCATGCTCTCTCCATGCATCCATGTCATCCAGGGGCACCATGGCAAGCAAGCTCAGCTTCTACAAACCAGTAATGACAGGGGAAATTTCCCCTGCCCGTGATCTTCACCTTCTTAGGACTGAATCAATCTTCTGTGTTCAAGAGGGTCAAGAAGAGGATTTGCTGATATCTTTGTTTTTTCCCAGGATCTATGGCACAAAATTGCAGCTTGCTTTCAAGACAACCATAATTTTTTACCTTCTAGACTCTTCTCTCTTTTTCTCCTCCAGTCTTCTCAATATTGCCTACATGGGGTATCCATAATCCTTTCAGGTTTTGCTCCTTTCTTTTCCATTATGTTTGGTGAGAGCTGGCTCAGGATCCATTTCCTGTCCCTTTGGGTCTAGATCCTGGCCAGATGTTTGTGAAAAAACTCATGCATTCCATTTGGAAACCTTCTCCTTTAGGATTTGGTGTAGGAGCTTGTTGAAGATCTGGACGTGAATTCTGCACTCTGCTCCTCTGCATGTGACTGCTGCCATCTGCCAAAGGGGTGGGATCATGCAGGGTCTGTTGCTGTTGGTTGTGAGACCAACACTGCCATCCTTGGGCCTGTCTCTTTTGAAGGGGTTGGTGTGGCTACCAATCTTTATCCCTCTTTTCTAAGCCCTTAACTTCAGGTTAACCTTTCAAAGGGAAAAGCAGTTCAGTTGTTCTTGCACAGCCTCTGATACACCAGCATGACCTCATTGAGAATTAGGTCAAAGTTAATGCAAAATAGGTGAAACCTTGCAGAGCAGAGAATACCCATGGGGACTCCAGACCCAGAGAGCAAATTGCTTTGTCACCATATTAAGTCAAATTCACAACACAGCTAGTTTATGGTAGTGTGCAGGCTGCAGAGGCTTTAGAGGATGGGGGAACAAGGTGAGAAGGGATCTGAGGAGCTACTAATGTTATTTGTGTGCAGTAAGTATTTTTTTCCCACCCCTGTAGAGAAAGACAAAATGCACATAGCTTATGGAGCCTGAGATTGCTGAATTTCACATGGATTTGAATGCCGGCCTCATAACTGTGGCTTGGGAACTCATCAGGCCTCATAACACAAGCAAACATGTTGATACTAAGTGCTGGAGAAGTCAACTGAGCAATGATCATCCCTCAGAAACAATGGTTATAACTTACCTGACCACTGCCACAGCAGTGCCAGGACCACCACTTCCACTTTGAAGTGGAGCCCATGATGTGTGGAGGGAACCTACCAAGCCAGAGAGGGGAAGATGTATTTCCTTTCAGCATCTTGGCTGGGTCGCAAAGCAGATAATCTTGTTCTGTCATGCAAAATTCCCTCTTCATTTCTTTTACTTGTGAGGGGTACTGTCTTCTCTTCTGGCATCCCAACTGCTTTGGAGGCTGTGCTGCTCTCTACTGACTACCAATTTCTAATATTGGAGTGGCCTGCATTTGATGAAACCAAGTAATTCCTCTGTCAGCTTGTTGTGAGATGTCTCTGGCTAAAAGCCTGGGAAACAATTTTCTTATGACCTACTGTTTGATGATAGTGGACTGGTTTATGTTGCCGCAGTCTCCCCCACGTGCTTGGCTTTGACTGATAAAGCTCAGCTGAGAGAGAAAAAAACCTGCTGATCTACATTGCTGCTGCTGGCAAAGGCCAGAGCCCTGCATGGGGCCCTCGAAGAGGGACAAGAATCTATCTGTTGAGATTGAGCCTGATTTAATTCTTCTTATAAAGCATCTTGGCAGCTGTCTAGATCTGACAGGTTGATAATAAGACTTTCCCTCAATGCAAAAGGGAAAGTAATTTACATTGGCTTCACACCTCTGGCAAGCAGGAAAGATCCTGCCCTATGTTAGCGTGAATGGGGAGCAGACGTGAGAACGAGAGCAGGCAGCTCCAGAGGGAAAGGAGGAAGGCTTGCTTCGTGCTTGAGCAAGCACAAGAAAATGCCATTTGGAAAATGTCGGAGAGTGAGAGAGCTGGGCTTGGAATCAGCATTCTCTCCACGGTCATGGCTTGGAGCAGCTTTCCAGCGAAATCCTGAAGGATCACTCTTACAAGGAGCAGCAGAGCCACCTGATTTCATTTTGCTCCATTTAGCCCAGCACTTCTGCTGATACGCTCCTTGCTCTCCCTCGTTACAGGCACATGAGCAGCAGCACCAAGCTGCCCTAAGATTTTTTTTTATCATTTGGTTGATAGCCAGCTGATAGCCTCTAGGGAAGGACTGTGACTCTCATTGTGCAGTGAAGCCCTCTCCAAGAGGTACAAGAATGCAATTACCCAGCCTCTAATTCCCCCATGACCTGAGCAGATACAGCCATTCCCAAGAGGACCGACAAGTCAAGTCCAAGTCTTAACCTGTATTATGTTCCAATTTAAACCTCCTGTCATGCTAGTTCTGGTTCTGAGTTTAGTCCTTGTAAGCTGGGCACTAGTCAGCTTTCTGTTGGTATCATCGCCTCCAGAGGGAATGACCTGAGGCAACCTCTTCATGCTTTGCACGTGGGCTATAATGACCCCATACCTCAGTGCGGTGCCAAGGGAGGTAACAGTCCTGGGATGCACTTGAAATCCTCAGATGAAAGCATGCCAGGACAGTGCCATGTCCTTCAGGGAAATGTAATTTAGAAAGCTTTGCTCTTCACAACCCTCCAGCGTTAAAGGCCCCTGCCCTTCCTGCCAAAATTGAGCTGTGAGGTGGTGGGGAGGGGAGAACTGGAATTACATCAGAACAAACAAAAGTGAGTGGGTGGTGAAAGCATTTACTTTGTTCCCTGACCACCAGGATCATGCAGGGGATTTTTTTTTCTGCTAAAAGGCACTGGCTGGGCCCCAGGGCTCCTCTTCTTGGAGTGCCCTCCGTTACCAAGATGTTTTTTGGAGACCTGGTTTCTGAACGTGCTCAGCCTGGGGCAGCACAGGCTGGGAGACTCCTGAGAGCTGCGCAAAGCCCTGGCCAACCTTTGTGGAGGTGGGAAGGAGGACGCTCAGGTGCAGAGAGCTACTGAAGGCTGCTAGGAAGCAGAGCAGAAGAGGACCTTGTGCTGTAAGGACATGATGACCAGAAGGTAAGTTTGGTTTCTAACTTCTTATTTAATCAGTTGTTAAAAGAAACCTGTGTTGAAGTTTGCGTTAGTGTATTTAAGCTTTGAACAGTGTGATGTGGCTGCTTCAAGGGAAGTGGAGGTCCCACCTCAAGGTTGTGGCTGATTTAGGGTGTTGGCAGGGGTGAGTAGGGCCATAGAGTAGGGAGGAAGTGTCATGTGGTAGGTGGGAAGGTTTAGGTGGTTGGAGAAGAGGTCCGAAAGGCAGATTTTGTGGAATGTCATTAGATGATGCTGTGGTAGAAGATCGCTCAGGAGAAGGTACATGAATCCTTTTTGCGTAAAGCAGTCTCTAAAAATCAGGCCTATGAGAACTTTACCTGAACATTAGTTGGAAGAGCAACGTAACTAGGTGTGGAGATTGCATCCGTATCCTGGCTGAGCTGTGCTGGAGGACAGCATGCTTCTGCAGCGGGTACATCGTAGACTGGTTGTCTGGAGGACCTAAACACTGCCTGTCATTGTGGCAGGTAAATATGGGACCCTGCTAGAAAGGCTCAGCACTTACAACAATCTTTACAAATGAGAGATCTTGCCTGAAAGCAAAAGAGATGAAATTAAGACAAGTGCAAAGCACTCCTCTTAGGCAGGCAAAGCAGAATACACAAACACAAAAACAGGGAATACACAATGAGGCAGCAGGAGAGGACAGGGTTGTGCTGGTTCACAAGTAGAATATGAATCAACCCCGTGACGCTGCTGCAAAACAACTCATTGTATCCAATACTGTATTAACAAGAGTGCTCTTTGCCAGATATGAAAGGCAATTATTACAACCTGCTTGGGGCTGGCAGAGCTTCAGCCAAGTGTGGGTGTCCAGAACTGGTGTGAAACTTTGTCTACACCCATTAGGAAGTTTGGAGAGACAGTCCAGAGTGGGGGGGGGGGGGAACCAACAAACCCACAACAAACCACAAAACAAGTGGATGATAAGAGGTTAGGCAAACAAGTCCTACGAACAAAGATTGAAGGCACTGCATTTGTTCATTTTAGGAGAGAAATGATGGAAATGGGATGCAGCCTTCCTAGACATAAATAGTATTTAGAAAAAACCTGATGATGAGCTGTTTTCCACGGTCACTGGTATAAGAAAAAGAAAGTGCTTGAATTCATAGTGAAGATGATTTAAGATGTTTATTAGGAAAACCCTTCTAATCCCTAGATGGGTGAAACACTGAAGCGGGCTGTCTAGGAAGGATGTGGCATACCCTTTCTTAGTGAATTCTAGGAATGGGCTAGACAAACAACTATCAGGACAAATAGTTATTTAAGTATATTTGATCCTGCCTCTGATGATCCCATGAAATGCCTTTCTGCCATATGTATCTGTAATTAAGCACAATATAAAAACACAGCCTCTTCCTTGAGGAGTTAAAACCCCATCTATAATTAGATAAAGTCTCTATCTTTTAATGATAAAACTAGGTTAAACGTGCTTTATGTGACAGCTCTGTTGATATATCATTGTGGAGCAAACATCAGGAGAAAAGGGAACTCTTTAAACTAAAGAACAGCACTGGTGTAACAACATGAATATAAAACTGGCCAGGCATAAATTAGGCAGAAAATTGAAAGTAAGTTTTGAACTGTCAGAACAGCAATGTTCTGAAATAGCCTTTCATAATGGGAGTGCTGGGGGCAAAAATCAGAACTTGGTTTTTTTAAATGGAGCTTGCTAAATTAATTCAAAGTATTATAGAGAACTACCACCTGTCATAGCGGAGTCCAGGACTAGATCCCTTTTGCAGTATAGGAGCTGAGGGGAAGAAAAGTATTTTTATGCCAGTGGGACTGTTTTCTGCTCTTTACTGACAGAAGCATACCTCTTTCATCCTTGCGCTTTTTTCATGTGTGAGGCAGTTACTAACAATTCTTTTTAAGATCTGACGGTCACATATCTGTTTAAAATTGCCTAATTGCACAGAGGTGAAGGAGAGAAATCCAAGTTTGGGAAGACCTTCTTGAAGGGGACTACAAATCCTCAGGTGCTGGGTGTCCTCTTGACTTTTCCAAAGCTGCAAAAGCTTTGTGCAGCTTGGAGTGAGTGTCATTTGGGGTTAATGCAAGCAGCTGGGAGAACTGCCTCGGGAAAGAGCTGAGGCACCGTAGTCCACTAAACTGGGGCAGAGCCTCATGTCCTGGGTGGTCACTGCTTGGCAGCTCTGGTGGGGCAAGGTGAGGTGTCAAAGCGGGGCAAGAAACTGCTGCAAAGCAACGCGGCGTGCCAAACGGAGCTAATAGGACAGCGCAGGCTCTGTGCCAGGAGAGAAACTTAATTTCTTTGCTGACAAATGAAACAAAGATGTGATTGGAAGTGCCACGCTTTGGAGGTATGAGCAATTTCCCTATAATCAATCATCCAAACCAAATTGTTTTCATTTCTTTGCATTATTTAGCAGCCATTTGATGGCAGACAGTATGAGCCGGATTTTGTTTTTCACATGTTCCTTACACTGATGTGATTTGTGGGCTTTGGCAGTGGGATGCTGGGGTGAAGGAAGGCTGAACTGGGCTTGTGTGTTCAAAAAACTTGGCAAAGACCCACGTCTGTGATTATCAGCTAATCATTCAGACATAGACATTGTTTGTCTGCTCTTATTAGGTCTGTAAAGTATCTGGATGTGCAAATCTGACAGTGAAACACCTACAGGAGAGGATATCAGAAGCAAGAGGGAACGAGTGAGGAGGTGATAAGGTAGAGTTGAATTTGATAAGAGCCCCTGGCTCCTCCAGTAATTGCAAGAAAGGTGAGCCTGATTATTAGACCTATCAGCTCTCCTGGGTATTCCTAGTTACATGAAGCTATTGATGTGGTTAGAGACCGTGGAGAGAGGGCGAGGTAGAGCAGGAGAGCTGGTTCCTATATCCTGGGCTGAACCATATTGAACAATTCCCTTTCTTTTCCTAGGGGGAAGTGTACCTCTGAGATCTCAAGGGATCCGTTTTACTTTCCCTTGGACAATGTGTGTGATGTGGGAGAGGAAGGAGGAGTTAGTGGGAAGCATATGTTAGGTGACTCCAGTGACTGGTTTGTTTGCTGACGTGGATTCTGCAGCTCAGACTTTTTTCCAGTGTTTGCTGGTACTGAGCCAGACTGAGAGAGAACTGCTTGGTGCAAATATAATAAAAGGGAAAGTTGTGGGGAGATATAGCAAGAATAATGTCTTTTACATCTCTTCTAAGTCTGATGACTTTGGCCCCATTTCAAGTCATGGCCAAAGAGTCTGTTTGCACCACACAAGTCAGCTAGAGCCTGATTTATTGAAAGGCATCCTACATGTGCCAAGTGTCCTAAAACAAGACAGGAGGGGCTTTTCCTTCAGGCAGGCAGTACACTGAGCAGGACATTCTCATGCACAAAATTCAAAGCTGTCCCTAAGCTGCTTTGTACCAGGGTATGTCTCCACAGGCAGCATCCCACTTCATAGCTAAGATGCAGATCTCGCTGCATGTGTGTCATGGCAGATGTGTGTGACCTGTAATGCAGCAAATTTCCTGAAACCTCCTGCTAATGGAGCCTGTCTCAGTCTGTGGTGCTCCCCAAGGGATGCTTATACTGAGATCGTGTGATCCCATGGCAGGGAGCTGGTAGGTGGCACTGCTGGAAAATCTCCACTCAGCACATCCCTTAACTGACCAATTTTGTTGCCCATCAGGGCAGGATGCAAGAGCTGCATTTCCAAGAGACCTTTAGGATGGACAGAATTGGAGATCAGTTTAAGGATTCATTTCTGCTCTGACTCAAGGTCTTGAATATTTGTTTAAATATCACTGGTGTGTTTCAGTTTTCATTTAGCTGGCTTTCTAGTAGTTACCAGTGGTGTGGCATGCGTGGGAGTCGGGGGGGGCTGGGTTTGCTGCTTGTTGTCAAATCTGAACAAGTACAAGGCTGGGAGCCTATGCAGGTAACACTGGGAATCACAAAGGCATCAGGACCTCCTAGCAGGTATAGGTAAACGAGAAAGGCATGTTGATTGTATCACTGGCACAGCAGATTAGCTCTAAGTACGCACCTCTCTGTGGCTCAGCTTCTTGTACAAAACACAGGGATCACGATACTTTTCTTCCTGCCTTTGTCTGTCTTGCCCGTTTGGCTGGTTGCTCGTGGAACGAGGAGTATTTCTTACGGAGTATTTGTACAGTGCTTTGTACAGCAGACCCCTGATCGCAGCAGGGGCCTTTCGAGTGCTGTGCGTTAGTGAGCAGAGAGCTGTCTGAACCCCGGTGGAAGCAGCAGCCTGCGTAGCACTAACGAAGGATATAGATTAGGCATGTGCTTGTCGGACTGTATTGTAGTCGAATTTCACTGTAGCAAATGTTGCTTGTAACAAACCACCGCTTACAGACATCCTAACAGTAAAAAACATTTTTTTTTCCCATTGCTAATTAGTTCTTGATAGGGCGGCAAATGTTTCCATGAAGTCGAATGGATACAAAGATCTTTGTTTTCCTGCCTTTCCCGAGGTGTGCTGTGTTTACCCCTGAGGGTACATCTTCCCTTCTCCTTCATGTCTTTATTTTCTTTTTAAAGTGCCGTTTAAATGTTGAACAGTGCAAAGCCTCAAAGTACAGGATATTTATGGACGCTTCAAACTGAGTGTTTTTCCTCATTATTCTGAGGTGGTGAATTGCCCTCTCCTTTTATAATGACTATCAGGATATAATGAAAATTTAGTTTGGCCTCTTGATGGCCGCTTTGTGCGGTACCAAAGGCCTTTATCTGTTCTTTCACTTCCTCCATACTCTTTCTCCTGATCTTTAGAAAAAAATAAATCCACCTCCTGATCATGATGGTTGATGTTTCTAAGTTAAATTAATTAAGCATGTTTTCCCTCTGTTCTCCTCAACCCCAACTTACCACTTGTCTCTGAGGTCAGATTTGATGAAAGCAGAAGCAGCTTCAAACTTCAGAATTTACTCAGGTGAGACTAGCAGAAGATACTGGCTACTCAGAAAACAGCTTGTTTGCTTGGTGAGGAGTTGGAGAGCAGGAGGAAGAGCAAAAGCCCTTTAATTCAGCTAAGTAGAAGAAAAGTCAGTCTTCCACAGGCAGACAAGGGATGAAACTAACTAAATACTTAAAAAATGTTTGAGGTAAAACAATGTTTGCCCACAGTTTAAACTCTGAGTACTACTCTATTTGAGAAGTTAAATAAAATATGTTTCCTTTGAACACTGTCCTTTTCCTCAAACTGTCCTCAGTGTGTCATTACTTAATGGCTCCAACTGAGAATCTGTCTCAGTTCCTGCCCTCAAAGCCAGGGCCTAGTGATGAGGGCTGGTTTGGGGGAACACTCTGTAGTAATCATGAAAGAAACTTTTCACTTGTCTCTGAGCTATTGGATAAAGGCTGGCACTTGGGTGGAGGTAACATACCAAGAAACGGATCTTTTTGCTTTGCTGGGCTGGTGGAACACGCCATGCTTACTATCAAACCTTGTGTAGGATCACACAGACAACAGCTCTTTAGTGTCATTGGGATGTGGAGAGGTTTAACCTTTTCTTTGGCTTAGATTTCACTGGTGTCCTGTTGCTTCAGAGTTTACCTTCTTTTACTGGGAAGCATATGCTAGGGACTAGGAATGGGACAAGTTTTTTGCTGTGTCTCGTCACTATAGTGGCACATACAGGCTGCTTCATGAGGGTTATTAACCTTCAGAATGAAACCTGAAGCAGCAACTGCTGCAGCAACTGTTGAACCAGAAGGGGCAATGTGGTAGCAATATATTCCATATTGTGTCTTTTGCTCTTTCTGCTCCCATATTGTCCTCCGTGCGTGGCTGCTCTTTGCTGGCAAAACTAAAGCAGTACTTAAATACTGTACTCGGGTCATCCTAATGGCCTTTGACTTCAGGTGAATAGGGATAGACTGGCAAGAAGTGAGATCAGCTTGCGCTGTACGCTTATCTGCATGTTTGCGTGTGCTCAGGGAGGCTTGGTGTGCAAATGAGCAGTCTGAAATTACCAGCTTTGCTCTTTTCCATCTCTTCTCCTTTTCCAGTGATCAAACCTTAGTAACCACCGAAGCCAACAGTCCTTGAGATTCATCTCTCCTAGATGAAGTGGCAAAAAATTCCCCCAGCTCCTGCTGGCAGTCATTAAAAGCTGCTTTGCCGAGCTTTCAGCGGCTAGAGAAGCTCATCCTAAGATGCTCTGCGAGGAAAGTTCAAGTTACAATGGCTGCCACAGTCTGAGCAGCTTTACCTCCTGGTGTGAGCCCGTGATTACACGGCAGTGATGGAAGGCTTAGTCATAGCAGCGGGTCTCCAGGAAACTTTGTGTGTGGGAATGTTGCCTTGAGGCAGCAGACAGCGTTATCAAAAGCCTACCAGGGACATATGCAGAAAAAATGGGAGTTTTATTGCCAAATTTCCCCTTTATCTTAGTATAATTAACAAGCTGGTGGCTCTGCAGCTCTAGTTGAAGGGAATGCACAGAAATGTGTTATGGATGTGTTAAGGAGCACGGGATTTGTGTTACTGTGGCAGCGTTTATGAAGTCCTAGTGGCTCCTTTCACAAAATCGGCAGATATCTCAAACATTATTGAAGAATGTTCCTTTCTTATAAAACCTGCCAATGAAATACAAGTCTTGTCATCAACCTTCGTGGGTTACACTCCTTTCTCCTCCAGTTCTCAGCATACAATGTGGTTAGTTGACCATTCAATTGCAGGAAGAAATAGGCACTAACTTTTCAGATGAGAGGTGGACCAATATTCCCTTGTAGTTGAGGCTAGCAGTTTTCTGTGAATGGTGACTCACAAACTAATCGGACCTACAATCCACACAAGTAATTTCAGCAGACTGGCCACAGCGTGATACACAATGAATGGGATGACTCAACACTGCCGTCTTGCAGTAATGCATGCAAACTACCCAGGAGGTGACACCTGGCACTACCAAAAGGTGAAGGCTTGAGTTAGAAATTTCCATTATGACTCAGCTTAGTGTCATGTAAAAACCCACCGGGTCTGACAACTTGTGCCTTGCATCTGGCGATCACAAAAGTCTGCTTGGTTTGTGACTAGAGAGGCATGTAAGAGCTGAGTTCTACCTTTTCCCTGTTCATACATCCTTGCTTTGCAGACAAGATGACGTGTTTAGTCACAGCAATGAGGAGCAGAGCTCTGGAGTGTGAAAACGAGCTTGGCTGAGCTTGGGTGCGAGTCGAGCTCGAGTGGGACTTATCTCGGGAAGGGACTGGCAATGTTTTTGAAGGCAATACACTCCCAGACCTTTTGAAGCCTTATCAGGGATCTGGCTGTTTTATCTATAATGGCTTTTCATAAGGGATGCAGAATGCTCCAGTATGTTACTCATGCATCGAGTATGCACAAATCATCCTGGTTCATAGAGCGATAGGTGGAATTGCAAAACTGCACTTAATGACTGAGTGACAGCCATCTGCAGTACGTGCTTTCAATGTGATATTATGAAGGATAATTTTTCTCCTGCCTGTGAAGCTGAAAGAAACCCAGGGGAGAGGATCTCTTGGGTTTATTTGCTTTGCTTTTAATTGATTTTGGAGATTAAAGCCTGAGTGAAAGTATTGGCTTGAAAGCCCTGGGTACTGAGAGCTTCTGTTTTTGTCAGAGGATGTGCATGGGAAGCATATTGTCAGTCTGTCTGGGCTCTGACCACAGGCTGTCAGGACGGTGTTGGTTAGCCCAAGTGATGTTGTTATGGGGGATGTGACATTGTTTTTACAAGCTCAATGGACTATGGACGCTAAGTGCTTGAGCTGTAAAGCACTGAAGACCAGAAAGATTTCATAGGCTTTGAATCTGTCCTTCACCGCTGGATGCAGACAGAATAGGGACCCTGCTGTCCTGGGGCTGGCTGCAACCTGGTCTCTGCTGTGTTAGAGAGGATCTCATCTTGGGGGGAAGTAGAAACCGTTCTTGTGGCAGGTGCACACCTGGTGTGTGGTGTGTCTGTCCCTTTAGCGTTCACCCACCTGAATGCTAGGGTGAGCACGCTGGTGCCTTTAAAAACACACGAGGTGGCTGGGTGTCCTGGTTTCAGCTGAGAGGGTTGATTTTCTTCATAGTAGCTAGTGTGGGTTAGCCAGCCACGACACTGGGTTAGCCAGCCCTCCTCTTGCCTCTCAAAAAAACTCTGTGGAGAACTTGCTCGCCCCTCTGCCCCAGCAAGCAGTACCTGCTCAACAGTTTAACAGCCCTGTTCTGGAAGTGATGGGACCTTGGCAACACTGGTGTACGTTTGGCTGTGAAATACAGGCACGGAGATTCAGCTTCATCCTGACACCAGATCTTGTTCTGGCTCTCGGGGTGCAGTGGGATTTTGGTAGAGCTCCAGCTCTAACCTGAACCCCAGCCACAGCTGCAGCGGTGGTCTGCTGGTGGTGGTAGGGGGAGCTACCCACGCCGTATCTCAAGACATTTTGGGACAGGATCTCATAACTGAAGCTTACTTACTAGAGAATTAGTCTTTCAACTGCATTTTATTATTATTGGGGGGGCATTTTTTTAAAATACTTTGGAAGCTGGCTAGTTGCTTACACTCCCAACTTACTTGACATCTTGTATCATATATCCTACCTCAGTCTACCAAGTATTTAAGAAATAAATAATGCAGCTATCCTGCTAGAGAGCTGACTTCCTACATCCCCTCCCCTCTGCAAACATACACACACCAAATGCTTTTTTTTCCTGCTCTGTTGATGATTTTTAAAACAGGAGGCTGGACAACAACAAAACCAAAACATTTGTCCTTTGCAAATTGTTCCTAACACTTTCCCCCCACCTGTCGTGACTCCATTCCTAATCTACCTGGTTTTATACCAGCTGCTTTGGGCACTTAAAAGTTATTGTCACCAATTATAGCACCTTTGAAGGGCTCTCTCATAACCTTTAAAGTGTTGCCTGGAAGAAGCATGAACAGAAACTTCCCAGTGAGGGGATGAATTGGCCGTTGGGCTCTTTTCCTGGACAAACCGCGCCCTGGCTCTGCTTTCACTTTAGTGACACTTTTACTCACGCATGAAGTCCACATTTCTGTGACTTCCTCCAGCTGCAGCTTGCAAGAGTGAATGTCTGCATCTGTACACCCTGAGCTCTGTTTAGGCACTGAGATAAAGTGCCTTGAAGATCAGAGGGGCCGGACCTCTGTTTCTCTGATGAGGATGTACCCCGCAGGAGGGAGCTTTCCTGGGCATTGAGCACAGAGGGGCTGGGGATCTTTGACTGACCAGCGTTTACAGATACCATGGAAACATCAAGCTGGAGGGCTATGAGTGAACCCGTCTGCCATAATAATAGTACAATTTCCCCAGCAATGGGTGTTCTCTCTGTATTGTGCTATGGCCTGGAGCTGCTCTGGAAAGGATCCAGGATCATAGCAGCCAGCAGGTGAGACTGGAGTCGGCTAACTGATGCATGCTGTTTAGAGTTGCTTGGAATGAGATCAGGGTCTGGCATAGTGAAGAGAGGGGAATCTTTATTGCTGGGCTGATGATTTGTTATAGGCTGTTTGGTAATTTGCTCCAGGCCTGAGAAAAGCCAATAGCCTGTTTCACTCTGGTCTTCATTCTGTGTTTCCTCTCCAAGAGCATGCCCTGCAAATGACTGTAAACTCCTGACCTGTATGAATGGGTAATTCCTTGTGAGGGCAGTGATTCGTGCTCTCTGGTCCTGCTCTTGCTCAGTTGTGCTTGGTGACCTCCTAAGACATACCAGGGCTAAGTCTCGGTGAAAGTGGTGTGGAAATACTCAGGTTTGTCAAGTGCTTTGCAGTATGCAGCAGTTTTGCAGAGCCTGACTTTGCCAAGCAGAAAGCCTTAGTGCCTGCGTTAGCCTGTAGCAAGGTGCGCTGCCTGAGTGTTCCTTCCTTCTGCATTCCCTGCTCTACATCTCCTCTGGATCATCATCATCCATGTGGTTTTTCCCTGCTAGCCATTCTCTCCAAATCTCTCTCCCACGTATGCCTCGCACAGCAGGCCACACAAGGTGCTCGGGAGGTTTCTGTGATGAGCTAGACACCAGGGTGACTCCAGGGCAGAGGAAATAGCCTTAAATGATTTTGCTGCTGGGAGCTCACCACTGGATTGGCTGTAATGACCTTCATTTTGTCTCAGAAGGGCTGTGTGACGCTCCCCCTCAAGAATTTGCTGAGTCAAAGAGAGGGAAAAAAAAAATTGTTTCAGTGACACATAACCCTTGCTCTGCAGGCAAGAAAGCATATTGTCTCGCTGCTCCTGCCATACTGGAAACAGGCTCAGTACAAGATCCCAGTTAGCATCCCCCCCCTGTGCTTCCACAAGGCTTTAAAACCACAGAGGTCCCTTCCCTGCACTGCTGACAGGGCAAGCATTCAGTCCGATGGTTGTGCTGTTAATCTGCGATGACAAGGGGCATGCAAGCACAAACCTTTCTTGATGCATGACAGTTCACCCTGCATATCTGTCAGGGATTTTGATTAGGCTAATTTCTTTGGGAATCTGGAAAAATCTCTGGGTGCTTCTGTATTTTTCTGAAGGCCCTCTGGAAATCCATTTGTATAATTAGCAAAAGTGCACACATGGATGCAAATGTAAATGTTGTGCTTGCAGAACCATTGATTGTATGCTTGTAAGCAGACATGCTCACCAGTGCAGTGCTCTAAACACAATCTAGCAACATGTAGCCCTTTCCATGTTGAATTTCTTCTCAGCTGCTCCTATTTAATGCATTTATCTTCTCTGCATATCTCTCAGCTGTGACACTGCTGCTGTTTTGGTGGATTGCTTCTTGTAATCTTTTTTCTTTTTTTCAAATGGTAAACTTGTTCCTGATGTAATTACTGTGATAAAGTTTTGTGGCACGACGGATCATCCTTAACAGCACTGTTGCTCTTGACTTCAGACAAGAGGGTATTTTATTCCAAACTTTTGTGGAAAGGGTGGTAAACAGGTTTGTTTTCCCCAGCACCATCTTCCTCTGCATTATGTCTGGTGGAGAAGATGGTCCCTGCGTTCATCTTCCACAGCACTGAGGTTCCTTTGGGTCTTCTCTTCAGCCTGGAATAATACTTACAAATTACTGAAAGGTAGACAGCATCTTCCGTAGGATACGGGACTAGATGATCATTGTAGGTTCCTTCCAACTGAAAATGTTCTATTCTGTGAGTTAGGTGTCACCCTAGTCCTCCCAGGCATGTGCCCACTGCTGATGACCACCCCTCCCATCGGTGCTCGCGCTGAGGGTGTCAGTGTCTGTGTGGACTCTGGAGGGTAACCTCCACCCAACCCTGGAAAGCAATGACTCTGGGATGAAAGGCGTAATGCTGTTGTGAGGTTTTTCCCGTGCTATTAAGCAGAGGACAACAAATTGCATTTGAAACACGCTTGCTGTCGGAATGCAGGAGGAGAGTCTTGTTTCCTGAATCCTGCTTGTCCCAGTATGGAAAGGCTTAATAACTGTACAATTCAATGAATTTCTGAGTAAGGGGGGTGGTGGGAAAACAGGTTTTGGACCAGTCTGTCAGCTTCTCTCTTTTTACAATAGTCTGTGACCTATCTTGTCTTTTGCTGTTAAAAAACATACAAACCCCCCAAAACCCAAACAGCTACTTACTCTCTGAAACTCATTTTTACTATTTGTTTTCACAGTCTCACTTGACAACTAAAAGCTGTAGCAACCGCAGCTTTCCATTGTACTGCATGCTGTGTGCTGTGGTGCTTCAGAACAATTTGCAAGAGGGATCCATGGGAAAGAGGAATAAAAACAGATGACTTGTCAGCATGATATAGGAGCAGGGAGTTTGCTAGATTTCTGAACCTCACTGCAGTGAATTCCCAAACAAAGGGGAAAGATAGGGTGAGAAAACAGCAAATAGTGACAATGCTCATGATGCATTAGAGAGATACCTACTTGAAGGAAGCATTTGGAGGATGTCAGGTTGTTTGAGGAGTTAGCGGGGTCTGCAGGGATTATGCCGCTTTGCATCTGCATGGTGCAGTGTAAGAGAGGGTTGGGTGCATGTGTGAGATGTAGGACTGCAGGTCACTTTGGGGTCAGGAGAAGAGTTTTCAATGCCTTTCCCTGTGACTGAGCTGCACAGAATTGCTTTTCTTTTCCACGCCAAGTACTTTCTTGACCTACAAAATGGGTGTAGTCTCAAGTGTCTCTCTCTTCTGCACGGGGAGAGGTCAATTCCGGCTCAGCAAATGTGGCTACATGCGCTCCTCCACCACATGGACATTCAGGAGCCTGGGCTGCCTGTGGAGCCCAGGGAACCTCTGGAGGCCAATTTCCATTAATTTGGTCCTTTGTGAGCCTGAAGACTGACCTTCATAGCTCCTACAAACCTGCCTGCAGCAGGAGGAGTCAGGGGAGGCCTCTGGTTGTATTTCTTCAGTGATATGGCTCTTCAGAGCTCAAGGACAGTAATTGAATGTAATGTCCAAACCCCAAACCAGTCTGCAAATCCCAGTGCTGTGAGCAGGAAGCTTCGGAAGAGCTGCTTTCCTCATCTTATCTCTCCCAGACAGTTACTGTGTTCTTGATGTAATTATAGTGATAAAACAATGTGACATAACTGCTGGCTTCTATCATGGTATCACTGCTGTTGACTTAAGTGACAGGGTAATAATTTTATAAGAGACCTTTTATTTTTCTTTCCCTGGCAGCCACTGGCAGTGTTTAAGCATTGGAGCCGATATCTTTGATACAGCGCATTATGCACATTCCGTGAGTCCTAAACTTTTTATTGCTTTCATTTATGCACTTCTCTTCCAGGTGGAATTTCCATTTGTTCCCACAGCATCCAGGCAGTGGCCGTCCCTGGCTAGCACAGGGACTGGTGTTTGCACAGTGGGGTTGGAGCCACAGTGGCAGCAGTCAGCCATGCTTGATGTTTGGGAGAGGAGAGAGAGAGGAAAAGGCCTTTTTCTGCACAATTTCCCTCACTTTTCAATCGTTGGTGCATTGCGGACATGCCAGTCCCCCTACTCAGCTGGAGGAGATGTCCTTGGGATGGCCTCTAGGAGAGAGCCTGGTTAAAAATGAGCCACATGAAGAGGATTAGAGTGGACTCGGACACCTCCCTTTTTTAATATATCAAAGCCCTGACAGAGTATATATCTGTTGCTTCAACTTAGCTGGGAAGGTGCAGCCCAGAGGCAGACTGTGCAGGAAACTTTCAAGCCAATGGGAATCTAATCATATATATTTATGTCCCCGCACTCCCTTGTCTCAGCTGCACATTTATTGATGTAGTTTCACAGGAGCGCAGAGCCCTGCTGATCTATGCCGCTGTCTAACACTGTCAACCAAATCTCACTGTGAAGCACAGGCCATTGGGTAAGGAGGGACATGTGGTACTTCTGGTCTATCTTGCAGACATCCACAGTGACTAAAAATACGAGCGCAAAGCATAGATCTTCACAGGGTCTCACAGCATATGGAAAAAGTGCTGTTCTTCTCCATAAATATTTCCAGGTGAACACAGGGCTGTGCACAATGTGGGGCTGCCGGGAGCACTCATGGGATCAGATTAGCTGGCGGATCTCGCTGGACGTTGCTGATGTTCCCTTACCCAGCCAGCCTGGGTATGAAGATCCCTACGGCAGATCCCTGTGTGCTGCACAGATATTAGTTCCCTGTCCATTTTGGTTGGCCAAGCCCAGGTGTGTGATGCTGAAAGCTGGAGGGGGAGATGCCTTCATAAGCTGTTTCACTGTTTGCAAAACTGTTTGTGCAAAACAGAGTAAAAATACATTTTGTTTACCTGTACAGAGTTGTCAGGGAGGATGATGAACCCAGGCAATCTAGTTATAGGTAGACTGAGTGCTCGTTTGCAAGATCTTGGATATTCACATTATTTTTCTGACTTCCTTACTTTTTTGTTCATTACAAGACATGAGAATGTCTGGAAGAACTGATGTTTGCATTTGGTGACAATCAAATAGAGGAAGGAATCATCCGAGAATATTAATGGGCAGCGAACCTTATAGGGTTTATAGTTTGAGCTTGTCAAAATGGCTCTTTGAGGAGTTTTGACAGCCTGCAGGTTTTGAACAGGAAGAATTTTTCATTGTTTTAAGCCATCCCAGGGTGTTCATATGAGGAATATGTTTTATATTTGCACGGTTCAGAATTTTCTGGGGTTTGCCTCTCCATCCAAGCACTAGAGGAGGAGGAGGAGGAGGGAAAAACCTCAAACTTAGTACAAAATAATTTTTCTGTCTTTCTGTTTCTCTTGGAAAACAATACCAACAATTTGGGGTGGGTGGACAGCTCTCTGGAAAGGCAGAATGGGCTTTAAAAAATTTCTACCAGCTTTAAAAGCTGTAGTTGGAAGCAAGCCCATGGAAGGTGAGACCATCATGATGTCTTTCCCAGCATGAGCAACTGGGAACCGGTGCATTTGCAGAACTGTACGAGAAATCCAAACCCAAACTTATGATAATTCTCCTCCTCTCTTGCACTGAGAAACCGCCTTCCCCGTGCTTTATCATCACCTTTGGGGGAAAAGGCAGGTCTCTGGCTGATGCAGGGGTACCAGTATGTACCCCGTTGCCCTGTGCTGCTGTGGAGCCTTTTCTTGCCGGCAGCGTGCCAAGGGGGACAGGACCTGCTCTCTGTGTTTGTTCGTGCTGCTTGTTTGTGATACAGTCCCCTGTGGCAGCCCCTAATGACAGGCTGAGAAGTTGAAACAGGCACCAGGGGTGAGAGAGGGATGTAACTGCTGTTTTAATGCTTCTTTTCCATCTGTATTGAAGGTGTCTGTTTAATAGCAAGTGATGACTGCCCTGACTGTCACTCGCTGGGAGATATTGTGTTTAGGTGCCCTCCTGGGCTTTTCAGGCAATCAAATGGTGGCACGTGGCCATGATAAACAAATGCCTTTAAAAACTCTCTGTGTTGCTATTGAAGTGCCGGTCCTGCCAGACGCACGACCCATCGCACAGCGGAGCGGGGAGAGCTTTTCACCTAGCTCTGTCATTCTCGCAGCCAGTAGCTTTTGTGTGGCTCAGAGCTGTGGTAGAGCCCCAGACAATGGAGAAAGGGATGTTTTAATAATGACCCTTCCTGCGATCGACCTGCTCTGACGGGAGCCACCAGGAAGGGCCCTGGGGCTTGTGGCTGGAAAAGGACCAGGTTTGTCCTGGATCTTGGTTGCACAGCAAGTACTGCTCGTTGGAAACGATGCTTGGCTGGGGATGGAAGAAGCTGGGGAATGAGGAAGAGGGCCAGATCTGGGCTTAAATTAATATTGGTCATGCAGGAGAGGGTACCGGACTTCTTCCCCAGTTACCCAAATGGGCTAGCAAGGAAATGAGATCGGGCCTTTCCTTGTGCTGAGTGCAGCCATTGCCATTGATAAGGAAGCTGGTGGGATCATTCCCAAACCTTGGGCCTGTTAACAATCACGGGCTAAATCTTCGTTTAGCTTAGAGTAGTGGCTCATGATGCCAAGAGCTGGTGGGATAAGTCAGAGCTAGAAGTGGGACATTGGTTATTTCTGAATGCGCTTGCTACAGCTGTTACCACCATGTAGGTGATGGACACGGGCACTTAATGCAGCCTGGTGTGGGGAGCTAGTTGTGTATTCGACGCTGAGCAATTACTCTTGTTGCTTTGCCCTTAGCCCATAAACAAAAATATCCCCCTTTCCCCTACCCTGCCACAGTTATTAGGCAACTGGTGAAGAAATTTGTTGCAGTTCTGAATGTCTAAAGGGTGAAAAACAGCTCTTGAGAAGCAAGCTAGCTCTAAGGTGAGAGATGCTATCTTGCCAAGGTTCAAACGCACCGGTGAAGAGGGAGCTGGCGGCCTTTGGCCAGCCTTCATGGTGCTCCCTGCGTGCACAATACAAGGCAGCCCACAGTTGTGCTGGGGAGAGCAGGGTAGCATGAAGAAGACGGATGAAATTCCTTTATTATTGTTTGTAAGATATTTTATGATTATATTATCATGTGTAGACATTTTTGTAAGAGAAACATGGTTTGAGTGAGCAAGTAGGTGTTGCCAAGCACTGGGATGCCTAGTTGGTTGGACAGGGGATGGATGGATGGAGACTGGGGACTTGTCTGGTGTAAAAAGGAGGTACATTATGTGGGGGCCAGCTCGGAGAGATGCAGGTTAAGATGCTGGACCACACCAAGTGCACATGGAAACACTCCTGCTGCTGCCTGGATTTTCTTCATTCAGCACCTCACTCATTTTCTTCTCTCTTCATTTCCTCTCTCTTTTTCATTTCCTCCTCCTCGGATTAGTTATCATTGCAGCCCTAGCCTCTCTCCTCCCCTCCCACCACGAAGATCTGTACAAGAAAGGCCTAGAGCCTTGCAGGGATTTCTGTGCTGTTTTCATCTTTTTTTAGACCCTCAGTTCACCTAGGAGATGGGCTGCGGAGAGGACAGGTCTCCAGCAGTGCTTTCTTCTCTTGGCAGCTATGAATCTCCTCTTGCTCCACTTCCCAAAACATGGATCAGCTTCAGGGCCACACTTTCCACTGCTGTGTGTGTGAGTTTCAGAGTAAACCTCAACCGTGTGAGTGTGTTTAATGACTTATTGCAGTATCTGCATAGGGATCCCATGCCTTCATCTTGTTTTCCCCTTCAAAAGTTATTCTGTTAGTGTGGTCCTGCTGCTGGCAGGGGGGTGTATGGCTCTGCGGAGGAGCTGAGGGTGCTAGCCTATTACTTGTATTATATACTGCAGGCACACCTATGAGGCTACACAGCCTGCAGGGATTACCTACTTCAAAAAACCAAAATTAATTCTGATTTCACAATAACATTTTGTTAATGTGGAAACAGAAAAGTTTTGCTTCCTTCTTTTGAGGCAGCTTTCATATTTTTAGGGGAAGGGAGGAGAGAGGAGGAAGTGATGGAGTCAATCCTCTGTTTCAGCTAGTCCAAAGTAATATCTCATTCTTATAAATATTTCAGCAGTTCTCAGTCATTCTGAGAGCGTTATGCTTTGGCCAGGTAGTCCAGATTTACAAGGGATTTAACATCAATTAATTTGCACCCACAGTCATCTATATTATGTCACCTATTCAGGCACAGGAGAGCTGCTGACCCAGGGCTTCAGCATCTTTCCAGGGCAAGCAACAAGTCACTTCTAAATCTTTCAAGCCTCTTTCCCTTTCCTGTTGGTTTGGGGATTAACTTCTCACCTGACAGCCCTTTGCTGTGCTGTGAGATCTCATTTTGGTTCCTGGTAAGTGAAGTCCATGATGCTGAAAGAAATGCAGTGTCTGTTCTGGTGCTTTTCATCAATTTGCTTTTTAAAAATAAAATAAAATCAGCCTCTCTGTAGAACCAGTTTTGGTAGGTAGGTAACAGGTGGAGAAGCACAGCTCCTCTGTCCTTGGGTGAGGAGGAGACGATATGGTTGATGAGCACATGTTCTTGGAAGACTTGCATATGTCTTGCAGAGAGCACCCAGAAAAAGGAGCTACTGTGCTGTGAACTAACCAAGGCCTTCAAGCGAGTCTTCAGCATTGTCCCTTCAGTGCTCCTTCAGGACTAGGAGTAGACCTGGGACGGTTGCTCTAAGCCATAAACATGAGGGCTAGTGCGCGTTGAGGGGCGTGTGCTCAGATGCAGATCTGTACATGTTCAAAAGAGATGGAGTCTTCAAAAGAGGCTGGACTGCTCTGTGTCTGTCCATGCATGAACACAGGAGATGGTTTAGTAAGGTGTTTTGTTGGGTTTTTTTTTGACTGGTGGATCAGCTGTTCCCAGTATCCCCAGGGAGCGGCAGGCAGGACAGAGTCATCCTGCAGCAGAGACCTGTCTGCAGACCACCTCCTGATTGAGGCTGCACTCTGAAATACTGCAGGGCAGTGCATTTTATTTGCTTTCTCCTGCGTTGAATGTAGGAATGTGTTTGGCTGAAGGATGCCTCCCAAGGATAATTCCAAGTGTCTTCCAAGTTTTAATTTGAAGGCATAAAAAAAAAAAAAAGGCAACCTGTCCGTTCTTCCTATTCATCATTATTACAAATATATGCTTGATTTCCCGTTTGGGTTCATCTGGCTTTATCTTTCAGCTGCTGTTGGTTCTCGCTATGCCTTTCTCTGTGTGACCAGAAACCTCTCTAATATTTGAGATCTTTGCTGCTGGAAGTTGCTAAGTTGCTATCCCCCACAACTATCTTTTTTGATAAAGTGAATTGAGCTCCTCTTATTCCCTCACAGCAAGGCGTTTTCCCCACTGCATCTGGTGGTTTTTGTAATTCTTTCCAGCACCATCTCTAAGTGCTTCTTAGCAACCTTTGAAAAACGTATTTGTGAAAGCTGTTATCAGCACACTAGCATCGGTCTCAGTCATGCAGTCTGAAGTTACAAGCCACCTTCTCCATCCCTTTGCATGCGACCAAAGACTGTATTAAACACTAATGACTATATCCTTCCCTGGGAGCTCACAGTCAGTTACTTCTTTATTAGGAAATAACTCCTCTTTGTGTGTGTGTGCACTGCTTTCTTTTCTTGTTCTCACTGCACAGAAACTCACTCACACTTCCCTGCAGCTTTCCGCCCACAGCTGTGGGTAGATCTGTCCTGCTTTGTTTGTTCCCTGATGCATACCTCTCTGTTTGCCTCTATTAAGGTGTTTGGTTTGCACAGGTCCAGCATACCAGGAGGTCTGCAAAGCTCCGTGATTGCTATATGCTGCTCCGCCAGCTTTTGTGTTGCCTGCAAATCTTAGTGGCAGGGATTTTATGCTGCCTTGCTGAACAGCACTGGAAAGACTGACTGACACCGGGTAATACCAGTCCCCCTGGAACCCTACTGAAACCAGCCTTTTCGGATGCTAATTTCCCCACACTTCCATCTGTCCAGGTTTATGATTTCAGCTCTGTGATTTATTCCTTCCTCCTTTCTCAATCCAAGGTTGGTGACTACTTTAGAGCAATTGTGGAGAAAACAAGAAGTGGGGTGAGAAGGCCTGGGTAATGAGGGGCATAAATGGGGAATGGGGAAAATGATGGGTTTGCAGGTACCAGTCACAATATCTATGTGTGCGTATGTGTACGTATTGCAATGCAGAGCAGAAAAGCCTGAAGTCTGCTTTAGCACAGCCTGTAATCCTATTAGAAGGATTACTCTGTTGTCCTAGGCTATCTGATCGTGGTAAGAACTCATTTAGGTCAGCTGTTTAGGAAATTTACACACACAAGAAAAAAAAATTAAATAAGCCTCTTGCTCTATTTCATAGGGATCGACAAGCTCCTTTCAGACTTTCCCTGTGCTACTGATTACATCCTGCTCTTGTAGTTTCTCTGCATCCCTCTTAAACCCTCATGTAAATGACTTGCTTTCAGGTTTCTACTTCTAACGGCAGATGTTGGATAGACGGCGTGGTAGCTAGACCCCAGGTATTTCCAGACCTTGAACGGATTAGAATTTTAAACACTAAATTATTTTGGTTTTTGTTCTCCTTCTGTGCATTTGTGCACGTTATAACTTTGAGAGTGCGGGTATGGGCAGGCCTGATTTGTGGGCAGAACTTAATGAAAGCTAAATCTGGTCTGGCAGGGCCCCAATCAGTTTAATCCCTGGTCTGCTGATTATCAGCAATGTTATAATTTAATTTGAAGCCTCTGTATTTAGAAGGTCAGTGAAGCACTCCCATGCTTTCCTTTATGCAGAGAGGAAGCAAGGTGGCAGTCGGTTCAAGTGCCCATGTCCCTCGGTACTCTGGCAAAGCCAGGTATTAAACAGAGGAGCACTTAAAACAAGCAACCAAACAAAGCAGCTGGGCACAGAAACATAATTATACAGTTGGGTAGGAGGCCCTTCATGTTAGGAAAAGCATGGTGAGAGCCTTCACCTCCTGAACTGGAATAAAGCCATGGCTATCCTGAGCTTCATGTTGTGTTTCATAGCCCCCACCCAAACCTTTGCTGCAGAGCTGGGAGGGAGGTGTGTATCAAAATCTCACCTTTTGCTGCCAAAACACAGCCCACTCATGAGGGACTCCATTCTGGTTGTTGGCAGGGCTAAGTCTACAACAGGCAGTTGAGCTCTTTCTTTCCATCCAGTTAAGCTCTTTCTTTCCATCCAGTTGAAAATGTTGTCAACGCACACGCAAAGATGTGAATCCCTGATTTTACACAGCATTTTTGGACATTAAGCTCTCCAGGGTCTCCGATCAGACAAATCTGCCTGTAATCTAGCAGGGTTTTGAGGAGATCCATGCTTTTGTATCTGTCCAGGAGCTCCACATGTCTGCCAGCCTGGTGTGGATTGTGTGTACCCAAACTGCTGCACACACTGTAATCCCAGCCATTCCTGCAGGAAGCAACCAGATCAACCGTGCAACATGTGTTTGTGAGGTGGACACCCTTCCAGAAAGGATCATAGTGTGAATGTGCTACCATGGATTGAACAGGTCTGGTGTATACAGGTTACATCTGCAGCAAATCCTTTCATCCTCAAGCACCTTGCCTCTCTGTGTCCATTGGTGCATGGATCTCATTGAGAGCGAGCCAGGGCTTTGCCTAAAGTTTTCTCCTCCTCTTTTCCCATGCTGGGATCTGAGCAGCAGCCAGACTGAGATCTTGTCAAGGTCGCTCTTCTCTCATACCAGCCTATGGCTTTAGGGTAGTGCTTGGTAAGGTGAAGGGAAGTGAAAGGCTTCTGTGAGCATGGAAATCAAGGTGCTGATGTGCATCAGTAGGCTTTCTTCATTGGGAGGTATCTGATTATGGTGGCAGGTATTTTTCATTTGTAGTGACAAGCAGGACCCTTCTGGAGAGCCCTTACGGCATGTTGGTACTCAGGATTTGCAGAGGGAGGGGTGGCCTCCTCCATCCCACCATCCATTTTCCTTGCCAGTTGTTAAGGCTTGTGGACTGTTGGATATCTGGGAGATTCTCACGCCACCCTTGGTCTTGCTTTTGCCTCCAAGCTAGGATAGCAATCTCCTTTCATCCTTCCTTTCACCTCCTCACCTGGGTCTCCTTTGCTGGATTTATTCTGGTTCTGGGGTACATTAGATGATCCTTGTTAATTCATGCCCAGTCAACACTGCTCCTTTAAGCTAACCAGACTGCTTGCTTTAAGGGTGGAGGTTTTTACTGCCAGATACCTGCTCCCTCCTCTGTGTCTCCAGTGGAGTGCTGGTGACATCCAGTGTCTAGTTTGGCTTATCACTGGCACGCATGTGTCCTATGCTGATATCCCCAGGGGATGCTATAGATCTAAAGACTTGTTTTCCCCCTCAGCTAGTCTGCATTTGAATGAGGAATCATGCACTATGTCGGAGGTGTTTGTGACATCTGTAATACACACATGAAGAAAAAGGAACCTTTGAGGCCAGAGCTCCTAGGAAATGCTGCCTTTAAAAGGAGAAGCAACTGTGTACAAAGAGTAATGAGAACTGAGAAACAAATCACAGGTTCCATTGGAGGTAATGAGAATCTCAGATAGTAACACAATATGCAACTTGCTGAGGCCAGAGCGGTCCTGTCTCCGTTCCCCAGAGAGAAGCTCAGCAGTTTGTAATACTCACAGGGTCACTGCTTCCTTTCCCTCTCTGAAAGCAACACTGGCCCTGCAGGAAAAAAGGCTGGAAAAAGGTGCAGAAGAAATGCCAAGGGCCAGTGGCACAGGCAGCGCTCTGCGTGCTGCTTTGTCGCTGCCTGGGGCGTGCGCAGAGGGACTCTGTTTTCACAGGCTGGCAAGGAAGGAGGCAAGTCCCCGCAGCCCAGATGCTGAGCTCTCAGGTGGGACTCACACTGGCAAGAAGAACTTTGCTGAAGCGCTGATGGTAGGAGGTCTGATACAAGCCTGCCCCAAGGACTTCAGAGGTATGGCACAGGCTAAAGGCAATATTTACCCTCATCCCCACCTTCCACCCCATTTAGTTAACTGGGGCAAACACAGGCTGTGCCTCTAAGGTTTCCTCCCATGGAGATTCCTGGAGATGTAGAGTCATTCCCTGAGAAAGTAAAATAGAAGCCCTGGTTGCTTAGGTCGTTAAACACAGGACAAAGCGCAGGGGAGCGATCTGTCACTGGTGGGCTAGGAGAGAGAGCAAATGGACCTTTCCATCCCTAAACACTGTGATTTTCTTCACTCCTCATTTCCTTTATGAGATCCATCCCTGAATGTAGCTGCTGCTCCTGCAGCTGTGTGCCCAACCTTGGGGGCAGAACGTGCTGCTGCTCTCATTCCCAGCATCCTCTCTCCCATTTCACACATCCTATTAGAAAGTAGTCCTTTGTCAGCAGGGCTCAGGAGTCCCAGTTTGGTGTGGGTGCAAGAGAAGCCTCTGAAAGTCAGCTTGATACTTCAGCATTTTACAGGTATCTGCACTGCAAATGGTGGGACTACGCTTTAAAGAAACAGAACTTTGCTGCATGTTCATGAACTTGGGGTGGACTGTGCCTCTCCTTGCTTTGAAGAAAACTTGAGATGAAGGCAAGTGTTTTGATCCCTGAGGGGGCGAAGGGGCCCTGAACTGAGCTGCCAAAACCACTTGCTGCAGGACCTATTCTGTAACTTCACCTCGCAGGTGGTCCTGTTCTTCCTGACCCCTTCTGATACGAGAAGTGGAGTAGTATGTTGTTTGCCTGCCCAAGGCCAGAGGCAGCTGACTCCCAGCAGAATGGTTTCCCCGTCATCTAGCTCTGATAATTTTAGTTTATACTGTTTGTTTTCTTTAATTGAATATTTTATAAATTAACATGATTTCTGCATAGTGTTTATCTTTCTCTCTGTGAGCCTTTATGGCCAGGATAGCCTGGAGTCGGCTAATTAAAACACTGAACCATGACTGTGTCCTTAGCCAAAGACTAAGACGACCATATAATGTATGTGATGCTGATACAGATCTGGGAGCTGGCGAAGCAGAGCACCAGAGGATCTGTCTGTGCCCATCAGTCTTACTTAAGAAGCCTTTTCTATTCATTGCTGTTAAGGCCTGTCTCTTCTCTGCCTTAAGTGGATGCTAAGATTAGGAGCCTCTGGGTGAACATCATCCTTCCAGATACCGGTGCTGCCAACGATGCAGTCAGGTACTTCTGCAGGCGTTAGTGGAAAGCTCCCAGAATGCAGAGTCAAAGCTGCGCCCCGTTCCTGCCTGGGAAGGACTTTTCCGCTCACGTTATTGGTGAGCGCTGCCTTGAGAAGCAGCTGAAGTTGTCTTTCCTGCCCCTTGAGATGGGTAGCTGTAAGTGGCATGTTCACGCTTATCTCACTAACCAGAGACAAGGCTGAGCTGTAGCTTTTCTAACCCTAGGTGCATTGAGGAACCGGGGAGAGAGCTGCCGCCGGGGGCTGGAGGCGTAGGAGTTAAGTCTCCTGTGTTGAGCTCCCAGGCAGTCTTAAGGGGACTTTTCAGAAGGCTGCCTCCTTCCTTTACAGGCCTTTTTTCACTATTGTTCTTTCAAGATAAAGAACTTGGCTCTGTAAAGGAGTAAGCCAAGCACTGTTTTATTGCTACCAGCTGAATAGTAAAAAGCCAAGCATAACCCATTTGCTGTTGTGCAGCGGTTAAAATCCAGCTCAGTACTTTGCATTCCAAGACATTCTGCCTCATCCTTTTTCATAGATTCCCTCGCAAGCCGTAAAAATATCTTGCAAACGACTTACGCCCGACCACAAAAGCCCCCACGTAAATATGCTGGTGCTCAATTCCAGAGGGGAAGCAATTGCACAACAGCAGCTATAGGAATCTTTGTTTAATTTAAATGAGGTAATCGTTTTCTGCATCTGTAAAGGCACTCTAATGTTAACCTCAGACTGCAGGCTGGTTACCTGCACAAACAAATTCAGATCATAGCCCGGCTGGTGCTAATGCCTTAGGTCTTAACTGAACAAAAGCCTCCTCTGGGCATGGTCTTTTTAAATGTTTATGGTTACAGCCTGTGCTTATATATATATCTGCAAGTATCTGGCTCCTCGACTGCATAACCAGGCCCAGGGTCCAGAGCAGGCGGGTATCAAAGCTTGTTTGACAAATTAGTTCTCCTTCTTCCTATCTGTGGTCATCTTTACCTCTGTAACCCACATTCCTGTGCTGAACCTTGTCATTTTGGCAGCAAGCGCCTTCCTCCGTAGGGACAGCAAGGCATGTTCTGTATTTACACTTGCACTGAGAGAATGGACAAACTGGGGGCCTGGAGGAGGCTGGAGGCAGAAGCTCTGCAGGGAAGCAAGGAGAGAATCTTGGGACAGATGCCCTGAGCCTTATTGCTGCAAAGCTCTCCAAACGAGAGAGGCCAACCAGAGCTGTGAGGGATGAACACTGATGCCCCAGTGAATTAGGGCAGTGGGAGCTGCTCTGGTTTAGCTCATTCCTTCCCCATCCACAGCGTCCTTAAGGTGTCTCCTGAAGATCCTTAATATAGATTGATGGGTTCAAATCCTTTCTCCCACATTACCCTCTCTGTTCATTTGGCTTAATTTCCGGTATAGATCTGGCTCCCCATTCTGTTTTCCATTGACCAGGAGTGACTATAAGTGAATCTCCTTGTAAGATCAGCAAATCCAGTCCACTTTCCCTCAACCATTTCTGTATCATGGTTCGAGCTGAGTGTTTATTGCTTCTGACAGCTAGGGTTGTGGTCTCTGCAGAATGGCTTCCCCAAACCCTGTAAGCTCTCTGCCAAAATTAGAGGTAGCTGTTCTCAGATTTAACAGCCTCCAATTCCAGACAGAAATTTTCAGTATCCCTGGCCCAATGCTGATTTCTGCCGTAGCTCACCTTGTCAGCACCAGAAGCAACCTAGCACTCATTGTCTCAATCTGATCCTGCTCTCTGCCTTTAAAAACCAAGCGGTAACCTTCTAAGATGCCACTCGTACTGCCACCCATGAGCGAGGCTAATGGTAGGAAAATAAGATCACCAGACTGTTTTCTGTCATTTTTTTTTTCCACCTGAGGGACTTGAAGTGCATTTGTAGTTTTATAATTCATGTAAAACAAAGAGGAAGAGCTGGAAGTGTGGCTCTGAACAGGGAAACAGCAGTTTGGCTCCTTGTGGTCTGAACCCAGCAAGGTGCATTTCTGATTGCTGTTGTTCTTGCAGGGACTCTGAGAGCCAGCGGGACAGGGCTTACAGGGCTAGCTCCCTTCTCTGCTTGGGGCAGAGGTAGCAGGATGTCTCCATGGGGTGTATGGAGATGAGAACTGCTGAACCCTTCAGACCCTATTCCACACCAAGGTTTTGGCAGTAGCTGCGGCAAGGAAGGGTTAAAGCTGTTGGTGAGATCCCAAGCTCTTCTTCCTTATGCAGACATGGAAAGTTTTGGCAATCTTGCTGTGGTGCTGTCATTAGCATACATTCATTTCAAATTAATTAAAAGCGAAGATGAGATTCCCAAACTCATTTAACTTCCTAGGCTTTGTTCTCCAGGGATTGATAGTGGAAAAACAGCTGGGGACCCAACATGTCCTTTAGAAGGGGATGAAATGCAGTTAATCCTGGTTATATCAAAGGGAGCGGAAATGAAAAGTAAATTCCCATTTGAAAAGAGGGGTTTTTTTCCCCTGTGCATTTCCCCCACTTTGTTTTTCCACACAAGAACTTTCTTGTCCAGGAAGGTTGGAAGATATTTGTAGCCCTGGTTGTTTAAATATTAATCTGTACTTTAAGATTCGTTTGTGTGCGTGAAAGAGAGAGACAAGTGCAATGGAAATCTTAAAAATGCACTTTCTATCCGCTGGATAGAGCTGTTTCAGAGTCTGCAGTGATGTTAGTCAAAGCCAGAGATGTTATATGCTTTGACAGGACTAGTCTATTATGGGTTTCAGAAGTACTAACCTGCACCAGCCCCACAATATTAGATGGGGTGTGTGGGACCTCAGTTTGCCTAAAATCCATTCATTACTGTTCTTAACCCTTCCTGAGCTGAAAGTCTTTGCAGAAGTAATATCTGTGTTACGTAATAGAGGGTGTTTCATCTGTAAAGAGAGGAAGCAGAGGTCAGGCTGAGAGGGTGGGCTCCCGAGGTGCTGGCTCTGTAGAAAGAGGTGTAGGCACACTTTACTCTGCAAGTGAAATATGCGAGTTGAGAGTTATGTAAATCTAGAGTAAAACTCCGCTCTTTCCCTCTCCAAATAACCCTCCACGTAGCTGGTTATTATTTTGAAGCAATTTTGTTCTCTGATGATTCAGTGAGGGAAGCTGCTGAAACAAAACAGAAGTGAATTGCAGAATAGTTAATATTGCAGAACAGCATCGGAGGCACACATCAGCTTTAGTTTTCGGGTCTCAGTCCTCACTCAAGGCAGTTAACCCTCATCCAGCCAGGGAAGGATTGCAGTATCTGTGAACTAGCAGTTCACTCATGCTCTGGCGCTGAATATGGAGGACATGTATTAAACTACTTGCAAACAGGCATCAGTCCAAGAAGGCAAAAATTCATAAACAGGCTGGTGAGAATAATTTGAGTAATGAATAAATAGGAGATGACGATTTATGTCAAGGAGGAGCAAGCAAAGTTTCTTCACTAGACACTTACTCATCTCCCATTAATTGACATTTTCCACTAAGGTCAGAATGTCAGGGTGGATCTGCAATTTGGGATGTCCCAGTGGCAGTGGTTTTGGAGGCAAGCAGTTGAACTAAGCCCAGCAGAGCAAGAGGGTGTTGCTCTGGCAGCATTGGTCTGGTGCCATAGGATGCGATGGAGCTGCACTGAAGCTCTGTACGAGGAAGTTTTCATAGCACCTGCCCACGGTCTGCTCAGCTACATCCCACAGAAATCTCACGCTTTCACATGTAGCTTTTGTGGGTCTGCAGTTCTTCTAAGTAGACATGAATGATGGAGCATTTCCTCAGAGAGCAGCGAGTTAATTAATGGCTCCAAAGTACATTACCATAGCAATGAGCTGATGTATTAGAAATCACTTCCAACCAGTGACTGAAAGACGTATCTATGTGCCATGGACCTTGCATATATGCGCAAGGTTTTCCCCATCTTCAGTGAACACAGTACGTCCTTAGCTGAAATTGGAATTCAGACCTTTGAAACGAGTGGGCATAGAAACCACACTCCTGAAGTGTTTGAAATAAACCCTGCAGCTACTGCATGTCTGATCTGTGCATCTAAATAGGTTCTGGTGAGGTCCCTAGGGCTTTGGAGAAGCCTTTCCAAATGGCTATGAGTCATATACCACTTAATCATTTAGATACTGATGAAGATTGTTTGTTTGTGAGTTCTCCTTGTTCTGTAAATTGAGTTGGCTTTTTTGGGAAAGGCAAGTGTTGGCTTTGCTGTGATATGTAACTGGTCTGCAGCTGCTTGTTAAAACCAAGCTGTTCTTCCTTGTATCTGTATCACTGAGAATCACCAGTAAGCATTGCTTCCTGTGATGGAAGTGCCTTCCATTTAAGACAAGAAGTCATGAGGTGTAGGGAGACAGTGATGGGAGAGGAAAGGGAAAAGTAGAAAGGAAACGTCCTAATTTTGGCTGGATTTATGCATCCATTTGAATGAGAGCATAAATTTGCTGATCAGACTCACTACTTCACTAGTTTAACTGCATCATCCTCCTGCTCAGCTGTTGCGTTTTGCTGAGGGAGTTGGGGAGGTTTATAGGCATTACATCTCCTTTTCAATATTTGTGTTTCATTCTGCCCCATTTATGATATTTTCCTTGGACATAAAGTTATTTCCACTGTGTAGGCTTTTGCTTTTGCCTTCTCTGTTTAACAAACATTAATTTTACACTCTCTCTGAATCCTGTGGAGAATGGCAGTCCACCTGAAATCTGAAGTGACTTGAAAATTGCACTAATGAGCAGTTGCCTGCCTTTTACCAATGTAGCTAGAACTTCCAGACAATTTCTTGAGACCAAATATATCACAGTGCCTGATTCTACTTAATTCAAATAAAAGTAGACTCCTTTTGCAAAGCTAAAGGGGGTTTGGAAGTATTCCTGAAATGTAAGAAGGACTAGATCAAACTAAAACTTAGCTTTCTGGATGGCGTAGGTTGAACTGGGAACATGCTAGAGAAAGGGGAGGGCAAAGAAGCAGTGCCAAAAGGCAGTGGGGTCACCTCAAAAACTGGCAGCTGGTCTCCCTCCAGGGGCTTCTCCAGAAGGCAGGACTTCAGGGGAATAAGAAATACAGTAGCCACACTGCAATTAGAAGGAAGCCTGCAAACCTGCTCGAGGCTCTAATGGATGGCGTGCATCACGTGTCGTGGTTTTCATCTCCTGTGACTCAGGTTTGCCATAGTGAGGTTTTCATCTCTTAGGATCAAGCCGCCTGCACTTTTAGACCTTCAGGACCTTCTGTACCTTTTATCTTTGATTTGATTCCATCTCGTCTTTCTAGCAGCCTTTGATTTCCCAAGTGAATTAAAGTTCCAAATGTCACATATCTGAGGATTGGCATAAAAGGGGGTTTAAAAGGACTTATTTTGGAGCAGTAGGAACCACATGCATCCAGCATTGAACAGCTCCCAGATGTTGCAGCTTCATTTAATTGCTGAAATCAGAGATGTTGGGAATGGATTTCATCTGAAAGTCTGATCTCCTAAACTAAAAGGCATAGGACAACATTTGCTCATCCCCTGGAGATGCTGCCAGAAGTCTGTCTCTGATTAGCAATGTTAATGGAGTATTAACATAAGCCACGCCAGCAAGGGAAACTGTAGAACACATTATCATCAGGAGAGCCAGCTGTATAAAGGCGTGTAAAGATGATGATAAATGTAGTTTGTGGCTTGGGGAGCCGGCTGCTGAACTGCTCCATCCCCTAATCCAGAAGGAGCGGAGCAGGGATGGACACGCCAGCCTGCTGTTCTCTGTGCCGTCATACCAAAGAGGGATGGAGCAGGGAAAGAGTAGAACAGATGTTACCTTCATAGGAGCAGGGAGATGAAGGGGACTTCCCAGCAGAGTCAAGACTTTAGCTGTCACAGGCTGAATACTTTTGGCCCTGCTCCATCTTTCAGCTGTTTAGGATCTTGCCTTTTGCAACCTCTGTGGAAGGTTGATCTGGGGTCTGAATACCATGATGGCTCTGATTTCCACTCTAAACATCTCCAGAGATACTTTGTGCTATTTGTTCTTGCTTTGTACAGCTTTTTCCCCTTGACTCAGAGTCTGTGAATAGTCTGGTCTGAGAGTGAGGCTCAGAGATATTGTAAAGCTACTCATTTCCTTTATTGCCTTGGATTGTTCATAGTCAAACACTGGTCATACAAGTCCTACAAATGCTCACACACTTACCCCATCACATCCCTCATGGTGTCAATATTGCCAGGTGACAGAAGTTTGCTTCTCTAAGTTTGTGCTTGAAATCCAGAGCCTGCAAGTGGGCAAACTCCATACATCAGCTCCTTCATTTATAAATTGCGGGGCTTTTGGCTCTGCCATGTGAAGAGAGTAGTGAGCTCTAGATCAGTAGTACACGGAGCTCTGGAGCAAAATGCTTGTGCTTTAATGTGACAGGACCAACAGGCACTTTGCAAGACAGTGCTAAATCCTACTGACATGAGCTTATTTGCATAGTTTCCTGATGGAGCTACACATTTCACCCATTGACCTTTTTGACATTTTCCTGGTTTCCCTCCTGCAGAAGCACTTCAGCAGTAAAGTGCCATACTCTGCTGAACAAACTTGGCATCTCGTCAAGCTGACTTATTTGGTATGTATTTACACTTGTAGACTTTAGTACTCTCCTGGCAATTGAGCTTCCTTCCTGCCTACATAAATATGATTTCGTTATTAGCTTTGTTTAGTTGTTGTTCTGCATCTGCATGCTTTCCTTTCCAAAGCTGCCAAAGAGAATTGCAGGTGTCATTCTCGAGCTGCACCCAAAGCATCCTGAACTCTCTACCCCACCTGCCAACTCTGATAATAAGCAGCACTCTTGACCTCCTACCTAAAACAAACCATACAAACTCACCCCAATGTTTTTTACATTGAGGAGGCCATAACTTCTGTTAGAGCTACAGCCTGTGGTTTTGGTTGTTTATACTTAGAAAAAAGTATTCAGTTTCTCTCAAAGGTACTTTTCTGCCTTTGCCCTCTTGTACTTAGACCTGTAATGTTTACTCAATACACAATCTAAGCCAGAGGAGCTGCCTTTGCACAAAGGGTCCCAAAGTACATGGGATACATCTTGTTTAAGTTCTTCTGAAGTGCAGGGGAAGGTGCAACGAGCATGATCTGGACAGGAAATAAAGATCTTATTCCGACTATAAATGCTGTCTATTTGAGCAGGTCAGATGAAAGATCTCATACAATTGCTCATAACATTGCTGACACCCTTGGAGGGCTAATGCAATCTCAGCTCCCATTGATAGTAGTGAGTGCCCATGTTGACCAGGCTTTGTGGGTGATGACTTCCAAAATCCCTCCTGGGAAGGCAGGGTAACTTCCTCTTGGGGTAAATGAAGAGCCAGTGGTTAGATCTCCACTTTCTTTTGCGCTCTAGGCACTGCTTTGGCTGTTTCTGGTACAGGCATTGCCAAGGTCTGACAGCAGCTGGCTTTGGCACTTCAACGAAGAGGCAGATGAGCTGCAAGCACACAACCTTCCACAGTTCTGAGTTAAACCAGCTGCTGTGCCTTTACAAAGGAAGGAGATAGTTTCCGCACAACTTCTGGATCATTCCTGTTTACTGGAAACTAACCATAAGACTCCTGTAGGTCCCTACATCCCTTTTTCACCTAGGAAACCTCTTCTGGTTGGAAAAGATATATTGAATGTACTGGATGGAAGATGCACCGAAGATGTGCTAATGCCAGCGGTCTGTATGTGTGTTATCTCCTGTGCAATCTCACAGCCCCTGTACCTGTAGTCCTGTCCAGGGAATCGAGTCAAAGGAGAGCTGTAAGGAGGGAGGGTGGTATTCACCAAGTGTTCAGCCTTTTGTGGGCAAAACTGCTGCAGATGATTGTCACTTTGATAGACTATTCTAGATTTCCTTGCAAGCTTTTGCAATTTTCCTGCAGAGGAAAAAATTTCCTGCACATTTCTTGGAATTCACTTCTACTTCAAGTCCTAGAACTATGTTTAAATCAAAGCATTTCTGCTAGAAAAAACCCCACAAATCTCACTTTACTAGGCTGGGACCTGGCTCTGTAGTGGATGGAGAAGCTGCTGGAATAAGGGTAGATTTGTTTTTCTCCTGGGTGGGGGCTGACAGGAAAGGTTTCATGAGATGGAGGAGAGGCGAAGAAAGAAAGTGAAACCAAGCAGGCAATTTGCTAGCTGCAATCTTTGATCTGTAGCTGTCTGCAAACAGAATCGCATCTCTGTGATTAGATGTACATGCTCATTATGTGTTGTACTCTCCAAGCAGGCATTGTACGTACAGCACAATGTATTCTGCTTCCTTCTGCCCAAATATCTTTTTTCATCTATATTGCATTAAGACCTTGAGGCCTATCATCGGGGAGAGAAAAAAATACAATTTTCTTATTGTACAATGCATTTCATTCCCAGCTGCTGTATTAAATTTATTCCTATTTGAAGTGGTGTCTGCAAGTATAAATCATTTAAGTTTATATGTTGTTGTTGCTGTGGCAACTGTTTGACTAATTGAATTCCAAAGTGTCTCTCTCTATTTCAAAGCCATGATAAAGGGCACACATATTCTTAGCAGCAGGAGTCTGAAATGGGGGGGGGGGGTGGAATGGCAGCCCTGTCAAAATGACATGTCCTCAATCTCCTGTGCACCCGCTCACCAGTGGCACCTTTGGCAATGGGTGGGGAGGAGGGCAGGGGCTGTGGAGGGCTCACAGCTACCTGTAAGCTCTCCCTGTGAGTACCATACTCAGAAATGTTGTTCATGCCCTCAGCAGGATGGAGAAGGCATGGAAAGCCTGTGACTGAGGTGTTGGGAAGGTCACGTTTTACTTCTCTCTCTGTTTTCCTCATCATTCATCAGTTCTCAGTGCACCTGAAGTGCTAGAGTACTTCATGGTTGTAAACAAGACCAAGTTATAATAAGCCCCATCATCTTTCCATGGGGACTTTGTATGAGCTCCTGGGGCTTGTCTGCTAGCTGGGATCATGCATATGTTCCTAAGGGATTTCTTTCCCTGACAGTTTTTAGCAGGAAAAGGCTCCTTAGAGCTATGGCAGAGTGTTAGGGAATACTGGGGTGTCCTGAATCTCCCCTGGGGGACTTGCAAGGACAATTTCTACCCTGGTCTGTAACATTATTTTTTCAGCTGCGACATAGAGGTAGATGTTCTCCTAGACTGAGCCAGGAGGACAGAAACATTAAAGCTTAAGTTTTTGCAAAGGAATTTGCCCCAGGAGGATGGAAGGAGCAATTCCTTTGCAGGCAGAAATTTCCAGGCAGGAACTGGCATGCCTGAGCTATTCCCAGCTTGTCCTGGCCACTTCTGTTAGCCTAGAGAGGGCTCCTTTTTTCTGTTAATTATGTAGGTGTTTATTACGGCCACAAAATGTTAATAGACAGCCTAATGGAAATCATGCTGGCTAATGAGAAGCTCCTGAATACCTGCTGCTTTTCTCTGGGAATAACAGAAGCCACAATTCAACAGGAAATAATTTCCCCTGCTCCCGCCCTGCGCTTTTACCTTGTGATTACATCGTGCCGTTAACCTTTCGTCTGGCTCTCTCTGCAACCTGGGGGAAGGCCAGGACCTCTCCCTCCCCATCACCCAGAGGGGATGCGGGGGTCGGCTTGCCTTTCCTGCTTTCTAAAGGGTAATCTGTGAAGGGCTTTATGGAGCTTGAAAAGGTTACTGTGTGCGCCTGAGCCGATTCAGGGTGGCTGTGGCAGGAATGAAGTACAGGGAGCCCAGAGCAGATCCAGTCCTTCCTTCGCCCACCTTCCCGCAAGGGATGCCAGCCGGTCTGAGGCACGTGCCAGAGCAGTCGTAGCCAGCCTCGGCTGCTGTTTATTTTGGTGTGGTTTTATTCCCAACCCGTTAGATGCTTCACCAGCCGCTGCATGTTCGTGTAATCACCTCGTCTCGCATAGGCAAAGACAAATTGCAACAGGTACTAGGAGGGGGCAGAACAAGGCAATTCCCAAGGAAATTGGTCGAATTGTGAGGGTTTTTTTTTTCTTCTTTATTGTATTTTTAATGAATTTCCAAAGGTCTCTATCACATAAATGTCTTAAATCAGTAATAAAAGGGAAACCTGTCCATCAGGCTGCCTGGCCAGAGCTAATGTGGCTAAAATGCAAATTATGAGCTTCTGGTTTATTATTCTGGTGTAGAGAAAGGAAAGGGAGCTGTGTTTGACGAGGGGTGAGGGTGCAGCCTGGTTTTGGGGCTCAGAAAGTGGCAGGAAGGAATAGCTAGTGTAGCATTTATGGGGAGAAGAGCAGGCTCCCGTTGAACAAGAGCAGGAGTAGGCAGAAGAGTGGTGGGTTGGAGTAGCGGGGTATATGTGTGTGCACTGGGTTGGGAGGGGTGTCACACTGTTGGTGAGAAGGTGGGTGTGTGCTGGATTGGATGTGGGATGTGCAGAATCCTGGGGGAAAGGGTGGGTTTGGCTATGAGCGAGGTATGCTTGTGTGTGCACCCGCTCGAGGAGGGCACACACCTCTAATGTCCACAGGGGAGAGAAGGTCTCCCTTAGCAAAAAAAAAAAAAAAAACCACAAAAAACCAAACCAAACAAACAATAACCAACCAACCAAAACAAAAAAAAAAAAAAAAAAAGAAAAAAAGCCCAAACTCAGGAGGCAAAATCCATTGGAGATATTGGAAATCTGCATAGCTGAAGCTATGAATTAAATAAGAGACTCTGTTCACCGGGCAATATGGGAACTCCCAGCTGGGACCAAGTTTCACAATTTTCCCCCTGTGGGCAGAAATTTTATGCTTCTGTCTTTGCCTGCCAAAAATAATAATTAAAAAAAAAAAAAAGTGGTCTTACTGCTACAGAAAGAGGCAAACATTTCCCTCGTGGGATGTCTTAGTGAACAGTTGTGAAAACACCAGATTTCCTTGTAAAGGTGGGATTTCTCAATGGTGAGGAGCTGCAAATGAGGCATGTTGCAGGGTCCATATGGAGTTGCTGGTAGGAACTCAACACCAGGCTCTTGGAAGCATTTCAGAAGAGGCTTTCGGGAAACAGCAGAAAAGCAGTTCAAAAGGTTGGCTCTCAGTAATACATAATGCTGTAAAAATAGCATTTGAGCATCTTCTGTTACCTGGGCGCTGGTACCCGGATCCTGTCGGGTGATTTCTCTGGCATCCGTTCTCCCTGCCTTGACTTTAACGGGTTGTGCAGATTATTTTATGATCAATAAATATCCAGGCAGACACTGTGAAATTCCAATCAGAAAAATTTACAACATTAAGGCAGATATTGTATAGCAGGATATAAATAAATAGAAATTGTCAGTCAAATTCCTGGCAGCTAGAGTCTGGTGTCAGTTGCAGTAAATTAAGTGTTACTTCACAAATCAACTTTATGGTTTTGCCAAGTAAGTGTATCTGTGCAAAAGCTTTTTTTCAACTTGCAATGGTAAATATCCTCTGGTCCCTGTGATTTCAGCGTGAAGCCAGTGTCAAGAGTCAAGGGGAAGCAAGTGCCAGCAGTGGATTTTGCCATAATCCTGTGTCTTGTTCCCAGCCCCAAGATTTACTTGGGGGAGTTGAGTTTAGATGCTGAGCAACCCAGACAACAACAGACCAACACCACGACAGGGAAGTGACTGTCATGGAGAGCTTTCTGCACTGTGGGAGGGTTGCTTGATGTAGTGATGTGGAGACCCACTGACAGAGGGGAGGAGCAGCATGGGCTCCTGTCATCTCTACCAGGATGAGGTGAACTATGGTTGGTGTAGGCTGTACCTGGGCATAGGTGGGGAGAATGAATCGGGTCAGTAGTGAGACCTTCATTTGCTGCAGTTGGGACAATATTTCACCTACAGATTATTACATTTCATTAACAACCATTATACTTGCCAGCCTGAACAGCAATACACAAGTCCTAAAGCATCATCTGGAGGTTCCTGCACTGTTGGGATAGCTGGAAACTGCATTAATTTTCAGCATAGACTTTTATGAACTAAGGCTGAATGTTCAGCATGGATCAAAAAGGAGAGGAGGACCTGCTAGTGGTAATTTTGTACTTTATTTGAGAAGAGAGAGCTACATAAACTATGTCAGAAGGGTACAGGTCTACACACAGTTTCATCAATCAATAAATGGAGTTGTTAACATAACACTGAGGATATGATACTTTGAAGAAGACATAGACACATGACCAAGGAATATTTACAGCTCTAACATACAATATATTTATATTTGAGAGAGAGAGATTCGTGTGCATCTGTGCACACAGATACTACTGTGTACACGTGGTGCACGCACGCGCACATGTAAATAGGTATAAAAGGCTTTAAAAAAAACCTTACGTAATTCAAGAAATGAGTCTGCCTTTCATTTGCAGCAACTGACTATTTTCAAGATGGAAATGGTTCCAGTTTGTGGTGGTCTGGAGTGGAGGTTTCAGTTTGAAATCTCTGTTCTCCAACGGTCGTTGGCTGAACATGAAGCAGGTTTCTGGTGTGTGGTACGCTGTGGTGGGGTGGTGACGGAGGGATGTGTGAGGTGAATGAAAGGGAGGGCAGTGGAGTTATGGGGAAGAGGGGATGCGCAGCCTCTAGGGCTGGGGCAGTAACACGGAGATGAAAAAAATGACCTTTGGTGATGCCATTAAATCATCCTTTATACTAAACATAAATTATTGACACAGTTTTAAAAAAATAATTTTCTGTTTCATTTCAAGGCTGGGGAGAGAGGAAGGGACAAAGCAGGGCAGGAAGGAAGGGAAAGTCTGGGGAGGGTAAATACCTCAGCACTTTAAAAGGTCCCTTGACCTCACTGCAAATCCTTAATTTAAAAAGTCTTCTTGTAAGTCTGACTAACACTGTATCAGTCGTCCCCTTCCAGGGTAGCAGCATGCTCAATGCACATGATGTGGCAGGTAGGGGAGAAGCAGGGACCCTACCTTTGCCAATACTCAGATCAGGGTTCCTCATCCTCTGAATAGGAGCCAGCGGAGGTGGGATGGGCAGGCAGAGATCATGACCACCTTCCTCTCACCAGGTACTCCCTTGAGGGGTAACCTGGGTTGTTCCCAGCAGGGGAAAATGGTGAGTTTTGATTTGGAGAAGGGGAGACTGCAGAATGGAGAAGGTTGAGAACCGACAATTCAGTTGCAAAATGGCAAATAGGATTCAAAAGAGGCAAAAGAAGACCCAAACTGAGCAAACATGTGGGTTGGTGCATGGGGTAAAAAAAGTCTGCCAAAAAAATACATAAATTCAGCAAACATCACCAGAGGATTTGTTTTCTGCTCATGCAGACTTTCAGTGACATTAACTGAGATTAAAATAAGGTGGTTTAAATAATAGTAACAATAAAAATGCTGTTCAAAATATCTTTCCTCTGAGATGTAGCCCCATCCTCCTCTCAGTACCAGCTCGCCTGCCAGAGTGAGCTGTGGACCAGTACCTTCTGGGGGCCAAGGCTGCCTGCATGGTCAAAGGGCAGTTCAGCTGGGAGTAGGAGTAGTTTCCTGGAAGTTAAGTCTGTCCTTGCAGTTTTCTGGCGGCTGAGTGTTTCTCCTTGTGGCAGGAGTGCCAGCATGGGAAACCACAGAGGTTTCTCTGTCTAGGCCATCGCACTGCCACACAAGTCACTGATGGACAATACTGCTTCAACACAGATATCTTAGAGAAATCACCGTCAGCAAGTGAACAATGCAACCCCTAAACACCACCCCAAACACAGCCCAAAGACCCCAAGACAGCCTTCACCCAAGAAGGTTGTGTATCCTCAACCTTTACCTGGGGAAACCTTGCCTCCTTGCCTGACACCAAAGGGGCAGAGGGAGCTGTAACACTCACTGAAAGCTGAAATCAATGTCAATCATTTGCCTGCACAAAAATCTTTCATTTCTATTGAAATAACTTATGTAAAATAACACTTTGTTAAGACAAGGTGGGGGAGGTAATTCAGTGTACTTATTTATTTATTTTTGTTCTGCTTTAAGCCTACCTATATGAAGCTCTCATGCAAGAAATTGCCTCCCAGTTTAGCTGAAAATTTAAAGGACACTTCTGAAAAAAGTAAAAAAAAAAAAAAAAAGGCAATTCTCCTTCACACAGGGAATTGGCTGGGTGTGGGGGCTGAGCAGAGGGACTGAGGGGAGCTAAAACAATCTAGCCTGCTTATACTGAAATCAGAGCCATTAGAGAACAAAATAAATGCAGAGACAATTATGGTATTTGTAAGAGTTTGAAGCAGAGAAGGTGGGTCCGGGAGAAGCCCAGCAAGGATGAAGGTTTGGACAAACCTTCAGGACTCATTTAGATGAGCACACACCATTTTGTAGTGACTGCTTCCTCAAAACCATAGTTCTTCCCTGACCGGGACTCTCTTCTGCCTTGCCACAGCTCACATCTGATTTTCACAACCTTCACGATCGCTCAGTCCTCACTGGGAAATAAGTCCTTGCCCGTTTCCTTCCTCTCCCTGTGTCCCGGTAGGCTTCCTTGCTCCCTTCCCTTAGCACCATTTGCTCTCTGTGTTCACTTCCTCATTTTCAGTATTGTTACTTAAAAGTTTTGAAGTCTGGTGTCTCAGCCACTCCCCAGTCCTCACTGTCTTTGAGCACCACTCCAGATATCCCATACTAGTAACTGCCAATCACAGCTGGGGAGTACGTGGGAGATGGGATACAGAGGAAACTGCTTCTAGGAAGCAGGGCAGGGGGGAATAGCCCAACTTTCTGACTTTTCTGGCTTTTCTTCCTCACTCTAAGTTTTTCAGGAACCTGCGTGCTTCTGGACAATAGCTTATTACCACGATGATGAGGTTTCAGGAGATGTTTAGCCCTAATTTGAGGGTATACCCTCCTCAGTGTGATCCAGGAAAACAGGTGGGATGAAATCCCAAGTATGCAGGCTAAGCAAGCTGAGTACTGGAGTACTTGCCTTTTTTTGGATATGAGATATGACTGCTTCTCCATCTGGAGCCTTGCCTGTTGATGCCTGCTTTTCCGGGCATGGCTCTTCATCTTTGGCCAACTCTTTTCTGACAACTCTCCATTACACAGTAATGTGGCTTTTTTACGGATTGATGTCAAAATAACTTTCAGGGGCCACACTGTCATTTATATGCCCCTTACTTTGAATTTTCCAAGAGATTTGTCTGTTTACCCTTTACCAACAGTACCTTTAGTTGATGGCCAAAGCTGAATCACATGATGCTGCCAAAAAAATAAATACTCTGTTTCTAAAGGGCTAGCAGTATAGTAATTCTCCATTTGTCAAACTGTCCCAATAGATGAGAAGATAGGAACCTTTCACAGTCCAAATTAGAGGTGGAGCCTTCATAAGTGGAACACCAATGCAGGAAGAAGTGGGGCAGAGAGTTTAATTCTGGAGGAAAAATGGCTCTCTCCTGCATTGGATGGATTGTTTTGCGTTTAAAACCATCCCGCCTCCACCACTTGAAAACAAGATACCAGCTAACGATTTCACACTAGAAAAAAGGATAGGAGGAGAGAATGAAGAGCGAGACAGCCGTGCCCTGACCGGTGTGGGCATGAAGTTCCCTATTCCTTCAAAAGTGGAGTTTCTTCGTCAGAAGCGGAGCTCCGGCAAGAGCGGGCAGCGACACGGGGGAGGAGGCGGCGCGGGCGGCTCCGGGGCGCGGCGGGCGGCGCCGCTGTCCGTGGTGCTGATCCGCAGGGACGCGGCTCCCGACGTCTGTCGGTCCGCTAAAATCTCCAGCGTACTTGGGCCTTTTTATTATTATTCGTGGGGACTGAACTGGTGTATCCTCGTTGTGAACACTACTTGCACCAAACAGGGGTTGTACTTTTTCTTTTTTTTTTTTTAAAGGGAGCACACCAGACACTTTTTACTGAAAAGGTGCTGGGTTACAAAGCTGTTATATCATCCAGCAAGATCTGGTCTCTCTCTCCCAAATCTGCTCTTACCTTAATTTCAGTTTTCAAGAAAGCTGTAAGCCAGGATTTTTTCTGTTTTAGCAGAAGAAGGAGAAAAAAGAAATTAAAAGTGAGAGGAGGTTTGTAGGATAGAAAGCTTCTCCTGTCCCGATGGCCAATGTTCTTGGTCGCCAGGGTGAATGTTCTGAGTCTTTTCTCATGTTCACCAGTGGATTTTCTTCTATTATAAATCAACCAGTGTCTTTTCTGATATAATGTTTGTTTTCTTGGAGCATTTATCTTCCTCTCTCCTGCCATTCTGTTCCTAACATTGTAGTGATCTTCAGTGCCTCTCAGTATCCACAGCCTTCACTGACTTCAGACAAAGTTGTGGGTGTTGAACCCCTTCAAGGTTTAGCCTGGTGTTGCACAAGAAAGTTTAGTTACACAGGAACAACAATTCAGTCCCTTGCTGATTATTTCTATTGTCTCAATCCAGCTACATAAGAATGGGGCTGGACTCAAACAGATCACAGCCGGAATCAATCCCAACCATCTCTCTGGCAATCAGAACAACCTGCTGGGAGCTGAGTAACAGCTGGATTCTTGGTGAGAGAAATTACAGACATAAAAACAAAATCAAATGGACTCCTTGTGCTCATTCAACATTTCAAGGCAAATTTATAGGTACTGCTGCATTGCATCTTAAATATCAGAGTTTGAAAAGACACTGGATCACTTCTGTTGGGGAAAATAGTATTTTTGTTCTGTCACTTTCACTGTCTTTGCCCCAGATGAATAAGGAGGCGAAAGACACTGAATTACACACCCATTCAGCCCCTGACGTCTCTTCTTTGAGCGATTTGGATACCACTGAGATGGATCTGTGAAGATAAGGAGATCTGAAGGTCAGAACTGGAGTAGGAAAAAGAGAGAGCTGGGCAGGAAGCTGCTCATGAAAAGCTGGGGGTTTCTTGCTGTACGAAGCTGGCAAGGGCCTGGTAAATGCACAGATGACCTTGCAGTCTAGGTCCTAGTTGAGTCCCTTCCTTAGACTGCTCCACTGTATCTCTCTTCCCCCTGCTCTCAAGTCTTGCTATCACTGGAAGGAAAAGCTTAAAAATCTTACCACTGATGAAAATCCCTGCATAAGGGAGATAATTCCACCTATTTTTTCACTTTTACTTTCAAAAACAGCTGGGAAGATAATTTTTTTAGATTTTAAGATTTTAAGAGGGACAATATTCTTCCAAAAGTTTCACAGGAAAATTGAACAATGGGTCAGTGTTTGTTATAGAGAGGTGAGGCAGAAAGCATATGGGTGCCAAGGCCAGTGCTCCTTAATGGTCTGGGAGAAAAAGTACTGAGCAGCTAATAGTATTTGCCTTGGGAACAGCAGTCAGGGAGCCTCAGGTGGGGATGAGTGTAGGTACCAAGCAGAATCAGCAAACTCTTTGTTTGTCCAGCACACCAGAATGAGCTGAAACTCCTCTATCGCGTGCCTGAGACTCAAGTCCTGCGTAATCTCTGTGGCATAGACATCTAGGAACCATTGTGGATAGCAGATGGATGCTGAATGGTGAAAGCAGATGACAGATTTTGGTCAGTGCAAAACCAGAAGACCTCAAGTCCTGATCACATCAGTCAGTTCTTGATATTAAATCAAACCAGCCACCTGAGCAGAAGGGAGTCACACAACATTGCACAAAGCCAACATACTACCAGAAATGGGAGGGCTCTTGCAGAAAGTTCCACCTCCCTTCCGCCCTTAACACACATACACGCACTGCCACATACAGCAAAAAATATCAAGTTTATGTGTTTCCTGAAATATGGTTGGCTGAATAAATACACTTACAGAGAACTCTTTGTAAAGCAATAGCAGAATGAGTAACAGTGCATCGCTACCATGGGAAATAAAAAGAAAAGTAACCCAACTGCAATTTAGCCAGAATCATTGCAAACCCCAAAGGTTGGCCTCTTTTTTTTTTTTTTCTTTAATGTGTCTGACATTTTATGGCATCAATAATGCAAACAAAGAGGAAATCATATTTGCAGAACACTAATGCACGGATGTCTAAAGTGAAATACAATACTGATTACTTTTTAAATGAAGCCACCAGGTTTTGATGTGCTGTGGTGGTTAAATTGGTCCATCAAATTCCTTCCAAAGCAAATTCCAGTCCAAAGCAGCAGCTTGACCTTCTCTACAACCTTGGGTAGCCTTTTCAGCTGTATTCTGATTGGGGGTAGTAAATGTTAGTTTGAAGCAATCTTCCTGATGGGCCTGATTACAGAAATGCCAGGGGCACATAACTCCATCTGAAGATGAGGGGAAACCATGGGCATGTCCCCTCTTCGTAGACTATCCAAAGCCTCTGACGAATGTAATGGTAAGCCTACTATGAAGAACTTTGAGTGAGAGGATGGGTGGGCTCTGAAAGAGATTTCTAGAAGTACGATTGAGATTTCACCCTTAGGGTTAGTGGCTAATCCGTTCAGCACCTGATAGCTTGTCTCTTGCCTAGAACCTCCTGCAGATGACTGCAGAGTAATGTCTGAGTATGAAAATAAGCGTATGAATAAGCAAGTGTGGCAAAAACACACGAAAAAACAACCTTCCTCTTCCATTCTTTTTAGATGCTAGTGGTTTTTTTACGAACAAGTATATCTCAGAGATGTATCTTGAGAACCCCAGATGGGATTGTCTCTACCCACACAAGAGCAAAGTTGTCGTGTTCCTGCCTGGGAACTCTTGCTGCTCAATCTGCTCTTACAGCAAAAGACTAAAGGGCTTGGGGTCTGGCTTATGCTTCCAACTTTACAGCAGGACCATTGAGTTCAGGAGTCAAGAGACTTCTTTTGCAATGTCCTCTGACTTGCACTGAGTGAACTGTGTGAACTTCTTTAATTCACGTAGTTTTGGTTTGGTAGACAGAGTTAATAGTGTGCCTGTGGGCTGGTGGGTAGGATTGGATGCCATCATCTCACATCAGCTGGGACTTTGTCTGCCATTTAGTCCTGGATCACATCTGATCAGAACATGGTATGTGGGGATTGTATGTGTTGGAGTTAATCAGTGCAAGCACCTAATTGCCATTGGTTAACTAGTGCCTTTTAATTAGGACTGTGTTGCTGGGTGGATACATGAAGGGAGCTGTTTGTCACTGGTAAAAAATGTCAGCCTTGTGATGTAAACCTCTTTGGGGAATTAAAAAAAAAAAAAAACCAAAACACAAAAAAACCCCCACCAAACCAAGCTGGAGCTACTGTCACTTTAGCACAGTAGAAAATCAGTTTCAGCAGAACTGCCCTGGATGAGGTTAGAGTCACGCTCTGCTGGGGTCAAAAATGATAGCGGCTGCTCCCCGACCCTTTCTCCTGTGCAGAAGGGTGGGACACTATGGGCTTCAGCTGGGATTTACAGGAGATACCCCACATGCATTACAATGAGCTTTGCTGTAAAATTCACTGCGCAGAGGTTAATCTAGATGTCAACACTGCCTGACAGCAGTGAAATTACTCCGGGGCAGTGCTCCTTCTGAAGTCTTAATATAACAGTCAATTCCATCCAGCCTGCAGGAAATGAAAGTTTTCTGCTTTGTGTGCGGAATCATTCGGCGCCAATTTTCTCACTGTTTGAAGTCCAAACTGTTTGTGGTCTTGGGATTCACCTCACATTAAGACTTTCACTTCATTTAAAAACTCTGCTAGTCAAGTCCTGAGAACTGCAAGGACAGGAGCCTCGCAGGGAGAAAAAGAAGAGGGCAGGGGATAGAAATCTTATCTCACCTACCACATTGAAATCAAACAGCTTCACCAGCTCTCTGTGCTCTGTAAAGGGAGCCAATGCAGAAACTCAGCTATCTCAGTATCAAGCAGCAAAGACTGGTGAGGTTAGAAGCCAGCAGAGAGCAAGAGAAAGCATGCAAGAAGACATTCGGACCTCCCAGAGCCATGATTTTCTTTAGCGGTATTTCAGTCCTTCCCTGCTGGGATCTTGTCCTAAGAAGCCAGTAGTTCAGCAGTTAAACACCACCTCAGAACAACTGCTCAAGTTTTCAGCTGTAGGATCAGTCGCTTGTGCTGCACGGGAGATCAGTTCCCACAGAGGACTCCTGACAGTGTGAGGAAGCAATGGTTAGAGTTGTTGTGCTTCCTTTCCCCTTGGAGAGATGCTAAAATTGTGGACTAGCAGAAGGGAGGAAGAACCAATGGTCATTCCTTTAGTCTGAAAAGACTGTCAGATTGAGTCTGTGAGAAACTCAAGCCATCGAGATGAAACCAACCTATCATCTCACTTAGCTCAGGCCCTGAAGAAAGCTGTAAGATTGTGTTCTTCTTTCTCTTTGGTCTCTTATCTCTTTCTACAGTTCAGTTTTTCAAAGTTGCAAGCAATGGGACACCTATCACTTCTATCAGGGAGCTGTTTCATGGCTCAGTAGCATACTAGAAGGGAATAAGAGGCACAGGAAAGATGGAATGCTCCTGCATACCTCTTGGAGCAGCGACTGGCATCTCTGCCTGTGTCATTTATGACACTGCTGGCCAGAATGGATGTTTTGAAAACACCTACTTTCTCCAGGCTTGAAAATATCCCTGCTTGCAAGGAGAGCAGCAAAGGGAAAAGATTTTTTTAGGACTTAGCAGCTACTTAAAGAAATATTAAATGCATACTGGTTTAAGAGCCACATTGAGGCAGGGCTGGGGAAGGCACCTTAGAGCTAAGCAAGTCTGTCCACCCCTGGAAAGCAGTGCCGAGAGGGGATTTTGCTCTTCTTCTATTTTTGGTACTCATTTGAAGACTAGCAGCACTGTTATGTCAAGGCTCCATGACTCTACCACCCATCAGAAAGCCACTGCATCTGAATAGAGAGCAGGCCTTTTGGGTTGTGCCAAAGCATGCCTGTGCCTGCTGATTCTCATAGCAGAGGAGCCCTGTTGATGCCCATAGCCTTCCAGTTATCAGAGGAGCCACTACAGCACGGAATCACAGCCAGGATCCCATTTATTCACCTTGCTCATCCTCACCATTACCTTTTGACCAGAGAACAGGACCTACAGCTGTTAGAAAACATTAGGTACGAGGCATGGCTGTAGTGGTTCAGCTGACTCCTGCCCAGATCAGGAAGCAAAGATGGACATATGATGCACCAAAAATTCAGCTACTTGCATTGCCTTTTCATTAACCATTAGGAGTCACAGTTGGGCAAAGGATGTAGATGCTTCCCTGAGGGGTGGGGGGATAAGAAAAATTAAAAAAAAAACCAACACCTTCTTAAGATGACATTGCTGAACAAAATACTGTCTCCACGCAGATTGGCACAGGAATGGCTGCTGATCAAGTGTTCAGAACTACTTCTGGGTTTGTGGCATTGTGGTGACCCAGGTCGGCATTCTTCAACCTATATCCTAAATTCAAGGAAACTCATGTATTTGAGTTCTGGGAAATAAGAGCCTTTCACATGAAAGGAAACAGCTCATGTAGTGTTATACTTCTGTCTGTGGCCCTGAAAAACATAACTTTTTCAGGCCTTCTTTTAGTTGTATTTTCTTATAGAAAAGAAATCACAAAAAAGCACAAACCCTAGTGATTTTGTTTTCAGGCTGCATAAATGGTCCCTTGCTTTTATTGGTTTCTGTCTCCTTTTTAAACCAGTATTTGCCCAGTGTTATAGCTAACTTTTCCCGGAGCTCTAGTACGTTACTATTTTCTTTTGTTTTTCGCCTGTATCCACAGTGCTACTTAAAATTCTACGCCACACTCCCAAAACCAGTCTCGATTTCCCAACCCAAGATACTCACTTGCCTTCTGAAACCAGCCTTTCCCTTTCCTTGGCTTTTTTATTTCCCCACATATTTTCTCACCTTGTTCCACCCACTCCTGGGGACAAGCAGACAGCTCAAAGCCAACGATGTCTCTCAAGCAAGCAGCCTCTCTAAAGGCATTCCAGATTTTTCACATTTGTCTGTGCAGCACATGTGCCCAGAGTCACCTGTCTGCAATTCAACACCCTGTGGATCCAAGGACAGGCCGGAAGTCAGGCAGCCCAGGCTCTTTTTGACCTCCAAAATACCTGCATTGAGGGATGGGCAAGCTTTGTGTGAGATAGATAGGATGGACTTTCAATCTGGCAGATCATTGTGTGTCTTCCCTTAGCTACATTTCAGCTTTCATCTTGCAACTGGACAGACTGGAGTGGAAAGAAAAATAACGGCTGGAGAAGACAAGGCAGGTCACTGGTGAGGCCCTAAGGCTGGAGCCACATTTACTGCCTGCAGTTTGCAGCCCTGGCATGCATCTGTACCATGCACCTTCACCTCCAAGAAAGCATCATGTCAGTGACAGCCTTGGGTGACTGAGCTGGTACTAACGATTTTAATTTTTAGGGAGCAGGATGCAGCTGGGACAGGGAAAACCCCATGGCCCCTTCTCAGCAGTGCTCAGACCGGCGTTCCTCCCAGCTCCCTTTCACAAGCCCCTTGAGAAAACTGCTGATGGAGGATGCTGGGTGGTGGGAACGTCTGCCTGGGCACACTGGGAACTAGTCCTAGCTTGTCTCAGAGTTGGGTGAGACCTGTTGGTGTTCTCAAGCAGCAGGGATAGCTCTCTTCTCTTAGTAGAGGCAGGACAATGAGAAGTATCTCTCCTGGAAATGGAGAAGGAGAATGAACTTATTTGTCTTTGCCTCCAAACAGTCCCCACACTGACTTATGGCACTCTGTGAGTTTCCCCCCCAGATCTGCTCTTCTTCTGCCCTCACATGCAGTGGGGCCAGCCCAGAGCCCGTCTTCCTACAGGGAAGAGCACCATCACACGTGCTGATGGGCAGCTCCGCTTCTGGTCCAGGGAAGGTGCTTCTGGAAATGAGGTCTCAGGGTGTTCACCAGGAACTCAGCACAGCTGCTTTCCCTCTTCCCCTCCAAAACTGTCATGCCAAAAAAGGATGCAGCAGTTTCCATCATGTCTTCAAACATAAAACAACCTCCTCCTCCCCCCCAACAAACCTCCATCCAGCACCAAGAGGCCAAAGGGCATAAAGCAGCAGCAGCAGCAGCAGCAGCAGCAGCAGCAGCAGCAGCCAGGGAGACGTCACTGCAGAACTGCAGCTTATCTTGCTCTTCTGAGCAAGTGTTCACAATTAACTTTGACAAAAGGACCTTTTTCCGAAGCAGTCACTGCATTTGGTGGGGCTAACAGTAAATCAGTCAGACAGCCTGAACCTTGGTCTCAGCCACTTCACATCTTCTGGGGACCCATCTCCTTGCCTCTCAGAGACCACTTATTCCTAACCACGCAGCACCAAGGCTCGGTGTCATGCTCAGCTCCTGAGCTCACCTCGCTGTCGTGACCATACAGAGAGGTGACAAAAGGGACAGGGTGGTGGTGCTGGGGAGGAGAGGAAGGAGGAAAGAAGGAAGGAAAGGAGGATGGTGCTGCTGTGCAGAATGGTGACAGAGGAATCTCATTGAACATGGGAACACAGTGTCTGTAGGTGATTTGATAGTGTAAAGGCCCATGACATTGGCAAAAAGAGAAATGAGAGCACAAGAGCAAGATAGAGGGGTGGACAAAATGGTGGCCTTGCACAATCTGGTGCAGTGCCTGGGAGCCACAAGAGCAAGAAGACATTGAGGGTAAGAGACAGGCAACCCTAGGGAAGGGTTTTCTTTTGGAGACACTGGGCCATTAACAACCATTGCTTGTTCTTCCCTTGTACAGAGTCTCCAGTCCTTTTAGCTAAAGCAGCTTGCATACAAAGGAAGCCAGGCCAGCAAAGGCTAGCAACCTTTCAACCAAACTTTTTCACTTCCAAAGGTGGACCTAAGTAGGCAGGTGAGGAAAACTAGATGTCCTTTCCCAAAGGAGCAAGATCCTGCTGTTGAGGGGTGGCATGGTATGCTGTTCCTGTGCACTGTTCCTGTTCAGCAGCAGTCCATCCAGCCTCTGTTGGCACGAGCCTGTCCCACTAGCTCAGAGCTCTCTAACACACAGAGGAAGGTTACATCCTTACTCCCATATGGTTACTGCCATCCATCATCTCCCACCCCAAGCTTGCGCTGCTCTTTACACAAGCACGGAATAAACCCACCCGTCACTGCTGCCACCACAAAGCTCCTCGTAGCAGTGTCCCCTGCCCCCATCTGAAACCATAAGCCAAGTCAAGTCATGCCAGAGCCACGGGTGGGAGGTAGAGATTGGCAAGAGACAAGGGAGATGAGGAGAGGATGTGAAATCTTCCCCTTTCAGTAGCTGGCCATAACCAGGTCTCAGAGTCACCCATCTCCCCTTGCACCCTGGCCATGAATACTACTCTGGCCATGGGGAGGGAGCCAAGATCCCTTCTCCATCTCCTCTTCCCCCATCTGCATTCCCTTCCAGGCAAGCACCATATCTGAGCAGGCTATTTTTGTGCCAGTTGTTGTTACCTTCTCAAAATTGCCTTGACAATGCTTGTGGCACCTGCTCCCTGCCTCCTGAGAGCAGCTGCCAAGCTGAGGTTCCCCCTCATCCTCGATTAGCCACGGGAAAAAAATGACCCAGAAAGGTTGTGTATCCTCAGCCCGATCTGGACGGACTGGATTTAGCGTCTGACTCAGCCTTTCCCCAGGTCGGGATTATTTCCTGCTCGAGGGTGATGGGCTATAGGGAGGATGCTTCTGTCTCTCCCTCGCTGTCCCCACCACCCCCTGTTGCTGCCTGTCAGGCCTTTATCCTCATTGAGATGCAAGGCTGGCCGCTGCGGCCATCCGCTGAGCCGTCTGCTCCTGAAGGCACCTTCCCCTCCTTCCCCCCCTTCTCCCGGGGCTGCCTGTGGAGCTATTCTTCAGCCTCTGCATTTCACAACAGCTCAAAGGCAGATGCATCAATCCTTTCAGGGGATGGGGACGTGAGGAGAATGGCAAGGGGGCTGCAGGCAGGTGTTGGTAGGTTCCCAGCCATCTCGCAAGCCTTGTCCCCCTCCCTGTCCCCTGCTGGCTTGTGCCTGAGGCTTGGACTGAGGGATGGGGAAGGGAAGAGGATGGGGAGGAAGAGCACTGGGATATGCTGACCCCATGGGCATGCCCAGCCAGGATGCAGGCACGCTCCCAGCTGTCTGCACGCTGCAGCCTTTCCCCCATGCGGGGAGCAGGGATCCAACCCTGTCTGCTGAAGGTTTACACCAGGGACCAATTTGGCCCTGGTGGAGAGAGCTGAAGGAGGGGGAACAACCCCCTGGCCGCTAGCAAACCTGAAGGATGGGGAGAGAAAGGCGGGGTGGGGATGAGAGGTTGTTCCTCCCAAAGTTGCCGCCTGTGCTGGGTGCCCCGACGAACGGCACTCCTGTCTTGCACACTGAAATGGGTTGGGGATGATTCAGGACCGGGTCTCCAGGACCCTCCCTCGACTCCCTTGCGCAGCCACTTCGATCCCACTGCTCTCCTGGCCCTGGCACGGGGCAGGAGGGAGGTCTGGGTCCGGCCAGCTTGCTGTCTGCGGGAGGGCGGCTGGTTCCTGGTGTGTGTTTTACCCGTAGGTGCCACAATCCTTTGACTGTGTGTTCGAAAGCCTTGAGTCTATACATTTAAGAATCAGCAAATTAGAAAAATTGTCCTGAAATGTTGGAGGGAGGGAAAAGGCAGGAAGGTAGAGAGGGATGGGGAAGGATTCAGAGGGAGGAAGGAAAGGGGTTGGTAAAAGAGAGTTCATCCAGGGGCACTGCCCTGGCTTTGCGCCCATCACCTGTGGGCTGGGAAGGAGGGAGGGAGGCAATGACGAAAAGGAAGGACTGATTTCACACATTCAGTGCATATCATACAACCAGGGCAAGGCTTTCCTCCCGGCGCTCCTACCCGGGATGGCAATTCTGCCGTAGCCAGTCTAGAGCCCTGCCCAGCAGCCCAAAACATACTCACAGCAGGGTTACAATTCACTGCTTCATTGCTCGGGGGAAAGATACCTTCTCCTTTCTTTTTTTTTTTTTTTTAATTATATATATCTTTTTAAGTACTCTTTTCTCCCTTTTTTGTTTCTTTTTGTTTTTAAAGTCTTATAATTTTCTGTAACAGCAGCTTCTTTCTGTATTGGTGTGGAAGTTATATATAGAGAGATATCTATAAATATATATAAGCCAAACTGCCTTACAGGTTGTTGTTTTGTGGGATTTTTGTTGGTTTGCTTTTTGTTTTGTTTTTTTCAGTGTTGTATGTGTAGCAGGCACTTGAGTTTATATGAAGATGTTTGCTTGGGAGCTGAGGGGCAAAGGACTTGGGAGGGGGAGAGGGAAGGAAGGTCGGAAGGAAGGAGCAGGGACTTTCAACAAGTGGCCACTGCTAGCCAAGGATGTCCAGGTAGATTGGTGTGGCCTTGCCCAGAGCATGAAGGATCTTGTAGATCTCCTTGATGTTGAGCCGTTGCTGAGGTTCTCTCTGCCAGCAGCCCAACATGATGTCGTAAACCTCCTTGGGGCAGACTCGAGGCCTTTCCAAAACTCTGCCTTGGGTAATGCACTCAATGACCTGAAAGGAAAAAAAGAAAAGAGATGCTGAACACCAGTTGGGCACTTCCTAGCGCATGTCCTGTCCCAGCTACTTCTTGGCTGATGTGGCACAGTTTAGAGAATGGGAGTGCTGAGAAGCCAAGAGGTCTGCAGATCCTCAGCGCTCACCTGTTTGTGTGTTGTTAATGATAATTTTACAGTGAAAAGTTTGTCTCCAGCTGCAGTCTTGCAGTTCCCAAAAACCTTCCCCATTTGACACCTAACTACCTCTATGCACTCTCCAGCAGGTGGTCACAAGCAAACAAAATGAAGTTTCAATTTATGATGTCACTTTTTCCTGCTAATTGAAGAAGACTAAAAAGCCTTAAAATCCTGAAACTAAAGTAATATTTTGCACAGCTGAAATGATATTTTTCTTCCCCGAAAATCATGAGTCCTTTCCGTTGCACAGCCCAGGAGAGTTCTATAAAGGGGAGTTCAGAGCATCTTTTCCTACCTCCATCTCCAAGGGCAGATTTGCCTCATTTTGACATAGAAAAGCAGCTGAAAGAATGAAATTTCATCTCAAATCACATCTGTGATGAAAAAAAAATTGTGGTGCTAACACTCTGTTCTGGGTCAGGTCGGTGCTGCTCATGAAAGAAATGTGATCTCTTGGACAGCATTAAAGTCTCTTCAGAGGGATGCCATTGGAAAGGACTCCCCTGAGTGCCTGTTTGTGTTTTGCTCACCAGAGGGATGGATGCAAAAGGAAGGTGGGTATGATTTGTCAGAGAGCTGCTATTACCGTCTGGCCTCCTTGGTTGGAGTTGATGAGTCCCAGCACCGCAGTGTGCGAGTGACCTGCCACGCTCTGCAGATAAACACAGATCCCAAGCGGTGTGTTGAGGGAAGCCACCCAGCAAGGGGTGTTTGGAATTTATCATTTATGAATAGTAATGGGCCTGCCACACAGCTCAACGGATACTTATCACTTTGCTGTTTGCATATAAATACAGAGGGGAGAGATTAGGACCTGCTGAAAGCTGGGTGAGGAAGACGCAGCATGCAGAGAAGCCTGCATCGCCATAAAGCTGCTGGCAGCGGTGGCCTGTGGGAGGAGGTGAGTTATGGTTTCTGACAGGACATCCTGGACATGCACAGGAGCCCTGTGTTGGGCCCTTTCTTTGCAGGACAAAGGAAGGGCATAGACAGAAGTTAATGGACTGGCTGAGGTTTTCAGATCAGGTGATGCCCTGCCTAATCCCTCTGCTCAGGCAAAGTCTCTTCCAGCCTTGAACAAACCTGCTAAAAATACTGTGGGGGTATGACGCCATGCGGAGTCAGAGGAGGGAGCGAGCATCCCAGCCTTGCTAAATGCCTGCACCCAACAACGGCAATGCTCGGCCAGCCTGGTGCTCGCTCACGGTCCGGTCCTGGCAGCCTGGAGCCTGGCACAGACTCATTTAACCTGCCCCTCCGCAGGGCTCTGCAGCTGCGGCCAGGCTGCCGCTGAGGCTTGCTCTGACTCCTCACCATCCAGGAGCTGGTGGAGGTGTCAGTCCTCTGCAACCACTCAGGTTCTACCCACCTCTCCACAAATTGTGAAAAAAATGAGCCAGATGTGAGCTGATGTGGCTCCCTCCCACCAGAATAGTCTGGTCTGGGGTGGAAGTCTTCAGCTCTCAGAAAGAAGTGGATACAGCAATGGGAAAGGAAAAGAGAAGAGTTTTCCATGGATGGTAGAAAAGCCAATACAGTTGTATCTGTGCAGATTTTAGCCGGCCATCCTCCCTCAAGGTTAGGGGTGACTATTCTCAGTCCTACTGCCCTGCAAGAGAAACTGAGGCAGAAAGCACAGGGGCAGCCGAGCTGTCATATTCCAGCGTGCCTATCACCCACGTACAAGCTACATGTGCTCATTTGTGTGTGTTTGTATTTACCCTCCCAGGGAAATGCAAGAGCAGCTCATTAAATAGCGTGACAAATAACTTCTGTCGCTGTCGATTCCATTGTTTGTGTCTCTAAAATGTTTGCGTGTGCTACTTTGGGATATACAGTCAGGCCCCATTGAGCACACGAATGGGCAAGTATTAGAGCTGTAAAGCAACACCTTGGATTTGCCGTCTCTGCAACTCACTTAATTAAGGGATCTGTATCCAGAAAGCAGAAAATGCACATTTCTCATTACAAAAGGTGAAATTTCTGAAATCCATTAGATACACAGTAGGATAAAAATGTGCAAGGTTCCCACACACTGCTATGTCAATGCATCTTGTTCCTCTTCTATAATACCCCCTGCTATTCTGAGCAAAAATCTTCCAATGCATTTCTGCTGATGTGCCTCAAACCTCAGCTCTGACACTCTGCTAATCCCAGCCAGCCTTCCCTCAACATTTTTACAGTGTGGCCCTATACTGATGGGCTGCAACTTTTGCTATGCAAAGAAATGAAAAGGACAAACCAGCTCCTTGGGTTCCACCCTCAGTGAACTGGGGCAAACCATATAATAGATATCCCTATGGTGAAAAGCCCCACAGAAATGTGCCACATGCTATATAACAGACTTCAAACACTTTCTCATAAACTGGAGACCATGGCAAGAGCCTCAGCTATAAAGGAGAAAGACAGCAGAGGAAATTCAGGGCATGACAATAACTCAGATCCCAGCAGTAATTTGGGTATCCCCAGTTCTGGCAAAACACCGAGAGTTTATCAGATGTGGCTGTTATGGAGGTATCTCAAGAACTTAGAAGGGAGAGACTGAGGATGACCAGTACATGGCTTTGGCAGAGCCCTTTGATTCCTGCATGCCTCAGTTTCCCCAGCTCTTAAACAGAGATAATGATTCTTCTCCCACACTGAAGCCATGGGAGTGCCGAGGAGGGGACCATCTACGTACGAACCGCTTTGCAAGCAATCTGGAAAGGAGAGATGGTAGAAAGTACAGTTTCCAGCTGAGGTGTCTCAGCACTGTTGTACCTCTGTGTTTGAGAGCTGAAACCAGGGCTGCTTCCCATACGTGAAGATCTCCCAGAGGATCACTCCGAAGCTCCAGACGTCACTCTCTGTTGTGAATTTCCTGTACATGATGCTCTCTGGAGGCATCCAGCGGATAGGCAGCATGGTGTGTCCTCCAACCTGGGTGAGGGCAAAGGCACAAAGACATCTGAGTGAGGAGAGCCCCGAGGAAGGGGTCAGCCCTGACGTGATGTGGGCAAACTCAGGACCTCCCTGTAAGCTACATCGACAAGGAGCTGTTCAAAAAAGCTGGGCTGGCTACTGCCTCCCCGACCGCCCGTGGGCTTACCCACCAATCCCACCTGGTTAATATGATGGATAGGGAGTGAAATGTATCAAGATAAATGATGTCCTCTCCTCCCAAAAATGGGCTTGTAAAGAAATCAAATGACAAAATGCCAAGTGCATACTCCAACCCTACAGTTGGAGGCAAGGCAAGAACCAGGAGGCAAGGCAAGAAACAGTGCTCAGCAGAGTACTGCGCTGAGTTTTGCAGGGCCTCAGTGCTCTGAGGCACCCACCAGAAATACAGCGTGAGGTTTGTCCCTCTTCGGTAAGCTTTTCTAAAAGCCATGCACAGGCATCTGCACATCACCTAATTGCATGAAAGATTTTGTGCTCATAAAACTGTGCTACAGGCCTTTTCAAAGAGTGCTTTGAATATGTAAATGACTGCAGGACCGCACTGCAAAAAGGCGGTCTGTAAAGAACAGGCTCTTACAGGCAGGAATATGCCCAGCATTTAATGGAGGCAGGAAAGCCAGCCCCTTTGGAGAGTTTGGAAATGGAAGAGCCCATGGGCAAAGTCCCACTGGGGTATGCCAAGCCAGGGAAAGGCACTGTCTCAGTCAGGGTCTACCCTTCTCTAGGGCACGTGAATCCAGCAGGTTTGCAGGATACATGTAAACAGTTTGAAAGCAGATGGATTTACCTCCAGATTCCCTAGAGATTTCTAAACAAGTGTCTCTGAGCAGGACAAGTTTTTCTCTGTTCTGTCCTTCTACATAAGAAGCACCATCTGTGGGGAAATAGCTAATTGATAAGACCAGCCGGTGCTGGAAGCAGTATGGCTGCAAGTCTTCAGCACTTGTTTCTGCTCAGGGTAAAGTGTCCGAGGTTTTAGCGGTGATGAGGAAGAGCACTTTTGTGGTGCTGCTTGGAAGACTGCTTGTCTCATTATGGACACCAAAAAGCAAGTGCTAATAACTCTGTAGTACTGCAACTGAATCAAACAGGCAGAAATCTCTCTGGTCCTATGAAGGATCAGGGTAGAAGGTATCTGGTATCTAGGTTTCCAGCATATGTGTGGCTATTCAAAATAATGAGATTGTTGCGCTTGCTTGGATGAAAATGTTTCTTGTACAAGCAAAAGCTCTCCTCTGAGCTGCCAGTTTTCCCAAGCTGCCACAGGTTTCTTTGCCTGATTAAAGCAGAACTAGTGTGGGGAAGGGTCAGTACAGAGACACAGTGCAGTGCTTGGAAGCAATAGGGATAGTGCTGGGGAGGTGTGGTGGGATAGGGTGTGAAATGCATGTCATGCTTAGCAGGCTTTCTGCACGGAGGGTGCGAGTCAGACTTCTCTGGGGTTTGACAGAATTTGGATTTGGGCTTGCAATGTTGTACCCGGAGGTCTGCAGACTAGCCCTTTTTCTAACTCTGAAACAGACCCTACCTCAAAAAAAGAGAAGGAGTTTTGCAAGTCTCAGGAACATCTTTCTTTCCTAAGTGCAGAGGTGCTCAGAACTGTGATGCACAAAGATAAAAAGCTCATTGCAGCTCTACACCTCCTATTTAGAGATGGTTTGGCTGGCGTGTTCGTGGCTTGCTGCTCTGAACTCCCAAGAATATTCTCCCGTAATGGAAATGGAAGTATGCTTTTCTTTGTTTGTTCCTTTGAAACTGTGGCTGCAATTTTAGCTCTTTCCTGCATTCCCAGCGTTTACAAGTTGCTTTCCCTTCTTGTGAAGGGCTCTGAGGAAATGTTATCAATGGAACGGAACATACATCAAACTTGATTGTTGCAAAAACTGTTTTGTGCTAATGCTTATTTTATTCTCCTTTAAGTAGCACTAACTCTTCAGTTTTCCAGCAATCTCAAAATGATTACTTATTGCAAAGCTCTCTACATCTGCAATATCCTGAATCTTGCAGGATCATTTGAGATTACAGGCAGTACAATGTATTGAGCTCAGTTAACTCCCTTTTGAACAGGTCCTACAGCAGTTCAGAATCTATGAACCAGGTCCTCAGCTTACACAAACAGTATTACAGCAGTATTGCTTGAATGGGAGGGCCCCGATTTACACCCCTTGAGGATCTGGCCCTGAGAGCAGAGCAGAGAAGCCACTAGTCTCATCTCAGTTCTAATAAGCTAAAATAAAGTCGAGGTCTTTGGTCTCCTCTAGACACATCCTGGTGATGAACTGCCAGTAAAGTGACATACATAGTCAATGGTTGTCCCAAGGATGTGACGACACAGTCTTGGCTTAGCTCATATGGTGGAGTCCAGGGACTGCCAAAGCATTTCTCCCAGCCCTGTATGTCATGAGAGACATATCTTTTCCTAAAAATTAATCCAGTTATAATTAACAATCAAATTAATTTTGGGGGAAAAAAAACCCCAAGCAACGCCCAGAAATGTTTGGATCCCCAAATATGCTATGCTCATAGATAAGAGGGTATTCTTTGCATGTCAGGGTGCCACATTTTTGAATGTTAAGCATTACTAGATAGCTATAAGCAGAACAGGCATCAATTAAACTGTACCATAAAACCACTCCAATGTCTAGCCTAGCACATAAGGCTGACTATTACATTTTAAAGCATCGCCTTTGACTATCCCTTACTGCTTCCCTCGCAAACTGATTAGGATTAAAATTCCCATTTCACAGATGAGAAAACAGATGCAGGAAGGCAGAGAAAGGCCCTGCTCTGAAGCTGTATGGTAAGTGAACACTAAGTCTGGTCTTCCTGGTCTGCAGTCAGCCGTACCCTGTTATTTGCTGATGTAGCAAAATGATTTAGAGCTGAGCACAGAGGGATTGTGCTACTGATGCCATAGGAAGCAGAGTGTGTCCAGGGTGACAGAAATACTTTGCATAACATGTAGTGGCTGTGATCTGTGTTATGCCACTGTAGACTCGCACATTATTCCCATGGCTACATACTTCTTTTACAGGACCAGCCATTGCCAGAAGCATAAAAGCAAAATGATGCTATTAAATCAGGCTAAAAAAAAGGATGCTTTTTTTTTTTTCTTTTGCAAAGTCAGTTTACATGGCACGTTCTTGGCTTTGGAAAGAATCATTATTGTGTCTTTAGAGAGAAGCTGAAAGTTTTTTTTCAGTCAAGCCTCTGTTTGCTCAGAGCTGGGCCTGGCAGATTTCAGAAATAAGTGATCACGCAGGACTGATGCTTGTCAGGAGCATGCTACTTCTGAGCCTTTCCTAAAACAGTCATGTCATCTTTCCACCCCATCGTCCTCCATTTCCCTTGGGAGCCCAGCCACCATGCCGGTTCACCCTCTAAAGGCCGCTAAGGGTGAAATGTGCTCAAACAGTGGCATTGCAACATCGCCACTGGAGACACAACCTGGAAGAGGGATTTGCTTTCAAGCAAATAAGGCAAGTAAATCTTCTTCTGTTCCTCTCTTTAAATCCTATGATGCTGCCAAGCTCGCCCTTTCTCCTTGTTATTTTAATGCTTCAAAGACCTGCAGACTGGCCTCTTTATCCCATTGCCATGGCTGTCTAGCTTTGCTTGACATTTTTAGCTCTCTAACTTTCTCTCCCTAGATCAACTCCCCGTGCCCACATTGACATGTTATTCCCATAGCTTTGCTCTTTCAGTTTGCAGTACTATCCTGGTAATAAATAGAGCAATCAGTGCATATCCTCGCAGCGGCCAAAGTTTCCTTCTTCTGTCTCCATTTCAAAATCACAGTATCACCTACTCGTTTCCATCCCTTCCTAATGGATACTCCCAAGTGCATGACCTGGTCCACAGCCACATGTTTCTGATAGTCCAGGGCACCTGGCCTCTGCTCTGAAGCCCCATTATACATCCAAGCCCATAGACTTGCAAGATAACCAGCCACTCCCTTTGAGCAGCTTATTGCTGTATTAGATATGAACCTCAGGGAGCTGGGGGAGGTTCATGAAAGGCCAGTGTTAATGGCCATTAGGGAGAAAGATAATTACTTAATGCTAGTACAGCACTTTGACAATGTAAAGCTATATAAGTGCTATGTACAAGTAGTATTATAAGGCTTGAGGTTTGTCTGCTACCAAGGAAAGCTGGTGTCTGGGGAAAAATTTCTCCTTGTCCCAGCTTTCTGAATGACATCCAGCTGATTAGGAAGGGAAAAGATGACATGTTATCCCCAACGAGTTCGACAGTTTGACAGCTGTAGGTAGTGGAGCAGCAGTGTTCAGCGAAGACTGTGCAATATATCCACAGTTCGGGCCACTAACAGAGATACCATGGAAATCAAAATCAGAGTAGGGCTGAAAAACCCTGATGAGAACGTTGGACTGGTGGGAATCCAGATACTAACACGTTAAAGGCAGCTCTTGGAGCGCAGCCCTGTTTTCCCCCTCCCGGCTCCAGGGCTGTAGCCCAAAGTAGCATTCAGAGGGGAGCTACTGAGCCATCCCCTCCGTGCTCACAGCTGAAGGTTGTTGCTTCACAGATCTCAGCTAAGAACGGAATTTGGTCTCTGGCATACTCTAAGGCTGTGTTTTATTTTCCTTTTTGTGCAGTTTCCTTCCCAAATTTGAAATAAAATAAAAAATAAATCAGTGCTTTTGTTTTCCTTGGTCATTTGACATTTGCTTTCGAAGGTCATTTGACAGCTTGCTTCCTGTTCCTGGCATACTTCAGGGAGGCTCTGCTCCTGCTCCTGCCTTGGGAAAGTCAGAAGAACCACTGTAGATGTCTTCATGTGGTGCAGCATTATTTGAATACCCTTTTATGTGCAGCAAGCTGAGACATTTGAGTTTGTACAGAATCACATACCAGTAGTGGAGACCTTGGCATGGTTCCTCTCCAGGAAAAGCCACTCAACACTCAATCCACACAACCTAGTGATAAGACACGCGTTCTCTGATCACTGTCTCTGACACACAGTCTCCAATTGCTGTCTCCGTTCCTGCTGCTGTAGGTAGGAATGACCTGGGATCTTCTTTAATTGCAGACCTGGCTGTCATCCCAGGCTGGGCTGCACCAGAACATATGTCCTTTAGACCTCAGCTCTAGGAGCTGGGTGATCCCTGGAAGATACTTAGCTCTGAACCCTCCCCCAGCAGCCAGATGTATGTCCCCATCAGGACACATTAATTCCTGCTGTGGGCAGGATGTGATATTCAGCAGTTCTGGACAGCCTTGTATGAATAAAAGCCACAGGTGGTTGGGTCACTCGAGAGGACACAAGGACAAAAAAAAACCCAATGCAAGCAAGAAGCAGGAAAAGCTTCTCTGTTTGGCTAAGTTGAGCTCTTGGAGAAAAACAAACAATGAACAAAACTGCTGTAGATTGCACCTTTGTGAGTCGAAGTTTGTCAGCTGAGGTTGCCAGCTCAGGTTGGGACATGCGAAGGTGGCTTCGCAGGGGCGAGGCAGAGGGCAGTACGTGCTCGTGGCTGGGTCTCCAGGAGGAGACACTCCTTCCCTGCCTTCAGTGCTGGATCCAGCAGCACTGAGAGGCATTTCTCTATCAGATGTGCCAGTGTTTTGCCAGTGTGAGCCCTGACAGATTCCTGGGCACCTTTTGCAAAAGGGATTGCAAAGAGGGATTAACTCTGACATGCCAGACAGAGCTGAGCTTGGCTGAACATTAGCTGTCCTGCACTTCATAGTTCTAACTGTCACCTTACTAGACTCTTAAGTACCCAAGCAGTTTACATCAGAGGTAACTGAATTTAAGGGCAAGTTGTGACTGGATACGATTCCCTAGTACTTTATCTGTAATTTCCTTTCAGCTTATCCAGAAAGAAGGGTGTTAGCTACATCTGAGACTGCAACATTGCCAGAATTATTCTGGCCTCAAAAAATCCCCAAGGTGTTCTGAGCGAAAGGCATCACGCCTTATGGCTGTACCACCCCCAGGCTGAGACTCTTCTAAGTGATTCAAAAGCCGTCACTGCAAACTCTCAGCGTAGCCCTGTCCTTGCCTTCAGGTCTTGTGCCTTTGCTGTCCCTGCTGTCATAGCCAGTGCTGAACGTGAGCTTAAAACCAGTCAACAAAACAAAAAAAGCTTCCACCAAACATTTTGACTCACTTGACTTGTTGTGTCCTCACCACGCAGCACTCCACATGTGTCTACTCCACTTTCTGGGAATGGCAGATCTGATCCTCTCCTAATCCTCACTCTCTACAACAAACCATCTCCTCCGTTGCAGGCTCTGGCAGTGCCACAGCATGGGGCTTGCTGCTCCCCTGCACGCCGCTGACTGAAGACATCTCACAGCAATTTACAAGAGATCACAGAGAGTTTTTGGAGATTTACAGAATGCACAAAGCAACCTGTTGCTGTTTCTCCCGCTTGCACGCAGCTGTGCTGGGTGTCCCAGCCTTGCCCAAAGCAGGGGAGATGCAGGTCGCCTGCTGCCAGAGGGGAGAGGGTTGGACTTACCCAGAGAGAGCATGGGGAAAGGAACCAAATGTCCCTGTTGTGAGGTGATGTAAGGAGCCAGATGGCCTTGCTCAAGAGCAGGAAAGACTGACCAGGCAGGGTTAATGCAAAACTGAGAAGGGGGGTGAGACCTTCCTGCTGTCAGTAGGACTGTTTGGCAAGGGACTGTTTGTTCCCCCCAGATGCACATACTGTGTTTAAACATGAGTCTAAAAATAAAGCCTGCCATTGACATTGTTTTTCCTTACTTCATTTAACAATCTAGTTGCTTTATGACCTGTAATTCTGAATCACGTTGAATCAAGCAGTGTAATTTGCAAGCAGGGACAGCGGCCTTTCTCCCCCTTCCCCCGTCATCTCTGCTCCACTGAGTGTGTTTTAATCCCACGGTTTTCAGCATTCCTAATGAGCCATTAACAAGCTGCCAATTACTTATGTAAATGGAGGGGGCAGACATGGAGGGGTGGCTGTAGCTAGAGGTAAATTCTGCTACCTCAAAACGGCCTGAGATAAATCACTGCTGCTCTAAGAGCTGCCTGTACCCAGGAGTCCTCTCAGTTATATTATCTGCCATCTAAAAATGCCAGAGGTAATGCAGAGGATGGTTAAGAAAAGGGAAACAGAGGAGTAATCGCACATATATTTTTAATTATGTTTGCCAATAATCTATTTGGTATGCTCCTTACCACAGCTCACTCCTCCCCTTTTCTTCCCAGAACTTAAAGCAGAAGTACCCACTGCTAGGAAAGGGCTGCACAACCAGCTTGAAGAGGAACAAAGGCCAGTTTCTCATTTTCATATAAGTAAATGCTCCAAAAGCCATGATCTCCAACACCAGGACACAAACTGTGAGAAGCCCCTGCAATGCCTCATTCAGCTGGGGAGAAGTGGGAGCAGAGCAGCTGTAGTTTGCAAAGCACCTAGTAAAGAGGTCACAGAGGCCACCACCAGGTCCTAAACCCCTGTCCTAACAGTTGCTGCTAGAGCCCTCCCAGGTGAAGGAGAGGTGACCAGCCTCCTGATCCCCTGGGCCACCTACTGAAAGTTTCTTGTGGCCCAGAACGACAAGACCCCACACTGGGATCTCAGACAGAGGACGAAAGTGGTGGCACTGGGGAAGGATTCACTGGTGGGAGACCCAGTGGTTTCCCACGAGTCCCACTGCTTGGCTGTGGGTTGGCACTGGGCGGCTGTGCAGAGGGGTGCATGCAGATTGTGGCCTCTGAGGTCTTCTGCACCACAGCCACAACATGGGCACCACATCTGGGCTGTTCGAAAGCTACCAACTAAGCCACCTTTCTCCTGGTCACTGCCCAGATAACAGCAGAGCCTGGAAGGCCACTAAACCTATCCAAACTACAGCCATCAGACAGTTTGTCAGGCCCCGTATGGATATACCAATTTGTCTCCACCAGGCTGCAGACCCTGGCACTACACCACGCTTCTTTAGGACAGTCCTGCTCAGAGACTTGCAACACCCAGGTAACAGCACAGCTGTCGGCTGGTTCCAGCTTCAAAGGGGATCTGTAGTCTGCAAAGACTGCATGTGCCAACAGAAATTGTCCGTGACTGATCTGTATTATCATTTTGCAGTGAGCTGGTAATACTACAAGAAGTGTTTAATAGCTCAAAAGCTAATCAGATAGAGGCTGAGTTAAACCATCATGATGCAAGAAACGCGTCCAGCAGGATTCTGCTCTTTTGGTGATGCAGAGAATGAAAACCAGCTCAGTTTCTGGCTTCGGAAAGTAGGAAGAAATTTGCCCAATAGATCTTAACCTGGCAATATAAAACAAAGTCTCAAAATGGCCTGAGAAATGCAGCTTAGGAAATAGGACCAATAAAGCACTTGCATGTGCGATCACTCTATGCTAAAATGCTTGCAGATTGGTTCTTACAATCTCCCCTTCCACGTCCCTCTTCCCCTGTCCTGACAGTGACTCCCCTCTGGGTAACCAGTAACGCTCCGTCTTTGTCTGCGGCCAGAGCCATTCCTGACCGACGACTATACCTGATTTAGATAAGGCTCCATTACTTAACTTCTGGATGCTGGATAATCAGTTCAACTGCCTTGGCATTAATCATAATAATATTCAAAATTCATTAGGCTAGATTGTTTGGAAATCTATTTCTTGTTAATGTCAGCTTCACTGAGCATAGGCCTGGCAGCATACAGACAGAAATTTAATACGACGCAGGGTATGGGAACTCCCTATAGAAGCGCTCCCTTTCTTTACATGCAGCTGGACCGTGATCTGGCAGCTCCTGCCTGGCTGTCACTTGTGAACGTTGTTCAGTAGCAGTGAAGCACTGTGAGCATGCTGCCTGTTGGCTGATCAAGGGGCATCTATAGGAATATATAGCTGAGGATGGAGTTGTTAAGGAGGAAGGTTCAAAGCTCAGATCTGCGCCCACAAATCTAATAGTATCTTTTGTATCTCAAAACTGGGCAGGCAACCCAGAGGCTTTTATGCACAATCATGGTATGGAGGTGTAAAAATTGGAAGCATTTTTAAAATTGAAATCTGTTCCTTGCTTTCCTGAAAACTTACAGTACTTTAGATTAGAGGATGGGGCCTTAGTGCTCTACCAAGATGAAAAACTTTCAGCAATAAAATAGCTGGATCATTCCTTCCAGCCAGTTTCCTGTAGGCCAATTGAGGACGGTTCCCAATGGTGCGCTTCCTAATGGTTTATTTGGCCTGTTTAAGCATTTCGGGTGACGGTGCTTTCCTTCAGGTAAGAGTTCTCATCCTGTAGTTGAACAGTGGTTTCTCAGCAGGGAAACATCACAGAAATATAGAACAACTTCAGAAGATGCATACGCTTTCTCTCCTAATGAAGGCAGTGCAGGCACAGATGGCATCTCAGACAAACACGTTGCAAGCCGTGTTAAAATAAAGAGCTCATCATCGGAGGCTGCAGTGTCACACCTACTAATGATGTGATTAAACTCATCAGTGCCGGTGGGAAAGCTGTGCCAGCTCTGGCACTGCTGAACGGAGAGCTGCATTTCACGGCAGAGGCAAACCCCAACCCCCTCCATGACTTAGACCACCGTAGAGACAGATCAAATATACGATGCTAATGGATAAACTTCCTGAGATCTAAAACAGGGGAGGTTGCCCTGGACATGCCCTTCCCATGCCTGCCTGAAGCATCCCTGTCAAAAGGTGGTGTGGCACGCAGAGGAGAGGCTGCAGATGGTGACAGCGGCCGGAGAGGGACAGGCACGGGAGAAGGGAGAGACTGCACCCACCTGAGCACAGGTGCCATGGGGGAGCAGTGGCAGCACTGGGAAGTGGCAGAACTAAAACCAGCGATAGTCAAAATGGTGGCACGTGCAGAAGGTTAGGGCTGCAGGATTCTGCCGGAAAACAAGCTAAATTTGAAAATTTGAAGGAATCAAGTATTGCATCCTCTTCTACTCTATTTTTCCACTTGAGACTTTCTGTGCATTGAAGTTTCCTCCATTCTTTACCAAGTTCTCCGCATGCCCTTGAGTAGGACAGAGTTGCTGGAGTCCCATGCATTTTAACCACTGTGTTAAAATTCTTCCTCCCTACTTTATTTAGCCAGGAGCGTAAATAAATAAGCAAGCCCACAAACACAGGAACCTGGTTCTCAGATGCCATTAGAGCCCTCGAGCACTAAGTGGCCATTGCAGATATCACTGGTTGCCTTCTGCTCCCCTTCCTGCAGCCAGCCAGACGCTCCGCCCCAGTGAGCCCCGCTGGGACCATTTCACAAACCCAGCACCCGGTAGGACACATCTGACTGTTTTTGCCGTAATATAGGACTGCTTCTAGATGGTCAGCTCTCCAAACTGGGCGAGTTTTCCTAGAGCAGTCTCTAGACACCAGCTCTCCATTAGGGTTAGCCACAAGAGGAAGGACGGAAGGAGAAAGTGAGTCTAAAGAAACCGCTAATGTTCTGCCGTGTCTGATAGGATGAATGACCCCTGCAGACATATGCTGAGCAGACAGGACAGTCCTCAATTATGTCATTGTTGGAGCATTTACTTCAAGGAGAAACGTGACTACAAATGCTGGGCTTAAAGCCTTGGCTGGTTTCACTGCCTCTGGATAAGCCACTCTAGTCCAAGAGCGTTAGGTATGTGTACGCAGCATGCACAGGCAATGACACGCGTGCCTGCGTATGAAACAGCTTTACAGCCCGAAGAGCAGAGCTGAAAAAAAACCCTATTAAATTTCATTCTACCCTCTTTCCTTTGAGAGAGAGGGCCCTAAAGGATTTGCTAAGGTATTGATGGGTGCCAATCCATATATCCCAGTGGGCAACCCACAACCTCCCCCAGGAAATCACAAGCAAATCTTGCCTACATGATGGAAATTTCCTGCTTGCCACACTGATTTTCCCCAGCCTCATCCTCACCGCGTTATCCCTGTGCTAACTTCTATACACCTCTCTCAATGTTTTCTAACCTTCAAGCTCACAACTTTGTAAATATTTGCAATCAGGTAGCACATCTCCCCGCTCCGGTCATTCTTTAGACAAACTATTTACATAGAGCTCTTTCTATCCTCGGCAATCAATCGCTTCACACTGTCTTTGTTTCCGCTGCACCTCTCCAGAAGCTGTCGACCTTATGGATACTCTTTGTGGGGCTGAGTCAGGGACATGTGGCTGGGTAATAAAAGAGTATTTAAAATAATGATTGCTGTAGAGGCACACACTTTGCTCTTTGACTTGGGTTCTTTACATGGATGGCTTCGGAAGAGCATTTGTTTCACTGGCACACTGAAAAGCCACAAGCTTGCTGGGGAGCTGCCACCCCACAAGGGACTGTGCTTGGTTCGAAGAGGATAGGGTTTATAAAGACAAAATGCAACGTGGCCTGGGGCGGGCACAATCTCACTTTACAGCGATACTTGCTGTATATTGATCAGAACCGGCTCGGTGCTTTATTAGCCACCCGAGACGTGCGACGAGCTGCTACTGGAATTTGTGCTTGGTAATCAAAGGCATTTGTCATTCTTCGAAATGCTCCGTGAGTAGGTGTCTGATTTGGGTGCGTGTGAAAAACGGAGGACAGCAATCTGGAGCAAGAGGCCGGTAGGCACCAGGCACGGGTAGGGTGTCCTGCTGCCCACCCCTCGTCCTGACCCACGGGGCATCCCCGCTGCGGCATCCCACGTGGCCCCATGGACACCGTGCCATGGGGCAGGACCCTGCGGCCGTGCAGCTCTGTGGCTCAGCAGAGTCCTCCACCACTGGCAAAGCTCTCCCTGATGAACCTTGAAGAGCAGCAGCTGTTGCTGCTGTTCAGCCCCCAGGCGCCTGGCACACGTAGCTCCCTCAAAGCCCTCCTTTCTGTTTTGGCTTTCCCACATTTTCTAGACAAACTGCTCTGGTTTTTTATTCGCCCTCTCACTGACAGGTACAGGTGGCCTTGCTGCCCTCTCATTGCACCTACCCCAGCTTGAATTTTAAACTATTTAACAGCTTTAAATGCACCTAATGAGGTTTCAGTCTGCACTTTGCTGCCATGCCTCTGCTGCTCTGACACCGGGAAGAAGAGTGGTTTGGAAACCTATTGCGGACTTCTCTGCGTTGGAGGTCTAATTACATGGTAACTGGCGACCTTCTAAGTACAGGGTAATCTGCTGTGTAATACCAGGGTAAATTATCCCAGTACTTCTGTCTTTTCCACTGCAGCCTTCTGCAGAGATGGAAGCACAGCCGGTTAAACGGTAATTAATCTTTGAACCGTTTGACACTTGCCCAAGCCGGTGAGGAGTCACCAGCAGGAGCTCACTGGCTCTGCGCGGGGCAAGGGAGCGGCTCAGGAGCCACCGCTCTGGGAGTGTCTGGTGTCAGCTGGCCAAAGCAGGGGCCACTCTGTCACCCAGCCTCTCCAGGTGCCAGCCGCCTGGGGCAGCGGGTATGGGCTGCTTTCCCAGAGCTGGATGCGGCTGTCTCCTGCCTGCCTTGCGTTAGGCATCGCTAATTCAGAGGGACACATCCAGGGTCATCTGCAGGAGGAAGGGGACACCGGGGGCATGTGGATGCCCGAGGGGAACAGGCACTCGCCCTGTCTGCGTTAGCAGGATGGGACCAGAGGTTCAGAGCAGCTCATCCCTGACTGGGGGTGAGCCGTCTGGAGCGCTTCCTTACCCTCACCACGAGGGAGGTGCGTGGGAACGGCACCAACGCTTTCCTCTGAAACCATCCAAACCAGCCAGACACAGCCGCAGGCATCCACCCTGCAAAACTCCAGGAAAGCCAGTTGAGAGATCAGCTTTCTCCCTCTTCTTCGTTCCCTCCCACGCTAACAGCCTGTCGCCCCGGGGCTGGGGGCTGTCTGTCTGACCCCTGGTACCTTTATGGCAATGAAATATATTTGCATACATTTTAGACACGCTGACATCGTTCCCTCTGGAGAGCTTCGGGTTTTTATAGTAACCACGGTAATGATTTTCAGATTATAGACTAATAAAATATTTTAATTTGTTAGGAACATTAAGATGGGTACTGTACGATTCTTATGACATTTAATAGTGCTTAAAAAAAAAAAAAGGAGGGGGGGTCTGAGTGCATTTCTTTTCCAAACAGGAGCACTGAAATAGAAAGTCAAAACCCTACACGCTGGTACCCAGATCAGCTCTGACACCTCCCCTCCATGCCTGTTTCACTTGAATACCTGCCAAGTTAAATAAGCAAACATGGGATTTTGGCGTCCTAGTTACAAACCTGTTTTTGTCAAGTGAGCCCTCCTTCTTAGTCACTCTGGTTCTGCTGCGCGGCTGTGACCCAATGGAAGTGTGCACAAACAACTCTGTGTGCCATCACCGTCTGTGGGCTGGGCCACAACTAATGGGTGCTGCAATGGGTGACACAGAGTTTTTGCACCTCAGCCTATACTCACCTATTTCTACCCCTCTGCCCATTCATTGTGCACTCTGATTAACTAACCGGACAAGACTGTATGGGTTGATATAGCTGATAGCTCCGTGCTTCATTTCCTAACCTGTGAAATGGGGCAATGCAACTCACTGACTTCTCAGACGCTGGGCAGGTAATGGCTTGTACAGTAAAGCAATCAATGGCATGGAAAAGCCTGCCAAGAAAGGGGAAAAGAGTCAAATGTTTAGCTCAGGGTTAGTTATACCTGGCAAAAGAGACAGAGGGTTACACAATGAATATTATGGAGAAGAATAGCAAAGAAGTTTCTTTGTTCTGTGAGTACTTTTGCCTTGTACCTCAACTGGATCATACAAGATTAACGGCAGGTGATTATGTAAAGTCTGTACTACAAGGCAGAGGCAAGTGTGAGCTTGGGCCTCCCCATTATCATTACCTGACCTTGCACGTTCCCTTTTGCAACCTCAGCATTTTTTTTGTGGATAGGATTTCTGGGTGGTTATTTTAAGAAAACTGTGTTAAATTTCTTGCTTCTGTGCCAGGTACCTGCTGTTTAACAAGCGGGCCATGACTAAGCATGAACTGGAAATTAGAAGCATCTACGAGTTAAAGCAATGAGATTCTGGGACTGTCTTCCCTTAGGAGCACATTTAATAGTGGTGCTTGATTATGAAAAGGATAAAACTGATGTGATTGATGCAACAGGGGATTGGATTTGATGATCCAGGGAATCCCTTCCAGCCCTCTCTACTCCTAATGAATTTATTTTTTAAGGGTGGGGAGGGGAGATGCAATGCTCTACTGATGGCCAACAACGGCGAAGCGTGTGGATACCTGCTGATGGCTAGTGGGTCTCCATCCCCAACCACTTCCTATCGCTGAGAAGCTGAAGCAGGTTGTTCTCCTGGTTCTGCCCATCCTGAACATACCAAGCAGAGGTGGGTGCAAGAATCCCACCTGCTTCTCTCTTTGCATTTTCCAACTACTGAGGACTTCCAAAATTCACTCTTCTTGAACCAGTACCACAAGAGTCTCAGCTCACCGGTTCCCTACATATTTCTAACGTACTTACCTGTCTCCCAACACCATAGTCACTGAGTCCCTTCCAATCTTTTTTTCACGTCAATCTCCTCGATGAAGATGAGCGAGGGTCACCTTTTCACAATGGGAAACTGAGGCACAGAAGGACTAACTGACTTTCCTATGGCAACCGAGGACGTCAGTAGCATGGAAGGGAACTGCAGCCCAGTTCAAGGCTGCGATCTCACTGTTGGACTCTTCTTCTCAATGCCCCTAACTGGGCTCTGCCGTTCAGAACAGGAATAGCAAAGCAGAAAGTACTTTTCAGCCCAAGCATTCACTGGTCTGGGATTCCTGTCCTCTGACAAGCCAAGGGGCTGAGCTTGGGGTTTCTGAGGGCACAGTGCAAGGTTGTTTCAGAAGGGATGCACAGGGAAAGTGGTTACGTTCCTTTTTTCCCCTGAGTAGTTTTAATTCTTTAATTCCGACTTGCTAATAAGATAAAACGCTGTGATTTCTCAAATGGTGCCGGATAAGCTAAGGGAGTTTATTAATTAGCATGTTTTCAGGGCTGGGGAAAAAAAAAATAAAAAGAAGCAACAGGGTTGTAGACAATAGCTATAAATATGACCCAAGCATTACCTGCCATGACATTTTGGCCAAGGGGAGGCTGTCATGTTAGTTCTGGGCATGGCACTCTGATAGTGAATAAAAATCATAAATGAGAGGGCAAGGCTTTTTCTTTCCAAAATGTGGCTATTCACAGACATGTGCTACATTTCTCCAGGGCCTGATCCTGCAAATAATACCAGGTATAGCACTTCTGTGTGAGAGTGCTCCTCTGGCTTCCCCAGGGATTGCTTGGAGCAGTGAGTGTTAAGCCCAGTGGTAAGCGGTTGTAGGATCAGATTCATAGTGTGCCAAGCATTCTGGATGAAAAGAGCTATAAAGAAGTCACATATTATTATGTCACATTGCAAAGGTCAGCCCCAGTATTTGTTCTGTCATAAGGACATGATTGAAAGGCAAAAAAATAGTGTCAGGGCACAGGGGAAAATAATTTTTTAAAAACTGCCTTCAGGGCTGAGGATACAAAATTACATCAGTGCTTAGAACTAAATTCCCATCCACACCCTGCAATTCAATTTTGGCTCAGAAAGGCATAAACGTAACAAAATCACCTTTTGGTGGCACGTCTTCTTATCTGCTGACATATCCCCTGTAAAATCAGCGATATCTAAACTCACACTCCCGTGTGATTCTGGCAACAGTCAGGAACTGCCAGAGCCCTGCTCCTTCATGGATCCCAGGAGGGCTTTGTGAGATCCACTCAGCTGCTTAACACCGCGTAGGCGTTCGGTTAATCCCCGTCGCTGCCGGGGCAGGAGGAGTGGTGGTGATGCTGGGAGGAGGCTGGGTGGTGGGACAGCTAGTCCTTCATCACCTGGCCAGGAGCATACACCTCCCCTAGCAATGCCACAGGGAGGTTTGGCTAATTGGACCCCAGCAATTTGTCCCAGTCACGGCTACTTTGCAGAAATTTATGCCTGTCTCTCTGGGCTTGCTGGCACAGGGAAGCTGTTGAGAAATAAGGTGTGAAAACCGTCACTTTCCTGCCTTAACTTAGAAGGGGTCATAACTGCTCTGCACAGACAGTGTCTTTGGGTGGATTAGCTCGATCCACTTCCAAAACAGACTCAAGCAAAGGTTCCCCAACTTTCTGGATCAACAGAGCACTTCCTTGTGTGCCAGCAGCAAAACCACACAAGACAATCAAGTTCAGCATTTGCCTCCCTCACAGGTTCCTGCAGCTCACCTCCAGCAGCCTTGCAGCTTGCCGGCAGTGGCTTCTGGGATGCTGTGACAGCTGGGGACCCACTGGGCTGAGCATCCCTACACAGAGGCTCCGGCATGCAGCGAGCACAACGGGATGACGGCCTCTGTGGGAGGGAGGGCAGGGTGACCAGAGGTGCTACCAGCCCTCAGCTGGCTCACACAGCTCCCATCAGCCACCACCTTGGCAAACCCAAACTCCTTTGCACTGTCAGAGCATCAAACTCACACCAATCCCGCACTGCCACTCCTCCGGGCAAGGGATGGGAGCAGCAGTGGAGCAGTGATGGTTGACATCCACTCAATCGCAGCTGCAAGCACCCAACTGGTCAGACACCGAGGCTGTGTCTAGACTAGCAAACAAAAGGCATCAGGGCTGGCATGTGACGGTCCAACTGTTCAAATGGTCTGGTTTTAGTCTATGCCAGTTTGACAGCATCCAAACAAGTGTTGAGAGGACACCACAAGTCAGGGACAGTCCCCGGTGAGCAGTGCAAATGCCACCCTGCTTGGAGGCACGGAGTGGTTTGGCTGCACAGAGACAAACCATGCTGCGCTCGCTGCCATCAGAGCCAGAGGACAGCCTGTGCTGTCCACTAGTGCAGACACAGCCCAAAGATTCACGGAGGACGATTGCATTGAGGACTTTTGCATTCGTCTCATATTATCTCACCATACAGACAAGCCCCAGAGAATCGCTATGGCAGAAACATGTGCGGTTCCCATCACACACGAGAGCCCCTTTGCTGCCAAACGCACTAGACCCGACCTAGTCCCAAAGCCGCTCAACCCCACGTGTCATTTCATGCTCAAGCGGCACCAGTCCCCCGCTTCCAGCTGCCCCAGGGGTCAAGATCCACTCACTGTTGCAGCTGCCGGCGGTGCCAGTCTCTGTCGCTGCCACGCTGCGCTGAACTGGCCCTTCGGACGCGGCCCTTCCTGACAGTGAATGGGTGAAAACAAGGGAAGGAGACAAACAAAAGAGAAGGGAAGGGTGAGAGAGGGAGGGAGGGATGGGGGGGGATGAAGCAAGGGGACAAGAAGGGAAAGGGTATGTCTTTAACCGAACCGTACGTCTTTCACTGGCTACAACATCCCAACACTGCACAACCCTTGCTGCGAGGGCACGGGGCAGATGAGACCCTCTGGCCCTGGTCACCACCACCTTGCACCCCACACTGTCACCTGCACCAGCGCAGAGGGAGGGTGAGGGGCGAGCACTGGTGCTGGGTGAGAGTCACAGGGTGCTCTGGCCTCCTGAAACTTCTCCATGGACTGTGAAGCTACATCCCTTGGGGGATCCAGAGTCCCCCTCCAACAGAAGTTTTACGAGGCTTGAGTGGTTCCTCTGTATGTTGCACTTAAGCATCCTGCTCCTTGGCCATTGCCAGCCCTCCTGGGCACAGTACAGGGACCCATCTGCCTCTGCCAGCAAGACAAGACCCAGGCCTGATGTCTTTACTCAAGCAAGCTTGGGCTAGCCAGACTTAATGGCATTGCTGGCCAAATGTCCCAGTGAAGAACCTGGTACGTGACCCTATGCTTCCCCAAAAGTCTTTGTCCCACGGTACTGTTGCAGGTTGGGAGAGAAAGAAAAAACCTCATCTCACGGCTTCCAGTCACCTGCAAACCTGCCAGCACTCGCAAAACTGAACCCTAGGAGGGGGCAAGGGAAGCAAAATGATGGAGCAGAAAATGCAGCACTACGTTTTCCAGTGTATCAAAGTAGGAGAGACTTGGGGAATGGGGAGGAGGAGAAGGGGTAGGGATCTCAGTGTGCAAATTAAGACTAAATGATGACCCTAAGGTCCACTGACTTTCTAGTAAGGTGTTCATGTTCCCACTGGGACAAAAAGAGACAAAATCCTAAGACAGAAGGGCAGCTGGTGAGGACGGTGGTTCGGAGGCTTCTGGCTGTGCTACTTAGGAGCTCAGGCTGACAGCTGCCCGGGGAGTACCAAAAATATGGCCTCGAGGTGTGTCCAGCTAGTCATCACCCCAGGCGCCTTCCCACCCCGCACCAGAGGTGAAAATTGAGCTACTAAATGTAGCTGACAGCTCTTTCTGCTTGGGGAATTGCCCCATGAATGACTGCCTCACCTCCCTTCCCAAAACATTGAGGTAGGAAATGGGTGGGGGAAAGGCTTAGAAAATTGTTTCATGATGGTTGTTTAAATTGCCTCTGCATTACAATGTTACAGTTAGGGAAAAAGAAAACAGAGATCTATCACATCAGGCTGCATCCTAAAGCCAGCTGTGGCAGAGGTATGGCCATTGTAAAGAAGCAGAGCAAATGAAGTCATCCAGCAGTGGAAAAAAAACCCCATCAATATAATATAGTGCAGAACAAAGCAAATTCTACCTCAAACACAGAGCTGAAAGAGAAACATCTTCCTCTGTCAGATCTATTACCATGCATTTATTCCAATAACAAATAACTAACCCAGAGAGTAACCCAAACCTGATTTATTCTTCCATCTAAGTAAATATGAAGAGGCAGCCGAATCCGACTGTAAAAAACACTGATCTCATATGTTTTTCTTGTATGTATTGGAAAAAAATAGGAGTGGAGCTTCTGCCTTGCTGCCAGGGGATGCTGGCAAAGCATTTGAGCTATAGATATTGTATCTTGTCACTAATGACTACAGGGAACTAAAAGGGATTTGGATTTTTTAATGCTTCACATTAATTGATAATTTGGTCTCAGAATCCACAGTGGAACACAGGATTTGCTATATTGGATCAGTCTAGTGGCCCATAAAATCTGGCGTCTTGCCTCAGTGATGCTCAGAAAAATTATCATCCAGTGCCTTTGCTTATAAGGTTGCTGGCCATTTCTGTAAGGCCATGCAATTGAAAGAGGAAAGGTCTGTCTGGCCTGCACAGCAAGCCTCTTTAAAACCCTGAAACGTGGTTTTGGCAGGGCTGTATTACATCTTTTTTTTCTCTCTTTTTTTTTTTTTTTTTTTTTAAATGCAAGGAAGAAACTCTGTAAGTACAAACATTTTCAACAGACATGCTGCCGATTTTTCCCTTGGTCTCTACAGCCCAAATAGCGCGAAGGTGAACTTGTGTTTTCAGAGGGCAAATGAGAACACAACTGGGGCCAGAGCAGGGGAGATGCCTTGTACTGAGCAGAACAATATTGATTAGGCAGTGTAAAGATTTCCCTCACTAATTCCTTTAGCAATCTTATCATGTATTGCCCGCATAATTAGATGGGGAAGAGAGAGGTGGAATCACTTAAGCGTTCAAAGCTCAACACACACCGAGAAAAGATTCCTATTTTGTGTGTGTATGTGCAATTTTGTGCATCGTTGCCCCTTGATTGTACATTGAACATGCTCTCTTTGACAGCCTAGCCCTAAACAGGCTGTTTATTAAAGACAGCTGCTTGCAAATAGGGGCTTTCTCCATCCAGCTGGCGTGGAGAAGGAGCTTGCTGTGGCTGTGAGAGGCAGGACTATGAAACAGGAGCGGATCAGGAGGGGAAAGCCTGCGGAAACTCTGACCGTGCAGGAATCAGGAGGAAAAAAGAAAGGCAATGGTTTCTTTCCATGCAAACATCTTAATTAAGGAGGACGATGAAGATATTTGCATCTTAATTTTTCTAGGGAGGTCTTCAGTTTGTCTTGAAGCAAGGCATAATTTATCCATGCACCCACTAAACTGGCTTATAACTTCTCTGCCTCCAGTTCTTTTGCTGATCACACTGAGGTTTGGGGATGCTCCCCGCCTTTCCCAACTGATGTGTGATCTCATAGCTGTCCCCATGGTAATGGAGAGCTGAGATAGTGGTCTTGCAGGTGGGAAGGCAGGAGGAGGCCACTGGCCAGCTGGGATGCAGCGGGGAAATGGGTCCAACAACCTAGATAAGGTGAGAGAAGAGGGTTTCACACATCCAACTCTGCCCGATTGTAAGTGGCAGTGTTCCTTCCAAACTGTGAACGGTTTGTTTCCATATGCTCAGGAGCACACACAGTTTCTGGTCCACCCGGGGCTAGAATAATGAAGCTCACTGGCATATGGTTCTCCACATTCCTCTGCTCTAGCTACAGTCTACAGTTTAAATCGGGCCACCTTGGTAAAAGCCAGGAACCATCAGCTTCTCTGGCGTGCTCTGTACAAAATCCTTCCTTGTTTCTGGTGATACCACAGAGGAACATGTTTTGGATGATGGATCTCCAGCATAGGAGAGTCTCTCTGGCTCAGAACTAGGCACTGTGCTCTTTTCCATGGATCTCACAGCTTTCAGGCTAATGGGATATTCAGAGAGGGGACAGCAGGAGGAAGGGAGCACATCACATGCAGGCAGCCTCTAGCAGGTGGATGTTCACTTGGGGACCACACTTGGACAATACAAATTAGAACAGGGGTAAAAACAGGTTCACAGTCAAGGACGGGGAGAGGGGAACTACTCAAGGATGGGTGGGGATCACAAGTAGCTTCTCTTGCCTCTCTGGATTTGCTGGATGCACCCAGTGTACAATGAAAATCGAAGAGTCCTGCCCTCCCTAGTTAAGTTTTATGGGAAGGAAATTGCTTTGAAGGAAAGGGCTCCTGAAATCCCTGAAGGAAATTTGCTGATCAAGTTTTCACAGCAGAGGTGAACAGGCTTGGGTAGTTTGGGTATGTCAAAAAACAATCCCAGCTTTCTGAACTGAGCTGAACCTCTGACTTCACGGAGATGGTGTTACTACCCATCAGCTGGGTCCAGCATTTGACCAGTTACTCCCAGTACTCTCCCCAACTCTCAGAAAAGCAGAGATCAGCCTGGACAACTTTTAAGAACAGCCAAAGACAAGTCAGCTGGGACCCCAACCTCAGTCCAAGATGCATAGGGGACAGCATGGAAACAGAAGAGCCCACAGTGTATGTCCCACAATAGTCTTCCTGTCCTCAATAAACCCAGTGGCACAGGGATTTCCTGACACAGCGGCAGTATTTTGTGTTTGCTAGCCCCTCATAGATTACTTTTCTTCCACAGTTCTGTTCAATCACTTTTTCAACCGATCTCAGCTGTTGGCACCTACCATCTCCTGAGACAAAGAGTCCCAACACTTTACTACCCATTGTAGCATGTCCGTTGGATCTGAACCCGCCATGAACATCACCAGGTGTTTTAGGTCAGGAAATGCTGAACAACCATCAGTTCCTCCCTATTTGGCTACATCTATGACCTCCGCAAACGGAAAGTCAGGGGTTAAAAACCATCAGGAAGCTAAACTGAAAGGCTTTGAAGTCCCAGCTCTCTGGAGCTCAGTCCAATGGTTGGGAGAAAGCAAAAGCCTCGATTCAAATGTCTGGGAGTGGGGCTGAACTTTGATTGAAAGATCGCAAGTTTGATTAGCTCTCAGTAAGTATGTGAGGGTTTGGGTGGTTTGGGGGAAACACAGAAGGGTTAAGCGTGGAGGTCAGTGTTTGGGTGAATATTGAGACTACATTAAACAAAAAATCTCAGCCAAATGACTTGCAATGCAGCAGCAACATATCCCGAGCAGGAGAAGAGATGAGTGCGGAGGTCAAGTACCATAGCAGGGAGGGATTTTTTTCCCCAAAACAAACTGCTCTTTTGTGCCTGTTCTTCAAAGAAGATGTCACCAGATTGTGAGAGCTCTTCACCTGCCACATCCCTCTCATTACCGGAATGAAATAAATGGCAACAGCATGAAAACAGCAACTCAAGCAGGAGAAAGACAAGTAGACAGTGAGGAAAAGGGGAGGGGGGAAACAGGGTGCAGGTGGAGGTCTTGGCAGGGTGGAGAATTAGGGCAATTACCATTTCTGAGAAAATGCCAGAAATACAACACAACCTAATTTCTCCAATTAATTCCTCTGCACTTGAGCTGCTTTGTGTGAAGGGCTCTTAATGTTTCAAACAGAAGGAAAGGGGGAAAAAAAGAAAGACTCAACATTTGTTTTTCTCTCAGTGTAGAAATGGGGAAGTGTTGAGGAAAAATGTCTGGCTAAAACAAAAGATGATGCTGTTACATCTTCCTTTCAGGACATAAGGAACCGTGCTGCAAATTCAGTTTGCAGAGGTTTTTACAGGAGCCACAGAGATATCAAAGACCAGCACGTTCAATACCACACCGACTTTTCCTGCACGCAGAACACACCAGGACAGGCACAGAGACACTCAACCCACGCACCCACACTGAGCGATTCCCTCACCTCCTCTGTTTCCAACCCTAGTGCAAGTTAGGGGGAAACTGGTTCTTTTTTCCCCAAACCACCAGTCAGGACAGTTGTGAGGCACCGTGGCATGAGCCACCCACATCTCATGGGGCATAGAGGTGTCATCTAGAGGGAATGATGGCAGTGAAAACAAGGAAATAAATAATAAATCAGGGGTTGGGGTGATGGGACACGTGGGGCAAACAGATGCTGAGAAGGGCATGTAAAACTTTCAACAGCAGACACAGGCTCCGGCACATATAAGACTACGGCTCTGCCTGGCTGGCCCTTCTGCATCAGTACGAGGGCTCTCCAGGTCACATCTCCAGGTCACTATGAGACTTTCCTGCCTTTACTTATGTAGGTACAACAAAGCAAGACATGTTCTCCAGGGTCCCACTTAATGCATGAGAAAATGAAAGTACTTTTCACTTCTAAGTCTTTTCCTTAGCGCAACATATATTTACAGCTATGAAACCTTCCCAACACCCTGGCAGAAAGGATGGAGAGAGAGTAGTACATTTTTCACCTCAGAGAAGGGAGTAGAAGAGACAAAAGGCGATGCTCAGCTGCTCAGCATCTGCACACTACTTAGGTGCTGGAAATGGTACTGATGTTGGAATGTGAACATGGCACACACATTGTACCGTCTACACAAGACTGCACACAACAGTCAGCACAGCCAGGGACTGAACCTGCTTTCCCCACCCATCGACATTGAAACGGAGCCTGAGCACACTGGGTGCACGGAGCCTGTCTTGCCGTCTGTCTGGAGCTGACAGTCCTGCCAGTATACACCAGGTCTACAGTAAAACCTCCGAGAGGCAGCTTGCTTTTCCCCAGAACTGAGTCAGTTCCATATCCCAGACAGAAATTCAGAAGTTTTCCTCCCCTCTGCCTGTTGGCATTCCCCCTTGTAGGCGATGGTGCAGAGCCCTAGCACACTCGTCGCAGGGCTCCTTCCTGGTGCTAACGGGGCTGGGCAGGAATTTCCCTCCGCAAGGATCAATCTCCCGTGCTGTAAACATGCTGCATGAGACAGCAGCAAAGCAACAAAGACAGCGTCAGGGGACACGAAAGCGGGTGTTGTACAGCTGAAGGATACACGTGGACATAAGGAGCCCTGGCAAGGATGCATGAAAAATGGTGGTGGGAGAGTACAGCCAAAGCTCTGCTCTGACTTCAAAGCTTCAAAGCAGGTGGGAACAGAGCACCATTCAATGGTGGTGTGATCGTTTAGGGACCCTCTATCTAGGAGAGTGTGGGTCAGACTAAATCTCCTTTCAACGTAAGGCTTGTCTATTAGTCTTATCTACCGTGCTGAATGAGCCTCCAAAGGAGCACAACCCAGGCAGCTGCTAAACCTCCGTGATCTATTATCTGTGTGAAAGCTTCACTGGGAAAATAACTGACTGTACCCAGGAGAAGGAAAACAATTCTGAACTCCAGAGGAGAAGAACTAAAGTAAGAGATGGTCTAGATGGGAGATGGTCATCAGGAAGCAACCTGACAATGGGTACTAAAAATTATAAAGAATATGGGGTTTTCTCCAGCCATTTTAAAGAAAAAGAAGAAAGCAAATGTTTACACAGTAAACCTTCAATGCTTCAGAGGAGGAGGCATCTGCCAGAGGGATCCCAGACTTTTTAAAAGAACACTGACCTAAGGCCAAAGTCATAGCAGAAAAGTTGTTTTGGTTCTGATGGTCTAAGGGTGTGAGAGCCAAGGTTCATAGGAAGAGATATTAATCTTTTATTAAACCAACTGATACTACTGATAAGAGAAAAAAAAAGAGCTCAGAGAGGGTTTGTGTGTCTAAAATTCATTCTTTTTTTACCCTCCAACAATATCGTATGTTCTAATAAAAGATATTACTTCTTCCTGCAAACCTTGTCTCTCCCAAATCCAAACAATGGTCCAGAGTGGTGAGGACACAGAAGCAGGGAGCGTTTTTTTGTTATTATGTTTAGCTCTGTGTTGCTAGAAATAGAAACATATTTTCAGAGCCCTTTGCAAATCCTGCATGTGTCTTTTTTTTTTTTTTTTTGACAAGCAGGTGTCCTCTGCATGATGAACTGTGACCTGAGGTACACTCAGGACAGACCGCTGGGAAAGGATGGACCTAAATCCTCTAGAGGTTTCAAGCCCAGCCCAGGATTTGGGGCAGGATGCCAGAAGGGGAGGACATAGGAGACCTGGACAGAGGGATGTCTTAATGGGGTTTAATGCCTACATAAATCCTTCCTCTACTCGACATGTGTCTTCACTGCTGGGTTCCCACCCATGTCAGGAAGTTATTAAGGACTGTTGACTGCAATTTAAGGCTGTATTCGCTTCCAAAGATGAAGAAATACTGCCCTTTCCCTGGGCAGCTGCCACATGATTTTGTTTTGGAATTGAATTACACATTTTGGGGGAAGAAAGGAAAACAATCTGGATTTTACTGGAGCACAGGTGAGTTCAGAGCCACAGAAGGGCTCTGGGAGCGACCAAACCCCAGTCTGCTGGGTGAGAGAGCAGCTGGGGGTCCTAAGCCGAGCCCCGGTGATGCCCCCAGCTCTGGACAAACCCCCCAGCCCCCCAGGCAGTGCTGGGCAGGCACCCTGACCTGCTGCAGTCTCCATGCCACACTCAGCTTGGCTGAGGCACAACATCCCTGACCTGCAGCATCCCACCACCTGCTGTCACAGTCCTGAGTCATACCTAAAAAAAATCACCTACTCACACATTTTTTTTTTTAAAAGAAAACAACAAGGAAAACAAAATCTGCCCAAATCTTTTCTCTCCAATATGGATATATTCCATCCTGCCTTCCCACAGAGACCCACACCAAAGATTGCACAGCACATTACACAACATGTCACAGAAATGCTTCTTCAGCATCGCGGCCTTTACTCTTCACACAGATCCTGGCTACTTCTCCCCAGTCTCTCCACTTTCCGCTGCTTTCTAATCAGATGCTGTTTCACCTCTCCCCACCACCTACACCTCCACAACCATCATCTCTCCATCCTGTCTTGTTGAAAGAAGGTTTAAAGGCACCAGCTGACGGGATCCCTCTGTGATGCACAAGGAAAAGGCCGCATCTGTCTTCAGGCAGAACATGGAGAGCCTCGCGGAGAGGGGAAACAAGCCTCTCTGCTGCTTTTGTTACGCAAATGTTTGTTTTCTGTATCCAAATGTGTAACAGGAAATTAAGCAGTTCACCTTTGTTAAAGCACTTTTGCATCCCACAAATGCAGGAGCCAGATGGTGTTCTTTCTTTGTTTTAAAATATTAAAAATGGGAAAGAAAGGAAACGGCTAGGAGCTAATCCTCAGCCTGGAACACACTCACATATCCACATGCCCAGTTAGCCATGCTCGTGGGGCCTGGGCAGGAGCAAACGCAGGGACTCAGCAGACTGAAGTGAGTCTGCTTGCAGAGAGCTCCAGAACTGTCACTGTGTGTCAGCTTTGAGGTGGAATCCTTCACTGTATTCCCAGAAAATGACAGGATTCTTCCCAGACTGCGGCTTGGCCACACCAAGCAATATTTTCTAGAAACCACCTGAAGCAGAACCTTGCTCCAGGTCCTACTGGTGGAAATGGCAGGCTGTCAACAGGGGAGAGCTGCTGTACACAAACATAGAATCAGACTTGGGAATATCACCAGGCAGATTATAGATGTGACCAGGGACAGCACCAAACAGTTTGAAAGTTCAACTCTTCAGCCACATCTCCACCTTCCACAGGTGAGACCCAGGAGCAGTTTGGTTCTCGCACTTGAGCTTATTTGCTCTCTTACCAGAGTTGAAGTCCAATACAATCAATTCTCATGAGCCCCATGTGGCTTCATTAGTGTCACAACCAGCTTTCTGTTCAAAGGGTTGACTACTTTTGTTTATAGGAAACTTAGATGTGCAGGTTGCCCTATAGAAACCACATAGATTTCCCAGTCCAGAGACAGCAAGGCGCACACCAGTTCTTGCAGAGAATGAATGCAGTGGTGCTGTGAAAAGGCAGAGGGAGAGGACAGGTACGAGATACTGGTGGATGGGGAAGGGCAGAGACTGTCACATAACTATGAGTGCACCAGAAGGGTGAATAATGAGATCAGCTCCATGTGCTCTCCCAGTAAACATGTCCCACAAGGTAGTGATGAGAGAAAGGAGATTGAGAAATGAACTTATATGGGTTCTTCTCTTATGCTGGGGGTAGCGTGGCTGGGCTGTGGCTGGAGGAAGGATGAAGGACACTTGGCTCCTGGACTTCTGCTCTTTGCTCTATGGCCTGGGTGGGCTTCCCAGCTCTGCCACTGAATCCTGCTTTGGCCTTGGGCAAGTCATGTAAACCCTCTGCCCCTCTCGCCACCAATGTAAATATTGGCAATCAAAACCTTAATTTGCTAGGACCCCTCTTTGGACTGTAATAGGAAAAGGTCTCCATGCATGCAGAGCATGGATTTACTGATTAGGAGTTTTAAAAGTACCAAAAGTCAGTGAAAACAGAGAAAGGAAAAATCAACTAAGAACAAAAGGCTGTGCTGGTCTGAAGCTCAGCTCTTGCTCTGGTAAACAGGTGATAAGTAGTGAATGCTTTGGTCATGCATGGCAATTTGTGTTAGCAGAGAAAAGTCCTCTAGAAAAGCCTTACGACACTGCACAAGATAGCATGGAGCAATCCTCAGCAAAGCATTTTGCACAGACAGGATGAGGTCTACAGGACACCACAACAGAGAAGACAAAAAATCCCACAACAGTGAACTGGCCTATAGAGATCTTCTCACTTCTCACTTTCTGGAGGCCCTCCCAGCCTTCGCATGGCAATAGCAGCAAATTCTCCCATTGCAGAGAGAGCTCCCGGTGCTGCAGGAGCACAGGCTTGGCTGGGACTGCCTCAAGCGGTGTGACACGGACTGTGCGTGAAGTAGGTCTAACATGGCTGAAGAAAATGAGCCAGGCAAGAACATGGATAATCACACAGGCTGCTTCCCCTCCTCCCCTGTGTCTTCTCTTCCCTACTTGCTACTTCCTGTAGTTCCTGCAGTGATGGGACTGTAACCACCTCTATTCCTTCATCACTGCCCAGTAACTGCATTGAGACCTTTTCCCAACATGGACTTTTGTGCTTCACAGTGATGATTGATTCCCTCACTGGTAATTAAACTTAGTGATAAGCCAGTGTCCTGGGCTGAGAGAGGTGATATGTCTCAGCAGAAATGTGATCACGTTTTTCCTCCTCCCCAACACAGTAACTCCACTTGGCAACTGCCTATCACATAAAGAAAACCTTCTGAATCAGATCAAGACCATAGGTCAACCCTTTCTCAGGTAGCTGATAGAAATCATCCTCAAAGCCAAACATCCATGTTGTAACCAGAAATAAATCAGCCTTAGTCCAAGCACCAGGCTATAAACCACTGCTCCTTAGCCTGAAAAGCCCTTCCCTGCTGCTGGATGGCCCAGTAGCAAATGCCTACTCCAGTGTGCTTCCAACTCTGAACATCGCAGCTGCTCCTGTAGCTGAGGAAGGGTGAGAAACACGATGTCCCCCCAGGGAGGCTGCCATCCCAGGCAGATAGGGCAGTGCAGACAGGTACAAAGGGACTGTGCAAGACAAGGGGACAGTGCAAGCACAAATCACAGAAGAAAAGGCTGGAAAAGCATTCCTGACTCATTGAGTCCATCCCCAGAGACAAGTGCAGGATTAGCCTCTGCACTAAACCCAGGCGTTTTTATCTAGTTGCTTCCTGAACTTCTTTAATGGCAGGCCCTCAGCAATCTACCTCTGGCAAATTATTCCATTGTCTAAAAGATGACCCTGCTGGAAAAAAAGTGTTTTGAGGTCGAACCTAAATTGGCTATTATTTCCTCTTCCATATTTTATGTGCTTATCAGTCAGTTTTTCAGTTGTGTTTTCTCAAGGTCCCTGTATTAAGTTTCTTTAATCTAACACCAGAGGTCACAGCCCGTAGTCTTTGTCATCTCTTTGGATTACCTTTAATTTATCAATGTCTTCAAAAAAGAGGGAGAAAAAATAGGAAGGAAGGAAGAAGGTTGTGGAGGCCCCATCCCTGGAAGTGTTTAAGGCCAGGCTGGATGAGGCTTTGGGCAACCTGGTCTAGTGGAGGGTGTCCCTGCCCATGGCAGGGGGGTTGGAACTAGATGATCTTTGAGGTCCCTTCCAACCCAAACCATTCTATGATTCTATGAAGAATGGGATGACTTCAGAGCCATCACAAAACATGTGACACTGTGCTGGGTGGGGTATCAGAGAGAGCTCTGTGTGTAGGCATCTGCATGGATGTCTGAACTACGAGCATGCCCAGGACTGAAAAGGAATGAGGACAGTGGTTCAGGGGTGCCTGATCAACATCTGTGCACATGTTTCAGTGAGGGAATAACCAAGGAAGTGAGCTCAAGAGCTCCAAAACCTGATTTATTGTAACATTTCCTAGTCTCCCTTTGCTCTGAGCATCAGACTGCTGCTGGAGCTGCCTTACCCTGTAGTAATCAGTGCTGTAGACATCTCTTGACATCCCAAAGTCTCCAATCTTCACCAGCAGGTTGGCTCCGACCAAGCAGTTCCTGGTGGCCAGGTCTCTATGGACAAAGTGCTGGGAGGCAAGGTACACCATTCCAGAGGCGATCTGGCTAGCGATGTGAAGCATCTGGGATAGCCCTAGCTCCCCTTTGGCTTGTCGAGGCTGCCCATCCACGAGGATCATAGCATCTGGGCCATGTGCCCTATAGGGAGGAAGAAGCAAAAAGCATAGAGTTTGGTCTCAAAAGTGACCAGGAGATAGGCATCCCACACGGTCGCTGTTCCTGCTGGGGTGGAGACTAGCCCCCAACTCTGCACTGTGAGGATGTACACACAGCTCCAGTGGAAAGAAAAAAATAAAAGTTTAAGAGAACAGGAGGTTGGGGGAACATTTGGTGGGTGAGTGGGTGCCATACATCCTTCTCCTGTCCTTACTCTTCTGCAAGCAGCATCTTATGGCCACAGATGGAGACAGACTGCCAGGACAGAGAGACCATTGGCTTGATGCAACATGGACATTCTTCTCTGGCAAGACCTATGCAAAACTGACAAGCCTCCAGATATTTACATGTTTGCTCTGGTTAATTCCTATACCTTGGAAACCTTCCCAGAGGTAGAGATATCACCCCCTTTCCTTCCACAGCCATCATATTCTTGCTACCTAGTCTCTTTAATAATCCCAAACAGCCTCCTCTATTTCCTCCAAACACCGCATCACCAAACCACCTCCCCCGATCGATACCAATACAGCAAGAGATCACAGAAAAGGTTTCAGAAGAACATCAGCAGCTTCATCCCTGGAAAATACCTTTTATACCCTAAGCTATCCCAGAGGTAACACAGGTACTGTGAGCTGTGAAGGCACGAGCAGAGGTGCAAAGCTTAGACCTGGATGTCAGCAGATGCAGAGAACATCCTGGGCAACAAAAGGAAATATTTTGCTGAAGCAAGTGCATTGTAAATGCAGGACTTAAGGTCAGTCTCACTCCTGTCCTGTCCCCTTTTTAGTCCCCTCCCTTGCTGTGCACCAAGCCTGTCTTTGCCGTGCTCCCTCTGTGATGTCTCTTCCCCTGGCAGAGCTCACCCTCTGGTAGCCTGTGTGAAGGTGGAATAACAAAAGCCCTCATATTTAGGGAAAAGCAAGAAACTTTGCTATGACCTTCCTCCTTGTGACTAAGATACAGTACAGCATTTCCTCCGAGGCTTTCATACTGTTGTCTTTGAAATGATTCTTGGTATTTCACCCCTGTCATCAGCAGTAACCCCACGGAGAGCTAGCAAATTGAAATTGCACATACAGAGCTTTCCCTCCTTCTTGACATGGGACTGAACAACCCACAAGAAGATTCAAACTGTTTCTCTCCTTTGTCTCTGTTCCCTAATTGCTCTGTTGGGCTTGAGGGTGCATCAAGGGATTAGCATCCAGGCTAGTTTTTCAAATGCCCCTCTCTTCAGCTACCTCCTGCTGCCCTACCACTAGCAACATGGCTCTGAAAGTCCCCTCCTGGTGGGAAGGACAGCTAGCAGAAAAGAGAAACTCCAGAAGTGAATGCTGAGGAGCCAGGAGTGGTTTTGGGGATCCATGAGTGGGTGATGCTACAGTGAATGTGGGATGAGTTGGCTGGGAGCAGCACTGCCGGAGGCATCTTGGAGGCTCATGGGCACGGTGGGAGCAGCAGCACATTGGAAAAACTGCTGAGGGCAAGGAAGAGCTGCAGAATGACTGCTTGATGTCTTATTTAAACAGCCCACAGACGGGTTTACCCCAGGACATTACCTGGTGGTGACAACAGATGTCGACAGCAGGTGAAGCTGAGCCAGGACTGAGCAGGTTAGCTAAAAACAGCAAAGCAGGACAAACAATAGCTTCTAAAACTGTGCTGGACAGTTTGTACCAGTCATGCCTTGCAGTTACAGCATATTTCGCTGCAGCTGATACCTGTTGTCATCAAAGGTAAACATTCCTAGGTGAGATGTGAAGGATATATTACTATTTCATTACTGCCACCTTTTTCAAATACAATAATGGCCCCCAAAGGAATGTCTGTGTCTGAAGGGAACAGGTAATGTTTAAAAAAAAATGGTCGGCCAACACCTTTATACCACTGGCTTTTTGTACATCCTACTATATAGGACACATCTCAGTATGTCCTATATAGTACATACACTTCCCTCCCTCCCTTTCTCCATCCCACATGGTTGTAGTCCAGAAGAAAGAAGTATCAACTCATTTATGAGATTAACAGGAAGGACATTAGCACATTTAGTTGTGTCAAGAAGCCTACAGGGAATATGAGAGGGATCTGCCCATCTTTTCTTGGGGAAAGGGGTTTAATTCAGCTTTACAGACAGGCCATAAAATTGGGTGGAACCCCTGTTAAAGAACTGCTGGTTTGGGTGGGTTTTTTTTTTCCCATTATGGAGTGGTGGAGGCTTTTGCCAACATGAGGAAGAAAATTACCCCTCTGGCTTCCTCTGCTGAAATTCCTCTTTCTGTCCCAAGACAGAAGTCCAACTGTGGGGCTGCTTCCCTGGAAGGGCTGATGCAAGAACACCAGAACTATGCAACTTTTCTAACAAAACGTATCTCCTGAGTTAACAGCACATGGCCACAACTTACTATAGACTGCGGAAAGGGTCTGGAACGGCAACGCGCAAATATCCCGACTGCAAATTTGCTGCTGTCACGGACAGGAAACAGATGTTAGAAAGCCAGTGACAGAAGGAAAGGGAGGAAGTGATGGAGGTGGTTGGTGAGCAGAGAGGGAAGGCGGTTGCTGCAGACCCCCGAGCAGTGGGTTTTTTGGGGGGGGCACCCAGCCTGGCCACGCACCCAACCTGCGGGCGGTCTCCAGCCCCTGCGTGCAGCGGCCCGAGGGACACTGTGCTCCCTGGAGAGCAATGTCCGTATTTCTCCACGGCACGATCTTTTCACTATCCCTTTTCTATTAGCCAGGACACCACGATTGCAGTCTCCCCCGGCGCGGACAGCAGGGTAAGATGTTGCACCACCAGCAATGGTCTTATGTGCAGGAGCCCTGCTGTGTATAGAGCCATCCCAGTACGTGCCACCTCTGGCCCAGCTGGTGAGTGTTGGGCCTAGTGCTTCCCCCTGCCACACCAGTTAATTTTACAGACCAGTAAAATTCTCTCTCTTTTCTTGGAAGCCGACAAAGGTCTAACAACACTTAGGGGAATTTATTTATTGTGCCTTTCTCTAGGAAACTGAGTCTAAAGTGAGCATCTTCCATTTTACTGCTTTTCCAATTTCTGCAGTTAAACTGGGAAAAGTCCATCTGAGTGTCTCTCACAGACCCCCAGCACCTCTGGCCTCCAGTGCCTGGAGCTGCTTCCTGCTGTGGGCCGGGTGAATCATGCCACAGTAAAAACCTGCTACTCACCAGGATGCCAGGCACTCCTGCACCACCGACCTTCTCTGACCCCCTTGCAGCCCCCATCCCTCACATCGCCGCTGCGAGGACAGCACATAGCTGACCTGACAAAGCCCAAGACCCTCTTTCCATATGCCCCCTTAGGCGTTTTGCTGGGTATAAGCTCCCTTGTCCCAAAAGCCAACTTCCTTTGGGACACGAAGGGATTTTACTGCCTATCACACCCCAACATGCAGAGAAGGGAGCTCGTAGCTGCTTGCTCCATAGCTGCATGAGAAGGAAAAGCTGGCAGCTAAATGTAGCTGGAAGATGTGAGGCTGCAATCCCAGGGACCACACATCTGGAAATTTACTTTTCCTTCATAAAGGCCAAAGATAATATAACAACGAGCTTTCTTCTCCAGTGACACCGGGACAGGCCCTGGCCTCCCAGGGCATGAGTGTTTCTCAGACATGTCCTAGGGCAGGGTTGGGATGTGGGGATGAGGGGGCGCATGGCTTCAGCATGATGTCAGCCTTAGGACCACACTGATGGTCCTAAGCAATTACACAGGGCATTGGCAGCGGGCATGAGACATCCCTCTGAGACAGGAGGAGAGCCTGGTTTGGACTATACTGTTTGGGAGGTCAATTAGAGCAGAGAGGGAGGCTATGCCTCAGCTGTAACGTCTGCCTCCTTTAAGGAGAATAAGGTTACTTGTTCTGTCAGGAAAAAAGATGGGTCAATTTTCTGCTCTTCCTTGTGAAGTACTTCAAAAACACTGTGTCTCACGCTCCTTTTTAGACTGCCTTCCTCCAGTCACGAGGCTGAGGCACTGTCCTTAACATTGCATCTCCAATCTGTGCTAAAACACCATTTCAGCCCAAGGCACGGTTTCATACTAGTAGGCAGAGTTCAATCCGCTGCTGCTGGGAGGTTACTGGGCCCCTGCGAGACAGGGTACCACAAGAGAGGTCCCAAGGTAACCAAGGCTGCTCCCCCTTGAACATGGGTCTGAGGAGCTCTGCAAAGCTAGTGTAGCATCAGCCTTCACTCGTCCTACCTTGTCAAGGATGTCATCTATCCAGAGCCTGAGACAGGGACTGAGCTATAAAATCATATTCAGTCTACCCACAATTATGCCAAAATGAGGAGAAAGAAATCTTTGGGGTCCTTCCCTCTTCTGGTGTAGGTGTTTGCTTAGAAATGAAAACCTCAGGGAAGGACCTGTGTTTCCTGGTCAGAAACTGACTGTGATGGTGGAAAAATAATCACAGAGTGTATCCCAACTCCAGATCTAGACCTGCTGTGCTCAAGCTTCTTGTTCCCGCTGCAATCATGTTCACACTTAGCAGTCAAAACAGGAAAATATCAAGGGTCCAATTTTCTAAATACTGGGAAATAAAACTACTAATTATTTCAAGAGGTAAGTACCACTCCACTTGCACACAGGTTTCAGAGCGTAATTTCTGTATCATGGGAGAACAGCACCACAAACATCCTCCCACAGTTGCTCCCTGCCCCGTACTGCTGGCGGATTCTGGGCACACAAATGATCTGCCTCACGCTGATGAAATGGTTGAATGATGACTTGGGCGGGGAGGGGGCTCCAGCAATTTGCATCTCTCTAGAGGCAGGGAAGACAATTACGGCACTTCGTCAAACCTTACCTAGCTTCTTGAGTAGCGTGGTGCCACAGGTTAGGATATTTTGTACCTCAGTCAGCATCTCTGTCTGATGAGGCTTAGGGGACAAGGACCAGGGATGGACTCCACGGGCACTGCCTGAGGCCCCTCCAACATTTTTCAGCTCTTTTCCAAATGTAGGAGTGAGAACTAGAGATCAGTAAATGCCCAGGATACCAATCAGACCAAGGATTCCAGCAGGTTTCTCAAGGGAATATTTTGGTCCTGGGTGACATGGGGACTGATGACTTCCTGCTTCAGCAGGGCACGGCTTTGCTGGGTGGATGGGACGTTGAGCTGCTGACAGACAGCCATGCCTTCACATCCTGCTACCCCCACAGTGCAGAGAGGGATTGGAGCCACGCTTCCTGCAGCTTCAAACTTGCTGGGGTGGGAGAAGAAAAGTCCGGTTTCCATAGCTCACAGGAACACCCCCCCGGGACTACCTAAGAGGAAATGTTGGGGTAGAGCTAATAAAGTACCAAATCTGGTGAGAACCATCATCTCCTACAAGCTGTCCTTGGAACAACTGGCCCTTATTACCCAGCCCACCAGCATCCACATGGCAGCAGCATCACTGGCACACCACGATCTACAACAAGCCACGCCAAGGCTGTGGAGCAGCTGTACAGCAGCTCCCATTCCCTGCTTCACACATACCTCAGGAACTTGTTCAGGTCCCCGTGCTTCATGTACTCAAAAACCATGATGAGTGGGTCACCGTCACCACACACGCCGTAAAACTTGACGATGTGCTCATGTTGTAGGTTGGTGAGCAGCTCTGCCTCCCTCTGGAAATCCTTGCGGGCTGCCAAGGTGGGGTCTTTCAGCGCCTGAAAGAAGGGGCACAGATACCCACAGGGTGGGCTTAGGTGGGGACAAAGCCAGAACAGGTCACAGCATTATGGAGGAGCTGATGAGGAAGGGAGGGGAGCGGAACCACTGCTGCCAGCTGGTGGTAGGTGCCAGTGGCACCACCTTGGCGTTTCCTTCATGTGGTTACTGGCCCAGCAGGTTACCCAACTCATTTCCCAGGCAGCAGCAAACACGCCTCAGAGGGTAATAGCTTCCAATTATCCCCAGCTTGGGCAGGATTTGTACTGGTGACCTAGGGGTGAATGGCTTCATATCTCATTATTATTAAATTCCTGAGCCAGCCAGTCCTTGCTATCTGTCTTTTATTTTGAAATAGCTGACTACACTGCCTTTATTCAGAAGATGGATTTGCCTGGCTGTGCAGTTATTGTGTGGATTTTTCAAACTGCCTCTGAAGAAGGACACTGTCAAGTCTTTTCTCATAATTTTTAAAATCATGTTTTTATTCCCTGCTGTTTATAACAGCTCCCTTGGCAGACTGGTGCTGAAATCGGTATCCTTATTGAGAATATGTCATCTTCCACATTGCCATGGCAGGGCAGCTTGCAGGCTCCAGGCTGTGTGTACCAGCCTGACATTGCAGGGTTGCTCTGAAGATGTTGCTATGGGTGCAGACAGTGATCGGGGAGGGCTCCCCAAGGTTGGAGGCCACTTGTTCGTGCATTATCATGCAGTTGCATCTGAGAACTAGTGTGAAAGCAGCATGCTGTCATCCCAGGGTATCAAGGGAGGGCTCTTCCATGAGCACTTAGTAAAAAAGTTGAAGTCCAGAACATTTGTCAAGATGGGATGGCCAGGAGAATCGGCACAGTCTTTGCAAACATCTAACGAAATGAAGAGGCAATACTAGTTTTGAGTTGCTGGGTCTCAGTTATATTCCCCTTATCTTCCATGTGCAAGGACTGTTTAGCACCAGTTCTGGCTTTAACTGTGCAGCCTAACAGGAGTCAAAAAGGATTCCAGGCAACTTGTTCCAGTTATCCCCAGATTCAAACTGATGTGCACTGGTGGTGGGGGACACTAGGTAGCTCTCCCCTTACCTACATACAAATATACCTGTCCCCTTTTCCTCATGCCTTGAATGTCCCCATCCTGATAGGAGAGGTGGCACCAGCAGGTGCAGGCTCCAATTTATGTGCAAAAAGGGATGTTAAGCATCAGAAAGCTGTGCGTAGAGGAAGGGGCCAAGCACACTGCTAATGCTCCTCTGGCTGCTCCGTGGCACTGCTGGGCGCAATGCCGTGCACAGTGAGGTAGCGAGTCCTCCAGAGCAGCTGCTTTTCCCCTTGGAGAAGATCGGCTGTGAGGTTTTTACCCAAGCCTTAGGACACTGCCTCATCTCCTTCTTCTGCCCCCAAACTGCTAGTCATGTGGTATAATTTTATTTTAATTCTATGTCCTCTGGGATAGCTTGACTAGATATATTTAGATGGATGTTAGTCACACGGTGCAGATGGCAAAGCATCCATCCTTATCTCAGGCACACAATTACTTTTAGTCATTTAATATCTTCATAATGTTGATGCTACCCTTTTTTTTTTTCCCCAGGAAAACAGTCCCCTCCCCCATCACTCTTTTCTCCTCCTTTTTCCTGTGATATTTCAAGCTGCAGTGAGTTTAGGTTTCCTCTCCTTCACACACAATCGTTTAATTTCTACAAGTGTTAGGACTGGAATTTTGTAAATATCACACACCCAAAAAAAAAAAAAAAAAGAATTAAAAATCCCACATTACTAAGGTTGCACAGCCAAGCATTTAGAAATGAGGGCAACAGGAGCTGGAAGTGGTAGAACAGGGAAAGAAGCCCAGGACCAGAGGAAGAGAAGGGATGTCTCAGCAAAACCAGTGAAATGCCTCTCCTAGGAAGGTTTGGGGTGGATTGTATTTGTGCCTCCATCACACGATTCCTGCGTGACATCTGGCAAGTCACTCAGCATCTGCAGGTTGCAGCCATCGTCACGAAGTGTCAGTTGTTCCAATATTACCTGGGAAATCCCCTCTCACGCGGCATCGGGGCCAGGTCTGCACAAGTGCTGCGTGTTTAATGCTGCAGCAGGGGTCAATGTGGGTCGGGAACCTGCTGTTCTCAGGGCTGGAAAGGCAGGTCAGTAACTCCATCCTCCACTTAAGTGGATCCTTTCAGCTCAGTTTCCCTGCTTCTCCATCTGCCCTCTGCAAAATGGGGATGATACAACCCCAGCACCTCGCTGGGAGGCTGTGAAAATGAGCGCACTCGCTTGTAGGGAGCTCTCGGGCACGGGAGTGATCATCACAATGAAGCAGTCCATAGAGAAATGAAGAATACGTGTTCGGAGGACATGCCCTGAATACCACCCCCTCCAGCATTTCTAGTACTTGACTTTGTAACCTCAACACTCTTTGCTGAATAGATTTTTTGTGCATTTCTTAGGATGTTTTTAGAAGCAAGCTGCATAAAACAGGAAGTTTGTCCATGCCATCACATCAAAACTCAGCTTATCCACGGGGCTGCAAACTTTAGATCCACTCAAAATCTAGGTCCATTTAACCGAGTGAGTAACACAGCCACTTTCTGTGGCCCTGGGAGGGAGTCCCTGAGAGCAGAGCAGAGGCAGACTCTGGGCTGGGGACTGAGCTGCCCTCACCAGTGTGTCCTGCTGCTGCCCCAAGCTGCAGTGACCAGGGAGGTAGTTCTCAGCCTCCGTTGGGAGCATGAGGAACTGCAGTCACATCTCAACTTAATATGTAAAGCCATTTTTTCTTTCCTTTTTTTTTTTTTTCCTCCCCTAAGACTTACGATGTGGCCCAAATTAGAAGGATTTTTCCCTGCCCCCCCCTTGAGCTGGCAGGAAGCCAGATTTCAAGGCCCTGCTCCAAAGCTGGATCTGTATGATCTTGCAGGATGAAAGGCACTCTGGAGATGTAAGCTCATAGTAGCAATTAACAGAAACAAGTTCGGATGCTGTTTCTGCCTATGTGCAAATGAAACTCAGTAGAGACTTGAGAGACAGGATCACATAAGGGATGGCTGACACTGATAGGCAGGTTCCAGCCACAAAATCAGGCAATTAATCATATGGGTAGCTGTGCTACCTCAGCTTTAACCTGTCTCAGAGGTGAAAGGTGCAGTCTTGCAGTTCATAGTCAAGCATAAGAGGACAAAAAAAACGCTTGAACTGCCAATGATTAAAACAACTCTCAAGTAACTGGATGCCTCCAGCATCCTGGAGAGAGTGCTGGAACCTTTTTTCCTGTAGAGCATCGGTTCAAATGCAGATCTTCTTCCAAGGAGTTAGAAGGCATCAATTAACTCCCAGGGATTAGACTATGTGTGTCTGCCAACTGGTGCCACTTGAGAGGAGAGCACATTTCTGCACCGAGTGGGCTCCTCTGCCCAGAGCCACGCTGATGGGGTACAGCTCACACGAGGACCCTCACAAGGATGCAAACAGCACAGCACAAGCCAAGCTGAACTTGCGTTGGCTCAAAATCACCAAAACAGGAGGAATCGTGGCTAGACAAGCAGGAGCTGAGTGGAGTCGAGCTGGGTTGCTTTGCCCATCTTGCAGCAAATTGATCCCAGCAAATTGGTTAGTCGTGCTTAGCTTTTAAACGCTCATTTTTGCTGAGGTCTTTTTTTGCTTCAGCTTCTGCCTGTTCCACAGAGAGATAAAATCCGGATAAAGAAGAGCCCAGGTCCCTCATGGAAGGAAGGTGGACTCCACACTGCACTGCTGCAGCTGCACAGGAGCTTACAGCATCCAGACCAGCTTCGCCTCCTCATCTGTGTCCTGGCCACATTGGCAGGAAGAGAGGCTTTGGCATTGGCAAGAATAGACGACCTTGAAGCGAAACACTGAAACTTTGTGTGACTAAGTGGATTTACCACAATCTCCGGCATCAGATAAATCTCCTCCCCAGCTCCCAGCCCTCCCCTGCTTCCCTTTCCCACGCAGGCTCATCCAGCCTCGTTTCGCCGGCCAGTCCCAGCCCTACTCTCTGCCAGTCGCCCTTGGGATTTACCTTCACTGCCACCAGCATTTTGTCGTTGGTGGGGCTGAGGTTGTAACACTCGGCCAAGAACACCTTCCCAAAGGCACCTTCTCCCAGCTCCCTCTTCAAAACGATGTCTCTCCTCTTAATATGCTGGACATCTGTTGGAGGGAGGGGAGGAAGAGGGAGAGGGTTGAGGGAAGAATGAATTAGGGTTAATTCAGGGAATGGAAAACAACTAATTCAATTTTCTAGCAAGCTGCAAAGGATCTGAAATTGCTTTGCAAAAATATCTACAGGGATCTTTTTACCCACCCACAGAACACAGTCATCTCTGGGATGGAGCTAGTCTTACGCAAAACATCTGCAAGGAAAGTACTTGAGGTTTATCACGTTTTTACTACAAGCTCGGGGCAAATTTGTCCTCCGGGAGAGGAACCTTTGGGGCAAAATCTGCTACAAAGACCTGAATCTCTTTGGAATGATCCTGGAAATAATTCCTCTTCTGCAAGGCATAGCAAAGGTCACATACCTCTGATGCCAGGCCAGGCGAGATGAGAAGGTCCTGTTGAATATTGCATTTCAATTTGGATCAGCTTAAACCCAAAATCGGGCAGATTTTTGAGGCTGAGCCTTGGCAAGTCAAAGCATTCCTAAGGGGGGGAGGACCACTGACCCTCACGCACCTTCGGGCACTAGCAGGAGCTGGCTGGAAGTGCCAAGTGCCGTCTCGCAGCAAAACTCTGACCCTGCAGCCATCTCCTGCGCGACTGTTCCCTCAGAGACAAAGTCATCCCAGGATAAAGTCACCAGCACAACAGACACACTCAGCCCATTAGTTTCAATGATCCTTTCCACTGACATTTAGGATGGTGAGGACTGACAGAGAATAGCAACCAAGGTTTCAGGAAGAATCAAAAGAGCAATAGCTATTAATTTAACAAAGGTACAGAGGACTATGAAGATTGGTCTGCTCAGCTAACAGGGTCATTCATAAGCGCTAGATCTACCCAGGCACTAGGCACCTAGAAGGGTAGATAAGCGACCAGCAGGATCTCCACAAATGCTGGGTCATGATTAAATGTCACAGGTTGCTGGAAGAGCTTGGGGGTCTCCATACGCTCTTTTGAGCATGATGCTAGGACACAGCTACTTTCTGCCAAAGCTCTAAGCAACTTTCTGGCATCACAGTGCCCATACAGCTCCTCTGGCAATACAAAGAAGAGCATTGTCTGGAGGCACAGTACCCAAAACTTCATCTCTCTAAACTGCCTTTCACTGGAACTTGCTGCCTCCCTTTGAGAACTGTGGTAGCACAGACCACCTCCAGCTTCAGCCTGATGGTCATGGCAGGGCAGCGAGAGCTACACACTCTTCTCCAGTGCTCGGTGAGCAAGAGCTGATGCACTAGAGATCTCCTCAAGCAGAGGCATTAGATGGAACAGTGGTCTCTTTCCATTCCTACCCAGGAGCGCTCATAACTTGACCCTGCATCTGTTTGCTCACAAACTGGACAGCTTTTGAGTCTGTTCCATCTCTTCCATGTGCCACAGAAGCTGTACAGGTATGCACCTCTTAGCTCAGATGCATTTCCCTTGCAGCACTGCAGATGCAGGAGGTGGAGGTGACTAACACCAGCTTTCAAACTGCCTGCAGGGAAACATCACAATTTCCACCAGCTCCTACCACCCAGGCTCCCACGTAAGGCACCTGCATCCACCCAAGGGAGCATATGCCCCACAACAACATAGGTTCCACTTCATGCATCAGAAACCCAATGGCTTGGAAGACTAACATCCTAATAGCTTTCATACAATTAAGCTTTTAAATTAGGAGCTCACAGGCAAGCTTAAGGAGCTGCCATCTCTGGCCCGTTTGCTTGTTTGGGAAGATGGATGCTGTGAGATTGCACAAGCAATGGGCCTTGTAATGAACGATGCCTCTACAGAGAATTCCCGTTGACCTTTTCATTAATCGTTCAATAGACTGAAAACTGTTAGTTACCAATATTAATAATATTAGTAACATTAAGGCACAGGATGGTAGGCACAACCAAAATGGCTTCAGTTTTAAATTTGCAGTGACAGACAGGGAGAACAAATCACATGTGGACTTTGCCTTCTCCACCTGGTTTAGTTGAGTGTTTAAGGAGTACCTTGAGAAATCTGAAATATTATGTGTTGAAATGTTAAGTGATGCACTTGGGTGAGGAAAGTCCTAATCTAAGAAAAGCTCAAATAGCACCATTTTACTTAATAGAGTAGAGGAAAAAGGTTTTTTTCTTCTTTCTCTTGGCAAGCATTTCTATAGCACTCATCACTACAGTACCTAGGATTTACTGTATTGACAAACCATGTATTTGCATTCTTGGTCTCCTGAATAGCAGCAGTCAAGAAAGCTGCGGTGAAATGATCTTGTATTAAGAGGAGCCCAAGGACACTTTAAAAACCTCAGAATCCCAACAGAAATGTAGCAATTGCAATCCGATTGCCCCATTTGGTGTGAGATAAAGTTAAAAAGAAAACTGTCTCAGAATAATCAGCAATACTATTTGAGGTTATTTACACTTCTGATGAATAAGTGGTAACACCATGAGAACTGAAGCAAACCTCTCATTCTGAACTCCCCAGGGTCTTGCCCAAAATTTTCAGCTCCCAGTTTTTCCTCCCAACAACATCTTAATAAATGATCAGACAGTTCTGAAAGCCGGCATCCAGACTGTGTAATTATGTCTACATTATTAAAATAATATCCCATCTGTCTTCAAGACCAGATTTTGCAGCAAGTTGTTAGGGTCACCTGAGAAGCTTCAGGGAAAATTTATATGAAGAATTAAAGGAGATACTGTGGCAGACAGAGTTGAACTGAGGGAGGAGCAATCCTTTTGAGGTAGTGCACTCACGTAGCACTGCTGGATTTAAAGTAAACTTTAACTTGGAGGGTTACAAAAAAAAAAAAAAGGCTCATGAAGTTAAGCAGTTTGACAGCAACTGGACAATCTTAATGGAGAGTTAGAAAAGTACTTTTGCTGATCACAATTTCTCTCAACCTCGAATGGCCATAAATTTTGCTTCACAGTATTTTAGGCACAAATGGAATAATAAGTGAGTTATAATAAATTGCTTTTTCACATGCTATAGGCTTAAAATACTGAAGTTTACATCAAATTCTTCCATTCACAGTGAGATCAGCACTATGATTAATTCTACATTACTATTAAATATGGGCTTTAAACATAAAGCAATGACAAACCGCCCTGGCACTATGCGAATGGCTGTGTTATTGTGCTAACCTTGCATCTCTCTGCTCATCTGTCCTGGCTGTAACTCATAAGGAAGGCCAAGTAGCCATGAAAGATGCTGTGCTGCAAGGGCACCTGGGAGGTTCATCTGCATAAATGTGTTTACCTCCTCCTGGAGAAAGCTGAGCCCTGTCTGATAAACAGCTGGTGTTTATTTGTTTTAGGCAGGCAGTGGTGTGCTAATCTGTCTCGGCTGTGTTGCAGTCAGCCCTGCCGACAAGGTGTATGCAAACTGTCTTCCCACAAGTACCACCTTTTTTTTTTTTCCTCCCCCCCCGTACCATTAACTTATAAAAACAAGCCAACAAGACAATTCAAAAGAAGAACCTATGCAGGAGCCACAGCAAGACCTGACAGGAAAATAACCAGACTTGACAGTATGATGGGAACTCACTCAAGGCTGTGCTGTATCTACAGAAAGGACATGGGCGCACAACACTGAAGTAATTCCAGTTTAATGAAACATCTTGCAGTCCTTGTTTTGGGATTACTATGTTGTTGCATGACACAGAAGGAGAGTTGGGCAGATCCATCACCTTCCTTTTTGTCCATCAAGATTTAAGGCACAGAGAACATGTTTCAAGCTCTTGTCTTCACTGTTGTTCTGAATAACACATGAACTACATCAGAAAACACCTGACCTGCAGCTGGTTGGAAATGCCCCATGACTTCAGTTCAATGATGGTAGCACGTGGGTAAGCTAGAGCATTAACAAGAGGGTAAGTCTGGAACACTGCACTCACCTTTACAAATTGCTTCCAGAGCAGAAATCTTTCCTTTTCTTTAGAAGAGCCAAGGCAGAAGGGTTGCGGCTTTGGATCTGCGATGGGATCTTACCTAACCTCCTCTGAACCTTTTGCAGGACTGACTCGATCTGTGCTTAAAGTGCACCCAGTCAGAAAAGTGGCTGTCTAAAACCAGCAACTTCTTCCTCCCCGTATTTGCTCCCATGTGCCCCTTATTCATGTCGGCTCCTCTCCTTGACACAAACATATTCTAGTTTGCTAACCTTGTGAACCCAGCACAGCCATGGGATACAGGGGAAGAAGAAGAGGGAACAAGATTAATTCTGTTTTTCTCATACATCAATCTACCATGTCCTGATGGGTCACTTCTGCACTGGCCCCTGGGATAGAGCCTGGAAAAGCCAGAACTTTTTTGCTTAAATCACTGATTCAATGACTCTTCGCCCATCTTTTACACTCATATTACAGAATCTCTCTTGCTTGTGACAAGGTCAAGGCAAAAAGACCCCGACTCAACCTCCAAATCCCGGGTAGAGCATATAAAGCTGGTAGCAGACTGTGTGCAATGAAAACACCCCTTTTCTGATAACAACCACATTTCAATCACATGAGCAGAAATCGGGAAGTTGCATGGGTACATTTCATGAATCTAATTTTCCAATTATTGTCTCATTTCCAAATCAGTCCTGGGGGTCAGATGAAGAAGAGATGGGTTCAGTGACACTGCAAATTCTGCGTTTCAGATTCCCATCACAGCCAGCATCCTTAAAACCATGGTTTGATAATACTCTTGAAACCTGGATGCACATGATTGTGTTTGGACACAGATGACTACAGTGGGAGGTAAATGGACAAATCAAACTCCAAACAGAGTAAACCATGAACCGTGCCAGTGCTTAAGTTACAGCAAAATGCAAAACTACTTATTCAGCTGGATCATTTACACCAGGTCTGAAATTAATTCCTCACATCTCCTTTTTTCAAACTCCCAAACAGCGGTCTGTCCGGTTGCTGTATTTCTAGTGGGTTTCCTGTCCTTGGACTCTCAATTCACGAACAACATGTAGCTCACGGGGAAACAGAGCAAAATTATAGAAATTTTTCCTTTTACTTTTGCCACCCTCTTTATCAGCAGCTTTCTCTTCTAGCCTAGACAAGACCAATAACAATTTTCTATCAGTTTCTTCTCCTCCAGACACATGCCCTATTTTCCCTAGAGGTAGGTCCTTTCCTGCACTTCTCCATCACTAGCTTCTCCTTCCCTTAGCTTTGTCACATGATGGCATTTCTTCTCTCTTTTTCTTCTTCTGTATTTCTTGCCCCCCTTGCTTGTTCAATCCCTGGTCTAAAACTGACTTCTTTTAGACGTGTTTCTAGGATATCCTGATTCGAGTCTGATACTGGGCTCTTGTTCTAATGGCCTTGATGTTCATAAGCTTCTAAAGCCTCATTTGCATCAACAGCACTTTATAAATGATAACAACAATGACATTTTTCAGTAGTGGCTGAGTCATTTGCTGTAGCACCTAATTTATGCCAAAGAATTGTCTCTTTTTCCTTTATACATAAGTTGTCCACAAAAAGGTAGCAGAGTTCTCAGTTAGTCAGTATGATTCATTCGCTTCATTCTTGACTCACTGCTAAAATAATTCTTATGAATAAACCCTGCATAACTTCCCTGCTCTGTGACAATTAAAATCAAATAAACAAAGCTTACAATTTACACTGGAAATCTTGTCATTAAGACATGTAACTACCAGAGTCCCTTTCATGTCAGGCAGTCAGTCACAACCTGGATGTCAACCAGCCACGCTGATGAGTTACCCGATGTACCTGATCAGAGCAAAGTGTGCAGATCAGGTAGGACCAGATCAAAAAGCCTTGCCACTGGAGGACTGATAAGTCATTGTCTCACAGACTTGTCTCACAGTGAGAGAAGATAATGCATGGGCTAGCTGCACGGAGTCTGAGTCTCCCTCCTGGCGTGGTGCAAATCCATCAAAGTCAATGAAGGATATTGATTTCAATCGTGGACTGCTGTGAAGTACACGTAAACAAAGGGAGAATCAGTCCCACATCATTTAAAAAAATGGAGACGTAAACAGGCTGTTTCTTATCTCTGTATGGACTCCGAGTAGGTAGCCCTCCACCTCTGGTGGCTTCTCTCCCAGCTCTGACATGAGCCACCACTGGGGAAAGGCCCAGATACATGCTTCGGCAGCTCAGCGCTGTGCCCAGACGCTGGTTCTTTGCCAATTTCCTCTGTTAAGACACCCTTCAAGGACTCAGATTCAAAAGAGCTGTGATTATAAGCACCAAGCAGCTCTGACAGTCCTTTCAAAAAGACCCCAAATCATGGAGGTTTATGTAAAGCATATCTGAACCTCTGGGAACTTGGTGGAGCTGGCGCAGTCCTTGGCTGAGCCATCTGGGCTCCAACAGGTGGGTGCACCGAGGTCCTTCCCACCCCCTTCTTTGCAGGTCCTGTGGACAAGACCACCTCATTCAGACCTTTCTCTTCACTTTGGGAGCAGTATTTAAATCTTATTAATTCTGCATGACAATTCTCATAGCCAATTGTGTGTGTCCACACAAGCAAAAATATATATAGAGAGATTTATCTTACATCTTCCATCCATCTCTCCTTTGGCCTTGATGGAAACAACCTGAAATGCAAAGAATACTCTCCCTTTTGCTGTGATACCCCTCTCTTTACACCCCTTCTCAGGTTTTTCGATTTCCAGCAAACCAGTATATGTCATTGGCTTCAAAGCTTCTTTTCAGACTGTTTCTCATCTCTTGTACCTTACCAAGATGCTGGCAACTTGCTTCCAGGCAGCCCCTCGTGCCTGACTATATAATACATTATCAAACAGTCATGATCACACTCCTTCATAAAGACCTTAAAAGACAACTACTTTATATTTCTGCAGTTCTTTGTGTTTTCTTACCGTCCCCTTCATTCCTTGGGAGCAACTGCAAGGCACGAGTGCAGATCCCAGATGTGAAGAAGGCATCATTGCCCTGCTGACCCAGCAGACCTGGAGCTAATGCACTACATCCTGCTAAATAGACTTTGGTAAAAAAATAGCAGGTCTGCTGGATAATCTGGGCTAAAAAAAAATTATCCAGGAATACCAATCTGCACCAGGAGCTGACATTCAGTGTAATCAAGCTCAAGAAAACACAAGAATAGAAGAGCAACCTCTGCAAGCCAGATTTCTGATGCTTTGAAAATACCTCACATCCACCACTTCCAGGCATACCTCTCGCAATCACGACATCACCAGCTCCTCTAGCTTTTGCTGTTGCAATAGCAGGTGAAGAGGAAGCCCTGACCCAAAGGGATGCCCTTCAGTCGTCAGCTAACTCCAGCCCACCTCAATTCAAGGGAGAGATGCGTTTCTGAAAAACAATCCTCAAGCTCCGCAGAGTGGCTTGATTAGCGGCACGGCGCGACTGGATTAGCACCCGCTGAGCTGCCGTAACCTGAGCTGCTGCATCTCCGCTGCAGCACCAGCTCCAACATCTCCCCTGCAGCACCAGCTCCAACATCTCCGCTGCAGCACCAGCTCCAACATCAGCCACACAGCAACCGCCGACAATGACAGTCTACGTGTACAATGCTCCTGGAGCAAGTAAGTGTGAAGGGAGTGTGTGTGTGTGCGCGTGCGCGTGTGTGTGTAAAGGAGCTGACAGAAAGGCAAAGCACAATCACCCCTTACACCAACAACTCATCAGATGCAAGCCCAGAGCCAGCCAGACTCCCTCACCACATCACCCTGAAAACCATTTGGAAGCTGGTGACATTACCTGGTGTGACATACCTGCAAAGTTTAAACCCAAACCAAAGCAAGCTCTCATTTTCTTCATGAAAAAATTCAAAAAATCATAATGTTAGAACGTGCTTAGCACCACCCCACAAACACTTTTTAAGCAAAAACTTCTGTCCCAGCTTAAACCACCTGACACTCCTATAAAAACAAAACATGATTTCAAGCTCTTCTCATCCATTTCAGTCCTATAAATCTGAGTACTAACCACTCAGTAATTATTTTATGAAGAAACCAATATAAGGTGCCCCCTGGCTACCGGGTGCTGAGCAGTCTCAACTGGGATGCACAACACCACATGGTTCTGCAGAAGCACAGCCCCCCTGAAGAGATCCCAAAGCAAAGGAGCTACAGCAAGAGGAAGCATCACTCCCAGCAAATGTTTGACAATGACTACAGCAACAAAGAAAGGAAGCCTCCGGCACATCTGGGCCTTGCACAGCATCCACCTCCTCCTCTTTCCACAGATTTGCAACTTACTGAAGTTACTCAAGCAAGAGCTCATCATATCAACAGGACACTTCCTTGATCCAACAAGGTAAATCCCTTCACCAATGCTGTTGTCAATGGTTAAAATGTCCTTTAGTATGGAGACCTGGAAGACTTCCCAAAAGAAATCTAATGCTTGCAGCTGCTGTGGTCGGGGTTAGGGAGCAGGCACACATCTGTAAGTGGGTTCCCAGTTGTGCCCCAACCCAGTCTCTGCCTCTACCCAACCTCTTTGTGCCCAAGGCACATATCAAAATCCCCTCAGGCTAGGACAGACGCCTTGGTCCCGCTTGTTGCTGTCACCTCTACAAAGCCTGGGTACAGGTTCATGCCATGCCTGCCCCTGCCTCTGTGTGCACCAACTCCTTCTCAGCTGGCTCCCAGGGGAACACAAAACACTGCTGATGGGACCAAAACCTTATTAACACTCCAGACAAAAGACTTCAAAAACAACAAATGATTCCCATCATCTCCTGCACCTTCTCAAATAATTTCTGGCTGACGCTAGGCTTCAAAGCCAAACTGTGTCTCCAGCTCCAGCAGTCTGTCTCCTTAGACATCCAGCACCAACTTCACATCCCAAGCGGATGCTCGGGCTTTGCCTTTTGTATACGAGGGTTAACTGCACAACTGGGCTCTTCTGAGGACAAAGACTAAGCCCATCAGGAGACAGGTAGAGGAGGGACCGAAGTGGGCTGCAGAGGTCTTTGCATTGGGTGAAATGCCCAAGAGCCCCATGGCAACATATCATAAAAGGGACCTTACACAAAACATCGTCCTCACCGACTCACTGGTACACTCCAGCAGCTCTTGGAAACAGAGATTGGGATTCTTGGCAGGGTGGGAGGAAAAGTGAAAGAGAGAGGGAAAAGGAGTCTTTCTGGTGAATGTGTTTTCTTTCCACCAGCCAGGCCCCTAGGTCCCGTGCTGCCAGAGCACTCAGAATAAAACATTAATTCAATACCACACATTTAATTACACATTATTTGAAAGTGAATTTATTTAACGGAGGAAAATAGTCTTCAGAGAGCATCTGCCTCCCTCAGACTCATGCGTCTGCAGGGAAGGGGCTTGGAGAGGAGATAGGAGGAATAATGGTTTGTTTTACATCAGCAGCTATTGCCGTTCAGTTCATCCCTTCAAAAGAGGAGATTTTAAAGAGATAGAGTTGTGTTTTGCAGGAACTTACCGGCTGATTTGATTTTCCAGCTAGTTTTCACTTGATTGGAAAGCGCTGCTGCAGACAGATATCACTTGTCTTTCTTTTTTATTATTTTTCTGAGGGAAAGGAAGGATTACTGGTGGAGGGATGGAGGAGGATTGGCTGCCCCTCAAGGGACCATGCAGTAGTCAGATTTCAGGCTTAAGGCTTTAACAACACAGTAATCAGACACTTAACAGCATCCTATTGCCGAGATGGATAATCACAAGAAAGCTGGAAGCGACCGGGACTCAGCAGCAGCCTTGCAGCTTTGAGACTGTCTCCCAGCAGGAACGCAGAGGCTTACCTTCTGCCTCCAAGGTCTCAGAGGCTCTTGGCTATCAGCTCCCCCAGCCTGTGAGTTCACTGCCATGGCTGCCTGCTCCAGCGGGGCCAGAAGCCTGGCAGCGCCTGCTTGCAGCCGGCGTCGAGCCTCTTATTTCCCCAGTCAAAGCTCCACTGCAGAGAGATGGGGACCGACTCCAGTAGCTGGCACAGCCAGCAGCCCCTCTTCGGCTGCATATGAATCATGCTGAGCTGTTGCAAGGCCAGAAAAGAGCTGCCGGGTCCTTTGTAGGAAGGCGTTTGCTCTCGGTAAACTCAGCCTGAGCTTTCGCCTTTGCTGTCCTCTGGGTTTTGGCACCCCCGTCACATCCCAGCAGGAGGATGTCACTCAGGGCTGGGTTAATTGGCTCATGCCACGACATAAGCCTTTCTCCCAACCCTCATCCGGGTGCTGGGTCTTCCTCCCACTCCTTAATTTGGGAGCAGCAACAAAAAAACTCCCTCATCTTTGCAGCAGCCTTGATTAGACTGCAGTCCCCACCTGGAGTGACAGGCAGACATGGAAGTGTGTCATGCATCACCGCTGCTAGCACCCAGTGCTCCCTCCAACAAGTAACAGGAGACCTCAGCCCAGCTAGTACTTACCCCACAGCAGGGTATGTCTCTGACCGACAGATGTCCCATGGTCAATCTATTGCCCTTTTTGGCCTCACCAGCCAGATCCTGCTGGTGCCACCCCAGCTCCATCACTCAACCTCAGAGCCATGCTGCAGTTGCTTGCACACCCAAGTAGATATTGCAGCACTGGCTTCAGGTCACAGCGTTAAGCTTTTCCTTGCAATTTTGAAGATTTACAGGGGTTTGATACTGCTTCAATGTTGTTCAGTCTATGGCCTGATCCATGGTTTGAAGGATCTAGGCACAGGTGCATGCTGCTTCTGCCTAGTCTGATTCTGCTGTCATTGTCTTCCTAATGGCTTCTGATCTTAATGTGCGCTCACCATAAATGCTAAAAAAATTCCAGATATATTGAACAAGTTCTGGGGACTATGTGACTTTTAGAAGGGTGGCATTAAAGGAAGAGGTATGGTTTTGGAAGTGGTTCAAGTGCCAAAGTACAGCTGTCGTCCCTAGTGCAGAACCCACTCTAAACAGAGTAAGAACTGGCCCCAAAGTTGGGTGCGAAATGAAGAAGCATTTTTAGAAGAAGTGCAGTTCTCTCCAGATGTGGAAGTGCAAAAAGACTTTCAGAAAAATCTGTTGTGACAGAATTTCTGGACCGTCTCACAGCAGGAAATTTGTTGAGAGGGCCTGGTCTTCTGCATTTTCCAGCTAGAGCTCCAGGCTTCTGGAAATGCTTCTGATTGTTGCTAGCTTCACCTTCATCACAAAGGAAAAGGACAATTTTGGACAAAACATAGCATCTTCTTCTTCTCTCCCCGCCCCCCCCAGCCTTTGTTTTGCTTCTGTGATCTCTGAGTATCTATGTCTTTTCTTGCCCCATGCCCAGTCATTCTCCCAACAACGACTTCCTTTGGTGGTTATTAAACTCATGGAACAAGAAAATTCCAGAAGTGAGGCCATATAGAGTAAAAACATGAGGTGTTGAAAGATAGATCTCAGGCTCAAGTTATGATTTCATTAGACAGCCTCTCTCCAATTTGCCCAATTTCCATCTCTCACCTTGCTTCCCACCTCTGCCAACTCCCTTTCTCACCGGACTGACACAGGAGGTGCACTTAACGTCTACGGCTTGATGAGGTGTTCCCTCAGACTCATGTTTTCCTAACACCCCGAATGGACCTTTCTCCGTCTTTGTTTCTGCCTGAGGTTTCCTTGGCTTTCTCCCTACTTGTTCTGTTTGCACAACCCCATCCCTTTTTTCATGTTGCCAGCTTCTCCTGCAGAAGGAAACCCCTGAAGGAGGAGTAATGTGAGATAGCTCTGCCTGCTGGGCTCTAAAATTACTGTGGTTTGGGTGATTTCGGCAATTGTTATGAGGCAGCAAATTATGCAGAGAGGAATAAAAAGCAGGACGGATCGTACAAAGGAATTAGCTAATCTGATGGTGATAGCAGCTGGTCCTCGTTTAGCTCTCCAGTTCTATGCATAGTTGGGGCTTCCTGTGCTCCTTTGGTCTATGTCCGAGTCACAAGTAGAATGCAATGAATATTTGACTGGTGCTCCTGTGATGCTTCACACAAAGAGAAATCCAACTTTCCCCTCAGGTCCTCCCTCGCTGCTGAAAAATGAGCAGGGTAATGGCAGGGTGGCTCTAGATGAAAGGAGCCCACCCTGGGTCCATCCCGGAGAAGAGGACCTCTGGAAGGCAGCAGCTTGGCCATGTGTCAACTCCGGAGCTGCTCCATGGTGGGATCCAACTCATTTCACAGATGCTGGCTGAGCAGAAGCGCTGTCGTGCCAACACCACCTTCTTCTCCGTGGAAGAAACAGAGTACTTTGAGGAGTGAGAAGTAAACCAGAGAAAGTTCTCCTTGGGCAAGGCTTTCAAAATCCCTCATCACCAGGAGTTCAGGACTACCTAAGGAACCATATGCTCTTGTTAGGACACTGCCCTTCCTTCCCTGATGGTACTGCTTTATCGTATCCCTGCCATGTCCTGCCTTTATTATGATTATAAATGAGAATCCATCTTGGTTTATTGTCTCTGACACTCTCCAGCATGGCGAGAACATGAGGTAATAAACCACTGTATATTTGTCCATTTGTCTGTCTGTCATCTTTTAGCGATGTCTCACACCATTATGAGCCAGATGGTTGGGGTGAATTTTCACAGAAAAACATCACAAACTTCACTGTGTGCAAGAGGGAAAAAAAGAAAAAATCCTACCGTTTTCTCCTGTGGCAAAACATCAGTGTCTGCACCAGGGGAAAAATACCCAGTTAATTCTTCTTAAGGACCCTGGTGAGACGTGAGAAAACATTCTGCAGTGCTGGTAGCCTCGGAAGACATGATTAATTGCAGATGGTGAAAAGGTGCATGTTCAGCTTTAACCGAACTATGTGTGAGGACTGGATGATTGCTAAGTTGGTATTCAAGACACATGAGGAAGGCAACCTACTAGGACTTCAGCTACAAAAACAAGATTATGTATATACTTATATATATATATATATCATATGTGGCTTAACAGCTTAAATTTAAATGTGTATACTGGATTTTATGGCAAGAACATACTGCTAGTGGAAGGGACCAAAATAAGCGAGATAGCTGAGAAAGGAGGGAAAGGGAAATAATGTTTTGCAGTTAGCTGAGGATGCAGAGGCATAAAAAGGACCTCCCAAAGCTGGCAATAGCAATTTGTAGATGAATATACGTGGGTGATACCGCAGAGCATGGAGTGGGGTACAATGGTGGAAAGATCTCCAATATGCCATTAGCTGTTTCTCCTTACTAGCCTAGGACGAGTCTCATTTCATCGGAAAATGTCTTGGACAAGAGTATATATGTTGTCTTAATTGGAGGGCCAGCATCAGATATTGGGATGGTAACATGGAAAAATCAGAGGCCAGTTTCCACTAATCTAATCCATCGGTCTGCCTGCAAATCCTGTTTCATTATTGCAATCTGAGCTTGGAAAGTGACCCCAAATTCAGCTTGTATTATAAAGGTCACCTTGATGTCTTTTCTTTATCAATCAGAGTTTAAATCAAGTCCCTTAACCTTTTACCAGAGCAGAGACTTTTCAAGTAGGTAATGGGCAAACCTACCCAGAACAATATCAGAGTGCAGATGAGCACCCAAAGTTCAAAACTTGACTCGGACTTCTTGCATTTAGACAGCCAGGCTGCAATTCTCCTGCAAACAGAGCTCACATCAAGTCATCCAAGGTCTCCAGACTAGAAACTGGAATTGTAGAGAAAGCAGACAAAATTAAAAAATAATGAAGGAAAGAATAATTACCAAGCTGTTCAAAATCACATCTTCATTTCTGGAAGGAGTTCAATGAAGGAAAAGATTCCTATGCTGTCCAGCTTGCTTCATTTATCCTTTCTTCATAGATAGCACTGTGCCTCTGCTGCATAAATTGCAGTCTCCCCATGCCACGTCTCCTCTGGTGCAGGTATATTCCCAGTGCTGCTCCTGGTATTGCGGGAGGGTCAAAGAGGTCCTTTTTCTCTGTCTGGTTCTCTTCTCTCGCTTGGGATTCCTCTCTCAAACACCTCCCAAATCAGGAGAGGCACGGGGTATGTTTGGGACCTCAGCCATAGCGCTGGTGAAAAATCATTCACGTCTGTGGTGATACAGCAGGGATGATTCTGGCTCCTGCTTTCAGTGTTTCCTTGCGGATCGTTAGCAGACATTATGAAAAACACAGATGATTAGGACTGACCTCCAGGACACATCACTTTCAACCTCTTTCCAATTGGAAACACTTTTAGCAATAGCTCCTTTCTGTCTTACGCTCTCAGGGCAGATTTCTACGCAGGCTCTTGTTTTAAATCCTACACCAGCACTTCACCCCCAGTCATTAATCTCTGGTGCTGGTCCTTGTCAAATACTTGCTGAAAATCTCAGTGTACTATATCCACTGAATCTCCCTTATATATAGTGGCAGTTAGCTCCTCGGGGAACGCCGGCAGACTAGTTGAGTGTGACCTCCCACTACTTCAAGCCACATAAGTCTGGCCTTCACAGAGCATTGCTTTTCCAGGTGTTCTCCCACCACATCCCTTAAAGTTTAAGAAGATTTCCAAGAATTTCCCAGAGCAAACATTAAGCTTACTGGTCTGTCTCTTGTCCCTGTTATGTCCACCACCTTCCAACTCTCATCCATCTGCCCCATTTTAAACAGATAATTTAAAATGTCAGTGAAGAGCTCGGTGTGTTGTGTGCATGCCCACAGGTGTGTACATTATGGGATGTGCTCTCCATCTGTAGAGGATGCTCACCTTGTCCAGTGCCCTTGAACAGCTGGCCACCGATACGGGGAGATCTTTCTCTTCATCCTCTATAAAGCTGGATGCCATTTTGGCAGATGAAAAATATTTAATAATCCTTCTTTCCTCTTATCGCTGATATAAGCTGGCTTCTGTTCTCTGTCGCCAGTTTAAGTTCTCCATATATCAATCTCAAGATAAGCATTTTCTCCTCCATATCCTCCGTACCAGCTCACTGTTCTCCTCGAAACTCCAAACAGCTCCTTGCTGTGATGCCAGTTTCGTTGTCTCTCAGAGATAGTTATGTGCAAAAGGACCTTCTTGTCTGAAATAGACCCTCAGCATCCCGTATGGCTGCTGCTTTCCATCCTTTTTTTTTCCTCCTGCTTTCTTCTTCTTCCCCTCTCCTTTCACTGTGATACTTCAAGCAGTGCCCCATCACAGTCTCTATCTCTTGCTTAGCTGGCCTGGAGTACATCAGTCCTTTCATCCCTTCTTTATTGTCTTTACTTTTACCAGACTGAATGCTTAAGACAGCCTTCCCAACTGTATCTTAAAGACCTGCATTATAGCCCAGCCAGCTTTCTTCAACTCATTTTGAATTCCCTGTAAGCCTGCTCGCCGAGAGGCCAGTGGTTTTGTACGGCTGCCCTTTCTGCAGACCCTCCTCAGCACTTCAGCTCTGCAGGGAATATAATCACTGCATCCTAGATGCACTTCAATTTCAAGTGTATTTATTACAGCTGCTCAATTTCCTTTAATCTGTCATTTCTCCTTCTCCTCCCCCCACGACTGCCTTCTTTTCACTGAATTCTAAGTGCACTGAAGGAGGCTTTTACCTCTGACCCTCGCTGCCTGCTCCAGCCCCATCCCTGCACTGATTCACGCTGGGTGCCTTGTGCACTGATTATCGCTCGTTACCCACATCGCTTAAGGAATGCGCCGGGCCCTTTGCAAACAAGTGCAAATGTTGCAGACAGCATGTTCCCACTGGTGACCCCTCAGGATTAATTGAGAGAAGACAACACTTTCATGCACAAATTGCCTGCATCATCAGCACCGACATGGAAGTGAAGACCAACTCTCCCAGGTCTGAGAAGGAAACCTTAACGACAGAGAGTGCCCGTGTCTGCCAGAGCCTTGTAAAACAACGTACTTCTGGGGGGTAGAACTATGTTTTTGTGTAGGTGATGCATGTCCCCTCAGTGACAAGGTTGAGCGTAAAACCACAAACATGCCTTCAGAGCTGGAGCTGAAACAGCCGGAGAAGCCCCAGTTGATATGAAAGACATCGACATGCCTTCCTGTACGTTAAGCTGTGTGAGCACACACACACCCTGAAGTTTAATTGGTGTATTAATGTATTAAAGCACTGACACAAACAAACAGGGACCGCTTTCATAAGCTACAAAATCCTTGAGTACAGTGTAATTAGCTGGGCTTGTTAAACCACTTAATAAGCAATAGATAGCATGTGTCTGATGCCCCTGTGCCTGGGCTCAGTGGGAAAGACAGGCAAGTGTTTAATTATGAAATGAGTTCAGTTCTTAGGTGAACCCTTAAGAAATATCATTTCATTCCCTGTCATAGGGACCTTCTGCCCAGGGCAGACAGAGCTGAGACCAGTGCCAGGGTCACAGGTTTCTCTGGTCACAGTCCCCATGCTTCCCATGTGGTCCTGTTCCCTGGCTGGCCATGCACTCCCATGTGCTTCTGCAGGAACTGCAACAGCCTGGGGAAAGCAACGCACTTGCCTCAGTTTCCCTTCCTGCAAATGGCCTCCAGACTATACCCTTAGCAAGTCTTATTGAATATTGATTGCAAAAATGCTGTAAAAACCTTCAAATAGGACAGATACAGAAAAAGGGAAGCAACACAGCAGGACAAAAACACCATGTAGACAGCATTTCTCAGCAGATCCTAAAGCTTTACAGACAGACCGTAGGAGTCCTTTCTCCTTTGCAATCCTGTCCTCCCAACTCACTACACAATGATTTCCCAGGAGCAGTCTCACCCTTCAGCCTTGACTGGAAGGGGATGGGGGGAAATGCATTTCCCTGTGCTTACTCGGGCCCTTTGTTTGAGGACCAAACCTGGAACCTGTTGAACTAGAGGCTGTATGAAGCTCCCTGAGGATATGCCTGGTCCAGTTAGAGAAGAGGAAAGAGCTGCCATGTGCTCGCTCCACGACCAGGCAGCTCCCAGGCTGTTTCTGGTGGTTTCCAAGGAAAGGTGGGGAGGGCTGGCACTGGGAGCATGGGGGAGAAAGCGTTCTTTGCTGGGTAAAAAACTGGCAGGATGGCTGGGCCCAGAGAGTTGTGGTGAATGGAGTTAAATCCAGCTGGCAGCTGGTCACAAGTGGTGTTCTCCAGGGCTCAGTACTGGGGCCAGTTCCATTAAATATCGTTATCAATGATCTGGACAAGGGGATCAAGTGCACCATCAGTATGTTTGCAGATGACAGTGTTGATCTGCTTGAGGGCAAGAAGGCTCTACAGAGGGATCTGGACAGGCTGGAGCGATGGGCCAAGGCCAGTTGTATGAGGTTCAAGAAGGCTCAGTGCCGGATCCTGCACTGGGGTCACAACAACCCCAGGCAATGCTACAGGCTTGGGGAAGAGTGGCTGGAAAGCTGCCTGGCAGAAAAGGACCTGGGGGTGTTGGTCAACAGGCAGCTAAATATGAGCCAGCAGTGTGCCCAGGTGGCCAAGGCGGCCAACAGCATCCTGGCTTGTACCAGGAACAGTGTGGCCAGCAGGACTAGGGAAGTGATTGTCCCCCTGTACTCAGCACTGGTGAGGCTACACCTCCAGTACTGTGTTCAGGTTTGGACCCCTCACTACAAGAAGGACGTAGAGGTGCTAGAGCGTGTCCAAAGAAGGGCAATGAAGCTGGTGAAGGGTCTAGAGCACAAGTCTTATGAGGAGCAGCTGAGGGAACTGGGGTTGCTTAGCCTGGAGAAAAGGAGGCTGAGGGGAGACCTTATTGCTCTCTACAACTACCTGAAAGGAGGCTGTAGCCAGGTGGGTGCTGGTCTCTTCTCCCAAGTAACAAGCGATAGAACAAGAAGAAATGGCCTCAAGTTGCACCAGGGGAGGTTTAGATTGGATATTAGGAAAAATTTCTTCACTGAAAGGGTGGTCAGTCATTGGAACAAGCTGCATAGGGAAGTGGTGGAGTCAGCACTCCTGAAGGCATTTAAAAGACATGTAGATGTGGCACTTAGGGACGTGGTTTAGTGGTGAACTTGGCAGTGCCAGGCTAACAGTTGGACGTGATGATGTTAAAGGTCCCTTCTAACCTAAACGATTCCATGATTCTATGTGTTAGACACAGGGCGGGGGTGGGTGGGGTGGGTGTTACCTTTTCAAATGTTGAGCTTCTTTCCTTGTGACATCTCATCTTTTGAGTATTCTGGGGAGGAAATACCTGCTTTCTGATGCAGGTAACTAAGGAGTGTGAAGCATATGGCTGTATCCTAGTGTCCAGTATGTTGATTTGGATGGGGTAAGGAAAAGGGAATATATTCACATAACTCCATATGACACAGTGGCGCTACCACAACTTTCACCAGCTCACAAAGTGGACCAAAGTAGCGAGAGCCAGGAAACCATCCAAAACACAGCCCAAAAGCTGTCTGTCTGGCGAGTCATTACCAGGGCTCATGCTGTGATCACCCTTTTCCCATTCCCTGACGAGTCCCAGCAAAGGGGAAAAGTCAGCACAAACACAACCAGAGCAGACGAGACATCTCTAGGGCTACTCAGCATCCCTGAATGCGGAATGGGCAGGCAGTACCTTAATTTTATCCCAAATTCCAGCTTACACCCATGATGATACCACCAATCCTGCACAGCCCAGCTGGCTAACCAGCACCCGACTCAACTTTCCTCAGCACATCACCACGCACAACAGCGGCTTTCAGAGTGGGCAGAGAAGCTCCCTTAAACACCGCCTCCACCCCAAGTCCACCACCGGCACTTGCAGCTCTGCAGCTATTCCTAGATCCCAACTGGATTCTTCTTTTCATCTTTGTTCTGCCTCCTATTCTAGTGCTGAACCCCAGGCCTGCTGCCTTGGAGCTTCCTCCGAACGCTGCATTCATCCATTTTTAAAGGTGACCTTCCAACTTTAAAGGAAGTTAGCAAGCCTCACTGTCTTCATTTGCCCTCTCCTTCTTTTCAACCTGCTCTTTATTATGAATTAAAAAGGGGCCTGAAAGGTTTCTCTATTAAAAAATAAAATCTTTAGAAAGAGCACGTTTCCAAATCATTTCTCTCCCAGTTTTTGCAGCAGCCTTCTTGGGTGTCAGGGCGCTTGCCTGCTGCAAACAATCAGCTGCCAGCTCTGATGGTGAAACCTGCTTGGGTGTTTGGCCTTCTCCCACCCCCACAGATGCCTGCCATCCCCACCCCACCGCTGGCCTCCCCCTCCTTCATGCTGTCGCTACTGTTTGGCAAAGCAATGCCCTGTAATGTTCTGGGTGAAAAATAACCTTTGAGGGAGCAGGGGTGGAAGTGGTGTTATTTTTAACTTGGATCACACTAGACACCAGGGTTACACTGTGGCCTCATAAGCTCTTGTGCTGGCACAAATGAAGAGCAGCAAATAAATGAAGTTCTCTTTATCTCACCTTACTGCCAAAGCTGCATCTTACAAGCCCTGGGGCTATATAGCAATGGAAAGAGAAGGTGTCTCCAGCCCTTAGCAATAATAATATTACTCTTGCCAATGAATTGGTCACAGTAATTAAAAAGGCAGTAATAAAGCAACATGATAGTTTCCTGCTGTTGTGGTACAACATTTTGCTATTTAATCATGACAGGCAGGACTTGGATTTTTACTGCAATACAACTGAAATAAGAATGAAAATTATGATTTTATAAAATGAAAGCTCAACTTCCAGCCCTTCTCTTAGATTACAAAATCAAACAAAAAAAACCCAAAACCAAACCACAAAGAAAAAACCACCAGCACGCCTCTCTTCCACCAGTGTTTTCACTTGTTTGACTGAGTTCTGGTGCTATTCCAACTGGTTGAATATTTCCTTTTGCCAAGAGGTCAGGACACCACAAGCCAGTGCCATGCAGCCACGCTCTGCATTTAGTCATCGGCATCAGCCTGCCCCCGAGAAACCACAGGCATTTTCTGTGCTATGGACATCTGGCTGCCAGGAAGGAGGCTGACACCCACAAACTCAGTTCATGCTGACCACCAAGTGACCACAGATGAGCAGGAGCCCTGATTCACAGCTGGCTTGTGCCACACCAAGCCTGGAAGTGCCTGGCTCAGTCAGAAAGCAGCCGGCCTCTCTTTCCAAACCATTCAATTACATTTTCCCCTGCTGCTGTTTGCCAGACCCAGTGTTAACCCTTCAACCCTGCTTGACCCCAGAGCGCATCTAGGACTCTCATTCTCCACCCAAGCCAACATGTCCATGCGTTTCCCGGCAGCCCCACTGTGCTCTCACATGCTTACTAGGACATACCCTTTACTCCTTTACAGGTCAACCGCCAAGCTGCACAAGGGAAGCAGCTGATTAGGTTCTTGCTACAATTATCTGCTGAAAATAGGAGAGTACTTCAGATTTTTAGGAGAAAAGAGGGCTTCCCAAAGCAAAGGCAGGATTGCAAGCAGAAGGTGCTACCGGGTCAAGATTTAGTACAATAAATAATGGAAGGTTCCTCGCCTCACAACCTCAGCCTTTCCTTAGCTCTGATGCTCGGTTTCATCTTTGGGCTATGAATGATTCATGGGCCCTTAAAATATATATAATCTATATCTCCTAGAACAAAGAGTCTTTATTCAGGGGGTTGTGAGGGAGCAGGGAGTAGCCATGTGCGATGCCTGCACTTGGGCTGGGATGTCCCTCGTGGTTCCTCACTTCTTTCCAGACCCAGAAGCTGTTCTGAGCTTGAAGCTCAGCTCTGCAGGAGACCCCAGCTCAGTCTCTATGACACTGGGATGTGCTGGCTGCTGAGGGTCTCAAGAATTACTTTCTTGAATCATGGCCAGGACCAGCTCAGAGCCAGGCTCTTCTCATCCATCCCTGGCAGATGGAGTATACAAATACCACCAGTGCACTGCGGGGGATTTAAATCATTTATGCAGGATTACAGATGGGGAAACTGCAGCAAAAACTTACCTCCATGTCATAGCCTAATCCACTGAGGACTTTACCATCCCGACTTCCAGTTCTCTGCCTTGGGCAGCAGATCACATTTAACGATTGTGTCTGTTTCCCTGGAAATACACCACCACCTTTCCACAATCAATATTCAATTCCTACTGTGCATACAAACACAGACATACCCACATCCCTGCACCATGATCAGCAAGCATCTACTTACTTCTCCAGACAAGAACATCACTTCGGGCAATTCCAAGGACGTTATGTCAAAGTAACCTCCTTTCCAACTGAAGAGATGGCCATCCTCTGATTTCTTGTTGGGAAACCTAAGCATGAGCCTGGGTAAGATCTGGTGAAAGCTCCAAGCCCATGAGGATCCATCCTTACTCAGAAAGGAGCACAGGCAAAAGCTCAGGCAAGAGATGGAGAGGTCTCAGACAGGGCAGACTTGGCAGCAAAGTCCTCCATGGCTTCTGTGCAGCAAGCTATGGGATGCCTCCCCGTGCTGGCAGGCCAACGGCCCAGGTAGCCGGCAAACCTGAGCTCCACAGTGCCACAAACTAATGGCACAAACATGGCCCAAAAGGTTGAACCATCCTTTCAAGGGATCACCCAAATATACTCCTGTGCAGCCCATTTGTTTTCAGTGGTCCTTTCAGGATCAAAGAGCCAGATTCCAGTCTACGCTGTATCTACAGCTCATGATCACCACATTTCCTTGCTCTTTGGAGTCTTAGAGATCTTCTTCCTTAGAAGGGACATTGTTGATCCTTACCCATTTGGGTGTACCTGACGATATCTTTTATGCTCAGGAGTCTTCTTTATTTCCTAAGGGTGACTGGTTTTTTGGCGAGAGATATTCTCCTTCCCTTGTAAGACTGCTATTGATATCAATCTGCCCATTTTCTTTGAGGCTCAGGCCAGCACCACTGAATCCATGGAAGGAAATTTGGCACAAGATTAGATGCTTCATGCATTATAGTCATGCAGAGAAGCCTAAGGACCTACACAGAATAATACCCAACTCCCAGGAGTCCCTTCTGAGGTTAACAGGATTAAACCAAACTTTCAGTCTAGTCACAGGACAGTATTTTCATCCAGGATGCACTGTCAGGGACTCTGCTGCCTTCCTCTGAAGCCATGGCTACAGATCTTCTGTTGGGATCGAGTGCCAAGTGTTTCATGTGGCTGCAAAAGAGGCAATCCATCTGAAATGCCCGTCTGCTGGCACCAGACAGAGGGGTTAAGGCACACCAGAGCCTTTTTTGCTTATTGCCTATGAAAATGAGAGACTGGCGCTACCATCAAGTAGCCACCCTTGCATTTCTCTGCTCCCGAGCCTTCTAAAGGAGTGAACAGCCATGCTGAACACCTCCCACAGCTCTGCCATACCTGCTGGCACCGCGGCCACATCCCCCAGCCGCCAGCCCTGACCTGGGCAGTCAAACAGGAGTGGCGGTGGGGGTTAACCCCAATGTCCAGCAGCACTTGACTTCTGGTTTGGAGCTGTGACACAATGCCAGATCTGCAGCATTTCCAGCCAGAAGAGCCTCTGCTAGTTCCTGAGCAGGGACTGACAGTTTCTCACTGATACTGTCTAATGCAGTCAGTTATCCTTTATGCATTTAGAGCAGATCCATCAAAATAATTCCCGCTAAAGGTCTGAATTCAGCATATTACACACAATAGCTCCCTGGAAGGAGACAAATGACACTTACCTGTCTTTAAGCAAGTCCCTTCTCAGTTGCCTGCCGTGAGATGTGATGGCTTTGGGGAACGTGTACCTCTGGAGTTGTTCGAGCAGTGCTGAGCATATGACTGGAGCTTAAACACTCTTAAACTTGCAACCCCCTCCAGCACCATTCAATGAAGAAATGTGTCTCAGGAAGCACAAAGCAAACCGCAGCCACCTTCAGCAGTTTACAGGGGACTGGACCAGGCACTACCAAGCAAGGAGTGACTGAGCACAGCTGCTCCTATCGTCCCCAAATATTTCTTGGCACTGATGCAGCAAAACCAAAATGCTCTGTTGATCCAGAATATCTCTAAAATTGCCAGGCAACAAGGCCTCATGAGGAAATCTGAGCACAGGTACAAACTCTTTGGCCTGGCAAACACATCGGTGGTGTTTGAAATGTTCACACTGCATTATCATGATGCCACCTCACATCCCTGTTACTGGCACCAGGGACTGAATCCCAGTGGGACCAGGCACTGGACACATGCAGAACATCAACTTGCAAAACCATGAGCTCCTTCTCTCTTGTATCAGATGTTGCAATACACTCCCCTGCCTCACCGGTAGACTGCAAACATCCCTCCCTCCCTCTCCCAATTATCTTAATAAACAGCCTGGACACATCTCTGACTCACTTAAGATAATGATGACCTGGCCATGATTAGCTTATTCAGACATCCTGGCAGTTTACTGAGCCTAATGCGACTCCAGTCTGGCTCTTTCTGACTTCTCATGAAAGAGGCTGACCTCCAGCAGTGGCTGCGCTGCAATCAGCGGATGAAGACCCACATAGAGATCAGACGCACGCTGCTCCCAAAATTCAGGCTGGAGCCATGAAGGCTACCTGCTCTGAAAACAAGCTCTTAACTACTCCAAAGACCCTGGGAACAGTGTTTTTGGGTTTGTTTTTTTTTTTTTACCAGCAGACAGACCTGGTGGGGTGGTACCAGTCCCAAAGTATGAAACATAAACGTGGGGTTAAGGACAACCCCAAATATCAGATTACTGAAGAGCATCTCTGCATATTACATTTCTGGCTGCCTGTCTGAAACATTCACTCACCCAACCTGAGAGCAAAAGCAGCACCAGTCAGCCACTCACACAACATGAATATTCGAAGCAAACCTTTGGAGGAAAAAGGCCAAACAGTCTGAAATCATAGGCAAATCCTTACAAAAAGTCAACTCATCTGCAGGAACTGGGCACAGGTCACAAATAACTCACTAACAGCAGAGCAAATAATTTAACCAGCACTTGGAATGAATCCCTCCGCTTTGTAGATAACAACTAAAATTTATTACTACTGATTAGTCAGCAGTTACACTCACAAGTTCAAAATTAATATCAAAGTTCAAATATAATTGTCTTGTACTTGTACTCTGCTTTACTGTTGGAGAGACCATCATCTTCACTTAGCGAAGCTATCGTCCCGCATTTATTTACCTGGGCTGGGAGTGTGGGTTGGGATTTATTCTAGCTCTTAACTTGACAAACTCAAAGCCTGAACTCCACCTCAAAGCGCTGCCTGGCAAAACCTCAGTTAACACTCTCTTGAATTTCTGCACTGATTTCAATAAGAACAGCCACTTACCACTTCTCTGGAAACCAATTACCAAATCCCACTAAGGAAGACGGACAAACAACCCCCAAAACTCCAATGGTGCATCCAAGGAGGTGAAATCCGGAACCGAAGAATGATGTCAGGAACTGACACAACCAAACCGAGCTCCCAGCAGAAGCAGAGAGGTTGGATCTGCACCCCTAAGCCCTCTGTGACTTCCCCACGTGTTGGTTTACAAGAAACACAAAGGAAGCCACATTGGGCACATTAACTTACTTTTATCACTGGGTTTCCTATGTTCTTTTTTAGGGGTCAAGACAAAGCAGTATCTATGTGATCCCCCATGGTGTGGACACAGGGCAGGATGTCCTACAGCCTGCAGTGCACCCCTGTGGCACAGTAAGCTCAGACCACTGGAGATGTGGGGTCCCACGGCTGATGCTCTGCAGCATCAGACCACATGCTGGCACCAAGGAGCCTGCCTGTTATGAGAGGAGGGGGGGAACAACATTGGGAAACCACAAAAGACACAGGCAAAACAAAATGTACCACGACAGCAGTGGAAGGTACGTTTCTGCTTCATGAGGTAAAGCACCTTTTCCAGCCGTGTGTGTGCCGGTCTCCCGTCACACTCTCTCCCCTTTGAAGCGGCTGTATGCACTTTCCTGCAGCTTGTTATACTTTTCTGCCAATTGATCAGGGTCTGCAGGCACTGGTAAATACAGAGTTAATAAGGACTCTTTGACTCATTGCATAAGCCGCACCAGAAGCACTTCAAAACGTTAAGCAAAAATGAAGTCACCCAGCATTGATTTCTTGCATGCTCTCTGCCTGCTGCTCCTCCAAACCTGTGGTTTTTCAGCTTTACTGCTGCGTCTAGGCCTCTTTATCCTCTGCTAATGCCAAGGCTTAACCCTCAGGATCTGCAGCTTGTTCTGGGTACAAATCAGAACAGAGTGGTGATGCACTGCTGCAGTTTGCTGAAACAGCAGAAGCACCTTCCTCTGACTGTTCACAGCTCCTGGGACTTCTGTCCCACCACCCCAGCCACAGACACATGCTGGAAAGGCCAAAGACCTGGTGGTAGAGAAAACTACCACCTTCGAAGAAGCTCCAGCCTCTTGAGAAAGAAGGGCTGACTCCTAAAAGCATATCTAAATAAACATAAGAGCAGCAAAACCATCGAGTCATACTGTGTAACTTGGATAGGCAGCTACGGAGACTCAGTATACCAAGTCGTGACCTACAGCATCACACACATCGAACGCTCTCCTGCAGCAAGTGCAAGCCCAAGGAGCCACTGGGCCATGCGTTGTTTCCACCATGCAGAGAGGTATTGTGCCAGAATCATACCGTGCCCATCAAGCTCATTCCAGGCATGAAGTAACAGAAATGTGACTCCATCTTTATAGAGTCAAAACACAAGGAAACAAAACTTCTCTGCTTGTTCACATGCAGGTTCCACACTCTGTAAGAACTGAGAAGACAGGGTTGTGATTTTCAGGAGGAACTGATATGTACCACTGCCTGCACCCTACCAAACCAGTACCCCAAGCTCCTTCAGTAATAAGTTCTCTAAACAACTCAAGAACCATTTGAAGACAGTGTGGGAAGGGAGAGCCGGACAGCAGTATCAGCTCGTGGTCCAGCTGTGTCAAGGAACAAGAAGCCTTCACAAGGGTGAAGGCAACAGAGAGGCAACAGAGGCAACCAAGAAGCAAGCGCAAGGAGAAACAAGTGCCCAACCCCTCTGCAATGCATGTCAGAGCCCGGGGACATAGTTAAGATATCTCCTTGGGAACTGGCAGCAGCAAAAACATTGTGGGAACTCATAGGTAAGGAAATAGTTGCCCTGAAATACAAAGCAAGGTGGACTAAGGCTGACCATACCAGCAGCCTAAGTAATTGGCTAATCAGCTCCCTGTTGGCAGTGTTTCTGGGCTATGAAACCCAGACCCTGGAGTAGTAGGGAGGAAAAGGCAGAGCTTCCAACACCCATGTTTGTTTCCCACACCTCAAAAAAGAGAGGGAGATAGGGATGAAATCTGATGCAGCTCAGCTGCCCGTCCCATGTATAAGGTTATATGTCAGGAGACAACCATTCGTCTCAGGCTCCACAGACATTGCTGGAAAGGTAAAGATCCCATCCATCACCTAATCCTGAGAACCACAGCACCCAATCACTTCTAGAGGCATACTCATTCAAAGAGAATAGCATGCAGAAATTAACTCATAGCAACATTTTGAGGCATTTACTTGAAAGTCATGCCAGGAAGTTATAAGAACAGAAAGATGCTGGAAAACATGTTTCTATTTTGCTCATCAAAACTCTCACCAGGTTTCCTAATATCAGCTCAAACACCCCCCCAGCCTCATGCCCACAGCGACCTGCAGGTTGGCATAGCAGCTTTAAGTCACGTAAATGACACGTCCCATTAATGACACTAAGACACAGCCACTAAGACATATCCTGATGCCGAGCCTGGCACACTGCAGAGAGGCTCCGCTCTCCTCCTGGAGCAACCAACCCTACCTGAACTCCTGATGAGTAACCCGAGTGCAGCACCCGCTTGTACCCCACAGCCTCTACATCACACACATCCTCGCCAGCTTAATAGGAGTCCCGGGTGAAGGGACAACAGTCCAACGCCCAACAGGAGAGCAATTTGCACAGCCAAGCAGGGAGACCTGCAGCAACAGCATATTCTGAAACAAGAGCACCACAGCCAGAACAATCTTTTAGTTTCAAGCTCCCTGAGATAAGGCTCCTAATAAAACTTCTTCCACTAAGTCTAGAAACTTGTCTTGGCAAATCCTGACACCATCTCCCAGCAGTACTGCCTCGTCCCTGAGAATATGACCATTTTGAGCAACAAAAAACAACCGGTTGTCAACTGAGATCAGTAGCAGCTAAGTTCTCAGGCAAGAAAACATTTGTGCCTGATGAGAGTGACAGAAGCAAGAGCTACACCTGAGCAACGTTCACATCACAACTGTAAATCCCACCCTCCGCACCCCCCGAAGAAGGAAACAAACCAGACTCCCCACACATGGACCATCTCACGAAGCAGTAGACTATAGGATGTGTCATTCTGAACATTTATTTATTTTGTCTTCAAAGAAGAGACCTGATGCAGCTGTTTCGTTAGAAAATAAAGTGTTTATTAAGAAACTAGACATTGAACACCCCTATAGTCTCTGTGAAAAGGGACCGTCCCATTTCCCATTAGCACAGGATGATAGTTATGGCAAGATAAGAATGCTCAAAGATGGAGGAGTCTCATTGACAGAAAATGAGGTAATGATTTACAATAATTAAAAATAAAATAATTTTTTTTAAAAAAAACATCCTTAGACTTGCTACTTAAAGCCACCAATCGCAAACGGCCATGACTGGCTTTCGTTTTCAGCAGTGAGGAACCAGAGACTTTAATTGGTGTTAAACAAATTGAGACATCGATCACAGTGGGGAGAACTGCTTTAAATTATGCTGTACGGTCTGGAGGATTTCTTCTAAGCAGAGATGGACCTGAGCTGCAAAATTCAACCCTTCCTCTGCTAGGGTGTTTGGATATAGGCTTCTGGTCCAGGCCCACGGATGTATCTCTACGACTGATACACACGGTTGAGAGTAGAGTCCCCTGAACAGTGCTAGGGAGAGGAGACAGTTCAGACGGACAAGACATCCCCAGGTCAGGTGGGCGACTTCCAGGAGATGGGGAAATTCAGTTCAGACAAGCACCCAGTGATTCACACGCTTGGTGAAGCTCCTCCTCACTCTGTGAATCTGCAGAATTGAGGTGTCAATAACACATGGCCGCAGGTCCTCTCTGGCGGTGCACCTCTTGCATTTCCGGCTCCGATACGGGCAGGAAACATTGCTGGGAGTTTTGGTCATGGTTTCTGAAGCCATCCAACCTGAGCCAGGCCTCTTTGTCCTAACACAGATGCCCCCCCTAAGGCATGTCCATTAACTTAAAGCGATCTGCTACCGTTTCTCCTGTACTCTTCTATTGCACTTTACCTTTTTATGCAAATGAACCAGGAGAAGAAGCAAGAGAATGGAATATTGCCAGGGACATCCCTATGGGAAAACTGATAACAAACCTCCTGGCAATCTCCAGGGTGGTTCATGCAGGTCACCCATAAAGGCAGGATGAAACAGAACATCCCATTCTGAGGCTTCTGCCCCATTCTGGCAGAGGGGGACAATGACTCTTTCCAGTGGCAGGTGATTTAGAGACATCCCTGATGTGATAAGGTCGTCTCAGGCCACCAAGAAGGCAAGCAAAGCTGAGTGGCTGGTGAACAAGCTCCTGGTTCAATACTCCTCTCAGAAAAGGATCTGGCCATACCTGAAGCTCTTGGAAGGTTTTTTTCCTCTAATCTGCCTTGCTTATAGGTTATCACTGATATACGTGAGCAAATCTGTATTTCCCGTACACGTGATGTCCCGAGAGTCCAAGGAAAGCCCTGCAAGTTGTCGCAAGGGCAGCTGGCTTCTCTTGAGGACAGGATCAAAGGGTTTACTTTTCCATCTGAGAGGCTTCGGGTGAAGACAAAAGTGGGATGGGAGAGGGGGAGAGAATACGAATATTGGCCAGAGAACAGGATTGATATTCCTGTTTATGCCAGAGAAGAAGCAACAGAATACTTATTTTTCCTCTCCTTCAGTCAGTCAGCCTCGGGCTGATGGTTCTGAGTACATGACTGGATTACAATCAATCTCTAGTTGGTGGGAATACAGGGGAGAGCTAAAGGGGGCTGGAAAAGGCCCAGCAACTGGGACCTGCGTGCGTCTGATATGCCTTTCCACTTTGCTTACTGCCCTAGTCCTGGCAAGGACACGGACCCTCCTGCGCTATGGATTCTCCATCCATGCAGGAAGTCCAGGCAACTCCTCAGATAAAGCTCATCATTCAAGCAGCAGGGAGAGACCAGAGTATGACAACGATATAGTCAGATCCAACGAGCCGCTCCAACACACACAGACAGACAGACAAGCAAAAACAGCCTCCTAGAATATGTGCACTTCAAAGATAACCACATTCTCTTCCTGTCAGAGAAGTAAGATTTTTTTTTTTTCTTTCCATTATTATTCCTTCCAACATTATTTTCTGTGCAAGAACTGGGAGCGGGGCTGCCTTTGTTCTTACCAAAAGTCTTCGTTCTGCTTTAGTTTCTTCCAGGCTCCCCGCGCCTCAGCTGGCTCTGGGAGACCTCCCATGGCGGTGCCACATAAGAGGTGATGGCGGCATTCACTGGGTGTTGCGAAGACACAAGCTTACAAGGAAAACTCCAAGCAGGGAGGACATGACTAAAGATGTCAGTTTGGTTGGCTTGGTTGGTTTTGTTTTGTGTTTTATTTTAAAGCAAAAGTACAATTATTTACTGTGTTATTAGGATGACTCCTTTCAATTGGGTTTTAATTCTCTTTATTTGCTCTCATTGCTGCTGTTGTGCCTTGCAGGAATATTTAACGAACACAGCGACCATTGGAGGAAAAGAACAACCCTGTTATCTGGTGACAGAAAACCAAAGTTTCAGTTGGCTTTAACGTGTGTACAGGCAGGGCTGTAGAGTCCTATTAGGAGGAGACCTCAATCCATACAGACCACGCTTACTGCTTCCCACCATTTTGAGGGCACAGCCTATAAACTTGACATCAGAACAGGGACTTTTAAGGAGTTTTTAAAAGCCATGACGTCCTTTGCTGAAATAAACACTGACATCCTCAACATAAATGCCTTGGTTAAGAGGTTTGGAATGTCCAGGGAGGCTTATTGGATTCAACATAATTTCTCTGAAACCTAAAGGGGAAAAAAAAACAGAAAAAAGAAAAAAGCAAAATAAAGTAAACGAAAAAACAAAAAAGAGCAAAACTAGAAAAAAAGAGAGAGATATCGACACACATGTAATCATTAAAAAAGAACCAAATGAATAACCAGCAAACGGCTGCAGTTAAATTAAAGCCAAAACACCCTCTCCGGGCAGGGCTACCTTGCTCTGTCTTTCCATCAAGAACAGGCAATCATTTCACGTGGTGCGTGCAGGCACAAGTGCTCCAAGGACAAGGGGCATGCAAGCAGTCTGGACAGAGAACTGGGAAGAACTCTCTTCCAGAGGTTCCCACTAATCAGGGGTGGAAAAGTCCTATTCCTACCTAGTCCATCTTTCCCCTAGGCAGGGAGTGAGGAAAGCAGACAATCCTTCCTATGTCTACTTTTCTCATGATTTATTTAGTCTGGCTGAACATTTCTGAAGCCAAAAAGTACCACTGCAAGGCTGGGGAGACCTGACTCTCATAATCCCGTAGACTTCCTTAGCCCAGCTGTCCCATCTACACCGAAACCTGCACACGTGAGGCATCTTCTCCGTGCACAACCCCTTTACTCTTTAAAAGTAATTTGAAGGTTTAGAATTTGCCGGAAATAGTGGCCAGATGAAAAGGAAAAAAATAAGTGGAGCAGAGTCCTTCAGTCCCAACAAACTTACTGGGCAAATATAATGTTTTCAAGGGCTGTATTAACCATCTCTTCATAATGCCCCTGCCTTGGGATGCCCCAGCCAGGCAAACACACTGCTAGCATGTTTCCAATATAGAAATTATTAGATGTTAATTACTATTAAAGGTGGACATTATTCTCTGAAGCTAAATAAATGCAAATATTCAGGACTTGTCAGAGAGTAGTTCTCTGGACTCGCGGGAGCAAACCTGTTGTGGAGCGCTGGATGTGATCTCCAGGAGGGAGTCCTTCTGCTGATACATCCAGTCCCACAGCCCTCTCCTCAAGGTCTGGCTGAAGGAGGGCACATCCTGATTCACTGTTAGGACACATCCTGATGTTTAGCCTACATTTCCCTTCTTCCTGACTCGAATCCCTGTCTTCTATCATCTTTTGTGTGAAGTCCTGCAAGTTCTTGCAGAAAAGACCCATGCATTTGTCTTCAGGTGTCAGCTCATCATTTTTTTACATTACTTTCTCAGACACCTGTTTGTAACAGTATTTCTACAACTGAGGCCATCCCATGAATGGAAAGAGACATAGCAGGAATAGGCATAGGTCATTGAAGGTAGCTGCTAAGACTGCACTGAAGTTGCTCTTAGCTCAGGTCAAGTACGTGGACATAAAAGACTTCTACGCTGGCTTACCAAAATCCCCGATACAGATCCACCGAGTTGCCAGGACCAAGACGTGCATGGCAGGATCCTGGGGATTGCTCTAATCTGTCCCAACTTCTCATGGGCCCAAAGGATTTTTCCAGGAAAATTACTAGGATGCCTTGGCTACACAATTGCTCTAAGGTCTGGAAAATGCTCCTGCTTCTCATACGGTCACAGGATCCTGAGCAAATCAGGTAGGTTAGCCCAAGTCTGGCATCACTAGAGCAGCATGGAGCAGCTTGGATGCCCTTGTGAATTGATCTCAATAGGAAAGGTGCTTTCCACTAGGCTAGGAACAGAAAGTTTCTCACGCTGAATCTACACCAGCCAGAAAATTTTTTCCTCCTATTTCTTCTTTTTATTTTTTCCTGTGTATCTATTTATATTTCTTCCCTACACTATCTTATTCCATCTGCTCATCAAACACATGCCTCTTTTGATGAACCTGAGGATGCAGACAAAAGCTGTTTGTTTGGTTTGGAACTGTTTAAACTAGTTTGGGGGAAACTATCTGTTATTCTCAGTGGCCCTGAAGTGCTGATCCACATGAGAGAGTAAGTCAGGCTCAGCTTCGGTTCATGTGTCAAAAACAAAATTCATAGGCAAATTCCAAGTGTTGAAATATCATTAGCAGTGAGAAAGAGCCTAGCTCAACTCTCAGAGCCAAAGCAGAGTTTAAAGTGCTGATGCTTGGAAATATGTATGTAAACTAAGTCCATTTCTTATCAGAGTCACTGGGAGACAAATAAACATGGCATCCCTGAACGTCACTATTTATCGTGTTTTGTTTTTCATAATATAAATATATTTTATGGCCACCAAAGGATAGCTGGGAAAGTCTATACTCAACAATACCAAGTATCTCCAAGGAGCACTCCTGTCTGCTTTATTTTCTTTGCATTTCTTAGCTCTGCTAAATTAAGACAATTCCACTTCTGCCGGACCACATCCAACAGACCTAAAAGCCCACTGGGGACACACGGCCTCAGCAAAGGGACATGTGAAAGATCAGCAAGACTTAAGGCTGGGGACGTCGAGGGCTTTGCTCTTTGTCATCAGCGCTATGCTGTGAATCCCAGCTGCAGGGATCTCTGGTGACAGCAGGGTCTTTGCAGAATGGGACTGCAGTAGGGGTTACCCCATAACTGCCGTGCAGTCGCTACTGAGGGACGATGAGGAATGAGGCAGGAGGACAGTCTACGTTTCTGAAGCTTAGGACCTGAACACACATACTGCTGACTTGGGAAAGTAATGCAGCATCGGTCATTTTGGCATCCTCTCCTTCTCATTTATTAAAGTCCCCAAAAAAGCTGAAAAACCCCCATGCTTCTCTCCTGACTGTTTTTCTCTTGCTCCTCACTGCTGTCTCCCGTATTGTACTGCTACCTTCAACCCCATTCGCTTGTATGGAGCAGAAACCAACAAGGCTCTTGCTAGGTTTATGTCTTCACTGTCAGATGTGAGATGGATGATGTTCACTGAGATGTCCAGGGTTAAAATGGGTGAATCTCAACAGGTTCAGAGTTTGGATGCTGCTATGACAAATGTCATCTTTCTACCAAAGCTATTAGCTACTGAAAAACTAGCTCTGGAAATATTGTAAAGAATATGGGGGGTTTGTTTTACTTTTTTTTTTCCAAAAAGAAAAAAAAGAGAAAGAAAAGTGTTCACCTTCTTAGAAGGAGTTGGAGAAATTTTAAAACCAATCCTTTTTGTGGAGTTTCACATTTGTCAGTGCTAGCTGGAAAACGGGAGGAAAAGTACTATCTTTGACATTGGTTGTACATTTGGAGGGAAACTCCAATATTCAAGCCTGAAAATAGTAAGGAGGTAAAAAGCCCCACCCTGTACATTCAAATCAAAAGCATCTCCAAAGACCTACAAAATTGGGAAGGGTATGACAGATTAAGCTTTGTGCTTCTCCCTATTCTAGTGAGACCACTTTTTAAATTAAAGCATGATGCTGTCTCTACTAATAGCCATGGTATGGTAGTGGAATAAATGTATGGAGAGTGTTGGAGAACAGGGAAGGAGGAATGAGCTCAGATTTGCTGTGCAGCTCTAACAGCTTGAGACGGAGGGGGCAGATGGGGCACTTCTCTAAGCAGGCTGGAAGGATGCAGCAATGAAAGGACAAGAAAATTGAAGGCAACCGAACCATGCAATCAGTTTTTGTCCTCAACCCTGGCCACCCACTTAGTCCTCCAGAGCTGTCTTGTGTTTCCCGACACCCTGGCTAGTGGGGCCCATGCACATACCCCATCTCAGTGCCTACAGGCAGTGCCCTGCAAGGAACACCCTGCCTCCACTGACTGAGAGCAAGACTAAGGAGACAAACCAGGTAATTTTACCTCGCCTTCACTGTTTGCCTTCCGGTAAAACTGCAACCATTCAAATATACTGTGCTTTCAGGGCCTTTGAGATCTGAGGCTGCTCTGGGTCACATGGAAAGAGCAGCAGGGAATGTGACACGGGGAGGCAAGGGAACGACGCAAAAACCAATGCACAACTCCTGCAAGTGGTGCAGCCCAGTTTTGAAACCCAGGGATGGAAATTGCTTCTAAAGCAGTAGCATAAATTGCTGTGGGAACGGGTGAGAAAAGCAATGGGATGCCATGTAATGCCTGGCAAAAATGGGTTAAACAAAAATAGCAAATTTAGGGCAACGAGCTGGCCAAACATAACACTGCTATCCACACAGCCCACGTTAGGCAATGGAGCTTTGATCTCTCTTCTGTGTTACAGCAGAATTTATGATATAAAGGAAAAGCAATAGGAGACTCCAACAACAGCGTACATTTTATCTTTCTCTATGCACAGATATGAAGTATGAATAGCATCAAAGAAGGCATGAAAACCATCAAGTCTGGCCTGCATCCAGAGCAAAGGAAACAGCCATCCGTCTAGTCAAAGCCAGGACTGATACGTCTATATCTAAGGGGAAAGCAACACAGCAATCCAGGTTTCCTGTCATGGGTGGGTTCATCTGCAGGGCTATGATACAAAATCCTCTTTTTTTTCTTCCCTCTGCCCCCAACACATAGCAGGGCCAGATGCAACCCAGCCTGAGGCCTCAACAAGCCTGCTTGCCACAACAAAGCACGTCACAGAAGCTCAGCAGAAGTACACCATGAGGTTCTCCCTGATGCCCTCAGCTGCAGATAAGCACATCATTTCCTCTTACCATCCTCTACCATCCAAGGTAAAGTCAAAGACTCCGGCCCTCCTCTCATTCACACCAGCTCAACACTGTTGACCACAATGGAGAACCACAAGAAAATTCAGCCCACAGATGCATTTCACACCGATACACAGACCTCAAGCAGATCTTCAAGTTGATAACAGCTCTTTTAAGTTTCACAGAAAGGCTTTGAGAGCTACAGAAATGCTTATGATTGTTCATTTTCATGGAAACAGGGTCCTTATCACCCTCCACAGCAGCTCACCTTGTATCTTTGTTCATTTTCCATGGTTTAACCTCAGGCACAAGAGTCTCCCACTTTAGTCAATGAGACTTGACGTCACTGGAAACCTCTTGGGAATGTGCTAGATGGAGCTCTAGCTAGAGTTTGTGGCATCTTCATCTTCTCCACAACCCAAAATCAGCAGCAGGAGATTGCAGCACTGCATGTGTTTTTGAGGGCAGGCAAGGGAAAAGATGGGCTGAGAGCAAGCAGAAGCAAATGGGTCCAGAAGATCCCATTTCCACACAAATTTCTCTCATGCTTAACTAGAGCAGAGGAAAGGGTAGGAGAATACCGCAGGCACTCAACGGCTGAACAATGTTCCTTGAGAAAAGCGCAGTGTTCGCAGCTTTCCATGCAGTGAACTCTTTAAGACTACGTAAGATTCATTAAACCTTTGGTCGGAGGAATTCCAGTATCCGTTGCATTTCTACTGTTGCTGCTGTTAATGTGGGCCATGTCCATATTATCCGGGATCAGAAGTTTGTTTTCTCTGGAACTCCTTCATGGATGGAGTAGTTCCAAGATACTAAATGATGTAGCCTGATAGCTCAGGAGGCAGAGCTCCAAGATTCCCCACCGATCCCCCTTAGGAAAAGCCCCAAAGTAGGAAAGCACTTACCACGGTATAAAATAAAAAAGAAAAAGGAAAAAAAAAATTAAAAAAAATCTATTTAAGACTAAAGACAAAGTAAAAAGGCTATTTTCAGGTCTAAGATGCCCTGTGATTTGAGTCAAAGCTACCCTCCCTGTCCAGAGGCACAGCCAATGCTTTTCTCCGGACTGCACAGAGGTGCAGCTATTTAAAGCCGCTCAGAGGCCCACTGCATGATGGAAAGCAGCCAGATCAGTTGGGCCTCATCGGTTTTGTTTTTGTTAGGTTGAAGCCAATGTGGAATTACTTGTAAGAGGACCAGGGAAGGGGGAAGGATTGGGCACCCAGCAGTTTCGCCAACAACATGCAGAGCTTAGTTTCTGCCTTATTTAAATTATACTGGGTCAGAGAGAAGGTACCTGAGCAAAGAGGATGGCTCCTTCAACACCCACGGCCATGCAAAGGTGCGTGAGAAAACTCTTGGGATTTATGGGTCAGCCATGAGAACAAGCTGCAGAAAAGCATTTCCAAAACGCATGAGAGTTTGGTGGTAGCTGACATCCTGGGCGTTATCAGGCTATTGCCCTGCCTCTGTCCCTCTGTGTGCTTGCACCGCTACGTCCAGGAGCCTTCTCCTCTGCAGTTCTCACTGCCTGGAGGAACAACCACATCTCCCTGCCTCCGCGAGTCCCCATTTCTCACCGCCGTGCACTCTCTCTGCCTCTGCATTACACAAAGCCCACGGGACCCGGCATGAAAGATCCCATCCCAACAAGTAATACATCATTTTCATCACTTTGGTTTTCAAATATATTCTTTTGTCAATTTTTAATTTTTTTTTTCAAGTCAGCCCTCAGAGTGCTGCCAATTTAAGCACTATGCACAGTGTTACAAGAGCTTCTCATTTCCACTTTGCCTGACAGGTATACGCGTCCCTCTGACACCGCCTCTGTTCCCCAGCTGCTTCAGATAGCAATAGTTACCCTGAGCATTTTACACAGAGTTATTGAAACCACTGACTAATCTGCCCAGAAATGAATATCCACTGCGAAAGAATCTAGTTGGGCTAGTGTTCCTTAATTGCTGATTAATTCCAATTATGGTACAGCTGATCCACCAGTACCACAGATCACCACATCAAAGAGCCAACCAGCAAAGGAAGCCCCTAAGTTACAACAGCAACAGCCTTGTTGCAAACTTCTTTTCAGCCGGAGAGCACTTCATAAACATTAATTTGTTACGCCTCGCTCATTCCCTGGGGAGGCAGGAGGTGTTATATTCATTACGCAGATGGCAAAATTGTGGCACGGAGCAGGACCACGGTTTCTCCAAAGTCACCAGAGGAACCGATGCCAGTCGTGGGCACTCAGCAGGGAACAGCCACAGCTCCCAGACTCCTATCCTCTCCAGGAGCTCTGGGGTCTAGAAGGGGACAGAGTGCTTGGTAAAGCCAGATGGCCGGGATATGAGTGCAGACACCAAAAGGAGACACACACAGTGGACAGGAAAGCACACAACTGCTGCAGTCTGCAGCTGGGACCTTCCCTGCCCAGGCAGTGCCAACAATGCTTTCTTGCTCTTCAGAGGACAGGAGGAGGCTGGTGGAGGAGCTGATCAAGGCCCAGGATAAATCCTTGCTTGCTCAAGTCTCTTTGCTCTGCCATCTGCAGAGAAAGGCCAGAGCTGCCCTCCAGGAAGCCCAGGAGCGGTACAAGCCCGAGAGCCTGAAGTGTCAGTAGGAGCTTCCTGTGGGGAAACGCGATTTAGTGGAGCTTACAAGCTGAGGATGGAAACTGAGGAGCGCGGGAGATATCGGCAGGCAAGGAGGCACTGAGCACTGCAGGGGAGTTGTAAATGGGAACAGGAAGAGCTGAGGGCAAAAACACAGCGAGACCAGCATGGAGCCTCAAGGAACAAGGGTTTGTGGATTTTTTAGGCTGTTTGGATGCTGCATTGTCTGGAATTATTGTCCTTCATCTGTGTCTCTCCAGCACTCCCACTCTGCCGTTTTAGAAACGAAGGCTGTCACCATGGTGGTTCTTCTCTTGGTAATTGCCACACTAGGTGGTTCTCAAAACAAGTTGCCTTTTGCATAAAAATATATCAGAAGAATATCATTAATCTTCCCAGGGCAGAGCTCCCACCTCCAGATTTTGTTTCAAGACCATGTTTTGGTACCTGCCAGTGTGTGGCAAGCTCTAAAACACACACCCCAGGGCACAGGGAGGGCTGTGCTTTCCCCAGGAGAAGAGAGGACAGCAAGCAGAGGAACATCGGTTTGCACCGGGATCATGCTGCTCCTGGAGAACAATTTGGGTACTGCCCACCAAACGCTTGGCAGGTATTTGCGGTGGCCTTCAATCAGTACGAGGGCTTTGCTCCCACAAAACACACATGAAACACATTTTGGTTTTGCAAGAGAAGGTACGAAATACCTGGAAAGACCCTTGCAACCAGCAAAGCAGAGATGAGGTGAGTGGGAAGCCCCCCAGGCAGTGCACCGGGGGATGCTGCTGTGCAAGGAGACCCTTACTCCACCCTGCAGCACAGGGTGAGCTTTGCAGAGGGGGGAAGATCTGTCATATCACAGTAGGTTAGCAAATGAAGACCTAAGCCCAAAACATGTAGCAGCTGTGAATTAGGAGTCTTCATTTAAACGAGGGAGGGAAGGACAAGGGTTTCTTTCCTACAAGCTTTTTCCATCAAGTGGTCTAGCTGTGAATTGTTGCTCCAGCAGTCAGCTCCAAGCTTAACAAACTACATGACTGCCAGACCCGTCTCTGACCCAGTTTCATTTTGGGTCTGAAGTTTCCCTCTCTCCCTTCTCCCTCTCATATCTAGTCACTTAAATGCACACTGCATTTAAAGCACTTCAGCCCAATCTTACTTCCCACCATATAATTCTGTGCAACCCTTTGTGTCTGTCTGCCCCACTCGTGCCATTGGCATGGGCTGATCAAGTACCAGCAGAGATGAGGGACAGGGAAGGGGGCTGAGCTTCCAGGCAACATGGAAACTCCCAGGATTGTGACTATCCAAAACCCATTTTCCCCCTGCCAGAGGATTTCACGCTTGAGAAAAAGCTTTAGGCTTTACATAAAAAATAAGTTATTTCCTCTTCTCCACCATCACAAGTCCTGCCTGCCACCACAGCCAGGACATGTCCTCCTCTACGTACACCGCTCCTCGAAGCAAGAGCTGCCCATACCAGGGCAAAAGCACGCAAAAACATACACTTCTAATGGCACTTTTGTATTTGCACGTGCAACAGAATGTAAGAGATTACAGTCCACAGCTCTGCATTCAACCTCAGTGTCAAAACCAGCCTATGCACAGAGGAAACCAAGCTGAGCGATACCATGATTGCCAGCAGAAAGCAGAGAGAGCGTGCACACAACCTGCTGCAAGTGGGACACGTGGGATGGCCAGTGGGAAGCGTGCAAGAGAAAAACAGAGCACGATGCTGCAGTGCAGAGCACGTGGCAGGGAGCAGGAGTGCCGGAGAGGGGCTGGGGAGCGCGCGAGCGCACACGTGTGGGGCTGAGAGCATAACGCTGCTGAACATTTACTCTCACTTTACATTACGGATTTAATGGCTTTTAACAGGAGACTTTGTAAGCGATCAGGAATTGGAACAAAAGGAGCTGGGGGAATAATTATTCTAACCAGGGGAGCTAAAGAACATGGCAAAATCGCGTGCTGAGCAATCATGCTAATTAAAGGCACCCAGAAGAATCAGGATAGAAACGCCAAATGGTTTTCACTCCGCTGCCCTAATCCACTAACTGCCTCGTCACTTTGACTCCCACCAGCTGTGGGAAGGACTGCTCTAGGTGAGTCAGTTTGTAGCAATAAAGGATGGAGCTAAACAAGTGACATGGGGGGTTGGTTCCCTCTGCAGTGGGCTGGAGACTTGCTTGGCCTGCCAGACTGATCCACGGCTGCTCTGCACCAGCAGTCTGGGGGCACCAAATGCCCCCACAGCCTCTGGCTGAGCAGCAAGGATCTAAATACGCTTGCCAAAAAGCAGAACATCTGCTGGCAGCTACCAGCATGAGGCTAAACACAACCTACAGCCACAACCCAGGTCCTTTTGGGCCACTCAGCTCTGCTGTGTGACTGCCTCTGCAATTAGCTGTGTTACGTGGCTCAGCACGGCGGTCTGTCCTGGGCTGTGTCCGGGGAGTGTGCTTCCAGCACCCCACCACAGCTCTGGCAGCACTGAACGTGCTGTTTCCTTGTCTGCACAGCTTTGGTCATTACTGGCTTGGGTCCACTCAGGTTGATGCAGGGGCTCTCAAAGGTAAGCACATCTTCTATGCGGTGGGCATCATCCTGATCTTCTACTGCTTAAAACGCCAGCTGGGCTTCATGCCATGCTAGCATCAGAAAAGCAAGAACTAACACTGCAACATAGGCAAATTTTCACCCAGAAAAAGTGGAGACTAGGAAAATGTCCATGTTGTAGGGAAAGTAAATGACTGTAGCATTGCTCCAACAGACTAGAGGCTTTACAGACCCAAATAAAAACTCCCATGCACTCAGGCTGGTGTAAAACCCAAGACAGACTCCTCAAGGAGCTGCTGAGCCTCAACTTGTTTGGTATGTCAGGGGAAGAGCTTCCTCAGACATTGCTGGAATCCAACAGGGCATTACATGCCAAAGCAGATGGGTGCAGAAAACAGGATTAACAGAACCAAACACACAGTGGTAAAATCACATGCTGAGTGCAAAGAAGTCTCTCTGTCCTTTCCAACCTCCAGGAGAAGGTCCACCTCCAATAACTGCTTGGATGAGCTGCGAGTGCTTTTCTCTCCAGCAGCGCAGGCCTGGCTTTTGTTGCAGCAGTCGCCTGCGTTGGCACAGAGCGAGAGCTGTATGGAGGGGAGGTGGGGCAGCAGAAAAGCAAATGCTAACAATTGCCATCAAGTAACAGCTTTCTATTTAAAAAGCAATGGTTTGTTTGTTAATCAACAGGTCCATTAACACGGAGCAAATGCCTCTGTAATGGACACCCACAGGATCACAGGCTGAACTATTTGCGTGCGGCATCTTTTGATTGATTCACCCTAAAGATCATCAAGTAAATGAGAGAGGATGTAATATTTCTGCAGGAAACATTCCACAGCGGATACATTGATTGCGACACTCGGCCAGCTGCTATGTCCCAGTCTCTTCTTAAAGAGACTTCATATTTGATTCTCTGATTAAATATTTTTAAATTGAGAACAAATCAGGGACACTGGCTTGACTGTTCCAGGCACTTGGCCCATGGAGACCTGATATGCTGCCAAGGAGGATCGCATGAGCAACCAACGCCCAACCTGCTCCCGCTTTTCCTGCCCTCAATCCCATTCCCTTGGTCCTTGCCCGGCCGCAGAGATCACTGCCACTCCGCTGCCTGGCCTTTTCCTGCCACCACGAAATCCTCGACCCAAGCCAAGGGAGCCTGCTTGGTGGCACACCAGGAACACAGATCTGCTGACTCATTTATTCAGCTCCTACCTGCAGCTAAAGCTGCAAAATCATGGTCTGTTTTGCCTGCCAGTGACTCCCTGACTCCTGCTCCGTCACCACGATGAATCCATTTTTAATCAAAAGCCCAGCGAACACTCAATGGACAGGAGGAGGCAGGGCTGAGAATGAAGAATACCCTGAGAACAAAGGCTGAAAGTCGAGGACCCATGAGGAAAATAGCAATGAAACCATCAGTTGAATAATTTGCCACCCCAGCAATTCCAGCTGGCAGAGATGGCCCGCGAGCCATAGCTAAGCCCTTGCTGCAATCTTTGGTTTGCAAAAGCAGGTTCTTTTTCCCACAGACCGAACACTGAGCTGACACCTCCATTATGAGCTGCTGCAAAAAACACTGTCTTCTGAACGAGCTCTGCAAAAACACGGTGACACTTCCAGTTTACAAGCAAGCCCTGCCACCGCTCACCAAGCCCCAGCCTTAGAGCTGTTGAAGCCGCCCTGAACCAGACCAGTGGGGCCAGGAGATGCAGAGCTGCTGCCACCGCTTCTGAAATGACACGCTTATTTCACATGCAAATGAGCCACACAAATTGAGACCAGACCCTCCTTTTCCCCTCTGAGCTACTCATAAATAACAGAGGCGGTAAGGCAGGTTAAGGGTCTTTGAGGCAGGTGAAACATAGAGGTACAAAGGACCGAGCATCTAATTGGAGACAAAAGGAGAAAGCTAAACACTCACCCAGGTCCCACGGGAGACACAGTTAACCCTCCCCTCCAGAGATAAGCTCCATCAAGAGGGCGTCCAGCCTGTTGGAATAATGACTCCTTGAGGCAAATCAGAGGTGCCAGCAGCTACAAATGAGGGCCTTTCTCTGCTGTAGCTTGCATCCTTTCTCCCATTCAGTACCGCAGGGGGGAAAAAAAAAAAAAAGAAAAAGAAAAAAAAAAAAGAGCCTGCAGGTCCCATTCAGGCTGTACTACATGTGCCATCGCAGCCTCACAGCCAGGCAACAAGGTAAGAGCTGCAGGTATAAGCTTGGCCGTGGATGCTGGGCTCCTGCCCCCACTTCCTTTCTTTTCAAAGAAAATAAAATTGAGTTTGTATCGACTACTGAGAAAACGAGACAACATTATACAGGACACGACCCACCACAATCAAATTAGATCATGGCAACATCATAACCAGCACGGAATATGTAGCCCTGATAGCGTATAGGATCAAGGAGAATGATTTTATGCAGCAAACATTAAAAGACAAAAGGAAAATGAATCATATCAGGACATCAAGCAAAACCAGAGTGTGAGAAGTTTGGAGTGGCAGGAACCAGCAGCACTCCTGTCTCAGGGCTTCCCTCCCCCTGTCCCCATTCAGACTGGCCTGCCACTTCTCGGAGCTGGTCATTACAAACACGGCAAGTGCTGGGAAATATCTTTGCCATTTCCTGCACAGCTTCCTCGCTTCCCCACCCCCGGAGCTCTGATGGTTTCCAAAAGAATAAAGCCACTATTTACAGAGCAGTTTTCCAGCCGTGGCCCTCGCTGTGTCAGCAAAATGCCCAACAGCAACACACTCAAGGTGCTGATTTCAGGAGTGCTGAGATCTGTTTAGATAGGGGACTTAACGTCTTCCACTTCTGTGTCTATATATATATTGCACACAAATCATCAGAAAATAAAAAACCCCAAACACATAGTTCAGCTGTGCAGACTTTCACCATGGTGGTTTGACGCTCAGCTCTCCTCTCACCTCTCATCTCTCAAACATCCCCTGTCCATGCCTTGTTCCTCAGCGTACCCCTACACAGGTCATCCCCTGTCCCAGCTCTCTCATCCCCTCTCCTGAGCGCTCAGTCTCCCGTTGGAAAGCCCTCACCACCCAGCTGCTGAGAAATCACCAGCAGAGACAAATCCATAAAGCTGCTTCAACCCAAACACCCCGCTACAAGAGGGGAGGGAGGTCTCCGGTGGTCCGGGTGCCCATGTTGGTAGGTATTTATGGTGCTGTGGAGGCCACCACATGTTTCTGGAAAGGTGAGGGTGGGTTAGCACTAGGCGTAGCAGCAGTGCTGTTCACCACTATAGTGGGACTGTGGGGGTCTAGATGTGGAGCTGGGGCTCTGCGTGAGCTGGGAGGCGAGTCTGCCAGCCCAGGCAGGTCAAAACCCAGCTCAGCACAACTCCTCCAGCGCCTGTTTCACTCCATCAAGCGGAGGGATATGCACCCAATATATTCATCCTGCTACATGCAGGAAGGAGGACACAAACCTTCCTAAAACCTATGATTTACATAGCAGTCTGTGGCAGTGTTTTCCCAACTGCATAATGAGTACATTAACTTTAGCTAAACTGACTCTCCAGAGATGAAGAGATGGAAAAGAATAATCGAAGCAAACTGTGATAGAGTTTTTGATTAAGCAGCTGATGATCAATAAAAGTTATCCGCAGGGCACAGAGTGTTAATGAGCTACCATTCCTGTAGCAAAGAAACACCTGAGCCCACGCTCCCCACTCGACACAGCCCTCAGAGGTCAGCAAGACCCGCTCCCTCAGGACTGACAACGTGAGAACACGGGCCACGGAGTCCACGGGTCTCCCCTGCCCTCGTTCCTGTTAAAAGGGCGATGGTGGAAAAAGGAAAAGAAATAACCTTAAAGAGGAACGTGGCTAGAAAGAGAGGACTGAGAAAGGTTAACAGCCTCATTCAATGCTACGTTGGGGGGGGGAAATAAATTGAAAAGGCATTCATAACCTTCTCAGACAGCTCCATTAATTTAAAGAGGCCTTAGAGCTCTGCAGCTCTAACACTGGCACCTAGCACACCTACAGCGGGGAGCAAGAAGGACCAGCCAGCCGGGCTACCAGCTCCCTGCAACCAGTGCCGCAAGGCACAAAATGACCCCCAGCACACCCCGCAAGTACTGTCCCGTTACCCCTTCCCCCACAGTGATGTCACTGCAAAGTAGTATTAGGTGTTAAATCTTAATAGTTATTAATATCTTAAATTCATCCCCAAAGATTCTAAGGCATTAGAGAGTGGACTTTATAGAGAATTTCTCATAATAATGTGGCCACCTGTTTAATAGCAAGGCTGCAGAAGGGTTTCAGAGAGCAAGTGGAAAGGAGGGCTTCAAATTAAAGCTACAGAGAAGAGACAAGACTCACATCAGCAGAGACATAGAATATCATTACCTCTGCCTGAATTTAGCTATTTCACTGTAACTAATCATTTTACTCTTCCAGAAATGTCCGGAGAACTGTTAGTCACCACAGGGAGCTGCTAGGATCTTTGTATTACATTTCCTCCCCAAGTTGCCTCCTCTGACAGCCCAGCCCAGCCCAGCCTGCCTACAAAAGGGATTTGTTTTCCCAAAACTCACTTAGCCTTCCCGTCCTTGGAGGGTCTAGGGAAAGCTGAGAAAAAATCAGCAGACAGGATACTCTTTCTGGAGTGTCCCAAAGGGAACAGAGGGGATGAACAGCACATTAGGATTTCTCCCCCAATTTCTCAAATTCTCACGGAACTGGGGTTTGCAATTGCCCTCTGCAGAGACCACATCAAGACAGATCATTAATACTACTTGACGCTGAGGATCTCTTGTATTAAAAAAAGCACTGCAATTACTTAGTTCAAATCTCTATATTATTCATAAGATCCATATCTATCGTGGATATAGTATTTACTCTGCTATGGGGAAACGTAATAAATAAGGCAATAAGTGCTTCCTTCCTCCAGGTCAAGATGAAAGTCTGCATCTCGGAGAGCAGCGCTTTCCTTGGGCAGCAAGGTTCGTACCCCTGCTCAATTCCTTCAGCCAGGAGCTAAAGCCAAGGTGAAAAATAACTGTTCTTCCTCCAAGCCCAGCACTAGGGCTCGAACCAACTCCAGCTCCAACCAAGTGGGCCAGGAGGCAATGCCTAGGTGGAATGAGGTCATCAGAGCTCCTAGGAGGTCAGTGAGGAAGGTCTCTTCAGAATTAGTCGAGAGAGCAAAGCATAAACACGTTAGACTGCATGCATGGCGCCCATAAAGGTGAAAAGAGAGAATTTGCTCTGAGCTATCCGTAAAGGAGCAGGAAAAGCTCAGATTTGCCATTTTGTGGGATCATAATATACAGCTGACAGCTCCAAGAACTTGTTTGCCCATCTAAACTCCTGACTGTGAAAGGACTTCAGGTGGCAACTCATAAACACGCGACATGGTCCAGTGGGCTGAACATGGGCCAGACTGCTAGCTGTCAGCAACCTGGCGTGACCTTGAGCAAATTGATGTCTTTCCAGCTGCCTCTCCTCATCCATAAAATAGAGATGAAGATGCTTGGCAGCCCCTTGATGGGTTGTAAGAAGAAATGCCTCTTTCCAGGAAATAGTGGAGATGCAAGACGCCAGGTTACTTCTCCTTGTTAAGAAGAGGGAAAAATATACCCCATTCCTCAAAAACTCAGCTGCCTGCTGTGCTCTCAGTAAGGTTCCCCTGACATTTGGGCTCTGCTGGGATCTGGCACGAGAACAGGACAGTCCCACCTCACCCCATCTCTGGAATTTGCCCAGGATTTATTTTTAACACAGCCCTCAGTGTGAACATTTGTGGTGGGATTCGTATGAATTCATGCTGATCTCTGACTCTGAGCTAGTCTCACCCTGGCTGCACCGATAGCCAGGACTGTCGAGAGAACAGACGGCACAATCCCCCCCATCCTAAACAAGGTGTCTTGACGTGGGGCAGACCCAAAGCATCCTATCTCCTCCCACATGTAGGAAGCAAGCTTTGGGCAGCCACCTCGGAGCTTCTTGTGCTGTCCAGGGGTAACTAACTCGTCCTAGAGCATAAGACACATCAAACAGGGCCCTGAGCTAGGCTTAAAATGACCTTTTGACATCATGGAACTCTGCCTAGCTCTTTATTTCTTTCTGGCTTTGGATTGTGAGCAATGGGATGGAGCGAAAGGTTGGGCCGCAACTCTCTGGTGTATCAATACCTCGGGTATGGCTTGAAGCATGAGGTCCTTTGCCTCGGTATACACTTGCTGGCCACCATCTCCCCTTGCTCAATGCTCCACATCAATTACAGTGCAGAGATGTAAAATGACTGATACTTTTAATACAAAGGGCCTGTCATTTATTTATTAGCTGGCAACAGGCCCTGCAGTCCAGGATGGATGCATTATAAATCAACTGCATTTCTAACCATTAAAAATTCATCCAATTCATAATGTAGGACGCCCGTAATTTCCTTATTAGCGTTGAGTGTGAAGGATTTTTCTTTCTCCTCCCTTGGTTTTACTTTGCTTCTTTGCTTTCCCAAAGATCTTGCTCATCTGAGGATTAGTTCAGCTTAATCCTGCAAGAGGGAGGTGGAGGGCTGGGAAGGGCTGGGGGAAGGGAGACAAGGGCTGAAGTAATTTTGTTCCAGTGTTTTCTTCTAATTGCAAATTTGCCATATATACTTAGGAGACTTAGCTGCCTTCTCTCCTAGTCACACTTATGGGAGCCAGAGAGACTGCTTGTCCTGAATTTAAGAGATGCTTGTACAGAAAAAAAATTTAAATAGATCCCTTTTCCCTCGCAAAAGGAAAAAAAGGAGGTGTGGTGGGACAGGGAAGGATGATGTAAAATCTGTTAAAAAATATTAGCAGGGTAAGAACAGGTGCCCAACCATTATAAAACTGTGCATTTCAACTAGATCAAACATTCATATATATCTATATAAATATGTAAAAATAGATAGGTACAGTAACCTTCAGACTCAGTGCTCCAATTCATTGAGGAAAAATAGGTTAGTAGGTCCGAAAGAAAGGGGCGACATTTTTGCAGACCCAGGACAGTTACAAAGAACCACAGGTAGCTGCTGCGACATCAGCAACAAATAGGAACTTGGAACTAACATCAGGAAAAGCCGAGTCTACACAGCACAGTACCACATCCCATATTGACCACGCTTAGCTGCAGATGGCAGGACAGCCTGATCGTTGATGTACATACAGAAATTTTGGTGTTTTCACTGAGCCTTCATTTGTTCCTGTCTTTTAAACAGATCTATCCAGGTAGAGGCAGGGAGAGATGACTTGAAAACCAGATTTAAGCAGGGTTCAGCATTAGGTAACTCGCAGTCTGTTTAGGAACGAGCATGCAGGAATCTAAAAATGGATATGCAATAAACCCTGCCTTAATGGGAGACAAGCCCGGGCATCGAGAGCAATCCTTACGCGCTGTGAATTCAATGTACTTTTCACCTCGAGACGCTTGCATACAAGTCTTACATCAGCTACACGTGGAAACGGGTTTGCTGGGTTTTCAGCTGGGTCTGTTCACTTCAGTAAATCACGCCGAGCTCAACAAGGCTAGTGCTTTACGCTTAAGTGTGGTGCAACACAGCTGCTTCAGGTCAGGGCTTCGGGAGCACACCAGCACAAGTGGTGCTTCCTCCATCCCACCGACCACACCAGCAGTGAACCCGCTCCTTGTCCACATCCACAACCAAGACAGCCACAAAGATGCTGAGGCGGGCTGGAAATATTCAGCAACTAAGAATGACAATTTCTGCATTTTTGTTCTATTATACATGAAGCAATCGAGCTCTGCTCCACAGAGAGCAGCGCAGCTCCGCCTGGCCTGTGCTGCTGGGAGGCACAAGCCAGCACTGCCTGCACACACCATCTCCCCCGAGCCAGCCACCACGCTAGGCTGGGAAACAAAGGCCCCCTTTGACATGAGAAGCTCTTTAGGCAGAATAGCTTTTTACATGGGCCTTTCCCCACCTTTCAGGACTGAACAGGGTATTTTGGGCCGTCTAGCCCAAAAGCAGCGCTCAAGGTAGGTTTTTTTATTTTAACCTCTACTGATGTACAGCTTCACCGCCGGATCCTGGGCTGTACTTCTTGTCCCACAGGGCAGTGCTACTAATGTTCCCGCTGTGTGTGCGGTCGTGCAAAACTGCTCCAACTCCCAAACAATAGCAGCTATTTTTAATTAGAAATCGTAATTTAACCAGACAATGAACAAACAGTGAGAGCCTGCAATCTTCTGCTCAGAGACAGCTGTCCGACCACGATGAGTCCCCACACACTTCTGAGATTTAGATTTTAAAGCTGAAAAACATCCCAGTTAGACTAAAAAGTCACAACACGATGTCCTTGCAAACTGTGGGAGCTGCCAGTGCCTTTAGGGGTGCCCCATGGCCAGGTACCACAGGCACATCCCCCTTGTCGCTGGAGCGCAGAGGTACCCAGCCTCCAGATACTTTCCCAACAGCCAAGCATTATAAGCCACAGTCAACTCATTAATAAGCAAGACAAATTTTGAACTGATGGCTAAAAGAAATCAGTACCACAACTCTACCCACACACACATACACGCACCAGCTATTTTTTAAGCAGTCCCCTCACAAAATTCACACAATCCATGAGCCATTAGGAGACTAGTCTTGAACCCCCTTCATTATCCCCAACACCAGAGCTGCCCAAGTTTGCAATAGCTTCAGGTCACGCACCGGGCCGCTATCTCCTGTCTTGCAAGGACAAAGCCCCAGGCATGAGGAGCGCTGGCTGATGAACAGAGCCCTCCTTCCTTTGGCACGGACACCTCCTCCAGCTTTAAGAGCACCACGGGGTTAAGAGCGCTACAAGCGCAATTGGATAGAGAGAAGCACCAATACCTAGGCACATAGCCAATAATGTAGGGAATGAAAACCTGCTTTATCCCCATTTCATCCCACTCCTTTTCTCTTACCCTGCTACAATGAGTCTTGACTCACACCACATCACAGGTAAAAAACACGCCTGTGCTGCCAAGCCCTGAACACCTGCTAGAAATTGGAGATGCAACCATCTTTGATGACTTCAGGCAACCCCTGGCAGGGGAACTGCCCAGTCAGTGCCTTGTGGCATCCCTGGCTTTGCCGAGGAAAGGTAGAGCTGCAAGGGTGCTCAGCAGAAATCCACGTGTGCTTCGGCGGCATTGATCATGAGGCGGAGGTGATCGGCGTGTAGGTGCCACCGTGCAGGAAGCTGTGCCACAGGGAATGAAGAAGAGCTGATTCAGCAAGTGTTTTGTACTACGCCCATCCCACGGTGCACGGGTGAGCGGGTGAGGAACACATGCCCACACACGCAGAGACGGTGGCGCGTGAGTGGGGGCCGGAGGATGCTGCAAGAGCAGTGGGAGGGTGCATGAGCCCTGACATGAGGTGTAGGCAGCAATGACTGCTCAAACAGGGCGTTGGATGCAAGATGGAGTATCAGGAGTGCACGTACACATCCTCCGTGAGATGGTGCATGTCTTGGGCAGTCCAGTCCAGCCCATTTGATGCAGGGACAAGGACGAGAGCAGCCTGCTGTGCTAGAGCCCCTCCAAGCCGAGGAGGAAACCAGCTCAGAGCCTCCTCTCATCTGGCGTGTTAATTGCTTGACAGTTCACACATTACAGGCTCCCTTTCCGAAATCATACCAGCAAAGCCAACCCTGCTTACTGGCCTCACAGACACCGGGATTATATGATCCAGAAGAGATGCTTTTGGGCCAGAGGAGCAGGCAGGGTTTTGTATGAGAAAACACCCATACCTTGGGGAGATACATGCTTGTATCTAGGAGTATTTCCACCACCACCAGGACAGCCTCTCTGGAGGCAGGTCAACGTTAGCAGCCCAAAGCCATGTTCTGCCTGATTTAAAGGTTTATCTTCCTAATGGATCCCCATCACCAGGAACGTCCCTGGCCAGCTTGCCGTCACCTGCCACAGCTACGCTGCCAGCGTTGCTTCCTCACACCGGGGCTGGAGCCTGCTCAGACCCCTTTGATCTTGGGTGTTGTTACAAACATCGGCAGTAAACACACATTAAAGTAACAGAGAGAGAATCTAAAACCCAAGCAGCTGCAGGAGGTAATCGGCTTGTGTGCAATCCAAGTCGCTGTGCGCATCGCACCTGGAGCAAGGCAGGGCTGCGCTGCTGGTTACAGCGGCTCCTTCCAAAGCAGGCAGGGACCAGGCAGAGCCACGTTTCCCACCCTCCCGCGCTGCTTTTCTTTCTCTCGATACAACCATACAGACAACACCTGCAGAGCTGGCTGAGGGGCAAGGTATACACAACAGTTTTTGCCAGCCTTTCCAAAACAGTCTGAAAAATTCTCATTTCTGTAGCACCACCGTGGCAGGAAGGTCTGAAGATTGACTTGCTGAGTAGGTGGGATGAGCACTCTGCCAACACAGGTTGGACTTCTGAGTTCTGGAAAATGTGGATATTTCTTCCACTTGATCTTTCAGAGCTGGATGAAGCGATGCAGAGCATAAAATAGCCACAGGTAAGGAAAACCAGCTGAGAGGGCTGGGAAGAGCTGAGCAGGTTGGTTGAAGTCCCACTGGCCATGGGATCCCTCCTGTTAGTCAGATATTGCAGCCTGGAGAAGGGGACGAGAAGGTGATGCTGGGCACAGAAGTTCCCTCCTGCTCCAGGGGGTGACAGCAGCAGTAATTTTTGTTGCTCACACTTTTCTTCAGCTACATGCCACAGCTTATCTGGAAGCAGCCAGACAGAGCCTGCAGGGCTTCTTCAACATCCCAATCTTTTGCAGGACATTCACGTCAGCGCTTGGAGCTCTGAGCAGTTTCTATCAGAGGTAACCGCAAACCAGGAGGAAGGGAAATTTGGAGGCAGAAGGTCATTGCAGGGACCTCCAATGCCTTCCACCTGCTAGCAGCTGAGCATTGAGGTCACGGCTTTTCACAGACCCAAGCCAGAAACACAGGCTTTGCTTGGACAAATGAGAAAACACAGAATAGAGTCTCAAAACACTTGTTAAATCCTCTAAAAGTATCTCATATGGGTTGGCTGAGAAGGACAAATCCATAAGACAGTGAGGAGCCCCAGTGCAGAAGAGTTTTGACTTCAGAGAAGTGATGGGCATTCGGTCCTGCTGGAGAAGAACCTGGGGCTTTCATGTTAGAGGAGAAAAGAGGAAAAGAGAAGTTTGGAGAAACTGGAGAAACAGCAGAGACCTGCGGGAGGGATTGAGATCTGTACAGCCTGGCCCCAGGCTGGACACGGCAGCAGAGTGCTGCTGTCACTGCTCACTGGGCTCCACATTCATACTGCATCAAAATAAGGTTTGAGAAATCCTCTTATGCCAGGTGGTGGGGGGGAAGAAAAGTTTCTCTTTTCCACTACCAACAGGTTCAGTTTTCTTTTTTAGCTAAATGAAACTGCAAGCATTTACGGCTTTATTTTTACGATGTTGTTGGTTTTGGCAAAAATGGGAACACGAACTGACCAGAAATAGAAATGCTGCATACTTTTTAGCTTTCCCATGCCCAGGATGAACAAAACACACTAGGCAAACACAAAGAATTTACAGTAGTAAGGGTAAATAACCTTCCCATTTTTGTTTTCAAGATCTATTAGAAATAGAGGTAAGGAAAGCTATTTGTTTTAAAAATACGATTTTTGAAATGACCACAATGTTCCTTTTAAACTGCACTGAAATACAAGATAAAGACAGGGTACTGAGTGAAAGAGTGCTGATGGCGCTTTTATTGTGTGATTTGCCTTGTTTTTTTCTGAAGTACTTCTTTTTAGCCGATTACCATGTATTTACAGTTAGTGTAATTATATCTAATTACTTAATTAGCATGAATACGTGTAATTACTAACTTCGAATATGTAATTATGTCAGGGCAGCCTGTAATAAATGAGGTTGAAAAAAACCCTCATTAGGACTCTACGGAAGGACGGCTGCTCCACCCGTGTGGAGAATGCATCCCAGTCCCCAGACTGCGCCAGTCCTGGAAGAGGAAAACACAGCCAGCTCCGGTCGTGTCTGGCAACAACCTCCACCAAAATCAAACCACTTGCCCCAAAAGTCTAGCTGTACAGCACTGGTGGGAACCGAGCATCCACTGATGGGAGACAGAGATCTGCAAAGGATCTGCCCCCCAGAATCATTTTCTCCACTAAGGTTTGGATTTTTTTCTCTGATTTGTGTCATTCTCGAGAAGACCTCGTTGGTCGAACAAGAAGCATGAGAGAATAGAATAACCACAAAACTGTGCTGTGGTATTTGAGTAAAGCTTGAGAGATCAGATCCAAGAACTAATCTGCATCTGATGCATCACGCTAATAATTAATTACTACTACTAAAGTAAAACAATCTTCCAAAATGTTTCTTCTGCAACATTACCAGTATCTTGCCACAAAAATCTCCAGCTACTCATAATTACCCATTTTGCAAATTCGAATCCTGAACAGCAGGAGATGGAGGGAAGGTTAAAAGTTGCTGTTACTGCCAAGAAGCATATGTATGAAAATGATGTCCTACCAACCGCCTCATGAACTTATTTCAAGCTGATGCTCCCTTTTTTTTTTCACTGATCAGGAGCTATCCATTGTAATCAGCTGGCTTTTCCTGCCCAGAAGGACTGGTAGTCATTTTCTGGACACAAATGAGGGTAGACCAGATCATGTTTTGCATTACCAAAGCCCCTGACCATAGGTTGAAGCTATGTCATCCTACACCCTATCTCATCACATATTCTGTCCACAGTGCTTGCTCCACAACAAGTCCCATTTGTCTCCTCTCATCTGTTTATTTCCAAATATAGAGAGGTGCAAACTCATCACAACCTGTCGCTCCTCCTGCTGACATCTGCCAAGCAGGTATGCCACTTGTTTTCTCTTCCATGTGCAAAAGATCAGGAGGAAAAGACTATTTTAGCTTATTCTTCTGAAATCTATTTGTAGTGGGACTGTGTCCATTGCCAAGCTCTTTGCTCAACTCTCCAGGTAGGGCTGAGGATGGCTGAAGCGAGGACAGGTTGCAAACCCTAGTGCTGCCCAGCTTGCTGCGGAGTTACAGCGTACAGCTGAGGGGAGCATCTTCGCAAAGACTCGGTGCTTCATCGTGAGAAAACAAGATGGTGCAATTTCTTCCATGGCTCTTTGAGAAGCCCTCAGCCAGGAAGGGAAGGACGACCTCATCCCTCCTGCTCCTCTGAATCAGGCAGTAGCAGAAAGGGGCAAGAGACAACTGCACAAATCCCAGAAAGTCAGAGGTGAGAGCTGGTTCCTGCACCCTTCATCCCATCGATGGGAGAAGAGCACATGCCCAGTGAGGAACACATCTCTATCTCCTTGAGAACACGTTAACGAGAAGAGCCCACAGGACAGCTCTGCACAGCGGGAACGAGAGGGGCTGCAGCTCTGTGGGCAGGGAGCTGGTCTCCATATTTCAGCTGCAATTCCATTATGCAGAGCTAAGTGGCTGGGAATAAACATCCGTCATCCCTGCGTGATAAGCAATGTTTGCTAGTATAGAGGGTGACAGAAATCTATATCACATCAATGTACTATTAATACTGCATTAAGCATATAGAGTTCTCTGTCCTCGTTGCAGCACAGTAATGGGTATCGGCATGTCCTCAACCCAGACAACATCCAAGAGCACAGGGATGCTTGCAGGAGGAAGGAAGGAGAAAAGCTTCAGGATGGAGAGAGAAATCGCTTGCTGAAGATGTTGCTCTAGCAACACCTCTGTGCAAAGGAGAGATGCTAGATGCCACCGAGCACCTTTGCTCACAGCTGGACAGTGGCTCTGAGGGAGGTGGGTGGCAGGAGGGAGGTGACAGCTCGCATCAGTACGGGCTCAGCTGGGTACCGAGGCACTCCCCAGCCCAGAGGAGTTCTCCTCTGTACAAGTTACAGCAAATGAAGAAGTGTTTGTGTCCAAGCTCTGCAGAGGACGAAAGAAAAACCCTCTGGCATGAAAACCACGGGGAGAGCGGGAGCAACAAATATTCTCCAGCTCAGGTTTAAGTTGAGCAGAGCACATCAGATCAAACAAACCCCTTACAGCGAAAGCTCCCCAAAGCATGGTTAATTTAAAAGGTGAATTATGAAACTTTCCAGCCTCAAGCAAAGCCACCAGTGAAGTCAGAAGTTTTGTCCAAGTAAAGTGCTGGGGACTAAAATACAATACACACACCAAATCCAACCCTACCTGAGGTCTCAAAGCCTGGGTTCTGCCCCATGAATGACAGGCAAACCTAACAAATATAAGGACTTTCAGCCTGCCAGCATCCAGCTGTGGTTTGCCCCTGGTTAGCACCCAAAGGGACTGCTGGTGTGTGGAGTTTGGTTTCAGCCCCAGGAAACCTGGAGCTCAGAGGCGGTGATCTGCCATGGATTTCCAAGTGTGCACAGTTGTCACTAGTGCTACATTTCCCACCCGTGGCACCTTCCATGGGAGAAGCAGCTCCAGATGCCACCCCCAAGCATCTCTGTGAACTCTTCAGATCCTAATCAAACGTCCCCATGAAACTCAGAGGCCAAACCCTGCTGTGAGCAGCTTCCCCTGCAACCTGCCCAGCCCTGACAAGCCCCACAGGGCAAATGCTCAGAGGCAAACGTCATCCTTTGAGGTTTAAGCTCTGCTACTGCACAGCTGCAACGGCACCCGCGTCTTGAAATGGTTGGCGCACAGATTTAAGAGATTCAAGTGATCACAGGAGAGGAAGGAAAAAAAATAAAGCAGGGGAGCCCCCCCCCTCCCAAGCCATCAGAGTTTGTAAATCATTTTGAGATGAGGTGCTATAAGAAATGTAAAATATATAATTAACGGCACAGTAAAACCACGCTACATTCAGCTTCTCCGCTCCTGCCTAATCACGGCCCTCCTCCTCCCCTCTCTGCGAACAGACCAAATTTAGCACATTAAAATGAAAATCAAAGGGAAAGCCGGGCACGTTCATTGGGTACACCCCATCGCTCCGGTAAGCAAAGCGTGGTGATAAGGGCTCAGGCACCGGCTCGCAGCACCCAGGAGGGTGCATGGCAGGGTCTGCCCCAGGGACACCTCCACGGGAGCAGCAGCTGTGGCTCCCCTTCCCCTGACCAGAGGAGCGGTGGCCAGGGTGCAGCGCGCTCCTGCCGAGTGCTTAATGCTGAATGAGTTCCCACAGGTTGGGAGATCGGCCTCCACCCTGTTTCCAAGGGCTGAGTTATGTCTCCTGCACTCATGAGTCAGCAGCAGCCAAGGGGAGAGCAGAGGTGACTTCAATGCAGCACTCCCGGCTTCTGGCTGGACCACAGAGATAGCACAAGTTGGGGTATTTCTCCCCCTTTTTTTTACAAGCTTTTTATTTTTCCAGTTCTATCTGGAACCAAGACACACAAAAAGGATTAGTAATAGCAGGAGAGGAATGTTATTTGAACCTCCCGCATTGCTTAGCTTGCATCTCAGAGCTGATAAGAGGCCTGGGAGAGCTCAACTACCAGTGGCGAGCCACATGTCAGGGAGGGCTGCATCTCACTGCCTACATGGAAAGTGGTGCAGGACTCTCAGAAAAGCATCCTTTTACCCAGTGCTTTTCTTTTACGCTCAGAATTTAGGAACACAAAATGGAGAGGACCACTTGATCACCACCTGCTAGTCTAATAAGCCCAGTTCACAACCCAGATTTATACAGAGAAGATGGAAAAGCTTTACCCATGAAAGCTTTAGCCCATGAAAACAAGACATCTGGCATCTAAGCCTCCTGTTCTTTATCTCCACGCATCTGCCCCACTGATGGCCATGAGTCCTGAGCTTCTCCCTGGTAGGGAGCCAAGGAGGCAGCCCCATGGCTGGGAAACTGCTGGAGGAGGAAGGGGAGGCAGGTCCTTTCTCCGGTCAGGCAGGAGTCACGTCCATCCCCGTGTTCCCAGGCAGCTCCTGCTCATGCCTGGGACATCATGCTCGGAGCCAACAAGGCAGAGCCCAGCTTCAAATGGCACTTTCAGGCAAGGGGGGAAGGTGACTGGTGGGTGGTGGAGGGAGGGTGAAGGAAGGTGAAGGTGAGGGTGGAAAGTCTTCTCTGTAAGCACCTACATGTATGTTGTGATTTCTGAGACCTGAGATTCACTTTGGTTTCTGGACCATACCAAGACCCATCTTCCTCAAAAACCTTCTCTTATTCCTCATCCTCTTAACCTTTTCCTCCTTGCTCTCCTTCCCCCATCCCCCCCAACCCATCCCCTGGTCCTCGCAGGGGGCTCCGGCCAGATTGGGCACTCACACGTGTCTGGCTTGTGGCAGTTGTGACCTTGTCGGAAGTATTGGGGATTCTCGATGACGGGAATGCGGGTCATGCCGATCACCACCGTGTCCGGGCCAGCGTCCAGGGATGAGGGCGTTGTGATACCGTGGTTGATGTGGTGGAGGGGACTGGCTGAATCTTCCTCTCCGCTGATCACTGCCACGGGACCTGCAAACACCACACACATCCATCAGGCACAACAGAGGAAAGACCAGACCTGCTGACCATGCGGGTATGGATCACTGCAGGTCAGCAGTGGACCACCACCAGCTCCTGGACAGGATGCCTGTCCTAGCACCTCTGGCAGTTGGCCCATTGCCAGGCAGCTCACAGGGCAAGGAAGATACCTCAAGTTTTCTCTCCTGGTTTTGGGGTACCAGGCTGACAATCCTGCAAGGGTTAAAGTAGCTATAGGTGACACCACAGCAGAGGTGAGTCCTGCACAAAGTCCTCTCCTAGGGCTGTCACAAGATAGATCAGTTGCTGTGGTGCCTGTATACCCAGGCATCACGAGCTTGGCAGAATGTATAAGGGAGCATAGACTGGAGAAATATCACCCCCAAAGAAGTTCTATTGCACCCCAAACCTGTATTCACACCATTTGTCTTCCCAATATGTGTCACCCATCTTGTCTCCTCTCCTCTAGTTTCACCTAGGCACACACAGGGAGTCCTTTGGTTGGGCTGATATCTGCAGAGACCCACAATGCACTGGACCAGATCCCACTCAGCTCATCCCTCCTTCCTTGTCTCCCATCTGTTGTCATCTCAAATACTTCTTAATTCCCAATTCCCCATCTGCTGCTTGTTCACAGGGCCTGCTATGGATCCCCACGAGGCTGGAAGGGACCTGGTGGAGAGCTCAAGGTGGTCCCTCCACACTGACAACCATGCAAAGCACTGAAGTTGCTGTTCCATGAGCACGGAGCTTGCAGCACCCATCTCCTTGGTCAATGGACACAAGACACCTTCCTGCTCCCCAAGCACCTCAGTACCCACCAGCAACCCAGCCAAACGCTGCCCTCCTGCGCTGGTCCATGTACCTCCCCCCAAGTCCCACAGCACCCACTTATGCATCCTTGTCTACCTCTGCAGAGCAGGTTCCCAAAACACCAGTGTGCCCAAATGCACCCACATTTATCTCCTTCCTGCAGCCAGCCAGCCAGCCACCATGCTCCAGCTCTGTCAGCCTCCTGCCCCAGCCATCACTCCTTACACCCAAGTGCCTGCACCCAAGAGCATCACTGCTATAATCTTGCCCTAACCAATGGCAGGCTTGTTCCGTAGGTAAAATAAAGTGATGAAGGGAAGAACATCCATACCTAAGAGCCAAGGCCTGCATCCCACACAGAGCTATTTCACAATATTCAGCTGTACCCCAATTTTGACATATGCTTTTTTTTATTTTTAGACCTTCTAACTTCAGCGTTTGCTATCAGCTGCCAAGGCTGGAAAAATCAGGGGACATCAGGCCTTAATGCATTATCCCCCCACTTCCATCTATTCTCACCCGTCCTGGGGTCCAGCCTGCATCACAAACACCTCCATCATGAGGTGAAACCCTCTAATCCATGCTGCAGCCGTTCACGCTGCATAAACACAGGATTCAGAGGAGCTGAGCAATGTGGGGACCACACTGCCGCCTTCCATGAGGATCTCCCTTATCCATTCACATGGGAAGAAAAACCACACTCAACTAGAGATGCTCCTTTTCTCCTGGCCTGAATGCTACCAGGGGCTACCAGAAGCTCAAGCAAAATGAGCAGAGATTCTGCATTAAGGCTTCAACCCTATTCAGGGAAGCCTATCTCTTACTTACATTGTATAGAAAATGCCTCTCTCCCATCAGTAATCTACTTCTAATTGCACAATTACTTTATTATGTAGCACTAGCAACAAAGAGGGGAATCTTCAAGCCATTTTACTCTCTGGAGCTTCTAGGAGGACAGGGCGAACACTGGCTCCACGCAGTCATTCCGCCTGCATTAATCTAGTCGAAAGGCTCATTTTTGGAGCTTCAAGTATTGTTTGTTCTTCCAAGTGGGATATAATAAAGTTATTGTGTAATTAGCAGAGTCCTGGCAGCCGTGACAGGTGTTTTAGTCACAAGGAAAAAAAGTCTCTCCCTTTATTGTGAATTCCTTCTGGCAGGTTCTTGCTTTTTTTTACATTACTCCCCGGGCCTGCGTGACTTCCAGCTTTTGAGACACAAAGGCAAAATTCAGCTCTTGCCGCAAGATGCCTCTGTTGGGACTACGCACGCTGTATTTCTCCAAACACAAAAAGCAAACAGGCAATTTCGGTTTGAGTGACTTTTGTTCTTTCACGTTGTCAAGTCTGTGTGTGCAAACCAGGAGGATTGGGTTTTGCACAGCGCGCATGTCCCTTTGGCCGTACCCTGCGCCGCTGGCCGACCCGGCTGCGGTGGGAAGGGAAGACCTCTGCATTTCAAGGTGCAGTTCACAAAATAAGTCATAAAAATATCAACTGGTATAAATAATTTAAGGAGACCATAAAGATCTCCGTTGCAGTCGAGCGGTGGGAGAGGCTATTGAGGGCTTATTGCTCTCCCTAGGCAGCCAAGGTGTTGCTTCAAAGGAAGGTACCTAATCACACAGTGGGATGTGAAAGGCCTCTCTAGCAAACAGCATGAAGGAAGTCTTCATTGTCCTCTCCTTTGTGAACAGAAATCATACCTTTGTGACAAGGAGCAAAGAGGACATCTCCTACAGCATTAGCGCTGAAGACGATTGGTTTCATAACAAACCATGGGACGTACACCAGGCTGGCACAGATGCTGCTGGGGACATAGTTCTTGGGGGCTCACAAAGCCCTGCCAGCACATAACCCTTGCTGTCCTTGCTTGCACAGCACCTCCTCATTTTTAAGGAATGCGATCATGGCAGCGTCTCTCTGGCACAAGCAGGTTAGGACATGGCTACATCTAAACGAGTAGGGCATGATCAAGAAAGTCGAGTACTTGTGAAACTAAGCACAGCCAGCATCTATCACCCAACGTTCTGATGGCAATTTTCTTGCCAACAAACAGGTCCAGAGTCTGACCTTTACACTCCACAAGTTTTTTCCTACAGCTCGCTTCTTAGGAGGACTTTCTACACGTGTTATAGCTAGTTTCATGCCCCAAACCTGTCCAAGATCTATGGGGTAAAGAGGTAACTGTCTCAGCTGATCCACAATTGCACTCCCATTCCCCAGCAAACATTGGGTTCTGTGAATGGACTCAGCCTCCTAGTCATCCAGCTCAAGTCGATGCTTTTAAGCTTGGACATTTATAATATCTACTAACCCTCAAAAGCCACAGAGCCAAACTCTGATGCTCTATCACCATCTCAATCCCTTTCCACTTCTGCAAAATTTGGAAAACCCAAGAACTGCCAAGGCAGCTGCAGTCCTGACACCACAGGGACAGTACACCACATACAGTATATTCCACCCTTGCAACAATCCAGGGACAGTTTACTGCCTCTGACTGGATTTCCAGGTCTTGAAAAAAACAAAATAACTCACATTCACAAGACTCCTAAGGAACACACCCGATGGGTGCAATGCACTAGCATTCAAGCTTTCAGAAACATTTCTGATGACGCTTGGCACTGAGCTGGCATGGACTATAACATATCATCCAGCCCAATATCCTCAACAGGATATATTTGGATTGAAGACGTAATTTAGAGTTGATGACTTTTCCAAGTTTCCCCTATTAACTTGGGCAGGGGAGAGGGGTAGAAATCCGCACAACATTAACTCCTACAACACAGTCATGGCTCTTTATCTCCTTCATTCACTGACCCTTACGGGTCCCTCCCAACTCCAGATATTCTGTGATTCCCATCTCTTCTGGCAGGTCACAGCTGAGATCCAGCTCCCTGGATCCAGATCCACGTGGCCACTCTGTTGCCCCTCTGAGACTCAGATGAGCGCTGAACTTGCTGCACAAGCCTGAGACAAACTTCAAAAACATCATTGATATCAAGCAGTCACCAATCACTTTTATAGGTTTGACTATTGCTCTGACACTCAAAATATGTACTGCTATTAGTAACTCCTGGAAATAAAGTAGCTACCTAGACTTCAACTTTTTTAATCTATCTTGGCAATAACATATTTTTTGCTGCTAAGTAGGTAAAGAGGTTGAGTTTCTGATGTGTAATGCTGATGAATGGCTGTATTTGGAATAATTCTCACAGCTTCAGCAGTGCATTTTCCTAGTAAGTTTAAAGCAAAAAATGGAGTTTAAAAAAAACCCCACAGATTTTAAGGTTTAAGTTTACCTTCCACTTGACAGAGACATGGGCAGAGGCACATAAGAATGAAGCCAGTTTCGTACTGTAAAATTGTAGAATAATAGTCAAGGGTAGCCTGGGCTAACACCTGACATACCATCCTGTGATTTTAATATGCAATATAAAATATTTTGGAGCTCCTCTGAAATTTAAAATCTAAACAGCGATACAGTAGCTGTTTCTGTGAATAACATAACTGCGCTATGGACAATCATAATGTGGATATTAACTATAAAAACAGTTTATTTGTTAATACTTTAAGAAGCCTTTGTATGTTCTGAGCACCAGATGTGTCACATCTATACTCTGAAAGGCTTTCAACGACTCTCCTTCCATCCAAGCAGATGTCTCACCAACCAGCAGCACCCACACTGCCTTCAAGGACGGAGAGTTTAGCTGTTCTCCATGCTAACCCCATGCAGTTTTCCTGCTGGGGAAGCAGCAGCAGCGGTGGAGCCACAGAGCCGCAGGGAAAGGCTGGGGAGACATCAGGGCTGCCCCAGGGCTACCCCGGGCGAAGAGGCGGTCAGCCCCTGCTCCAGCCCAGCAGCACAGCCACTGCCAGCCTGCCCCTTTGCGATGCCGGCGGGAGAGTCAGCCATGACGACCAGAAAATTAGGATCTGAATGAATCTCATGTTACGCAAAGAGCAGTGAGGCAGCTTGAAAACGTTGCTTTTGTAAACATGTCAGGGAGCAATGCTGTTCTACCTTCCCTCCCACACCCCCTCTACAGCCAACTCTTCTTTCCCAAGAAAGATGTCTCATTCAAACACCGCCATTCCCAGCCTCATCTCTGCCTTCTTTTCTCCCCCAGCCTCCTGGCCAGGCTATGCTCCGTCCATCCCAGCAATGCTACAGCTCTTCTTGCTTTGCCTCCATCCTGATATTATCATCTCTGCCAATACTGAGCAAATACTCTCCCAGATTGCCCCAAAAGCTCCGATTTTCAGAAAATCTCCTATTGTTCTCTGTTCAGCACTCTTCCTGTGGCTAAACTGGAGTTTGTCTTGGTGTTTTCCTTCATCTCCTTGTTTATCTGGAAGCTCTGTGAAATAGGATATACCTTCTAGTCCCCGTCTAAAAATCACCTAGTTCATTCACAGTGTTATATGGACAACTTGTTACTTAAGAAAAATAAAGCAAATAATAATAAATATCTTAGGGAGCCCCTGTTTGCATGATCACATCATAACGGTAAATTATTTATCAAGGCTAAGAGCTATACTTTCTGATAAAACACAGGCTCAGGAATATAGGATACTTTATAAATAACCACAGATTAGAGAAGATAAGATAATAGTCACTTCATACACATCCATAACATAATGAATGTCCAAGGCAGACAGGTGAAGAAACAACAAAAACTCCAGCTTGCTATCACAATAACCTCTCCAAAGCAACAAAAATGATCAAAGGTGTACAAAACATGACCTCTAAGGGAAAACTGAAAGAATTATGCTTTGTGTTGAGAGGAGAAGACTGAAGGGACACGTGATAACAGCCTTCAAATATGTAAAAGGTTGCAGCAAAGAGAAATATAATAGCTGTTCTCCATGTCCACTGGGGATAAAACAAGAAATAATAGGTTTAAATTGCACTGAGGGAGATTAGGGTTTGAATGTTTTCCCTAATGCCTGGCAGTACGGATGGTTGAGCGCTGGAACACATAACCCAGGGATGCTGCGGGGGCTCAGCCACTGCCAGATTGGCAAGGGAAAGGTTAAAGAAACTTCTTTCAAGGACAGTTATGCTGCTCAGAGCCCTCCCAGGCTGCAGGACTTTTCACCTGCAACCAAAGAGCCCTCAGCAAGGAGCACTCTTCCCTTTCTGATGCTTCCAAAGAAACTCCAAGCAGGGACCTCACCAGCACTGCAGACCAGGTTTGGGCTGCCTCCGAGGCACCACGGGTGCAGCGCTGGACCGGGACGGGGCTGTGATCTCTCCACGTGGTTTCAGAAAGGACAATTCCATCCATGTCCCAGGCCACGTGCTCAGGACAGAAACAGAGTTCGCTGAAGCAGAGAGCGAGGAGGAGAGTGCTCAGGGCTGCAGGACAATCCCCCTCCCCGCCACCCATGCCTCCAGGAGCTGTCGCTTGGAACATCATTTTTGATCAAAAATGATCGCTGCAAGAGCAAACTGTGCCATCCACATTTGCCTGGGTAATATAAAGGAGCCATATAATTAACCTACTTAATTAGGAACTGTATATGACCCATAACTAGAAAAAAAAAATGCTCTCCTAGTAAAGTGGGTCACCATGCATTGTATGGCAAGCGCTGAAGCAGACCTCATTAAACTCCAATATATATTATATATAAAATCCCCCTCCTCTGACTTCAAACCTCTGTTGGCACTTCCATATTTCCCTGATCTTAATCTTAAATGCTGCTCTTCAAAGGGCCATATCACCGACTGGCAAGCAGATAATTCCAAGGCAGGATCTCTCAGCCTAGCATTGCAACTCGGAGCTATACATAGACACATACACATTTATTTTTAACACAAATAGAAAACTAACCCCAAACTTCAGCTTATCAGGAAAGCAAACAAATAAAAAAAAATGTTTAAAAAAAAAATTCCAACCTTTTGCTGGAGCTGACATCAAACCATCCCCCAGGGCTGATCTCTGCACTAGCAAGGAAGGGAACTGAAACTCATAAAACAATAAGCGAAAGCACAACAAATACAATTAAAAATCTAGCCGTGCTCAGAGTAAGATTGCATTTACTGTCTCATAAAGAGAGCCTCGTCCTGTCATGCAAACAAAAGGAAATCAATTTCTTAATTTTTATTGGCAGATGAGGGCACGGGGCCAAGTCAGCGCTTGGTGCCTGCGTGGGACCTGCTTGGAGCCAGACTGCCGTGGGCTCCAGCCCATCCCCTGCCCTCCTGCAGCGGGAAGCAGTCGCTTCTCCTCATCCTCGGGATCGCCAGTCCCAACCGCAGGATAGTCCATCACGTAGGATCTCTTCCCCGAGCCACAGCAGACCCCTCACTTGTACAAAATGCTGGGCTTTAACTGGAGACCTCCCTAATTCCAGCTCCTCAACCAGGTCCAAGTGGCTTTTCCCTGACCCATACAGCTCGATTCTGTCTCCCTGCCCCAAATTCACTCCAGGATATCCTCGCATCCCTGCACAGCCCCTGCAACACGCCACAGGAGCTGGAGGGCATCACTGGAGAGGGTGGCCTGTGCAGCATGGCTCTTGCTTGAACGACACCATGATCAGCCGCAGCGTGCAAAGGTGCACTGCCATGGCTCATGGGGTGCAGACTCTCCCATCAGCTTTTTGGGGAAACAGCACGTATAAAAAGTCATATCCTTGAGCTTTGCAGGCAGATGAAGACTCTGAGAACATACATTTGAGCTCCCAAAGGGGTCTAAACTCCAAATCCTCAGCTTCCAGCCCCTCCAGCAGCAAAGGCAGGAAGGAGAAAACGGCCAAGCAGCAATCCATTTTCCCCTCTCCTGAAGGAGATGATGGGTTCAGGGCCCTGACCATCTTGAGGAGGTGAAGATCCCAGTGAACTTCAGGGTGAAAGGGAGCGAGACAGGCCCAGGTGCACCTGCACCCACCACCACTGCGGTTGGACACATGGCTCTTCCCCCACCCTGCTGCCACCTTCTACCCTCTAATAAATTGCAGATGCGTTATCGTATAAAAAAGGGCAGTCAGATCCTATGTCAGTGGGCGATCCCTACATAGACAATCCTCAAAGCACTTTCTTTCCTGATGAAACAGTCTGCCGAAATACTGCCATTTATAAAAGCCCCTTTCCCTCTTCACGTATTGAGATTTCCTTCTCTCTCTGATTTTTTCAGGTGTTTGCAGGGGCAGAAGGCAGCTCTAGCTGCAAAAGGGGATGCACTGGGGGTAGAGGATCCCCAAACCTTTCCCACTCCTTCCGTGTCCTTTCCTTCCCCCAGTTTATTTATTGGACTTAGACATGAATCCTATAAGCACTCACACTCTGAAATGGAAACATTAAGATCAAATCATATAAAATGTAAAGTCAATGCATATGACAGCACAAATGCATAAATCCAACAGAACAAGCAACAGAAAATGCTTACAGTAAAAACGATGAGACAATCTGATAATTAAAAAGGGAGGGATCTGACAAGCCAGGGCCATGCGTGACAGCAAAGCCAGCCAGCACCCACAGGAAAGCAAAGCAAGAATTTTTACATCTAGGCTTAAAGCTCCTGGCCCAGTGGTACCACACTTCTTCAACTCAGAAAGCGTATTACCAAAAAAGAGACTGCAAACAGGGCACGGGGGTAACCAGGAAAATATTTTAGATCCTGCAACGCAAGTACCTACTGACTCTTTAAGTATTGACAAGCCAACACCTTTTCCTACATAACAGGGGATGGATACTGTGAAGCTGCTTCGTTTGCCAACATGAAAGGTTTTCACTGCTGAGCTCAGGTGAAACAACTAGTTAGTAGTACAGACAACAGGAGAGGAAGAAAACTGTGTTTTATTTGACTGTCACTGCAGGGAAGAAGACAGTATTTTGTCTGGCAATGCCAGTGCTGGCATTCAGACTAAACCCAGTCACCTTCCACCGTTCCCCCCACCTGGCTTCCCCCACTTGCTGGTCACAAGCCAACTTTTCCCACTGCTGGGCGTGCATGCTCCCCATGGGATGTGAAGACCCAGCCGGAGTCCAACACATCCATCCTTGCAGAGAAACCTCCTGAGATAGCATCTTGGCATGGCAGAGCTGGTGCCAGCAGCTCCCAGAGAAACACACAGTTGGATGTGGCATCTATGCACCGCCGAACTCCCCGCGTGGCCCCGCTGCAGCCCTCCTGCCCCAGCCCCAAGGTCAAGGCTCAGAAAGGGCTGGTGGGGCATTTGGGGGCCTGTTGGGTACCAGATGTGCAAGGAGACATCAAAACGAGGTCCCTGTTGCCTTACGTCCCATGCACAAGGCCATCATTTCCATCTCTCTTTATGGGATCAGTTCTATTTAAAGCCAACACCTCATTTTCTTCCCCTAGGTCTCCATCATCACACTGCACCCAGCCCCCAGCTCCAGAGCTGGGCACCATCCTGCCTGTCCCAAATCCTCCACTTATTGCTGTTTACATTTTTTCCCCTTTCCACCTCTTGAGTAGAGATTCACCTGTTGTTTTTTTCCAGGCAAGGTCACCAAGTTGTCACCTCAGGGGCACCTTGAGCTCTGGAGCAGTGCAGGCTTTACGAGGTGAGAGCTGGGCAGCAGCTGGGTAAAGGCCTCAGCAGCGCCTATTAATCTCTTGGCTCACTCATCCCTATCACGGACACACCATAAAAATGATGTAAGTATTTCATTCAAACGGCACTGCAGAGGGAGTGGGGAAGAGCACGGGGCCGATTGATTTCCAGTATGTCTGCTCTTTACCTCCAGGTATAAATACAACAGCAAAATCAATCGGAATAACATCATATCAGCTTTCTAATCTCTTCTGTTCACAAGAAGCGCTTTATATACTGCGGCGTTTCCTACAGCTTGTCTACAGGAGGCCCCGGCACCTTCGCACCTCCCAACGTGCAGGCGTGCAGCCGCTTCCTTGCTCCCGGCCTTTCCAGGGAAAGCTTTGGGATCTGCAGTCATGCCCTGGGTCACGGTAGCACTTGCTAAAAGGGAGATGCTCACCCACGCGCCTTCCTGAGTGGATGGCGGCTTGCTCAGGGTTGATGGGCATCCAGGCACGCTCAGATCTACTGCCGAGCACACTGAGGAGGACAGTCCCACCGACACGGGGACACGGGCAAGGCAGCAACAGCATATGCTTTCCTCACACTCTCAGGACCCCACGTCTCTAGTCACCCAGGGGCTCGTACACGGTGGCCCTGATGGCATTTCACCTCCTCGTGAGCATCCAGCAACCCAGGGGCCAAGTGACAGCATGCAGACACCCAAGCCTGGGGCAGAGCTGCCTGCTCAGCTTTTCCTTTCTGCATTTCCAATTTATCATCAACCCAAGGCTTTTATTCTCTCTCCTGGCCCCCAGCCACTGCAGAGTGAGACTGTGACAAACTGATAAACATTTTCCCTGAGCCCTTGCTCGGGTGAATGTGCGAACGCAGCGTGAGGCTGGAGAAAGGGCTTCCTGGCGAGGCATCAAGTGGCCATCTTCTGCAAACTCCAGCTCAGCACTGAGGCAATGCTCTCCCCCACCTCAAACCAGACCTTGGCTGAACACCTGAAGGGTGGAGAAGAAAGCAGAGGTGGTTTAAGCTACACCTCAGTCTTATCTTCAATTTATCCAGCAAGAAACACACACACAGTGTGCATTAAGGCTGCCCGCGGGTTTTCCTGACCTTTGCTGAGACTGGTACCCAACGCTGCTTAATAAACACCATCCATAGAGAGAAAGCCCTGCCAGCTGCAGTTCTGCAGCACAAGCCAGGGCAGCAGCACACACATCCCACCAGTCAGGACCATCACACACTGAGGGCAAGCGTTGGGCATGTTTCTCATTAGTTCCTTGACCGGGTCCACCAGCCGCCTCCGCCGCCCTCCCACTGCTCCCCTTCCCACGCCTTGGCCGCTGCAAGATCAGTCTTGGGTCATCTTGATCTACTTGGAAAGCTTAGCCGCCATGAAAGCAAACTGCTTGTCCTCTGGCTCCAATCTCTTACTGAAATTAGTGCCAATGGAAGTGTCACTATCAATTTCATAATGTTATTGGATGGACGTAAAACTGGGCCAAGTCCTATATTCCTGACGGGCCATCAAAGGGGTGGGGATTATGGGTAAGGAGACAGGCAGCCCTGGCAGGAAAGGCAAAGGCTCCAGATCAATTAGCCTGACGAGGCTATCTTCCAGCCACATCACTTCGTGCTGACACCAGCGCCTTCTCCCCGGAGCCCGGCCGCCCCTGCGCCGAGAAGGTTTATTTTCTCCAGCAGTAACCGGAGCCTCTCCGAGCCCAGGGAGCTGTGCATCCCCTCTCCAAATATCCAATTTATGAGACTTCCAAGACACCAAGGGATTTTGCTGTCATTACAGGACATTAATTTTCAGGCCTCCTTATTTTGGTTTAATATTCTGTCAAGATAAAAAAAAAAAGAATAATCACATGTTAAAAAAAAAAATACCCTGCTCTGCATTGCTCAGAGATTTCAAATGGAAGGAGCACTTAAAATGTAAAGTACCTGGCACGACACGTGGTTTGTCTTTGCTCTGCGTTTTTCTTCTTGGGTTTTTTTCAAGATCCCGCTTGGACCATGAAACTAAACTGGTCAGTACCACCATCTGGTTCTCATGCAGTAATTAATAGGGCTTGTAATTTTTCAAACAAAAAACAGTTTTCAGTTGTTGCTTTTTTGGTCAACTTTTGACCTTTTTGTTTTTAAATGGAATTTTTATGAAAACACCAAGCAGCCGTCAAGGCTGCAGATGTCAAGGGACTGGGTTCACTTCCAGCAGACGCCCTGCATGCCCAGTCCCTGCCAGCAAGCAAGCAACTGCGTTTGCTCAGGGCGTGAATTTGGAGACCCAAACTTAAAATCACACCAGTGATGCTTATGTTCAGGCCAAAAGATAAATCCTTACATGGTCAAAAAATAATACAAAATCCTTGCAACCATAGTTTGGCTTAGTTCATGCATAAGGGTGACGAAATTTTAAAACTTCTGCCTCTCAAAGTCAGGTTTGTTTGGTTTTTTTCTTCCTTCACAGCCCTCCTTGAGATGATCTCCAGCAGTGATATCAGTCTCTCAGATTTATTCTATCCCAGGATAAATAGTGTGTTGCTTACAGAATCAAAATGTATTTAACTTGTATAATGATTTAAATCCTGAATCTGCTCCTGCAATATTATGAGACTCTTCTGCAATATGAAGCCCATGTCAGAAATATCCGCAAACAAACAAACAAATCCTTTTTCCCTTCATGCTGAGCAATTGGGATAGGAAACGGGGCCGGGGTTTGGGCAGCCCTCATTGCTCCCCAGCCCATGATGCTCACATTAATAACAGCACTGGTGGTGTCGAGCTTTGCTGCATGCCAGGGATCGACATTTGCAAAAGGGAAAATCATTAAAGAAATGAGGTTTTGCAAGTTTTCAAGAGCCTATTGTAGACTTACAGGGTAGGGGGGAACCCTTTGACATTTTCAAGGCAGAACTGATTGGAAAAGTGACTGATGCTTTTTGGGTCAATTAATACCAACTGCAACATCAATACACCGGTGTCATACCTTACTCCAAAATTTATAGTCCTTGTTCATAAAGGTGCTGGTTTTGCTTAAAAGTCACAGAAGCAGCCCCTAGAGAAAGGCTCCGAAATTACAGCTTTCTGGGAACTGACAGCTCATTTGCAACGAGTATTGCTGGTTTGGGCTTTCCACCTGCCCTGCTGGGACCCTCATCAAGTTTGAGAGGGGTCCTGTGAACAGGGAGGTAAAACAAGCATGGGATAAAAGGCTAGGAGATGTGGAGGGGGACAGAAAACAACTCCTCACTTGGAGAACTTGCTGCATTGCTGATCCACCAGCCCAAACAACCCCTTTAATAAATTAGAGAGGTATTCATTGAAACAGCTTCCTCTGTCCCCACGCTGCCAGTTAATCTGTAATTCAGATAGATCAGTCAGAAGGCAAGAGTCCAGCATATAAAATGATTAATTCCTCCAAGGCCTAGGGAAATTTCCCTTTCTAAACAGCGTAGCACGCTCCCCTCCTCACCGCTGAGCTACAGGCAGAGACGTGGCTCCCATCAGAGGTCAGCGAGGAACACCACTTGCATTTCAATACAGGCGCTAGCAAATGCGTCGCCTGTCTCTGCGTCGCTGGGTTGGCAGCCCCAGGGTGGGGGCTCTGCCACAGCCCTTGCAAAGAGCTCGCTTCACACCTCCCAGCACCTTCCCGCTCTCCAAGTCCTCCAGTGCCCAGCTAGAAACGCTCGGCCTCTTGCCACCCTGTCAGCCCAACGCTAACTCTTTTCCAGACGAGAGTTTTTATGCAGCAAGAGTGTAAATCATCAATTAAAGCAAGCAGGCTGGTCTGCAGAAATGCAGCACCTACTGATTCTGGTGGAGAAACAAGCAGCTAGTGCCCAACCAAGCATAGAAGATGGGGCAGGGCACATCTCATCTCCCAGCTCCCCCAGGGGAATCGCCCCCAGATCCACCTTGGTCCTTTACAATATCAGGAGCTAACTGGGGCGCTGGCCTCTGGCTGGAAGACACCAGTGAAACAGAGCAGCTTCAGAAAAGAAACGAAGGGTGGGAGTTAACCAGATGGACATGCTGCAGTGGGTGGTCGGGGAATGGGGACAAGTCATATGAAGCTCCACGTGAGACCAGAGGCACCTGAACACGCTGCCAGCCCTGGAGGCAGTAGAATCAAAACAAACATCTTTCTATAGCCAGGAGAGAGACATGAAGAAGGAGAAAACCCTACTAAAAAGGACTCTTGAAAGGATGCAAGAAATTGGGCATCACAACAATCACCCCGGGCATGGCTGGCACAAGCTGGCCTGACAATATGAAGGGACATTAGGCAGGATCTTCAGAGTACCTCTTTGATTCTGCTGGTGCTTGCAACCTCAGTCACCAGCTTTTGAAGCATGAGAGTGAAAGAGTCATCATCAGCCAAATCCCTGTCTCCCTACATATATTCCACATCCTACCCCCAAGCTACTTCTTCAACATCCCGAAGGCAGGTGGGAGGGAAGCTGCCTCATGTTAGCCTGTGAGCCACGAGGGCAGAGGAAGACGGGGCGTTCGGCATTTACCTCCGTGACTAAGTGCTGCTTCCCTGCCTCAGACCCCATGCCCCAAAACACATCCCCTGCTTGACGGCTCTGTAGCTCATGGCAAGAGACACAACACCACATCCACACTGGGAAGTCAGACCTGAAGACACATGGAGGTCGAGTGACTTCTCCATCTGCACCGTCGAGGGAGCAGGAAGGAGTGAGTGGGATAAAGAGCATCCTCACCCACAGCATGGTGACAAGGGGAAAAAAAAAAAGGAAAAAAAAAGGGAGCTCACACAAGACCAGTGGCTTCTAGTTGGGAGTAGCACATGTCTGCTGAGCATCAGGCCAAATGCCCCTTGCACAAAGGCCACTTCAGACTGCCAGAGCATCCTGCAGCAGTCCCTGCCAAACCCACTCCCAAATTCACCTGCCTGGAGGCACCCATCAGGCTGGCAGCCCCCTACGGACCATGGCTCAAGTCTGCAGGCAGCACAAGCATGCGACCAGAAAGCAGCATGAGGCAGGGAGAGCTGTGGTGGCAGAGGCACCTGGACCACAACCAAGCCGCTTTCTAGAAGCGGCTATCAAGTCTCTGCAGAAGTAGTGGAACGGAGCCACCTTTCATCCTACCTCTCAAGGAAATCATCACTGCTGTTACGCAAACAAGATTACGTCTCCAGAGCCTTTTAACTGCAGCTCTTTAGGGCTGAGTGGGTTGATAGAAATCTATTCACAGGGCTGACATCGCTTGGCTGGGTAGGGACGCTGCCTCCGACTCAGTAGCTGGGGAGGGATCATAAATAAGACTGGCGATGGGGGAAGTCCTAGGCGATGCCACGGCAGCATCTCCTGGGGGACCCATCCCTGCTCCCTTGACGATATACCACAAAGGCCAGGCCAATTTCTCATCTTATTCTTCTAGAACTTCCTTTTAAAGAAAAACAAAGTAATAATATATATGGGCTGCCTGTTTTCCTTTGGTTTTGTGCTCCCCCTCTAGAGGGGACCACCACTCAGAGAAGGATGGCCACACATGCATGTCAGCCCCAGCAGAGCAACGCAGAGGATAAATAAGGCCGTCTCATCCCCAATACCCCCACTCTCCACGTAGCCCTAAACAATGCCAGGATCCAAGCACCAGGCAAATGAGAGCACAGGAACACGACTTGGCCATCAGTCTCTCAGACACCTTGCCAAATCCATGCCCGGAGCAGAGGGATGCAGGAAGCTCTTACTGTGGGACCCTTGAACTGCATCACAGAGCCCTCTCTGAGGTTGGCAGAGCTGGCCGGGGGCTGCTTTATCATATTGGCCATCTGCTTGTTTGCTTTGCAATCCTCTGCTCCTCCTGGCTACACTCAGAGACTCCTACCTGTTCTCCAAAATCTTTCCTGGGTCTCAGTAAACAAACCGCAGGCAGGGACAAGAGCGGGGAGGGGCTAGGGAGGGAAGGGGGAGAAGAAGAATCAAAATTTAATTAAAGACACTTTTGCTTCAGGGCATCTGAAAATTACAAACTCATAAATCTCTTAGTAAATGCCCTGAGCGGTTGCTATGCCAGGCTGCTTACCGGTCCCACCAGGAGGGCCATAAAGCGCCAGCACGCAGCTTGCCGGCTCCCTCCCTCCACCTCCACCCTGCAACATCAGGCAACCTTGGGCAGCGTGTCAAGCCTGTGACAAGTGTTTCTGCAACCAGGAATTATCAATCTGCAGCCCCGTTAGCGGCACAGTGCAGGGAGCTGCTCGTTTCATTTGTAGTCACGACACAATGAGAGGTGGGAGAAGGGTTGGATACAAGAGGAGATAAGTCACAGCAAGAGGGGACCAGAAGACCCTCAAGACATGTTGCTGGAAGCACTGGGTTCTTCCAAAGCATATTTTCTAATGAGAATGGCCAAAGAATAGGTATAAACCAAGACATGGATCCAAACGGACTTCTGCTGGCTAGTGCCGATCTGAGGGCACTATAGAGAAAACCCATCTTCTGATAATTCCCCCAGCCCAGTATTTTTGTCCACGGCTGAGATGAATCTTCACCAGGGGATGCATGCTCGTTGTCCAGCCCAAACATACTTCTCGCAAGGACAACACACAAAGATAGCAAGCATCTTCCGCCTAACAGTGGCAAGAACAAGCTGTTTCACCATGTTCCTCGTTCGGCACGCAGCGAGGAACAGACTGAACGTCCAGCACGTGGGGGCGTTGCACGGCTCTGCTATATTTAACAGAGCTCTCAGTACAGTCTCTGGTAGTGCTACGAAACAACACGTCTTTACCAGTAGCCTGTCATAGGAAGGCTTGGAAAGGGGAAATCTGGGCTTTTTTTCACCCTTTACTCACAACTGGTCACACCACAAAGGTGGGAGTAGAGTCTGTTTTCAGTAGCATGGTCAAGTCTTGGCCCTTCTCTGCTAACAAGCAGGTGGTTGGTAAAGTGGTAACTACATCTTGCTAGCTTTCCTTTAAAGTGGGTACCAGTGGGTGAGAATGGAAAGTTTCTTGCACAAGAAGAGACTGTTACATAATAAATTAATTTGCTGAGCTATATCCTTGGCTAGATTGCAGCCAGAAAAATAATAAAGAGGTTAAGAGAAACTTTCAGAGTCACTTGACCCACCATCGGCTACACTTTAAACCATATCAGCTATTGACCCATCTAGTGACACCTATTTCCCAAGAAAATGAGTCAAGTGAGAGAGACTAGTGTTGGTTATACCAGGAAGCCAGGGCAGATTAAGTAAAAAGTCATCTGCCAGGAAGGAGAAGACAGAACTGCTCCGAAGAAACATCACCCACACCAACTTTTGCCATTTCTAGAGCCAAGCTGAATACCCAAGTCTTTCTAGGAAACCGCAAAAATCTCACGTCCTTCCATTTAAGCAGCTACTGCGCTTCTGCTTCAGGTCATGAGTAGAAGCATAAGAGCTGAGAACTGAGGCAGGAGTATCTGTAACAGGAAAGCTTTGAGAGCCAGCCAGTTCTCTGAACCTTTCCAGCCAAATTCTCCAAAGCATGGTTTGAAACACCTGGGACAAATATAGACTATTTGAATCAAATGCTGAACAGCCTACAAAGGAAGGATGTCAACAGTCCACTCTGAGACTTTGGTTTGCATTTCTAGACCATCTGCTAAAGGATGAAACCCTGCTAGGCAGAGGAGGCAGCACCACAGATGCCACCACTCCCAGCAGGTACCCGAGCACTGGAGGGGTGCAGGCAGCCGCCGAGGCTGGTTTTCCCACAGCTCAGCCACCCTCGTCCTGCTGGATCAGGAACCCACATGAACAGAACTGGAGGCAGGTCTGAGTCGGTTTATTTTCATAAATGGATTTTCCCGGATTTATTAAGCTCTCTCTTCCAAGGCTGCTCTCCAACTTGGAGATGCAATGCTTGGAAAGCTACAGAGTATGGAGACTACAAGCCTTCCTGAGAAAAAGCAGCAGCTCACCATGTAAATGACTGCTCTGGCAGGAGCATCAGTGAAAGGGGCAAACCATTCAGAGCAGGAACAGGGCAATAACTATTGTGCCCCTCTCCTATTCTACAAGAGCATCCTGATATCGCCCATGTCTACAGACTAGTTGTGCATCCATCTGTCTAGGTTATTTACAGTATCTTAAGCATTTATCCACAGCACTTATCTAAGCAGTATCTCCTTATTCTATTTATCTTTCTATAAAGCTACAATATTTGTCTCTAAGACAATAGCGCTTTTTTTTTCCCTCCCAAAAAAACTTCCCAAAGTAGGGCAGTTCCCGGGGGACATGGCTCCTTCCTCCCAAGTCCTCGCTGCAATTCAGGGAGGATCGCGTGGAGGTGGCGAGGTGGGATGGAGATGGGATGTGTGCCCACAGGGCGGCAGCAGCTGGGGGAAGGTGGGTAGGCAGGAGGACACATCCTTGCGTGCGTGGGGTGCGCGTGACAGCAGGCATGCAGGCAGGGTTCAAGCTTAGAAGTGTGGAATATGCTGCCACAGGGTATTTCTTTTTCGGCATAAGCTGGGATGGCAGCTGACCCAGCTTTCTCCTTCTACCTGCCTAGTTGAATCTCCCTCTTTCCGCAGCACTCTACACGCAGAAACACACAAATCTGGCAACGCTCTGTTCTCGCTCACACTCAGATGACTTTGCTGGGGATGACCATGCCTGGTACCTCCCAAGGTTGAGCCCCTGTTTTTTCTCACAGCTCATTTCCTCACTCCTAGAGCGGGCAGCAAGGGCAGACCCGTACAGAGGCAGCAGCAGAGACCAGCACCCTGACCAGCACAAGCACTGAGCACCCTCAGACCCCATAGACAAGGGAGGTGGTGCTCAGCTCTGCATCCCCCCCGCTCCTTTACTCTGTGGCATTGTCTTCTGCTTTATCCTTCTCTTTTTTTCCCCTTGAAGAGTGAAAAAAAGCAAACAAGAGCTTATAAATTATCAATTCTTGATTGATTTTGCTGAGAAAAGCACATAAAACAATCACACAACAGAGGAGAAGAATAATTTAGCATTTCAAGTGGGGAATGGTGATGCTGCTGAGACAGCTCTATGGTCCAGGACTGACCCACAGCCTGGGAGCTCACCTGCAGCAGAGCAAGACTTCTGCATAAAAGACTACAATTTCCACCCCAAAAACTGCATCGCAAGCCATCTAGGTAAAGCTATTAAGAGTAGGTATGTTAAATCAGTCTGCATCAAAAACTTGCTGCTGCAGATGGTTCATGCAACTGCGGTTTTCCCATTCACACGTAGCTGCGTACCAGCAGATAGGTTGGAGCTCTTTTCCATCTGTGGACTCCTAAAAAAAAAAGTTCTGCCAAGCATTCACAGTTCTAGAGTTTCTCCAACGTCACATGCAAACTTTCTTTTCTGAATATAGATGGGAAATGACAGGTTTTCCCAAAAAATTAGCAATAGCAGCACCCCACTGTCTGCTAAAAGGCTGCATGTATCATGGTTCAACCATTTTGTCAAGACTACGAATGACACCATACATTGTTACTTAGCCATACATGCAGCTTTTAGTTTCTGTTTATGGAAAGCAGGATATTGTAGCTGAAATGGTTTCCAAGGTAGCTGATAAAACCACCCGGAGATTACTTGCAAAGTCAGAGGCAAGAGAGAGCAAAACAAAACCACCCCGCATCCCTCGAAGAGCTGATATCTGGGGACCGAGACATCCAGAGTGCTGCGAACCACCAGCTGATACCCAGCGCTAGACCAGGTGCTAAATGTGCAATACAGAAAGCTATTACCTGTGTCTTAAGCCAGCCAGCCGCCACGCACTGCTACAGCTGCGACAGTGGTGGGTTTTGATATGTTTGGGGGTTTTTTAGATACATTTACTTCTTCCCACCCCTTCCGTTCTGTAGCCTTTGGCCACAAGAGCTCGCTGTGCTAACCAGACGAACAAGTCAGGTAGCTGGTTTCTGGATGTAGGGGAATATTATTTGGTTGGCAGCAAAGACATTTGTGCATGTGTCTATCTCAGCATTAGATTTCAAAACATCTGGGGTCTTTACTCGGGTTTAATCCTGAAGAAAAGAGCATTTTCCACGCTGTCTAAGCCTAGCTAGCTTCTCCTACCTTTTACACAGAGTGGTTTCATTTTTGACCACATAGGAGAAAAAAAAAAGAAAAATTATTTAGAAATAAATAAAGATGTTGGAAGAGGTGGTGGCTCATGGATGGAAAATTATTTTCCTTTGCTGCTGCAGTAATGACCTGATTAGATCCAATCCTACCACATCCTTCATGTGCTAAGTCATCTTCACAGAGTTGAAGTCACCTGAGGGTTAGGGATGGAGGGAGGGGGGCACACGGGAGGCTCTGGTGCAATGTGGTACCCAAAGAATTGTGCATTCGCCTTCTGGTCACCTTACAAAATGAGAAATTTCCTTGGGCACTGAGGCACCTTTTCTGGGAATTTTGGCAGCAATGTCTTTTTAAAACCACAGTTTCATCCCTCCAAATAATTTATGTGCATATTTAGATCCTCTGCATGAGCTGGAAATCCATCCATCCTTTTTGGTCTGTTATTTCTCCCCTCTCCCCCAGACTTACCACCTTCCTTGCAAATCTGCCTTTCATATCTCTCTCTTGCTCTCCAAAAAGTGTGTAGGAAATCAAAAAGTGTGCCAGCGCTGCTCCACCAAGCCCTTCCCAGCTGCTTCTGGCTAGATTTTCAGGATATAGTCAGAATATCCAAGTTTTTCCTTTTTCCCCTTTTCAGAAATTAATTTCCTCTGATCCAGACAACACCCTCAGTCCAAACTCCTGGGGAACTTTCCACCATTAGCTGCCCTCCTCCAGGCTTCACACTTGCCGTGATTTAGGACAGGCTCCCTCTAAAGCAGCCTGAAACCCAGCTAAGCTCCTCACGCAGTAACGCCTGCACATGTGTGCCAAGCCCAGAACGAGCCACAGGACAAAGTCCAAAGGTGTGACCCCAGAGGCACTCCGTCACGCTCCAGGAATGACAGACACAGCATCACTTCCCCACCAGCCTCACGGATCCGGCCCTGTCCTGGGAGACTCTGACCATGACAGAGGTGCTGCACCTCCAAAGGGCTCAGCAATCCGCTCTGGACTCAGGATGTGACCTATCATGTCTGCCACGGTGATGCCAAATGCGTTCGGAAAAGGCTCCCTACGTTCTCAACAGTGGCATGTCCACAAGCACAACCTGCAATCCTACATTGACCTGTACCCATACAGCTGCCCCACAAATGTCTCCCCTCCCAGTCCGACAGGCAGCGGACACCATGGGCTTAGGGAGAAAACAGTCCCCATACCTCATGCAATTGGGAACATCTCTCCTCCAGAGACATGGTGCACAACTTTTTGATGCAATGCTGTTACTGCTGCTGGTATGCTCCCTTCACCACTACAAAAATAAATTCTTTTTTTTTATTTTTCTTCCCTGCCCTCTTTCATATTGACTTTTTTGCAGCCGAGGAAATGCAGACGATGCAAGGACAGAGGAGGTAGAGCAAAAGAGATCAAAGATTCCAAGATCTGTTCCTGGCAATTCAGGAGCTGAGATATTGGACCAAAGGGAACTCCAGGCTGGTTTGTGTGTCCAAGCTAACGTGTCAGAGCACAGCTGTAATTTGTCATACGCCACCTAGAACACAGCTTGCACAGCCAAAAGGAGTATTTTTTAGAGGCCGTGACATAGAGAAAAACAAGCTCAGGCCCAAGTGAGTTCATGGCCAAAGATTGCTGGCTGCAGCCTGCCCCAGTCTGCGCGCTGTACCTTGGTAATCATGGAGGGTTGCGTTTAATACCACGTATACGAGAACAGCATATTCTCGGTGTGCAATTCAGTCTCCTTTATCAGAGTCATTTGGTTTCAGCAGATCTAAAACCCGATTCAAACATCACAACCGTAGCGTTACACCAGGGGAGCACAGGGCAGAGCTGCATAAGGCTATCACGGCAAAGGCTGCAGGCTGGGAACAGCATCAGCTCCGACAAACCTCCAAGAGCTGCTTGTGTTGTCCATCAACACAGAAATAAATCATTGCCCGTGCCTCTAGCCACACACCATCTTTCTTATTTTCTTCCGCTCAGCAGGTCGAACTCAGCCAAATTCATTAGTTTAGGTCACGTTTATGCGTGACACACACTGTACAGCCCCGAAACAAAAAGTGAGCTTGGCTCTTGGGTGCCAAATATTCTTGCTGTGTCCATTGTAACTGAGGTCACAAGAAAAACAAATTCACTAGGACTTAGCTGGTGCATACTAGAGCTTTGTTTCCAACCGCAAAACATTTCTCAAAAACAATAGCCAAGAAAGCGTTGTTGCTCTTTAAACGTTACATTTCCCGGGGGTACGCATTGGGTTATTCAGTGTAGGAAAGACAGGGGAAAGCTTTCATTCCTGTTTGGGGATTCATCTGGATGCATTTCTTTTCTCATCATAAGTTATGTTTTTACTTATATTTTATTAAAGCATCTAGAGGCTTTTAGGAATGGATGCCCAGGAATAAAAAAAGAAATTAAAATGAAATTAAAAAAAAACCCAGTGGGATAAGGATTGCTGCCTTCTGCATGCAGATTTTTTTTGGACTCGAGACAAGGCTCAGTCTGATCACCCCGCTCACTCCAACCCCGTCACCTTCATCACCGGCCATCCGCAAATTGGCATCCCCCACTCGCTCCTCCACTGTCCCTCTCCTCTGAGCTGGTGGCTCCTGCTGTCCCCAGGCTTCTCAGACCTGCCCCACAGCACTGGGCACAGGTCTGGAGCGGTGAGGCAGCACGAGCCTGCCATGCCATCAGCATCTTGCGCTCACGCATACATCAAAAGCTGCTTTATGAGTTCAGACACTCCCTTTAACAAAGCGATGAGAAAAAAACCCAAACTCCTCCCATGCTGCTGAATGCAGCTGAGCACAGCTCTCTCCTCTTGTCCCCTCTGCAAATTACCGGGATATTGTCACTAATTATCAGGCTCAACAAGTGAAATTGTGCAATTTGCTACAGACACGCTGGAGAACCAATATGAAAGGCGGCGTTTGGTGCGAGGAGGAGAGGGGAGCTTGGAGGAGCCCTCTGGGCAGGGTGCCATGGGGCAGCCCCATGGGTGCCAGGTCCCAGCGCAGGAGGGGTCCCCCCAGCCGTGTTGTTGTGTTTGCATTTCAGAGTGTTTGCTTTTTTTTTTTTTTTTGGCTGATGTTTACTTCAAGCATTGCACTCTGAGGGCTTATAAAGAGGATTAAGTGGTGAGGAGGTCTCACAGAGTTAGGAGGAATTAATCAAGTGGTAATCAGAAAGGAAATTAATCTGAAGAGTTAATTAATCAGCCAAGGCAGGGAGACTGCAGCCAGTCGTCCCTATCACGCTTTCCAGGTTGCTATTTTACACACCGGCACAGCAGCAGGGAAGGGAGAAAGCGGTCCGGTGTGGGGGGATGCCCAGCCGCCTCTCCACACTTTCTAAGCAGAAAAGAGAAGCCCAAAAAGGCCAGTAGGTTTCCATACCCTCATCCCACCACACAAGGATCTCTGTGAGGACATCTCCACCCACATGCCACAGGGCAAGCACGCATCGCCTGCCCCCTCTACCCAGCTCAAAAGTTTCCAAAGGCTGAGGCATCCATTTCAGAGAGTCTTCAATGCTCCTCTTGCCTCTTCCCTTTGGAAAAGGGATCGAGCTATGCAGCCCACAGGCTTTTGATTGCTTAATTGATTCTATACACCCCATGTTCTCCTTCCAGCATCCTAAACAGTCTTTTTACTTCACCATTGTTTGACTCTTCTAAATGTGCACTGCTGAGGATCACTTCCCTTTCACTCTGGTCTAGCTGCATTTTATATATTTAGCTTTTCTTTTTCCTAATCTTTTCTTACAATACATTCCCTGCAGAACCTTAATCATTTTAGTTGCTCTTCTCTGAATTCCTTCCAGAAGGCGTCAAGTAGAATGTTTTGCAAATTTGCTGTGGTCCCTTCTGGACTGCATTTTGACTGATGCCTGTTTCCCTCGGGATGAGACATACCCCATGCAGGCTGCCTGATCAGGGATGCTCAACCTTCATTACAGCCTGAAGCACTTGGGGGAAGAAGATCCTCAATTCACAGTGGGTGCAGCACAACGTATCTTTGAACTTACAAAACCTAGGCCAGTTTGCAAAGGCATCTGAAATCTCATTAATTTCATTATTATTTTTAGACTCTTTTTCTACACAGACATTTTAATTGCCTGGATGTGGAGAGTAACTTCTATCGTGTGTTTTATAGACCGCAAGCAAATATTCATTTCCACGTGCTGCCTACGACCTGCCTCCAGGGAGGTGCAACCTGTCCAGAGCCGAGCCCAGAGTGCGAGGAGTTATCCAGCAGCCCCAAACCAGCTCCTCCTTCTTCAGAGGGCAGCAGGGCCCATCCCTCCAGCCTGGTCACCCCACAATTATTGAGAGGTGCTCAGTGGGGCTGCTGCCTTCTGTGAGATGATAGCTCAAACATGAGCCAGCTAAGCTCAGGCAGGGTTGCATCATCCCACAAAGCAACAGTGTCTTCCCCAGCATCAGCAGCCCAGGTACATGCCGTGGTGATTAGGGAAACAGCAAACAGACCAAGGCTCATCTCGCTGAGCCAGGGCCACCTCTGTGGTTGAGAGGAAGACATCTCCATGTGCCATGTCTGGGCAGCACAGGCAAAGTGACCTGCCTGGTGCAGGTGGTACCACTGCCGGAGGATTGGGGACATGAAGGAAACATGCATTGCGATAGACCATCAGCATTAAACATCATATTAGATACACAACCTTCTCCCATCCAAACTGTGTCAACATAAGAGGAAAAAAGGTGCATTTCACAAGAAAGGACTTGTGAAGCCAAATGCTGGCCAGAGAGGTTGTGGTATGCAGAGGTGATGAACAGCTGGACAGAAACCAGCTGCAGCGAGGATGCCGGGTGTGGGCCAGCTGGCTACTCTCAAGCAATGTTCTCCATCAGCAGAAGGCCCCATAAAGTAGCTACAGCAGCCTCGAAGGAACCACATCCCCTCCACAGCTTCAATAACCATGTAGGCCCTTAAAATATTCGTTCTCACTGTCATCCCATTCCCTTCACACCAGTTTTATTTCCAAGGAAGCCTGGAGAGAAGCTGCCTTCTCTCCCTGAGCAAATGCCACCCTCGCACAGAAAGCTCCCACATCACCAAGGCCGTCCCTCCCCCTAAACCATGAACTTGTCTCTTTTTCCTTTTAATACGTAAAGGCTATTTTCACACATCCTCAAGAAATAAAAGTGACCTCGAAAAAAATGGAGAAAGGCAAAATACTACTGCTGTTCCCTAAAAAAACCCCTAACCTCTGCAGATTCCTGAGAGAATGGTGGGGTCCCCCCAACACACACATCTCTGGATATCCTGACCCAGAGAAGCAGCTTCCCCATGGACACTTTGTACAGGGAAAACCCTGCTCTTCTTTCATCCCCCCCCTACACTGCCTGTCTGTAAACTACTGGATCCATTTCATTATAACTCACCTCTACTGTGACTGCCAATTATAAAAAATTGATTTTAATAATTCATAGCCTGCCCAGCACTCCGACCACCAACAGGTACCCAAAACGCTGGTTCTGATCTGGAAATCTCTCCATTCAGAGCCGAGGCCCTCAGATACCTCAGCAATCGATGTGTCTCGGTGTGGTACCCCAACAGCGAGATAAAAGAGATGCTGCTGCTCTTCTCCGCACTAATACCACCACAAAGAGGGCACATTAGCAGATAGCAGCTCCTTGCTTTGAAATCTCCCTCCCCTCCTGGCTCCAACAGAGACTAAAGAATAAAGATCTAGTCCCTGGGGGGGTTGCCACTGTGTTCTGACTTTTAGGGGTGCAATGCTTTTGATGAAGGCTTTTCAGGTGGCAGTTCAAAGGAGAAGGCATTAACCCCTTGTAGAGCATCTGAACCCACTGCAGGAGGATCCCACAGCATCACCGGCAACACATTCCTGGGTCACGCAGAGCTGGAGATGAATAGATAAACCACACCAGGATAAACCGAAAGAATAAACACCGAGCACATATATATTTGTGTGTAAGCTTGGATATAAATATGTGCAGATAAATGCACACCCTCTCAGATGATGCTATCAAATGTATTACTCCCCAAATCCCTGCTGAGCAGCAGACCATCTCCAAAGTCATATTAGCGTGGAAGTAATGTAATCCCATTACCCAGACTCCTTCTCCCTCCCTTAGTTTCTACGTTGATGTTTGCTCTCTTAATTTTAAACACCAGCCGTGTATCTTGTGGGCCAGCCTGGGACCGCTTTGCTCAAGTGGCAGTAAACACATGGCTTAATTCACTCATTCTCCAGTTGAAAAAAAAAAAAAAAGCTTTTCCTGCATGAAATACACACGTCCGCCAGCACGATGATCGACACAGGGCGTGCTGAAAGCTGCCGTAACTAACTCGGGCTCAGGGAAAAACTGAAGCATGCAGGGCGGTAAGTGGAAAATCTGTACATACTGCTCTTGTCGAGAGAAAAACATCCAAGTGGCACATAACTAAGCTGTGAACGACCCACTGCATGAGCCTCCCTGGTGCCGGGGATGCGGCTCAGTGCTTGTGCTAAAGGGTATTTGCTAATTCCCCAGGGAAGGGACAGGGTCATTAAGAGGAAAGCTGAACCGAGTGTTTAACAGTGGGGGGAAGCAGGGAGGGAAGTTCCCAAGAGAGCGGGGATGGAGGATGGCGTGGGCAGGGGTCACCACGGCTCCTCTGCCACATGGCCAGCAATACTGGTCTACAGAAGCCCTCCGTCAGCTTCTCCAGGGAGTTTGTCCTTTGGACCAGAGAAATTTTTAGGGACTTGGGTCCTCGGGGTCACCTTTTGGAAAAATGGCTCCGCTTCTCCAGTCCAAGCCCTGAATCCCCTCCATGCTGGGCACCATCCTCCTCCACTCTCCCAAAACTTTCCTAACCACTCTCCAAATCTTCCTGAAGTTCCATTGCTCTTTGTCTATTCACCTTCTGAAAACATCTCTAATCTCCCCTTTTTTTTTTTTCCCTTTTGCTGCCCGCAGAAGGCTGTGATAATGTATCCTCCTTCACACCTCATCTCTTCTAGCTGACACAATAACAAGAAGTTTCATAATAACAATCTCCGACAAAGAGCACAGTGAAAGAGCGCAGGAAGCACATCTCATTGGCAGATGCCAGAGAGATCTGCCAGGAACATGCATTTCAAAAGACACTGAGCCTACACTTAGACTTCTCCCAAAACCCACGTGTGCAACTTCATGGCAAGCCCATGCTGAACGAAGGCCACAGGGTGGTCAATGCGTACACCCGCTCTTTAAGAAAGATGCTCAGGACAGCGTTTCAGGATGCTTTTACCCTAAGTATGCTTTCATCTTTGGGTTTCCCAGCCTTTAACCAAGTCTGATGGATGTCCCTGAGGCTCACTCTGCAGTCAGTGGTGAGACACACACAGCTCCAAATGCTTCTGCATCTGCCTAATGAGGAACCCACCCCCCCTGGACGGCTGTGGAGGGAGTCTGCGGTGATTAGTCTCATCAAGCTTCTGCGAAAGCTACTCCAACATCAAACTGATGAGCCATCCAAGGCAGACTTGTTCGCAGAGGGTAAATGAAAATCCAGCCTTGGTATTTTAACAGTCTACAAGGTGTTATTTCTGCTTGGATGGCCCTTAACCCTTGCACGCTTTGGATGGCTCATTCGGCTGCCAGTCATGGCAGGGAGCCTGTCTCTGTCCCTGAGCCCGTCTCTGTCCTGGTCTTCTCATCAAGACCATACAAACTTCCCTGCTCTGAGTTACTGTGAGTAAAGCCTTATTTCTCTAGTGACTGGAACATTTTATTAAGTACCATTCCCTGCTCCCATCGGACATACCTCAGCACTCGTTAGACATTAAACCCCGGATTGGCAAAGGATGTTAGAGGAATTTCAGTAGGATTTGTCTATTAATTCCCTTCGCTAGTTTTTAAACTCCCATGCTTAGAAAAATGCTGGCACACATGTCCTTCTCAACAGGTAGTCACTAATGAAATTATCCACCAGCTGCTTATTCAGTAAAGCTCAGCTGATCTGGTAGTAGGAGCCCCCTGCAAAAGTACCACAGAGATGGTGGGGCTTGGAGCTGCTGTCACAGCTGACGAAGGCTGGAGCAGAGGTGTATCACCGGGTCCTCAGTCCTCCAGAAGTGCACACACAGTGTCCCCCCGCCTCCCAGCCCACATTTTCCACGCCTGCAGCACAAGGAAAGGCACAATCGCAGCAAAAGCCCAATCCGTGCATTTGTGATGCGCCCAGAAACAGGGATTAACTACCTCAAACAGATGAGGACTGCTCATTTCCTTATCCCCTACGAGCCAATATGTACTAGAAACATTTCCCTTCTAGCAGATTACATCTTGATATCCTGAAGGGTTTCCTTGGTATGGTGACACGTTTGACCCGCTGTGCCTGAACAGCTGCGGCACAAGGCATGAACGCAGGCAACGCTGCCTGCAGCGCTCCTGCTCACTCAAAACACAGGCAGGAGTGCACACATCTATTTCCAGGCTCGGGACTGATCATTTTAAACACAAATCTCCAGTCCTGTAGTAATTCAGGTAGGTGCTCGGATAACTTTGTTGAACCTCATCCAAGCGTGATGGACACATGAGGTTAATAACCGCAGGCTGCCACAAGATTCCCCCTGCACTAGCACCAGCATGGGCATAGGATGGCCTTTAGCTCCAGAGAGATGGGTTTGTGTGTTTTGCTTTGGTTTTATTGCTACCTGATGGAGACACCCGTATGTACCTTCTCGATAATTAAAACTGACAGAGCCGTGCTGGACTCTGTATCAACCAAACTTCTTTGTCAAGGCAACATCCTTCAGCAGAAAGTCTGAAGGACTGCGGCACGTTCAGCGGAACCACATCTGTGGATCACACATCTCCTATAGATACTGTCCTTACCAAACAAATAAAAGAAATCAAGATTCAACCACCAACTTTGTCTCCCACACTGCTAACCAAAACACTTTAGGAAACACTTGCTGCTCCTTCCTCCCTCCCCCATTCACACCCCAAAAAAAAAAAAAAAAAGACAGAAGCACTGGCTTCCCTCCCTCTCCACCACTCAAGACATGCCAGCACACTTAGGAAATCATTAGCACAATTTCCAGCCAAGATTATTTATCCTTAAAGAGCCTGCCCGACAGCAAATCTCCCTCCAGCCGCTCCCGGGCTCCGCAGCTCAGTGCGGATAAATAGGCAGTTACCGCCAGCTACCAACAACTTCATAAAGCATCTTCCCACCTTTATTCCCCCGCGATGCCTGCACACATGCATGTGCACACACATACTTGCGCTCCACACGCACAAAGCACTCAGAGAGGAGTTTTCGTCTTTCCTACCTGCTTTCTAAGGGTGACACAAAGCATTAGTCTATCAAGCAAGCGCCTGGGCTGCTGCATCACCTCTCCCTCATCCTTCCACGCCCTCAATTCTTCTCATCTTCCAACTGCAAACTTCATACCGCCTTTGCACGTGGTAAAGCTCCGTGCTGTCCAAAACGTGCTGTAGATAGTGATGGTGCTGGGACCATAAATGTGTACTTGTGTTATTAGTGATGATGCAAGGGTAATGGTTTTGAACTAAAGGAGAGCAGATTCAGACTAGATATAAGGAAGACATTTTTTACACTGAGGGTGGTGAAACACTAGCACAGGTTGCCCAGAGAGGTGGTAGATGCTCCATCCCTGGGAACATTCAAGGTCAGGCTGGACGTGGCCTCTGAGCAACCTGACCTAGTGGAAGACGTCCCTGCTCATTGCAGGGGGGGTGGACTAGATGACCTTTAAAAGGTCCCTTCCAATCCAAACCATTCTATGATAAAGTTTTCAGATGACACACATGCCATAGAAGAGAGCCCAGAGATCCCAAAGCGTGCGGGGCTTTGTATGTACGTGCCAGCTTAGCACTGATATGTGAAAGTAAAATACTTGGAAATGGCTCCTGGGAAAAGCTCTCAAGTGCTGGGTTCAGGAGTGAAGAGTTCTTCTCTAAAGAATGGAGGATGTTAAAGGACCTGTAAGTTATCAGGAATTTGCACAAGAGCCTGATGCCTTTGAGAACCATATATGGGTTAAAAAAACCAATAAATCTAAGGGTAAAACCTGATCCAGGAAAAACATATAGATTTTTGCTACCGGTTGGAAATCAGGATTTATCCTCAAGGCACAGTTTCAGGCAGCATGCTGCCTCCCTGCCTGCATCCAGGAGGGTTTCAAAAGGCCAGTATCAAAGCAGGTTGCTGCACCACAGGTCAGCAGAGCAAGCAGGAATTTGAACTAAGGTACCTTTTGCAAAAAAAAGGGGCTTACACAGTTTTCTGCAAAGTATCTAGTAGCAGGTAAATAAATGCCAGCTTTGGTCTCATCCAAATAATTAAAAAAAAATAATGAGAGGTATCTGGCAGGCATTCAAAGGACCAGGAGCGCATGTGAGTAGACTCAATCAACAAAATTTAATAGCGCCTCTTCTCTTTTAACAAAAAGCAGAGCTTCAGTCTTTTTTGGCAGATTAACAAAAAGCCTGCCCATACCACTGGTCCCAAAACCACCGGCTGAAACCCCGGCAAAGCTCTGGCAGGAGCGAACCCAAGTGAGACGTCCTTTGCTGAACCATCCCTAAAAACAATACAGGCTTTAGCTTCTCCGTTGGGACGCACTTAAGAGGAACCAACTTTCTTTGGTGTGACCTGATCACAGCGAGTTCAGCAGAACTTAAATCAACGCCTTTACCTATACGTATCAAAAGGTAGGAAGGTGTCCTGCTTTACCCTTACGACTTCAGTTTTAATATGCCAGGGTGGAATACACGTGCTTTGCTGATGAGGGGGTTTGGCACATGCTGACATCCCATTAACTCCAATATCACGTTAATAGGCAGTAGCAGCCAAGAAGCATTACTTGAAATCTTTAAGCAGAGAGAATAAGCCCAAATCACTCCTAAACACACCAGCAGCACAATAAACTTAGAAAAAAACATAGTGGAGACCATATGCTTTGTTATTAAGAACTAACTAACAATATAAAAAAGGGGAGAAGAATCTAAAATGCAGCTGCCCTGCAGCAGCAGAGTGGAAGGGGATTTCTGCAGACACCCAGAAGTGAAATCAGGCTGCATCTAATTTCAATTTCTATCATGACCCTTTAGATCAAGGGAGATTGAGAGCAAACAGGAGATAAAAGAATTAATACTCTTTAAAATCAAACAAACAAAAGAAACCCAGAAAAAAACAGAGAGAAAGAAAATGAAATAGTGGTCAAAAAAGCTAAGCAAAGTCTTACTGGAAAATTCAGTACTACTTCCTCTCTCGGTCCCATGTGCGAAGGGGACAGACCTGCAGCAGTCTATAGCAGGATATTCAGCAAAAGCACTCGGCAGCCCAAAAGGCATGAAGTCTCATTACCAGATGCTGCTACAAATTTAATTCTGAGCACAGAAACTTGTCAGGAAAGCAGACGTACTGTAAATCTGTAAAGACATTTCCCTTTACATACACGTATATGCACACAACTTGCATTTGTTCTCCTGGCTGATGTGCGGAAGAAATTAATAAGGCTAACTTTAAATTTATAGTAAAAAAATCAAAGGAAATATTAAGAAAAAAATTATTTAAGATCCTAAATGATAGTGGAATCGAGAGGATGAAGCAGTTGGTCTATAAAAACAAATCACGCTAAACTACCTTCAATGCCTTATTTTCCCCTGATTGAATTACAAAATTAGTGAATGAAGGCTGTAATATATTCAGGCTTAGTAAAATATTTGATAGTGTCTCAGAAAAAAAAAACCTTCCTTGAAAAATTAATTCAAACTAGCTTGGATATGAGCACTGCCATACAACAGTATTAATAATAACAGTAAATTTGGTTTACATGGCTCTTCCCTGCTAGTGCCGGTCTGGGTGGCACAAGTATGGCAAAGCTTTAAGCCCGAGAGGCTCGCCACGGGGACTAGAGTTAAGGCTGGGTTTATCTAACTTCTTTATTAATTATTTGGAAATAAAAAGACCCCCACTGCATTAGCTAAGCTGTTGAAATGTGTCTGTTTAGGGGTCAGAGTGGGACTGTAATAATTTTGAAAGCCACGACTGATATGGTGGCTCAATGACTGAGCAGAGCTGGTTCCTTCTCACTGGCTCCGCTACCTTCTCTTAAGTTGAGTGGCACCAAAGGCACAGAAAATCACATGGGCAGCACATCCCTTAACCAGCAAACACGAGCAGAAGTAAGAAAAACAGGATGCAAGCTTCAAAAACATTAAAGAAAAAAAAGTTTTGGAGATAAATCACCGATTTAGTGGGAGGCAGAAACCTGGAAAACAGTTGATGTCCAAATGGGCTGGTGGTGACAGCAGGCTGCAGACGGGATATGAGCCCTTGAGGGAGCAGGACCATGCCCTGCACAGTGAGATGTCCCCAGCAAGCACCGGGGGACCAAAACTGGCGTAACCCCCATCCCTGCTGGGCACGGGGCCAGGAGCTTCCCACATGCCAAGAAAACTCAGAAAAGGGCAACAACAAAAAACATACAATGCTGATGCTGGAAGGACTGAGCTGTGATGAAACAGGGTTTGCATTCCTTGCTTAGTGCCGTAGGAAAAGCCAGCTGCAACGACCCCAGGGATGCCCAGTGATGCTGAAGCCAGGGCAATGGAGTACAAAAATCATGTAATGAATTAACTTAAATAAACAGAAACTGAGCAGTTCTCCAGGACAGCAAACTGCCCTGCCCCTGTGTCCAGCCCCAGAGCACCTTTGGTGACCGGCACAGAGCAGCTGTGGGGACCCTGCACGTCACACGTCCTCCTTACAACTCTCAGCAGATGGTTTCCCAGAGTTACACCCCACCAGTGGAAGGGGTGCCTGCCCTGCCGCGCCAGAGCCCCTCACTGGCTACTCAGCCCTGCTGCAGCATCCCACTGCTGCGTGCACAGGGATGAGCGTGGGAATTTACCCAAAACCAAAATAAAAAAAAAGAGAAATCAATTAAGAAATCGATAAGAATAAATATTGATCCTAGACCATTGTTACCTCAAAATTACAGAGATTTTCTTTCCTTTTTATATTATCAGACATCTCTCCTTGATAAAAAATATCATAGCTTAATAGGTAAGACCATGCTAATTATTACCCCCAACATCAGTCAGAAGGAGAGCACATCATTGCTATGAGCACTTTGGATGAAGACATGTTTTGCTTATTTGTACAGACCGTGCACCTGCTGATTGTGAGAAACTCCAGCTCTGTTTTCCTAAAGCAGGACTGAAGCTGGAGCCCAGTGGAAGCACCGCAGCCCCTGGGCCAGATCCAGGAGCACCCCTGGATGCCGTGAGAGGGTGCCGAGGGGCTGCTGAGCAAGAGGCGAGCGGACCCAGCCGGCAGCTCCCACAGAGCCCCACAGCCTGGGAGGAGCAGAGGCAGAAATCGGCCCATCAGGACACGGCTCCACATCCACGATCTGCATCTTTGCACTGCATGGTGAGAAACGTGTCTCAGCCCAAGGGCAGCAGCAGCTTTACCTGCCTCCCCGAGTGCCGGCTCCACTTAGCGTAATGATTATTAAGCCCTGTCAGCAGATATGAAACCAATGGATGCAGCTCCACAGGCAAGTGCTTTGAAAGCCGCCGAGACGCCCCTGCTCACCGGTTTTCATTATCCATCTGGAAAATTGCGGATGTCACAAGAGCTTTTAGAGCATCAAGATGAAATCGTCTTGTCAGCAAGAAAAGGGCCAGTTCTCCCCTGCCCCGATCCCAGCAGCTGTCTCGGCGCTGCAGGCTTCTGCGCGAGCGGCCGGCGTTGCATCAGGACACTGATGCCGTTGGCGCCGGGGAGCCTCGCCGGCACGCTGCCCGCCCCAGAGCTACCGCGGCACCAGCATCTCAGCCCGTGCCGCGTGAATCTTACTCTGAAGGAAAACGAGGGTGAAGGAAAACAATGTTTTTCACTTCACACTAATTCACAGCCTCTTGCCTGACTCATGACTGCGTTAGGCTGGGAAGAACCTGCAGTTTGCTGGGGAGGATGAAGCATGCCCTGGGACAGAGGGAAGATGGAGATGCAGGTTCCCTAGCACCAGTTCCTGCTATAGCTGGTTCTAGTGTAACAAGAAGCAAGCCAAAGAGCTTTTAATCCAAAATTCAGGCAGATCCACTCATTTTCTCTGCCATAGCTGTATGTTTTTCACCCTCTGTGGTTTTTGAAGCTGCTGTACCACTTTGGCTTGGGTGGCATCAAAGGCAGATAGGGCAAAACCACTTTACCAGAGGCTGTGCTTCTCAACAGGGGTCTCATCAAAAATGGCTTTTTCCTTTCCTGTGGAAAAAACCCCTCCCTGGTGATAAAGTGAGGTCTTTCAGCAAGATCAGAGGGTATCCAGTAGAGCCAACAAAACCACCCCAACACCAGGGTGCGTAGGATGCTGGGCTGCAGCATAAGGGTCCTGATGTGAAGCAGCCCCTTCCAGAAGAGGCTGGTAACTCCTGCAGATGCTGGGCTGCAATAGAGTAAAATGGCGAAGAAAAACTTTTATGCAGCTAGCAGGTTGAGTACATATAGGGAGCATAGAGGCCGCAAGAGATAGAAGATGGCTGTAAGCACCAGCTCACCTCTGCAAGCCTGAGAGCAGAGGGGACATCCCGCATATGGCCTGAGTACGGAGCAGAGCACGTTGAAGGCTGGTGACTGGGCTGGGGGGAGTTTTTTGGGTGCACTGGGCATCACTCCCAGCATGATACCTCTCAATGAACCCTGATGGCAGCAGTGCCCTATATACAGAGCCCAAAGGCAGATCTGTCACCAGTTTACGTGGCCACAGGCAATGAGATCTCCCGGGTCCCTTTCCTGAACTACGACCCACGGTCAGGGTTGAAGCATCCCATCCTCTATCCTCCTTCAGCATCCAGGGCCATAGCACCAACTGGAGACCACTCTCCCAAACAGAAACTGGATTGTAACCCTGCCCCTTAGACACAAAATATGAGAATCCAAATGTGATTTATTCCTACCATGCACAAAATACTACCAAAGCTGCTGCCTTGTGTACAGGCATTATCTTCTGGTCCATTGATTTTTAATAGCATGGTTGTAGGTTGAAATGAGATGCCTGAGCATCGCATAGGGTTCTGCACCACTCCCACCTTCATCAACAGATACTGGTGCTGATGACGGAGTTTCTTAGGTCTGTCCAGGACACAGGCAGGCTCGTTATTGCATCACGAGAAATAGAAGCCGGAGATGGAACAAGCCCATTAGATCATCAGATGCTCCAGTGCTCTCTACAATTTGCTTCCTCAGTGCTTTCACCAGCTGAAGCTTGAACAGCTCAAGCAACATCTCCTGTCTAGTCCCTTGGGAGGTTATTCCCCACTGCCTCCAAATTTCTAGGCACTCCTTTGAGCACATTCAGCCCAGGTACAAAACCAAGCAGCACCGTTCTCTTCTTTTTCCACATTTGCCATCACAGCTCCCAAACATTTCTCTTGTCAATCCTGCTGTTTAAATCAGTTACCTGTCCCTTGACCAAGAGCAAAGCTCTCCTGCTCCAGGGTTTAAGGACACATCTCAGCATCCCTGGCTAAACACTGCATAAACAAACGACAATCCTACAGCAAGTCACGAGGAGGAAGAGGTGATGAACTCACCAGGGACATGCTCCCAGAGGACTGTTTATCAGCATTAACAGTAGCAAAATCATTTTCAAAGAATAATTGGACAACTGCAGTACAGACAAACTACAATTAAAATATTAATTAAAGCCCTTTGCTTCTTCCCATGCTGCCCTGCACCTTATTAAAGCCACATCAAAGTTGACAGTTGTCTGGTTGTTTGCTGCCTTCAGAAAGATGCAGGAGAGCGCACAGGATGCAAGGCTTGTGGAGATGATGTCTCTTCATCAGATTAGTTATATTGGTTAAAAAAAAAAAGCCTCTCCTGCTGCTGTATGCTGTACCTGTTCTGGAGATAAACAGAATTCTTCTGGCTCTGTGCTGTCAATCCAGCATCTGTCACTAAAGCAAAGCCACGTGAAGACAGACACCATCAAAGCAAGCAGCAAACACAGGTTGGAGCCACAGAGGCAAGGAGCAGGCAGGCAAGAGCAGAACTGCCACGGAGAGGAACACCTGAGGATTAGCACCTTCTGCATGGTCCTTGGGGGAGGCTGCTCAGGTGACTGAGCCTGGGAGATTTCACAGCTGTGGAAGAGGTGTATGCAAGCAGCTGGATGAGGAATTGAGGGGACTCAGTTGCTCCTGAACAGCAGGTGAATGAAGGACGTCTTCCTGACCCTGCAGTGCAAGGGAAGCAGCCATGGCTCATTCTCACCCTCTCCCCCCTCAAGTTGTGCCCACCAGGTATGCAAAGGCAGAAGCAAGCACGGTGCCACAAGCAGCAGGGTCCCCAGCACTGCCGCTTGTTAAAGCTTTGCTGGTGGAAAAGCCAACACTCTGAGCCTGGAACAGGGACAGCTTCAAAAAAATTACAAAAAAAAATAAATTTCAACATCTTTCCACCACCTCAGCTGGGAGTTCACATCACGTCAAATCGCAGGTAAGATGAGGGTCACTTGCGCATCTTTTGACACCGCAACGTGAGAACCACTTGTGAAAGTCAGCAGTGAGACACCCGCTAACACAGAACTGCCCCGGGCAAACGCCGGCACCCAGGGTCCAGCACCCAGCTGTGCAAATGTGTGCACCCGCGAGCGAGGGAGGTGACGCATGGGGAGGAAGAGCCTGCAGGAAGGTGGTGTGAAGGAGACTCGGGCTTCTTGGGTCACCTGAAAACTACTGATCTGACTTTTTTCAACTGCTTTTATTAGTTGCCTAAAATAGACACTTTGGTTTTGTAAAAGCAACTGAAATAGATAATGGCTGGTCAGTACACTTTACATTTCCTTTATAAATAACCTATTAATACTTCTGGGAGTGAGAAAGTGTTTTATTTCTAGATCTAAATAAATCCTGATCTTCTCCTAACCATTACTCCTGCCCCCCTGGATGCATCTCTCCAGCCAAGGGTGACTCCTTGCTCCTTCACACGGCACCAAGCAACAGCACCACACCATCTCTCAAAGCCTTCACCGGACTAACACCATCTGGGACCGAAGGACAAGGGGTGTGAGCATTAACTAACAGTGTGAGAACGAATCTGCCTTCGCAGAGAGGAGAGGCAGAAGCGGGTACCTTGTCACAGCACCCCAGGGGAGAGGTGGGATCTCTCGAAGGTTTGCCAAGGAGCACAGAGCTGCAGAGCAGCCTTCCCTTGCTGCCACCGCACCAGGTACAGACTGCACGCTCAGCAGAGGGTGAGGCATTTATCAGTTCGAAGAGCTTTATGCTTTACCACCTTGAAGGCACTAAATAAATAAATAAATAAATAGCACAGCTTGCACTTCAGCAGAGTATAAACAGGCATTTATAGAAAGAAGCCCCAGTGAAACCACATGCCCTTTCAATCCACTTCCCAGGCAAATAAAACCGAGTAATATTGAGCGCAAGAAGTATATCAAGGGTCTTTTCAAACAAACAGAAGGATACCAACAAGGAAAAAGCCCCAACCTCCAACAGCCCCACACGGTCACTCTGCCCCACGTTTCAGGGGGCTCAGCCCCTCAGCACCGCTGGGCTCTGCACATCACACACCCAGGCTTAAAGAAAGCAATCGGTTCCCGTTTCCAGGTCATCAGCATGGCTCACCATACACCCTTGAGCCACCATGGTTAGCTGTGGCTTTTAATGTATGGCTGTTTCTCTCCCGTAGCCATGCCAAGCTGGCTGATACTACTTTGCTCGCTCTCTTCTTCCTGCTCCCGCTACGTAACAGGCTCCCAGGAGGATGAAATGAAAGGGCCCTGATCACACATTTCTCCTGAACAACTAACCCTTAAGGTGCAGGCTCTCCAAGCTGCAGAGTGTTTGTTCATTCCTGTACAGCTGCAAACAAATAATCAGGGAAAAACAACTAGTGCATGATTATACCCAGACTTGGCCAAGGCAACATGGGTCAGAAACAAGCCTCATCTGAAAGGCAGGTCATGGCTCTTGTATATTATTTTTTTTCCCCTTTAAAGCTGCAGTGATAATTGCATGATGAAGGAGGAAAGCAAAAAAAAAAAGAAAAAGAGAGAAACAAAAAAACCAAATCAACAAAAACAAAAAGTCAGGCACCCAAGATATCTTTGCAGGAGCTGGTCCTCTTGAATCAGAACCCTGGAATTGTTCTGCTATCGACTCAGCGGACAGTTACCATCTGTTTATGGAAAAAATGTTAATAACCCCCAATCATAATCAAATAGGCAACCACTTTACTTTAAGTACCTATTAACTAATGCTAAATTACAATGGAACAGCTCTGCAAGTACTTCTGACATCCACATGCACATCAGCAGTGCCAGCACTTTGATCAGGGCTATTAGAACAAACACCAAATGAACTGATAGCGATGCGATTCCTCAAATGTTACAGAAAGCGTGGGCTGTGTTTATTTACTGTTCTTTCATTTCTCCCTCACCTTCTTGTTGTTTCTGCCTATTCAGAAAGAAAATACGTATATGCCGGTGTACAGACGTATGTACCACCCACCACAGCAGACCCCGCGAAAGCCTGGTCCCCTGTGTTTTGTTTTTCTGTCCAAGGCAGAGCTTCCATATGGATTCTCCGATGCCCAGAAAGGCTCGAGGCATTTCCATCAGTGCATCACCCGAGTTGTCATCCTCTATTTAGTTCCCCTATTTCCATGATGCCCATAAAGGCATCTCTAAGTCCTTCCCCCCTCTCCTCTGGGTGGAACCGGCCGGCAGATCCAAAAGCTGCAGCAGAACAAGGGGAAAACGAGGCAGAGCTCTACACACAGGCTTGCGCGCGTGCAGGGAGGCAGCGCGATCGCATGCCTTATTTCTTTAGGAAATCAGATTAAAAAGCAATCGACTCTTTGCCAACTGTAACCAAGTCTGAACCATTAGCTGGCACTGTCTCTACCCGAGGAAGAAAACCTCATTTAGAGAATGCAAGTAGTTTTTAATCTCAGAGCCTGGAAAATACTTCATCTCGGCAAAATGACAAGTGCTCTTGTCTCTGGATTTTCTCTAGTATCTTTTTATCTGTATCTCTGCAAACTCAATTTTTTTAAAAATTTTTTTTAAAGTTGTGCAGCACCAGGAATACATCACACAAATATGCATGAGCACACGTTCTTTATCTCTAGGCACTTGCAAATGTAACAGAAAAGAGGCAAAAGGAGCATATATTTCAGTCCATCAACCTAAGCATTTACACGGCCTCCATCGCTGTGCCATCCAAACATTTTGTTAGTCCCAGGACTTTCTGTGCCGTTATTACTGTTTTATGAAATTTCATTTTTGTTAGTCCCGGGACTTGCATGTGGCTTTTTTATTATATTATGAAATTTCATTTCCTGTCATCTGCTGGGATTAAACTTTGATGGGAAGACTCGGGTTTACGAGGCTTGTGGTGACAAGCCTGACCCCAGAAGGTGAGGTGTAAAACCCTCCACCTCCAGCGGGCGATCAGGGAACGTGGGACACCGAGCCCAGAGCTAGAGCAAGCGACGACTGAGTGCGGGATGCCGGGCTTCTTGCTACCACGCAGGCCATCCCACCTCTAAAACCCACTCCCCTGGGACACAGCAATACACCCAAGTGCCCTGACTCCTGATTCCTTGCTCTGTTAGATCCCGTTCTTCTTCCCACAAGGCTTTAAAAGCGTCTCAGCTCTCCCTCTGGAAACACCACCCTTTAGCAAACGGCTGCAGCCCGTGTCTGCGACTTGAACGTGTCTCAGCTTTTGCATTCAGTTTTCCTGGCAGTTTCCTCTTCGCATTGCCCATGTACCGCCACGTTTCACAAAAAGGCACTTTGTTTGCCATTCTCCTGCCGCCTCCACCACCCCAGCTCCGGTGATGCCCTGGTCCCACCTCAGCTGCTTCAGCCCACCCCTATGCCCAGCCAGCGACGGGAGCCAAAGTCGACAGACAGCTAAAAGGGGCTCTGACCTCCGCCATCCCACGTCAATGAATGCCCTCTCCGGAGAGAGCAGAGAAAGGCGAGGGGGATGGCACAGATCCAGCCTCCGCAAGCTCAGCCAAAGGATGCCAAGGAGCCGGGAGCACAGCGCGTCAGAGCCCCCTTCACAAGGAGCTTTTGTTGATGCCACCGCTCCAGCCCGTTGACGACGCGCTTGGCAGCGCAGGCTTTTCCATGGCTGCTGGCTGTATCAGTAACCGGGTCGTAACCGGAGCGGTGGCTCTGCCAGGACTCTCGTGCAATGCTCCAGGGGTGTGCTACCAGCCAGAAGAGGACAAATGTGGACACACCATCCTCTTGTAGTCCTCCTCCAGCCATGTGCCCCCAGATGCAGTGACTTTCTTTTCAGCAAAAGCAGCTGGGCTGTTGGACACTTGGCAGCCCATTAGTCCACTTTTAAAGACTGGTGGGCAACCCAGCAAGTTGGCCTGGGGGACTTTCCAGGCCAACGGGACATCCAACCTTGTCAGCCCAAGCCTACCATCTGCTTAATGGTAGGAGACGCAGAAGAAAAAGATATGCTCAGAGAGACTCACGAGGTGCTTTGGGTAACATGTCCAACATGAGCACACAATGTTCTGCATCCGTGACAAAAACAACAGGAAAAACTTGCTCCTGCAGGCCTGCCAAGCTGGGATTTCAACAACAAGTGGCAACATATCAGCTGGCGACAAACAGCTCCTGATTCAGGGAATGATGCACTTTCCCAAAAAGATTCAGGGTTTGGATTTTTTTTTTTCTTAGTAAGTGATAACATGCTGGGTGCCGTACAGGATGGCTCCTACCCAAAAACTAACTGATAATGAGGGACCCAGAGGAAAGTGTTGTCTGAAGGAGATTTGGAGGTGGTTGCCAGCTGCACTGTCCCGTACAGCGTCAGAATAAGGTAGGACCTGTATGTGAGCCCCTGGAAGAGCAGCTCAGGACCACTCAGTAAACTAATTTGATGATTTAGACAAGGGCATCACACCTCATGAGCAGGAATCCTCCAGTGAGGAGGAAAGGAACAGCAGCCCATTAGCAGAGTGAAAGAGGAGACATCAGGGAAGGAGACATCAAGCACAAACACAAGCTTCAACATATCATTGCCAGATTGGGTCCATCTGCAACAGCTCAGCTGGGACCCCAAAGCAATCTAATGGGAAAGCAAGGCTCTGGACTCACGGACCTGCAGAGCAGCAAGGAAGGAGAGTTTAGAAACTGCATTTTGGAAAGCATGGAGGGGACTGTGACATTTCTTGTGGGGGTCAGAACTAGATCAGCTACAGCTTGCAGGGCAGGCCATAGCCAGGGTACCACCAAGCATCCCAGCCACTGCAGGTGAATGGAAGAGTCGCCTTTGTGTCGTGGATGAAAAAGTGGTGAGGCTTGGTAGCAAGTCTGATGCAAAAAGGGAGATACAGGCTAAAGATGCAAAGCCTGGTGGCATGGCAGTTGACAATGGCAATATGGCTAAAGAAAAAAGCGTAGGCAGAAGAAACACTGGGGAAATGCAGGAGGCTCAGAGCAGGCAAGGTCACCTACTAGGGAGACTGTCCACAGGGCAGGAGAATCTGCAGCCTCCAACAGGAAGCGGAGCTTAGATGGTAAGAGTAAGCTGCCTATGGTGGTGCCTATGACACCTGTGATTCACTAAAGAGCTACCTGCCTAGTTTTAAAGGTGTATTTAATTTCTGTCAATTCCATGTCTCCAAGCAACATCACCAATAAAACTTTTAGAAACTTTGTGGGGTTGTGGTTTCATAGCAGAATTTGAAGAAATACAGCGTGAAGAGGAGGAAAGTAGACTTTTCTGGCTAAACACTTTTGCCTCCCAAAAAACTGCACACATAAAGGGCCCATCACAGCATCCCTCTGGTTTCTGGGAATGCAGAATATCCACTAACACACTTATCCAAACACCTCTGAACACGTACACACATCTGTTCACCAAGATCGATTACTCACATAAGGCTCACTCCTCTGATTCTTCCATTAGGGTCAGAAGTTACTTTTCCTTTTCATATTTGTATTTCTAAGCCCCATCAGTGGCAAATGCCCAAGCACTTCCAAAGTGTTCTGACAAATCCCTCCAGAAGGCACATAACATCATCTCAATTTTACAGATGGGGAAATTAAAGCAGAGACAGAGGTTAAGACAGCTAATTGCCTACGGACACTGAGTGAGTCAGTAGAAGAGCTGGGAATCGATCCCAGGAACCATGTCTTCCACTCCTCTACTCCACCCACCAGTCAGTACACCCTACCAGATGGTTCTTATCATCGGACATATGGACTAAATATTGCTAAGTTGGTGTAGAAGATTTCTGTTTAATTAAGTGTCCTGTCTTCCATCTCCATAGGATGCACAGGGGAAACTCCAGCCAGAATCTCATCTGGACCCACTCAAGAAATGTCTCTGTAAAGCAAAGCATGCCCTAGACAAGCACAAGAAACATTCCCAAACCTATCAACCTGCCCTGCAACGCAGACCCCAGCAAGGCCAGGAAATAGGCTGCAACTCAGGAGCCTTGGAAGAAGCTCATGTTTGTCAAAGTCTGGCTTCAAATGATGTATGAGCCACCAATTAGGCTGGGAAAGACTTTGTCATGTGAAGGCTCTTCCTCCAGCCTCCACTGGGCACCACCAACGCTGCCCAACTGGAGATACCAGCAGATTCACAAAAAGCAGATGGCACAGAGTCATCTACTTTCTTCTGGCGTTAGCTCTATCACATCGCAGTGCTGGTGGTGGTAGTACGGAGAGACCAGTTCTGCCTGGCAAACATCAGACACCTTCTCACTTTCCAATCACTACCAAGGACACTTGAAATAGCTCCTAAATAACCTAAAGTGGTTATTCATGATGCAAAGGAGGAAACTTTCCAACAGAGAGGCAGCAGCAGAAAGAGACCTTCCACATTGCTGAGAGACAGGTCAGCAATTGCTTTCCCGGCATAGACCTTACAAACTTACAGCAGCGTCTCAGTCACCGTTCAGACAGGCACAGAATGGGGCACCTGCCTTTCCAACAGAACCCAAACCAATTTCACAGCCTTCTGTTCCCCCTTCACACCCTGCACCCAGTGTGACTCAAGGGGAAATCTCTGCATCACCAGGTCCGCAAAACCGAATTCATCCAAGAACACGCTCTGAGTACAACTCCCTCAATGCATGGCAGAGGAAGCAGGCTCAAAGCTCTTCTGGGCATCTTATGTATACCGATAAGAAAACACATGCATACTTCTGCTGAGCAGAAGCACGTACAGGTGAGAAACGCCTGCTGTATGTCTCAACAAACAGAAGAGGGCTGGACAACATTCTCTTTAGAAGGCTTTGCACCAATACTGACAATGTAGGAATAAAACCACAACACCTTTCCACGTGTGCTATAAGAGCCGGGCAATCCTGGAAGGTGCCTCCTGCTAGAGGAAAGCAACTGCACGTACCTTTCATCCCAAACTTGGACCGCCGGCCATACTTGTTGATCATAATAAAGAGGACGACCAAGAGGACACAAGCAAAAGCTGCCAGCCCAACTGCTATGGAAACCTGAAAAGAAAAAGCCTTAGAGTCAAGACAGAGGAATTTAGGAGTCTAGATTTGAAATACAACACCTCCTCGCCCAGTTAACCTTTCTGTAGGTTCGTACCGCCTGCTGCAGCCCCGTGGGTATCAGCTGCGGAGGAAAATACAAGTGAAAGCAAAGTGCTCTGGCACAGCTTGGAAGCAGCCCGGGCTGTTTGCAGGACTGGGAGGTTTGGGATCTCCCTATCGGCAGTGATGTTCTGGCACCAGTTCTCCTCAGCCTCTCACTCCATGCATCTGCACAGAAGGAGGACTTCTGCTCCAATGCCTGGGCTCTCCTTTCACTGCGTCACATCATGAGCCTCCATTTGTGACATCACCACTGGTCCATGATGTCACAACACCAAAGCTGTACTAACCGGACCTGGGAACACACAGGAGCAGCAGAAAATTCTTTAGAAAGAGCAACTCTGCCTCCATCCAAACATCCCTCAGAACAATGAATGAGGGAAAATAACATACCACAAAAAGAAAACAGAAGAAGTTAAGAACTGGGCTTTTTCCCACAAAACCATTTGATTTTCCTAAAGCCTCTAAGTGTTGGTTCTCCATTTACTGTAGTTTTTAGTAGCAAATATTTATACTACAACAGTGTCCAAAGCCTTTCACTGGAACTGTGGTTCCACTGTGCCAGTGCACAAGCAGAGGAAAGAAAACCTCTTTGCCCTAAAGGGTTTACAATCCCAGGCTTATTTTAATATTTATGAATATTTATTCCTTCAAGTCTTTGCTCGAGATACTTTTATTGCATTGATGTAAACAACAATTTATTTGGCATTTGTCCAATTGTTCTCCTGTACTGGGTCTTGTGATGCATTTAGACTTCGTTTCCTTTTACAAAACTCTATTCTGCTATAATAGAAAATACATCATTTAACCAAGAAAAAGTAATTTCATTTTGCAACCCTTTTCCCTGCCCTTGATACATTAGCTACGATATTTTTAAATTTTTTATTTTACCACGCTCTATTTTCATCCCCCAGCTTGTTTTCTGTGCTTTATATTTAATAAGCAGTGCACATTATTACTCCAGTCTCACTGTTCAAATCTTTCACTTCAGTTATGGGAGAGTTTCAGTTAGATGAGAACCGAAACCAAGGCAGATTGAGTTTTGTTCATTCTGGTGGGTTTCAAGATCTTAAAACTTTCCTAGAATTAGAGCAATTGTGTAACATGTTAATTTTTCCATACTTATACGCACTTTTTTCTTTCCCCCCCCAGCTGGATTCTGCAGAAGACAGACAATGAGGAGATCTGATAAGCTGTAGGCTTGCCTTCTTTTTTCATTTTTGGCATGCCCTGTAGAGCAGGAGAGAGGGCAAACTGCTGGCATTGACAAAATTGAACCAAGCTAAATCTGAGTCCCTCACAGGGCTAAACTTAACAGCTCAATAATAGTATGAAACACACAATTGCCTGTTTGTTTGTTCTCTGGGTGCTACTTTTTTAAGAGAGAGAATTTCTGACCCTGCCAGCAGCAACTTCACAGGATGCCTTATTTTCAAAGAGCTCCCTGGTTCCACACTGCAGACCCAAGAGGATCAGGTGGTTCATGTCAGTATTTCACTTGCCTGACACAAGCCACAAAATCCTTCTGATTGTTGTCTTGAATTATAAAGGAAGAGATTTTCCTTGCAAACATCTCAAAACAGCACAGGAATGTAAATACTGAGTCATCAACAGCAAGAAATGAATGCAAAGCAGTTCTGTAGAGGACAGGACTCACCCCAAAAGTGTCCTCCTCCGGTTTGTGGGTCACAGTGATCGGTGGGGTGGGACTCACTTCATAATCACCAACTGAAACCAAAACACCAAAGACAGAAGATTCAACGTGGCTCCCATGGGACTCCCAAGGCACCAGCACATCCCCAATGGCAGTGTCTGACCTAACGAGATCCAGTTCACCCCTTACAGGGGCTGCAACTTTCAATTTCAGAAGGCACCAAAATCGACCAGAGTACTCCCTGTGCGCATCAGAGAAAACACAGACCAGGACAACGTTGATATCACTCCAACCTTACAAATGAGAAACATTTGGGTGCCTGGTGTCCTAGGGTGGGTGATCTCCACCCCAAGCCTACTCCTGGAGTTTTCAGAAATTTACTGGGCTAAGCAGGGGTAAAACACAAGACTGACTCTAGCAGAATTGGAGCCAAAGAAACAGTTACTTGGATGTTTTTTGGAGGGAAAACAAATAAAAAAAAAAAGAAAGAAAGAATCTGTTGAGGGAACAGTACAGAAGTTGAGTCCTGCTTCTCATCCTAGTCCACACTAGAGAGCATATTGTAAATGGGCCATGACACACAACTGCTTTGGAGATTGGTCAGCCTGCATCTAGTTAAGGCCCCTTCCACTACACCACAACCAATCGGTTAGAGTTTTGGTAATATTTATCTCCAGCCCTGCCATTTAAGACCTCAAAGACTGTCATTTCCACCATAGGACCTTCTTCAGGATGTTACTAAAGGAAAATGAGCATCTCCTGGGCTCTAGAGATTGCCCAGCTGATCAAAAGCTCCCCAGCCATCCTGCTCACGCATGGGGAAGCCAGGGTCTTGTGCAACCTCTGCCAACTTGCTTTTGGCTTCGTGACGTTTCCTCCAGGAGCACATAAGTCACAGAGGGGCAGGGTGAACCACAAAAACACCTACAGTATGCAAAGGGCAAGGAGACACTTACTTGAAACAAAGTTGTCCGTACTCTCTGTGGAAAGGACAGAGAGAGAAGAAACACAGTTAGCAGCACAGCAAAGGGAGAGTGGTCTCATTCCCAACCCACCACAGACACATTCCACTGCCCAAAGAAACCAAAACTTTTCATATTTTGTCCTGTTGGGCAACTGTAACTGGAAATTGCAGGGCATGTACCAGCAGGACATTCCTGAGGTCAGGATAGAGCCCACAGAGGAGACTGTGCAGGCCTGAAACAGGAGCAGAGGGATGCTACTGCCAAAACAGAGAACAGCTAGCATCTCCCTGTACAGAGACTTTTGAACAGTCACTAAACAACCCTGCTTTCAGCAGGTGAGCAAAGCTCGACAGACACACAGGCTCAGCAGGGCAGAGAAACAGATTTTGCCAAGGTAGAAAGTCATACAGAGACAAGGACCAGATCCCAGGAAGGACAGTCCACCTTGGGGCAAGGGGTTAGAGACCTCCTCTGGGCTCTCCCAACAGCCTACTAAGCCTCTCATGAAAGCTAACAGCATCTGAGCTGGACGTGGAGGCAGTAGCTGTCCTGAGTTGCCTCTTGCCCAAGACAGATGCACCACTCCTTGCTGTCAGCCACTTGACTGCTCCAGTCTATTCAGTAAAGCTCCTTCAGCTCTGAAGGCAGCCAAGGCCCCAGACGATGAGGTCTAAAGCTCTCGGTGACACTCAGTTTACATAGCACGAGAACAATGTCAGCTTTCAATTCACTCGCCCATGTAAGACATTGAGCCCGATATTAACTGGAGTTTACACAGCTTTGCTGGCAGAGGGCTGCTGGAAGGACACTGAAACGTTCACGCTGAAGTACGGGTGAAGTTTGGAAAGGAAGCGTAAAATAACCCCCAGGTGACGAACATGGCTTTCCAAACCGGGGGGGGGGGGGGGGGGGGGAAACCTGAACAAATATTTTTGTTTCAAGTCAAGCAGAAGAGTAACTTTCCTTGGCTTTTTCTAGCAAGAAGGAAAAAAAAAAGGAAGAAATATTTCATTTGGAGACTTTTTTTTTTCCTATTAAAGCAGACAGAGTCTAGTCATAAAACTCTTGCTGCTTCTACATTTTCCCCTTTCCATTTTTCTCTGCTGGACTAAGCAAATTCAACAGAAACCCACAAAAGGTTATTCTCGCTAAACCCCATTTTTCAAAGCATAAAACAGCCAAGAAATTTCAGCCAACTTGAGTTCTCTGAGAGGTTCCCAAAGAACTGAAAACTCATCAAGAGGGGGGTAGGTACATTAACCTTTGTGGATTAAATAAGGAGATGGTAGCCCATGGTAGAGATGCCAATGACAACATGCAATGAGATTTTTATCAGATGATGACACAAATCCGTCCTGGGAGCCACGGCCCTGGCTCCTAGAGCCACAACATTGAGGAGAAGCAGGATATGGCACGATGTCCCAGCCCCCATCCAGCATCTAACAGCACCTTTCTCCTCTCAACCTGGGAAGCACAATCTGGCACAGTACCAACAAGAGATTGCAGACCAGGGGTTTCTAAAAAACACACGGTCACAGGTCCTTTTCTGTGCTGATAGGAAGTTTTCCAGGCACTATGCTTTCATTAATTAATTAAGACTAATAATCTCATTCTGGGTAGTGACAGCACAACCCTTGCATGTGTGAATAGCTATAGGCAATAAGCTTTTTGAATGAACCACACTGGGAAAGCTTCAATTCATGGCATTTTCTGGAGGAATCTACCTTCAAATGGGAAATTATAAACGTCAGCTGCATTGAGTGTTAATGTCAGCTCTGGCAGTGGACGGAGCAACAAACTTCAAGGAAAGTAAATTAGATCCTGCATTGGGCTGACGGGGTCTGCCAGGGTGAGGAACAACTTGGGACTTCAGATCAAAAAAAATAAAAGAAATGGGTCAGTTCCCACTGAGAGATGGTTCAGGGTCTGTAAGTACTCCACACCAACACCACATACAAGGCGTGGGTGAAGATGCACTCACAAGGGCAATATTTTACATCTGTTTCGCACAATCCCATTCTCCCAGAGCCTCTGACACAAAAGGCTCTTCAAACATCAACATGCCTTCCCACATCACAGCACAGCTCAGATCCATTTCCAGAATCAGCTCTCTGGAACAGTGGATCTGCCCCCTTTTCTGGAGGTCCAGCACCTACTTAAGAGCTGTCCCCATTTCACAGATGGGGAAATAGAGTCACAAAGGTGGGATCTGACAGAGCTGAGACTGCAAACCTGTGCCTCTCTGCACCCACCTACATTTGATAAGCTGCTCTTCTGCCCCGACAGCAGGAAACATAAATAGGTCAAATAGCCAAACAGAGCATCATCCTTGAAGCCTGAATGTAAATTTTCCACTCCCATCCATATCAGCTCATTTGTTCAATTGTCAGATCTTCAAGGCAGAGATTTGGGTTTGCATTTACGATATTTGACCTGTAGGAAAACTCTGTGTACATATATGGTGTGATATAAATAATAAATTAAAGAACCATTGGTTTTTTCTATATTTAGCAAACGTCCTATTTTGCTGGATTTTCTTGGGCTGCAGGGGCCAATTTAGAGCTGCCACTTTCTCGTGGCATCATTCCTGAAGGCCACAGCATGCACAGATCTTAACTCCACGATGGCCAGTGTGGTGTCGCAATGGCAGAGAGAAGACAAAGACCCTCCATGCCCCTATAAAGCGGGCAGGTCACCATAAAAGTCTCTACTGCACTCCCCAGAGCTGGAGCTTCATGTCCTCAAATGCGCCTTTTTTTTTCTTCTCCGCTCCAGTTAAGCCCTGAATCACTAGGGAGTACAACAGGGAATTCCAAACAAGCAGTTAAGAAATCCCAGCAAACTGATGCAAAGCGACTAATTGAGCCGTCGCATCTTTTGTAGACCTGTCATCCTGGAATTGCACATGTCATATTGAGAAAGAAAACAATCCTGACACTACTGCATCCAGCTATAATCATTTCACAGATGCAAGCTGGAAGAAAAAAAAAAGGAAGAGCTACATCACTTTAAAGGGCTTTCCTTTCTTTAGCTTATAACTAGCAATCACATAGAAGAAAATTTTCTCTCGAAAAATTGGGCAACCTCTTTAGGGAGCCCAGACAAGATCCAAAATAATTGAACAAACCTCCATCCTTTTCTCACTGAAATCTCTAAAGAGCTTAAAGAAACCCACACAAAAAAACCCAAACCAAAAAAACCTTACCAAGAAAACCATTGCAGAATATATTACACAACAAGAACATCTAAACCAGTTAGTGTCTCTCTGCATTAAAGAGTTATGACACCAAAGCACACTTGAGTCTGAGAATGATACTGCTTAGAAACGGTCTCCAGAGATCACCTCTTCCAACCCGCTGCTCAGACAAAGGTCAACTTGGGTTGCTAAGGCCTTGTCTAGGATTATTGCAAGGATTACTGGTAGGACCATAGTAAGACTTTTGGATTGCAAGCAACCCCAATGAGATAAACTGAATATCCTACCTGGAAAGGGCTTTTCAAGGAAGTGTCCTTTGATAGTTTGGTTGGCTGAGCCCAGCTGGTTGGTGGCCACAATCGTGTAGTTGCCATTGTTGTAGTGAGTGGGTTTGTTGAAGAGCAGGCAACCCTCAGACACTTCCCCTTGCTGGTAAAATTCCATATGGATGATCTCTGTCTCCCGGAGGACCTGGCCATTGTGCAGCCAGTGAAGGGTGGGAGCTGGGTTCCCATGCACTGCAAATGCAATGCAGTGCTCAAGGTGCAGCACCGGCTCCTCCAGGGTTAGGATGCGAGGAGGATCTAGCAGAGAGAAACATGGCAGGCTCACAGCACACCTCCACCCACATCATGTCTTCGTGCACCATGGAAATTAAGATTATTGAAAACACAACCTTCAAAATCCCTTGTTCCTTCTACTCCTCCCATGGATGTCTGCAAAGAAGCAGCACCAAGTCACAAGAACCACATTCCACACTCCCTAGAAGGATCTGAACCATAGCCAGTTCTCGTGCGCTTGTGAACAAGGGCTACAAATTAACAACAGGGATGGTCCTTTCACCAGCCCAGAAACAATTAAGCTTGGAGTTGCCCAGTCTACACACTTACTGCTGCGCTCCTTCCCTCAAGGGATCACAGGGAGGCTGCCTGATCCCATTAAGGAGGACACCGCGACGTAGCACTGTTACATTACATGTGTGCAAGGTGTCCCTTGGGGGCTTGCCAGTCACACCGAGCGATTTTGGATTGCATAGCTGTGGAAGCAAACATCCCTCAGCCACTGCCTGTCCTTGGGGGGTTTGACTGCCTGAATGTCCCAAAGGAGTTCTCACCCGCCGAACGCCCTCCAAGGGTGTTTTAATTAAAGGGAGTTGAGTGGGAGAGGGAAAAGAAAAGCAGAGACTTCACCTGCAGTTTATCACATATGCATTGTCTTCCCCCCCGGGACACTCCAAGAATTCAAATGTTGCTCTGCCATCACATCTGAAACCCCATTGACAACGCCTACACATAAGGTCCCAAACCCCAAGGCTGGCAAGGTCTGAACTAGAACAGAGTTTTGTGCAAAGACAAAGGACACAAACATATAGGTCTTTCCTAAACTTCTCCTTTTTCCTGGTACCATCCAGCTGCAAAGACAATCCATGAGGCATCTACAGGGAATAAAAACAGCGCACCAACTTTGACCCATCTTTTGGAAAAGAGACAGCGAATTTTTCAGACAGTGAAGGTGGTAGAAGAAAACAAGGTGCAGAGCTGGTTGGAGCTGAGCAAAATTCTCCCACCAGCACCCAGCTACCCTGAACCACACAGCCGTGTCCCAACCACCTCCAAGCCTAGATCTGCATGTGGTTTGTTCACATCTTCCTGGCAAGGAGGATTCAGAACAGGCAGCCACCTACACACACAAACCTAGATCTTTTCAGCATGAAATTACAGCCCGAGCGATGGGTCTGGGCAACAAGAAGGGGTAGCAGAAACTGTCAGCAGCTTAGAGGATTACACGAGTGAAAATAGGCATTGGCGTGGTGCTAAGGTGTGGAGGAAAAAGATGCCAAAACGGTGCAAAAAAACCACCCGCCTGCTGACCAATCGCCTCTGAGCTGAAGCAGTCTTTAGCTACCTCCGTTCTTCAACCCATCAATAGTACTTACTGAGAGGAAGACAAAAGTAGTAAAGCATCTGCTCTCCTCTTTCCAGTCCCCTGTGACCCATTGTCTTTACAGTGGCTCCTGCACAGTACTGGACATGTGATACACGTGGGTTCACCAAGACTAGCTAGTATCCCGTATGGGCTCTGCTCTACCTGGCAGGGGTGGGGGACAGACTTTCAAACTACAGAGTAAAGGCAAATATTACAGACACAGCAACATATAATAAATCTCAGCTGCTTGAGAGCACAAAGCTGTGTAAACTTCCTCTTAAGGTCAGGTTGCAGTTATATTAGAAATCACAGAGAAAGTTTAGCTACTTGCAGCTAAAAGCGAACAGTTGAAATTTGACGTGTGCGTGTTTACACGGCATTTGCAGTTTAACTTTGTAGGAACAGATCTGGGAGGAAGTGCTAGCAGCCCTGAAACCAGAGGCAAGATTTACACTGGCTTTAGCAAGGGTGACATTTAACCTCTCACATGGCATCAAGGTGAGCAACTCTGTGTTTGTAAACAGAGTTTTAGCTTCTCTACAGCCTTTCTTTACTCTGTTGGATCTTCCAAGAGATGGCAGGAGAGATGTCCACCACCAGTGCTCCTCCCCTGCTCTAGTGCTCATTTCTGCGTTAATGAAAGTAGAACAAAGGCAAAAACACTGACCCTTAAGAGACAGCTGTGCAAGCATCCACCTCCTCATCCTCATCCACAAAACCAGTATGTCACAGGTAGCAAGCGGCCATGCATTCACACGGTTCCCAGAGCAGCCCTCCAGACTATATGGTCAAGGCCTCTCCACTACTACTTACAGTAGACAGTGAGCAGCACGCTAGCGTTGCTCATCCCCACCACGTTCTCGGCAATGCAGGTAAGCAGGAACCCATTGTCCTCACTGGTGACATTCACCAAGGTCAAATTGATGGCATGAACATTGGTCCAGTTGAGGTTGGTCTAAAAATCCCAGAGAGAAAAAAAGACAAAAATCAGTGTCTGTTGGCTTCTCTTCTCCCTGCTCTTGTCCCCAGGAGCTGAGGATCCCAATTTCCACATAAGATGTGAGAAAGTCTCCAAAATCCAAGGACAACTAGGATCTGGGTGAGAGGAAGTGTTTCCTGTAAGAATATCTAGTGGGAGGGGGAGAGCTGCAGCATTGTAGCACTGATAAACATGGCTTGGCTCTAGAAGAGCTTGCTTAGCTGCCTGTTTCAGCTACAGCTGTTGCAGACACCTCTGTAAACAGGTAGTTTCATTAGAGGAAACATGAGTTAATTCAATTAGGAATCACTGAGATATGAAGCTATCTCATCTTTACTTTCCAGCCACAGAGAGGGAAGGTTTTGCTGCCTTCAGGTAGTTCCCAGGTTCTCATGTGGACAGGGTATGCCCTCAGTGTCCTTTTGGGTACAACCATTTCACGTTTCTAACGGCAGTCGCCACCATCTCCCTGACCCTCTGCCCTGCATGCACAGACCTGAGGAACCCACAGCAGCTGCCTTGCCCTTGCCACATTGGGCGCAGGCAGCACCGAGGTCCTGCGGCCCCTACCTGGTGCGTGTTGATGGAGTGGAGATCGGCCACTGTCCAGTCAACGTCAGGCAGTGGTGAGCCTGAGCCGTTGCAGGTGATGACGGCGTTCTCCCCTTCCCGCACCGTCAAGTTCACGTGGCTCACACTGATCTCAGGGAGGTCTAGGAAAGTCAGACACCAAGGTGCTCAGGTGTGGAGCAGCATTTGCTACAGACAGCCACAGGACACATGTGTGGACCCAGATCCCACCACGCTGTTTCCCAAATCAGGCTCCAGCACCCTGGGATAATTAGCAGGAGGCAACAGCATAGCCTTACCCTGCTGAGGGAAGGAGGGGTCTTGGAGATAGGGGAAAAAATAGACACTGGAGATGTGCCAGCTGAGCAGAGCTTCCCATCACATTTAAATCCAAAAGCTGGGGTGCAGTTCTGGCTGCCTTTCCCTTCACACCACCCCCATCCCCATCTCTTCTACTCCCACAGAAGCTGCTCTCGAGGGCAGTCACCTGGGATGGGGAAGCTGCACGTGATGGGAGAGGACCCAAAGCATTCCCATATCTAGGGACAAGGCACAGAGTGTCCAGCACTCCAGGCGAGGAAAGCGGTCCCTCTAATTTATAACAATGAAGAGAAGATGACCAAGGATGTGTCCTCATATTAACTGCAACTCTCCTAATAAAAGGTGCCCTTGTTCTTCCCCAGTGGTGGCAGAGAGATTCACTGATTTATGGTGGCTCTGATTTACACCACTTCCTTACTTGCCGCCACAGGCACCAAATATCCTTGCAACACGAAACAAGGCAGCACTGGTTGCAAGAAGAGCAAACAGCCTTCTTGCATAGGGGAGGCTTTCTGGGTGTTCAGAGAGGCAAATTGGGTAGGCAGGACTGGGGCAAACTGACAAGCAGTCCCCTCACATCACAGGGCAGCAGCATCCACCATGCCAACCAAAAGCCACGGATGCAGATACACATTCTTTCATTGCCATTAGTGAGTGGCACCAGGAGGGAAGCAACATTGAACTGATTTGGGGGGATGCCAGAAGAAAGGAGTCAGCGGTCAAGGCCTGGCAAAGCTGCATAGGTGGCAGGAACTGGTGGAGAGGGAGATGGGAGAGACACGGTCTCTCCAGGTTGAGCTGGTATCAAACATGGCCACACCAAGCCATGTCAGCCCACAGCACCAAAGCACAAAGACAAATGGGGTGTTGTTACAACATCCCTTGAGTCATCTTAATGCTTGAACAGGAAGCCTCTACTCTGGAGGAAAGCAGATCAGTGTGGCTCCCTGCCCTTCCAAGAGACTGCGAGGTCAGAGGAGGTGCTCACCCCGCACACCAGCACATTTGTGTTCCCAAATCAGCACCCTGCTGTCCCCTTGAGTCTAATACCACCATTGATGGAGTCACCTCTCCTCCTGTCCCTGATCCCTAAGGATTTTTTTTTTTCCTCTAATCCTTGCAGATTATTCTCCCCATGTGGGGAGGAAATTACAGCACACTCTCAAATCTTTTTAGTTCATCCACATGCAGGCACACTTTGGCCAATTTCCAGAGCTTAATAAAGGGACATTGTGAACTTGAAAAAAAAAATAAATAAGTAATGCAAATCCAAATGTACACGCTATTTGTCTACTACTGCTATGACAAACAAACCCAAAATTCCTAGAACAGAGGACGATTGTCAGAAAAAGAAAACCACTGGTTTTCCTCCTTTTTTCAGTCCGTGAGTTTGACAGCTGCTTGCGTATAGACAGTTTAATTGTTCTGCTGAAGGTACACCTCCTTCTTACTCTGCAAGGGATGCTTTCCAGTAACAGCAATAGCAGAGCAAAAACTGACACCAAACAGGCAGCTGATGTGTGAACAAGGTGAAGGAAAAAGGGATAACTATTAGACACGTCTCATGTTGCTCCTGAGGCCATTGGACTCTTTTAAAGATCAGCAAGAAGCTGAAAGAGATATAAAGTCACTCCTGCCTCTTCCCTACAGACATAGGCTTTCAATTGAGAAAATAAAACAAAAGAAAATGAATACAGATGTGTATTTCCTAAGAGTAATTACAAAAGATATAGTGACAGTATCTTTTAATCTTTTAACAATATACTGTTTCTAGGATTTGTTAGACAGAGGAAGAGCACCATGAAACACATCCCTTTTCAAGACATCACGTAGACTCATCACACACGCTTTGTTAAACAATAGCATTTCAGTGAAGAAAATGCCCCAAATCACCCAATACCTTCATGCATGCAGAAACGGCAGCCCCGCATTTACCCAGATATTCTATTTTTAAATCCACAAACTACCCCCAAGCAGCTTCAATCCTCTTGTTCTTGACCACATGGTGGAATCCTGCAGCACCAGGTTCCCAAGAAATGGTTGAACTGGAGACGCCATACAGGGCAGGGGTCCCTCCTGGCACCCCCCTGCACCCAGCCCTAGGCACTCAGCACAGGCTGCACCTTACCGCACTGGGTGATGTTCATCTCCTGCAAAGGGATGATAGCAGCATCCATGTTCATGCAGTAGAGCTCCTGGTACTGCAGGTTCGCCTCGCCCTTCTCCTGCCAGAGCTGGATCCAGCGGATGTCGCAGCTGCAGTTAAAAAGGTTCCTCTCTAGTCTCCTATGGGCAGAGAGAGCATGAGAAAGGACGGTGGGGTGGGGAAGGACAACCAGGGCCATCACCTGGCTCTGGGCTCCCTGAGGATGTTGGCCATCATGGGGGTACAAGGGACACTTTAGAGAATCTCCTTCTGTGCTATTTGCCTGGGGTCTTCTGGCACCCGTTATTCACGTCTCTTCTGACTCCAAAGAGACAGAGGTTACATATCCACACATTTGGTCTGCTTCACGCACACACACACACACAAGGTTTTATGTCTCTCAGGGCAGCACGTGGATACACACAACGTCTTCCACTGCAAGACCTGCACATCTGCAGCCGAGTCCTACAGCCATCCAGACACCCAAAACATTCATCTCTCAGCAAAGGAGCAGGGAGCTCCCCACTGCCCTAAAATATTGATTCATGTCTTCAAATCCCACTTCAGTGGAGGTCCAAGACCCTGCTGGGCAAAGCACACCTCCAGCCCCCACAAGCGCTCAGTGAAGCTGGCAGCTCTTCTCTCAAGTACCTTGTATGAACACAGCCTCCTGGTGACCCAGGACGTGAGCTAATGTGCAGGGTATCATGCATTTTAATCAAATCAAACAGCACTGCACTGAGACCCTGCTGACCTGGCCAGGAGAAATGGAAAAAACACTGCCTTTAATATACTTCATTTAAAACACGCTTACACATAGTTTATGTACCAGGGATGTTTATTATAATTGATTTTCCAACCTATTAACCATTTCATTTACATTTTTAAAGCCCCGCAGCTGTCTGTGGAGATGCGAGGAGGGCAGGTCCCAGCAGGGAGCAGAGCCCAGTGCTCAGCCAGGACAGACTGAGTTTTACCAACATGAGTTGCAATGATAAGTTAAACAAAAAAGGAGATACAGCCTGAACAAACAGAATTTCTCCCCACAAAACTGTGAAGCAAAACAAAATACGGAGCATAGGAGCCAACACTGGAAAAGGTGAGCTCAGTCACCCCAAAGCAGAAGGGCATCTCCAAAGGTCAAACCATTGCTTCACACGATATCTAGATCCCCATCACACAAGGGGAAGCAGTTTTCCTCGTTTGTTCCGTGTGTTACTGCAAAATTCATGCTTGCTTTCACAAAATTAATTCCACTGACTAACAGGATTTGGAAACAATCTTCCAAACATGTGCAGCTGCTGTTTCATCAATACAGTACTGCAAAGGGAGAGGGAGAAGGGATCTTCTGGTAGCACCCAGGGGTGTTAAACCTGAACCCTAATGATGCCACTTTGAATCTTCTCATTAAACAATATGCCATCTGATTTTTATTTTTTTTTTTTTTTAGAACAAACATCAAGCAAAACCTCATTCTGTGGCTTTTCTTTAGTTCATTCCTTTCCCGTCAAAAGCACGTAAACCTTTACAAGACAGGTACAAGGCTCAGACAAGCAACTTAAAGGCCAAAGCACTAAATTTAACAGACCAGAGCAGATTAGCGCAGTGATTTGGTGGGATTCAGATGACGAGGCATTCCCTGGATGCTACAACAGGTACCGCCTTTGCCTCGCACAGGCTTTACATCCTTTTCAGCACGGCCACAAATCCACATTTTCCTGGGCATTCTCCCAAGGTCACTTTGGCACCAGCAGGACATGGGATGGCACGTGGGTAAGAGCTAAGGGCAGCTCAGGTAACTGAGTCATACCCCTGGGACCCAGCAGGGAGCTCGGGGAACTCAGAGGCAACGGGAGAGAAATTCTGCTCCGTTGCAGATATCCTACAAAATGAGGCTGCCGGGGAGAGTCGCTGCCCTGGCACTTAAGGGCAGCTCTAAGTAACAGACAGCAGCCTTCCTGGCCCGTTCCTAATTCATGAAGGCCCATGAATAATACAGGAGCAGGTGGGCTTCAGGGCAGAACTTACCCACAACCTGCCCCAACATCAGTGATATCACTCACTTTAATCGAGACCCCACAGGTCTTTTTGCATAATTTAACTCCCATCACCAGCTGGATGTGCCGAGTGCCACCGGCAGCTGGCACAGCACTGCGGGTAGAAGGGGCACAGATGTGTGCACCCATTTTCCAGAACACACATTGCAAAAACACTCTTGATGCTCAGGAGAGGCCCTCCCTCCTCACCTGGTGCCTGTTCTGCCATGCCAGCCAGCTCTCCAGACAGGTGCGTAGGGATTTCCATGCTCACACTGTTCTGCACCTGCCCAGAAACCTGAATCTCCATCTCTCTCCTCAAACCCCATCAATTTTCCAACCTTGGGGCTTGCAGAGATCATTAGGAGCTGCAGCTCCTTCCAACCCTTCCTCCCATCAATTCTGTAACACATCCCCACTACCTACGACCCTCTGCTTGCTGAGATAAACACACCTTCCCCTTTCTGCAAGAAGGAGAAGCATCTTGGGGAACACAAGGTGCCCTTTGGTCAAAACCCGCTGTTGGGCCAGAAGGCATCATCATGTGCTGTGGAGACATCTCCCATCATGGCAAGAAGGACAAAAACTGGCACTGAAAGGCACGGCAGGGCAGCCAAGAGGTCTTCATTGCTGTTGTGTGCTTAATGGGTGAAACCACAGTGAAAATTAAGGCAAGGGGCTCCTCCTTGTGAGATGTATCTGGCACAGCTTACTCCCAGAGAGGACAAGTAAACCCAAAGGGCATTTTTCACACATAGCTTTAGCCTGGAAATGTTACCAAAGCATCACTTGGTTAGAGGCACTCAGGAGCTGTGCACACACCCACACCTTCTGAAGGCCTCATTAAAACTGAAAACACCTGTGAAATAGGAAGCATCACAGCCACAAGTGAGCTGAGCTGCTCTCTGCACCAAGGAGCTGGCCCAAAAAGGGACCAAACCTGCGCCTGAGCCAGAGCCATCCCCCAGCCCCTGGCAAAGTACGGGCTTGCAGCAGGGCGTGCTCCAGACACAGCGCCTTCACGAAGCAGGCACACTGCAGGGCTTGTGTTTGGGACAGACAAAAACTGGGACAAACATGCCATGCCCTGCACGGTCATTGGAGGGGACGATGACAGAGCTGAAACCCCAAAAGCCATCTGGGAACCAAGTCAAGTCTCCAGAGACAGCAATGCTGGAAGCGCCTGGCTGAGCCCAGCTTTGCTGCCTGCTGAAAGCTGTACCCATCACCTCCCAAAACTGCCTGGACAGCCTACACCAGGGTGGACCAGGGCAGGAGAGGGATGTCATCAGCAACCCAGTATGTACTGGGACAGCCAGGACTTCACATACAAAGCAAGTTTTTTTCAGGCTAGGCAGCTAGATGAGACACACACACACCCTGTCCCATGCCTCCCCACTCATCAGCTGAAACAAAGCTGTCTGCAGCTAAAGCCTCTCAGAGGGCAGTTGAGATCCTTGCCACACTTCTCCTGTCTGTTTTGATTCATGTAAAACTGCTGCCGAGGCTTCATACACTTGCAATTAAAATGTTCTCCTACCTCAGGACTCAGACCGCTTCCCTAAGCTTGAGAACCAAAAAGCACCCAGCAGAGACAGAACAAAAATAGAAGTGAAAAACAAAAATAGGTTATTTCCCAGAACCAGGGCTTCTCTTGGCGGTCCAGCCAGAATTGTTGTTTCCGAACCCCTGCCAGAAAGGGATGGGATAGAAAGGGAAGAACTCAGGGAGCGACGCGTGGCATCTGACAGCTGGATTAGCTAATGCAGAGAGCAGGCAAGTACCCACTGACCAGCCACAACTCTATTAGTGTGGCTGTTGGCGACAGTTTGTAAGCTAGAAGCACAGACAGTGTTAAGTTGGACTCATAACATTAACAGAGATGCTGCTGTGCCCCATCCCCACCAAAGCCTCTTCCTGTAGGATTGCAGAAACCTATTGCAGGGCAAGCTGGCAGGGACTGCTGGTATTAGAAATGCTGATGGGCTGGGCAGAGTGGCAAGATGTTCAGGACTACAAGGTTTTATACAACCCAAGATGTAATTGGATCCAGAGTCTTAGGTCTTTCCGGGAAGGAATTTCTTGAAATGTCAGCCCTAAGCTCTCTGAGGACATGACAAAGGAAGCCAAGGACATGACAGAGGAAACCAGCTGTGACTTCTGGATAAAAAAAAAGCTCTAAGTCCAATGTTTATGAGCTGTTGCATGTGTCAGATGCTTCCCTGTGCACACTCAGCTTCAGACTTAGGAGAGTTGTGCACACATTAGCCCGAGCCCTGCCGGTCAAGGTCAGCCCGTGCTGTGGGAATTAGGGCTGGAGTTACTGGAAACTATTCCAAGCCTTGCTTCTGGCCAGGAGGAGAAAGAGATAATATTCTTTGGAAGTGTGCCTCATTTTTGCCATCCTTTCTTCAGTGAGTCAGCAGGGGAAAAAGCTCAGCTCCGTTGAACTAGAAACTCTGCTTTAAAGCAATACCATCTTCCCAAGCCTGCAATGCCTTGAATGCAGCCAGGCAGCTGTTTCAAGCCCCAAATTCCCATCCACCTGCCTGCTCTCATAGCATGGCATGATCTTCCCATTAGTCTTCTGCTCCTTCCTCCTCCATGTTCACTGTGAGTGGCTTTGTCAGGCCTCATGTTCCCTGGAATCTCCATGTCACATCAGTTGTAGTTCTTCTCCTCCCAACACTCTCCTGGAGATGATCCTCCCATCGCTTCCCTTCCCGCATGCTCCGCTGCTCCAAGCTGCCTTGCTGCACATCACAGTTTTGCCTTCGATGACTATCCTCCCTCTGGATCCACAATTGCCTGGTAGCACTGGGACACTGATACTCAATAGGGTGCCTTTGGTGAACCACCACAAGGCCTGTGCCCACTTGTCCCACCAACCCTCCCTGTAGACCTCTCTCAAGAAGAGCAGACTCTTGCCAGCATCTGTGTGTCCCTGGCATCTTCTGGCCTCTCCAAAGCCAAGCACGAGTGCTGCTGCTCAACCTGCCTTCCCCAGGCTTGCTGCCTCTGCATCAATCTCTGCTGCTCACTGCCTTCCTCCTTTCCAGAGAGTTTTGGCTCAACTTCAAGTCCTTGGCTGATGTCAGTCTGCAACTCCCTTTCCAGCTTTCACCAGTGCTTCACACTCACTTCATGTGGGCCATGTATTCTGTCTCCCTCCCAGATTCTGGAAGGCTCCTTGGAGCTCAGTGTGCCAAAAATCTGTCTTCTACTCACCCATCCTCTGCATTTCTAAAAAAGTTACAATATTTCCCACTTTTGCACATCCATTACTAATTTCTGCCTATCTTAGGGATTTGCTTTTCCTCATCAACAGGTCTCATCCTTCTACCACTCAGGACCATGACCACCCCACAGCCGACAACATATGTCTTTACCTTAATTCCCTACATCTTTATGTGAATGATTATTCAGAGCCCATAGCTCAGGCTATACCTCCATGCTGTCTTCTCTCAAACAAATCCAAAGCTCAGCAGGACAGTTTCATGGCCCCAGGGAGGACATTGCAGGCACATCCCCCTGCCCCATTAACACCGACATCCCGGTGGGTATCAGCTAAAATATCTCTCTCCTGTCACACTTTGGGGAACAGCATCATCACGTTATTCTGGTAGTGACCATCCTACCTGTGCTCACGTGGATGGAGGGGCTTTAGTAAAAAGGAGCCCAGAGGGGAACATTTGTCAGGAAGCACTAGTGACAAAGCAATTCTTCAGAAAAAATAAAAAACTTGACCAGGCTCTTAGTCCAGCACAGCCAACAAGAAGCCAGACCCCGCGGGCACGCACATTTGTAGAGCTACGTTGATCGCTGGAGCTGGTGCCGGGGGTAGTTTGCCAAAACCCCTTTTGCAGCATGGTGGCAGGAGAGGTCCGGCTGAGGCACCAGCCCCACATGGTGCCAAATGTCCCCACGGGACACCATGGACACCACACATCACATCAGTGCTGCTTTCCCACCCCATCACCTCTTCCTACCAACCAGCCCTGCAATCTCCCACGTTTCCATGTGCATTACTTCTTTCAATCAGGGCTTGTTATATCTCCAAGAAAACCGCTCTGAGCACAGCTCCAACCAGAGCCAAGTAATTCAGCTCCTTCTCGTCTGCCAGGCTGCAGAGTGCTGGCCCCAAATGACTCTGCTGACACCAACCAAAGGCCCTCCCAAGCACACCAGCTCCCCTGTCGGGGTCACCTTAACAGGACAACACAGCTGTATTCCTCATCAGGTGGGGACAGGTACATTTTGCTGCCCAAAGAGCAGCATCGCAATTCCCTTTGTCCTTCGTGTTGGTCTTTTGAGCCTGACTTGGGCTGGCAGACCTGGGACATGCCTGAAGAAACAAAATATGACCAAATGAAACAAAGCCACAGAAAAATGAGCCCCGTTGGAAGTATTCCCATTAATCTGCAGGCTCACCATTACCCCAGGCCCTGCCAGTGCCTCTAGCTCAGGACTGCAGCCCCATTTGCTCCTCCACTCTTGGGTCTCTCTTGGGTAACAACCATCAATCTGAGTTTTGCCAGACGGTGCAATGACAATAAGAAAAGGTCTAAGAATACAAATGACTCATGCTATTAAACTTGAAACCTGAGCCAGGCTTGAAAAATATTTAGAGCTGTAATCAGTTAGAAGACAAATTCCAAATTCAGCATTTTAACTTTGCAAGCCAGATTCCCCAGCAGAAGGGCGTTTCTCTATTTTCAAATATCACTATTAGTATTTTTCATTTAACAATTTGACAGAAATAAAATACACTGCAGTAACATCGGTGATAACACATTTACTCCCACTTGAAAGACTGTCTTTATTCTTTCATAAGTCACTTCTAGCTCACAGCTCTATTGATCATCAGTGAGGATGAATGGAGCTTCCCAGGATCCTCTGGGACAAATCCTACATATATATATTTTTTTATACCCACCAAACAACTATTTCTAAAATTCAACAAAACAGGTCACCAGGGCAACGCTCCATTGATTTCGTGTCCACTTATTCTTCAAGCACAACGCTGAATGCTCTATCAATAATTCAGCAGGCTGAAGGCCACCAGTGCCCCAGGAGAGACACTATCTCATCTCCCACATAAGAGCTGGGAGGTGCCTCGATTGCTGGAGAGCAAGGGAGTCATTCGCCTAAAAAGCAGGGGTGTAACATAAAACATGTCCGTGAGCTAAGGAAAAACAGTCAGCCCTACCCTGCAGTAGATGAGGATCAAGTATTTGAGAAGATTCACTCAAAATCTGGCCTAGTAAGTATTTCTAATGTGTTCCCAGAGTTAGTCAACCATTTACTACCCCAAGCATGACTTGTTCATCATCCCGACGTTAATTAGCCAGCTGCTGTAAAGTTAAAAGAGAAGAAGTTCTGCTCTGGTGCTCCTGCACCCAGGACACCCTCCCAAGGATGGTGCTGCCCACTGGAGTTTTAGGTAATTATTCACAGGCTTCAAAATAGCTCTATTTGGAAATCATTCTTCCACTCAGCCTCCCCTTTTCTTCCAGGAGATACCTCCAGGGTGGGACTTACAGTTCAAAGAGTCGCAGGGTCTGGAAGAGTTGCCATGACAGAGTGGTGAGCCGGTTCCCAGAGAGGTCTCTGAAAATTAACAAAGAAAAAAAAAAAAAAGAAGTCACAGTAAATAATTCCTCCTGCACGTGGCCCTACTGCCTCTGCAGAGCACATCGTCCTCCTCTACGGGGAGGCTGTCAAGCAGTTTAGGACCCAAGTTTAGATTTCATAATGAGAGATTTTAATGAGGACAAACCCAAGTGGAAGTTTCTCATTTTACTTATTTTTTTTCCAAGGGGCAAAATTGTTTATATCATGCCATTTTAAGAAAAAAAAAAAATCCAAACAGAGCAACATTTGTCCGATTCTTGCCCATGAATCTGAAGCTCAACCAACCATAAGCAGAAAGAACAAGTATCATTTCATACCTTGAACAAAAAATTAGGCACAAGTGTTGTATTAAAAATAGTAACAGTCAGATTAAAATGACAGCACGATGATTACCCAAGGTGTTATCATAGAATCTGCAGTAGCTGTGCGCTTGTAGTGTCCCGGTACGGCTGCGTGTTGTTTGCACCCAGGGGTACCACTGCTACAGCAGCCAACAGCTCCCCATCCCTCTCTCCATCTGCCCAAACTTGCAAAAACATAAATCCCATCTATCTGGGAGAGGTTTGCAACCCAGCAGACATCGCCTCTTCAGCTGAAAGCCAGAGAGGATAAAAGAGTATAAAAGCAACCAAAGCAGTACTAAAAGCAAAAGAAGAAACATGTTTGGGGCAGACTAAGCAGAGAGGAGACAGAAAAAGAGAAAAGCCTTGGGTGATAAGATGGTAATGAAATCACTTTCTGCAGCAGGCAGCTCTCCTGGGGACACCCAGCCAGCCTGAGAGTCACCAGCCGAGAGACCAGCCCATGGGGTGAGCAGAGGGGTGGGTGGACACAAGCTCTGGCAGAAACCCAAATCCTCCCATATCTATGCTGGCCTCCAGAAAACAGAGGAGGTGCTGCCTCACATCCTTTGCTGAATCCAGCCCTGTCCCTGCCAGCTCCCTCCCCACCACGAGCCGCTCAGGTGGGCTGTGGGCAGGCAGGGCAGCCCGGTGCGAGGCTGCAGATGCCCTCCTGCCTCAGCCCCGCTTGCTGGAAAGAGCGATGAAGGGCCAGAGGTGTGAGCCACCTGGAAGTTCACTAAACTCTTGGCTGGCCAGAGAGGAGGTACAGGACAATGTGGCACAGAGGGGACAACGAGCAGCCCAGCCATGCCAGGCTCAGCCCCAAATCCCTGTTTCATTTGCAGAAGTGAGCTAAAACTAAGACAGCAAATCCCAGAATGGTTCCTGCCGGTGCAGGTCTGATGCATGAGGATTTAGGATGAAAGAACCATTTGTCACCTTATGTCAAGCAAAGACACATGTTGAGCACATGCAGAGAGGGCACAGTCCAGCTGTCCAGGGACCAGCGAGGGAAAAGCGACTCTGGTCCTGTCCCACCTGCCACCAAGCGATGCTGCAAAGCCCAAAACCCTGCAATTACGAGTGGGGAAGCTGGGGAAGCTGCTGCAGCTCACGCAGCAAACCGTCATCCCAAAGGCTCTCCGTGAGCCTGGCAGAAGAATAAGCCCAAACACCACGATGGCACAGCGCTGCATCATTAAATTCTGGCTCTGCTTCACATCAGACTATCCCGCTGCGGAAGCCACGGCAAACCACAGGCACCTCATTTCACATGACTAAGATCCCACCATTCCTACGGCTGTAGACAAACTGCTTCCAGCTTCCAATAAAGTTTAGAAAAGCGGCAAAAATAGCAGGTGAAGCTAAGCAGGGAGGAAAAAAAAAATATTGCAAAACTCCCTCTTTTATCCACCCCAGAGCACTGAGCACCTGGAAACTTTGCAAAGACAGATGAAAAGTAGGAGGGGAAGGAGCAGCTCACTGCTACTGAAAAGCGAGACAGTAAATTCCCTCCCCCGGCCCAAGGAGAAAAAGGAAGCGCGTAAAGGGAGAATGCATGAGAGACAGCAAGATGTGGGAGAGAGGCAGAGATGCAGAGGAGGGAGTGAATCTTGCTGGAATGTCCTTTCTCAAAGGTCATGTTTTGCTACATTAGGCAAAAATGTCAAGAGAAAATTGGATTCTGAAAGAGAAGAGAAAAAACAACAGGCTTTCCACGCAAATAAGGGAATCAAAAATAGCATGATCGTGTTATTACAATTTAGGACACAGAGAGATGGAGAAAGGAAACATCATCACTAATGCAAGGAGCTTTGCCAGGCAGATGTGCTTCGCTTCTGGTATCCTGCAGTCCCTGGAAACCAACTCCTACCACCTCCGCCCTCCCCCAGACAACAAATCAGAGCAAGTATGAGGCAAAGAGGAGATGGGTCTTCACTTGCACACATCTGGCAGGAGACTCTGCCTTCAAAGGGCAAAGCTGGTGTCTGATCAGTCCTTACCGTCAACTTCCGCAGGGCTGGTCAGGGGACACGCACCAACGGCTCCGTTTCAGGACATGCACAAGGAGGAACATGTTTGTTGTTGGAAACAGACACCTCGGACACTTTAAAATGTCAGAAAGGTCCTTGCAATGGACCCTTGCAAAGGTCTCTGATCTCAGCACAGAGACAGAAAGGGGCTGCACACAAACACACATTATAAATACACCATTTTGGTCACAAAGCCAAATGCTCCAAAGGTCAGAGATGCCAGGATTGAGTTTCCACATGCGAAAGGTACATCTGCCAACTTCTGCCACAAAAGATGCAGAGGTCCTATGGAAAAATCTCACTGCACAGCACCGATTTCTCCCCAGAGCAGTCCCATCTCATGGGCTACATGGGGCAGGTTTCCCAGGGAAGACATCGTGCAACTGTGCAATTAGAGAAGGTATACACATGAGATTACATTATGGCTCCGCAGGTGAAGCTCTGACTCCTGTGCGGTGCTTACAAGGTTCCCCGCCCCCCATGCTCAAACCTCAGCTGCACACACTGAGTTTCTCAGTATTTTGTAGAGCATAAACAGGAAAGATGGGGGAAAAACTCAATGCCCTCCCAGCCAGGACTAGTTCTCTCCCAGCTCCAGCTGTTTCCAAGGCTGAAAGTCCATTGTCACCTCCAGATCCCCATCGTTTGCAGCGAGTTGAACCCCCACCCTCCTGCCCCCATGGGCCGGCAGTGCTAGGTCTCTCCTTCCCAATCCATTTGCCTTCCCCCCTCCTTCCAGCTGCTTCTCCCCAGCGGGCTGAGCCACACTACCATCGTTCTCCAGCCACTCCCAAATACTTCTCAGCCCTGATTTTCCTATTCATGCCCAAATTTCCTATGATCCTCCCTACCTTTACATCCTCCCATCCAAACGCAGCATCCCAACAAGAGCTCCCTGTCTCCCCTCTATGCTCCCAAACATCCTTTGCAAAACTTCTCCCCTCCAAGTGGATCAAGAGCCATTCTGCCTGCGTAAGGAAACATCCCAGAGTAAAATCAATCTTCCAAAGCAAGATCTGCCTTTTGAAAAAGTTTCTTCCCTTCACAAAAGGAGGGTGCAGGTACTCTGTGACAGAAACATCACCATTTCTAGCTTGAGCAACACAGCCCATGCCCCCCCTCCCATCCACCGCCTCAAACATCTGAGCAGTTTATCTGAAAGTAGAAAGAAATAATGAAAAAAAAATAAAATAATTCAGCCAGGAACAGACACCCAACACAGAAAACTTCAGCCTGAGCAATTAAAATTTGGCAGAGTTATAGGAAAGTGGAAGCAGTCCTGTAGCAGAGTGTGCCAGACAACCTTTATAACACAGCCTGTGCATCAGCTCCACCTGTAATAAAATATGGCACATCACGCGTCGAGGAAACACAGGGGGAGGGAAGCAAAACACCTTCCCTGCACATTTCTCAGCGGCAAACAGGAACCTGTCTCTCTCAGGACAGACCTGCCATCAACAGTCCTGGAGCACATTCAAACTGCTTCTTTGCCGTGGGACATTTTCTCCATCACTCACAAGACACTATTTTCTACAGAGACAGTCTTTAGAAATAGCTGCCAGTCTGCTTTTTGCCTCCAGAGCAGGTGTTGAAGGAGTTGGGTAGGGAGAGGGGGTTAGACGGAGCTCGCCTGGACCAGGCCCAGGGCAGTGGACAACCGACTCGTGACGCAGGCTCAACACCACTCCACTCTCCTCCTGCCACAGCAGCCGTGCTCCTACACCTCCCACTTTGCAGGTGGCTTGTCATGCCACATCCCCACCAGCCTTCTCTACCAGCAACCCCACGCACACCTCAAAGATGGGACATTATCACTGAGTGACAGTAGAGTCCCAGTTCTTGGTCTTCCCTCCCTCCGTCTTCCTCCTGCACCTGAAAAGAGGTGGGTGGATGTGGGACCAGAAAGGGGTTTGGATCCATGCAGCCCAGAACAAGTGGACTTTAGTGCAAGAGGAGACAGCATGTTTTCTCTTCCCTCCATTACCCAGCAGCCAGAAGTGTTTCCACTATTAAAGCCATTTTTATTCAGCTAAATTAAGCCAGATGCCTCATTAATGACACCAACAAGCAGGAGCCCCTGTAATTAAACTGTAAGCTATATTATGCTGTTCAGTCCAATGCAATGGCAGAAACGCTGCTGCTGGGGAGGGACCCTCCTCGCCTGTCCCTCCTCCACGCATCTCCATCCTCCACTCACCCTTATTTCCAACCTGACACATTTACTTCTTCATGAGAGAAGTTTTTCACACATTTTAATAACATGGTGCCACTCGGATAATCCTGATCCGGGGGGGTGAGATTAATTGCGCAGAGCAGCTGGGGCTGAGGGAGCACGAGCAACTGCCTGGCAGAAACGAGAGGCGAGATGCACATCCTCAGCTGCGGTCCCCAGCGCTGAATATGGCAGTGGCACCACGTGGGACTTCCTCGATATCCCCCACGCTCTGGGCACAACGGGTGCTTCCCATCACCTCACAGCTCGCTGCAGCCTTGGCCAGGTGCTGGTGGCCACAGAAGAGGAAAATGTCAGCAGCTTTACACACTGCTGTAGATGTAGGGGTAGCTCCATCCCAGCTTCATTTCTGCAGCAAGCTAGCTGCTAAAGCTTTGGATTTAAACCAGAGAAACGCTGGAAAGTCACTCTGGGGCTTGCTCATCCCTGCCAGATAACTCCAGTGACCTCTAAAAGCAATGTTACACTCCCCATCGTCCGCCCTGCCCTCCCTTTCCCCCTCCCTCCTTTTCCTGTTTAGTAAGCAGCTTTGCTCATTAAGGGAAAAAATGTACTGTCCTCTCTTAATGAATGTGCTAAAATTACCCCAGCAAGTCCCAGAAGCTGTGGCAGTACAGGCCTCCCCACAAATCAGGCTCTGCAAATATTAGACTCAATTGAAATCTCCAATAGCTCAGCACAAAGCCCCAGCAGGATGCGCTTGAGATAGAGCCTGCAAAAGCACTGGGCGATGCCAAGCGCATGCAACCCTCACACGCTCGGAAAGCGGAGTTAGCAGAACAGGACGTGGTGTTAAATTGGTCAGCCTGAGATTTCATAGCTGCCAACAGCTCTACCATTTATGCTGCCTGTCCGGGCCCAGCACCAGGACTTGCGTATTGGTGCTATGGAGGAGTAAGACAGGTTAGAGAGGTCCTCCAGCCATGGTCTGGCATTGCCTACAGTCCAGTTCTGCTCCTCAAGCAACCCCTTAGCAACACCCAGGTCTCTAGTGACCCCAAACACAGCAGAATCAAAAAGCCTCCGAGGTTCAATCTTCCTTTGTGAGTTTGGACAGCATGACTAACTCTATTCTCACATCCACAGGTACCGTCCTGTCTTGTAAGGCATGCATCACACAGCACGTCCCATCACATTGTCATCTCATTTCCCCCAAATTATTTCTTGGTCTAGGGCTAGAGCCAGAATTTGCAATAATTTCCCAACCTCAAAGCATCCTGCATCAGAGGAGAGCAAGAGACCATCATCTGTGACACAAGAAGAGATCCTGCAACTCCACGCGCACACTTGCTAGCCCTGGAGGAGCGATGCCAGAGGAGGAACCACCAACCCCTCTGTATTCCCCAGTTGCACAACCTTGACCTGTAAAATCCCAACTGTCACTGAAACAGGGCTGAAGGAGGTGGAAGGGGTTGGTCTCCTGCATTGTTCTTTAAACAATAGCATTACAAAACAGAAGTTACAGAGCAAGTGGGAAGGCATAAGGCACCACGCCTCCATCACAGGGCTCCCACGGCCAGTGCCAGTGGTACATCTGCCCCACGCCTCTCCTCCCGCCGCTTTTGCCAACACAGCAAGCCATCTCCTGCTGTTGCCTTCATCACAGCCCATCCCAAAATACTTTAAAGGCCATTTTAAAGGCCATGTCCAACCCCATGACACTTCCACACCCTCCAAGTCATCTCTTCTGAGGCATCTCCCAGCTGCATGAAGCTTTGTTTGAAGACAAATCACCCTCAGAGCTTATTATTGCTCACAGTTTTGGTTCAGCATACGGTACAGATGGGGAACCATCACCAGATGTGGGTAATATTGCTCCCTATGCTTTGAGGCAGATCAGATGCAGGAATCTGGCCCTCTGGACTACACTCATCTCTCCCTTGTTGCGTGCAGTTTCCACTGCTCTTCTCTAAAGAGATCTGGGCTCTCGGAGGACTCAAGGAAGGGTTAAAAGCCGGGTCAGCCCTGCAGTTGCTTTCCCTTTGCCTGCCAGCTTTCCTGCAGGGCAGAGTCCAGCAGCTTCCACAGAACATGCCAGTCTTCTGCTCAAAGAAAAGAAAAATCAACCTGCAATGTGCAAACAGCCCTTCCCCATGGCTGCCCTCCTGCAGCTGAGATGTCCTCAGGGTTGCTCTGCCCCCACCCCATCTCTTCTCTCCCAAACTGTAGTAATTTTAAATCCATTAAAACTGGAATATAAGTGTATGCTGGGCTTTTCTCCTGGTTCGGCATGCGGAAATAATGTTGGAGATGCGTGCCGATTGAGAACAAGGGTTGCCAGCTGACAGCTCTAGCAAGGGGTTGGGTTTATCCTGCCTGTTTTCTTCAAATTGCATGTTTCTTTGAGCTAGGAACAGAGAATGACTGGGAAATGCCTCCTACTCACAGTTTCCAGTGGACCCAGAGCACACTCAATTGCTCTGTGCAAGAGAAGAGAGCTCTGTGCCATGGCAAAGCACAGCTCAAGCAGATGGAGCAAGGAAAGCCATGCCCAAGGGGCATTTCCCAGCGTCTTCAAGTACGTGGTGACACCAGACCCCAAACACATGCCCTCCTAGGCTCCTGTGTGTTTCCCACCACCTCCCCCTTGAATACACCGAAGCAGCAAGGACAGGCGCTCAGGAGGTAGAACCCCAGCTGGGACGTCACCCTAAATGCCCAGGGAAGCACTGGGAGAGCTGGACAAGGTGAACTAGGGCTGTGCTCTCAGCTGTTAGAGGGCTTTTGCATCAAGTTTGCTTATATATATATAAAAAAATCCTCACCTACTTGGATGCCCAGAAATCAATGAGCCCTGAATAATCTCAAACACTGCTCTTACAGGGGGGTAGTAAAGAGAAAAGTAACAGCTCAGCCCGAGCACGGATTTGCCTGGCTTGTGGAGGGGTGACAGAGGCTGCAGTGGGCTGGGACAAGACCAAGGGCTCTGTAGGGAGGGGTACAAGGAAGGGGTACAAATATGAATATACATACACACACACATATATGTATCTCCCAGCAATAGCAAAACAACAGGGCATAAGGCAGGCTAAGCTCTCAGCAGACATTGCTAAATGGTTTCCAATTAATTAACTGATTACATGATAGAACAGAAGGGGATTCAAGTGAGTGCTGTTGACCTTTAAGAATAATTAATATCATCAGGATCGCAAAACTCGTCCAAGAAAAATAATTAGGAAGATTCTAATATTGCCTCCAAAGCCACATTGAAGTGGGAGAGGAAGGTTCTGGTTGATTCAGAGGTACAGCTCCCAAGTATTTGCTAGCAAACCCATTTCTCCATTACACTTGCTTCCCCCTGCAGAGCTCACACACACACACACACACTTCTTCCCTACCCCAGTCAACCCTCCCTTTCTTTTCCAGATCCATTTTCCTCATCACCTTTTCTATACCCCATCCCCTTTCTGCTCCATTTCAAACTTCTCTCCAAATGACTTCTTGCTCCAATCCTTTCTTGCAGCCCTCTCTCTCCAGACTGGTTCCTGTCCCTCCCACAGCCACATCCCATCCCCTGCTCACCTTCGACCAGCCCCAAGCTCTACTCTCTGTCTTCCTGCACTTCAGGATGGAGCCCTGGTCCTTCCATACGACATGGATCCACTTTTTATCTCCAGTCACCACTGGCAGCTTCATAGGCTGACAGAAGGCAAGCGCTACGTGTAATCCCAAAAAAATTCCCTCCCCACTTTTCCTCATCAGTCAAATCCATCACAGAGGCTGGTCTGGGAAGCGGATGCAGGAGATGCACAGCAGCAGGAGAAAGTGAAAGACGAGGAACTCATGACTCCCTTTTCTCCCATTACACCTCACCAAGCACATGAATACTCCCACCTCACTATATTTTCCTTGCTTCTCCTTTCCCAGTTCGCTTGGCCCAAAGGTCCTGCGTGGGAGAAGAGCTGGAAAGCCACTGAGCCAAGCAGGAACTGCAGTGGTGAGCTTCGCAGGCAAGGTCGCTTGAACACGCTGGAAGGGAGGTTGCATGAGCAGCCAACATTTCTTGCAAGTGAAGTGTTAAAAAACCAACCAACCACCCCTGGAATGAAACCCACCTTTGCAGCGAATAAATAAATTTCCTCTCCTGCTTACTGTCGTTAAAACTTCTGTGGCTTGACACTTCACTAAATTATAGATAAAAGGAAGAATGGTCTTCCCAGGCTCAGAAAAGCAGACTGCTGCCAAAGAGCTGTGTTTACACCAGCTAACAAAAAGAAAGCCTGCTATTAGCCTACAGCACTCGCCCCACTTCAGCGGGGAGCGGAGCTACGCGCACCCACAGTACAGGGGACCTGGGAGCAGCGACTGGACACCATGAGACACCAGAGCTGGGGAGCACGCAGGGGCAGTGGGCTGGCATGGGGAGGTGCACATGTGGGGACCGAAGGGACCCCGCCGTCAGCCAGTGGCGATGGCAGCTGCCATCTTCCATGCTGCGTGGAGGCTCCTGGCCACAGCAGGAGGTGAGGCTGACGTGCTCCAGCTATGCCTCATCAAACAGCAAGAAAAACACTCAGCCTAGGAGACAGACAGCATCAAGCAGGGAGCTGCCTCGCACCAGGCTGCTGGGTCCCTCCAGGGGCCCATGGGGTGGGGATGGGGAGCAGGGCAGCAGCAGATGCCTGGAGCACACCTGAACATGGGCTTTTGGGCAGAAATGCTCCTGTTTGCAGCAGCTGAGCACGCAGAGAGGAGTAATGCTCTGAGCAGAGACCTGCCTGCAGCTCCACCTGAGCCAAGGTATGATGTGCCTCATCACAGCCCCAGGCACACTTGCCCGAGGGCCACAGGGAACTGTTGGTGACTTAATACAGTCAGAGTCCAGCAAAGCCTGCTTGCTACACTCATCACTTATAACCACCCCAAAAGCAGAAACATGTTTTGGTTTTGACAATTAGCTCTGTCAAAAAACAGAAGGATGTCTGGACACAGCAGTTACGTTTTTCTTGTTCTTCTCAATACATGATGTACTTAAAAAGGATAAGTATCTTGCACCCAGCCTTTATCTTCAAATATTGGTCACTGTGAGGAATATTTTCTAATGAAAAGACTAATCACCATGAAGCACTCAGTGCTTCAGACTGCAGCAGGCATTCCTTCATTATTCTGAGACAGCAAATTACCCACAATTATCAACACGCACAACTGGATACAACAAACATTTAGCCAAAGCCCATGGGTTGCGGTTGCAATGAGGTTGGATGGCAGATCTCCTAGAGAACTACTCATGTGAGAAACCCACAGACAGCAGCAGGGTAGCGGTGCTGCAAGACGACTCCACTCACATTGCAGAACAAAGCCTGGAGCCACTGCAGTTCAGAAAGTTTACATTGCATCTATCAAACAGGCATTTCAGCAGATTGGCTTCATAAAAGAAGAGATGAAAGAATAAAGGTGCTGCTGGCAGTGAAACCAGGCTGGTCACCCCTCAGGTGGCTGACACCTGATGGTGGGATACAGCTTGCATCCACAGCCAGGTGTGCACAGCCACTGCTCCACTCACCGCCCTGGGGTGCTTGGCTGGGGCTGGAAGGCGAATGAGGCAGGGGCTGCATGCAGGGAGGCCAAGCTGCAGGTTGGGGCTGAGCAAGAGGCAGGGAAGCCAGGAGGCTTCAGTGCAGGCAGGGATGCTGGGTCAGAGGCCAGGCTGCAAGCAGGAAGGGCCAAGAGGCCTGAACAAGACTAGAGAGCAGGGTCCGTGCTGCAGGCAGGGTGGCTTGTTCTAGGCTGTAGGCAGAGAGGTCAGAGCTGATATGGCAGCAGGGAGGCCCAGCTGCAGGCAGAGAACACGGGAGGCTGGAGAACTGGGTTGGAAGCAGGCAAGTCTGGAAATCTGGAGGTGGGAGGCAGAGAGACCCAGTCACAGGCAGGAAGGCCAGGCATGGGTTGGAGGCTGGGAAGCCCTGCTGCAGGCAGGAAGATCGGCATCTGGGGTGGAATCCAGGAGGCTGGTGGTGCAGGCAGGGCAGGACCCGAGGCTGCAGAGGACCTGAGGCCGGGCACCTGCCGGCCCTGTCCGTGGTGCTGAAGCGCGGCCCCCCGGGGCACACGGTGCCAGCCACAGCCCCACCCCACGGGACACCCGTGGACATCAGCAGAGCTGCCTGGGGACTCATCCCAGGAATGTCCTCACAGCATGCCGGAGGGCAGCGGATGTGGACCATACTCATCCTCAGTCCCTAGCAAGTCTACGGACACGGTTACCCACAGGTCCTGGGGAAGACAAAGCTCAGGCTCTTACGGCAGCCTTGTAAATATCCCACGGTCTCTTGCATCTGACGTAATTCACAGCTCATCCCTTCACAAACACAAATGAGGGGAGCGGGGTGGTGGGGAACTCCACCCCTCCACCCATTTTTCTAATAAAATTTTATAATTCCAATAAAACACATGACTGCCTAACTTATGACATTTAAATTCTTGCCTAGTCACACACCATCATGAATTAATGTCCCATCATTCATGCCCTGTCATATCTTATTGCTCAAATAACATATGATTTTAATGTTTCTATTTTTCTGCCCTGGTGCTTATTGCCTGTACATCAAAAAAGGAAAAAATCAGCCCTGCAATCATACTGTTAGTAAATCAGTATCATGGAAAGAAAAATCCCAGGTGAGATAACTTGTGTGGTCACTGAATTTTGACTCATCCTGCCATGATTGTTCACTCTCTCCCCCAGCAGCTTTGAAGGAGGTTTCTGTATCCTCAGGTCCCTCTTGGGGATGTCCTCCTGCCTGTGCAGCACCTCTCAGACTGGCAGAGGCAGTTAAGACATGCCTTGGACCACATCAAAATAACTGAGCAACTGGGTTTGAGAAGCAAGCAAAAGGGACAGCCAGAGGCTGTTTCTAGAGTATCTCCGTGCTGCAGTGACCTCAAAAGCCTAGGAACAAGATCCAGTCCTTATCATGCCCAAATCTCCAGAAATCAGCTCTTTCTGTGCTACTGGTCATCTCAGAGATGTGGTATGATTTAACCAAGACAACTACACCTCACCTTCAGGATCACATCAGAGAGGAATGTTTGGCCTCTCTTTGAAGGAAAGCTCACAAGACATCCATCAGGCTGTTGTCACACAGCAAGGACTATGTCACAGAGCCCCCCAAAACTGCCAATTTGTCTAAAGTTCACATTTTATCCTAACCCTGAAACAAAGCTTATAAAAAGACTCACAAACACGCACACATGTAGGAACAGCCTCATTCAAAACATCCCCAGCATTGTCTGCAGCCTTTTTTAAAGGGCGGATGGGGAAAAAAACAGGACCTTTGCAAAATCGCAGTTGCCCATTTCACATGTCTGCCAAAAGATAATTGATCAAACTTCAGAAAGGGAAATATGTCTCATAGGCACACAATGCAGCTGGAAAGAACATCTCAACACTTTGAAGGAAGGAGAGACAAAGCCACAGCAAAATCCTGAGAGCCCAGGTACCAGAGTGATAGGTATAACATAAGAATCTGAGCAGGCAACAAATATTTGTGATAGCATTACTATAACTCATCTTACATTGCAACAGCATCCCGCAATGCAAGGCCAGGTTTCACTAGAAACCATACAAGGTGTTATGCTGCAAATAGACCAAATAAAAGCAGAGAAAAATGCTCTTATTCCAGGTATTCAGATGGGGAACTGAGGCAGGATGTCTTGCTGCAAGGTGCACAAGTTAGAAAGTTTCTTTCTCAGGTCCCACTAGAGTACAATAGTCAAACTCACCACTCCACCTCCTATTACAATACAATAAACTCTCTCCACAGCCGAGTGAAGCAGCCTGCAGTCAGGAATTAGTTACCCAGCCCTCTGAATGCAGGTCAGATGATTTCGACCCAGCCTGAAGGAAAGCCACAGTCCTGTGGGGAACTGGTCTCTCCTCTGGCCTTGTGCACAATGGCTGGTAAAACACAGGACCTACCTCTGCCGCTGCAGAAAAAGGAATAGCTGCAGTTAACTGCTTATCTGTTACCTGCGGTAACAGCTGGGAATAAACATGCCATCAAATCACTGCTGCTGATTAGCATATCAGCAAGGACCTGCACTACATTGGCATCCAGGGGACAAAGCAGATGGGGGGCAGAACAGGAAAGTTTATGGAAGCAGAGGACACGTTACTGCTGTTTATTTTAGTGACTGTTCTATAAGCATGCCCAGCATTTTGTAGAAGAACTAGAGACACATGGGGGAAAATGCTTCACTGAGTAAATCACAGCACAGAGGTTTGCTCCTAGAAGGGGCTGAAACAGGAACATCCTTAGAGTGGAAATGGGAATCCAAGGGTACCCAAGCTGCCTGCTTGATTAGGGATAGCAAAGGAACATTCACCTAACGAAAGTTAAAAGCTGATTAAATATCTCATACTTCTTTCTTTGCCTATATTCATGGAGAAATTAAGTTCCTATTTAGTCCTTTGCAAGTGCAAAATAAAGCACATTAAACTATCAAGGAGGTGGTTTAGGAAACACATTTTACTTCATCCTCGCAGTGAGCTAAGAGCTCACATATAGTCATTTACTGTGCCCCAGCTGATACACACAGACTTGTTAGGCTGCACTGACTCAAGAATATGGATGGGAAATCAAGAGCAATTAACACATGACAGTTTGGGTTAGGAGGAGACTGCCAGGATGGGTATGACAGCAGTGCAGTGATGAAAGGACAAAGCACGGAGAAATCATCAGGAAGGAAGAGGAAGGGTGATAGGACATCCAGAATCAAGCGGAGAGTGGCAGGCACTCACAGGGCCTGGAGCTGGTTACAGCAGGAGAGCAGAAGAGAGTTTAACCCTGCTTGGTATATATGAAAGGCTCTTTCAGAGCATGGCTATAGATCATTAACCACAAAGCAGGGGAAAATTACCCTCAAGCCATGACCAAGAGGGAACAGTTACATACTTGCAAGAATTCAGCATTTGATGTTTTATTTCCTTATTTAGTGTAAGACCTTGATCAAGCTCTCAGACACACAGAGCAAAGAAGCAGAACCTTGCTGGCCTTGCAAGACAGTTGCCTGCAGCCCTTTGAAAGCACTTGGGCCTCAGTTGCTGAAGGGCTTTGAGTGCTGTCCTGAAACAGCACTGAAGAGGGCAGAGCGCCACTCACCAACCTTGGTCTGCCTCAGCCACCTACAACCATAACAACAAAGTCTACAACCATAACACACCTCTGGGAACACCCATGTCAAAGATACAAACTACATCCAATACCAGGGTGTGATTTCATGTAGCGCTGCACAACTGCCATGAACCCTACCAGGACAACAAAGCTAACTCCAACCTCATAAAACAACACACCCTACAGAGGAGGTCCTGGGAGGCTCCAGATTAATCACAGCTCAGGTTTGCCTATGGAAACAAGCCCACAGATCAGCCAGCTCAGTCTTTCACTGGGTAAAGCCAGTCCCTGTGCATTCCTGCCAGCACCTTCCAGATCTTCCCCAGTCCTCATTTTTGGGAGAAAGAGACTGACAGGGTCACACAGATTAAAATGCCTGTGGAACAGAAGGTGATCTGACCATACCATACTCAAAACCCAGCACAAGGCACTCCAGGGTCTCCGTCTTTAAGACCCTTGGGTGATGGCTGGAAGAGAAAGCGTGATCTTCAATCCCATCCTTGCTCTGGCTGGCAGCGCTGAGAGAGAGCTCTTTGACAGAAGCTGTGTCTTGGCCAGCCCACAAACCAATTTAAAGCACATATAAAACTCCAGAAGACAGTTAGAGAAGAGCCTCTGAATGCAGACAGAAATGGCAATTATTAATTTTCTACACAGAAATCTGACTACTTAAGCCTTATTTAAAAGTGTGCCTGTCTCTATAATTACACAGCCTTAATTTGTTTTCTTTACTACACAATAAATAAGGTGTGCACAATTACCCTCTGCAAATACAAGGCAGTGCCTCCTGACTGGCTGGCTGAGTACGCAGCAGCCCAGGAAAGCATTTAGAGGGAATCACAGTCTCTTAAGTACCTGCTTCCTGGTAAAGGGGGACTCAGGCACTGCAAACATCAACTTGTCTAGCTCTAGGCACAACCTGCTGGGAGCTCTCTTACATGCATAGCTCTACTGTCCCACGGCCAGTGAAGGCTGGACACTTTGGCCAGCAGCAAACAGGTCCTGTCCTCTCCCCTGCACTATGAAGCTCAGTTCTCCTGTGGACTTCCCAGTGCCTAGTAAGGACTATGATAATGTTGTATTATTCTTCTTCACAAGGGGCTACAACTACCTCTCTTTACTATTCCTCTGTCTGTTTTCGTGGTATGTGTAGGAGCTTGATATCCTCACAACTTGTAATCCTCTATCAAGTTCAAATAACTTGGCCAAAGCATTCCATTGTTATTAGGAGAAGGACAGGGAGAGCAACACCACATAAGACTTTTTCCTTCAATAAACTGTGCTAAACAAGTTGACATAGTAAATATGGATTCAGATGGTTTACACATCTCAAATTTAGGAACCATATCATCCTAAAAGCTTTCTTGTACTGCTTCAAGTCAGAGACTGAGGTTTTCTGTCAACACCAAACATTTCCTATGTTCACCTGCATCGCCTGCTAACACTAACTTCCACAGAGCTTGGCTACAGGGGCTTAGTTTTCCACAGCCTAGTTCTGCTGGTCCTCACATCCAGCACATGGTGTTCTCCAGGACCATCCCCGTATTAGCTAAAGGGCTGTCAAAGCTGCACAGAAATGGGACCAGGACCCCACCAATGCAGCTTTGCCCAGTGAGAAGACCTCCAGAGCAAGAGCACAAAAAGACATTGGCTGACATCCAGTTTACATCAGACCCACATCCATCTCCATTCAACATCCAGCCAGTACCTGTTCTGGAAGGTGCCAACTGCCTCAGCCCAGTCACCAACAGAAGAGGTAGATCCACGTTGCAAACCCCACTGTTATATTTTGGATTAATTGCCTCTGGAGCAGTGGTAGGCTTCACAGCACCGACAATCAGACCAGCCATGGAGCCCTAACTCTCCTCACGCAAAGAGAGGGGAGAGGAATCCAAAGCTATTTCTAGATCCACACCTCTGGCTCCCAGTCACCCACTGCTCCTCCACTGATTAGATTGCCCTCAAGCCCCCTACACTTATACAGCTAATTTCAAACCTTAAAGGACAAGCATGACCCTGGCAGGCTGCACTTTGCAGCATTCAGCTGCCTGAGTAGTAGACCTGAAAGTGCTCCAAACCCCTTCATGGGTTTCTCACCTTTCCTCCCTGACTCTGTGATGGGAAAGGGGGGTGGGGGGAAACAAGCCAAACCTCACCCAGAACCATTATCTTAAACCCCCACAAACCTGAACTCCTGCAATTAGAGCTGGGATAAGTGATCTGCTTGTGATTGCACAGCTGGGGTCTGAAGACAAGTGCATGCACCGAGGAAGGGCCAGAAATAGAAGTTGCTGGGAGAAGGCAGAGCTATCTGGCCCATCTGAGAGGAGGAAACCTTGATGAAAGGCACTGCGAAAAAAAATCATCTCATTTCCGCAAGAGGCTGGGGTTTAACCCAGGATAGGGAGGGAGGGAGGGGCGAAAACCCCCACAGCTGTTGAGTCCTCACAAATTTGTACATGAGCTTCATGTGGAAAAATGCCTGTTGCTGCTCAGACCCAGCTTGCAGCACCCCACAAAGGTCCAGCCCAGGGTGCCCATCGCCCTGTGCCAGCCATCCCCAGCAGTAAAGTCTCTCTGTCTTTTATTAGACACATTTACTGTGTATTGACTCAGCTCCACCTCCAACTATCCAAACAGCCAGCAAAGAAGAAGGAAAGCCAGGGAGACAGCTATAACACATAGCAGCAACTCAGCGAGCCTTAAGCACACCATCCCACGGTCCCCAGCCCCACACCCGCCCAGTTGCAGCCAGCCCTGCTGCAAGGGGCTTGGGACAGTACCCCTCACTCCTGTCAGCTACCGTACCTGGTTACGGCAGCCCAAGACTTACAGCAGAGTGACATTTCCATTAATCCTTTCATCCCTGGCTCCTGTGTGCGGCGGCTGTAGAAAATGTCAGGCCCTCGGCAAGCTGAGCTCCCCAGGAGGCAGCAGCTGCTGTGGAGCAGCCGAGGATGCACCCCAACGCGCTTGTACAGTGCTGTAGCCACGGAGGGGACTCCGGGTGGCACCAGGTGCCTGCCAAGCTGCAAAAAAGCCTCAGGAGCCATTGTAGTCCCCCCATCAGGGAGAGACACCCAGAAAAACCAGTGGCACCATGGCCTGAGAGGCTCTGGGGAACAGGAGGGATCGACCATCCCCACAAGCACCAGGTCTCCATCCCCAAGTACCCGGCATCCACCGTGAGGGACATCCGCCTTGCAAACGTCCACACTGCCAGGTCCCAGGAGCAGCCTCAAAACCCACTGGCAAACACTAACCAAATAATATACTTACTTGCCTCGAGCTTCAAAAGGCAAGGAAAGAAAGATGTTAAGAACATGATCAATCTTACATGGCCCAAGCAGTAAACAAACACATATTTCATCACCACATACCAACCTTAACTCTTGACACAAGATGGATGTAGGGGGGTTTTTTTCCATCTCAAAAATAATCTCAAAAGACAAAAACAAACACTTTTGGAACAAGCAGCAACAATTGCATGTGTACACATTAACAACACATTCAGCCTCAAAGCAAGCATAAGTGGCCTTCTAAACTTCTGCAATATCCAAGCTAATTTCATCAGGAATCAAATGTTATTCATTTTACCTGCTAGATACATAAACAGCAACCACACAATTAACACACACACACACACCCACCCCAAAATCAATCGGGAGAGGTATTCCCGGAGAAGCTTCCCAGTAACGAACTACAGAAAACACAAAAAACCCCAAACAGCTACAAATCAAAATAACAAAGCACAGAAATCAGGAAAATCCCAGTGGTCAGCATTAAGGAGGGTTTATGATGACAAAATAAGCACTTCTTTAAACTCAAAAAGGCTCGGTGCTTTTTCACAACACCCTTAAACTATGCATGCCCTTTGCTACTGCAGATCTCCTATTTAGCAAGTACTTTACCGTAACTTAGCAACTGTAACTGGTTTTCCAAAAAGGAAGCTTTTGGGGTTTTCAGTTCACATCATCTCCAAGCAGACATCAAAAGACAAATCTATCCTAATCTGCAGGTCGCATCCATCTCCCTCCACCAGGGCCATGCCCCTATCGATGGCCACATGCATCTGCAGACTGAAACGGATAGGCACTACAGCCATTTTTCATGGAAGAAGCCACTAGCATTTGGTCCCAAAAAGCAGAGATACGCACACTCTCCCATCCAGCCCACCAGCTCGTGCCCAAGGCCAGTGGCCTCTCATCAACCCCTTTTCACCTTTTATATCTATACTGGAGCTGAGAGGGGTTTGATCATGGATACAGTCACTTTGATGAGATATTTCAAGCCCATGGAGTGCCTTGCACACCAGCCTGAAATTCAGGCTTTCCTTTATTGCCTTGGGAAAAGTAAATACATACGTAGAAAAGAAATCAAAGCCCTTGGACTCAAGGATGCGGGAATTCCCCAGGACACCATATCCACTAGCTAACAATGTCCCAGAAGCTGGACACTTGTGCAGTGTCCCATGATAACAAGGCTCCAGCACAAAACGTCCCTACCCCAGGCCTGCTGCAGATGCCAATTTAAGAAGTCAATAATTGGGAAGAGCTGGCAGCCCCACACACCAGGATTTGTGCTGGAAAAGCATCCTTTGGTTAAAAGCTAATGAGCAGGGCAGGCTCCGGCTGTGTGCTGGGGCACATAGCCACCCCTCAAACTCTGCAGAAAGGGAAACGTGCACCGGCCACTGCAAGGTTGCTAATGACGCAAGCGCTCGTTAGAGTGGCAATCAATGCTGGTTCAGTTATTAGACACCAAAACCCATCAGCTACCCAGCAGGAGCTCACCCCATCCTGCATCAGGGTCCATCGCACTTCTCTGTGCCTTCACTTCTCCTCCTCCCCGCCTTTTCCACCTCTCCCCATCAGCATCCCCCTTTCCCCCCAACAGGCACTTTGGGGATAGGCTTCCCACAGGGAGCAGAGGGAAAAGGGTGCAGGAGCCGATGGCACTCACATGTAGCGCAGGTGAGGGTTCTTGGCAAAGGCGCGTGGCTGGATGTTTCGTAGTCCTGAGTTCCTGATTGTCCTGCGAAGAGATGCAGAAGGGCAGCAATGGAGTCAAGGCAAACAACTGCTCTAAAACCCCACACTCAGCACCTAAGGTGCACTGGGAGCCCTTGACTCACCTCCTAGGAGGCGCATCTCTCCCCAAACAGCCTCTATGAGTTACAAGCAAAGAGGAAATTGGGCTTTTCAGCTTCATCTGATATGGTGACAGCACAGGCTCAGCGCTGACGAGACTTGCTGCTGGGCAAGACTCTCCCCCACATCCACCAAGGCTTGCTGGGGTGGAACAGAGCATCATCTGCTCCCTCCACAAGCAGCACTGCCTGCTCCCACAGCAAACCTAACCCCAGCACTGCCATCTCCCCTCCCTCAAACCCAAGAAAAAACCCTTCTGCTTGCAGCTCTGATAAGGGGGGGTTAAGTGTTTTGCGTATGAAGTTATGGACACTGAAGGGGAAATCCTCTTCCCTCCCTGTTTTGGAGAAGCTCTATCAGCACTACAGCCAGGATTTATCATTATTTGCTGCAGACAAAAGCATGCCTGACTCCATTGCTGCTTTCTTAGGTGAGATGAGAACAGCAGCCAGCCTGCTTACAAGGGCACGTGTATGCATTAAAAGTACAGCTCGCTGGGGTTTGGTTACTGAGCACTCAGCAATATACACTTCTCCAGCCCGCACGCAAGCTGGACCTAATGTGTTTCACTGGGAGCTTTACATTAGTGGTGTCTCTGATTAACCCTGAGCAACACTGTACATCTCACACAAGCAGCCCCCAGGGCACTCCCAGCTCCAGGAGGAGGAATTAAAGGATTAGGTGGTATCCTCACTTGGCCAGGCTTCCCAAGCACCTGGCAAGTCCCTTCAATCTCACAGACCTCAGTTTCCCCTCCATGACACACACAGTTGACCTCTCCCAGTGCTTGGAGGGTTGTGCAGGGAGATGCAGTTCCCTTATCGTGCAGCACCACCGGGACAGCAACTGCACTAAGTGAAGACCAACAGCCCAGCAGTGAAAGATCGGTGGAGACAGCTGGAATTTTGCATTGTGGGGCTGAAATGAGTCAGAACAACACACAAGCCCAGAACCAGAACAGGCGGGAGAAGAGAGGTCAGGGCTGATGTGTGTTGACAGAACTGTCAGGAGTTAGCAATCTTCCTTCTCACAGACCCAGCAAAGACCAAAAAGCACTTCATCTCCATTCTGTGGAGTCTCATAGCAAAATACAGCAGAGCCAGCAGCTTAACCAGGATCTCAACACTACGGCGTGGAGACCGCGATGGAGGGAAGCCACAGCTCTTTGCTAGAAGGAAGGGGTTGCCCTGTGCTGTTCCCCTCCCCGACACGCAGAACATACTCACAGCCTCTGGAGTCCTGTGTACAGCTCCATGTCTACGGCGTTCAGTGTCTGCAAGTTCTTCCAGTTCTCTATGTGTCTGTGGAGAAGAAGGAAAGGCTCAACTGTGGCACAACCAGATGGTCGCTCTGCCCGTGCAGGGAATGGCACACAGAGGGAGCATGTCATGCCCTACCACCCAGCCCCATTCTGTTTTCCCAGCATCTGGAAAAGCCAGATAACATGGTTTTACCCACAGTTTCAAGCGTGGAATGTGCAACCAAGCCATTGAACATCCTTCCCCTAGTCATTGCCCCTCTCTGCACCTCAGTGAAACAAAAACACGATCAAGACGACTCACGCAAAAGGAGTAAAAGCAAATAAAATCTCTCTACAAAAACTTAGGGCCTAAATGGGGCAAAAGACCAGTCATATTTATCCAGGCTCTTACTGGGGTGGACAAACAGGGTCCTAGTCTTCGCTGGCTGGAAGCGCTGCTGGCAGGAGAGCACCAAACTTGGTTTGGAAAACATGCCTTTATTATAAATTCCACAGTCGCCCGGGGCACTCTGGCAGGTATGTTAGAGAACAAAAACAGAAATAGATCTGTCACCACAGGATCATTACTCAGTAAATATTAGAGCTGGGGGAAGGTGACAGATCGACAGCCCCAGAGAACAGGGTCCCCTGTTATCGGCAGCACAGGAGCGATGCTGGCAGCAGCGTGGCCGGCTTGCTGTGGCCACGGACCTCTGCTAACAAGCTACAATGCTGCGTGGTGGGAAGGAGCTCAGTCCTCATCCCGCAGGCAGTCCTTGGCCAGTTCAGGCTTTCTCCCAGACTGAACTTGGACACCCTCCCACCAGAAAGCACAAACATTTTCAAGAGGGTCTTTGCTGGGGAGCAGGTGGAGGTGGTCCTCTCTCAAAGGGAGCTGAGTGGGAAAAACATCTGTCTGGTCCCCTTAGACAACATGTAAAAAGCCCAACCTCAAAGTTTATTAACACGTGCACCCCAGCTCACATCTGCCCTGATGCAATAGTTGGCTTTGGGCTCAGCCCTGGAGAGGGGAAACATTTCCAAGTCATGCAGGGTTGGGCTGATAAGAGAACCTGAGAACCATCCCTTCTAGGCAAGAAGGTTGCAGGACCCCACGTGGTGGTCCAGAGGGTAAGTGGAAAAGGGACCTTTGACCACTTCCAGAGCAGTCATAGGAGCCATACTTTTCTCCTCCAGCACTTGCTATGCCTTCTGCTTGCACAAGAACAGATGAATTAGCATGACAGAAGTATATGGATCTATTTGAGCCATATCCCAAACACCACCCAGCTCAAGAAAAAAAAAAACGAAGCCTGGCTTAAACCTAAACATATTTCTCTGCTTTTACTATACAGATCCAAGAAAAGCAGAGACCCACAAGAGTCACCTCTGCTTTCCACATGTTCCATAATTGTCTGCATACCCCGAGGGGTTAGCGTAAGGATGCAGCATAAGCTCCCAACTGGCTGCTGCATGACAGTGTAAGTTACGGTTCATCCTCAATGACCTGCTCATTGGCTTGGATTGCCTGTGTCCCAGACAGAATGAGAAACAGGACATTATTACAGCCATTTTGTATTCCCTATGAACACTTGCAGAACAAAACGCAGACTGGGAGGCATCAGTCAAGAGATCCAACAGCTCGCTGAGACCCTTCCGAGACAGGGTAAGACTGCGAGTTCAGGTCCTGGGTCACAAGATTGCAGGACTGAGCAAGGCTAGAAACACAAGTTGAAGACATTTCCCACCTGCAGCTCCTACAACTCAAATGAGAGGGTCCTTCAAGAGAAGGAAGAACATGGGAAGCAGCAGGAATGGCATTATGTGGGTTTACCACCAGGGCATGCTGGAGCTACAGCATCTGAGCAATGACCTTCAGGGAGGGATGGAGCAGTCCTGAGCCAGGAGCTATGGAGCAACCACAGCTGGGAAGGAGGCAGCGGCCAGATTGGCTCGTTTTATTGATTGTGTTTGCTAAAAAAAGTCAAGGTTATTTTTGACCTGACACTCAAAGCCATGTGGGCAGCATTCTAGAAGAGGCAGAAAAAGACCTGAGCTTGTTCCCAGCAACATGCACAGGCATGATTTTCTGATGATGGCACTGGGGTACGGGGATCTTGGGGGTCCCCCATGGCCAAGCCTCCCCCAGAAGTGACATTACACTAGACTGCAAATACAACTCCACAACCTGTGTTCCAGCATCCCAAACGAAGGCCTTGAGCTTCCTGAGCCAAATGTGCTTTGGTATTGTTATTTAACCTAGATGTACAACACCCATAAAGGGAGAGACAAGAGAAGCAACAGTGGAAATAAATACATACACACACACTTATGTATAGGATAATCCCCCAACCTAGCAGCTGCTTTATGTAGAGTGCAATACAGGGAAACAGCATCATCTTGAATTAGGTGCACAGGTCAGCAAGGAACTTTGAGTTCTTTAAGCTACACAGACACTTCCCTTCTCAGGGACTCCCAGAAATGGCTCTTCCCCTTTTTTCTCTGATTTTTCAATTTAGCAGGAGTTGCACCCTTGCTCCTAGAAGTGGCAAATCAGTCTTGGTTCACAGGCACCCTGAAGAAATACAAGGAAAACCATTTTCTTTGGTTCCCTATTGCTTTGGAAAGAATAGCTTGGAAACTTTGCACTGGCTGGGTTCACCTGAATTCACTTTAAAAAAAAACCCAACCAAACAAAAAAAACAAACACAAAACCAACAGCATCTTATTCTTAAAGCTCAAGGAGTCAAGCTGTGATTGCAAAATTGGCAGTGGTTGCACAGGAAAGCAAACCAACCAAGCAAAGAAATTCCACCTCAAACTTAAGTCCCTCTTCATGTCCTTCAGTATCTCAACTAGTTCCCCCTCTTTTCCTTCCAGGGTTTTACTTGCCCTAGGAATCTTATATCCTCCCAACTGCTGCTGAAGACTGAGACCTTCCCTTCTCCTCTGCCTCGGTTCATTAACCTGGCAGGAACACTGGTGCTGGGTTCATGCCAAATACAGACGTGACAACTCCCAACCCTGCCCTGGTCTCTGCAATCAGGCGTTGAGGTATGAATTACAGTCAGTGAGTTAGTCCCTCCTCCCTGCAAACGTCTCTAAGTATATATTCTTGTGGCATTCCTCAGTTATTACTAAAGGTAAGCTGCTTTTCTGCAAGATACAATAGCTTCAAGACCAATACCATACTTCATGAATCCTGAAGTGCTCTCCATATATGCACCCACCTAGACTCATTTCCAACTTCTAATCAAGACCACATGAGATGCATTGCTCACACAGACAAGATTACCCACTTTTTTTGGGGGGCGGGGGGCAGGCAGGTGCAGGAAAGGGGTGTTTAAATACTCACTTCTTTCTCATACTTCTTGACTGTTTGGAGGGTCCTGCTGGTCCAGGTCTCCTTGCACTGCAGAGCTGCCTTTATATCATGCCTTTTACAGACCGATCAAAGCTCACCTTAGGAGTAGCTAGAGCTTTGTCCTCCCAACTCATACTGAAATGCTGCACCAGAACTCCCCTGCTCTTCTCATTTCTTACCCACGAGCATTTTACATCCATTTTCTCTTGTGTCAAAACTGTCTTTACTTAAGCAGCTGTTTTCCTTTCCTGGCATTTCCTCTTCCCTCCTTTACAAGCAAGAGCCAGACCCACCCAGCTATCACTTATAAGTTACACGAGGGCAGCTCTTCTAAGGCAGCACGTCTGTACCGAGCAGTGAAGTGCAAGGCAAATTGTCTCAAGTGCCTTGAAGAGATACTAACTCAAGTCCCAGAAGTGATGCAGATATATTGCTCAGGCAGAGTCCTGCTGGCGAGGTTATTTTGCTTCTGGTTTCAGACCCAGCGCAGCTGGCACTCACTCTTCATGACCTATGCAAGAAGGACCACTGTGATAGACACTGTAATAGAAAATGGCGCTCTATTTTTGTCATCAGCCTATTTGAATCCTTTTTTCTTGAACGAGTGACCGAAAACACAGAGCAGTCTCCAGGTGGTGTCATTTGTGTAGCAGCATGAGCAACTCCCCGGTTACACTGGAAATACTTTGACTTGCGGCCTGAGATCACACTGGCCTCACAGTCCCATCAGCCTGGTAGCTTGTTTTCACCCCATAATCAAGCACTGCACCAGGCACTTCTATCCACCAGGTCCTTTCCAACTGACATCATTTCCTAGCTGGCAGCAAAAGTCCGTTACACCCATATTCATCCCACTTCACATTACAGAATCTCTCTTGGTTTTGCTACTGCAGCTCTTCCCCTTGTCCATCCTCATCCCACACAAAGCCCATGAGCGTGCTCCTGCCTCTTGTGCCAGTGTCCTCAACAAAGCAGGAGCCAGCATCACCTCCAAGGAACGTCAGCGGTTATCTCCTCTTTCAACACCTCCCACCCCCACTTCTCCACTCCCAGCTCTTCACCTACAACAGCTGAGTTATACTGTGTTTTCTCCAGAAAAACAAACCACTTATGATGTAATGCAGCACCATATTAACCTCTCACTATGAAGTCATCTCTTTGCCAAGGAAATCTGTTACCTTTCCAGAGGAAGACATGGGGTAAGCTAACTTTAGGAGACCAACCCTGCATTGTATCTCAGCCTCAATATACCTACAGCCATGCCTTTAAAACTTCGTTAAAATCCTTTTAGACCACTGAAGTCAGACCAATGGTCAATCCACAGCATCGGTGCTGTGTCCCAGTTAACAGTGAACTTGTGAAGCATAAAGCCCTGTTTGCCAGCTCCGCAGCTCACAGGCATCACGTCTCACCCCCAGATCCCAGAGCACTGTCTGAAGCCAGTAAGGAGGCAGGTGTCCCTGCCCCTGTGTCACACAGGGACACAGAGGAACATCAGCAATCTTGTTGACCACATGGTCACCAAGTCACAGGGTTTAGGTTTCAGCTGGTCTCCAGAAGTGCCAGGAGCTTGTCCCATTTGCTGGAAGGGGATCGGTGGCCACTATATTAATTGGAACGGCAGTTCCCATTAGCCATCCAAAAGGACACCACGCAAGGAGGCATTTGACAACACCGGCTGGTGTCACCTTCTTGAGACCACACAGCAAGCCTGCACCACTCCACGGGCTCCCCTTCCAGCCCAGGGTCAAGGCAGCAAGGGAGACAAGAATATCCACTGGGATTTAAACACAACCAGGCTCATTTTGTCCCACATGCACAGAGCAGAGGTGAAAAACAGCCTCTTATGCCAATTTACCAAGTGATTAGCTTGAGGCTACTTAATGTGTCTGGCCTTCCTTCACCTTCCTCATACAACAAGGATAATATTTATCTAATCTCTCTCAGCTTTTCAAGTGCTGCGGTCAATAGCTAAAAAAGGCACTCGATAAGCGCCAAGTATTATATAGCATGTGTACACACATGCTACCCAAATCTATATCTAGTCCAGACTAGAGTGACTTTTCATCAGGATGCCATCAGCTCCATTCACTGCCAGAGCAGATGACACATCTCTGTTAAAGCCATGCCGTGCAAGTGCCACCACTTGCGTTTGGATGCTGGGCAGCGAATAAATTGCGTGCCAGCAAGCAGGCAGCACCCCGACACACACGCAATTATTTTATATACATATATATATATATATGAAAGCCAAGCAGAGTGTTTGACTCCTCTCTCTTGTAGGGCAACAGGAAAATTGATTCGTCATCCAGGCATATTATACCTCGCGATCCAGACAGAAGCATTAGCTTTCAATTACCTGATATGTTTAGCATTATAAACAAACCTCCTGGCACGCCAGCGTCAGACCATGCAAATAGGACTTTGATTGCAGGGGAGGAATAGAGGGAAGACGTCTCTTAATAATCCTTGACCATTAAGACCAGCCTCCTACAAGCAGAGGTGCTGCACATGTTGATGGGAAGCCCTGGAGGCTGGGAAACCCACGGCAGGGGGGCAGGTCCCACACTCCAGGGCAAAGCACAGCCACGGGGGTGGGGTGGGAATCGCCAAGCTCCTTTTAGCCATCCCTCACACCCTATGCAGGGCTGAGGAAGCCATAAAGGAATCAGCTATCTTTCACAGTATTATAAGGCACTTATCACATACATTTAATAACCAGAGGCATGAAGGACTTGATTTCCTCAATATGAAAGTTATAAAAGTGAATTGGTAACTGAGCATTAAAGGCAAGTGCAGCTGAATAAAGACTTATGAGGGCAATATCTTTCCTATTTAAAGCGTGGGCTTCCCCTTCCCAAAAGCACATGGAAAAGTCACCCAGCAGCAGATAACTTTGCATCATTAAGGATAATTTGAGGTCAGTGGGAAAGGGGGGAGGGGGGCAGGGAGAAAGCAAATCCAGCTTTGTAGAAACAATTATGAGCAAAACCCCATAGTGTAATTGGGATTCATTAAGGTAGAGATCATAAAACATACCACTGCAACACAGCTCCCTCTGCACTAGCAGATCTGCTCCTCTTGCCAAGGCTACACAGGGATATGTGGGTGCTGTGGAGGATGTGAGGGGGATGTACCCCGTTCCCCATCCCACATCCAACCCAACCCCTCCAGAAAGCCTGGGCAAAGGAAGAAGCCCCGAACCCAGGCTGGGGAGGGTGTGGAAGAGATACAGCCATGCATGAGCCACCACAGTGTGGTGTCTCAACTCTCGTCTTGAAGAAACCCAATTGCCACATACCACAAGCAACTCGGAGGGCACCAGGCATTCAGAAGAAGACTCCCCTGCAGGACATCTTTCAGATGAGCTTCACGCTCACCCTGACAGCACCTGCCTGGCCCCAGGCTGGGTAGGAGCAACCACTCAGTGCAGAAGAGCTGCTACAGCTGCACTACCTAACAAAATTGTCATATGAAAACACCCTGCTGTAGAAGATACCCTGAGAAACAGCTTTAAGCTCTGCTGAAATACATGGGTTTTTTCCAGGCACTGCAATTAAGTGATGCTGCCTGGCACCCATAAGGATACATAGGAGCTGTACCTAAAGGAGAGGGGGAAAGTACCTGCATTTGAAAAACAGACAGGAGTGCCAAGATGATCAGGACCTCACCCTTTGCTTTCGTCCTCAAGAACATGAGACTCTCAGGCACGGTGTGCACTGTGCCTCGTGTTTGTGCATTCACCCATTTTCCTTCAAAGATCTCTGCAAACCTCCAACTCCCCCCAGGGCAGCCACCACATCCCGCACCAGCTCTGGCTGGTGACTTACAGAGCAGAGAGCATCCCTTCCAGGGACAATGTGACAGTATTACAGGAGGACAACGGGCTGCCTGGACCCAGCATGGACAGATTGCTGCAGCACACTGAAAGCAGTATGTTCCCATTATCACATACTATATCCAAGGTTTTTCAGTGCAGGAAGAGTTATGCCCAGTCACTCATTTTCGGAAAGGAAGAAATAGGTGCAAGGGGGATGACAGAGCTGAAGAAATGCTGTTGGCAGCAGTGCAACTGCCATCCCAGCAAATACCCTCCTTAATTCCCATCATTATTATTCAGCTACTGCTGGGAGAAACCAGCCCTGGGGTCCCAAGCAAGAACCTGAGGTGTCCAAAATCACCCCAGGGCTGAAGAAACCTCATCTATCAGAGATGAGCAACAACGCAAAAGCTTCAGGAAGAAAATCCCAAAGACTGCAGCACCTCCTGCACGGGAAGTAGGGTTGGGGGGACAATGCCCTTCAACCCCTCTGTGTACGGGCTGGGCTCCTGGCTCAGCCCCAGTTCCCACCTCAGCACCTTCCAGCTGCTGCAGCCTCCCTCCCCACCTCTTTCTTATTTACTGCCTATCACTATCTGACCCCTGCACAGCCTTGGACACTACCAGAAGTCAAAGCACAAGATGGGATGAGCAGTTTAGTCCTGCAGACACGGACATAAATACGTGAATGCAACCACCTTGGGGTGAAGCATCAGCAAGAGCTCAGCCCCCACCTGCAGCATCAGTCGCAGCTCACTCTCCTTTCCCTCTGAGTGGCAGACTCAAAAATGACGATATTTCCCCAAAAGGGCATTTGTTTCATTACTCACAAGCAGGGCAACCTGCAAAGCCAGTCCTCTGTGCCCAGACAGGTGCTTCCCACCATTAGACATGGATCTGGGGTACGCAGAGGAGCGGCTCCTGCTCAGGACCACTAACATCAACCTGTGCATGTCTAATCACACTGCATCTCCGAAACAGCCACACAGCCAGCTGGGACAAGAGGGCAATCCAAGGGGAGGAAAAAAACCCCACAACTAATTCCCCTGGGAGTTTTACACCAAGCACAAACCTCAAGGTGAGGCAGCACCCTTTGATTTACAGGGTGCAGGAGACCAAAAGAGCTCTCCTTCTTAAGCAGCTCCCCAGGCACCTGCCATGCCAAAGGAAAGGATGCTTTTATCAATAGGATTTCATCCGCAGTGAGAGCCAACAGTGTGCAGCGTTTTGTGGTCTTTAAAGATCAAACAGCATTTTATAGAGGAAGCAGCACCCTGGTCAAAATCGGCTTCAGTAATCATATTCTGCCTTTATTAAACCGTTCCTGCAACTTCAAACTGGAGGTCAGATTCCCTCACACTCCCATCTCTGTGCAGGTCTGGGGCTTTTCAGAAATTAAAATATATATATATATATAAATTCGTACAGGCAGACAGAACTGCCAAGCTCTGTTCCGAAGGCAGCTGTGTTTCTCTCCTGGAGAGCACAGTGCCTACACACGTTAGTAAGACAATGAGATGTACTAAAGGTACGGAATCACTAGAGGTCATCTTGGCAGGAATAACTCTTGGTACAGAGTAGTGCCAAAGAGCACATGGTGGAAAGGAGTCCCCCAAAAAGGCATAAGGTTTTAGTCATGGGCAAGACAATGTCCTGATAGACCATATTAGCTCAGCTAAGATCCAAAGGGGAGCGCTGCCAGCCACATGCATCCATTGCACTTCACGCTGTGCTTGAAGACAGGAAAATGGATGGAGAAGAAAAAAGAGAAAATAAAATCTCCCACAAACTGGCTGTTACTGTGATATACGGCACTGGGAATGAGGAGGTAGGAGCGTGAGCCCAGCAAGAGCAGATGCGAGAGATGGGGATGCACAAGTGCCATGGCAGGAGGGGATGCAGTGCTTAATCCCGACCTGCCGCCTTTCCTGGCCCTGCCCGCTGCCACCCACCCACACAAACCCACAAGCACGCTTTCTAAAACCACAGACGCCATGGGAGTCTAATTTCGGGAGCTTTTACATCCACATCAGCTTCATCCCAAATCCTGTTTCAATGTAGCTGCACATTATCAGGCAGATCCTTCCCGCTGCTCCCATGCCTGGATCCTGAAAGCAACAGGGAAACCAGAGCTTGGAGCTGCAAGCTGCAGGTGCCAAAGGGTCCCTCTGCTTCTACACCGTTATGGCTATTTAGCAGCTGAATTCAGTGCCCTCCCTCAGTCCCCCAACCCACTTTATCCTCCTCCACTCCCCCCAGCTCCACCACTCCCATAGCACAGCTCATCCCATTTCCAGCTTTCCCACACACCCTGAACACCGGGAAAGCCGCTGCCCAAGCAAGGGGAGGGGAGAGCCAATCTTTCTTGGACTCGTATCCCGCTCCCACGAAGCGTTTGTTTTCCCAAACGGCTCCCAAGGAGCCTGAACTTTGATCCTCCAGCATTTTGGCTCCTCAGATGTTTGTGAAGCTCGAACAAGTGGGCAGCAATGCCCAGCTGGGCTGGCCGCAGGCCAGGCTCCCAGCCGCTCCGCTTGGGACAGTCACGGGAAGAGCAGCTCCAACCTGCAAGGAGACTTGCTGGGGTCCCCATTACCTTCACAGCACCTCAGATCTGTCCGTCCAGCCCTCCAGCTGCTCCTCTTAAAGCCAAAGGACCGGGCAAGCTCTCCGCAGAGTTTAGTTTGAGCCAACTACCACTACCCCTCCAGGCTTGCATGTGTATTGTAAATAAGTCACGGGCAGCTCTGCCCACCCTCCCTAGCAGCCATGGAAACGCTCCTCCATCACCCAGGATAAGGGCTCGGTCCCCTTCTCCCCAGCCAGGAAAAACAAAAAACAACCAAAAAACACACTCCCCTTCCCCCCCCCCCCAGCTTTTCCTACACAGTGGCTTGCTCTTATTGCAGAGGTGTAAGAGCAGAAGCACCACTCAGGAGCGGGGGGATGCACACATCGAGATGTGGTAACTCGGAGCTCTAGGCTTCCCAGGGTAGCAAATATTTTGAGGGAAGTCAGCTGGCTCTGAAAAGGAAAAGCTAACCAGCATGCCTATAAACATGACACAGGCAGGAGGAGGCAGGGAAGGGAAGAAAGGAGAGCAGGGAGGGAACGGACACTTTAAAAGCTCCTCTCCCAAAGCTCTACTTTGTTCATATAAACATGAAAAAAAGCATCTTGCAAAAACGTTATAGGAGAAGACACTGACAGCCAGAGACACTGCTAACCAGGCTGTTGTGTTTGAGCCAATTCAGCTACACAAACAGCAAATCTGGGGATGGTTTCTATCTCACATCACTGCTCGGTCTGCCATTCCTCTAGATAAAGGCATAAATGAATTATGGAAAAGCCTCTGCTCACCCAGCAGCTCGACAGAGAGCAGCATTCACAGCCAGGGCTTGCCAGCCCTCCAAAACCAGCCACCTCTACCAAGCCCCTGCCCTTTGCTCCCCATGGGCATCTCCTTCACCAGGGCCAAAGGTGGGGTGAAACCCTTGAGCTCACACTATCCAAACACACTGCTGTTGAGCTGCGCTGGCTGTTAAGCAAATACGTTTTGCTTCACACCAGGAACAAGGCAGGAGCACACAGCCTGAGTTACTGCAGCTTAGCCAACAGGTCACAACTCATTAACCTGGTGCCAGCACCCCCACTCTTCACTAGCAGGCTCTCCTCACACTATTTGAAGATGTTCTTCACCACTGAGGCTCAGGGGTTTGCACAGAGGTTTAAGGTCACAGCAGTGAGAAGTGATGACATCCAGTCCCAGCTGGGCCACGGCAGCCCACGCGTGCCCCTCTCCATAGCCCAAGGCCACGTCCCCTCCTACGAGACATGAGCATAGACATGACAAGTCTGATAGCTTGGTGCTCCTGAAAATGAGCCTCCTAGTTCTGAAGCATTTCCAAGAGGTTGGCATCACTCTGACGGGTAGAAAATCTTGCAGGAGCATTTGAGGGATCCAGAGGTCCTGCTCAGTTGTAATTGTGGAGAGGCAGCGAGCGAGGAAGCCAGGGTGCATCTCCTGATGGCGCCTGCCCTTTCACAACTTGGGCTGAAGATTTATTTAACAGGACACATGTCTTTTTGGTGCCATTTAGGGTCACAGAGCAATTTCAAAGCCAGAAAGCAGATCATCGGACAAAGTCCTTCCAGGGAGATTTTGTTGTTGTTGGATTATTCCCCCCGCCCACCAAAGAATCACTCAAACTTTGTTTCTGCTCCTGAGCAGCTGGAGAGCCAGGAGGGTCCCAGCACCAGCCCAACCTCAGAGCAAACGACATAAGCCCAGAGGGTTACCAGAGAAGGGAAGCTCGTTCTGCACAAAGAATACGGACATTGTCTGCAGCCAGCCCTGGGCAGCCCTCCGGGAAGCGGGCTGGCTCGCTTGCAGCCTGCAGCAGCTGGGGCCCAAGACCTCATGCCGCATGCCAGGCTGAGGCTTACCGGGGACGGCAGCTGGCAGGGCACAGCCCTCCTGCACGCCAGCTCCCTCTCCCTCTGCGGATGTTGCAATGGGGCATAGAAGCGCTGCCTTCATGCTCCCTCCTCCTCTGCAGCAGGAGGGCTGAGACCAGGTGTCACCAACCTACGCAGTTGGCATCTACCCACCAATATGCCCTCACCCACAGCCTCCCCGAACCAGCCTTGCACTGAGCTTGCAGCACGTCCACCAGCCTCCGAGCCACCTTTGGGCTTCCCAGGCACACAGCAGACCCACTCAAAGCCCACTGGCCACCACCAAACCACAGATACCCCACAACAGCACTGGGTCAAGCCACTCTCCATTGTCTTCTGCTGCAATGCCAAGGCTCAGATTCAGCCTCTGGGACAGCACACACAGGTTCACTGTACCAGGCTTGTGCCTGTCACCACATTCTCAAAGCTTTCTGCCCCAGAAGCATCATTTACAGCCCTTCTAGCTGTTTCCCTGGTTCCCAGTGAGGGCAGGAGGCAGAGGAGAAGGAAGCAGGATGAAACAGAGGGGAGGGCAAAGCTCAGAGCCAAAACAGTGCTGGGATGCTCAAGGGCAGAAGCTGCTGCTTTCTCCCGCTGAGGGAAAGCAGGGGCAGGTGAGAGGCATCACCAGCTCCCACCCGAGCTGACACAGCCCCTAGCACCACTGGAGTTGCCTCACCAGCAACACCACTAGCTCGGGAAATCACTTTGTGCATCAGCAGCTGCAGCATCCTCCATGGGTCCCCTGAGAGCTGCAGCACACACCGCCTCCACGCAGCATGGCCCCACGTGCTCCTGCCCCTTCTCCAGCCCAGCTGCCCCACAAGAGCATCCCAGCCCTCCTGAGCAGCACGATGCAAGCACCAGCTCCAGTTTCCGTATTTTAGGTGATAAGACCATCAGGAGCTCACGCAGGCTGCCTGGCCACGAGGTCCCACACAAATACATTGAGACAGGGAACCTGTCCTGGGTGAGAGGCGATACACAATCCCCTGGAACCCCCACACACAGACCAACAGCTTCTGCCCATGACAGTTTTCAGCTGGGTTGTTTTTGGATTTTCATCTCTCTCCCCTATTTCCCCTCTGAAAAAGCCTGTAGTTGCTATGGAAATAATCTCATCAGTATGGGTGGAGCGTAGCACTACCAGCCAAAACTCCCTGTGGCTCCCAGTTGACACCAGTGCCTAGGAACTGGCAGCACTGGAGGCTATCCCAAGCTGCACAGGGAATACCCTGAGCTTAAAGCAGTACTTGGCACCAAGCACTGAGTGAGATCTATCTAGGAGTCAAGGGCAAGGACCTGCAATTCACCCAGAGATAAAGCAGGAAAAAAAAAAAAAAAAAATCAAGACATCCTCATACTGGTTAAGTGACAAGACGGTTACAAACAGCAAAGAGCCATAATCTCCCCCAGCACTACCCCTGCCACAAGCAGGAGGTCGCCACAGAGGAGGGTAGCAGGAGCAGAGCTTTGGCACTGGCCCTGCCACCGGTTCAGTGCACCCGTCCAGGGAGGCTTCTGCCCCCCTCTCTGCGCTCCCACCTCTGATAGGAAGCTAATAAGCAAGCAGGGTGCAAACAGCAACCGTCAGGTGCTGTGAAGAAGGTTGGAGAGCAGAGGAAAAATCTTTCCCATCTGGCAAAGAGACCAGTGTGTTGGGCAATGCTGCGTGCCCCAGCGGGCCCGCTTCACCCACTGAGTCACTCCCATCAGAGAGCCATTGCTGCAGACCATTCAGGTTTTACACCGTGAGCCAATTCCTTGCCAAAAACACTGGCAGGATCTTTGCACGTGAAGGATCATCCTTTACCACTAGACCTTGGAGCAAAGTCCCCAGGCACCAAAGACCAGATGAGTGGGAAATGAGTCTTCTCCATGGGAGCGGACAGCAGGCCAACAGTGCTCAGTGCACGTGGAGGTGCTACTGCCTTGCTGGCAGAGGTAGTGCACTGTCATTAACCCTGAATTCAGGGTAAGTGCTAGGGACCCCCGTCTCCATCACCCCACCCATCTGGGAAAGAGGACACGACACTAACAACAGCGCAGAGCCCAACGAGGGCATGCACACCACCTCCTGCCTCCAGCCATCGCGAGTAACTGTATTCAAGCTGCTGGTGTCCATAACTTTGTCACCAGCCGCAGCCGATGACAAACAGCAGGTCCCCTAGCAATGACAGCAGGAGGCTCTCCCAGCTGCAGGATGCAAACACAGATCTTTGCCACTACCAAGGGCTGTCCCCAGCCATCCGCAACATGAGATCACTTCACAAACGGCAGTTTAACCCTGATGCATTCTGGTGCCACAGCAATTAGCTTCTGAGCTGTGTGGTGGACAGTGACATCACCAAACCCTTGTCAGCACTCATTGTGGACCACCACGCATGAAAATCCTTTCACAGCATCATTGCACGCTTGGCAGTAAGCAGGCTACAGATGTTTCTCCAACCATTTGTCTCCTAGAACAGGGTTTTTCCTACATTCAACGTCACCATGCAGATCTCACCAAGCTTCATCTTCCCCCATCAGCCCTACATGAAGCCACTGGGGCTGTCACACAGCACATCCCATGCTTTGCTCTCAGTCCTGCCTGCAAGGGGGAAGCATATGGACAGCACCACCACGGCACCACGAGGCACTGTGGCACGTCCATTGGGCTGACACGTTACTGGTGCCAGGGTGGATCTGAGCACAGCACAGAGCATTGCTAAGCCCTGCCAGGCCTTACAGGTGAACGAGCCTAATAAGAGGTCTAAATAACAATTTGCATCATCAAATTGCAAGAGGCACATCTACCTCAGGATCTTCAGTCTTGCCAGATCATAGAATGATTTGGGTTGGGAGGGACCTTAACAGTCATCTAGTTCCACCCCCCGGCCACAGGCACGGACACCCTCCACTAGCCGAGGTTGCCCAAAGCCTCATCCATCCTGGCCTTGAACACTTCCAGGGAGGGGGCAGCCACAACTTCTCTGGGCAACCTGTTCCAGTGCTTCACAGTGAAGAATTTTTTTCCTTATATCTAATCTAAATCTCCCCTCATTCAGCTTAATGCTGTTACCCCTTGTCCTATCACTCCATGCCCTTGTAAACAGTCCCTCTCCAGCTGTCCTGTAGGCCCCTTCAGGTACTGGAAGGCTGCTGTAAGGTCTCCCTGGAGCCTTCTCTTCTCCAGGCTGAACAACCGCAACTCCCAAATGCTTTCCCAAAAGCATTGATCCTGAATGCTTTCCCAAAAAGGATGCACTCAAGAGAGGACAGACTTGAGCAGATACTGAGCCATCCAGACTTGGTCAGACATGCTGCAAACAGGAGCCTGCGCTCCAGCAACTGTCCTTTCCCATCCAGATTTAACAAGTTCAAGACCTAAAGCACAAAGTAGCAGCCAAAATGCTTCCCACTCCCACATTTGGTCCCATACCCAGGGAACACACACTCTCTTTTGCTCCCTGCTGGCAGAAATCTCATCTCACCAGCCCACAACATTTTGCTCCACAGTTTTGGGGAGCTGTTTTTGGAAGAACCTGCACGCAAAGCTGCCTGCATAGCAAAGCAAAGGATCTCTGCAAAAGCAACAGAGATGCCCGAATTGGCCCCACTTAGACCAGGCACAGCAAACCAAGGCTTGAGCTGGGGGTGCAGCCAGCCACCCATGACGCTGTAACACAGCCACCTCCATCTCTCGACGCTACACCAGCACACATCACCACCCTTCACACGACATTTCCAAAGGCCTGGGTGGCAGGCTGTGCTGTCCGTGCTCCCACAGTCCCTTTATCCTCCATGACCAAAAGGCAACCTCAGCAAAGGAGCAGGGACCATCCCGTACCACAGAAAACTAAAGCACAAACCAAGAAAACAACTCACCATACAGCAAGCCTTTCAGGACGCCTTAAAATGCAAATCTCCAAACATCCACCTTTTCAACACCTTCACCCCAACCCAGGGGTCCCCATGAAAACCTCAGCAGCAGGGATGCTTTGGTGAGGCCAGGTCAGCTCTAGGGATGCTGCTGTCAGCTGGATGCTGCTACAGGGCAGCACAGCAGCATTTTGGGGCTGGCTCCTGGGGAGAGCACCCAGCTGCCTGCCTGGCTGCACCCCACAGCACCCCAGATGCCCGGTGGAAAGCCACCAGTTGTGCCCAATGCCTGCATAGCAGCACAGCACCTCAGATAAAAACTCCCCACAGCCAACACAGCGAATAAGATTACAACAAATATAAACTAATGATACAGCTGTCAAGACAGATTAGACTGCACAGTGTAAAAAATTGCAGGGCTGTTTAGTCACAACAATATAAGATTAATTTATCAATACAGCTTATGTGGCACTGGAGAGATAGCAAATTGAATAAGTGAATCTTTTCTACACCTTGCACAAGGAGGGAGTCTCAGACCTGATGGGCGCGTGGGTCTGGATGCCTGTGAGGATCTGCAGGCTGGGATCAGCCCGACGGGGCTGGTTTGGTACAGCCCAGGGGGGTCTGCACCCCCATCCCAGGCACAGGGGACAGGCTCGCGTGCCACCCAGGCACATGGCTCTGTGCCCACACACTCCAAAAGGTACCCATCCTTCTGCAGTGCCAGGCTGGAGAGGGATGCTGCTAAATCAAGACATCCAGAAGCTGCTGCTGCTGCAGGCAGGAACTTCCCAGACCCCTTTCCACAAGCTCCTCCAAGCCCAGCGTTACAGGACAAGCCCTTCGTGTCGTCTCACCTTTATGCTCTGTCCCAGTTATAGCGTGTGCGTGTTTCAGCGCACACAGCAATCAGAGGCAGCAATCCACCGTGCTAATGCATGCAAAAATATGCACAGCGACCTCCACCCTTTGGGGGCTAAGCCCTGGCAGACGCGGGCAAGCTCACAGACCTGAGAATCTCTCTCAAGGGTGCCCAAAAAGCAAAAATCCACCCAGCAGGTCCTTAGGAGATGCTTCCCTATTAATCCTGCAGCTTCTACCCAAAGACTACAACATCCCTGGTGGGCCCGTATCATTTCAGATCTCTCATACGTTGCCATCTGTGGGTTAAAAATGTGCAAGTAAATAAATAGCTGCAGCAATAATGAGCCAAGGTTTCGATCTGTGAAGGTGAGAGCACAGTGGCAGCCGCCGATACGAAGGAAGCGCCCGTTTCTATAAATATTGAAATCCGGTAATTATCATCATTAGAACTAGTTGTGATTTAGCCGTAGCTCAATCCCAACAAGTAAGAATGGCATTTATTTGCCACAATTAGAACAGCTAAAAATACCTCCCAAACCTTGCCTGGTTCAGCCCCGTCCTGCCACCCCCCCAGCAGGCTCAGACATGGGCAAGGAGTAATGCAAAGGGAGGACCACTTAAAGGACCACAATGGGGGTGAAGAAACCCTGTGCTCCCTCAAGGAGACCAGGACACCAACACAAGGCCACTCTGTCTTCCAGGAGCCCTAGCTCTGGTTCAGTCCACCTAACTCCTGCCCTGCCACGCTGGCTCACCGGTGCAAGGTAGCTGCTCCCCACGCAAAATGACATCCCCTCTAGCACGCTGCCTTTCCTGTACTGAAAGTTTCTTTGCATTTCTATCAAAATGCACAGAATTGCTTTAAAAGGCAAACAGAAAGGCCTGGCTCACCCAAGCCATCCCGCTGGTCTGGTGAGAAGTTGATGGCACTGGTAGCACCCAACTGATCCAAAAGAGCCATTGCTGACGAACACACACATTTCCTCACTTCGTGGGAACGTTATCTCAAGAGCCTCCACACGCTCAGCATCTCTTCCAGGCCCCAAACAAGTGCTAATGGACTCCAAGTGCTCAGCATGCTAAACAGACATCTTCACGGATGAACCTGCTGGAAGACCTCATCCTTCCTAACCTCTGTGGACATGGATCAACCCCTCACATAAAATCCTGTGAGGGACATCAAGCTATCCTGTCCTACCTCTGCAAGGTGACCTGGGTGCCATCTCCTCCCTACAAGCCTTTAAATGTTCAGGGACTCAGCCATCATCCCTTTGGGACTTGGCCATCCTCCTTTGGGGACACATCTGCACGCCAGCTGCCACCAGCAGTTTCCCAGCCTTTTCTCTGAGGAAAACAAATGCCTGCAGGATGCAGATAGATATTGCAGGAGGAAGGTAGCACCTCAAGGCAGCTACAACCACTTCTTGGCTTTCCACCCAAGCCCATGACCCAGGAAAATCCTGATCCACTGACCCAAATTGCCCAGGGCCATCTCCTCATGCTTGCTCCGAGACTCAAGATTTTCCCCAAGGAAACGTGCTCAGCTCCCTTGGTCAGGGATGTTCTTTCTGACAGTCACGGTGAATATTTTCCCCTGCTTATTCGATAATATCTGGAAAGGGCCGTGAAATGGGCAGCTTAGCGATTCTCCGCTGCGCGGGGGCGAAGGCGCTGAGGTGCTCGCTGCCAGGTCCTAACAACAGCCCAAATATTCATCCCGGCCCCACGGGCCACCACCTGCTCCTCCCCAAAATGCCTCCAGCCCCGGGGACTTTCTCAGCCTCCACCTCCCTCCAAGGGTAATCTGACCCCTCCAATGGTTTTTTTTTTTACCCCTTGTTTGCCTCCAAACTCTCTTCAGTTTGTCAATATTCCTGTAAGAGTGCCTCAAACTGAGGCCACATTCTTGGGGTGGTTTTTTATTATTATTTTTGGGGGGTTCTGTCATTTTTAAATTTTTTTTTTTTTTTTCAAATGAGAAAAGCCAGTTTGTAGCTCTGGTCCCGCAGCTCCCCCTCTCCCCAAATGCAGCCCATCGCTATTTGCTTAGGGCCCTAAGCCAGTTTTCAGTCCATTTGGCAGCGTCATATCCAAGGCAAACTGAACTAATTTTAAGAGTAAGATTTGGCTAGACACTATATCAAATGCTTTGTTAAATCCAAATATATTAGGATTTCCACGTTCTGCTCAGCCACTAATTTTGAGATTCCATCAAAAAGAAAAAGCAATCAGGTTTGTCTGGCAAGATTTATTCTTTCTAAATCCCTGCTGTTATTGCTCATGCTTTTCTTATCCTCTAGTGCTTCACTTTCTTAATACTGCAGGACTGGAAGTGTTTGCTGGAAATTTATTTTTGCTATTTATATGGATTTTGAAAATCTGCCTCTGCTCTCCTCCACTGCCCCCTGCCTTCCCCAGTGCTGTTAGCATCCCTGTGCTGCCACCGTACACATCTCCTCTGTCCTCCTCCCAAAGCCAGAGCATAGCGGTGTCATAACCCCAGTGCTAATACACAACCGGCCTCACACACAAGATACAGAAGAAAAACTAATCCAAAAAAAAAAAAAAAAAAAAGGATGTTTGGCAGTAGGAGAAAGGTCTAAAGGAAACACCCGGCTGGGTAAAGCCCAGGTCTGTTGCAAAGCACCGCCAGCAGTGTGAGCAATTAATATTAATGCCTAAACCAGCCATCCCAGAGCATCACCTCACTTTGCTTGCAAGTCTTCTGGCAACCGCTCTCTGGGTAATGGGGCAGAGTTGAGCCACAAATGACACTGGCCGGTGCCTTTCGAGAGGACACGCATGGTCCATGGTGGGTCAGGGCCAGCACCTCAGTAAACCAAACCCCAAACCACTCTGGTGGTTGAGGAGCTCCTCCAGGCTTGGGGCTTGCAAAGAGAGGTCAAGAAGGGCTGCGCTCCCCTGCCTTAGGCTGGTACCTGGCACCCCAGCTTCCCACTCACACCTTGGGGATTTGGGGCACCCCAAAAGCCACATCGCAAGGTGTTCAGATCTCCTGCAGTGTTTTCCTCCACAGGGAGCCAAGCAGCAGCCTCTAAACCCTGTGTGCACACAGCAGCTTTGCAGACAGCACCATCCCAAAATACTCCAGTGACCCCATCCTGGCTCTGACTCTGCATCTTCTGCTGTGTGCTCCACTGACCTCCGTGAGAGTGGGGCAGAGCTGCTTATGGATTTCAGGGCAATGTTCACTCCCGCTCATTAGGAGGAAAAAGGCAGCGCTCTCTGCGCATAATCAGTTTCTGCTCACTAAGTCCTTGGATGTAGCCAGGCTCAGTATTTTGCACACCAAACACCACCCAGCATCCAAGCCTCCCATCTGGGTGCCCGATGTGTGTGCACCCTTGGGACACCCCTCCCTCAGCAAAGCAGCAGCTCTACCAGCCTGGAGAGAGGCCGAGCAGCCTGCACAGGCCAAGCCATCAGCTTCAGCGCAGCCTTTTCCCCAAAGGCACAAACACCTCCTCCTGCACACCCTGGCACAGCCCAGCATGCCTGGGCTGAGCAGCGAGGCCAGGGTTACAGAAAACACAGCTCACGGCACTGAGTTGATGCCCCCGTGCTTGGCTTCCTACACCTCCTTTGGGTCATGTCTCTGCCAGACCCCTTGCCTCAGCTCCTACATGCTGTCCCAGCAACATCATAGGGGGGAAAAAAAAACCCCACAGCATGGTCATCCCAGCAATTCAGAGCTCAGAAACAGGGTATCAGCATCCAGCAGAAGCTCAGGTGATAGTCCTCCATCACCACAAGGGACCTCTGCTGCCTGCAGCTCCTTCAGTACTCGCCAAAGGGAGTTCAAACAGGGGCACGGTGAAGCTAGGCTACGGGATGACCCTGAGCACTCAAGGGATAAATGGGAGATTTTCTTTTTGCTCTAGCAATTTCTACATCTCAGAAACATGTCCTGGGGGAGCAGCCTGCTCCAAGAGCCCTCCCAAGGGCTGTGATGTCTGCGGTCAGGCACAGGCTCCAGCAACACCCTCCAGTTTGCACCCATCTAGCTGCAGCCCAGGGGCTGAAGATGACAGCCCAGTCCTGTCCTGCTTCCAGCACAAAGATGATCTTCCCCACAGGCAGAACTTCCTCCACCAGCTCCCGCCAGTGAGCGAGTCTCCTGGGGGAGCTGTCGGGAGGGATTAACCCACCCCAGGGAGGCTGCCCCCCATCAACCATCACTGCACCCTTCCTCCCTACATCCCCCCCAGCCTCACCAGGGCTCAGGATTTACGGCGCAGGCAGAGCAAGGGGAATGGCAGGAGAAAACTGATGGGGACAGACGATTTACAGGGAAGGGCCAGTTTCAGGGGAGGTGGAGTGAAGCAGAGGGTGATTTACAGGGTCAGCAGCAATTTACACAGCAGGTAGCACCGAGGAGGCAAGGATTTACAGGGGCAGGAGAGAAGTACTTCTTATGGGTCGTTATTAGGAAATGAGAGTCTCCTTCCCCAAGTGCTGTGACCCAGGGAGGGGCACAGGAGCAGATGGATTTGCAACGAGCCCCGCCTTGCTCTGGAGGTCACAGACAGGCCAGCATTGGGGATCATCCCCATCACAGCGTGGCTGCCAGCTGCAGCTGGCTTCTGCTTGGCCACCGCACCCTCAGGGTCATTTCAGTGCATTCCTGTCCTGCCACCACCCCAAGGCAGCACTCCAAGGCCAGGCTTGGTGGTCAGTTCCTCCAGGAGGCTACAAACAGCAAACCCTCAGACACCTCCTCCTCAGGCTGGAGGCCCTTCCTCCTGGCAAGCCCCACAACCCCTCACTGCCAGGGTCTGATCCAGCCCATCCTCTGGCAACAAGGCAGCATTTCTCCTGCTGCCAAAACTCCTCACCGCTGCTGGAACAGGCTGCCAGACTGGTGATGGGCAGACAGGAGTCACGGTCTGCCATGCCTCCATCCTGCGGCAGGGCAGGCAAGCCAGCCCCAGGGCCACCAGCACAAGCACACATGGGTCACGTCACCCAGTCTCCGTTCCCATTTTCCAGCTGTTTCTGGCACACAGACGGAGCCAGGGTCTGGGATCAGCCACATGTGTGCAACCCTGAGCACTTCAGCTTGGGCAACCAGGTCCACTCCCTCTCCCACCACATCTTCCTCCCACTCCTGAACTGCAGCAGGGCTGGCAGGGGATGCACACCTCAAGTGCATGGTGTGAATGCACAGGGTGGCAGCACTTTTGGGTCCTGAGATGTCACAAACCTCCCAGCCCAGGCTCATACCAGCACCCCAGAGCTAGCAGGTGCCAGGCTGGGCAAGGAGACACACGGGTTATGCCTGGCCTGCTCACAATACCTGGGGTTAACCTCAAGGGTTGTAAAGAAATATATAGGAAAAGTTGTCCCAGCACTGAGACTCCGGCTGCCATTCCATAACATTGCAACATCCTCCCAATCCACGCACACCACGCTGTGTGGAGGACTCGGGGGAGCGTGACAGGCACCACACTGGCCTCTGCCACCACAGGAGGTGCCAGGACCAGCTTGACTTAATGTTTGGGAGCCAGCCAGGAAACCTTGCTGCCACTGCTCCTCGTTGGTGCAAGCCACGGGCTGCCTGTGCAGAAGTGATGCTTGCAACACATCATGGCTTGGGCACCAAAGAGTCAACCATGCCAGCGGGACGGTGCCCCTAGATGACGTGCCAAGCCATGTCTTACTTGCTTCTACATTTAGTCTCCCAAAAGATACCAGGTCTGGTTTGCAATACAAAAGGTAGAGAGGTTGGTCCTAGAAGAGCCCAGGAAAGAGGGAATTCACTCAGACATTTCATCTCATTCTCCAGACACACCTCAGATACCGTATTTTGCACCAGGTACCAGGAAACCACATGCTTAGCACGTGCAATCCCTGCAGGCGTGCCCAGTTTCCCGCAGTGTTGGGCTGGTCAGCACGGGGGTGCATTAGGACCAGGTGTCACTAGCAGAGAGAGGGGAAGAGCTCCAAGCATTGACCGCACACACTCATGAAAGCATCAACCACTGCCCAGCCCCAGCACAGCATAAACAAGATGAAAATAAAGTTGTAAGCAGCCTACACAAAGCAAGAAAATAAGTTTCTCTCTTTCAGCCTGGAGAAACGGCAGCTTTGCAGCGCAGACAGGTTACAAGTCACAGCCAGCAATATCCCAACACGTGAGAGCGCAGATAATGTTCCATTGCTCGCAGGCGAGGGCTCGCTCACAGCACAGCCTGGCTGATCCCACAGCTCCTCTGGTAGAGAAATATGGGCAGCACCAGGGCAGCAGCCCAAGCAACCCAGTTCTCTTCTCCATATAAAACTTCCAGAGAGGCACAATAGCAGCATCCAACCCTCACGACATTCCTGAGCAAAAACCTGTGTATCTGAACCACAGGCAGCGGCAACACCATTGCCCCCACCCCTCTACCCCAAAGTTTGACTAAAGCTCAGGAGTATCTTTGCTTTTATAAATCTCTGCCTTTTAATGGTGGCTTCAAGGCTCAGAGAAAAAAAGGCCCATTAAACTCACTGAATAAGTTAATGGTGCAGAGAGAATCCATTTCAAAGCCACCCCAGGCTATTTTCCTCTGGAGCTAAAGCCTGAATAAGCAAAAAGGAAAAATTAAAACTGTACAGTGCTTTGCCAATAAATAACCCCCAGTGTAATCCGCTACCAGGCAGGCCTCCATTTGCAGAGATAATAGGATGCTGATCAGTTGCAAACCACCTCCCCTTGCAGGGACCACCACCTTTTGATTGCGATTAGCTGTGCCGTGGCAGGAACCTCCATCTCCTGCCTGTCCCCTTCCACTTGCCTGGGCAGGAGGGGGATGACACATCCTGCAGAGAATTACCTAAAGCCAGCACTTGGCTCTGTGATTCCCAAACAGCTATGCTCTGAGCGCACATCCCTGCTTCTCTGCCTCCTTTTTCCCAACCATCCTGTCTGTCTGTGCCCCTTCACCCCTATCTTCTCCCTCTCCTTCACCAGCAGGCTGTGGGTCCATCCCTCACCCATCAACCAGAGCCCACATGCAGCTGCTCCTCCCCAAACACTTAAAAAACAAGTGCATGTCCCAGAGAGGGAGGAAAAAAAAAAAAGAAAAAATCCCTGTTTGTAAATGTTGATCCCACTAGACACAGTTTGTTTACTATTTAATATTTAAAGATGCTAATTAAGTCTCTGAATAAGTAAATCTATGTTACCCATGCCTTTCAGAAGGCAGGGATCCTTCTCCCCAGGTCAGGGTAGCCCACAGCATGCCGGCTGCTGGGCAGCCTGCTCGGGGCTGTGGACAAGCCTGAGGATCCCACCACCATCCCTCCCCAGAAGGGAGGGCTTATCTGCAACACAAAGCAGCACCAGGCACAGCTCAGGCTGGGGGCACCTAGGACTTTGGCCATTAAGACCCAGAGGAGAACACAGGCAGTGCAAAGCACAGAAAGGAGGATTTCCAGCCAAGGTTGCCCAAAGTGGTGCCTCTTGGCCCCAAGATGGGATCTCAGCTACAACCAAGAAGCCAAGGGCTTGTGGCCCCAAAGGCCAGAGGATCAACCCACAAAGCACTGGGGGGAAAACAGAGACAGGCACCACCACACATCACCACGGCCCACCACCATGCAGGCAGCCAGGGCTGCTCTGGGGACCAGCTACAGGCACCCAGCTCCCTCCCAGCTGTCCCCCTGCCCAGAGCCAGGGCAGGCAACCCACCCAGCTTCATACCTGCCAGCATCCCAGCTTCAACTCCTCTTCCCAAAACCACTGCTGCAGCATCTTGTAGGGAGCACCACAACTGCCTGCCTTCCTCACCCACAAACCCTAACATCCCTCAATGCCCACACCCCAGCTCTCCCACCTGATATCTCTTCAGCCTCATTAGGCTCTGCCTCTCCCAAATCCGCTCCAGCTGTACCATGCACCTTGCTGTTAACCCCCCGGGTGCCAGGCCCCAGAGAGCTCCCTGTTGTGCTGGATCCCTCCCTGCCCAGCCAGCATCCCTGTGCCACATCAGTGCCCTGCATGTGCACTCCTCAGCTCAGGCTTTGCTCTGATGCTCCCAAGGACACCCTCCAGCATCTGCCCCAACCTGAAATGAGGAGCACAGCATTTGCCAAGGGAGCACCAGGCTGCTGCTCTGATGCTGACCTGGCTCTGTGCTACTCTGGCCTCCCCACTGCAGAGCGTGGGACAGCCCGTGAGATGGCTGGCAGTACAGATGTGTCCAGAGCCCAGAGGCTCAAACTAGGAAACAGTCCCCGGTAACACTCAGCTTCTCTGAACTGGCACAGGGAGAGCCCCAGGAGGACAGAGATGCTCTCTGCAGGCTGGGAACACACAGCATCCTTGACCCCGTGTCCCGCTGAACTTTGCTTGCTCCCCAGGCTGCTCAGCAGCAGCCACCAAGAGCGACTCGATGGCTTTCAGCTCACTTTTCCTGGGATATATTTTGGCTGGGAGAACACAGGCAAGGCAAGAGACAGCCAAAAACCAAGACCCACATCATTGTCCCAGGAGCACCCAGCCACACCCTGGAAGCAAGAGGTTTGGGGGGACAGGAGAGGTCTTTCCAGCCACACAAGTCACAGAGCTCCCCAGAGGCAATCCCATCTGTATTGGGATGGACACAAGGGATGCCCAAGCTGGTCTTGCCTGCCTGGGTTATAAGCAGGCAGGAGGAGGGCTGTGGTCCTGTGTAAGGGCAGGCAGCCCAAGGGAGCATTTGCACAGCTGGATCACAGACCAGAGAGCCAGGACTCCTGGTTCCCAGCCCAGGTCACTGCACGACGTTTCCAGGGAGAGTATGGGATGGGGGATGAGACCAGACCAGCTCCAGGAACAGAAGGCAGGTCAGCAGCTGGAGGCACCCGGGCTTTGCCTCATGTTGCTTCATGTCCTGGCAGGGTCAGGAGTTAGAGCCTGGCATCACTGCAGCTCAGCTGAGCACTCATATTCCTAATTTATCCTGGCAAAACCCTGAGCATGCAGGGTCCTCAGCAGCACTCAAATTCCCAGCATCTGTTTGAGCATTTCCACATTAACATTTCCTAGCGGGAACAGCCTGGGGAGAGCTCAGGGACAGCTAGTTAAGGGACAGCCTTGCACAACCCAGGAGGATGGGGACTTCACCACGCTCATATGTGCTCCTACCCACTTCTCAGTCCTCAAGGGACAGTGAGGGCCAGCCAGCTAAGGCACCGGTGCCCTTTGCCCTCCCCAGCACAACGGATCCCAGCATGGAGCCATAGAAGGGCTGCAGGGAAGGGGATGCAGGGGGGATAGCACCTGGGCTCAGCATCTCCCTGCATCCTTTCCTGTAGCCCTGGGATGCCAAGGCTATTTAGTTGTCACTGCTAAAAGCACCAAGGTCAAGGAGAAGCACCCCAAGCTACCCATCTATGCTATCACACCATCACATTCCCTTGGGAATTGTTCCTGACCTTTCTGCTCCACTGCTGGGACTTTTGTTTTTAATTAAAAAAGCAGTTTTCCTTTCCATTAAGGCACAGTGAAGCTGGGAGAAGGGGAACGTGGAGGTGATGGCACATGCTGGAGGGAGGTACAGGATGGGGACGGTCACTAACAGGCTCCATTAGTTTCTTCACCAGAGCAATGGGTGGCAGCTGGAGGAAAGCTGGCTGCACACACGGTTCTGGCTTCTCCTTTAGCTCCCCAACTTCTAGGTCACATGAAAACAACCTAAAAATATAGCACGTGTTTTCCTGGTGCTACCCTTCCAGGCAAGCAGGGGCCAGGTCTCACACAGAGGGGGACAGGGCAGGACCCCCAAGCCCCATGGGATCTGGAAACAAAGTGGCACATGGAGGATGGAGATGTGCAAGGGCACATGCAGCAGGGCTGGTGGAAGAGCCCTACTAGCTGGGCTCTGACTCCGGTGCAGCCCTCCAAGGCGAGTCCAGAGAGATTTTGATCTCCTTTTCTTCAAATGAAGTGAAGCCCAGGCGCTGAGCAATATCACAGCTCTAACCTGTGTCCATCACTCATGCCCCAGCACACATCCAGCCAAACATCACCCCTGCCATGATGCTGGGGACACGTTTGCTGTTGTGTTGGGGGACCACTGGGTGTCACAGCCCTTCCACCACACTGGCAGCGCATGGCGATAGCCAGCAGGGAAATAACCAGCGCATCTTTGGCCCAGCTGCCGGGGAGGATGAGATATCCCTCAGGAGCTGCACGTGGAGGATGCTGCAGGGTCAAAACCAGTTCCCCACCACCGCCAGCTCTTTCCCTATCTTACACCAGGCTCCTCTCAGCCTTTCCCGCTTGGAGAAGGACATGTGGCCTCTTTAACCCTCCAACCTCCATCCAACCCCTGCAGCAAAGGGTTAATCAGAGAAGCAAAGAGCATCAAAGCCACCCTGGCGGCATCCAGAGACAGCTCTCAGCCTGTGCCCTCTTGCCTCTACATCCAGGATTTCTCTGGGGACAATTCCCATGGATGTTTAGTACAACAGGACAGATATAACAGCCTTGTTTATCCCCCCTCCATGCTTGGCCTCTCCTTAAACCCTGGCTGGTGCTGGGATGAAGGGTCTCTGCTGCTTGCACGCCAGTTACACTGCTGCTCCATGCCTCAGTTTCCCTGTCAGTAAAATGGGCAGAGCTGTAAGGGGCTTCCTTGTGGATCATGCACAGCCACAAGCTGGGCACAGACAGCAGCACATCACCCCTATCAGGCATCTCTTGCCTGGCACTTAAACAGCCCAAACACCTCCCCACAGCATCTGCTCTGGTTGGATCAACACCTTCCAAAAAGCCACAAATCACCTCAGTTCACAGATGGGCTGGGGCTGTATCACTTGCGGCACTGTTGTAAGAGCTATCGGTACGTGGGGGTGCACCGATCGCATCCTCCTGCAGCGGCACAGAGGAGAACGCCATGACACAGCACTCAGCCAGATCCCAGGGGACCATCTGACACTGCGGGGTGCCCACCTGGGGACCGGTATGCCCAGCTGGGAAGCAGGTGGGAGCCCAAGAGTGGTACGGCAGCATGGACACCCCAGAGCAAAGGCTCCTCTCCCGCACGGCATCCATCAGCCCGACAGCAAGCAAACGGCGACTTGACCCCTCAGCCCCAGCAGCCCCCGCCGCTCCCGCACCCCGCACTGGCCCCGATGCCCCCGGCCGTGCGGCTCGGCCCCCACCCGTGCCCGCGCAGCCCGGAGCCGGGCGCTCTCACGCTGCCGCTTGCCCTCTAGCGGCACAGCCACCCTCGAACGGGGGAAGAGAGGAGAGGAGGAGCCGGGGATGAGCCGGGCAGAGGGTGCCCGGGGTGAGCCGGGCTCCGGCTGCCCCAACAGGGCACAAGGCAGAGGCTCGGTTGGGGCTGGGGGTTACGGCACATCCGCGGAGCTGCTCGTTTGCAAACGTTCCCGCACAAATAGCCTCTGGCCGGAGCAGCCTCGCAACGCCGGGAGATGAACAAGGGGAACAGCCCGGTGCAGGTGTGGTTCCTGGTGCTGTGTGTGTGGCCCTCCGGGACCTGGAGCATCGCGTGGGGCAAACGGTGCTGCTGGTCCTCATCTCTTCATGTGGGGCACAGAGTGCCTGCAATATCCAACCACCATGCACAAACTTCAGCCTCGGAACAAGAAACTAGCCCCGCAGCACCACCTCGGGGGGGAAGGAGGGGGTTTGCTGTGCACCCCTTGGTGCAGAGGGGAGAGCAAGAGGGGGACACCAGATCCCACAGGCTGCTATCAAATGCACCTGCTTAGAAACCACCTACGCAGCCCACCAAACCCCCGCTGCAGGAAACCCAAAGCTCAAAATTACTGCTATTGGACAGTGCCTGGTAAATAATACACTGAGTTACAAGCATTATTAACATTCACTTTTGGAACCCCTGGCAGGCTCAGGGGTTGATTCACTCCCTGCTTGACTGCAGCCCCCTTGAATGGGATGCACCAAATCCAACCATAAACTCACGGGCAACACCTAGCATGGGCACTGCATTGAGCAGGACAAGCCAGTGTGCCAGGGTAGCACCGGGCAGCATCACTGGGTATGACCTACCTGCGGGCCTCCCCAAGGGTGATCCCATGGGACATCTCATGGCCTGTCTGGGGGGTTCACGGAAAAAGCCCAGCGTTGCTGGGTGCATGGATGGTCACAGGCCTTTTGGGAGACCACAAGCAGCCTCATGACAAAGCATATGAAGGTGTCACCCTCCACGGGGATGAGCTGATGGGATAGAGCAGACCCACAGAGATTACCCTAACTGAGCTCTACAAAAGCCCCTAGCCAGAGACAACACACCTCTGAGCGTCCAAGGGCAGCAAGGCAGGTCCTTCTTCAGTGTCTTCCCCTCCATCTCTGCTTCTTCCTCCCATGAAACACCCGTCCTAGACGCAAAGCATCCCCAGTTCACCTCTCCAAGCCCAGGAAGACAAGCCAGCAGGCAGACCCGGCTCAGACCTCCTCAAACCCTGCAGGAGATGAGGGCTAGGGAGATACCACATGCACCCCTAAACCATCTGGGTCACCAGCTCCTCCTGTCCAGGCAGCAGTTCAGGCCCCATATTCAGCTCAGAAAAAGCCTGAGATGTCCTGGCAGGCACCAAAATTGTCTCCTCCCCAGAGAAACATCTGATGTGGGCCATCAACAGAGCCAGGCAATGCAGATGTGGCTGGGGAGCACTTGGGGACCCCTGTGGAATCAGGCATGAGGGGGGCAGAGACACCAGCAGACTCTGGCTTGAAAAGTCAGGTGACTCAACCCAGCAGGAATCCCATGTCCCAGACAAAGCAGGGCTGTAACCCTCGGGTGCCTGATGTCCTCTGCTCAGCATTAGCTCAGTCGCTGCTGGGAAAGCCAAGCTGAGACCTGGCCCTGACAGCCAACTCCTCCAAAAAAAACCTTTTATAGTGCATCTACCTTCTGCTCTGCCTCCACACGTGGCCTGGAGGGCTGCGAAAGTATGGGAGGTTCAAGACATCACCTGTGCCAGGAAAGTGCCTCCCTCCAGGACTGGTCAGCAGGGAGAAAGGCCTTAAGAGCAGGAGGTGCCTTGTGCAAGTTTAGCTACTTTGGTGCACAGCACCCGCCACAGACCCAATTCCCTGATTTGAGGGGGATGATACAGGGACAGTTAGGACCAGTGGTCCCAGCTTAAAGCACCTCTAGAGCATTAAGACCATATCTCAGCCCACCTCCTCATCCCAGACATGTCTGCACCCTTTTCTGTCCTCACAGCCTCACGCTGCACCCACCTCCCCCATCCTAACATCCTTTGGGACAGCCACACTGCATAAACAAGAGCTCTGCAAAACAAAGCTGGATTGAATTAGGGACCTTTTGAATGGTCTCTGCAGCAGCCAAAGCCTCTGGGTCCAGGAGATGGGAGGAACAACGGGACGGGAGGCTTTGGGAATGCAAAGCCCTTCGTCTCCAGAGAGCAGCAGCACACGAAGCACAGTGGGCACGCTATGGTTGATTCACAGAGAGGGGAAATGTTTGTGCCCTTTGTCTGAAGCAGAGCAATCACTAACTTGAGCATCACAGGAGTCCTCTTCCTGGCTGTTTGAGCCACCAAAGCAAGTTCTGCTCCCTGCAGCCCTTCCAGGAAGATGCTTGCCCTTTCTTTCTTCCCTCCTTCCCAGATGCAGGCGCACATGGGCATCACCAGTGCCTTGCCTCTCCTGGCACCGAAGGGGTGCTGCTGCTCCATGCACCCCCTCACTCTCCCCCACGCCACGTGCTCCCAGCTCCCGCGCAGCGAGTGGGGGCTGCGCTGCCGCTCACCCCCCACGGCGCCCAGCTCTGACGCGGCTCTCCCACCCCCAGCCAGGCCCACGGGATGGATCGGATGCTGCCGTAGGCTGGTGGGACAGACCAGCAGGAAAGGATGGGGCTGCTCTTCTTGTCCATGAAGGGGGCAAGATGCTTCACCTTGGCCCTGCAAGTGAGACCTCAAAATCCTGCATCCCACAGTGCTCCATGATGACCCACCGCCTCTTGGGTTGCTTTGAATTCATCTCACCTTGTTGAAGGCAGCTACAAGCCGCACAAATAAACCCTGCAAACCCACCTATTGAGTTATTTTATCATTGAAAAACCCCACATTATCCCTTGGTGAGGTTGGATATGGGAGCAAGGCTTTATATACCAGGGACATTTCCCTACCTCGAGGGAGCCCAGGGGTGACAAATGCAGGCCATCGCCGCCTGCCTGGCAGCATCTCTGCAGTGCCATAGCAACAGCTGAGAAGTAGGGAGGCCCAGATGGCAAACTCCTCCGTCCATCCTTCCCCACGCGCCGTGCCGGCGCACGCAGGCGCTGCCCACGCTGCCAGAAGGGTAACTCCCCGGCCTGCCGCCAGCACGCGGCACCCGCAGTCACCCCGACATGCGGCGGCACAGGCGAGCCCGGCCACCCCGTGCACCAGCCAGACCCCCGCAGCACCATGGATGCAGACTTAGAGTGCCAAACACCCCAGTACGTGGGGGCAGAAGGGGTTATGTGCAGTGGGACCTCCAGGACCAAAGTTCTTATGCATCTGGTCTTTTTAGGGAGGTTTTGCAATGGATGGAGTCTCACACTGCAGGGGTGAGGCTAGGTTAGGGGGGAGCTTGAGCATCTCCAGAAGTCACACCTGGCTGGGGACACAGCAAAGGCCACCCAGCTGCACAAGGAAAAGTGATGCCATGAACATACCCGAGCCCCATGGTCATCCTCTCCCCGAATCAGGAGGGGGAAATCCAGCAGCGTGACTCCGAACTGGAGCGATGTCAGCCGGGGTCCAAACTGGCCCCACAGCTAGACAGGACACTTGGCAGCGCTCACAAGGATCACTGCGTGCAGAGCCACATCCCCAGGGATGCGATCCGAAATTGGATACGTTTCTGGGCAGGCTGAGAAAGGGCAGAGGGACATCAGCCAACCTAACCTCCTCCTCTATCTCAGGGCAGGAACCTCCTGCCCTTCCCCTGCTTTACTATTAACCTGGCACCGCCTGGATTTGCACAAAGGTTGTGTGCCACCATCCCCCCCAGCCCAGCAACCGCCCAGCCCTAAATGTGGCTGCTCTGTTCTCACCAAAAGGAGGATGGGTGGGAAACCAGAAGCAGCAGCAATCGGAGCAAAGGCCATTCATTTGAGGGGTGCAACGGGAGGCTCGGTGATGGGGTACCACACGGTGGGCACCCACAGAGCTGGCTTGCCCTGCCAGCCTCCGTGGGCAGTGCTACAGGCTGGATATCTCCAGTCCTTCTTCTGCCATTCTTGCCTTGGGGTGTCTCATCAGCTGCTGAGATGTGAAATAACCCAAAGTTTCTGATGGCTTGGCCCCCGATGCTGGGGGGAACCTGTCTGGGTGGGGTGACCTGGTATGGAGGGGCTTCTGCCCCAGCTCAAGGCAGTAAGATAGACGAGCCCTCCTAGCTGGCTCACACTGCTTTCTTTCTCCAGCCCTCCGAATGGGCCCTGGCAGCCTTTCATCAGCACCACCCAAGCTCAGGTTGCCAAGCTGAGCTTGTTTTTTGGACATGAATAAACCCCCACAGTGGTCTCACCACCCCACATCCCATCTGTCCTCTCACCAGCAGCAGGATGGAGCAGAGACCACCACTTCCCCCAGGGCCTGCAGCTGGAGCATCGCATCCCCTGGCCATGGGGACAGGGGTAACCCTCCCCTATTCACCCCCCAGCCTGGTGGGAAAAGGTGCTCTTGCCCACTCGAGGCAAGCTGCCTGATGAAGCCAAGCCCCCGGTGAGCATGGCAAGCAGGAGGAACCGCCGTTCAGTGCCCAGCTGAATCAGACCCGCGTGCCGGGAGTGATTCAGCGATGACCAGGCTGGGCTTTGATGCATCCCTCACCCCAGCATCCATGATGTGAGGGCTGGCAAGGAGAGGCCTGACATCAGCCTGGAAGGGTGCAGGACCTGATGCCTCCCATGCAAGAGCACAAACATGGGTTCAGTCCTGGCTCCCAGCAGTGACTCCTTCGCTAGAAAGCAGCCCCACTGCCCAAACCATCCCTCTGTCCCATAAGTATCCCCTACAAACCACTGCTGTCTTCCCAGTAAGCACAGACCCCTGGGTAAAGTTTTTTACTCATGCTTGGTCTCAGTCCCTCACAGCATTCTGGGGTTCACCCCATCCTGTGCCTCAGCCCCCCCAAGCCAGAGGAGGGAGGCGTGGGGCTGGCAGTGATGCAGAGGGTGACAGAACGTGCTTTGCTCAGCGTGGAGCAGAGATGCATACAACATCCAGCAAAAACCGGCACCTTCTTCTCCTTCCTCAACTTAAGAGAAGCTCCTATCCAAAAAAATACCCAACATCTCTGTTTCCGAGTTGTCTGTTTTTCCTTTTTTTTTTTTTGACCGCTCTCCTTTTTACAGACTGCTTATCAGCATTTTTCAATTTCAAAGCAGTAAAGACATTTTCTGGGCACAAAGGACTCATGTAATACTACCTCTCACAGCAGTTCAGATGTATGTGTGCATCTGACAACGCACACTCACTCACGCTGGCAGCTTCCAAACCCTTCGCAGCCTTTCCTGCTGCTCCCCACCCCGCAAAGGGTTAAAACCAAACCACAACAAACAGCAAGCACAGGAAAAAAAACACGAGTTTCTCTGACTTCCCCAGCATCACCCACGTCCCTCCAGCATCGCAGAGAAAACACTCCAGCACCACGACGCAGGATAAATATGGGGCAATTGGAAGGGGAGCGTTGCACTAGTTTCTCCCTTTACTTTCCCCATTCCTGCTGGGTTTGCAGCAGAGGTTTGCTGGCAAGGCGAAGGCAGGGCTGGGGGTTCAGGGTCAGTGGTACCTGCTGAAAACCTGCGTGGGCATCTCATGAACCTGTAAGCAAGCGGGGAAAGCAGCTCCTGTCATCTTTACCCAGCAAAGGTGACAAGCAGAGCTGCGAAAGAGGCACTGCAATTACTCCATGACTCTGCTGCAATTGCACTGTGACCAAATAAAACAGCCTCAGGAAGAGACCCAGCAAAGCCCGCTCCCTCAATGCAACTATGCGATCGAGGTGAAAAAAAATAAATAAATAAGCCTCCATTACTCATTTCAAACCTTGCTGCATTTAACTGCCAGAATAAAAGATTCCACCTCTTCTCTGCTCAACTCCCACTGGCAACTTGCTCTGGGGGCTACGTTTCCCTAAATGCTCACATTTCAATTAGCATTAGAATAATGAAATGGCTCAGAGTTCATCTCACCCAAAAATGTACTGGAAAATAAAGAGCAGAGATTGGAAGCGATGAGGATTTTTTTTTTCCACACACACAGAGAGCATGATGGATTCAGGAGAAGGAAATATATTCTTTTCTCGACTCCACGCTGATGAGATTAACATGGGCTTTGCTAACTGCCTCTCCAAACAAGGATAATGCAACTTCAAGTTGATTTTCCAGATAAACAAGCATGCAAACAAACGCAAAGTGCTCAACTAAAAATATCTCCCTGCTCCGATGCTTCTCCCCACCGCCACCACCCCGAGAGGAAAACACACAGATCCTATCGCAGTATCACATCCAGTTGCAAAATTATAACAATGCGAGTTAAATAAGCTACTTAAGGGACATCTCACTGTCCTATTTTTTTTTTTCTCCCCTTAAAAAGCCGAAACCGCAGATCCCCAGATACACTCAGGCAGGGCAGGCAAGGGAGTATTTTGTGTTGTGGGGATGAGGAAAAAAAAAGGGGAAAAAAAAAAAAAAGACATTCTGATCGGATCCAAAGTCTCGAAAAAGAACAAGCCGCTCGGAACTTGCTTTTCTTGCCCAATTTGGGTAAATATGTGGCTGTGCGTAGCTTTGGCGTCCCCACTCCCTTGCAGAAGCAAACAGTTAAAGGAAGCAGCAGCTTTAGCATCTTTGCCTGCTGCTCTCTCTCCTGCTAAGGAATCAGATCTCATTTACTTTATTCCTCTTAAGCCTTCGCCAAACTGTTGCTGGGCCTTTTTTTTTTTTTTGCTTTTTTTTTTTTGGGGGGGGGGGTGGAGGGGGGTGGGGATGGGGTAAGGGGGATCAGCCGGATCTGCATCCTCTGCACGGGAAGCAGGGCTGAGCTCTGCCAGGCAGCGCAGCAATGCCGAGGGCACCTGAGCCCTGCACAGGCAGCCCAGCCCGCACCCTGCCGCCGGGAGGGGACGGCGCCCCGGGAGAGCCCGGGGGGGTCCCCCACTTACATGGAAGTGATGTTCCTTGAGATGTCCGTGATATTGATGCTCGTGTTGCCATTGCTGCTGCCTGAATCCTGCCCTTCCAAGAGAGGGAAGAGGTTCCCATCATCCGGCTTCTTGCAATTGATGTCTGTCTTGCTGCAAAGACAATTAGCAGGGCAAGCCAGCACCGAAAGCAGATAGTCTCCCCAAATGCTCCAGAGCAAAAATACCCTCCAGAAAGTGCACTTGGTAGGGCAAAGAGAGACATCCATCTCCGATTGCTGCTTCTAAAAAAGAGGAGGAGGAAAGGGGGGATGGAGGGAGGGGAAGGGGGGGAAAGGGGGAAGGAAACAAAGACAGAGGGAGGAAAAAAAACCAAAAAAAAAAAAAACCCAAAAAAACCAAAACACAACAAAACCTCAAGCGATCATACGCAAAAATCCTCCAGCAGATGAAATCATGCTGGCAGCTGGCTCGGAGAGGCTGTAATTCCCGCTACGGTAGCGGCAGCGGCAGCGGGCGGGGATGCATGCTGGCCCGGCCGCCCTGCGCCCGCCGCCCGCCGCTCCCCACCAGCCGCTCCGGAGGATTGCAACGGGAGGCTAGGGAGGCAGCCGGGAAAATAAATAAATAACAAAAACGGTGCGAAAGTCACCAAGTCCCACCTACTGGGCAGAATTAAAATTGACACACCTGCAAAAAAAACCACACAGAGGGAGAGGAGGCTGGGGAGAGGAGGGGGCGACCTCCCCTTCCCATCCCTTCCCTCCCCCGGCCTGGCCAGCCCTGCTGCGGCGGGCACAAAAAGCAGGGGAGGAGGAGGAGGAGGAGGAAGGCTTGCAAAGCGAGCCGGGCTCTGCAATAAAAAGGATTCCCCACCCCCCTCCCTCTCCGCTAAAATCAATCTAGGGGAGGGGGCTAAGAGGGGGAAAAACCCACCCCAGCACTGCTGGAGCCCCAGCTCAGCCCCGCCTGCAGAGGGAAAGTTATAGCTGGGGTTAAATTTGTGCTGGGGGAGAGCAGAGGGGCTCTGGCTCGGCTCCTGCTTTCTCAGGCTCTTTCGTCTTTCGGAGGAGAACGATGCTGCCTTTCGCTTGGTTCTTGGGTGGGTTTCCCTCTTCCCCCCCCCCCCCGCCCCCGCAATCCGGACAGAAGGGTGGAGAGGAAAGAAAGATTAAATTGAACTGGAAGAGAATAAAAACCAGTGTGGATTGCAGCAATTTAAAGAATTTTTTTTTTCTGTAGAGGATCCTAGCGAGAGGCAGATCAGACGGCTGGGTGGGAAAAAAGCGACTGGAGAGCACCCAGGAAGGACTTTCTAGAAAGACACACACGCACACCCCCACTCCAAAATGCAACGGGGACTCAGCTGGCTGCCGGGAAGTGCAGGCAGGAGCACCCAGGGTCGGGGCTCCCGTTCTCCCTCCCCTGGCTTCCCCCTTCCCTCCTGCAGCAGATTCTGCAATCAGACATGCAAAAAAAAAAAAAAAAAAAAAAATCCTGAAAGAGGAAGACTGAAGTGTTGAAAAGGCTGAGCTCAGAGCGCCGAAATGGCATCAGGAGAGCAGTGAGTGCGAGCTGAACAGCAGAGCGAATTAAGATGCATGGTGCATTTTTGGCAAGCACAAACCCAAGCAGATCAGAGCTCTGCTTAATTTGCTCTGCTTTTCTACAGCGCTTTTCTGCATGCCTCCCCCCCCCCAACCCCCAATAGTTTCATGTCTCTGCTCCTCCGCACAGAGACACAGTGATAAAGGGACGGTGCTGCAGGCAGGAACACGGGTGAAGGGAGGAATTACAGGTGTAGGACTCCAAATATTTCAAGGGTCTGCTTCTGCCAGGCACAGGGCTTTGCACAGAGAGACACAGAGGAGAGAGGGATCTCTGCACAGGTTAAACCAACAGCTCCCGGCTCTGCTATGCACCCCGAATCATCCTAGTCCAAAAGAGGAAACAGGATTTGGGGGTAAAATAGGGGGAAAAACCCCAAACCTCCCCCAAAAAAACAGCTGCAGGGAGGATTTGCATCTGTGATTCTTGCACCCACACCCCTTGGTGGGGAGCAGGCTGCCCACAGCCACGCTCACAGAGAGCCCGTCCCAGCAGGGCATGAGCAAGACTCACACTTGGGTAACTCCTCGCCCATTGCTGCACAGCCACACCACGGGCCCTGGAAACATCAGTGATGTGCAAGGCGCTGCACACAGCAGGGCTTCAGTCCTGCGCCTGTGGGGGCTTATGGGTTGCCAGGCAGCTTTATCAGGGCTCCTCTGTGCTGAGGAATACGGGGGGATTGGCAGGTCCCCACCACCCTGAGAAGCAGCTCCCATCCCCAGGCACCTATATGGAGACTGCAGCTGGGAAGGCACCAGAGAGGAAAATGCCCAGGCGTATCTTTGGCTCCCTGCCTGTTTCCCCACCCACATCAGACACCATTCTTGTGGCTCAGCACTGCGACTGGACTGGAGCAGACACTGAAGGAGGGCACCATGTCACGCACCCCAGCTCCTGGGGAACGCCGTGCACCCTGCGATGCTCTGCCAGCGTGTGGGTTCATTCCTCAGCAGCAGAGGGGACAGGGATGTCACACTACCCACAAAACCAGTGTTCAGGGTGAGACTGGGACTTCCTTTATACTGGAGCTGGTGCAAGGTCCTAGCCTCCTCGTGGCACTTGACATCAATCACACCATTGTGTGTAAAACCAGTGTGAGGCCATCAGCCTGCCCTGGCATGTCACCGCAGGGCTGGTCACAGGGTAGGGACACATTTGGGGGCACAGACCCGCCTCAAGGACCCAGTGCAGCCCCACAGAATGGCAAGGCTCTCCTCCAGGCAGACCAACGCCGGAACCTGGGGGAAGCCACTGTCACCCAGGGGTGCCGGCATGGCACTGCTCAATGCAGGGCTGTGTGCACGAGTACCCTGCACCCTCCTCACTCCGGCGGGCAGCAGCCTGCCCTCTGTACCTCCATCCCGCAGGTCAACCGCTGGCCTGGAGCAGAGCACAACTGCTAACAAAGCACAAAACCACCCAGAGCAGCTTTCAGGTCCTCTGCTGCAACCCAAGGCAGTTACGTACTTTGCACTCTCCTTCCAAAGGCGAGGTTTAACAGAAAGTTGGGGAGGTCCCAGGTCAGCTGTCCCGGGTCGGGGGGACACTGGAGCCCACCCACCCCCACGACATGCAGACCCCGCTCTGCCACCCGGTGCCAGGCCAGCCCCGCTTCAGCAGCTGATGAGGAGGTTTTGTGCCAAGCCACGGCTTCCTCTGCCGCTAATAGATAAAGCCGCTGCTCGCAGAGGAAACGTGGCCGGGCAAAGCGGGAGAATGGGAGGAGCAGGAGCATCCAGCTGGGTGCCCGGAGGGCAGGCGGAAGGTAAGCTGGAAAAGAAAGAAACCAGGGGGCTGTTTATCCTCCCCATTGCAGGCTGCCAGGGGGGACTGGCGAGCTAGCTGGCAGAAGAGACTGCAGTGACAGCAAAGTCCCTGCCACAGAGAGCAGACGGGCCACCAGCCTTCACCCAGCCCCAGATAGGGTGGCCCCCGGCCCTGCTTCCCCTGCTTGAACCCCACTCCTCACCCGCCCACAGACAGATGATGCTCAGTGAGACCAGTGCTACCTCTTGCACACCCAGACTCGAAAAGGGACAGGAGTATTTGGGAGCTAACCAGTGATGGGAACATGCCATCCCTGCCTTCATCCCTTCCTCCATCCCTCAGTCCTGTCCCCATGGAAGAGGGAGGCAGGAGCAGGGCATGAATGATGGGGCTGTCAGAGCGCAGAGATGGTATCTCGAGCAGAGGCCTTGCCGTTATTGCTCTGAGGGATGCTGGCAAATTGCTCTTTCAAGAAGCATCTCCATGAAGGATGAAATCAGTGCCTCTTGTGAGAGCTCTGCCCCACATGGGCTCAGGGGCTGGGTTCCCTCTGGCCTTTGAGAGCCTCCAGAAATGCATGGGATGCTCTTGGCTGAGACCAAACACCAGTTCCTCTGCAGAGAGGTCCCCATCTTCCTCATCCTACCTGCCTTCTGTATGGGGACACAAGTTGCTACCAAAACACCCAGCCCAGAAGAAAGAGTGGGGCTGGGAGGTGCCTGGGGGGGGGGGCGGTCCTGGCCACGGGCATTGGTGGAGGCAGCTGTTTTGTTTGCATTTCTGCTCTTCCCACCTACATGGTTGCAGTTAGCGTTGCGCTCTCAGGCTGGCCATCCCTCGGGGACAAACTTTCCTCCCGCCACCCCACTTCCCAGGCAAAGGCTCCCCAATGCACCACTCGCCTCCCGGAGCCAGCAAACACCATGGCCCTTCGGGACATGACCAGAAAGAGATCCGTGGTCCAATATCTGCTCAGTCATCATAAGCTCCGACGTCCACTCCTGCCTCTGATCTCTGTATCGATCCAGCAGGCCCGCGCTGAGGCATGCACCGCCCCGCTCCCTATTACCAGAACAGCACTTGCCGCTCGCTGAAAATGATGAGCTGACATTTTTGTAGCCCCCCTCTCGTCCAGAAGGATCTGCAAATCTGCCTACAGCAGGACCACTTTGCACACCTCTGAAATGCAGCCAGCCCCGGGGCGGGCAGAGCTGCTGTTTGGCAGCGTGCAGCAATGCCGGGCAGCAGCACAGGGTGTGAGCTCTGACAGGAGAGGCAGGGAGAAGGGTTTCATCCCTTGCATTGGGAATTTTCATGCAGGTTCATGCATTCCTTTGCAGAGAGACCCCAGGAGTTTTGAAAGTGTCATTTGGGAGAGAGTCCAGCTTGCAGGGTAAATGCCCGGGAGGTGCTGACAGCTCTCAGGGAGGGGATCAAGGCTGGTTTGCGGGGCACAGCATCCCCTGTGGCATCACTGGCATGGGCTGCAGGAGGAAAACATCGGCCCCTGCAGAGCCAAGAGGCATTTGCCTCTCACCTGAGCCATGCAGGCTCATGAGCATCAAAAGTATTCCTCCCTGAAGCAGAGCTCCTCGTTCCCACCACCCTGGGAAAGAGCTTGGAGGCAGCCTTTGATCTGATGTCCATATTGCTTCTCAAGCACTTGGCAGGGGGAGCACCCGTGCAGCAGGGAAGGTCGCATCCTGCACACGGGTCAGCTTGGCCACGGGAACCTGCAGGGAGAGGGGCAGGGGGAGGTGTGTGGGGTGATCACATTTAGGCAGCGACAGCCCTGTGATGAAGGGTGAAGGTCTCAGCCAGGGGAGGTGTCTGGAGGTCAGTCAGTGGTAGGAGACCCCAACCTTGGGTTGTCCTTGCTGATGCTGTGGACATGTGGGGACAAGGGCAGGATGAAGACATTCCAGCCAATGTCCTGTTCATAAACTCTCTGAGGCTGTTACGAAAGTTTAGGGAAAAGCACCTAACCAGGAAGTGTTTGCTAAATAAACAGGAACAAAAATTTCAGGAGAAAACATATTCAGGTGAGGTCTAAAGAAATAGCCCTGTCATGAAGATAACAAATATTGCTGTGCTTGCATTCATCGCTAGAACCTGAACCAGTCTCCCACCTAGGCAGCTCCTGAATTAATGTGCCTAGCCAGGGAAAAGGTCTGGTCACGGTTGTAATGTCCAAGAGATGGTCCAGGGAGGATGTCTGCAATGGTCAAAAAAAAAAAAAAAGACTGAAACAAAGGTCTCGGAAAGCCCAAGGAATAAGAAGGAGAATAATGTGGAGCGGATTATAGCCGCAGTCAAGAAATCAAGGCAGCGCTTTGATCTGCCTGCGGTGCCCTGCACAGAGCTGGTCCATCTCTCAGCAAGAGGAAAGAGGAGCAGTTCTGAGCCCCCGGTGGGGAAGCTCGAACTGGGTAGAGGCTGCAAAGCCTGAGGGCAGCTGCTGGAAGAGGAGCTGGGGAGGGGGCTGCAAAGAAGTCCCAGGAGGCACTCGGGATGGCCGTGCTGCAGGCAGATAACAGGAATTATAGTCCCAGCATTGTTCCTCTGATGACCTGCCATCTGCACGTCTCTAAGGACCTTTTATGTGCTCAGAGCTGCTCAGCTGTGGGCACAAGTCAGTAAATTCCCAATGTGAGCAGTCAAGCCTTGCAGTCACGGGCACAACCCTTGCCAGGACAAAGGAGCGGAGGTCTCCATGGTGTTCCCCCATGGTTTTCCACAAACCAAGCCTGTGGTTTCAAAAATACTGTGTTCCTAATTCGGTCTCTGAATGCACAAGTGGAGCACGTGGGACTGCAGGGGGGGCAGAGAGAGCCTGGGATATCCCACAATGCAGGACCTTGGTGCAAGAAAAAATGCTTTAGATTTAAAATTAATCAAAATGAACCAAAAAAAATTCCCCAAAACCCCTCAGCTTATTTTCAAGCATGCTTTTCAGAACAAAAGGAAGAGCTACATCCATGCCAAGCCCTATTTTCTTGTACCATCTGACTGTCCCTGCCCTCTGGCCAGGCACCCACACTAGTGGCAGCATCCCTCCTGCACCGCTGTATGTTCTGCAGAAACTCAGGCTGCCGCTAGATGCTGGGAAGGAAATTGTGTGAAGGGAATAGTGGCCGTGACACACGCCTCATCAGAGAGGTAACAACGCTCGTCTCGGGCCCCTACCAAGCCTCCAGGTTGAATCACAACTCACTGGAGAATCAATTCCTCCTCACCCTGAGCTCTTCCCTGCACACGTGCACAGAAACATGCTCTGCAAACCCCAGCTGCCCTTGCAAGGAAATTAAATTGGTTTAGAAAAAGCTCCCCAGCTTGTTTATGCCTCCAAATCTTTCATTTATCTTCCTTCCTGGGGGGCTCTGTTGACTTTGGGGAGAGGTGCCAGAGCAGGGTTAAGGAGAGAAACTAAAATGACCAACTTTCCATAAAATGATTTACCAAAATCTTTTTGTAGGATGCTGATCTACCAAATAAATCTAGTGAAGTTGCTATTATCTACAGCAGGATAGGGAAGGCAGCTTTTACCCGGGTGCCAGATCCCTCATGCAGAAAGGACATATAGCCCCATCTCAACATCACGTGCATCTAATGTGCTTCCCAAGTGTCAGGGGGCCCGTGGACTTGCAGCCCCCACAGCCAACAGGGGAGATGGCTGTGGCCCCAGAAGGGCATTGCTTTAAAAATCTCTTCTACTTCTCTCATCCCAAGCATGAGTTGAGCCAACAGCTGCTTGAAATGGTTTCCTGGTCCATCAGGGGAATCGTGAGACCCTGAATTACTTAAGACATCTCCCCATCCCATGATGGGTGCAAGTGAGACAGCTCGTCTCACTCTCAACCCGCCGTGCAGGGAGAAGTGACCATGCCAAACCCAAAGGGACCACAACCCACAAAGCCTGGCTTAGCCAGGAGCCCTGGGCTGAGCAAGCAGGACCCCAAAACACTCTTGACTCAGCCACCTCACCCCGCTCCAGAGAAAAGCAAGCGAACACAGGATGCTTCCCCTCGGCGGCTGGTGGCATCTGTGTTTCCCCACTTTGATGCCTCTCCAGCATCACCTGAAAGCCGGAGCTCCTGGAGCATAGGATGACAGGCTGACAGCAGCCCCGGTAGCAGGACTGTGCCTCTGAGCCCTCCTCTCCGGGCACTGCCACGCTTGTTTCTCAGCATCGGTCTTGCAGAGTCGTTAACAATCCTGCCAATGCGCAGCATCCAGTCTCTCCCCGCCCGCGAATGACAGCAGCTGGGGCTCAATGGCATAATTGTGTTTTGATCCCTTGTGCCAGACTTCCTAGGCACAGGCTGGGAATTGATACCACCTTACAGGAGAGAGACTTGCTGTGGGAAACAGCTACCATGAGCTCTACTCACCTGGGGAGCAACGGGGGCGCTTGGAGGGGGGGCTCTGATTTTGGCTCTGCAGGAAAGCCCTTTGCCATTCCCACAGGGCTGGGCTAATGGGGGTTAACCTGGGAGACCCTGGGACACACGGGCACTGGTGAGGATGGAGGGATATTGTCCTCATGCCAGGGCATATGGTCCCCATGGCACCCCTCTAACCCTGCCCTCAGCCCCTGTGAGCCGCAGGGGGAACCGAAGGCAGGAGCCTGGTGTGTGAGCTGTGGCAAATGTCCTGCCAACGTGTCTGCAATAAACAAATCAATAATTAAGGGAGGATGTACATTAGCCTTTGAACACACTCCAGGTAGAGCTTATTTTAGCCCTTCCAAGGAAAGCATGTGGGGCGAGCAAGGTGGGGGGGGGGGGGGGGCGGGGCGGGGCTGCAAAAGGCCGAGAGGCTGTAGGAGGATGAGGTGCAGGTTAAGGATGAAGATGGAGGATCAGGAGGAGGAGGGTGAGATTTATCAGGCAGGCAAGTTGCAGGATGAGGTATGTGTGTGGGAAGCAGCCAGCTGGGGGAAACTTTCGGGGGGCTAAGGAGAAGAGGGATGTGGACATTTGCAGGGGCTGGAGGTGATGTGCATGAACACGCCTGCAGGTGTGATGGGCACGAAATCCACGTGCAGGAGCTAAGAAGTGGGGATGTGCCATGAGAAACTGTCATGAAGGGATGTGCAAAGACAGCACATCACCGACAACCACTTCCCCTTCCCATGCCTGCTGGGTGAAATCCCATCCCAAGTCTTCTGCTCCACCACTGACAGTGGTGCTCAGGGCCTGTCCCAACTCCTGGTGGGCTGACTAGGGGCCACTGGCTTGGGGCTGGGTGTTGTATGGAAGAAGTGCTCATCTCAGCCCCAGCCCTTACACACCAACTCACGATCACCAAAGCAAGACTGTGCACCATGGCTCCATTCAACTGTGGCTGTTGATGATCCACAGATCTGCCCCATTGGGTGAACAAAGGGTCTAGCTGCCTGCACAGAAAACAGCGGGGAGGTTTTCTTCTCCTTGAATATGCAGCAATTGTGCTCACCTACTCCTGCCATGTCCCTTGCTAAAGATCACTGCCTTCCCTAAAGCAGCCCTACCAACCTCACACTCACCAAAGCTCAAGATGCCAGATGACTTGCTAACCTCCTGTCCAACCCCAGCCCTACAGCCCAAGAGAGCATCCCACAGTGAGAAATGATCTCTCAGGTCACTTTTGTCGGTGACAGACACCAGCAGGTCGAGTTCCCAGGTCCCCATGCTCATCTGGGACACAGTGCCAGGGTAGGAAAGCAGAAGAGGACACCAGAAAGCCCTGAAGATGGCTTGAATCTGGGCAGCAGTGCCATATTCTCCACATTGGTTCCCATATCATCCCTGCTCTGCCGCCTTTAATATCAAGCCCAAATAAAATAAAAGCCAGAGCTGAAGATCTTGCAGTGCAGATAAATCTTTGTTCTACTAACAGGGGTAAGTCCCCCACATCTTTCAGCCCATTGCTGAGCAATTCTCAGCACGGAGCAATTCCCCCTATCACCCCACCAGTCCGAAAAGAGGTTCTCCCCATCCTTACACAGAAAGATCTGTCTGACGTGATTTATGCCTACTGCATATCTGAGCTGGCTTGCCACAAGCCTCTGCATTTGGGCTAGTGCTGGAAACCACACAGGAGCATCAGCTAATGTGAAACACAATCCAACTTCTCAGCGGGATGGGGTCCCCGGAGCCCATCTTCCCATTCCCCCCCTCCCCAGGCTCAGCTTCTTCTCCCCCTGCCAGGCAAGGCTGTGGTTTGTGATAGCCAAACACATCAACAGCTGATGGTGCAGCAGCATTAACCAGAGCCCTGCCAGCCCTGCTCCTCCCAGGGAGCTGGGGATGATCTGGGAGGGCCTTGGGGAGGGATGGAGACAGACCTCTGCCAGCCAGAGGTACTCAGCCACCTGCTGAATAGCTTTCAGGGGAGCCTGAGTTGGTCCAAAATCTCAAACACTGGAGAGTTTTCCTCCAGCAAAGAGTTTCCACTATGAAGAGCTATCAGTGAAACACTTGTGATGCAGTTCAGCTGAGTAAAATAAATAAAAGTGACTAATGACTCTGATTAAATATTAAAGGATCGCTTTATTTTTGCAAATACACAGAACATTGCACACAGCTGAAATCTGGAGATGGCCCCTACAGCTGAAATGACCAAGGATAGCTAAAACGACACCAGGGTCTTCCTTGTGCTGTAACAAGGAGCATCTGGACAGAGACCTCCCCTTCCCACCAAGACAGAGGTAGGTCCAGCAACCATCTCTCTGTCGGCTGCTCATGTTCACATTATCCAAACGGAGCTTCTACAACCAAGACAGATAAGCTGAGCCTCCAGACCACGCTGCGCCAGTCTGACCTGTCCGTGTGTATAGACATTGCTGCGCTGAGCAGGCACAGCCAGTAGCAGTTGCTTCATCATGCTACGGGGCACCCCTCGCTCCCTCGCCTCCCTCAGTGATATGCCAGAGCCATCTAATGAAGTTAAGATAAATATTTCTTCCTACTGCCTATTAATGCTGGCTAGAGGGAAGCTCCTTCTCTCACCGGTCCCACCACAAGCCCGCACCATTTTACTGGCCCCAGCAGCCCACCTCCATTCATTCCTGTTGGGGTACTTCTCTCCATGCCCTCCTGGAGGTCCTCCAGGCACTCCTGGTGCTATTTGTCTCCCCACCTGCAACGCAAAGGGTTGCTGTGGTTTTGGTGGGCGTGAAGATCTGCAGGAGAGGATGGAGCAGGTTGTGCTGGGGACCCAGCAGCTCCAGGTGCTCTGGAGCCAGATCCACCACTTCAAACCTGCAGGGAGAGCAGGTGAAACACACCAAGATGTACCAACCAGAGCAGCCTTGCTGCAGGACCCAGGGGGATGTGGTGCTGAGCCAGAGCAAAAAAAATGGATTGTATGGTCCAACATCCAAGTCCCATGGCTCAGACATGGGAGCCCCAGGCTGAGCAGCCAGCACACCTCCCTACGGCAGATACATGTGAAGAGCGTGTGGTTGCTTCACAGGCAGTTTGCACTGAGAAGAAGAGACACATTTTGCTATGAAATAATTCCCCCGGCACCATCTGGTTGTTTGCTCCATCCCCAAAAGCCTTCTGGAGAGGGCCATCCTAAATGCAACTTCCTTCAGTGTTATTGTAACTGAGACGTTTGTCTTGGTGCTAATTTGGGGGTTTTTTGGTAAGGAGAAGTCAAAGAGGCACTGCAGCATCACATGTGCACCAGGCCCATCTCTGGAGGACCCCAAGAAAACTGCTGTCCAGCACCCGTCCCTTCCCCTGCCATCTCCGGCTGGCCGCAGCCACTGCCCAAATACAGAGAGGGACACTGCTCGGTTAAAATCCTGGTTATTAGGAACTCAAAGGGAAAGGAATGAATGAGTGCCAAATGGCGAAGGATAAAATCAATATGGGGAGAGCTGTTATTTAAGCTTCTGAGCTCCGGGGTATTACAAACGTTGGAGAGCAATGAAATAAAAATGATACATAAAGTGACAACATCATCATGTCTGTATAACTGACGCCCTTAGCAGCTGTTTGGTCTGAACAACAGAAGTAAATCCAAATCTGTGCCTGCTGCCCAGGGCTGTCTGGCACTCCTAAGGGGGCACTTTGTGATCAGAGAGAGAGGAAATTACAGGGTATTTTTGCCAACCGGATAATTTTTAACCTCCTTTGGTCACCGTGCCCTGGAAGCCCAGAAGATCGCACTGTCAGCAACCCACTCCACGGACCAGCACACCAGCTCTTCTAGAAGAGGTTGGGTCTTTGCTGCAGGTGGAAGAGACCCCGCAGGGCACCCCAGCAGCTTCAGAGGTATAGGGTGGCAGTGGGGCTCCCTGGGCACAGCAGCCAACCTGCTGCCATGGCCAGCATCTGCCCCTCGCAGGACACGGGTCCCTTGGCCAGCGTTTGCACCGCACGGGTGACAATGGGGGCAGATCCTGCAAACCAGGAGTGAAAACACTAGGCTGGCGTGCAAAGTGTCCTTTCCTTGCTTCTGAGGCTTTCTGACAGCCTCTTATCACCCTTTAAAGCTTCCCCACACCAACACAAAGCAATAACATTTTTTATTTCTCTCTATTGGTGGAAAACTGAGGTAATTTTTTTTCCAGCTTTCTCTGCCTCTCCATCATCTCTCCTCCTACTGACCAGACCCTAGAAGCTTGTCAGCCCTCCCAGCACTGCCTGCAAGCTGCTCCTTGCTGCCAGCCCCCAGCACATCCTCCTGCCCAGGCCTGTGTGGGTACCACGGTTGCCGCTGGCAGCGGTCAGCGTTGCGGTGCCCCGGATCCCCCAGCAGCTGCTCGGAGCCAGGCTGGGCTACCGGACAGCACGGGTGGGGAGCGAGCCACGAAACATACTGCTGGGTGCTTTGGGATGCAGAGGGACACCTTGGAGGATGCAGAGCTTAAATACTGTGTTGCGAGAGGATGCTGCAGCGAGGGGATTCGTACTGCCACCTTAGGGAAAGCAAAAGAAATGCTTAACCTGAGAGCGGGAAGCGATGTCACTCTTGCCTTTCATAGAAGACCAGCTCCTGCAAGGCCAAGGAAGGAGTTTAACCTCCCCTGCAGCGTGGGGAGCTGGGGGAGAGTGAGCGTGTTAACCCCACTTACGGCTGCGCTCTGCAGATGCCGCTGCATTAACCCGGCTCTGGGAAAGCGCCCGGCCCCGCTCCAGTGTGGGCAGGCAGAAGCTTTTAGCACAGCCCAGCCATTACAGCACCGTGCCTTATGGCATTGCTGGAGGGAGAGGAGCAGCCTCCGGCTCCCAGAGCACTGTTTAACCTCCCAGAGATGCTCGGATATGTGCTGGTGGGACGTGTTGGCACCAGAGCCGGGCAAGGCAGCGCAGCCATGTCTGCCGGCACCAGGGCAATCGGGACGAATCCAGCAGCAGACGGGGGCTGGGGTGGCCAAGCTGGATGGGGACAGGGAGGGGACAGATGCTCTTTTCTCCTTGCTCGCCTTGTCATGCTGCTCCTGAGCCTGGGGAAACTTGGCATGGCCTCCAGCCCTTCTCTGCCCAAATTGCCTTACCTGGGCTTGTTCCCTGGACTTTCCACACCTTCTCCCACCACCACAGCCCATCCTGCTGCTCCAGCATGAGCTCACAGCCACTCAGATCCACCCCACAGGGCTCTGGTTTTCTCCTACCCTCCTGTCTGTACCTAGCTCCCAAGCAGCAGAAGAAATGGGGAAAGAAAAGGGGATTTGGGGGGCTGTGAGCTTTCTGAAGGAGAACTGGGATCAGTGCAGCTTCAAGAGAGGAGGTGGGACAGCAGGGACAAAGCAGGCAAGCAGGGATGCACAATGGGGGATGCTGACAGTATCACATGGGTTGGGATGGGAAAGGAGAAAATGGGATGGATGGGATGGGTTCAGATGCTGCAGGGCAGGACAGAGAGCTGCACTCTGTTTAGAGAGATACAGCATCTGGGAAGGGTCAGGACTGCAACAGCAGCTTGGCAGGGCAAGGAGCTGCTGACAGCCACATCCGGAGAGTAAATGTGGGCCAGTGGAAGAGAAAGTGTCTAGAGAAACCTGAGAGCATTGCCTGCTGTCTGCTGTCCCTGATGCTTGCAGTCTTTCCTGCTTTGGGGGACAGGTGGAAGGCCCTGGCTGCAGCCACAGACACTGCCTAACCCACAGGTTTCTCCCAATCTCTCCAGCATTCCCAGATTTTGATTCTTTCCACATCCTCCCAAACCCTCATCCGCATCTCTCCCGGTGGTGCTCAGCTCTTGCACACGACTCCAGTCAATGCAGCACAGAGCATCTCCACAGTGGGTGGTTACACTGCATTTTGCCTACTGGAAATGTTGGGAGTAGGGAAGAAGAAGAAAAAAGAAATAAAAGCGGAAGAACAGTCTCGGGGCTCTACATCCATTTTTGTGAAACTGCAACTAAGTGGCAACAAAACTGAGGAAATCTGGGCTTTTCCCATTCTTCTCTACACAAGCTCAATTCCCAAAGCAGGGGGAGCATGAGAGGCTGGGAGGGCCAGAACAAGGCAGGTGCATTTCCCCTTATAGACCTCCCAAAATCTATACCCGGGAGCACCGAGGAAAGCCGAGAGAAACTTGCTGAACGGAAGCCTCCCTGTAAGCAGCAGGTTAAGGCAGGTTTCCTTGGATACAGGGAGCACTCCAGCTGTTTAGCAAACGGCCAAGAGAAGACTCCAGCCTTGCTTTACAAAACAGGCAAGGATTGATGCCACCCTCTTCTGGCTGCCGGGGAGCTGGGAAGAGGATGCTCTGGGGCCAGCGGCAGAGCTGGGTGCCGATCACAGGTGGAGGGGACACCAGCCATGGGGAGGGTGTTGATGCCCTCTGGGCTGGGATGTAGGCAATGTGGGGCTAGGTGCTTGCCCTGCATTGATTTTCAGGCTGGTCCTTTGTAAAGTGCTCATCTCTAATGAGTGGATGAGGAAGGTCCAGCTTTAGTCCAGCAGAAATCCATCTGCGCTGATGAGCAGGGTTCCTTATGGATGATTTAGTGCCAAGGAGGGTGCACCTGAAGGTGCTGAGGGATGCTCTTGTGTCTGCATTCATGTCCCAAGCTGTGTCCCATGAGAGGGCATGCAGCATCTCACAGCCTGCCTAGCTAGCTGTCCAGCAGCTGTGATGGGCAACAAAGGCGACTCACTGGAGGTGCCCCTGCCCAGAGAGGTGCCTGTTTATTTGGTATGGCACTATCTTCTGTTTTATTTTTTGGAGGGGCTAAGCTGAGGCAATGACAATCTGCATGGGAGATGGGAATGCCACTAGGACAACTGTCCTAGAAATCAGTGGGGCAAAATTTGGCTGGCCTTCAAAACTAATCCAATGTGGGTACTGTAACTGGAGGGGGAAGGCGTACTACTGTGCATGTCCCTGCTGGATGCTCAGTTAACACAGTCCAGCAATTCCCAGGATGGTGACAGAGAGCCCTGGTTGGGCTCCTCCAGCCATTTTTCAATTCTGCTGCATCTTTCCCTTTGCTTCATCAAGTCATCGTTAGGCTAACGCTCAAAGATGACACCAGCAGCAACACAAGGGAAAGCAAAGCTTCCACGTCAATGCACATGACTTGACAATGCAAATAGCTTGGGATACACAGTGCATAAGTATATATTATTAAGCAGCAATAAATGAACAAATTTCCCGTACTCGCCTGGTGGGTAGGGGAGGGAGGATTCAGGAAAGACCTGAGGAACCGACAGCCTGAATTGCTCCCTTCTCAGCTTGTCTCTATTGAGTGGCTTGTTTGCCCCAGGTGTTTGAAATTGAGTCAATTAAGATTCTTTATGCATTCAGGTATAATAAAATAGGGACAATTAAACCTAATAAAAATCAGGTAGTTGTGACCTACCCTCCCAATGCCTTCTTGTTCCTCTTACAGCCTCCCATGAAAGGCCAGGGCACACCTGATGAAGTCAAATGAGGCAGGATGAGGGGTCAGCCAACACAGCCCTGCTCTGGATAGTCCCAGATGTCCAAAACCCCACAGAGGAGAAGAGATAGACAACAAGCTCCTGTTCCTGCATTGGCCCAGAGATCAGCCCAGGTGCAGAGGTGGCCTGGGATGGATGGGTTGGGACAGCTGGAGAACTAACAGTAGGAAGCATGGGCAAAGTATTAAATAGGGGTCTCCCCTGTTACAGATGGGCCCAAACTGAACAGATGAAGCTAGAGGGAGAGTAAATACTTGGCTCCATTGAAGAAATCTGGGAGGTCACATGCCCCTGAGGACCAAATGACACAGCAAAATCCCATAGTGTCCTCTTGAAGACTGGCCCTGATGTAAGCTGGCGATAAGGTGCTCCCAGTACTGTCACTAGAGAAGTGGGAGAGGCAAATGTACTCAACAGGCACTGCCACAGAAAGACCCCATCAAGGTCTGGGTCCAGTGCCCTGAGCGCATGTCCTGGCTTCTAGCAGCTGCAGTGGTGGAAGGAACAGACCCTTGGATGATCTTCTCATAGGGTCCAGCCACCACCCTGGCGCATCTCTCACCAACAGGGTCTCTTGTGCACACAGCAAAGGGACCAAGGCCACATCATGTTGAAGGCAGGGCTTAGGACCTGAGAAGTTAGATGGAGAGTGCTGCATTTCTTCCCCAGAACTGGATGAGGAGTGTGTGGTTATGAGCATAGGCCATCAGTGAACCACAAAGCCTTTTAGCATCCATTATTTGCAACTGCTGCTGAGCAAACAAATGCGACCACATCAGTCACTGGCCCATCCCCAGATGAAAGCTGTTCGCATCAGCCAATGCCTCCCCCCCAGGAAAGAAGAGCTGACCCTGAGGGAGCATGGTACAAACCCATCCCCCTTGCCCTTCTGTAGGCTTGTGAGGAAAACACAAAATCAGGTATCTCACCTCTCCCTCCCTCTATCATGCCCCCTTCAAGGGGGTCACCATGGTCCTTGAATGATCACTGTGGGCCACATCTTCCTCTCCGCACCAGCTGAGTAAGCCCCACTCATGTGCAGGTTTGGGATACATGTGCACATCCCCACCAGACTCCCGTTTGCAGCCAGCAGCATGGAACAACTGAGGCCCCCAATGTGGGCACCAACACTTAGAGGTCAGACCCATGTGAGGACCTTCCTTCAACCCCACATCACTTGCCCTGACATAGAGGAGGTCCAAGGCTGGGTGTCAGCCCAATGGGGGTCAAAAAGAGGAGGCTCTCCTGGGCGGCCAGCGGGATTTGGCTGGCATCCTAAGGGCTGGTTGCACTGAGCAGATGCTGGGATCCCTTGGCAGAACAGACGGCGAAGAGCCCAGCAGATGCCTCTTCCCAACCGCAGACCTGCCCTGGCTTCAGAGCGAAGGCTCGTGCTTTGCCAGCACGCTGGGGCTGCTGCGCCCCTCCACCTGCTTGCCTGTTTATCCTCAGGCTGTGAGCTTAACAGGATGGTTTATTTATTTATTTTATTGGTCTGTCTTTCTTTTCCCCCTTCTATCCCACTCTCTTTTCCCTTTTGTCTTTTTTTTTTTTTTGAGTTGTGCCGCACTTCTTGGTAAAGCACTTTAATCCATTTTAATGCCCCAGTTCTGCTCCTCAGTGACAGCCTGGTGGTTAGTCTAATGCGTCCCGCTCACCTCGGGGTTACTAATGAGGTCACAGCGAAGGCAATCTCCAAACTGAATAATTCACTAATCAGATGCTTCAGACTCCAGTGGTAAAATTTATTTCTGACACCTAAACAGCAAATGGGTTTGTGGACACATACGCGTGCGCACGTGCCTGTACACACGCTTCTTCTCCTTTTCTTTCTTCAGAGCTATTTTTGGTGAATTGGTGCTGTGCCATACGGTCTCACCACAAGAAAGACTGGCTCTTCCTGAGCTCAGGGCAAGGAGGAACTAGTGTGATGGGCAGGTGCATTGGGCAGCTCCATGGGAGGGAGGGAGGGATGGGTGGATGGATGGGTGGATGGATGGATGGATGATTGAGTGGGATGAGACAAAGTTTTGGGGACAAAGGCACTCTCGTGCCATGTATCGAGACTATCTGCTGCCATTTTTCTCCTGGCCTTAGCCTTGGGGGAACTCCCTGGCCAACCACCTGGAGGGACTCACTGTTGATTCAGATACAGGGAGCTAAGGAGTCTTGGCTCAGGAGTATTTTTAGTCTTTTACATCTTTATATCTGAAAAATAGCAAAAACACGCATTGAATTGAAGCATCCAGCCTTTGGAGGGCCTGGTGCTGGCATTGGTAACCTCATACTCTGTCCCCTCTTGGACAAGTCTCCCAGGTCTCTGCTCACCTTTGCATTATCCAAATAACATCACGTGAGTTCACTCTTGTCCCTTTTCTGTATTGAAAGCAATGTCCGTTACTTCTACATGCCACCCCCAAGCATCTCTCTCCAAGAGAGGAAACAGTAATAATCCAATTAATTAGTATTGCTAATAATAAAAGTCACAGGGAGTCATTAATAATAATTAACACTCCATATTCCTGGAGGAGGCAGCAGTCTGAAAAATTTTCCTTCTCCGTTGCTAAGCCAGAAAACAGGTGGCTGTTGTTGTTACATGCCTGGTGGGTCCTCAACATGGGGTGCATGTTGGCCAAACCTCCCCCTTGCCTTGGACCTGAACCAATACTGCCTCAGCAGACAGCCAGAGCTGGAAAGCCCTGGGAGACTCCATCAGTGCCACCCATATCTGTCCTCTGCCACAGATGGGCTGTGCTTCTCCTGAAATTGCCATTCCTCCACCTGATGGTTCTTCTGCAAGAGAGGGAAGGAAGGTCTGGGGCTGTTTGGGTGGCAAACGGCTCTGTGGGTGGGAAATGCAAGGGCTGGAGGTGGCTAAGATCTGTCTGAGGAGGATCTCATCAGGCATGGGAGGGCTGTGACACCTCTTCCAGCTGGATTTGGGCTGTGCTGGGGGGAAGAGAGGGCACAGAGCTCTTTCAGAGAAGAGCAGCTCCCCATCAAAAGTATAAGTTGAAGCTGCTCTGAAAAGGGGTGGTGAGGAGACAGCGATGGAGCTGTCTGGCTGAAGGAGGAATAACTGCTGGACCTGGCTGCAGCACTGCTGAAAGCTTTGTCCTAGCCAAAATGTTTTTTTGGAAACAAGCTGGTTTCCACAGCCAGGAAGGGTGAGAGGACACAAGGGAGTGGGTCTGCAGATGGAGCATTAGGGATATGGGATGCTGAAGTGTCCAGGAGGGACAATAATTCAAGCAGAGAGAGGATTTGAATCTGTGCTCCCCAGCCCTGAGCCAGTGCCCTGCACACCAGCCCAGCCCTCATTTCTCAGCACCTGAAGGTTTAGTTTTCCTCAGAAAAGAAACAAACAACAAAATCTGAGAGTGGTGATGAAGTCGCCTTTCTCATCCTGTGGCCAGCTCCAGTAATTACACAGCTAAGTGCTCATCTGTGACAGGGCCTGTACAAATTAGCTACATGGTTTGGCACGTCACTGCTTTCCTGGAGATCCAGAAGATGATGTTAATCGCAAAGCCCATGCACATCAGCTGGCAGAGGCAAGGTGCAGGAGAGGTGTCTCAGTGGGCATCCAGGTCCCACAACCTGGCACTGAAACTCCACGTGCAAACTTTTTTGCTAACCCATCCCCAGTGTGAGATGCTGCTGTGCTGGACTGAACGGTGCTGAGTGCCCTGCTAGCAGCACAGGGGATTTGTGGGTCTAAAGGAAGTGTAGGTCTCCCTCAGATATACAGGCTCACGAGGAGGAAGAGCAGATCCTGACGGAGCCAGAGCAGCTGCAGCCGGTGGAGTTCCCTGCCCCAGACACTCACAGCCCTGGCCGGGGAAGAGCTGCCGGGTGGTCATGGAGCTCCCACCCCCCTGCCTTGCAGGAAGGGTCGAGCAGGGGCAAATGAGCTCATCCTCACCAGAAGTCACCCTTTGATGTCCGGCTGTTCCCCTGGGGTGCGGATCACATATGGCCCAAACGCAGAGCAAACCCTAAGATGCAACATGAGCAGGGAGTGAAATTCCCTTGCTGCTTCCTTTTGGTAACGCTTTCATGCTGACCCCTTTTTGTCGTGGCGTTTCAGCGATGCCTCTTTTTATGGCCGGGGATGAGGAAGCAGTAAATCCAGGTTCCAGGCAAGCGGCTAACACAGCGTAGAGCCAAAATGGCCCGGTGATGAAACGTCTCAGCACAAGCAATGACCTGACAAGATGCCATCTTTTCTGAAAAAGGGTCCACAGTGAAGCAGTGTAAGCCCCAGTCTGGCTCTGGGGAGGAGAGAAGCATGCGGGGGACAACAGCAAGAGCAAAATGAGGCAGGTATGACAAGCACAAGAAGATGGTGAAAGGGAAACCTCAAGCCCTGGAGAATCCAGGAGAAACAACCTCACCAACTGGAGTAGGGTACCAGGGGCCAAGAGAGACTCCTCTGAGTGCCAGGCACTGCCAGGCTTCCCGCCCAACTGCTGAGCAAGATTATGTGATAAATGATTGCATTAGTCCGGACAGCTTCTCATTTTCCTCCAATCTGGCCTGTCTGCCCTCTTAGCACGGGGCTCCTGATAGCATTTCTCCCTTCACTGACTTCATTTTTCCTGTTAGGTTGTCAAGCTGTCAGGGGGAAGAAAGGAGAAGCATGGACAAGGCTGTTACTGTCTGTGCTCTGAGAATGTCCTGTGCCTCTGCTGCCCCTGCCCTCCCTGGCCCATCCTGGGCAGGTGCCTTCCCACCCTCTGCTCATCTTCCTTGGAGACTTCCCTGGGCATTGCACGTATCCCCACTTCAGCTCAGGAGACAGTGGTTGCCTCTGCCTCTGACCATGCTAAGGATGCAGTGGGGTTTTGTAGAAATGGAGGTTAGAAGGGGTTTTGCAGACACTCTCTGGCTGAAGAGTTATGCATTGATAACAGTTTTGGGGGCAAAGGTTTATGGCTGTTGTGTTGGGGTGCACAGATGATGCTTATGAGTCCTTCTGAGTGAAGCAGATGCTCCTGTCCTGGTTGATTGTTGATGGAGGGAACCAAACTGATGGTGGGAACAAAGCCAAGCTTGTTCTGGTATGGCTTTCTTCTTTTCTGTATAGGCTGCTTGACATTTCTGCTGTGAAGACAAAATGGGGAGGTTGGGGGAAAATTAGTTTTCATCAGAGTCTGCTGTGTAATGTTCAGCTTGGCGTCCAGGCAGCCATCCGTCCTGGCACCAAGTAGCACCATGGAGTGGAGGTGGTGGCTCCAGCAAGGCTGTAGCTCCAGGGTCCTCTGGTCCAGACCAGGGACATGGTTAGGGTGAAACAGCCCCGTCACCTGGCATATCTCCAGTTCCTCTTAAGGCTTAGGGTGATGGTGGAGAAGGAGGTGGGTGAGCTTAAGATTTGACCTGATTTGCGGGAGAGACACACAGCCAGAGCTGAGCACTTGGATCTCTCCTTGGTCCTTCAGGCTAAAAAACATAAAGGTCCAGGCAATATTTTAGATGCCCTGCTCCCACACATGGAGGCTTTTGAAAAACCCAAGTCTTGAACTTGATTTCCAGAGAGAACACTGTGCCTCTACGGCAGTATTGTCGGTCAATATGTGCTTCCTAAACATAACTGTCTTCAAGGCCAAGTATCCCCTAGGTGGAGATCACAACAGCATGCAGAATAGGACACTTTCCTCCTAATCCCAACTCTGAGACGTTCAACAGCTCCCCTGTGCTCTGCATCCCTGTTTCTCCATTTGCTAAAATGGCATGATAATAATATTTACATCTTCTGCACACGCCCAACTCAGGTGACATGCTGTGAAATCCTTGGGTGGAAGATGTCCCATGGCTGCAATCCTCTCACCTGAGCGAAAGCAGCACTGGGAGGAATGGTGCTGGTACCTGCAGCATTTCTAGGATGTTTCCCTTCTTCAAAGTGCTTTGCAAACATAAAATAACTCTCCTAACCCCCTGTGAGGGAGCTAGGGAAGCCTAATTATTCCTAGTAACAGAGCACCCCTCGTTTTCATTTAGCACAGAGCAAGGAGGGACTTTCATGTCTTGTTCCCCCACCACCACCCCTAGATATCATTCCTTCATGTTGATATGAGGGTTAACAGCCATTTGTAATCACATTAGAGAGGCAGTTTAATTCCAAGGAGGCCCGTTCCCTGGACTCACTCCCCTCTGCTGCATCGCAATGAGCAGATCAAACAACACCAGTTCCGACGTGGAGATCAATCCATGACAAGGGGAGCACATCCGCGGACTGCGAGCACAGTGGAGACCACGGCCGGCATCCTGCTCCACCAGTGGAAATCTTTGCAAATGTTGTTAAGGAAGGGCTGAATTAGGGTATCGGGTACCAGAGAGCAGGGGATGGCTGCAGACGGGGCCGCGCAGCCAAGTGATGGGGGACTTGGGTGATCTGGGACATTATCACTTTGCTGCTGCTCCATGGAAAGCGCCAAACTTAGTAAATGTGGGGGATTTTGGCTTTTCAACACCAAGGAGAAAGCCACCTTCCCTGCCTGGTGTGGGATCAGCTGCTGAGAAGGGCTGGGACAAGGTAACAACTCTGTGTGCCCATATTTCAGGATTATTTAGGATCTAGGCAAGAGGCCAGCATGTAGAAATTGGTTAAAAATACTGATTTTCTCTTCAAATACCTTCCCTGCACCCCTTCATTAGACAGCCTGTTTAGCTATTTACCTGCTAGATGGTTCTTTTTATTGAACTTGTCAATATTTGCATTTGTGCCCTTTGAAGCGGGTGAAGCTTGGGTAAAGTGGCAGAAATCAGGTGGATCTGCAAAATTTCCACACACCTCATCTCTCCAGATTCGACAGATGAAATATAGTTCAGGAGGAGAAAAATCTTAGCTGGAGCAAGGGGTCAGCTCAGAAGGAAGATACAGAGACGTGGAATATGTCTGGGAGATTAATTGCTAGACGTGGGCTTCCTGAGGAGCCGGAGCTTCAGCAAGGCTCTGGCAGGAGATGGAGAGGCATTTGTGGGGTGCCCTGCTCCTGCCACAAAGGGGTGGGACCCCCAAGATGGAGCTTATAAACCCTGATGCAACCATGAGAAAGTGCAGCTCGTCAGGCTGCAAAGCCTCCCAGCTCCTCTAAACCAAATTTCTGTCCCTTAGCTCTCCTAGCTGTCACCATTGCCTTGCCATGGCCACACTGCTCCTTGTGCTGCCCCTTTGGGGGCTGCTTTCGGCGTTTGGCTGGGTTTGGTGCCCGCAGAAGGGTGGTGGCTGGGGAGGTTGGAGCACCATGAAGGGGTCCCCCAAATGCCTGCTGAGGGGTCCCCACTCAAGCATGCTGCTGGGAGGGGAGCGGACTCCTCTGCAGAGACCAGATCTCATAGTTCCTGGTGTATGGTTATTTTCAGGTAATTAATCTCTCAGAAGAAGGAGATATCAGTCACTGCAGGCACTGACGAGCTGTCAGCCTGCTGTTCGCTGACAGTAATTTCTTTTTCTCTCCCCCTCGCTGGAGGGAAACTGATGCTCCCCCATTGCTGCCACCAGCCCCTGCCCTAAACAGTCTCCTCTGCCTCTCTGGGGACAGCGTGGCAGGGCCAGGGCTGGGCTGGGAGCAGAAGACACTCCCCAGTCTCCTTCACTACCTCCTGACAAAGCTGGGCTGCCTTTCCATGGGACACACTCCCTCTCCTTGCTGCAGTTCTGGGACATGCCCTGCCCAGCCCCTACAGAGACATGGCCCTGGAAGGGACCTTGTGGGTCCCAAAGACCACCCTGCTGCTGCTGAACTGCATCAGCCCCTAATCCTTATCAGCCTCCTCTCTTAGATCTTTCAGGCACAAAAGCTCCAGTGCTTTCCCCAGTTTTGTCTCCTTTTCTGGCTGAAGAGAAGCAGCTACAAGGTGGGGGAGGAACCCCAGGACTGGGGTCCGTGGTCTGCGGGAGCCATGCTAGGTCAGAGGAACCAGCAGATTTTGTAAACGTGTAACTGGTTCTCCGCAGCCATAATTTCTTCTCCTGAGCTTGCCAGCTCAAGGGTTGGTGATTCCTCTTGTCCATCCACATTGTCTCCATCCTTCTTCCAATGCTTTTCTCCTCCCTGGAGACCCACAGGACACAGCACCACTGAGACTTGCAGCCCCCTGGGCATGTCTGAGCTCCTCAGTGGCTTGTGAGTCCACCCCAAAGGCTTTCAAACAGGGGCACATCCCAGCCAGACACTCAAGGAACCCACTTTATTTCCCACCACATGCCCCCAGAGTCTCTCTGGGACCCCACGGAGTCTGAGTTTAAGGAGAGAGAAGCTATCATTAACAAAAAAAAAGTTCCCATCCATTTTCTTTTAGTGCTCTGTCTGGTGGGAGGGTTCAGCTGTCCCATGGGGAATGGCTGATCTGCATTTTGACAGGGACACAGGGCCCAGTGGACCATGTAAGTATCAATTTTCCAGAGTGGGCAGATCGTGTGTAATTATAGACCATGCCAGGGTTTATGGCCATGGAGAATCTCTCCGACTGACACTAAAATGCTTATGAAGTTGTTTTGAACTTTTTCCAGGAGGAAGGGATCCAGCATGGGTGTCCAGCCCTCCCAGCCCCTCTTTCTGCCCCTCTAAATACCAGATCACTCCATGCTTAGGGCTAAGCCTTGGGAAAAAAGTAACCCAGCACTAAAGGGCTATAAACATCAAAAAAGCAGCATAGGACTTTGCCTCCTTTCTCCGGAATAATGGGCAAAGAGCAAGAAATTGGGATGAGACTCTTGGCATGTCTAAGAGAAGACTGTAGCTGAGGGGTTGCTTTGGTCTGGGCCATACCTACCAAGCCCTGAATATAAGCAGATTATAAAACGTCTCCAGGATCCTGGATTGGATGAAGATGGACCCTAGGATCTCCTCTGTTATTTCTATCTCCTCAGCACCAATATTTTGCCAGGGCCAACTCAAAGAGCAACCAGGCAAGGCAAGTGCAAGTACAGGTTTGCTCCTTGAGACATGGTGGAGGAGATGCAGGTCCTCGCACTGGTTGCTACTGGGAGACTTGACCTTGGGTCCCCTGGCATAAGCTGAGTCAACCTCCGCTGAGCCTGGTGCAAACAAGCAGCATGGAGGTCAGAGCTGTCTCCAGGAACTCAAAGCCAGTCCAAAGCTTTGCTACTGAACTTGGCTAAATGGTCCCACCTTCAGGTGCAGGTCCCTCCTCACAGAAGTCCTCATCTTTCATAAAAAGAACTTCTTTGTGAATTACGGGGAACGAGCCATGTGAGACACCAGGCGGTCTCCTGAGAAACGTTTAGACTAAATCTAGCCTCTCCAGTGAGTCAGTAGCAAAGTAGGTGAGAAAAAAAAAATGTTTTTAGAAAAAAAGTGAGACGTTCTGAGAGAAGGAAAAAAGCCCTTAGAGCAGACATTTAATAGCATGGCTATAAAACAGTGGAATAAAAAAAGGACATGAAATAACAGGATTGGTGCAATCTTTTCTCATTTCTGAATCACCACTTCTTCTGGGGCCCGTACGCATGCACTGGAGGAGTCCACCCAAGCCCACCTCACCTAGGTAATCAGCCAGATACATCCACACTGCTATTTCCTTCCCCAGCCCTCTTCCAACCCCCCCCCCCCCGAAAAATCTCACCCATAAATGGTGGGACTTCCCCAAGCCCAGGATGTCTCAACAAGGGGACGCTGGTCGGTGGAGCAGCAATGGTTTCAGATGGCCTGCTTGTGCTGTTCCCAAATAGCTGCCTCCATGTAGACACTCTTTGTGGGAGAAGAGAGATTTCCCTTCCAGAATAATTACTCCGCTTGGAAGCACACTAATTAGCCTGGAACAAAGTGGCTCGGGTGTCCGCATGGGGAGCTATTGTGGAATAGCTTATTCTGTCAGAGCTATTCTGGGCAATTTCCTCTCACAAACAGGCCATGAGATTTAATTTTCCTTCTTTCTACAAACAGATGAAATGTCTGTGCTTACCAACCCCAAATCATCCCACTCTTCCCTGCCAGGAGCAAGTGATGGGTGCAAACTGTCCTGAATTCTCCTCTCTTTGGGACTCCTTGCATTTCTTTTTTTTTTTAGGATGGAGACATAAATCAGGAAGATTTACACTACCGGGACTCTGGACCCTTTCCAAAGGGTGAGGTCTAACCCAGCATAAATTAACCCGAACAATGGCAAGTGAGGACAATGTTCTGAGCATCCCATGACTTACACAATAGATGTTTACCAGACAAAGGAAAAGACAGAGAGAGAAAAAAAAAAAAAACACAACACCAAGTGGCTCTGTAAACAGAAGTACCCTCTCTTAACTTAGATTGCAGTTTTTCAAGAAATGCATTATGTGTTTCATTCGCCTGTAATTAAATTCACCTTTCCCCAGCATGCGAGATGGCAATGAAAAAGGGAAGGAAGATACTGGGGCAGAAGAGAAGAAAAGCCCATGGTGGTCATGGAATTGGAAGGTGGGAGGACACTGGGGGCTCTTTTGTGGAGCCTTTAACACTCAGGTGCCCCAGTGATGGGCAAACTGGTGAACATCGAGATAGACACACCTCTAGCACAAATGTAGCCTTCTCACCTGGCTCTTTTGGCATCTTCTTGGCCTGATTTATTTTCTTCATCTCCCTCCGTACACAGCAGGTCTCGCAGATACAGAGAGGGAGAGCAGACTAGAAACACAAAAGCAGACTAGAAACACACGAGCAGCTTCACAGCAAAGCAAGAGAGATGTGGGAAGGACCAAGACCAGCTGCTCTGGGAGACGAAGCAGAGGGTGGCTTCAGCTGTGGGTCCAAAAAGATTCAGAGAGAGCACTGCCAGCCTGGGACGGCTGGGGACACCTGGGACACGGTGCATCAGGGCACAGCAGGCACGGCAGGGGACAGCCAGGGAGATGAAGGGCTTTGGAGAGCAGAGGACAAACTATCCACTTTCTGCTTGGTAAAAGCACCACCACTTTGGTTTCACTTATACCTGATCTTCTCAACATCTGTCCCACTTTATGACAGGTCCCTTATTTAAAAATAAATCTTTGGAAAAAAAAAAAAAAAAGAAAAGAAAAAAAACCAACTCTGCAATTTGTTCCTCCAAGCTGGGCTGCCTTTCTGGCCCTGATTTTATCAGAGTGGAGACAGGCTGTCCTTGCAGAATGATTTTACCATCTTGAAAATGATTACAGAGCTGCACAATGCCTTCAGCTCACCATGTAACGATATTTTTATACGCTGTCTCGTTAGATCGCCGCCCGGGTTGAGGATGTTTTCAAACATTGTCTCTTCATGGTCGGCATACCACAGTACCAGGAATAGAGTGACGAATTGGAGGGAGTTCAGAGGGCAGTGGCAATAATCAGAAATCTGATTTACAAGGAAATGTTAAGAAAGCTGAATCCATTTTGCTTGGCTAGAGTGGAGAACTGAGCATCCACCCACAAAGACCTGGAAGGGCAAGAGGCAGGCACTGGGGAAGGTGGTACCTGGTGTAGAAGTAGAGGAAAAATTAATAAATGAAAAAGCACAGGTGCTTTCTCCAAAATTTTTTGTGTTTAGCAAATCAGGTACAGATTCATGGGAGGATCGTTGCTGGAGGGACAGGAAAACTCAACTGGAAACATTAGGAAAAAATGACCCCCTGGGGAATAGTTCCGCTCAGGCTGAGATGTAGATTACAAGATTTACTGGGTCTGCTTCTCCTCCTGCCTCCCTGCTTCCTAAACCACCGCTGACCAGCAGCAACAGCCAACCATTAGTGACCCGAGCTGCCACCAAATCTGTGCTCAGAATGTGACATGCTCCAGAGCTCACTGTCACCCCTCGGAGACACCTGAGCCCCCTGTCCCCCGGCCCTGGGTAGGTCACACCACATGCCTGAATGAACTGACATCCTCCCTGCAAAGAGAGTTCATGGCGTGTTGCATGCTTGGTTTTTTCCCCTTTATAAGTACATGTTCTATAGCATGGCTGCACTCCGTGAACTGAGGGTGTGAGCAGCCTGTGATTAGAGGAGAACGAAATGCTGATTATGGGTTAATTAGCTAGGCTAATAAACTGCCTGTAGCTTCATTTAGGAGAGGAACTGTATTTCATTGCACAGAAAACAGTGAAGAACATGGAGGGGAAGAGTGGGGGTTTTTTAGAAAGGTTGAAACTCAGCCACTGGGAAGGAGGGAGGGAAAGGGATACCTTGTGCAGATGCGGAGGGACATCAATGGATGACAGCGGGCGGAGGGTCTGAGTTCATCCCTGCTCCTGCCCTACAGCCAGGCTAGAGGAGCAAACTGGGGCTGCTGGAGAGGCTGGGGGAGCTGCAGGGGGAGGAAAGCCAAAATCACACTGATGAGAAGCGTTATGTCCAGACATGGTCCCTAGCCACAGCCAAAGGTGGGTTGGGACCTGTCAGGGAGAGCATCTCAATGAGACAGGGCTGGGGGGAGCCCCAGCAGGAGCCGGGCTGAGGGGCAGGAGCTGGGGGGGCAGAGCACTTCTGGTACTGGAGAAATGAAAGCCATTCAGCCAAACTTAGCCAGGGCAGCAGCATGTGTGTGAGACCACAGGGAAGGGACAATCCTGCCCAGGGGAAGGATTAAATACAGTGCTTACACAAAACAGTTGTTTCCATTGCTCATTTCTTTCTGAACCAAATGGTTACAGGTTTATCTGAAGCGGCTTTTCTTTTTTTCCGTCTTTCTTTCTTTTTTTGGTGGAGGAGGCAGAAACACGAGCACCAGCCCTCACCTTCCTGGTGGCATTTCTGCTCCCAGATCTCCCCAGCACAACCAGGTGCCCTGGAAAAAGCCAAGCTGGCTTCACCAGGCTCTTCCCGCGGACCTGGCACCCAACCAGCCTGGTACCACATCAGCCACAGCCCCACGGGAGCTGGTTATCTCTAGCTCAGCATCTTGGTCCACACCTCAACTGTGGGCAATGCCCCTTTCCCCTTTCACCCTGTCATGATGGGAGCATATGTGCAAAGCTCTAGCATAAAAATAACCCCCCCTCCCATCACATTCCAGTGTATTAATAATGATACTTAATAACTTCTGCTTAATAGCCTCCATATTTGTGTGGGAATCTGTGACACACGGAGGACTGGACATGCTTTCTCAGCACACGCAGCATGGTTGCCCCATATGTCGTGCAGCTTGCAAAAAAAAAAAAAAAAAAAAGAGAGGGACAAACAAATGGCACGCTGGGGAAAAAAAATGCAGATTTTAATTGAATTTCATGTTGCTGATAAAAATAAGGCTGACAGCTCTGGAGATCAGGGGCTTCTCATTCTACAGTGGATATAAGCACCAGATGCTCATGGGTATGGCCAAATCCTGTCCTGGAGGGTTTGAGAGGATTTCTCTTAGTGTGCATTGCATCCTCATCCCTCAGGAACTGCAGGTACCAGGAACAGGCCAGGGTTACCTGAGGATGCTCAGCTCTCAAGGGCTGTGCAATGGCTGTGCCCAAGCCATGCCTGTGGTTTGCTCCACGTATGGACAACAGATCTAACCGTGAGGGCAGCCAAAGTACATCCCTGAAGCCTAAACATGCCATGTGAGTCTAATGAGCCCATTAACAAGCTGGATGGCCACCAAATAACATCCTGTGTTTAGGATGACACAGAGGAGAGGGACAGAGTCCTGGGACAGCCCCAGAGAGGCTTCTCTCTATAAGCATGGAAGACCTCAATGTGTTCGAAAGGGAGCACTTGCGGGAGGGGATGTCTCTGCCAGGTGCCCGAGGTGGGTGAGGAAGGGGTCTTCTGAGAGGATCTCAAGTGGAGACAGGGTGGGGGGAAGCTGCTGGAAAGGTCTCCCCATGTTGGAGGCATGGGTTTCACCTCTTCGAGCTCTCCCCCATTTGCAGCCTTGCTCCTCTCGGCTGGATTTCCAGCATGGGTTATATTTCTGGCTGTGCTCACCGAGTAATTAAAAACACTCATTTAAAAAATAGCAAAAACAAACAAACTAGAAATCAGTCAAACCTCATCAGTCAACACTGCTCTGAAGCAACCAGCAGCTACAACCACAGAAAGGCTTTGATTCCCAGCCCTAGGTCTGGCATGAGGGAAAATCATCTTCCCCACATAGAAGAGGCTGCTATTACAATTTTTTTGCAGTCAAAAGCCCCTCCTGGACAGAGCTGCGTAAATCCCAGAGCACCTTTCCTTGTTGCAAAGATGGAGACACGGCCCAAGGTGACTCCCAGGGTCTGGAGGAAGGCCACCCCTCCAAACCACACTGCTGTTGTCCACCCAGACCTAATGGTCCCGGGGAGAATTTTGTCACCTAAACTCCACACATGGGGTTTCAACAACTTAAATCTCCTTCCTCTACCATAAGTAGGCGAGGCTAGAAATAATGGCAATGGAAATGGTGGTGGTGGGGAGAGAGGTTCGAACGTGGTGATTCAAAGGTCTTGCTACAAAATCTTTCTAATTGGGCATTTACCTAAGCTGCATTCCCTGTCACACAAAGCCATCTTAAAGCAGTGCATACAGCGAGGCAACTGCCTTTTTATTTTGCTGGTTATTATTCCTCACTGGAAAAGGGAGGGAAAAAAAAAGCTATCGCTCTGGATTTTTTATCAGGTTTCAGCCACTCTGCCTGATGTTCAATAAAAGAAAACCTATCTCTGTTAGAGATGAGTAGCCCTTTACAGAACAGTCATTGCCTGCAAAGTAACCTTTAAGCACCTGGCTGTCTCTTAAGTTAATGCAGGTAGAGGATGGAGAGGAAGTTACAGTCACTTCTGTATGTTTGAAAAATGCAGCTATTTCTCTTAAAATTCAGCAGCCAGCCACACAGGCTTTGATTGGTTTTGTTGATGTTGTTGTTTTCGGTTTTTCTGAAATCACTATCCGTCACCTTCCCCCTGCCCGGCTCAGCCACGCAGGCCCCTGCGCAGGCGGGAGGAGGGAAGCAGAGCCAGCCCGCGCTTCAGAGACCGGCATCGTGTTCCCTTCCCGCCACTGATGCTTGGAGCAGAAAACCCCTAAACCTTCCCTTTTAGCAGCTCCTTCAGCAGTGTGCAGAAGGAGCCAGCAGGTCCCAAGCGAGGGTCTGGGCAGCAAAAGGGGGGCTGTTAGAAGGGCTGGTGTTTCCCCCCAAGCCCTCGGTGTGCCAGACCTCACCATCACGGCAGCTCACGCTGGGATATTTGTGCACCTAATGTGCTCTCTCTGCACATCTCTGAGTGTGACTGCAGCGGCCAGGAGTGGCCTCGGGCTGACAAACCATGCTCTGGTGCAACACATGCCACCAGGCAGGCAATCTCATCCCACCAGGAGATTGGGATCTGTGTGCCTGCACCTGCAGATGCATCACACACTTCTAAGCTTGCCATGACCGTAAGCTCTCCCACTACAACCACCCCAGAAAGGGAAGTTCGCAGCCAGGCTGCTAACATGGGCAGGGTTTGCCTAAGTCTTTATGGCAGAGCCTTTGGAGGCCTTTGGCGTGGTAGCCTAAGATGCCCCCAACCTTGTATGACAAAGCCCAAACCCTTTTGCAACCACGATGGACCCTGCAGCACTGTCCTCCTTCAGGGACCACCACCAGGCTCAGGAAGGTCAGCACACAGGATATGGGGCTCCGGAATGGCGAAGCAAGAAGGACACATGCGGGTCACCCACTGCATCCCTCCACGCACTTCCATCCCCATATGCTCTGAGCTACATCAGCAGGGAAGAAGCCCCCATGGCTTTGCTGGTCTGCCTCTACAGAGAGGGGTGGCAGAGCCCAGGCAGTGAATACACACGCGCTGGAGGAAACCCGAGCCCTCCCCATGCAACTCCTGCCACGGCTGCATCCCGTGTTAGGAGGTTTAGGATTTAGGGTACCCCCGGCACCTACTGCCTAAGTGACAAGCAGCTGTCAGAAGCTTACGGGGGTCTCTGGCTGCCTGCAAATTTCCGCATTAAAACTGTAAGCTCTCATGCCTCACTTGGGACCAATAAAACAGGATAGGGTAGAGGCTGTCGTGATAAATGGGGCATAAATCACACCTCCCCCTCCTCCTTCCCCTTCCTTGGGGGGAGGTGGTGCTGCCAGAGCCTTCACGAGCCCTGCTTCAACATGCTCAGACAGGTCCTCTTCTGCCTGTGCAGTCAATTAGAACTTCATCAGAAATCAATTTGCGAGGCCCAGCTGAGATGTACCTATAGATCAGGCGATGCCAAGTGATTATTACACTAATGGAATATTCCATTGATTAATTGAATATTTAAGTCCTGAAATGTAAGCCCCACTGTCTTATCTGCGGCTTGTTACAGAGCTGAGCAGCAGAGACATTGCACCAGCGTGAGAAGCTAACCTTGAGTCTCGCTCTTTTGGGGTGAAAGGCAGAGTTACTGGTCCTGGTCACACAGGAAACATTTTTACCTCTTTGGTAGACTCCTCAGCTACCCTGAGACACTCTTCTTTATTGTGGCAGCAAGAATAATGTCCTACCTTTTCTAACAGGGTGGGCTTGGATACTTGTCCTGACTTAGATGTTATGCAGAACCTGTGCATTCTGGGTGATGGGCAAGAAGGTCCATGCAAAATAACAAACACGCCTACAAAAAGTATATACAATGGCTAATGAAGTGGAGAAGATGCTGTTGGGTCCATTGCCTGGACTCCTTCCCAGGGCTCTCCAGCTGCCCTCCATGGCCAGGCAGCACTCATCACAATCACACAGAGCTTCAAAAAGCTAAGCCTTTCTCCTTCTGTTGTGCAGCACTAGCTTGGATGGCCCAGACCTGTCCTGGGGACAGCACTGCTCCTGTTCCCCATGCCCGGGGAGGAAATCCTCAGTGATTTTTTTTTTTTTTTTTTTTACACACAAGCAGATGTCAGGACTGCAGATCACAGCCAGCATGTCAGGAGGGCCATCTGAGGGTTTTCCGAGCTCCTCTACCCACATCCCAAGAGCTTCTCCACACTGTGAAAGCCCCAGGTGTCCAGAGGGCAAAGGTGGCCAGTTGCCCTCTTCATTTGGCTTCCGGATTCACTGCATGGAGAGGGCCAGGTTACTCATTCGTTGAAACACCTGGTTAAGTGCTTTGTTGGATGAAGGCCATAATGACCGAGAGAGAGAGAAACAAGACAGGGAGGGGGGAGAAGGGAGGGACAGGAGCGGCAAGTGGAAGAGAGGTGAGCTGCAGCTGGAGTAATCATCACTGAAGGGCCCAGCGGTGGGTTAGGGAATATTATCCCCAATGGTATTATGTGATTAACTCAGCGGAGAGCCATATAACGAGATGAGCAAGAGAGAGGACTCCAGTCCTCCGCACAGAGCTCCTGTTCCCACACCAGATGGTGAGGTCTCCTTCCCTGACTTGAAGAGCACCAGCTGCCCGTGCTCAAACCCTGTGGCCTGGCTGCTGGAAGAAGGAGCCATCCGACCCAGAAAGGTGACCTCCATGGTGGATGTCCAAAGGCCTAGAGAGCTATTTGCTTTCTTCCCAGCAGGGCTACAAGCAACCCCTCGAAGGCTCCTTCCAAAGAGATGATAGAGGCTACAACAGTGGTCACTATTTTCAGAGAAATCATTGCAAGGGTGAAAATGGATCCTTGTTCCCACCTGCTGCCTGAGAGGCCTAAAGCGATGGCTGTCATACAACCATAGAAGGCAAGATGCACACAGGTTCCCCGTTGTTCCCACCTTCCCTTCTCCCTGTGCACAACATCTGCCCTTCTTCCTGCCCTAGGGATTGTAAAGGACCCTGGGGCCAGCCAGGCTGAAGGGAGCACATGGAGAACAAGCACTGTGCCTGCTCTGCACCTCAACTTCACACCCGTCTTTGTACTGCCCTGGTCATCACTGGGCACTCCTGGTCTCCACTATTGCCCCCAAGGTGCACTGGGGTCTTTGGCCTGAGCTCTGGCAGTAGAAGCTGCTCAGCTGCTGTCATCAGAAGCAGCATTTTTTCCCCCTTTTTATGTATGTTTTTCTGAACAGGAAGGTAAAAGTAAATGGAGAGGAAAAACAAGTATTGATGGAACAGCTAGAAGGGAGAAGAGAGCTTTTCGTCTCACTGAGAGACCTGACCTTTCAGTGGTAGCTTCAAGAAACCTCAAGCAAATGTGCTTTGCTGGCATTTGCTGCAGGGGAATCACTGGGAGTTTTCATCCCATCTCTCAGGAGATAACGTCTAGATGTCTATTAACTTGCAGGCTCTGGGTGTCTTGGAGACCTAGAAATCCCCAGCTGGTGAGATCAGGCTGTGAAAAGATGCCTGAAGTCATGGCCCTCAGTCTTTTCTCAAGCAGCAGATCCCTGTGAAACCCAGTATTTCTCCTGCTCAGCAGACCCTCTTGCATGGACCTGCTAACAAGGCTGCAATGGGACGACGTGGTTCGGCAGTGGCCCCATGCACTACTCACGGTCTTCAAACCACACTTTAGTCGCAAAACACAATAGACTCATAAAAGCAGCACAGAAAGATGGGCCAGAAATGAAACACATTCCGCTGGGTTTGGGTTTGTGTTTGCAAAAGAGAAGAGGAAAGTTCATCTGTGCTGATGTAAAACCACACAGCCCCTCCTCTCCCATAGCAATAAGGAGCAAAGTGTCCAGGCTGCCTTCCTCGTTGGAGAGGGATGGCAGTCCCAGGAATTGGGGGGGGGGGGGGGGGGCGGAACTGGAGATTGGGCAGCGAATGGGGTTGTGCTGTTGATCAGGAAGAAATGAGATGTAGAACGATGGAGAACCCATCCTACCCATCTGGCCTTGAGTTCCCTTAACCTCTCCTCGGCCAGAGGGATGTGGGAGGCCCACGGCAAAGGTATTACAGCAGCAGCATCCGGACACACGCTGGGGGAGGCATGCAGACATGCATGCAGTCCGTCCAGACATGGGCCTCCATCTCCCGCTGAGCGCGGAGCAGGAATTGCTTTGGCAAGCCCTGAAACACGGCCCCTGGGGCGGAGGGCAGCAGAAGCAGCCCAGGAGCCAGCAGTGCAGCAGGCCGGCTGGTGCAGGGGTCCACAGCCGGTTCAAACAGCGGTCGCTGCTGACGTGGGGAGAAGAGATAACATCGCTTGAGCGGGGTTTGCTGCCCCCCCCAGCAATGCTCAGAGATCAAATGCTGTCCCTGTGGCCCCTGCCTCCCCTGCAGCCTCCTGGTACTGAGTGCCCATAAACACACACACACACCATCTTTCTTTCCCTCTGCAAAGAGCACAAACATCATTGATTTTAGAAGAAGAATCCGCAGGCCTCCCCACAGAGGTGTTTTGCACAAAGGCAGAAAGCCTGGGGTGGTTTTTCCATCCCGGTAGCCCTGAAGCAGAACAGCAGGCAGCTCTCCCTTCTCTGCCCTCCCCAGGCTGCTCAACCTCCCCAAGGACTGATCCTCAAGCTGTAGGGAGCCCATCCCCCCTGGGTCATGCAAACCACTGCAGCCCCACAGCAGAGACCCAGAAGCCCTCCTTCTGCCTGGGGAACCTCAGCTTCAAACCTAGAAAACGGAGAAAAAATGGAGGTATCAAAACCATGGCATGAATCGCAGTAAGATTTCAGACTGATAAATATTTCAGACTGACAACTATTCCTGTCCTTGAAAGTTCATTCATCAAACTCTCAGCAAGGCCTCCACATCCCAGGACCATAAATACTAAGACCTATTTTAACAACTGCTTTCAGTGTGGCCAATACCAAAAAGTATGGAAACCTGTTACAGATCAACCTATATCCTTGCATATTGCAGTGTAATTTATTGCACCTATAAAGGCTATATTCAAATGTACTTCTGTTGTAATTACAGTCCCTGACTGTGCGGGGTCCATTTGTGAGCTGATTGTACCTTGTTTAGGTATGACTCCGCACAATGACGATGATTTAGAAACAATGGCAGGCATTAGTGTCGCAGCAACATAAGCAGCCTCGGTCTTACGCGCAGGGAGGGTTTTACTGTCTGTCTGTGGAGGGAAAATTTGATTCAAAATCAGGAAAACCGGCTTGGTGTCAGAACAGAAATTTTGGAAACTTGGAGCTGTGATACTGTACCCTCCTCGGTGCTGATGTAGTTCCTGAGTGATGCTACCCCTGCAATGGGTATCACAAACTCCAGCAGGCAGGCACGGGTACCGCTCCTGTTACTCTGCAAGCCTCAGACCCCTGAAGGATTTCAGGGATTGGGTTTTGGGGAGTATTTGGTAGTTTTCTCCTTAAATTAGCCCTGAATTTTTGGGTTGCCCAGATGCTCCCCACATGATGGAACAGAACCAAAGCCTCTTGCTAAATGCCACACTAGGAGGGAAGCACAGAGCCCTTCATTGCACCACATCCCTGTTAGCAATGGCCTACGATGATAAAGGGGAAATTTTCTCTGCTCCTTTCTGTCCCACAAATAAATTTCATCCCCAGATCCTTACACCGTCCCCAGACCGTGCCATCCTAGTGCTGAGCAGCTGTCGGGCTTCTTGGTTCCCACCTCCAAGCACCATCTTGGCTACGAGCTCTTTAAGCAGAGCCTTTGCCTACCGGGCGCTCTTAAGCACATTTCATTCATGAATTAAGTCCCTGACAGCCCATATCTCTATGATCAATATGTTTGTTTATTAGCAGCAGCTGCTGTGTTTTAGCAAAACTAGAGGGCTCCAGCAGGAGCAGCCTACTCTAACCACAGAGCAGGGCTTGGGACGGGGAGGAGAAGGACCTCCTGCTGGCAAATGGGAGCTGGGCTGGATAAGATTTCACGCTAATGACTCTTTAATTGAAATGACTGCTCAGGACAGATTGCTCAGCTCGGGGATATCTGCACTGATGGCTCCTGGTTTGGCCACTCCTGAGATGAGTCCATTAACTCAGCAGCAGTGAACAAAAGCAAGCGAGAGGGACAGCGAGGGGCTGTCCATCCCTAGCAGAGCTGCTCTGCGCATCCAAGGAAGCCCATCAGCAGCTGGTGTAAATGGAGATCCACACAAAGAGGGGAGAGGGTCTGCAGCTTGTCAGACCTTATGCTTCTGCTTCGCGGTGTCTGCTGAGCCAGGCTGGATGTGGCCCTTACTGTCTCATTCTCTGGGCAGGGTTGTCCCCATGCGCTGGTCTTGTGTGGACAGGAAGGGGAATCAGGACACCTGGGCCTCATCCCCAGCTCATGGTGTGACCTTAGCCTTCACTCTGCATTCACTCCACCTTCCTCTCTCTCAGTCTCCCCGTTGACTGTTGCAAGGCAGCAGCATCTGTCTACCCTAATACATGCTAGCCAGGACGATGGACACAGGAGCTGGAGAGAAAGGAAGATCCTGGTCTCTTGTCTTCTCGCACAAGTGGCAAAACAACCTCCCTCCCTGAGGTGCCTTTTCACTTTGCCTTCCCCTGCCAAGCAGCAAGGGCAGCATCGCCCAGGAGCACAGGCACAGGCAGGGCTGGTCCTGGCTGGACTGGCAGCACAAGCCAGCAGCTCAGGACGATGGTGAGCCATACCCACGTTCACCCCACCCATCAGAGCAGGGCATGTGTGTGGGACTATGCCCCATAAAACTGGAGACCCTTCCCCATGGGGCAGGCTCCAGGTGAAGGGCAGAACACGGCTTTCCTCCTCACGGAGGCTGGGGAGCCATGATATGAAACTCAGGACTGGCACAAAGTCCTCAACAGCCACAGAGATGCTCCAAGGTACAGTTCCCGCTCTGTGCATCCACTTCATTCGGAGCCAAGAGGGAAACTCCCCGTCCCCGGGAACGCTTTGTATCACAAGGTTGATTATGGGACGGAGCGTGCCAATGAAACCCGGGCTTGTTAAACGTAGGCAGCTCTTTTGGGCCTGTTTTGTAAGTGGAAATGTTGATGTGTGTCTCTTGCAATGCAAAGAGATGTCTGAGTGCACAGAAAGGAGGGTTACGAACCTGCTTTGAATGCATTTATTATTCCCATTAATTACTATGCCTGCTAAAGAGGACCAGCTGTTCTAGGAGGCTGTGGTACCAATTTATCAGGAGAAGATTCCAACAGAAGTCGCAGAGAGTTTTCCTCTGAACTTGGGAGGATGGAAGATGGAGGTTTTTTAATTAGAACTTGTTATTAATGGGAATGTAGCAAATTAAAAATAGTTTCCCTCCCCCCTTCCTATTATATGAAGCTCTGATCTCAATTAGAAAGATCAGGGACTAACCATTGAATGGGAATTACTGAGATGAAAACTGATTGAAAGACAAAAACCCAAAGACAGAGGCATCACAGGGAGAGAATGGAGACGGGGAGCAGCAGGACCAGGAAACAATGAGCAGAGGCTGGAGGAGGCTGCCTGCAGCTGCCAGGCGTCAGAGGCACAGCTGAGAGCTGGTGGCTTTCTGCTTTCCCCTGCGGTGAGGACACCCTCCCAGGGCTGCTGCTAGCAGGGACTGTCCCATCTAGAGCCGCGGCAGCTCATCTCTGCTTGGGTTGGGGCTTGAGACGTGCTGCTGGGCATCGTTTGTACGCCAGCTTTGCAGGCTCAGCAGAGTGGGACTATAGGGTCTGGCCTATACGGGCATTTCTATAGGAAGGGCAAGTCCCTGTTCTCAGGCTTGAGGCCATCTGGGGTGTTTCTGTGCAAGCCCGCTGGTGGGTGCATGCTCCTGTCTGTCACTGTATCTGCAAAAGTGTCCTTAGCATCCATCTCATCTCACCTCCTTTCCTCAACCCTCCCACCATCGCTGTATGACCCCAGGCCAAGGGTCCTCACCCCGAGCTCTGCCCTCGTGCAGGCTATGAACAAGGCCATTTTACACCCCCAGCTCTCTAGCCATGTCCTGCTGGTTCCTCGAATCCAGCAGCATCAAGGATGCCCTGGAGCTGCTGAGTTCTCAGCAAGAAATGACCAAATTGGTCCTCAGGCCCTCCACCCCAGAAGCTGTAGCCCCACCACCCAGGCTTGGAGCAGAAGCTGGCTGCAGGATCAGTCCCTGCTGCATCTGGGCAGGCAAGGACGGGGTAAAACAATCCAGCATGAGTTGGGACGGGCTTTGTGTTTCATTTGGCTTTTGCCAAATGAGTCACACCAGGTTGGGGAACAGGCAGTCAGGAGTCAAACCTGGGGTGATGCAAAGGGATGGCTGGGTCTGACCAAACCCATCTCCTGCATCCTGCTCTTTGAAAAACTTGGCTAATGACTTCTTAATGAGAACCTCATCTGCTTTTTTCTCTGGTCACCTGTGGACCAGAGCCCCTGTCTTCCTTCCAGCAGATAATCCATGCCATATTCTAGGGCAGGCAGGGACCTTAGGCTGAAATTACAGCCTTGCTTACTAATTGCTGCATGTTCTCTCTCCGTAGGTATATCATTGCCAGCAATTAGCGCAAAATCCTTTCCCACTCTTGTTAAGTTCCTGTGCTGCAGTTAAATACTCCCAGATCCCATTTAAATGATTTCAAATGCAATTCATTCTGGCTCGTTAAATAATTCCACAGCAGTGTTTGTCGTCTTCTCTCTCTGTTTTCCAACAGCCACTTTCTCTCAGAAAGAATATGGTGAGTGAGAAACAGAGAAGAAGGAGGAAGGCAAAGTGATATGAAAACTGAGAAATTTGGGGTCCATCCTCTGCACCCATATTTTAACTTCTTATTTTCCCTTTTTCTCAGGCTGAGACTTCTCCTGGTAGCTGGATTTTGAAATCTTATGCCCCAGGGAGAACAGGTTATGCCAGAGCTCTGCCCATGGCATGCTGCACCACATAACCAATGCACTGCCTTGTGCTTCCCGCTGTGTTTTCCTGAGTCCAGGGCTGTGGACAGGCAGGGTTGAGGGTCACTGTGACAGCAAGCAGCTGCTCAGGTCCAACTCAGGTTGCCCTGGGGGCAACCTGTCTGTTCCATGTGTGTTTATCCCACTTCTGAGCCTTATCCCTCCTTCCCTCATCTTCTCTTTTCCTTCCTGCACCAGCCAGCTTCTGTCCCCACATCCCCATGCTGCTGGTCCAGTGCCCCACAGCATTGCCCACCCCTCCTGGAAGACATGATCTTTACCTTGACTGCTACATTAGATGTCGATGTAGCAGAGGGGAGAGGCCAGGATGGGCTGAGCTCGATACCTGCCTGTCATCACCACCTGATATGTGGCATCCCATGCCATTCATCTGTCACAAGTCACAGGACACAGTCACAGATTCCTGCCCTTTGACCACGGTTGTGTATGCTCCCCAAACACAATCCTCGTGTTGTCCTTCCCGATGCGGCCGTATTACATCATTTTTTGGTTTCATCTCCTGGTGGCACTGCCAAGTCTCACACATACACTGCAAACTTCCCAATACTGGATATTTTCCTTAAAGCCCCACTTCCTGGAGACAAATGATTCAGCGAGACTCTCAGCTTTCGGTTTATACTGAGAAAAAAAAAAAAAAGAAAACTTCTAGTTCTTGTGGCTGGGGGGAAAAAATAAATAAAAGCTGTGAGTGTTATTTGAGTGCAACCTACTGGTTCCAGAGCCAGAAGTCAAGTGGAAAAAACCCAGTATTTAATATCTTTGTTTGGATTTGGAGACCAGACTGGCAAGCTCTGAATGTCTGGGGTCAGTGGTACAGCATCTGTTGTGCCTCTGCACTGGAGAGGAGGCGAAGGAGCCAGGCTCGTCTCCTTAGGCAGATCTTCGTGGCTCCACAGCCAGGGCTCTGCTGACCACGAGGAGGGACATTGTGGCAGGGAAGAGCTCCTCGTCTCCATCAGGAATATGCAAACTCCCACTGCAATTTCAATAGCTTCTTATTCCCTCCTGTATCCGCGTGAAATGCTGCCGCTTGCTAAATTTGATGGCTAACCCGTTCCCACCCAGAGACGTTACCTGAAGTGATCTCCATATGCAGCTTGATAAGTCGGTGGCTTTCAATCTGCAGTCCTTGAGGCCTGGGGGTCCAGCAACTACTTGCAGGGAGTCGTGAAAAGGTTGCAAAGAAAAGCAATTTCCTTTCTGCCATTCAACAGTCCGTGGATGTGTTACTGTCGGAAAATTTGTAGTGGTCCTTGAGTTGACGAAGCTGAAAGCCACCATACCAAATGTATTAAAGATCCTGCGGGATGAAAGGTGGAAGAACAAGAGAGAGCGCTGTCAACAGGAGGGCAGCTGCCAGACTGCCTGTTGGAAAGGAGGTGGAGGGATTCACAGGGTTCAAAACCCGACTTTGTGTTTATTGCTGCGTGCGTTTGTTTGTTTATGAATGAGTTTCCAGTGAGGTATGTGGATGAACTCCTCAAGCCACTTTGTTTCCAGGGTGGGAGCAGGCGACATCAAGTGCTCACAGCTAAAGATCCTCCTGAAAGGCTTGGATGAGAAATGTGAATTTGGTTGGAAGGGAATTAGCACTGAAAGGGTTGAAAGCAAACCAGAAATGTCACAACAGTGTTCACACAGTAAAGTTTGCTACTGAAAATCAACTCGGCTAGCCACAAGCCTCAGACTGCGATGCCATCTTACTCCCTGGCAGCCACGGCATTGCAAGGATGGTCCTGAAAAACACCCTCTAAACTAAATGGGGCAATGTAAGGGAAATCTCTGCTTGAAAAATGTGTGTCCCCATCTGTTAAACAATATTCAGGTGCTCCTGCATTTACGCTTCCTCCAGATTTATGCAGCAATGGCTTTCGAAGGCAGATTGTCTATGAGAAGAACAGATGGAGGGAACAATCCTCCCATCCAAGCTTTGCACCAGAACTGAAGAAGTTTGTAATCTGGTTCTTGTTTACAGAGCCAAGACTTCAAATTAAGCCCCCTCTGGTCTCACACGCTGGGTAGCTCAGGAACCTACGGCAGAGCTGAGATACTCCTGGTTTTAATCATCCTTTTCTGCTGTTTTCCCATCGAGGGCTGTTTTGTGAATGCAAGAACGGTGTCAGGGATGTTTTCTGCATGGGCACCCACTGGGGTCAACATGGGCCAAACATAACGGGGCAGCCGCGTCCACATTTCCTTCTTCCCCATAGATGTGGGAGAGAATTTTCTCAGGTGTCTGAGCCAGCTTCCTAAGTTTCATGACCAACTGGTGAGCAAAGTCTCTCCACTACCCTGAACCTTTCATCAGCACAAAATTTGCTGTAAAATGGAAAAAGTCATTTCATGGAAGCAAAATAATACTCAGTCATATCGGCATCTTAGCTCCCAGTTTCTCTGTTTTCTGTATCTCCGTCGATGTTCAAAGGAAAACAATGTGATTGTTAATTACAAACTGTTTTGAATGCATGAAAGAAACCGTTTCAGAGCCAGAGCCAGCCAGAGGCAGGAAAGCTGAGAATACAATGTGTGCCGAACTGCTTTAAAGGGCAGAAAGTCCCGTTGTAATTAAGGCTGATGCAATCGTTGTAACAGACACAAGGTGGAAACGTTACCTTGCTTAGCTTCCCACGTATCTCTCCTCTGCCTATTGGGTTTTGCTTTGGACTAGGTGGAAAATGCTGAAATATCAAGGGAGTGCTTTGCATTTCAAAGAAGTTAATGCATAAGTGATGGCGTGATTCATGAGTTGTCTATCAATGCATTGGTGTTCCAGGGTCCACAGAAAAATCGGCAGCCCTTACCGAAAGCTGGTGCTCCCCTATGCTCATCTTCTGCTGGCCAGACAGAGGTGCACAGGAAGGAAGAGACCAGCTGAAGTCTGGCAACCCAACCTCGTTGGGAAATAAAACAGAGCTGGTGCTTGGTGCAACAGTTAATGCTCTAAATGCAGTTGCTGTCCTCTGCTCTAGATGATCTTTTCAAGCCCTTCATGATCCAGCCCACCGTGGGGGAAAGCAATCACAACAACCTGATCATTGAGAAGCACGCAGCTGTAAACAGAGAAGGAGTCTGGGTGCACTACATGTACAAGGTAAAATAGATATAGGCATGGAGCGAGGCGTGCGCAGTATCCCCGCAAGGCAGGAACAGGCTCAGATGCAGACACACAGACATGCACCACACACATATGGAGACAACAAGTTCCCAGAGGAGGTCCAGGCATGTGGCACGTGGGCAGCTGTGAAGCAGCAGCTCACAGGGGAGGGATGCTCAGAAGGTCCTGGGACCAGCCCCGGACACGGTGTGTTCCTGGGTTGTACACTCATAGCTCACTTCCTAGCAAAAGGTCCCACTTGAGCAGGACCACCCTTCTCCAAGCCCACCTGGGGCTGGAGGAGATGTGGAGGATGGCAGTTCACAGCCGAATGTCTGTGGGGCAGGAGAGGGGGGACAGTGGCTGGAGTGTGTGTAGGAGAGCAGGGATGAGAGAGAAAAAGGATGTAAAACACAGGCTGGATTAGGCGCCCAAACCCAAGGAGGCCTTTGGACAGACCCATGTGGAGGGGCTGTGGGAAGGTCCCTGGAGCCCAGGTCGGCTTGCAGCACTGGTTCACAGTCACCTGCTCATCACCAGAGAGGGACTGCAGAGCCTAGTGTGCTTGTACCTGCCCAGCCGAGGACAGCCGTGCCGCTGCCACCTCTGACCTCTTCTCTGCGAGCACCGTTGCCAGAAATCACCAGCACCCCATGGCCAGAGCTTTGCGCCTGCCGGCTTCACTTCCACCCGCCCTGAAAACAGGGCAGCTGCCTGCTTTGCCGTTCAAAGGCAGCCTGCTTTCACTTACCAGGGGGGCCGAGGCTAATTCGTAGGGAAGGAGATAGTGCAAGTAAGCGTTTGTGGTTCCTCTCTCCTCCAATTTGCTGCCCACGTGCTCCGCGGGACTTGGAAGTGGCAGGTCGAAGGGGCTGGCAGGCAGCGCTCCTCGCCCAGCTGAGCGGTTGCTCCACGCTGCTCAGCCAAGGCTGGTGCTGTGGGGAGACCTCCTCAGGACAGCCAGCCAGGCTGCCTTCTCATCGTCACCTCTTGGAAACTACTTGAAGAGGAACATCCCTTTGCTCAACCCTGCTCCGCTCCCCTTGAAGCCCCCCAAAATGCTCTCAGTCCCCTCACAACTGCCTTTCTCTGCCCCTGCCCTGGTTTCTCACCCACATCGGTAATCAAACTGCCCGGGGTGCTTTGCTCCACCTGCCCTCATGCTCCTGTGCACCCAGCTCCTCCTCCCCAAATACAGATGCTTGGAAACGTGTCGGGTCCATCACAGGGAAACACTCCCGTGGCTCTGCCCCTCTCTTGAGCTAACCCCAGCCACGTGTCCCCGCTTCAGCAGCTCCATGCGTGGCCCAGCCCCTTCCCTCCCAGGGGGCTGCAATGCTCCCAGAATGGTTTTTCTCCTCCGTAGGAGTCATGCAGGCATCGGTGCCCCCCGGTCCCCAGGCCCCAGCCAGAAGGCTGCCTGACCCCAACCCAGCCACACAATTATTTTGTCCCCCCCAGTTCCAGCCGCAAGGAGCAGGACAGTCAGCAGTGACACTGTGCCTGCAGTGGCTGTCCCTATGGCTGTGGTCTTGCTCCACATTGTGGCTCTGCTCCTCCTCCTCCTCTGCTCGCAACCTTCCTCCTACAGGAACCGGTGACTAATGCTGATGGCACACACTCCTCTCCGCCGTGCATCATCCCGGCACGCGTGGGTGTGCGAGGGCGAGAGAGTGAGCGTGCAGAGGATGGGGGGAGCGCGCTTGTGAGAGTGTGAGACGGGCTACGGGAGCCTGCGTGTGACGGTGGAAGGGGGGGACAGCCTGGGGACCACGAGGGCAGCCAGGCTCCCTGGCAAGGCACAGTGAGAGCTGGGGACACGAAGGGACATCTGGGTGGCACTTTCTAGGAGGATGTTGCTCCCAAGGTCTTGCTCATGCAGAGCAAGCGGGGACACAGACTTGAAGGAGCTGGAAGCACTGGGCACACTGGGAAGATCAGGACTGCTGGGTTTCTCTTACATGAGAAACAGCAGGAGGCCAGGCAGAATGGCCACTGAGACCCTTAAGGCAAGTCATGCCCGTGCCTCAGTTTCCCCCTGGGCAACACTTAATATTGCCACAGCCATTATTTTTAAGTAGCCTCCCAGGCTGCCATTCTCTCACCAGCATGGTGCAGCTGCAGGACTTGATACGGCACAGCTCATGATGCACCGAGCCATCAGCCGTGACCGTGAAGGTTGATGTGTGGGAATAAGGAGACAGCAGGGTGGCCCAGCATTGCCCAGTGTCCCTTTCATGGGCTGCTCCATCACCCACAGAGTGTTAGACCCTCAAGAAAATGAGCTGCTCTGGGTCAGACACTTAGGGCACCCTTCCCTCCCCCAGCAGTCCCACCAGTCTCCATTTAGCCCCATTCCCTGCTCAGGGCACTGGCTGGTGGCTCCTGGGGGACACAGGGTGCTGAGGCATGCAGGATGCTGAGTGAGGCAGCCCCAGGAAGCCAGATCCATTCAAACTCTCAACCCAGTCATGACAAAGTGCATTGCATTGAGGTCTCTTCTTACCTGCTGTGTCCTGGCCAGCCTTGAGTGCCCACCTGCAATTGATCTGTGCACGGGTGCTCTCATGGAAACCTTGGCTGTTGCTCCCAAAGGCTGCAGGACTCCAGCCAGGGCTGCCCTTGCTCTGTAGAAGGACGCAGACGGTGTTTGTGGCCGGGATGCTGCTGTGATCTCAGGCTTTGGCTGCAGAATAAGTCCCAGCATCCAGGACACCAGGTACGGTAAAACCCCATCTCCAGGGTCCACTGTCTCCTCAGGCCATTGTGTTTTATCATTTATGGCAGCCACAAACTGGTTTTGGGGACTCATGCCACAGCTGCCCACCTTCAATCACCCCACCACATGCCCACCACCCATGCATGGCCAGGACAGCCGGGAGCAAGGTCCTTTGCCCTCATCTCTTGTCACCCCGGGTGCACCTCCTCGTCACCCCGCCGCAGGGAGGCCATCCCGTGAGAGGCCAGGTAGTGCTCTTAAACAAGACGGTTAACCATGCCTCTGTTTTCCAGGCACGCGGGCATGTGTTTTGTTTTTTACAAGCCCACTTAAGAGCGGAGGAAGGGGCGAGCTGCCGGCTGCCATGCCGGCATCTCAGCGGGCTCCGGCGCCCTGCGCTGCCAACCGCAACCCAGCGAGCCAGGCGTAATGGCCTGAAGAGCGGCGGCGAAAACCAGAACAGCCTGCTAATGTGAGCAGAGCAGACAGCGCTGCCCGCGGGCTCCTCGCCCCCCTCCTCTTCCTCCTCCCTTCGCCAGAGCCCTGCCCAGACAGGGAGCCAGGGGTCTGAGTTTCTCTCCCCCTCACGGATACCCCACGCCCTGAGACCCCGACGGGGCTAGATGGGGAGACGGGACCGGGCTGAGGCCAGGGAAAGCCTCTCCTCCCACCCTGCATCCCCCGGGGATTGCTCCGAGTGGCTCCACCCTGCCCTCACCCTGCCAGCTTCATTTAATTGACTGAGGGTCTTAATTACCTGTGCGCTGCATAGAGCCCATGGGGAAAAGAGTGATGGGCAGGCAGCTGGACCGGCAAGAACAAAACAGGGAAGGTCATCGCTGAAGGTCTGGGTAGCAATATTATGGAGCGAGTGGGACAGAAACTGCATGCAGCAGGTGCCATTCCACACACTGCTTGTCCACGTGCAGGTACGAGCCATCAAATGGGACCCTCTAGCACCTTTCCTTCTGCAAAGGTCCCCAGACAGACCCTGCATGGGGCTGGAAATGCCACCTCATCCTGGCAGGTATTCTGGGTCTGTGAAGACTGGATGGGGATGCTGAAAGGAGCAGCTCACTGACAGGTAACCTGGGCTGGAGAGGAGCAACCACTTCTGCCTGCTTGGGAGGAAATGGAGTGGCAGCTGTTGGCAGCTGCGGGCAGACTGGACCAAGTCCATGTTACCAGGCAGAAGGCAGATTCAATGGTCACAGCCTTGGACCTCCCATTTATCAGAAGAGCGTTGTCTTCAATGGGGATGGGGATGGACCAGAGCACAGAGGGCAGAGATCATCCAGGTCGTGCCCAGATCTCACCAGAAACATACTGTGGAACAACAAGGACAGACTTAGGGATGCTGAAGGTGTTCGAGCCTCTGTTTGCAAAGTTTCAAGGCACAACAGTCAGCAAATGTCAAGGCAGCAGGTCAGCATCAGCATTGACTCAGAGGATTTCTCAAGCCCTAAAGAATCCCCGCAAAAGCTCCTAGACCTCAAACCCCATCATCAACCCCGTGATCACCAGTGGCAGGCACATTTCACTACCTAGCAGCAATGGTGATTTGTCACATGAACCTTGTCCTTTAGCAGCAGGATGGAGCCCCAACCAGGAGGTTTCATGGTGGATTCTGATCAGTTTTTGGCACCTACTGTTTGGATCAGAAACACAGTCCTCACAGGCACCTCCAACCAGAAAAATGGGCAGGAGAAACAATGAGTACTCTTCAGTCTTTGGCATAAAAGCACTCATAAAGGAGGAAAAAGAGCACCTCACTGCAGGCAGCAAGGACGGAGCATCTGCCAGCCCAGCACCATGTCCCCAGAGTCCTCCAGTGGAGGTCCTTACGCACCCAGGCTCACCACGACCTGTCCCATCCTCAGCTGCCCCACAACATCCATCCATCGTACTGGGGACATATTTCCCAGTCGGCCCTCTTCCGGAAAGACCTCAAGGCTTTTGGCAGCTGCTGCACCACAAAGCATTTTCCCAGCTTCTACGTGAACATCTCCATTCCAGGAGAGCCCATAAACACCCGGCAGCGGTTTCGGCATCGGGGTAGACGCAGGCTGGAAGATGCTGCCTGCCAATTCAGCAGTGCTGCGTACAAACGCCTCAGAGGGGTCTGTTGCAAGCAGAAAGCTGGCCAAATCCTGCTTATCAGATGGGATCTACCAATATCCCTGCTCACAGCGGTATGACTGCAGGTTTTTTTGTCAGCTGATGATATGAGGCTGAAATGAAGATAAATGAGAGCAGAAAAAAAGAGAAATCCCTCATCAAAACATATTTGAACTCAGGATAAAAAGCAACTCAGTGACAAGGGTTTCTTTTTTTCTCATCCCCAAACTTTGGGAACTCAGATGTGGGTGTGAATATCACTTTAAGGATTTATAAAATGACACATGGCCTCACCTGTCAACATGCCAAAATCTGAATGTCGGTTTTAATTACACCGAATATTTTACTTTCTTATGCAGAGGCATAATCAATTATCTTATTTAAAGGCATTACGATAATGTGTGTGTAAAATGGAGCCATTCCCTGTATTGCATTAGATTCTCTAATTATAGGAGAATGTTTGGAGCTAAAATGTCAGCCTGTCATCTGGCGGGTGTGTAATTCATGATCTGCATTCGCTGGCGCGGATGGAGCTGACAAAAATTGCATTCATTCCCTTCCACTGCTTTGGCCTCAAATTTGCCTGGTCTGGAGGTGACAAATCCCACCCCATCTCCCTTCCTGGAGCACAGCAAGTCCGTCCTGTCCCATCCCGTCCCGGGCAGATGATGCCGTGGGGAGCTGAGTTTGGCAAAGTGCTTTCTGTTGGTGGGTGTTTCTTAGTTAAACCTCGGTGTGCCCAGTGATCAAGTGTGGGAATATAGATCAAGGCCGGTGTGGAGCTGCTAGGATGCGGTCATGGGCTCAGCAAACGGCTTCCTCGGGGTCCCGCCCGGTGGGAAGAGACCCAGGCGCGAGCAGAGCCGGAGGCAGAAGACAAAACCCACCAGGGACTTTTCAAAACACCCTCATCTGAATTACGAATAATGAAAGCCCTCCAACTCTCAGTTATTAAAGCAGAGGGATTAGATAAAAATAGTGTGCTTGTTTCTTGGGAACTTAGCGCTTTCTCTAAGCATTACCCAAGTGAAAGCAGCCTAGATGGCTTCGCTGCCTGTATTTTGCAGGACAGTTCACGATCACAACCACGTTGTCACTCCTAGGTGGGCAACCACATGGAGCAGCAGGAGGAGAGAAACCTTTGACTTGGGGCAGGGGGAAGGAGGAGCTTGGGTTTTTTTGGAAGTTCTGAAACTTTCTCAGTAAATGAGAAACGCTGCGGAGGGGGTTGCTGTGACAGCACCGAAACAGCGTGATCCCCGCAGGACGAGGGGCAGTGAGAAGCATCGCCCTGGAGGTGACACCTCAGCAACACCATCGCGAAGGTAACGCAGCTGGTGGCTTTGCCATTGACCGCCAGGACAAATCACACAAAGGAGTGCCATTGCTTTTTCCAGCTCCAGGCAATGCCGATCCTTGGGCAGAAACTACCCAGTCACACCGAAAACAGGCGCTGTAGGACCAGACATGCCACACCGTGCGATGCCACCGGCTGTGGGCAGTGCAATCTCCTGGCCTGTCCCTGTGCCTGTGTCCTGGCTTTCAGACCAGGCCACCTTCTTGATTTTCTGCAGTGACCTGGATCCGTGTGGCAGAGCAGGACCTGGGTCCCCCTCTGTGCTTTCTGCATCACCCCCGCCTCCCCATCCCTCCAGTTGCCGGCACCACCTTCCCCACACATGGGTATCCTAACGCAGGCATCATCCCAAAGCTGCCAAGGATCCGCACGATGCCATTAAGAGGCTTATTAAAAAGTGATGCTCCAATTTAACACCTATTAGCCAACATGGTGCCCTTTAGCAGCACGGGGGAACCTGCAAATGGAAGCCCCGGCTCCCAGCAGAACCCTAAGTGGCTGAGTTTAACTTTATAGCTCCAATTAGAGGAACACTAAAGCAGCACCGGTGCTGCGGATTTATTAACGCTCATCCCATCCCCAGACCGCTGCTGGCCGATGCTAGCAGCAGGCACAAGCGGGTGCTTTGCTGGCCGTGCCCGTGCCACAGCAATGCTCCAAGGGGAGGTTTTGGGGAGCTTCTAGGGAAGGGATGGTATCAGGGGGAGCAGAGGTTGAACCCATCCCTGGTAGTTGCTGCAATCTGAATTTCCTATTTTGGGTGGGGATGTCACCCGCTGGCAGGATGTTAAGGCAAAGCACGGAAAAGTCTCTCCGGGTCCCAGCTCTTCCTTCAGTCTGGATGAGCAGGGCGAGGAGCACTGCGAGAGCGGGAGGGACAGCAGCCGCCTTCACGCGCAATCTGGAGTTGTTTAAAAAGCCTGTTTGTTCCAGGAGGTTTATAGGCCTCCTTTGCCCAATAAAGTAATTTTTTAGCATCTCAAATCACCCTAATTACTTGTCACAAAAACAAGAGACAGCTCTCGCGTGCTGTGCTCCCTGGCCCGGCCAGGGGCAGGCACGGCTGGCAGGAGAGACAGCGGGATGCACAAGCCTGCAGGGAGGACGGAGACTTGGCATCATGCATTCCCACCCCTCAGCCCCAGCATTTGAGGCCATTTCCCATTTCCCCATCACAGCTCCCCAAAGCAACAGCCCAGACACCCCTCGAGGGGCCCCTCTCACCCGGGCTGCGTTGCCGGCGGGACCCTTTGCCAGCTGCGGGGATGGGAGCAGCATTTTGGCACCGTGCTGCTGCTCCGCCACCACAAATGTCCCCTCCCTGAGCCACTAACGCCTGCTAAGGAGAGCCAGGGGCAAGGCAGGACAGCAGGACCAAGCAGGTCCTATTCTGGACCCTCCAGCAGTGCGTCTTCCCCCACCAAACCTCCCGTAGGGCTGTGGTCACCTCATGGTGCTGCTGCCCCAAAGGCTCAACCCCCCCACCAGCTCCTACATGCCCCAAGGAGCAGCCGCTGCCCACACCGCTGCCTGCACCGGCAAGGCAGGCAGGGCAGCTCCCACCTCGGCATCTTCCCCACCCTTCTCAGGCTGCCCAGGAAGGATTTCATTGCTGCAGTTTTCTCCCCTTCCCCACTGCTGGCTCGTTACCCGGCGTGCCCCCACCAGCGCGTGCTGTCATTTCCTCACTGTGAACAACATCTAACAACTCTTTTTTTTTTTTCCTCATCTTCATTCAGACAAACAAACAAACCAACTATTCCAGGCCTTCATAACCAGAGGAAAATTAGTAGCAGGTGAAAGCAGATTTTAATGAGACCAAACTGTTCCTAATGTAGCCCAGGAACAGCGTTCCTTTCCCTCCCCTCCCTTTTGCTGTTCTGCGGTTTGAGTGAGTAAAAAGCAAATTAGCCTGGGGAACACTTAAGCTTTTCCTAAGCAAAGTATAGGTCTAATGGAGAGCTTGTCCTGGGCACCTGTGTCCCCACTTGCCCCCTGCGTGGAACCCCCCATCATCCATCCTCTGCGGGCGAATCCAACCCTTATTCACATGCAAAGCTCTGCAAAGTGGGAACTTTCCAGGCTGAACGGATAGAGAAAACCAAATAATCTCATTCCAGTTCAACATGAAACATTTCGTTTCATTCTTGCATTACTTAACTTGGTTTTTAAAGCTTTTAAAAAACAAAGATGATCAACCCCAAACCCCCAACATTTGGGAACAACAAGTCTCAAGTTTGGAGAGGGTAATGAACTGCCTGGATGTGGTCACGCGCTCCCCAAGAAACGCTGCATCTTTGAGCCAAACCAGGGTGTTTGACTTGAATTCATTAGTACCTTTTGTTCCTCCCGCCACTATTTTCTCTGCATTTGTTTACACAAAGAAAATCTCCCCTTCCCATTCCCCAGCTCTGCTCACATATTAGAGGAACATTATGGGATATTTATAGCTCAGCTGAGCTTGCTAAATGCCTTCTTCTAGGAAAATAGTTCATCAAACTGTCTATTTTGACTCTTTGTTTAATCTCTCTTGCCCATCTGCTCCTGCTGCCAGAAGCCTGGCACCGCCTGAGTCCCGACAGGCACCGACGGGCTCGGGGGCACGGCTCAGTTTGGGGACATTGCCTGGGTTCAGCAGGGAGCAGCGAGCGTGAACCAGGTGCGAACCCCAGACCTACTGCTGGCTTTGTGGACATCCCTTCAGCGCCACTGCACAGCAGGCAGCTAAACCAGCCCCCAGCGAAGCCGAACACCCCATTTCTGGGGCAGCTGGGGCTTTGAGTGGCCGTGGGGCAGCTCAGATTGGAATAATAGGACATGCACAGAGGTTTGCCTTGCTCCAAGGGAAATCCCAGTCACTTGGAGCAGTTCTGGCAGGAGGAGAGACTACGTACCATCTCTGCAGGAGAAAAGAGCAACCTTTTAGCTGCCTGCACCCATTTATCGCATGCTGGGCAATGCAGAAATGGACCCCCCAGGGCACGCAGAGCAATGTGCCTCCTGCCGCTGGCTGCCCAGCCGGGAAAGAACATCCCCCGGCACAGGACATTTCACTGCACAGCTTCACTTTCATTGAAAGTCTGGCAAACTTGACAAACTTTGAAGAAAAATCCTTGTGCTCACAGGCTGCCGGAGCCAGCTGTAACATTTGCAAAGCGGGGAGGGGGACGCCTCCAAGAATCCCACAGCGACACAGGAAGAACAGCTCAATGTAGGAAGCCTCCTCTTTTTTCCACCAGAGATTATTCAGATAATTTCAGAAACATGCCAGCCTCCTCCCAGTCCCCTTGCTGTCCCCAGGATAGCTCCAAAGCCACATCTGTACCAGCACATCTGTCTGGTGCCCCTCAGAGCACAAGCTTTGCTCACCACCTGAAGACACAGCTCAGACGTGTCCCACTAGTCCCCCCACATCCCCACCTACGACCATCAGGCCAAAAGCTCCTCTGCTCCCCTTTCTCTTAATATATAGGAGGGAAACATCTGAGATCACTGCGGTTTTATTGTCAGATTTGGCAGCCTTTTCATATTTGCTTGGATTGAGATATAAATTGAATTTGGTTTTCTCCCGCTGACTCAGTTATTTGTTATAGGAATAAGCATGCGGTAATGGATTAGACAGAGGAAAGATTTCTCTTTCAGGCGTGTGCGTGAGGTAGGATTTGCCATGCCCTGTCCCATGCTTTCCTGGTGTGGCTTTGCATCACCGATGACTTTGCAAGCTCCTTCCCCTCACTGTCCAGCCACAGCTGGACGCAGGATTTTTTTCATGGCAGATTTTGCTTCTTTCCCCAAATCCTGCAATGTTTTAGTGCAGAGGAAGTTTAACCAACAGTGAAATCATTTTCTAAATCTGCTCCCCACCCATATACTTCCCTCCTCCCTCAGTCCCCATCAGTCACTTTGCTGGAAACGGCACAAAGCATTTCTGGGGCTCTTCAGCTGTGCCTGCAGCAAACTCCCTGCCCAAGGAGCTGTCAAGCTCCCTTCACCTTTCCATCTTCCATTTGTGCAGACCAGGAGCAGTACATGATGCTTTCTGCATCCCAGCCGTGTTCTTCCCACCTCCCTGCTCACAGTGGGGCCACGCTGCACCACCCCCAGCCCCAGAGGGACTGCGGCCAGGGAAGAGGGCAGCACATGCAGCATTAACCACCAGCTCTGCCATTTCTACACTCCCCATCCCAGCATTGCTGCTTTATCCAGGGACTGACACCCCTGGGCTTCCTCCAGTGCCCCCAGCCTACCTGGGGACAAAGAGAGCCCCCCAAGTCCCCAGGCACGCTGCAGGCAGCAGAGCCCAGCTCTGGCTCCCCAGCATCCCTCCTCCATGGCACCTGTGGGGAGTTTTTATAGAAAACCCATAAAATCCTCCTGTCCCTGGCACTTGACAGGGGCTGCAGGTCCTTGCAGCATCCCTGAAGCCACAGCACACTCTGCAGGCGCTCGCACCACAGCACCGACCCCAAACCCACCACCAGGTCCATCCCCACCAGTGGCACAGCCCCCAGCCACCTGATGCACCCCGGGGATGGTGGCACTGGGCTGCGGTGGGTCCATGCCCACAGCCCTGCCGACACCAGGGCCGCACAGAGCCCATATCTGCAGATGCCAGCAGGCAAGCAAAGGCATCAAATAGACCCCATCGTACCGTCCTCCCACCTGCCCCCACAGCTCTCCCTCCCCACCACACCCCCCATTTGCAAACCTCCAGGCACCCACTGCCTGCAGCTCCCCCGCAGTGGGGCCAGGCAGCTGAGGGGAGCTGCCATGGGGCTTCGCCCCTTCCGATGCTCACCCCAGCTGCAGGGCTCCAGCACAACACAACGATGGCTCCACTAATTATATCAGCATAAACATGGTTTATAGCACTGCCACTGCTGTGTGTCAGCTTTTCTAAATCACCCTGCACCGTGGTCTCAGTCCCTTGCAAGAGCACCGGCCTCTCCTGACCTGCTGCTCAGGTTAGAGGTGCTGGGAAATCCCCGCTAGCAGCAAACAGCATTGAAGGAAAGCTTGCAGAGGGCTGCCTAACATAGATGGGGCAGGCAGGAGGCACCACAAGCAGCTTCCAGCAAGGAAACCCCCACACCAGCCAGCCAGGTTAACCCCTCCACACCCCCAGTGCTGGGGGGGGGGGGCACTAAGAGCACGCCCTGCAGGAGGGCACATAGAGGGAATAAAACCCAAACAAAATCCCTAAGGAGAAGAAAAGAAAAAAAAAATAACAGAAGAGCTACACAGTACTCTCAGGAGAAAACAAAAACCCCAAACAACCCCTGCCCCAGGGGCTTTTATACCCTACCCACTCTCCTAGAGCATGCCCAGTACCAGCTCCCAGCCCCTCAGGGCAAACACCCCATTTAAAGAGCCCACATCAAACTGGATATGGAGCAGCTGTGGCTCCTGACCCCTTCCAGATCCAAAAAGCCCTCACATCAAGTGGTTTCACCTGCAAAAACCATCTAGCCTCAGCTCCTGGGCATCTCCCCATCCCAGTGCCACACACCCCAGTGCAGGGAAGGAGGCCAGAGCTTGCCAGAAAGTGGCAGCATTTCTGAGCAGAGCTCTTGCAAAATCCTCATCCTTTCCCGCACGATGCGCAGCAGAAGCAGCCGCAGCGTTCCCACCTCTGAGGAAAGGAGCTGTGAGGCAGACAGAGTCTCTCAGTGATGAAGCACTGTGGTGCAGGCTGCCAGGAGCCGGCCAGGGTGTTCCTAAAGAGCATCCGGCAGGCCTCAATAATACAAATCCACTGCCAAAGCCCCATGCAGTGGTGTAGACCCTTGGCTGCGGGAAGGCTGATGGCCAGGAGAGCTACTGCAGGGTGTCCCAGGGCTGGACTGGTCCCATCAACAGCTACTGTGGGGCAACTCTTCAACTCTGAGTAAGCCCCCCCCCCCCGGCCAAAAAAAGTGTGTGGGTGGTCCCTGGAGACAACGAGGATGATGGGGGCCCTGGGGAGCCGGGCATCGGGGAAATCTGGCTCCAGCAAGTCCGCACACAGCCAACGGGGACGTGTGGGACGCCAGCTCGCTGCCTGCAGGGCCTGAGCCCGCAGAGATGCATGCGTGGGGGTTAAAACGTGCTGCTCAGTTTTCACTCGCTGTCGGAGGCGGTGGGTCCCCTGGGCTGCTGCGCCCTCCCTGTTGGAGTTGCACATCGTGCCGGGAGGGGAGCTCAGCATCCCTCCCCAAGGGTACCCCACACTGTCCCCCATCACAGCCTGCATCACCCAGAGGCTGGCCACTTCAGGGCACTGTGCCCAAAATCGGTCCCAGACGTGGAAAACTACACAGCTACAGCAGTACGTTTCAGCCCCTGAGGGATTTTGCTGCTAAAGCCACGGGGCTGCAGCGGGGTCTCTCGGCTGGCCCTGTCCACCACTCATGTCTCAGCTGGGCTGAGCCTCCGTTCAAGCACGTGTGCCTCTCAGGTATTTAAAAATAGAAATAATAACAACCTCTTCTCTCTTTCCTGCTTGGTTGGAGAAATAGCTTAATTAGTTAATAAGGGGTTTAATTTGTTGTGTAGCTGTGTGAAGAACTTGCAGAGGGCGAGCGAAGTCAATAAGTCAAAGCAATGAGCCTTAGAGGCAGGCTGGGGAGGGGAGGGTGTCCCCACCATGACCGGCCACATCCTGTGGGGAGACCCGGCTCTGCCTCCAGCCTCAGCGAGGATTGCCAGGCTAGGCCTGAGGAGCTTATCTTGGTGGTGAAATGATTGTGTCCCAGTGGAAAAGTTGGGACAAATCAACAATTTCTGTTTTGCTGAAGAATTTCTGCCCCCTCTAACAGGGCAGCTGGGCCTCGAGCAAGATGCTGCTGGCCCCAGCCATGGAGGTCTCCCCTCTCCTTTCCCCATCTTTGCACTGGGATGTGAGGCTCCCAGTATCCCCCCAGCACTGGGGAAAAGCAGGGAGGTGACCAGAGGACAGCTCTTTATTCCCATACACTCAAACCCAGATGGCAATGAAGATTCTGACTCCTGAATATGGATTTCAAAGTCTTTATCTCCAAGTGCATGGGGGTTGTACACCCAGGGAGACTGCCCGTACCTCCCCCTGCCCGTACCTCCTGCGCCCCTGTCCCAGCTGTAGCAGCAGGACCTGGTCCCTCCACACCTAGACCCTTTGGGCAGCCTGACCAGCAAGCAACTGGCCAGGACATGCAACGTTTCAGAAAGCTCCTGCCTGATCCAAAACAACCTGGAAATTAGTGTTTATTCTTAGCAACAATTAAAAGGGTTAAAAATGGGTCTTTACGGTGGAGTCACTGCCACGCTGCAGAAGAAGCACCATCGCTCCGCATCCCTGAGACCAGGGTGGGGGACGAGGACCCTACAACAGCAGCCAGGATGCTCACCAGTGGTTATAGCTCTCAGAAATGTCCTTACACCCCTGGTTTCTGCTGGATTTGTTAAGGGTAAACTTAGAGATGAGCAAGGTGGAAGAGACAGACACAGACCTGATCTAGCCTTTGGCACAGGCTGTTTCAGCGTGTTGAGGAGCAAAGGGCTGATGGAAAAAGCTGCACACACACATGTGGGCATGCAGACCACACCAGCAGTTGGTCACCCCCTTCTCTTCCCCACCAAACACCATTGAACAGCCCTGCCAATGGCTCTGGACTGTATCACACAGCCCAATTTAAGACATGGCTTTATCAAGCCCGCAGTGTCTGGGCTAGCCTTCCCAGATGTGCCTCTTCCACCGCGCTGAGCACCGGGTGATTTCCCAGCCAGGGGAAGGATCAGTGGTGCGCTGCTGATGGAGCTGGGGAGAGCTGCTGGGCTCCACCAAGAGCCACACCAGGAGACGCCAGAGGAACCAAAGGCTTCTCCCCAGCAAGCCAAGGCAAAGCCACTGCAAACTTGTCTTTCTTCCCACATGGCAGCTCTCCGCATCCCGTTTGGGTGTCATTATAGGTAATTCCCTGCTTGACATCTCAGCAGAGGTGGGGGAGGGAGGCACCATTTCAAGAAAAGACAAAAGGGCTCTTTCTTCATCAGCATTAACCTCAGGCAGCTCTCGAGAAAAATTCTGGGCAATTAGTGGAGCATAAGAAGATTTATAATTGAAATCTAGTTTGTAGCACTACAGGCGGCTCCCTCGAAAGCCATTTCTCAGAGAGAAATAAAAAAGAAAAAAGGGAGAAAAGAATAGAGAGAGACAGAAGGGGAGAGGGAACTAGTTAAAGAGTTTTAAAATCTCGCCGAAAACTCCATTTAGTTTAACATTGCATGATAGCTTTCATAATTCAGAAAAAAAGTGCAAAGCTCTTTAATGAGGCCATTAATGACCCTTTAATTTACTCCACCAGGGCTGAATTCATAAAACATTTATGTTCCATTTACACAGGATTTTCCTGAGACTCTTCGGGGCAAGTCACCATCACAGAGCAGGTGGGATGAAACAGGGCTCTCTTCTGTTCCCTCTCTTCTTCACCCTGGTCCTGAAGCTCCGCATGTGTCTCTTAATTCTCCTAGAGAAGCTGCAGAGACCCTGGAGGGAGAAGAGCCATTTTTGACCCTTCTGCATGGTAAATAGATGCAGAGCACTCTCATGTATTTCTGCTCTAGGAACAATGAAACTCTTTTTAAGATCTAGCTGGGGCATCGACAGACAGCCTTAAAAAACATTTTTTTAAAAAAATCATTACAGCCCAGCTCCAGTTCATTACTCGCTTGCCCGCTGGGAGAACTCTCTATTGCAGTAACAGATTTGCTTTTGGGGCAGTGCTGTTGATCTCAGAGCATGTGCCCCACCACATTTCCAGGCTGCTCCCCACCACTTTGGGCGGCGATGGAGGAAAGGACAGAGAAGGCTCAAAGGATGCAGGTCTGTAGGTGGGTTCTGAGGCTGGCGACGCTGCCTGCTCCGTGTGCCAGGGAGGGCAGGCGGGACTGGGAGCTGCTGCCAGGCTGAGCAGAGGTGCCTGCTGGGCTGCCGGTAGCTGAGGTTGTCTCTTGGCATCTCAGTATCTTCTGCGCCTGCAGCTGTGGGAAGCTCTGAGAGCTGTCAAGGCACACACAGGGCAGCGCCCTGCAGTGGGAACGGGGCTAGTTCATTGCCCCCGTTCAGCACTCTGTGAAGGCCACGTCTGAGCTGCAGGTGATGGTCCAGTCTAGTTGTCCTTTCACCCAAACTCAGCTATTTGTCTCTGAACAGTTTTTCTTCTGTTGCAGATCGCGAGCAGGGAGAGACACCTAGGAATGTGTAATTGCTTATATTGGCTGAAACATCTTTTAAAAAAAACCAAACAACAACAAAAAACCCAATCCAACTCTTCCTAGTTTATTCTAAAAACCTCACTCTCATTTCTTCAGAAAACATCAGTTTTTAAGCATCTTCAGATAAAACAAACCATTAATCATCACAACTGGATTCACAGCATCTTAAGTTTGCTTTTACCAGCCTTCTCATCTGCTTTCTCAGCTTCAGGACTATTAAGCACTTCTGGTCTGCTTGTGTCCCTCCAGGGAGGGTTTCTTGCACCAGCAGACACAATATTCATGGCAAACTCAGGAGGACAGAGGCACCATCCCACAAGAAACAGTCCCCAAAAGCCTCTGCAGAGAGAAGCAGGGAAGAAGCTCTCAGGCTATCGGCAGAGGAAAAAGTTAGAGCCTGTTGGAAAGCATGTCAAGAGTCAATGTTTCTGACATCTATGACAGGAACAGTCCATGCCTGAAGGTCTGCAGAGCTGGGTCTCCCTGCTGCGCGTACCTGGTAAAGAGTGGGGACACAGTCTCAGGGGGAGTTTTATTTTCAATATCACTTGCCCTCTCCCCCTCAAATTCAGGTTGGGTTGTTATTCTCATTTCCTTCTTCACCCCTGATTCTGCTGACGCAGGTTAGAAACCTGATGGACCATCGAGGTACTGACACCACTTGCGTCTGTATGGTTCATGAGTCATCCTCCTCATTTCACAGCTAAAAAGACTGCTGACGCTGATGCCCTCAGAAAGGACACATCAGCAGGAGCATCAATACATTTGAAACCATGTCAGCACTCAGCAGCAGCAGGCTGTGTGCACACTGGTTTGTTATTGTAGGGTTTCTTGCGTGCACTGGGTTCTATGCACCGGGTTTGTGATTGTAGGGTCATTTTTTACTTCAGGGGAAGGAACAGAGAGGAAGATTGCTTGACCTACCTGGTTCATTCATGCAGAACTGCTTTGCAGCATAGGGTCAAGTTTGTCAGAACACTTACATCACAAAAAAGAACTATGGCCAAAAGAAATGTTAGGCATGGACAAGAGAAAAAAAAAACAAACAAAAAAACAACAAACCAAAACAAAACCCCACAGATATACACTCCAATGGAGAGAAAAAACAGACACCATTTTTCAAACATTCCAAGGGATTTTGGAATCTCACACTCAAAAGTGATCTAAGCACTGAAAGCACCAGGACCCTGGCAGGACAAAGAGGGTAACTGGTCCCAGTTCAAGCCCCAAGTGCCCAGTGTCAGCAATGCCAGCGGTGTTGCAGGGGATCAGTGAAAGGAGGAGGAGGGGGGAACGACGAGGCTGGCAGACCCGGATGCTCCAGGGGCTCTCACTCCCTTTGGATCCAGCAGCAAACAGCTCTGGGCAGCTCCAGGCACAAGTTGCCTTAGCTCGACTGCTATTTGATTTCCAGAAACATCAACGCAGGGATCCCATCCAAACTGGACCCCGGATTGTTTACGAAGCACAGGCTGCCATTTAGTTAGAAACACATGGGCTCTTATTATTACATTTCCCTGGGGAAAAAGAAAAAAAAAAAAAACAACACAAAAAACACACAAACCACACACAAAACAATGGTTTAAATTAAAGAGAAAAACATTTAGTAAAAATCAAAACTTGCACTCACACACATAGAGGCTCTGACATTTCATAACCACTCAATTCCCTGCTCCTCCATCCCAGTTTCCTGCTCAGCACATCTCTTACAAAGACCATCTCTAGGGAAGCTGTGGTGGGTTGACCCTGGCTGGAGTCCAGGTGCCCACAAAACCACTCTATCACTCCTCTTCCTCAGCTAGGCAGGGCAGAGAAAATATAACGAAAGCTTAGGTCAGCCACGTGGGGCCAAGACTTGCAGACCATGAAGCACAGGCAGGCTCTTGAAGCTGCCTATGTTTGCACCAATTTCTCAACATTTCCAGAGAGCTCATGCACCTCCAGGGCTCCAAGAGCCAAGACCTCGCAGCTACTGCCCATGAGGGCATGCAGTACTTGAAGCCAACAGACACACCACTTTTATGAGGATCTTTTTGTACTTTAGCTAAGACCAGAAATGCACAGTTTCAGCCACACTGAAAGACCCCTGCACATACATCCACAAGTGACCTGAGCTCCTCTGAGCACTCCAAGATCGCTTTCCACTGCTAAAACTGAATGCATAGACATTTGAGGATCCTTTTTCCTTCTGCTGCTTTAAAACCCCCAGGAGAGGGCAGCTGAAATATTTAAAGCCTCAAGCTGGTCACTTCAACAGGTGATCAAGATCCCCCAGGAGGTGGGCCAATGCTCACAAGGTGTCTGTCCTGCTGGTGGTGTTGATGCTGTCTGAAAATCAAGATGGTTTCACAGCCAAACCGTGAGCTGCAAACAGGAAAGGCTCAGCAGGCCGGTGGGAAACCCCTTTTTTCCTTAGTACAGCCGCTAGATCTTATAATCAAGACTGTCTGATACACTGATGTCATGCTAGTAATGGTATAACTCTGTATCAGTCTAACAGCACAATGGGTTTACAAAAGGACCAGTATATGCAGAAATACGCATTCATGCTTGCTAATCCCTCATAAGCCTGTAATCCTGATTCTTTCTTTTCCAAATAATAACTGCAGATCGTTAAGACCCTATCACTAGCTGCATGCTAAATTCTCCTCTTCCTGCCTAGAATCTGCTCGTACCCTACACATGGTGGGGCAGAGGGGACACATGCCATCCCCACCAGCCCTCGGCCCCTTGTAATGACGACTGTGATGGTGCACGCTTGAAAAATCCCACCCTGGGGTTTCTTCCTCACCTGTACCCAGGGGACCACGTGGAAGCAGCCACTGCTTTGCTACCGCTTCCTTCGGAAGGGTCTGAGGATGCCTTCTAGAGGGCATTTCTACATCAAAATGAAACAGGTTTACTCACAGGTGTGCATGTAAGCAAGGGGATATGTGCTGGTCTTTGACAGCCTCCTCCAGCCAGCCCTGGCAGAGTTTTTCACCCCCTTCCTGCCAGCTGCGTCCCAGTACTGCCAAATTCTCACCTCCACCAGCATCCCCAGTCACTGACAGCTACTTCCAGAGAGTCCTGGTATCAAACAGCATTTCATAACGATTCCCCAGCCACTGCATACATACAACCTGGAAATGACCCTTCCAGGAGTGACAAAGTAATAGTTACTAATTACACAATTAATATATTCTTTGGCACTAATAAAAGAAATGAATTTGTGTTACAAAGTTGTAGGAAAAAAAAATCTAAGGATTTAATTAAAACTACAATGTACTGAAAAACCAAGTAATTCTAATGATACAGACAATGCTGTGATTGTATCATTAGTAATTAATTACCTACAGAAATGACACTTTCCTTTCTTTAAAGCTATTTATCTTTCTTCTTGGTGTTTTGGTTTTGTTTTTTTTTTCCCCTTGCACGCAACTGTCTTCAGGGCACACAAATCATGGGAGCGAATTGCTGCATGGCACGTCAGCTACCAACCTGGCTCTGCGTGCGATTCCTTACCTGTGGGCAGAGGTGCCGTATCCTCACCTCTTGCATCCCGATCCCCACCGAGGAGTGACTGCAGACCTCGCTCCCCAGCTCCTCTCTGCCCGTAACAGCAGCTCCCTGTACCAAGAGCCCAGCAAAAGCAGGCAGCGGTGCAAATTGTGACTCCAGCCACGAAGAGCCTCTGGGACAGAGCTGACAGGCAGAACAGCTACAGCCTTCTGTAGAGGGAGTCAAGGAACAGACTGTTAGCCCAGTGCTATATATATATTATGCTTGTATGTCCTGATGTTAACCAATGTTATATATATATTTTAAGTATTCATGTATTCATAGCTATAAAGGCCTTTTCTCTACTTGAGTTAAATTGTATAACCATGACCTATTGTCCCAGAAGGCTTTTTATTCATGTTAAATGGGTACTGAGATTATAGCGCTCCTTGACAGTAGGTGCAGAAGCGTTCTAGAGGAGACGGGAGAAGACTGATGGTCCTATTGAGGCTCAGCAAAGAAACTGAAAACATGAGAACCAAGCAGCTCTGCAGCATGGCTGGCTTTGCATCTGAAAAAGTCAGCTGGGGGTTTGGCTCACTCTTGGAGGAAGGACAAGTTATCACCTAACCTTGTCCCCTCCCCAGGGAGGTGCTAACTGTACCCATGTTGTGGGGACACCAGTGCCTAGCACACAGCCCTCACACACTCGTACATCCCAAATTCTGGTGGCTTCAACTTCCCATGGTGGTCCCCGACCGCTCACCAGTCCCGTCTGTTACCCAACCTGTAAGCCAGGGAGACCAAGCCAGGTTGGCCTCCATGGTGCCCCTGATGGCAATGCTTCACAAGCGCTCCATGCTGCATCTCCGACGTGATCTTCCACCCTGCCCTGCTCCTTGGAGAGACCATGCCCACTCGTGTTGCCCCCCCCCCAACCAGCACAATTTGTCACTGGCTCCCTGGTACCCACAGGAGCCTCCAGCCCTATCCCAGAGCCCAGATGCACCCTGGCAGCTCCCAATTAATATTCAAGGGGAAAAGCATAACCTCCTTGGAAAAAACTCTGCATCAGCATCCTGCAAGGAGCTCCTGCACCCTCATCCCTGCCTGCCCAGACAGGAGATCACTGCAAATCACGTTAGTGAGATTGGCAGGTCCCCTGTGCAAATCTTAACCTTTCTCCAAGGCCTGCAGACTCCTCTGGCTGCTGACTTTGAGTCTCATGGTCACACAGACACAAGCAGTGAGATGTTCCCAGCCCTTCTGTTCATTCCCAGTGCACACCAAGGAGACCCCTCAGTTCCTCAGAGATGTGTTACTTCCACGCTGTCTTGGGAAGAAATGAGGACAAGGCTGGCCTGGGCACTGGTGCCGGGACACACGGTGGTGGCCAAGGATGCTGGTGTCCCTTGGCTGTCTCTGGCACTCCGGTCGCTTCGACGCAGTCAGGGTGGAAATGGCAGCGAGCTGGCTGCTGGCTGTTACGCTGGTGCCAGATGGTGGATGAGATTAAAAGAATTTGATTTTCAAATAATCCATAAACCTGGCTGAGCTAATGTCGTTTCATATGCATTATCTTGTAATCCCAGGGAAGAGAACGTTTCAGAGCAAAGAGTCTCATTCTCCCTCCCTGCAAGGACTCTAACAAGCTACAGATAATCCCCTTTTTGTTGGAAGGTGCTTACAGGGGACCTACAACACCCAGAGCATGGCACAAGGGCTGTGACTCTGCGCCGGTGCCTAGGAAGATGACAACCAGGCACCCAGCACCAGAGAAGTTGTCTTGTGCTGCTCTCACCCCTAGGAAGCTCAGGACATAGCAGGGCCCAAGGACACCTTGAACTCAGACCCCTGGCTGATAAGGGAGGATGAAGGAGGGATTTTGCCACTCCTGTCCCCTAACAATGCCCAGGAGCCCATGCTGCATCACTGGGGTAGGGCAGGACATACATCCCCTCTTCTAGGTAAACCCACTTTTTTGCCCACTTTTGGGGATAAACCCCCAAAGCCGAACCCAAATGAATCAAAGGCATGCTGTGCCACCCTAGGGAGAGGATCAGGTCCTCCCCACTGACTGAGCCCCACAGCCAGGGTCTGGTGACCACACGGTCTCTTGCAAGGTGAGGGACAGCATGCGGCTGAAACCTGGACGCTGCTGGAAACACCTTCACTGCCCTCTCCAAAGCAATCACTGCACAACCAGGCAATAGGGAATTCATCCTCAGGGATTTCTTTGCTTCTCCTTGCCTGTGTCAAACACCTACGATCATTTTTTGCCCCATGTCTACCCAATATGGGAGCACCCCTTCTGCACCCCCATCCCTCCCTAACCCCTGCACAGCACCCTGGGCAGCCCACAGCACCCACCCACCATCCACTCTCAGATGCCTTCTGCCTGCTCCCTACCTCTTTTTTCTGCCCGAGAGACTCCTTTGAGCCTCCAGTTCCTTGTCAAGTCTCCATGGAGCAAAGACGACCCCCTGCTAATTGCTGGGATCCTTCAACGTGCAAGGCACCAAGCTTGGGCACAGAGGTTAAAAACTGGTGATCCTTACTCCGTGCTCCAGGCTACCACACTGGAGCATGTGAGAGCTAGAGCAAGAGGTGATTTTAGGGGGAAAAGGGAAGGAAAGCTCCACAGATGGGATTTGCCAGTCACTGTCTGCCATCTAGTGCCTAGCACTTAGCAGCTTCACCAGCAGCAAGCAACGTCTGCTTCCATCATTGGGGGAATTTAGCTCTTAAATTACAGCCAGCAACATTTGTGCATCAGGCTCCCAGAACTGGGGAGTTCCCCACCATGCTCCTTGGTCTGGGCCAGGGCAAGGAGAGGGTTTTGGAGTCAAACAGCCCAAATCCTGGCCGGACCTGTCAGGGAAAACAGTCCGGGAGTGAGGGGAGGTGATGTTGTGTGCCTGCCCAGGTTGCAAACGCAATGCCCAGCTACAGCAAGCTGACTAAATGCAACACATCTTGCTTCACCACATGCTGTTACCTTCAAGTTTCATGTCGTTGTCATCAGTGGCTCCAAGCAAAGCAGTGCACACAGGCATCACGTGAAGAATGCCACAGACAGGCTAAAAATAGGGAGACAAATGGAAGCACGAGGGAAACGGGCAAAGGCAGCTGAGGCTTATCAGCTGTGCAGGAGACTGAAAACTTACTGAAAATCAGGAAACAAAAATAATCAAGAAACACTGACTTTGTGATTTGGATATTTCAGTGCTTGGAGACACTGCTGGAGTTTCCCCACCCAGTTCAATCCATGGACAACCGTTGAACAGGAACCATTGCAAGCCACTTGTACCCTTTGGGTCAGCGCCAACAGCAGGTGATTTGGAGTGTTTTACAGGTCATCAGGCAATTTGGGGGGCTGATGCTCTCCCTCCCCTCCCTTCAGTAGGGGTATATACCTGTACTCACCTTAGGGGCTAGTCATCTGTCAGCTTCTTGTCCCTCTGAAAAGGGCTCCAATACCTACCTACCCGCAAAGGCAGAAGAGAGCAGGCAAGACAGCTACAGCTCACCACAGTCCTGTGTCCAGGCAGGGGAAGTTAAGGGAGATGATATCCAGAAGGGTCTGTGTTAGGCAATGCCCATCCTGCCCACTACCTCCAGCCTCTGCTAGATCAGGAGCCTCTGGCACCTTCTGCTGCGCCGCATCCCCTACTTCTGCACAGGGAACAAGACTGGATGCTGACCTGTGAGCGCTGGTGGAGCGGGAGTGGAAAAGCGGGTCCTCATGGGTGCCACCTCCAGCAGTCACCCATCCCGCACCACAAAGCGGTGAGCTCACAACCACCCCTGGTGAGATCAGGCACCCCAAAATACCAGCCTCCCTCCTCACCATGCCCCTATCATTTATTTGGCTGCCCGCTCCTCATCACACCCCTCAAGCTCATCAACATCCGCAGCCTGTGCCATTCGCTAATACGACGGCTTGGGAAACGATTGCAGTTTTGCAGAGGGGCACGTTGGGTCTTACACAAATGGGCTGCACTGGTCATTTGGAAAAGGCAGGCAGGGCAGCAGCTCACAAACACACAGAACCAGATTTACTGATTAGCACATGGCTCCGATTTCCTCCAATGCTTCCAGAAAAGCAATAGGCGACATTAACAAAAGGATTACTCAGAATTCAAAAGCAAATGGGATTTGTGACCCATAATATTAACCGGGGACTGTGGAAAGCTCTACAGAGAGAGAACACTGCCGGCAGGTCACCAAACCAATTATTAAGAGCTCACAGATCACAAAGCTAGATACATACACACATCAAGATAAATTTCTATTTGCCTGCAGAAGCAGGACGCTGGCTGAGCCACCCTCCCAACCCAGTGCACTTTTTCTATGTGCCCATTAAACCCGGATTATATCTAGTTACTTTCCCCAATAATTCACTACCTCCACAGGTTTAATGCTGTGGAATAACATTTGGGAGGGTAAAACCTGAAAGGAGAAATGTAATGGGCATAATTACTTTGACAGATGAGAAAGAGCAGAGTGCAAGCAGGCAGCACGGGGTGGGAGCAGGCCAGCAGCACACACGTTCCCCCGACATCGCTCGCCGTCCTCCCAGCAGCAGTGCTGGCCCGTGCCTCGATGTCCCCAGCTTCCCTCTGCCCTGACACCTGAGAGGGAGAGCAGCCCTTGGACACAAAGTAACCTGCCTCTGACTTCGGCTCTCACCCTCATCTCCAGCAGAGATCAGCTTAAACTGCAAATTGTTAGCTGTAAAACCTTTTCCTAAACTTTGGCCTCAGTTAATTATGAGATTAGATGCTCATGGTATCCAGATAAAGGGCCAGCTCCTGCTAGCATACTGTCCTGCTTCTGGACTAGGCTGTGATGGCAAGTCCTAAAGCCTTTATTGCCTCGCCTGGGTTTTGACGAAGCTTCATTTTAATGTTGCTGAATAAACTCTTCACATTTCAATGGCAAATGCCCCTGGGTCTCCGAGCATTGTCTATGAAGTCCCGCCAAAGGATTTTATACCCCTCCCCAAGAGCTGTTGGAGAAAAGTAGCCTTGACAGCAAAGGTGTATCTAGAACTACCTGAAGGGGCTTCCTGCTGTCAGCATTTTGTACTCGCTTCACAAATTCCTGGCTTTGCTTTTTGCAGTCTTGGTGTTAAGGATTTGGGTACTATCAGCAAAGCTTCTGGAGCAATTTCTCTCCGAGTTTCCCAGTAGGCCCCTCACCTCTTACATTTGTTCTTACCTTTGCAGAGATTCACCCAAGTGCAGCCTTCTGCCTGCCCCACTTTGCGTCCTTCCAGTGTGCTGGTTGCGTCAAAACACATGTGTGATTTCACAACAAAAGGGAGGAAAAAGGTGTCCTCAAAACAGAAGGATAAGTCCTAACCCAGTCAAATCACTGGTAACCTCAACCAGATTTTCCACACCATTTTTGGCTGGGTCTCCAGGCTGCCACAAGCAGAGCACCCCACGCTGCTTCTCCCACAGGCTGCTGAGCACAGCATGAATGGGCGGCTCTTGCAGAAACCCTAGGCACTGCCAAAAAAGCTCCCTCCAAAGAGACAGATCCCTTCCAACACAAGCACAGGAGCTGGAACAGAATAAAAGCAAGTGACTGATGCTGCTGAAGACACCTTATCCTCCAGGACAGGAAGTGAGCCCACAGGCTGCCCCTGGGATAGCCCAACTCCTACCCTCCCTGCATCAAAGCAGCTCACCCTGCTCTAACAAGCTCACAGCTGTATTTGGGAGCAATAGCATCTCTCCTACAGGTTTTCAGAGAGGAGGAATTGGTGTAGTCTCTGACTCCGGCAGCCTCTCCTGGCTCTGCATGTATTTATCTTCCAAATGTTGAAGCTTTTGATTGCTTGAAGCCAGCCAGGAGGAGCAACAAACAACAGCTTCCTATTATGTGAGAAAGCATGTGGTTCGGAACAGTTCAGAGTGTTACCATATCACAAAACATGTGAGCAGGGCTCTGCTTAGAGTGCGCCAATCCCCAAAACTCCCACAGACAGGGAGGGATAGCAGCTAGGGAAGCTATTTGGTAGGGGAAGTAGAGGAAAGCTGTATGCATGAAGCTGGAAAACTGGTTTTATTAGGACTTGTTATCTCTCCTTCACTGGAGGGGAGTGCTAGCATCCTATTTGTCACAAAGAAAACCTTCATCTCTCTCTTCTAACATGGTGACTTAAGCAATGGTTTAGATGCAGAATTTTTAGACTGCAGCTGATCCTTCCATTTGTTTCTGTTTCTGGAGGCTTTTAGTAACAGCTCCTGGACTGCATCACAACAGGGAGAGGTCATCTAGATGTGCCTCCTTCCCCCTTTGAGGGGAGAAGGATCTGGCTTTTGTGTATCACCCTCATGAATAGAAGCATCCTATGCTGAAAACATCTTTCAGGACCAGAAAGTCTCCGTAGTCTAACCGCTCTCCAGCCTCCTCCCCAAGGTGCGCAGTCAGGGGAAGACAACACTCAGACACTGCCCGGCAGCCACAGTACTGATCTTACGTTGGACTTTTTGGATGAGCCCCACATTGCTGCTCTCAAAGCAAGGAGTCACAGGCCCTTTCCAAAACACTCCTTGGTGCACACTTCACGGGAGAGCTCTTCGATTGATCTGTGTCTTGCACTAAAAAGCCACAGCAAACTCTGTGCCTTCCCAGGTACTTGCTGTGACTTCAGGTTCTGGCAGAGAGATCTCATGTGAGAAGGCCTTTGCCAAGGGGAGAAAAAACCCTCCAGGCTTCGGGTGCAAACAAGCCCCAGACTCCCTCAACACCCAACCACACACTCATGCAGTTCTCTGCCATGTTTGCAAGGGGAGTTTTGTGTTTCATGCTCAACACAAGTGAAATGCTCCCCCTGCTCTTTGTGCTGGACCATGAGAGGCACACCGCGGCTGCAGCAGCTCTCTCTCCCAGCCACGACTCGACAGGTTTCTTCTGTTCCAGGAGAGACAAAAGCTCTCTCAGAAAAGGTTTTAAGGCTTTGTGCTATCCTTTCAGCAGTTAGGAGCAAAATATATCCTACCAGCCTCCCTGATCAGACTTCTGCAACTCTGCAAGGAGTACAGGTATAGGTTTGTACTGAGTGGAAAGACAGCCTGCAGCCACCAAGTTCTCAAAGGAGAATCACAGCCTGAGTGATCTACTGCAGGACCTCTGGGAGTAGAGAGGAAATGAGAAGATACAAACCATCCCCTGCGCTAGGAAACCTGCATGATATCCTTCTACCTTCCTCTCACCGAGGCCAGAGAGGTAGAGAACAGGCCACACAGAAGAACTGAGCAAAAGCACACCACGTTGCAGGATCTGGGATTGTTTGTGGCAGCTGGCTGAGGGTTTTTAAATAAAATCAACTGCAGGAGGGGGAAAAAAAAAAGGCATTGTTTCTATGCATGCTGCAAACGGGAATTTGTTTTAGCTGATGAGAAAACAACAATTTCAGCTTCCAGAAAAGACAAAGCTTCTCATACACCTGCTATCTGTAAGAACAAAGGCCTGAGCCTGAGGAGGAAAAAGTAATATTAAAAAATTTAAAAAAAAATAAAACGAAGGAGGCTATTGATTCTGACCTTTCCACTGCTGGAGGGAACTACACCTCTCTCAGCACAGACAATGCTCAAAGACTCATAGCTTGAGCAAGCCAGAGAATAAGAACTGCCTGGGTTTGAAGATCAGCAAGCTTTCAGTACAGCCTTTCTATCTTTTGTGCTCCTGATTTTGAGAACAAATAAGTACAGATTAAACAGCATTTTATATGCTTTGAAAGTTTCACTCCAGCAACACAGAACCTGCATCTGGCATGGGAAACAGGGAAGATACCTCAGCAAAGAACATGTCCTAAGCCTGCACCCACAAAGCTCTGCTCAGGGGCTGCATGCTCTGGACCCAGCAACAGCCTGAAACAGAGTGGCAGAGAAGGCAACAGTCTCCCCTTCAACAGTGCTGACCTCAGACAGCAGATAAAAAAATCTTCAGTTTTTCAGCCACATACTTATTTCCTCTTCGCAAGTACTCTTTGTTGTGGGCTCAGCCTCCCTGCCAGACCTGCAAGCGTGCTTCAAGAAACCAAGTTTTGTTTTGTTGGTGATTTATGGCAAGGCTGCAGCTCCCAAACTGTCCAGCATTAGAAAATGGAAGGCTGCTGTGTTACCCCCCACCCCAATGGCTTGTGGAGTGATTAAGGATAGCTTTAATTTGAGGCCTGCAGCTCAACAGTTCCCAAAGGATTGATAAAATATATATAGCAATCTCCAGTTCCACCTCTGGAGGCCGAACTCTCTCCCAGTGATTAACGACAGCTATTTCCTCACTCTCTCCCTGCAGTTGAAGAAGGCCGATTCTCTGCAAGGTCCAGCCAGCAACGGGCCACACTCTGACTACCAAACAGCAACATTTACAACCAGAAAAAACCCTCCAAGAAACAGAACCAGCCCCAGAGGGGTGAGACGGCACCATATAAGCCAAGAATAGATCTTCTAATAAAGAAATTGGGCTAACAGGGTCAGGCTACCCAAGGCAGACCCGGCTGGGCTGGGTTAACAGTGCTAGCCTAACACAACAGGAATGGGAGCAGAGAACTCCCCAGAGCCACCTTTGAGGCTGTTCCCAGGAGGCAGCAACGCTACAGAAGCCTTCTCCCCTCAGAAAAAAAAGTCAGCCTCTCAGCCCAGACAGAGCGCTGCTGCTCAAATGTTACCCTCCTTCCGTGTCTGTTGCTACAGCTTGAGGCTCAAGAGGAGGGAAGCGTGGGTGGGAAAGCAACGCTCATCTAAAGAGAGCTGCTGCCTATTCCTCATGTATCCATGTCCTCCACAGCCACTGCGTTATCACGGACTCTAGGCCAGAGGCAGCTCCAACACAGATTAAACATAAATAAACTGTGAATATCACAGCTTCCAGCTCCCCAGAAACCCACCTTGCCCAGCCCTGTGTCCAGGAGGGTCTGTTCCCACCCAGGCACAGATAACCCTCCAGTGCTGCTCTTACTAACAAGCAGGGGCCACAGACAAGCATTAGCCATTGCTTAGAAGAAACCACTTGAGCTCTATGACAGGAGCCTGGTGAAGAGAGCAAGACTCCCGGGTGCCACAGCCCCAGGGAATCACACACTTGGGAGAGGGAAAGATCACAACGTGCATTTCCAGAGGACGTGGAGGAGGATTCAACAAGAGCAAAGGACTCCCTGAGGAGAGCTTCACTTCCTAGTATAAGTTTTAATATTTATTTAGTACAGGCCCGGTGAAGAGAACTGGGAAATAAGGCAAAGGCAAATTATCCTCCAGAGCCCAAGTTAACATCCCATGCACACAGACCACGCCAAGCAGCAGCTCTGCTCTTCCCCAGAGTCGCGTCCCACATCTTCCCCACCTGCTGGAGCACAGCCTATGGCTTATAAGTCCAGAAGGAATCGATTGACTTTTTTCAGGTATTCCGCCTTCAAGTAATCTCCTAGCTCATCCTTTGTGACCCACAGGTAATCTTCCTTCAGCTCTGCCTGGGACAAATCACTGCTTTGGAGGAAGGCTTTGAAGAAGAATACTTTGGCTCCCACGTTACCCTCAGTCCTGATGGCCCTGGGGAATTTATACTTGTAAATCCCATATGGCGCATTCCCCAGGATTTTGGCTTGAATGCGATCTCCTGCAAGATCCCAGCAACATAAGAGAAAGAAAACAGAAAACAAGACATAAGAACACAGAGCAACAGTAACTGAAAGACAGCATAAACCACTCCTTGTATCTGGTTCAGACCAGCAGAAATATTGCCAATTGTAAACATTTTCTCATGAAAAAACCACCTTGTCCTGGAGTCCAGCAAGTGGTGTGAGAGCGCTTTATGACCCACACCGAACAGCAGGGACACATGGGTTTGCTGTCACCCATCTGCCACAAAAGCTGCCACAGGGCAACAAGAGGGAAAGAGAAGCTGTACACCTGGAGCCAGCCTAGACCGTTCAGGGGATGTCTGGTGATGCTCCAACACCAGATCACGTAGGCCAGACCAGGCACCACAGCTGCTGGCAGCCAGAGAACCCAACTCACAGCCTGCCAGCCCAGTCAGCCCCACACACACTGCAGTCGCTCTGTGACGGTGCGCAGTTACAGAGCCAATCACCCAGGATCACAGCTCTCGCCAGAAAGCCCACCCCATTGAGCTCTGTCCCTCTGCCAGGAAATGCCTTTTCCCAGCAGATGGAAGGAGATTTCACTACAGCAGATGGCAAATATCCCTCAGACAGGGTACAGGAAGAAAACCGCTGGGACAAAGAGGAGGGAGGGCCAGGCACACGGCGAACTACACACCCAAAAACGTAGCCATGGCTCGTTCAGCTGTGCTTCGCAGCGTCTCTCCAGGCTGCCATTCCACTTGAGGCAGGAGCCACAGTTCCTGGTTACCAATTTTCTGCTTCACCAGGAGCATCAGGTTACTGTCCAGCCTCCTGTCCAACGATGTTCGAATATTGTTTTTATCAGCATCTGCCAAAAAACAACACATGCTGGAAACAAAGCTTCCTGGCAGCACTGCTCTGATTCATCACCCCTCTCTGTCTCACACCCTTCCAGCAGTAATACATAAACACAGACACATGGAATAAGACAAAAATCTAGACAGAAATGCTCCCAGTCACTCTGGAAGCCAATGCAGGATTCAGCCGGAACCCACTGCTAGACTGCGCTCTGCTTCATTTCCAGAAGTCATTTATAGCAAGCAGCCTGGATCGCTACCTTGACAAAAAGCAACAAAAGCACTAGGCAAAGCTTGAGAACCAAGCTACCAAACATTTCTCTTGTATGGAAAGAGCATCCATTTTCACCATTCTGCTCCAGTACAGTTGAACACACACATATCTTTGCAGCACAGCAACACCGATTCCCATATCAGCCAGTTAATTCCTTGTGTGCTAACAGTGCTGCCACAGATTCTCTTTAAAACAAAAAAAGACCTCCACTAAACTACACTCAGCTGTGTACAAAAGACTCAGCAAATTACTTCCCTCTACTGATTTGCACTTAGCTGTGTCCAACACTCAGGGTGTTCTCACTCACTACAAACTTCAGCCTGTACCTGTTATCCGTGGAGCAGCTTCAAATTGCAGTAACTTCTGTTCCCACTTGTCTTCCAGGTCTTGAGCCATAATGACTGTTTTGCCCGGTGCCTCATCATCATCATACATGCTTTCCTTCCTCCTCCTGAGCTGCTCCTCCTCTTCCAGCTTACGGATTTCATGATCTGAATAGTGGCTTTTCTCCAGCTCTATCTAGAAGGGTAACGCAGAGAATTGTAAAGGCACCAGCACTATAGGCTGCATTTGGCAGGCAAAATTGTTTCTACCTCAGTGAACACAAGATGATGGGAATTTCCCAAAGCTCAAGCAGGACTTTCCTGTTCACAGCAAGAACCTCTATTAGGGACAGCAAGAACCTCTATTAGGGACAGCAAGAACCTCTATTAGGGACACCAACAGCATCAAGAAAGACCACAGGAGCGCTACCAAGACCCACGAAGGTTGTTACAGGCAGCAAATCACAGACAGAGCACCCAGCATTGCTTCATGGCGGGGAGCAACATCACCCCAGGTGCACCCAGCCGGGCTGTGCGGGGCCATCAGCTACTCCCAGCCCCTGGCCTGTCACCCCACCGGGGCTGGCAACCGCCTGAGGCGCTACCGGGGGCTGTCCGCGGTTGCCAGCCCCACAGGGTGGTCTCCCCTCCAGGCCTGAGGCAGCCATTTTCCTGTCAGCAAACGCCCAGCACCCCCCTCTACCTGCTCCATGAGGGCCATCATGTCTTCCTCCTCCTTCTCAAGGGGCTGCGTGATGCGGGGAAGCCGCAGCAGACACATCGCCCCAAAAAGCCGCCACGGTCGAGGCGCGGTAGCGGTACAAAACCACCGACCCCAACTCGCCGCTCGCTGCCTGGGCGCCGCCATTAGGTTGCCGCGCGGTCCACAATGCACCGCGGTGAGCGGCGCCATCTTTCCTCCCAGCTCCCATCGTGCTTTGCGGTGACCTTTTCGGGCGCGCTACAGGAGCCGCCATGAGCGCGGCGCTGGCGGTCGCCTGGCAACGGCTGCTCGGGGCGGCCTGGGGGTGAGCGGCGGGAGCGGGCCGCGGGGCGGGGGACTGTGCCGAGCCCCCCCTTGGTCTGAGCTGACCGCTGAGGCCTTCCCTCCCCGTGATGGCGGCCGGCATGGGAGGCCCCGCTGGGCCCGGCCCCCAGCTCGCCAACGCCCGCGAGGAGGTCCCGGTATCCTCACTGCCGGCTGCCGTTTCTTTCCCGCAGGGGCTGCGCTGCCGTCCTGCGCCGTGGCCTGCGCACCGGCCCTCAGAGGCTGCAGGACCTTGCGGAGGCGGCGGCTGTGAAGGAGGCGGAGAACCAGAGCGTGACCGACCTGAGGTGAGACGGGCGGGCCGCGCCGGGAGGGCTCTGCCATTTGCCTCTTGCTGGGAGGTTTTATCGCCTTCGGCGTTTTTTTCAGCCGAGGAGGGAAAGCGAGTGACTTGACTCAATCACAAACGCAGCTTGTGTCTTTTGGAGACTTGGTCCCTTCTTTCTTTCTCAATATGAAATAAAACTTTGCAAAATTTAAAGAGTGAGGGCCTGATAACTCTTGTTTTGCTCCTCAGCCCTTTAATCCTGCAGAGAAACTCCATGAGATGGGATGGAAAGATCTATGAAGAAATCCCAATAGCTCACATCAAAGCTACCTACAACAAGTAAGCAAATGAGCCACTCCATTCCTGCTCTTGTGCAAAATGAAACTTTATAACATACCTGGGCTTTGGCCAGTCAGCATGTTGATCAAGAAAAAAGTCAAGGGAGTGGTGTCCCTGACTGGGAAGATGATAATATTGAATCCAAACCTCAGTGCTATTCAGGAAGCATAACTGTCTTTAGAGTGTCTTTAACAGCAATAAGATTGTTACTACACGTTTTGACTACATTTTGATATGAATAAGCTGATGGCTTTAATGGCAGGTTACTTCCAGCCCTCAGTTCTAGCACTATGGCTATACAGCTGTAGAAAAAATTGTCATATTCTCCATGAGAGATTGCTGTGTTTCATTAGTGATCCCTAGTGTGATATTTTACTGTTTCTTAAAGCTCTTTCAAGTTCTAGAAATGTTTTGTGCATTTTTTTAATAAACAGAAGAGTTAAAATGTTCTCGGTGAGAGGTGGGTCTGAAGGGCCAAGTGGTATCTGAGGTATACCTGGATAAAGTATACCTTATCCAGAAAGGTTTTGCCACCTCAAAGGTGGCTCGAGGTCTCTGCAGCAGGTTTGTGCAAGTGGGATACCTCAAAAGAGAGTGCTGAGTTAGGGTAGCTTGGAGAAGGGAGATGGGGAGTCTGTGGTGAGCCGTGCCAGCAAGCTGAGCAAGAAGAAACTGGAGAATAAAGCTTTGTTCTAGCTTGCTGCTTTCTTTTGCCCCTCTCTTTCTGTAGCACCCACGTCCAAGTGGTCAGCTTTGACAACAGGCCATTTGCCCGTACGTCCTGTGGCACGGAAGGCTTCCAGAACGCCAAGAAGGGAACTGCCATTGCAGCACAGACTGCAGCCATGGCAGCAGCAGTGGTGAGTCCACGCTGATGATTCTCACCCTCCCAGAGGCGAGCACGGACTGCATCCCCCCACTACCTGGGTACATGCCCCGCTCACAGGCAGCAGTCAAGTGCTGGTTCCTTAGCGCTCCAGCAGCACGCTGATGTTTGCTGACAGTTTCCCTAGCTTCATCTTAGTATGCATCTTCACACAGACAAAGTGTGTTTGAAAAAGAAGTTACAACTGCCCAGAGGGTGAGCTTAGCTGTGCAAGTTGTGATTCGAAAATGTATCTTGGAGCCTATCCTTTTCTAGCTCCAGTTTGCTAGCTCCTTTTTTCTAAGTGAACATCTCTCAGCCATTTTGGAAATACAGCCCCTGAATCAGCAGCAGTTCAGTTCTTGCACTGTAGGGGACGGAGAAGTGGCTGTAATTACTGGCCGAATGTTTTATATTTGCTCTCTGCCACAGGAGAACTGAGCTCCTGCCAGCAGTTCCAGTCAGAGGTGATGTCCTTCCACATGTAGTTTCCAGCTGCATACAGTTTACTGTAATTGTTCCTAAAATAAAAAAAAAAAAAACACAAAAAAAACCCAACCATGTGGGTGTCCAGATGGCAGGAGAAGATGAGGCTGGCTGTGTCACGGTCCTCATTACAGCAGAATGAGGCAAGGTTAAACTGAAAAATCTCATCCTAAATTAGGTGGAACTCGCTCCAGCCTTTCATGTCAGAGGTGTTTGGTGCCACTGCTGGCCAACAGCTTATTGTGGTTGACTCAGAGGAATAAAAGAACATCTTCACTATTAATCTGTGCTCATCAGAGCCTCATAATAGCTGCATAGCTTTGCTTGGCTGGATTTATTCCATCACTGTTAAAGTTGTTAGTACATGAATTGCACCAGAACACAGAAAGCGAGAGGTGCAGAGGAGCTCCATCCACTTGGTGGCAGCACAGCTAAGCTTTACAGCAGGTGGTTTTCATTTTCAATTTGCAAGCCCCTAGAATTTTTGCACTGAAGGTGCGGACTCCTGCACAGCAAACATAAAGCTTGCCTGCTTTTCTCATTTACCCTCTAGACAGAATCCACTGATCACAGGAGAGAAGTCGCTGCATTAGAGAAGGGAAAACAGTTTTCAGTTAGTCCTTGTTAGTCCCTTGCCAGTTCAGTCACGTATCCATGGATGTATCATTTGCTGCCCTGGCTTTAGGTCACAGATAGTTTGATCTTAAAGCTTTCTCCATATGCAGAGCTGACAGCCTGGCACAAAAGTTCTCTCAAAATTGCCATGGCTGTATCCAGGCCTCTTTTTCTCCTAGCATCTTTGTGCAATAATCCCCATATTTGTCTTCTGTATCCATTACTACCTACTTTTTATTTTTACTTAAAGAATACTATATGATAGCGTGCCAAAAGGGAATGAAAGACTCCAGGGGAGCCAGAGCAGCAGTAGTTCCATCACAGAGATCACTAACCAGTTGTTCTTTTCACAGAAAGCGCGTGGGAAGGGTGTGTTGCACGTACGAGTCATGGTGAAAGGACTGGGACCAGGACGCAAAGTAGGTGTCAGAGTTTCTTTTCATATTTTTCTCTCTTGGGCATAATACAGGTTTTTTAAATTCAGACTGGTCTCATGACTATGCCTATTAACTTGGTGTTTCTGAAGGTGATGTAAAGAATTCATCACTCAAGTGCCTAGTAATGAAATTTTAGAATCATTAGAATTTTAGAGTAATATCACTTTGGAGGCAGAATAAAAGCTGTATTTGGGACTTTTTCCAACTAAAGTAGGAAAATTGATGAGAATGCTGATGAAAGGACTGGACCAGATAGGTTTAACTGGGTTTTCTGATACAAATTACTTAAGATAATTACAAAGTAGAATCATTGGAACAAGTTGCTTTTTGGACAGGGCGACCAAACTATTTTCCCCTGAGCTTCTTCCCTTCTCTGCTGTTCAAGGTGTTAACAGTGTGTCATCTGCTGCCTTGTTCTTCCAGGCTGCCATCAAGGGTTTGACTATGGGAGGTTTGGAGGTCATCTCCATCACTGACAACACCCCAGTTCCACACAACGGCTGCCGCCCACGGAAAGCCAGGCGAATGTGAGAGGGGAGTGGAAGAGACACACAGCTTTCAACATCAGTTCATGCAACAGGGACTGGGTTGAATGTTGCTGCTGTGACAGATTCTGGAAAGCCACCCTCCCTGGAAATATTTGAGGGAAGCTTGAAGAAGAGAGACCATCCTGAGCCTTAAAAGCCCAGGTGGTAGAAGCTGGTGGTAAAAGAAGGAATACGTGTACTGCCTTAGTGGGAAGCCTCTTGTGTACAAAGTTTGTTGATTAAAATGTTGGTCTTTTAACAGCCATTCCCGCTGTGTTCCCAGAAGTATTTTAGATTATTACTGCCTCTCGACTGCTCTCTTCCTCTTACCACTGTATGTGGCTCTTTTGTAGCCCTCAGTGCTATTATTATCCTTGTTAGGTTGAAAGGGAGCTTGAGGTCTAGATCTCCTCCTAGTCATCTGTAGTAAACAACTGCATGGGGTCACAGCCTCTTCCTTCCCTCTTTTTCTCACTGCACAGATTTGGAAACAAGGCATGGGGTAACTCTTCCCCTTCCCCCTGGCTTGCAGAGCTCTGCATGCTGTGCGAGAGGCAACTCTCCCTCTTCACACAGGATGGAGCGCTGTAGTCTGGATCCGCTATTGGAAAGATCTGTTGTGGTGCTTTGTTTCACCCAAGCTGTCACTGGCCTGCCAGTGCTACTGGCAAATGGAAAACGCCAGTCCTAAAGGGGCTGGGATCTTGCCAGGTTTGATGCTTGCCGTCTCTTTGGTACCGCCTTGTGCACCACAAAGTGGATTTTCTGGGGTCCTGGGGAAAGCAAGCAGGGGATTAGTAGGCCTGAGGAACAATGAAATGCTGCCAAGGAGATGTAAAGCACTTAAGTCTTGAACTGTACCTCTATATCCACAGGCAGCACGAGCTTGTCATGGGTCTGTGATGTATTATTGCTGTCCCAGCTTCATCTAGAGAGAATTTCTGCCAAGCAAACATGTCTGAAGCTCTCCGGAGCATTAACCAGGGAAGGTAACAGCAGTAACCAACTACAGGACTGATTTCCTGGATGGCAAAGGCACACCACCTAGCAAAGGGCAGCTCCTGGAAATCCACACTGCCAGAGAAGCCCAAGCCATGTACAGCATGCGCTGGGTAAATATTTCACCTGGAAAGTGTATTTTAGTGCAGCCAGCAGTTCTATCACAAACCCAGAATCTTCCTTTCTATTATTGCTTTCTGTTGTTCCTCCTTAGTTTCTTAAATTGCATAATTAACTATTCTCTTCCTCTTTAGAGACAGGGTACCATGGCAACAAGGCAGTGAACCTCCTTCATGGGGCTGAGTGGCACGCGGCAGGTTTTGAAAGAAATCAGTCTGCTTAGAAGAGCCTGTTGAGTTGCATTTGACAGAAGAGAAGAAAACAAGACTCAGATGAATCCCCTACCTTACTCCAACTGTCTGAATTTGAATACAGGGTAGGTTATCTTAAAGGGAAGTTCCTTGAGCTGTCACAGATTTGACAGCGAGGAACAGAGGTTCTTACACAGATGTTTGACACACTAGAAAAGCTTCCCCCTCTCTAGAAATACAGCTGAGCTTCTAGTGACTTCATATTCCTCTTTTTAAGAAGATACCAGGCCAGCTATAAACCACAAAGACTAGCTCTGAGCATCCAGGCAGCTAGCTGGAGTAGGCATGTGTGCACACTGTGTCTTACAGCAAGGCTGGACTGGTTTCTAGGCCCAGCACAGTGACGAGCCCTGAGAAAGGAGGAGCACCAGTCCATGTTGGCAGGCTTGTCAGCAATTCACTGTCTAGCACACTGAGAAAACCAAGCACTACCATTCTCTACTGGAAGCTGCTCGTTGCATCAATGTAGCAGAAGTGCCCATGTCAGATAAAAATGATAGAATAAATTGAAAAGTAAGATTGGGAAGAGACTTGCAGTCCTTCTGAAATTCAGGGAAGAGTAGGTGGATGAGTTGAGAGTCAGAAAGCAATGAGAATAAATCCAGACTTAGAATCAAGGCTGTGCCCTTTGTAAAGGCCACTCCTTAACACTCCTGATTTCTGAGCGTCTGTGAACCTTTCAGGAAGTCTACCAATACATTGCCACTGCTTATACAGTGGGAAGTTTTAATCACCCGATCTGCCCTGCCTAGTTCTGGTCCCTATTCCTACTTCTTCCTCCAGCTGATATTTATATAGCACTCTGAGCTGGACAGAAGAGACTGACACTGCTCTCCATGGTTCCATGGCTGAATCTGTACAGTATCATGCAATATTTGTCTTCCAAACCCCCAGCTCTGCATACCCTCCCTGAGGTCTCCAGCACAGTGTTTCAGTTGTGCAGCTTTTTGTTGAAGTCACGTTTTCCACCCACCTTCTCTCCTGCCCTAATGGAGCACCCCCAAAGCCATGTGCTAACTTATTGCTCAGTCTGAGCTGTTTATTCTGCAGCACATCCCGGGCCTCTGGGGCATTCATCAGTGATGTGGGAGAGCACAGTTACACAAAGCAAGCTCTCCCACCTTGTGCAAGGGCTCGGTCGTTCCTTCTTGCACATGCTCTATGGTGAAAGAAGTCTTAAAACTCTATTGTTGTTCGTCTTGCAGGGAATTAATAGACACCAATAGCACTTAATGATTTCCTTACCCTTCAGATGTAACTATTAATTAAGGGCCTGCTTTTAGTCAGCCACTGGTGTTTACCAGTTCTAATTGCTTTTCTTGGCGCCTGGGTGGAATACTGTTTTCTACTGGCTCACATTGCTCCTAAGCAGCAATTACTTCACTTGTCAAGAGCACAGCCACAGCATTAGCACCCTCATTAGGGTCACATCCTCTCCCTTTGGGCTTCCCCATTGCTTTGGGACATTCTTCTTTCCCCTCCCTCCTAACTTTTGATTCCCTGCTCTCAAAGAAGCCTTTTTCTGTGAAACAAGCTCAGAAGCTTGCTACTGACTGCAAAGCTTCATCTTGGTTCAACCCTGGCCTTTCTGGGGTTTTGCCCTCCATTTTAAAATACCACCTGGAGCTTTCTCTATCGCACAGGGGGTGAAACACAAAACACTCTTCTGACTTACAGATAAAAATGCTACCTCAGGTCTCTTTACCCCTTAATGAGTGCCATACTGCCTGGGGGGGTTAGTCTAACTCAGTTACCCTTCGCTTGGATAGGGATGGCACCTGGTGGCTTGGAAAAAATAGCCTCCCCCAGCCTTCTCCCTAACAGTATATTATTCTGCAAAGAATTATTTCCCTATCCCCAGCAATGAGGACTTTCTACCTAGAGCTGCAGCTTTCTCTGCTGAATTGGTGATTTACTATTTCTTATGTGAGCATCTCGGTGACAAGAGTCAGGCAGCCAATTTCGATCCCTTTGTGAGATTCAATTAAACCATTAATTAAGTGATGTCAGTGTCCTTTAACAGCTGACTGTATACACAAGCAAGCAAGAAGGGGACAGACCCTGCAGTGCTAATAAACTGTAGCAGCAGGGGTGGTTTACCACAGCCCAGCTGCAGCTGTTAGGGACATCTGTGCAGGTTTTACTGGCTTTCCCTCTGGTGTGGGAATACCTGGCTGAGGATGTGCACAAAGCAGGTCACTGAGTAGGTGTTTATAACCCTAAAGCACCCCTCGGGAGCCTTTGAGAAGTAGCAGTTCAAGTCAGGTTATGTTTTTGCACTTTGACAGATAATCACGGGTGCTGCTTTCATGCCTAGCATCCCTGCCCCCAGCCCCTCTTCCCCTCCAACCTCAGCCTACGACCTCTCAGACCAAAAAGAGATCAAGGACCCTCAGATTGTTTTTGTGCTTTTCCAATGTTCTCCTCTCCCCTCAAGAGGCATTAATGGGTACTCAGTGGCAATGGGAACGGCTCAGAGGTTTTACTAATGAACTGCCTAATAGCATCCAAGTTCCTATGCTGATGGTGAAGCAGGGCTACAGGGTCCTCTTGGGGAGATGCATAAGGGAGCCAAGTCTTGACGCTATTCCCTTTTTTTGAAACCACTCAATCCTCCTTTGCTGTGCTCTCCAAGCTCCCCCTGCGCTACTGCCACTTGGCAGGGTCCTTTCCTTTCTCTGGAGTTCCTAACACTCTTCCTATGCCCACATCTACTAAGAGTCAGAGGCTGTGCACAGATCCAGACCTGGACCCAAACCTCTCGGCAGCTACAGAGCCCTACCAGCTGTTACTTGGGATAGCTGCTCCCAGGAGCAGCTGCACAGCTTGTTTTTCTAGAGAAAGGAGGCAGAAGGGAGAAAGGGTTGGGTGCGAGGGGCTGAATGCTCAACCAAGATGTGAGAAATGAAAAGGCATGTCGGAAAAGAGAATATGGAGGTAAAAATGCAGAAAAATACATTAAAAAAAACCCCAACTTTTCTAAGGCAATGACAGTCCTCAAAACCTTCCTTCCCCTTCTGAGCTGGCTCCAAAATCCCTCCTCTGTGCTTCACCACTTAACGATTCATTTTGCAAATCCAAACTCTAAGCCAGAGTGGCTGGGATTGATGTCCACCATGCCCCCCGGCCACATTACTAAACACTCCAGCTTTTGGCCCTTTCTCCCTCTGCCTGCTCCTCTGTGCAGCAGGCCAGGCTTCTCACCACACACAAGACTCCGGGTAACAAAACTCGGGGCCCCGGGCAGGATAAAGACACATATTTCATCCCCCAGCCGCTCATCTCCAGCCCCTTCAGCAGGTCCCAAGATAAGGTGGTGAAACAGGACTCTCATCTCTTCAAGTACCAGCCTGCAGGCAAACAACTTGCTCTCCTAATTGCCAGCCATGGCACTCTCACAGCCCCTTTCCAAAACCTGGATGCTGCCTTTCATTTTGCCCCTGCCAAATCCACAGAAGTGAATTATCAACTTTCTGAGCTGCCAGGGTCAAACTGACCAAGGAATGCAAATGACTTTAGACAGGCCAGCCCTCAGGGCTTCTCTGTAATGCCAACAGCTGGGAAGCAGCCTGCTCCAGCACTGGGAGATGCTCCAAAATGATCTACCCTTGGAGATGGTCATAAAACCAGCCCTGTTTCCCAAAATCCCCACAAGAGCAGCAGCGCAGCCGGCTAGAGAGATCCCCTTCCTAGTGGTCCTGCAGCCAAAGGGCCAGTGTAAAACTGGGACAAACCCTGCTGGGTCTCCAGCAGCCACACGGCAGAGCTGCTCTCTCCAGCCCTTATTGGAGCCAGTGGGTTGGCACCGACATCTTCAAATCTGAGCTCTCCGAGGAAGAAGCTGGCGTGGGCAGAGCTATTGTCTGGGGAGGGATAGGGGGTAGGAGGCAGGATGAGGAGAGATTAACTAGGACTTTGCTGCCTGAAGCCAGATGGGCTGCACTGCACAATTGCACTGTCGACACAACATTCGTCTGCCCTATGTTACTGGAGACCTTGTTTGGCTGCCAGCTGCCCCTTCTCCCTTACAAAGGAGGATTTTGCTAGCATTAAGGACTCACCGGTCAGGACTGAACCAGTGACCTAGCTACGCTGCCGCAGGTATCAGCGCAGCTAATCTGGATATTACCCTGACCTCGAGACCAGCCCCAAAAAAACAGGGCAGCAGCAATGAAAACCATCCTTCACAGCTGGAGATGTGAGAGCGCGCGCTGGCTCTGCAACAGGAGTGATGCTGGTGTTTCAGGAGGGGTGTTCCACCGTGGGGACTGTGCTGAGGCTGCAAGATCCCGCAGGACATGGGTTCAGCCCAGCAGCGCGGGCCAGGGCTCCCTACCGGTTGCCACAGGGTTGCCAGTGTCCCTTGCTTCTCCAAACTCACCATTTGAACCGTTTTTCCCCGAATCGGTTGCTGGGCACAGCAAGGCCGTTTCCATGCGGATGGCTGTTTCTCCCTGTTGCCATGGTGACAGCACTGGGCACCAGCAGGCCGGAGGTGGGAGGGTGAGGACCATATCTCCCCAGCGCTCGCCAAGGGCAGCAGGTACATCTAATCCGGCATCGCTCCATTTTACGCCTTTGAGAAGCACAGAGGAGTTATCAAATGACCAGCTCAGCGGCAGCAAGCAGGCACTCGGAGGGATGCGGTGCTGCCCATTGCTCTTATTAACACCCTAAAATCACATTGGACAACGGCTGGCCAGCTCCAGCAGGGCTTCCCTGCCACCTGCCTGGTTCTCGCCCTCCCAGACCCTCACACACAGCTGGTCCTACACATCCCCTGGCTCCGGCACCCCAGGGCTGGGCTGTCCTCTGGCAGGGCTCAGGCCCAGGGTTGGATGCCACCACCAGCACATACAGGGGCTCAGGGAGTCCGTAGGGCAAAGCCCAAAGTGTGCTTTGGCCCACACTGGGCACGTTGCAAAGCTACTGAGGAGAAAGAAAGAGAAGGACAGCCATGGAGGGTAGAAGTAGCATGCTCCTGGCTTTAAAAAGGCTGAATTCAAACTAGTTCTGTCACCCACAGAAAATAAACTCCTCCAAAGGCTCCAGTTTGTACCTGGACAAAGCAGAATGCAGAAAATTCTGAGGGATTCATAGTGTTACCCACAACTTCCCATTGCCCTGTTGCAGTTTCTGTAAGATTTTCTTCCACAATGGCCAAGCACTGTGCTGCCGCTCCTCCTCTAGGAAAGCTCCCCTGGAAGGGACCTCTCCCTGCAGTCCTCCTCCCTCTGACCAGCCAAGGACCCTGGGCACCCACCAAGCATCTCCCTGCCATGCTCCTCTAAAACTGCCCTCAAGTTTTCAGGTGTACTTGGCATCCTCACAAAACCAGGAACAGGCAGCAATCACCTGCAACAGCTAGAAGCTGCCATGGGAAAGGATTTGACTTCTGCAAAGTAAGAAACAAGAGACACAGTAAAAAATTCCCTCTGCACAAATGCAGAGCCTGTGGGTTTGTACGATGTCCTCCACTCCTTGTTAACCAAGTGAGGGCCAACACATTACCCAGGTGCTGCAGCATAGCCCATAGCTGCTGGGACCAGGGGCACTGAGCCCCTTTTCAGTTCTCCTCACATGCAGGACCACAGTAGTTACCCACGAATTACTAGTTTCCAGATTGCTACTCTAAAACCAGTGCAGTATTTTTATGTCAAAATATCAGGAAAAGAATGTGCAATTCAGGGTTTTTCCCATATCGGTATTTTTCTGAGAACTCATTTCCTTACACAGTAAGTACAGCTCTTCCCTGAGAGAAACAAAGGCAAATCAGACCTTAGCCAGCAAACGGCTCTAGCAGGGGACACCGCTGCCTGATGAGCAGTCAGCCTGGTGGGCAGGTAGTGCCAGGCTGTTACTGTTACAATGACTGACTTTGCATAGCTCAGCCCACGTCCCCCGCAGCCCCAAAGCAAAGAAAAAAGATAAAATAAAATAAAAGCCCTTTCGCCATTCCCTCCTCCTGAGGAGTATTTGGCCAGAAAAGCTTTTACTACCACGTAACAAGACAGGGAAGCACAAGGATCTGGGCACATCAGCAGCCTGGACTCTGAAACTCTGAAAGCAAGGCAAAAGCAAACCCAGAAACTCTGTCCTGTTGCTTACCCACAGGACCATCTATTTGCTCTGCAGTGTGCACCTGATAAAGGTTCACACAAGGACAAAAGCTGTCAGAGGGCCACATGCCTCATTGCCATCCAGCCTTTACCATCTCTCTGCCCACAGCCCTGAGACATCCTGCAGAAAAAGCTGGTAGAAAAGCAGCAAAACAGAGGACACAAACAAGGACAGAGACTTTTTAAAGCATCAGAAATCTGATTCTCCTAGCTGGGTCAAAAAGGACCAAGGGAAGCATAATAGATGCCAGCATCCAAGCAAAAGGAAGGTCCTCTAAGTACCCTGAGAACATCAGGGAGCTAAATCAGGGCCAGCTGCTCCGTTCTGGAATGTTAATTGAAAAGAGTCTTTAGCAGGGACACGCTGTTAATGGATACATAGGTTTGATTCTAATGGGATTTCTGTGGCTCGCTCTCTAATGCATTTTATATAAGAATATTGCAAGTGTCCTGCTTTTACTTTTTTTTTTTAAAAGCAAAGGCAGCACAAGAAGTAACAAAAGATGGGATTCTGCTGCCGAACATGGTTTCCATGTCAAGCATCTCCTTGTCACTTAGTGCCTATCTGAAAAGCCACAGGCTCAAGAGCTTTCTGACATGCTGAAGGTCTCCAGAGGAAAGCACACCTGAAGATGGAGGAAGGGTTCAAAGGAAAGTGGCTTTCATGCCCAAGATGCCGAAGCTTAAGAGGAACTAACATAAACAAGGATGTTGCTGGGTTGTTGCAGAGTAGCAGTGGATTACACCAGGATCCCAGATTTTGGGAAGGTCCCATCTGCATGCTCTTAGCTACAGTGTTCCGCAAAGCTGCATTGCGGCTGGGAGCAGCAGGCAGTCGAAAACGCAAGTGCCTCAGCCCAACCTAAAAGCAGTGGGCTGGTGATGGCTCTTCTGCCAAGCAAGGTGTGTTCAGCTTTCACTTCTTGATCGTGGACTATCAGCAGAAAATGGCGACAAGGTTAGACAAATGCTATAAATGGAATAAAGGAAGAGTGTCTGTATACAAGTTGGGCTAGTAATAATATATAAAGGGGAAAACGTAACTGCAGGCCAAGAATTCCTCCCCCAGCATTAGTTCCTGTAGACAAGAATTTGAGAAATCCACAGTAACTACAGAAATGCCTCAGGTAGGAACATCCTTGAGCACACTGGTATTCCAAGTGTCAGGAAGAGGCAGTAAACTCACACACAACATACCTCTGTAGTGAAGGCACACCCCTGCCGTGCTTCTTAGCAAAGGGATTCCCATCTGCACCATTAAGATTTTTGTAAGACAAAGACAATAAATCAGGCTCTTAAAGCAAATTCTGTTTATTCCATTTTTGTCTTGTGTTGCTGACAAATCTTCATCCTAGCCTAGGAAAAATATCAGGTAGAAAATATCTCCCCTTTCCTCCCACCCTCCCCACCACACACATTTTCTTTCTTAAATAAAAGAATCAAAATTTCAAGCATGAGAGACTTTTCTTTCAATACATTTCTGTAATAAAATTAACTCTGTTGTAGATATAAAATGCAGCAGCCAAGACTGGAGGATCTGCTATGCTACTCCAAGGCAATTAGTACCCAGAATGATCAATCAGTTTGTCTGCAAACATAATAAGAAAATACTTAGCACTTATCCAGCACTTTTTATCCATGACTCTTGAAGTGTTTTACAAAAGCTGAAAATATGTTTTTGGCCTCATTTACAGAGAAGAAAACACCATCTGGAACAGAAAGAGATTTGCCCTCAGTCACAGAACAATTTAACAGCAGAGCTAAGAACAGATCTCTGGTCTCTCAGCCCCAAGTCCAACAATCCATGCCATACTCTCTGCTTCACACAGGACAGCCTGAATCTGGCTAAAGCCCTGACTGCAGAAATGCTGAAGCAGTTTATATTTTTGCCACCGGGGGGGGGGGGGGGGAATCTAAATGGAGATCTGACAGCTATTTTAGTAAGCACTGACCTCCCAGGCTGTGCCGCCAAGGAGTAAACCCAGTCTTGGATGGAGCTGCTGAGAGCTTTGGGAAAGTAAAAAAAAAAGTCTCATACTGGAAGCGTGAACAAATGTGAGAGTGATACAGAAGGAAATAAATCCATGATGTACAATGTGCAAATGATTCTCCACTTGGAGCTTTAATTGAATGTTTGAGGAATGGATCACAGGATAAAAACCTAAAACCTTGACAAATAGTGTTATTAGATGGCGAGGAACCTGGAGCTAAAGCACACGTGGCCTGACACCTCCTCTATTAGCAGTCTTTCTGACCTGAAGTTGCTCCTGACAGACCTGAGAAACCAACAGGGCAAACACCAGAAAGAGCGGTGAAATACAATGTCTTACCGTAGAAAGAAGTTTAGCAAGGCCAGGAGAGGAGAGAAGTACCATGAGACAGAGAGTAAAGGCTGATTCAAGGGCACCTGGGCACCCTCCATTACAAGGTCCACTATTCATGCTATAAGCAAGCACCAACCCCCCACACAATTCTTTTCCTATGCATTACCATGCAAAATGAATGCATGACTTCAATACTGTTCTTCACAGGCATGTGGCCACAACACATCACCCACAGCCCATTTTGGTCCAAACAAGATACCCACAGGGTCCTTTAAAGTACAGGGTCTCCCATATATAAGCACAAATTTTCTAATGCCCCCTCTGTACCTCCCATGGGCATGGGACAACAGCAGGCTCCAGCTTCCGACGGAGCACCTCGCAACACTGGGATGCACTGCCTGGCAGCACAGTTATAAACCAGCCTGTGTGCAGAAAAACCCAAATGTTAGCCTACAACCAAAACCCTCCATTTTTTAAGCGAGAAGGGCAGGCCAGCATGCTTACCAGCCCACAGTGGCAGGTAATATTACACCCAGGAGCTTATTTTATCAGCAGCATGAACACCACAGTGGTTCAGTCAGCATCGACACACCAGCCAGCTGTGCTTTGAAGCCTGGGAACAGCAAATTGGGTTCTCACAGAGAACAGCGTATCAAACTGGGATAGGTAAGCAACCTAAGTCAACAAGCTCATCTCCTAACTGCAAACCTGCAATGCACATTAATTCAGGTCTCCTCCTTCCTTTCTGGGGAAACCCAAATGCTACTAATTCTCCACTCTCGTAGTCCCAACACGCAGCTGGTTCTCCCTTCTCCTTAGCAGCAGAACCTGCAGATGGCCATGAAGATTCACCCCCATGCTGCAGAAGTCCCTCCAAAGTGAGCACAGAGTTGCTCCCCACACCCTTCCCAGCCGCCCGTCTTCCTTCTGCCCACCACCTCATGCACTAGACATGCAGCAGCTGCCCTGGCTTCATGGTATAAACACATCACCTTTCACCTTGGAGCTTTTCAGATACTAAGGCACAAAGATTAAATGACTTGCATAAGAGTCACAAACACACCTCATGTCTCTCAATTGCAGTGATTTCTCACACCTTTTTTTCCTGACCTCTTGCATATTAAAATCACGTGAGTAGATTGTGTGGATGAGAAGAGGATTTCATTTCCCTAGTAACACTGAAGATACAAACACGAGTAGCTGTATTTCTAAGCCCTCCCCATGGCTTCTATCCATTCCCTCTATGACAGGCTGTTTGTGTCAACAAGGTAGGATAGCGCCGGTGCAGATGGGAGCACTCCATAAATGTGCTGCCAGGCTCCATCTTTGCCACCCTAAGACCTACAACAGGAGAAAAAAAACCGGACACACCTCTGGGAAACCAGGAAAGGAACCTCAGCTACATTTTGTTCATCAACAGGAGTAGGGAACAGCAGCAGTGCTTAATGCAGCGGGGGCCTACACAGTATAAACAGGGTCAGAAGAAAAATTCACAGGTCTAACTTGAGCAGATTGGCTTTCCACAGCTGAGGGCCCTGCAAGATGCCGGCTGGTAGGAGCTCCCAGGTCAGGTTTCTTGACATGAGTGATGGTTTGGTTTCCTAGAAGGCGCGAGTGTCTGGCTTTGGTGCGTCTGTGGCAAAGGCCCAGACCCAAGGAGAGCAGCTGCCCCAGCTACGTGTCACACTATGTGCAGCTGTGCCTCATGTGGAAGTTAACCACATACTCTGCGTTAGTGCGCTGCACTGAGATGGCAAAGGGCTCGAAGGGGTGGAAGGTGAACGCAACCAGGCGTCGCACTGTGTGATTGATGGGTCGCCCCAGGAGTCCCGCCTGGATCTCAAACTTCAGGAGGCCAGAATCACGAGCGTAAAATCTGAAAGGAAGAGAAAGTCAATTATGGCTGTTCCTGACTATTGACTTTGCCATCTGGGCTCTTCACACACAGAGACAAGTGCCTTGTTCAGTTGCTGGTACTCCCTCAGGGACAGAAGGTCCTCAGCTGGGTGTCTGGCTCTTGGCTACACAGGAAAGTCCCTCCCGGGGCAGCTAGTTTTCCACTGTCTAGAAAAGCTTGCCTTCATTTTAGTATCATCAGTGACAGAACTCTGCCTGTCATTTTGGTGGACATCTCTGACTTCACAAGAGGGAATAAGTTTGGTCCAGACCCCACGTATGCTGGCTCTCCACCCTCTCTTGCTGCAAGCTGCTTCCCTTGATCCCTAAGGCAGATATACTGTACAGAACTGAGCTCACTTCCCTTAGCAATGGCCTTCACTCCGGGGGTAAGGCCACCCCCTTCCTCTCCTGCTGCTGCCAGGTAGGCTTTACACTGCTGCTCTTGTGTATTGCTGCATCCCCATTCAGCTGAGGAAGGTAAACAGCTGGATCCAATTCTGCTCAAGGGCACCATGTTGTACTTTACAGATCAAGCGACGTTTTGCAGTTCCATTTAGATTTTCATCACAAAAACATTAACAAGATAGGCTGGGCAAGAAGTACCTGGTTGATAGCATTCGACAATCACAGTAAGAGCAGAGGTCAAGGAAAACCTTGCGTCCTTCTGCTGTCATGCACAAATGTGCCTGTGGGTCAAGCTCATTAGTGTCTCCAAACAGGTGAGCTCTGGAACATAGCTTCAGCACAAAACAAACATTGCTGAGGGGATGAGGCAAACAGTGCTGAAGAGACAGGCGAGTCTAGGAAGCTCTTTGCTTCTTTACCCTTCTCTGCATACTCTGTGTAACCGACAGAAGCCAAGGTAACACCACTGTCCTGCACTGCTGTGGGAACAGGGGACTCTCTGTGATGACCCCACCCTCCCCAAGACTTTGGTGGGTGGGTTTGGGATGTGGTATCTTCACAAAGTGGCTGGGCTCTAACTCAAGTCCTCACTCTGAAGTTGTCTCAGCTCCTTAGGCCATTTTGTCTGCTCTTTCACTTTCAGGCACAGAATTGCCATTTTGCTTCCCAGCTGTTTCCTTTTCCACCATCACTTAGTACATGTGGGTATTTTGCATTTTCCTCTGGTTTTAACTCAGAGAATGCTTTTAATATCAGAGCACATTTCCCCCCCGCCAGTAATACAATGCACTCAGCTCTCAGCCTGGAAGAACGGGTGATGACAGATACAGGCGATGCTGTTTCAGGAGCAGACATACTCCACATTTTAAAAACACAGCCTATTGAGAACCTCATGTTCTTCCTGGAGGGCCACTCTCCTCTCTCTTCCTCTGAATCAAAGTGCCAGCCAGCCCTGCCTGAAAATTGCACACAAGAACCCAGCAAGAGAGTCACAATCTTGGTATTTGGCTTTTCAAAAAGCCCTTTCCCTCCTACACAAGGCTGGGTATGCAGAGGGTCATTCTTTAAATAAAGCACAGTTCCCCGTCTGCTCCTCTCTCTTCCCAATTCACAATAATTTACTACTCAAGATGAAGCTCCCTGTAATCTCAAAGATGTGCTCAGTTTGGTATTTTTAAATCTATTTTTAAAAGTGCTCTGCAATCAGAGGCCATTTCCATGGGCTCTCACTCTGGGGATAAATTAGGCACTGCAATATAAAATTGTATGTCAACAGAAACAGCAAGACCAGCCTTTTCAAACTGTATGAAAATGGAAGATTTATCTGCAGACCAATTTTTTTGGTTAAATGGCTCCTTATTAGCCATCTAGATGGATTTTAGAGACCCCCTACTACAGGTAAGGCTGTGTTAGAGCCTCTTCCTCTCAAGTGCCATCATTTCACCCAGTGAATATCTCTTCAAGCCTCCTGAAAAGATACTGGAAGACGGCAGTGATGGGGAACCTAAAGTCCTTCCTTCCTGAGAGCAAACAGCCGCTGGTCTCTCAAGTAGCCAGAGATGAGAGTTGAACCTTCCAAGATGCAGAAAGGCACTAAGGGTTAAAAGGACACAGTGCACAGAGGCGCTGAAACCGATGTGTAAAAGGTATGGAGGCTTTTCTATCTCACACATTGTGCCAGGAAACCGCACACAGATTATAACACCCTTAGCTGCTGAAGGGTTTTGCACTCAGGCCAATTATAGGACTTACATTACAAATCCTGCGGCCCTTCATTTCCAGGCCCTCCAACCACAACAGGCAGCAGCATTATTTTATTAATCCCTTTGTTTTGCATGTGAGAAAAACAGCAGCACTATTTCAGCTACTGAATGGTTAAGGTTAGCACCTCGTCTTCTGCTTACTTTCCAAAAACCAGGAGCCCCACTGCTCCCAGGGCCTATTCAAGTCCTAATTGACTCTGCACAGCTTTGAGCTTTAACAGCTCTGGCTCTGAAATGCCGGTTTGCTCAGGGGAGGGAGCGAAGGTGGCACTTCACTTTGTTTACTACAAAGACGTAACCGCAGCAAATGACTGCGGTTTTGCTCCCTTTTGTCTGCGGGAGCCATACGCAGGTTGGCGCTGGCAGACAACTGCAGCCCTGCAAGTTTTCCCAACATCAAGCATGACAAGGTGGAAAGGGCAGGCTTTTCTCTGCAGATAACATGGGAGCTAGAGATCAAACCAAATCATACAGGCAGAAAAATCAATTAAATATACATAATTTGGGAATTGAGAGCGCAGGAATAATCAGAGGTTCCCTGCCACCTGAGTCAGGGCCAGGGGAAACATGAAACCACTTTTTGAGAATGCACTGATGAAACTAAAGTTGGGAAACCAGCCAGAATAGTCTCCCTAGGCTGCTTGAGCCCCCAACATGTGTGCAGTCACTAAACAAAGCACTTAGGCATTGAAGGCTCTCTTTGTTTTCAGAGCATAGGTTTGCTTTTGCAGTACTATAAGTGGAAAGGCTATTCTGCATGGAGAACTCAGACTCTTTGAGCCTTTCAGGCTGGAGATGTTGGATTTTTAACCATCACTACTTGCAGCCATGGCTGCAGCCAACAAAAAAAGGAAATAAATAGTTGTGTTTTTTCTGCAAGAAACATTGCAAACGTCCTTATTACCAAGCTCAGACTTATTCTTTCTGCCAGTACTGAAGTCTCAGACAGAAGAGGCACAGAATGGCCCTTACACCTACTATAGAAACAAATTTCCTATAGATCACAGAAAGAAGGAGGGTATGAAGAGGAGTACAGCTCCCAGGGTGAGAACTGTAAACAAGGAAAGTCTGAAAATAGCTAAATCAATACCACAAGCATTCTGAATAACCCCTAACTCGTCTGCTATTTTATTCACAAGATAAACCAGATCATCCTTGCCAGCTAAACCCACGTGCTTAAAAGGGATCCTTCCGGCACAGGAAAGCCAGCATCCAGAACCACATCACTCTACAGCCCAAACACAAAGGCAGGACTGCAAGACAGGAGGAGGAGGAGGAGGAACAACAGCATTCATATGGAAAAGGCTCAGGCTTCACTACCCAAACCTTCCCCAAGGCAGATCAGTGAGAAAACCTGAGGAGCCCTCCCACACTTATAAGATAAAACTCTTATTGCAAGGAGAGAGGCCAAGCTTTGCGGGACTGCTGAAATAAGGGATGTCAAAAAAGAGAGGCCTCGATCGACCCCCTTTTCTGCACATTTGATGCCACATGGAAGGTTTAGAGTTACTCTCGCACTGCTCTCCTCACATACAGCTTCTTGGCCTGTTCCGTACCTTATAGGGTGATCACCGCAGGTCTTGGGCCGCTCCATGACTGACACCCATTTGTCATCATAGCTGAAAAGTGAGAGGTCGAGGTAGGGGCTGCCACTGTATGACTGGGCGCTGATCGGGAGCTGGCCCAGCAGCCTCCGCACGGCCTCCGTGTGCCCTCCGTACTTGGCATTCACGATAGTGTCTTTGAACCTGTAGCAAACCAAGAAACAGGTTTTACTCACAAAGGCCACAGGTGAACAGCACAGCTTAAATAAACTAAGGAAGAAAACTGGTAGGCAAAGAAAAACAGCAGCAGCAGTGTAAGAACTAAATCAGCTCGTTTCCAAAGATGTATCACAGTGATTCAAGCATCAATCAGTTCTGGTGACCTTTTTATCCTCCCTCATCATTACTGTTTCTGCTCTGAAAGTCCAAACTGACAGAAGGACAAGACTGTGCCTACCCACAAGGTCTGGCTCCAGCTGCTCTGCAGTACAGGAAATGAACAGGATCAGAAACAGGGAGAGATGGATTAGCAGCTTATCAGTCAATCCAAGTTTTACCATGAAGCCTGGAAACAGCATAAGCAAAAGCCAGAGGTTTACACAGTAACAGCTGAGCCTTAACGTTGACTTGAGAATCCCCCTCTCTCTAGCCACTCTGTTTTAAATACAGAAAGGGAGAAAGCTTAGATGAGAAATAACTTGACAAGAAGCCTAATGCACTTCAGAAACTACAGTAAGCTGAAAGTTCTTCCTGGTGGAGAGATTAACACAAGCTAGATTTCTTTTTCCAAGTAAAATTTGAGCTTTCTATGTGCAAGAACAGATCAGCTGCACAGATGTCATACATCAGGGAAGGTAAAACAATTCCATTTGACCAGAAACACTCAGCCAAAAGCCAGCTTGCTGTGGATTATGCTCTATTATACTTTGCTATACAAGTTAAACACTCCTGTTACAGGCCCCTCTAGCCAAGGGGATGAAAAGATTCTCCTCTCTAACACAAGGCAGGAGCTGTTCTTCAGGTGTCTGCAGCGAGCTCCCTCATTCTCTCTTCCACTAAGCATTATGGATTTCCTGACAGGCAGCTCTAGAAAGTTATAGACACAGTCAACTTCCTCTTACTTATGTGACGTCAACCTAAAATCAACAGAAGTCTCATGCCCATAAGTGATTGCCAAGTACTTTGGATGATGTGAAACAAGTCACTGGAAGAACAAAACACCCTGAGTCACATAAAAATATATTCCAAGAGAAATAACACACTCTGTCTAATTAAAACAACATTTGACTGTTAAAGCACATTCTAGAAACCCTATTTTGCTCAGCTTTCACAATAGGTCTAGGCAGATGAGTTTTCTTTCTCCTAACACAGTTTGATGAGAACCACACGCTTATGACTGATGTTGGAGAAAATGCTATAGAACCCAGTTTGATGCACACTAAATTCAGAGAATGCCACTTGGCAAAGTATGTCCAGTTAGATGATGCCAACATCTTGACAAATCTTATCTTCAGGGACCTAGGCTACTGGGCAGTAACACTTTAATAACCTCCAGAAGAGTTACTGCTCAAGGAGAGCCAGAAACTTCTTTCCCTCAAAACTCCTTTTCCTTCTTCTAAGCACTGGATTGTCACTGCTTTGTTCCTTCCTGTACCAAGACAGATGCTGCGGAACATAAAATCAGATGCATTAGGCTGCAAGATGAACCATGTACAAGCCAGATCCTTGCACCACCCAGTGACTAGAGGAACTGGTTCTCTCAGGGTTGCCATCGTTATTTGATACTAGCCTTCAGCTGACGGGGGTGAGCGTGTGTCTATACGGTATAAAGCATGCTCCGAATGGCTCACCGGCGCTGGATCTGCCTGGCAAAGTTGTTGCTGGAAGCTGAGCAGGGGAACTGGACCGCCTCACTGTGCAGGGTGGCATTCCTGAAGAGGTCACAGAAGTTCTCAAACAGCTCCAGCAGCTCATCAGACGTATTCTCAAATACGGCAATAACCTCTGTGGTCACCATGTTGTACACAACGAAGAATGAAGGCTGGGGAGAGAGGCAGAGGCAGCGGTTACCCAGGAGAGCACAGGTGGGGAAGCTGTCCCTTCCTTCTCCCTGCATGACACCGCAGACCCTATCCAAATTTCTCTGCAGTGCAGGAGAATCCCACATCCTCACACTAATCCATTCTGCTATTCAAATGCCTCAACAGGTACCAAATTATCCACCTCTTAACGGTGATTATTTATGAAGAAAACTTAATGGGTTTCCAATTTTTCAACTCAAACTGGATGTCAATATTTCTGTTTTCTCTTCCTCTCTGCCCGCCACCAAATCCAAAACACTTTGTAAAGTGCCAAATTTAATTTTCATTCCTGCTGACAAAATGATCTTAAATCCAGTGCTAGCTGGCTACAAATTATTTTTTCCTTTGTGTAGAGACATTATTTTCTTCCCTTTCTTAATATTTCCATTACACAGAGATGAGCCTTTTTAGTGTGCTGTGCACTACACCATTGCCCACATAAAGTTGTGCCCTCCAGGGACCCTGCCGGCATAGAAATGAAAATCTGAAAGACACTAATGACTTCTTTTTAATGCAGACTTTCACCAAGAAGGCCCAGGCACCACAATGGGGACTGGCAATGGCAGTGTTTCATGGCACAAACAAGCAAGAAACAGGGAAAAAGGTGACATTGTGTCCACGCAGCTACATCGAAGGGAGAGGACATTCCTGTCCCATTGGAAAGGGGCAGATTTAATCCTTGGTCATCACAGGTAGCTTTCGTTAGAGACAGGAGTGCTAACACCCCAGCACCCCAAAGTAAGAACCTGCCTCTACTTCAAAGGTAGCTAATTCCCATGGTATATGCACATATCTGGTTAAATCTTCTGTCAATAAAGGCAATTTCTACATGCTTCACCTCCTGCTCCCAAACAATGCTCAGGGATGACGGCAGGCACTCTGCCCACCCCACCCACCTGCAAATATCACAAGGTTTGTTTGTTTTACAGCCCCAAAATAAATTGTGATAATACAATCCAGCCCCCACATGTCAAAATTAAGCACGCTAGATGAGGTTACTCACTAGACTACTGCCTGAAGAAAGGGAAGCCCTTCTGAGATACAGGGTTGGAGCAGAGAGAAATAAGTGGAGACAACAGACGGAAAAACTATTTACATCATTGAAGATTGCACAGAGTATCCTCTAACCTTAAATAAAAAAGTTCCTTTGCCAGGTTAACACACAGACACATCTAGAGTATGCCCTTGACCAGAGGACCTACCCTCACTGCTTTTTAGTAGCACCTGTGACACAGACAAAACACCATCACAGCATGGGTGGCAGAAGTCAAGTGTCACAAAAAGCACGCAGCAAAGCTGACAAGTCTGCAACAGAAGCCTAGAACAACAAAAACCCCAAGCTACATATACATGGCACACAATTAAAAATCTGTAATGATTCAGCACAGACCCTGACAAAATACAAGCAACCCACAAGCATGAACAGCGACTTCCTCAGCCTTGGCAGAGAAGCCAGGGAGAAGAGAGAAGCCTGAAATTGGATGAAACCTCATGTTCCTCTCTGATAGAGGAAAGAAAGATCAGAGCTGTAGGTATTTTGTGAGCCAAGTTTTCTTCAGGAAGTCCTAATATAAAGCCTACATTCAGGCAAGTCTGCAGAGACTGCTCCACATCTGGAATTATCTCCTGAAAGAACTGAGAAATGAAATGTTTTTCCTCCAGCAGAAAACACACCGCCTGTGGAACGCCGCAAACAAGCCATAACCTGCATCTTAAAGTAACCCTCGGGTGAAGCGAGTCAAGAGCATGCTGCAGCAAACCAGGCACAAAAGCCTCCGTAACCACTGCAGAGAGCGGAGCCAAGCCTACCACAAACATTTACATCAGGGTCAGGAGCACCCAGCAACAAGCAGAATGCTGCAGGCCACTTCCACAAAGCTTTGATGGTCTTGAGACAGCCACTCAATTTTACACAAATGGGTAAAATTCATTAGATTAAGCCTCACCTATTACCTACCAAAGTAACTCCCCCAAACAAACACCACACAACAGAAAAATAAAACAAACCAGAGTCATCTTCCAGGAAGAATTAGACTAAGGCAACACACAAAGAACTATTGTTCGTCTCTTCTAGGACCTAAGTTCTGGATCTGGCAGATAGGGAAGAAAAGAAGGATATGAAAGAAAAACAAACATCTAGGGAACAACCAGACCTACACACAGCACTGGAGATTTATTACAAATTCTTGCTAAATACTTTCACTAGAATAAAAATCAAGTGGATTAAAGGAATAGAACTGGTTAAAAAAAAAATCCTTCTTACAGAGCTCAAAACCTGACTGCCACTCTCACAGTAGTGAAAAAAAGATCATCAACCTGTGGAATGGTGAAATGTCTGGAGGGACCCAGCACTGACTGAGCTACATTTGCTGTTATTTGACTTCTTTAGTACTAAACTGAAAGAAGAAGCAATTGGCACATTATCTAGATCTAAGAGCTGCTACTCCAATTTGGAGAGCTCATAAATACTATCTCTCACTGAAGCTTGAAAGAGTAACTATGTAGGCAGAATAGAAAAGGTAATTCTACAGGGGAAAAATGAAGACTATTATATTTGAAAAACATGCTTGAAGATGCATGAGAGAAGGGAGAGACTACCTATACGATCTAAGTGTACTACATGAAATAGCAGCTAAAAAAAGAAATCAGCGGGGGATTTGGGAGGGGAAGAGGGTTGTACAGCATCTATGAGCATGGGGAACAATCCCTGGAGAAAGGTGACTTGATAACCACGTCAGATCTTTTTGCTCTCATTTTCAGTTGAGAAGGAAGCAATGAAATTACGAGAGCAAAAGATACAAAAGTTATTGAATATCAGAGGCTTCAAATGTTCACACAAGAATGAAGTACTGGGGATCCTAAGCACCATTCACAGGCTCAGCTAAGAAACGCAGCTCATAGCATTGTACCTGCTTCAGCACTTGCCCCAAAGCAACAAGCAGCCTGAGGAGGCAGGCAGTACCTGGGAAGGATCTGTCACCCGCAGCGTGACCACGTCTTCACTAGTGTATTTGATAAATAGATGGTTCTCATCCAAAAGCTGCATCTTCCACATGCGGAGCTGCCTCAGCTGATCAAAATACTGGAAGAACCTTCTTTTCGCTATAGCGCTTCCGTCCTGCTCAGCCCTTCTCCACAGATACACCAGCAGCCTGTGCTTCAAAGAGTTTATGAAGGGCTCTTTGTAGGGGTTGGCCATCCCTGTCTGAGTGTCCCGCTGCACCTCAGGATAGACCGCAGACAGAGTCAGGAGATCGTCCTCATAGCAGAAGCGGCCAATAGTCCGTACGTCGATGAACGTACCCTCGGGTGTAACTTGAAAGACGTGAATAGTCTGTTGCTGCACAGAGAGAATGGCCAAGATGTTCTTATAGAGGTACAGCCCCTGGTTGTGAGACAGGATGACTTTGTCACATTTGAAAGTCCGTGTGTCACAGAGTCTGCCCGTGTGGAGGTCTATGATATGCAAGGAATAATCCTCCAAGGGGGACCGGGGATTAGGGGTCACAGACTCACTGTTGCGGTAAACCTCGAAGAAGGGAGGGTGAGGCTCCTCAGGCAGGTACGCGGCAGAGCCAACAATCACGTATCGACAGTCATCAGTGAACAAGCTGCACTCACGGTTCAAGTGCTCCCCATTGGAGGCCACGTTGGTGATATGAAGCAGGACAAAGAAGCGTTCGAAGAGCCGCCCCCTGATGTTGACAGATCTTTGGTCATTGCCGTTGGCCAGAATCTCTCCCTCGTAGCCCTGCAGGAGGTCTTCTGCCGCCTGGCAGCCTTGATACTCGTATATCTCCAGAGAGGTCTGGTCAGAGGAGAAGGCGATGAAGTAGCGGCCATCAGGGGAGAACTTGCGCAAGAAGCAGGGCGGCTTCTCCACGTTGACCACGGTGAAGTTGGGGAAGACGTTCTGGTGGAAGACACGGACTTGGTGCCAGTGGGTGCCGGCTTTGCCCGAGCTGATCCGGCGGCGCTCCAGGCGATGGATGACATTCTGGTTCTGGATGCGGCGGGGCCTGATCGTGGGGGCATCATGGTCCATGGTCAGAGCTCTACTTCATCTTTACCCTGTCAGGGAGAGAGCACACATGAGCCTTGGGACCACGCAGATATAAGGGGCGGTGAATTCAGGGTACTGAGGGACCTGCTTGCAGAGATGGGGCTGGGGAAAGCCCGGTAGCACTCAGGGAGCCGGGGGGTGCAGCTGAAAGGTGCAGACATGCCTTTGGAAAGGGGAGACAACACAGGAGGACAGTGGGGAATGGTGGAGAGGCTGGGAGAAAGACCTCAGTGGGAGGTACCAAGGAGAACAGGGGGAGCCCAGAGGGAACCCCAGTGCGCTGAGAGGTGATAGGATCTGGAGGCCTGTCTGCTGAAGAAAGAGACACAGGGGGGCACCGGGAGGGGATGGAGGGAGCTGGGGAAGGGGCAGGCACAGGTGGGCACCAAGGGAACAGAGGAAGGCCCCAGACACCGGACAGGGAGTCCGGGGACTCGGGAAGAATCCGTAGTCCTGCTCGCTGACAGGCTGGCACAGGGGGCAGCTTGGAAAGAACAGAGGGAGCTGGGGAGCACGGAGGGGTCACCGGGAGGAAAGGGGAGGCCTACGGGCCTGCCTGCCGAGGGGAGCCGCAGGAGCCCTGGGTACCCGGGGGTTGTGGAGGGACTCCGGAATCCAGGGAAAGCCTAGGGGAAGCTGCGGGCCCGCCTGCCGATGGGAGCGGGGCCCCCGACTGCTCTCCCGCCGGCACGGAGGGTGAAGGGACACGGGGGAACCGGGGGCCGCGGTGGCCTCCTAGCCGGGCAAGGATCCGGTGGGGCACAGGGCGGGAGGAGGCCGCGGCTGCGCTCACCGCTCGGGCCCGGCGCTGGGTCCCGCCGCCGCCGCTCACTCTATGGCCACCGCCATCTTTCCGCCACAGCACGACGACGCGCCGCGACAGCGGCTGCGGGAGGGTATTACACCCCGACTTCCGCTTCCGGCCGGGGGGCAGCGAGGCGGGCCGGTGCCGGGCCAGACTGTCAGCAGACCGGGGAGCCAGCGCCCCCTGGCGGCGGGAGGGAGCGCTGGGGGCACGCCCGGGCACCCCCTGCAACCTGCACCCATCGTGCACCCACCCTGCACCCACCCGGCACCCCCTGCAACCTGCACCCATCGTGCACCCACCCTGCACCCACCCGGCACCCCCTGCAACCTGCACCCATCGTGCACCCACCCTGCACCCACCCGGCACCCCCTGCAACCTGCACCCATCGTGCACGCACTCGGCACCCACCCAGCACCCCCTGCAACCTGCACCCATCGTGCACCCCTGAAGCTCTGCATTCCATTCACCTTGCCAGCAGCCCTGAAACTCTGCACCCATCCTGCACTCATCCTGCCCTCACTCTGCACCTTCAGCACCTATCCTGCACCCCGGATGCCCTCTGCACCCTATTCCAGCACCCCCTGCACCCATCCTTCACCCCTTCCCTGCACCCCACGCACCCTGGACACCCCCTGAACCCTTGCACCCCCTTCACCCATCCCATGCCCTATCCCAGCACTCTCTGCACGCATCCTGCACCCCGGCCACCCCATCCCAGCACTCCCTGCACCCCCATCCAACCACCCGCAAGCCCCTTGCACCATCCTGCACCCTTATCCCCGCACCCCAGACAGCCCCTGAACCCATCGCACCTTGAGCACCCCAGACCCCTCCATCCCCAGGCACCCCTTGCACCCCAAGTCCCCACATGGGGACACCCCAGGGGACATCACACCTGCCACCAGCCAGTGGTATTGGGGTGCACCCCAACACCTCAATCCCAGCGTTGGTGGCAGAGATTGGGGTCACTCCTGAGCACCCCTTTGGGCTTTCCAAGGGGCTTGAAAGCTTTTTGCTTGCCCAGGCTTTTAGCAGCATCCCCCCTCCCGCCCCGTGCATTAGCAGCGAGGGGCACTTGTCCTTCAAAGGGAGGGAAGGAGGAATGTCAGGGGGGCCCTTGAGATCCATTTGCCGGCCTCTCACCAAGACGGAGCCGCCACGCTGGCGCTTGGAGCTACTCCACCGGCAGGCACGGGAGCTGGGAGCAGGGGGCGTGGGGCAGCATGCTCAAACCAGGGTGCTGGGGAGCCCACCGAGGCACACCCCATTCCCGTGGGGTGGGTGGCCCCGCAGGGATGTGGCAGTGGTACCCAGCCAGTGTCACACCGGGATGGAGGAGGGATGCTCACGCTGCACCAAAGCTCTCACTGCTGTAGTTCCCAGGGATCCTCCGTGTGTTTTGGGGGATGCTTTAGGGTCCCACTGGCAGCAGGGTGGAGCAGGACCCACTGCCCCAGGGGATGGGACCTGGGTGGCTCCAGCTGCCTTGGGAAGGCAGCCTGCCTGGCCCTCCTGTGCAGCAGACAGGGGACCCTGGGGGACCGGGGGACCCTCGGGGGGACCCGCTGCCGCCCCACCTGCCCGCCCTGTTCCCATCTCCCAGTGGTTTCATGCCCAGCAGCTGCATTCTGTGTCTCTTCCCGCTCTCCCCACTGCCTCCCAGTTGCAGAAGGCACGATGACAAGACTAAAATGAATGGCCCCGGCGTCCCTCTTTGTCTCTCTGCCTCTTGCCTAATTAATTGAGATCCACCTTAATAGGATCAAACTAAATACCAAAGAGCATCCAACCACACAGCAGCTGGCAGAAAAACAACCGCCCGGCACACATACACCAAAAGACAGCTCGCCGGACAAAAGAGCCATTAATACGGCAGCAATTAGTGCTTCCGGAGCTAATAACTTCATCACCGCAATCTTCCCACAGCGGCAGCCCCCCCAGTGCTGGGGAGGGGGTCGAGGGACCCTCACTGGACCAGTTTCATCCCTCAACAGGGATTTGCATCACGTGCAATAAATCTCATCGCAGGCAAAAGGCTGGGGGCAAAGTTACTCCCTGCTTATTTTTGCCCCAGGTGAGGCGGGAGTTGGGTGGCTTGTGGGGCCGGTGCCTGTCCCCCCCCCCGCCCCAGTGGATACTGAAGGCTCAGGGCGCCTGGGATGTTTCACCAGTTGCGATTTCCCACCTCCCGCAGCATTTCACGTGCCCCTTGGGGGTCCAGCGCTGGGGGACATGCGACTGATGCCATCCTCGTCTGCTGGGGGACAGCGGGGAGGTGGGGTGCCCGTCTGCACATCCCCAGATCGGGGGGAGATGGCAAGCCCCAGCCCAGGGCACTGGTACAGAGGTTACTGGGAATGGGTACAGATGTTAGTGGGGGCTGTTCCGGGGGGCTGCTGGGCTCCTCCAGCCTCGCAGAGCAGCTGCAGGTCCATGGCTTTGGGTCTCATGGGGCTGGTTTTGGTGGAAGAAGTGGTGTTTAAAGAGGAGCCCTGCTCTCCCCAGGTCAGAGCCCGCAGCCAGGCAGCTGGGGTGGTCAGGGGTGTCCCTCGCACAATTCATCCCTTGTCCAGCTCCCTGCTCCCTGCTCCGGCTGCTCCCCTCTGTAAATCCCCCTGTCCCACCCCAAATGGCCTCAAGTGTGTCCCTTTCTCCAGCAATGAGGGATTCCTCCCCAGGCGGGGGGGACACGGCGCAGTTGTCATCTAGGCTTTAGCAGCACGCCGAGGAGCGGGATACTCGGTGCCTTGGCAGTGAGCCCCAGCGCTGGAGCAGCATTGCCAACCCACCACCGCATCCCTCTCCAGCCTGTTTCTCAAGAGCCAGCAGGTGGGTTAAAAAACAAATAAATAAATCACAACCCATTTGGGGTGTTTTGGATGATTTCTCCGGTTCCTGAAGCAAGGACCCTTCTGCTGTTCTTGCTTTGGCTGTTTACCAAGAGCCTCCCTGCTCTGGATCCCACGGCTGCTTTCCTGGGATTAGAGAGGGTGTGTGAGGAGGACAGCGCTACCGGGATCACAGGGATGGGCTGCTCCCATCCTGCCTCTCCTGCCAGCTGGATACATCCCCCAGCACAAAACCACTGCAGGGAAAAGCTGGACCGTCTCCTCACAGGGATGCTTGCGGAGGAAGAAAACCCTCCGGGTCCTGAACATGGCCATCCACCTCCCGCAACCGACGAGCTCAGTCATTGTTGACTTCTCCATCGTGCCAAGGGCTGGGAAAAAAATAAACTAATTCATTTTTTTTAATATAAAAAAAGGAAGGTGAAGTTTGCACAAGAGCCTGGCATGGGGAAGAACGCTCCAACCCTGAGCGGTGCCTCGGTCCTCCCTGAGCCCTGGCGTGTGTGGGGCTGAGTGTGGCTGCTCTGCGGAAACCGGCTGCCTCCTTGGGGGGTTTTTTAGGGTGACGCATCCTAGCGATGGTAGTGACAAACTTCAGCTGGGGAAAAACTTGTTGGCATGAGGAAGGAGCAAAGGGAGCAGAGGGAGACCTTGGATGTCTCTCATTTTTCCAAGAAATCAAGGATGTAATTCAATATTTATTTCCCAAGCCCGGGGGGTGACTTCATTCATGTTTGCAGAGTTTTGGGCTCCCCTTGCGTGGGTATCCACGTACACATTCGCACACGGTTTTATAAAGGGGATGAAAAGGTCCCGTCCACCGTGGCTAGGACTCACAGCTCCCCAGCCCCACCAAAACCCCATGAAGCTGCGGCCCCTCTCCCCACACTGGCTAGCTCTCACCAGAATCAGGCTCCCTCAAAGTCAAGTTTGCAGGTTGCAACACCCGTGGACCTTCGCAGCACTAAGGAAGCCTTTCTTTGCCATCAAAGCGTCCCTTGCTCTGGTTTTAACTCGTGCCAGAGGCTGTTTTGGAGGCCGTTAACAGGATCACCACCATCGGGATGTGGTCTGTGGGTCTGGAGTCTGTGGGTGAGGGACTGGACCCCCCTTTTCTTGCTCCCAGGGGTGCCTTGTCTCTACTTGAAGGCAAGATCTGCTTCAAACACCTTCCGAAACTTTCCTGGCCTTTGCCAAAAGCCCCGTTGCAGGGGCAGAGCGCAGGCAGGACCCCATGGGCAGGAGCTGGGGGCTCACTGGGGTGCGTGGTCCTCCCGGGGTGCCCGTGGGGACAGCTGGGGCTGGGTGTCACCGCTGGGTAATGGGGATCCCTTAAGTGCAGGGGACAGGCAGGGGGCCAGCACCCTCCTGCGTCGGGGCCAGTGGCACCCACTCCTGCAGCAGGGTGTCCGGGCTGTGGGGTGAGGGCTGGACCTGCCCACCCGCTTAGCACACAGCCAGCACACAGCCCTGTCCCCTCCCGCGCACCCACCGCAGGATGACAGCCCTGTGTCCCCCGTACCACCCATGGGGGTGACAGCCCTGCGTCCCCCCCGTGCCTCCCGTGGCGTCACGGCCCTGTCGTGTGTCGTCGTCCCCCCCGCCCCCCGCCCCGTGTCACCCATGGGGGTGATAGCCCTGTGTCCCCCCCCATGCCACCCGTGATATGACAGCCCCGCCCCCCCCATGCCACCCGTGGCGTGACAGCCCTGTCCCCCCCGTGTCACCCGGGGCGGGGGGCAGCCCGGCAGTCTCCTCCCGGCTGATGCGCAGTGACATTTGCAATCTGTTGCCATGGGCGCTCGGGGACTTTTGCTGTGGAGGGGGATCGCGTTTCTCCCCCCTCCTCCTCCTCCTCCCCTTCCCTCCCTCCCGATGACGTCATGGATGACCACGGTGGTGACAGGGCCACCTGTGGGCTGGTGAGGGGTTTAAAGAGACAGTCTGCAGCTGCAACAGGAGTCCTGGCTATTGTCTCCGCACCTGAGAGCGGTGGGACCTGCAGCCCCCATCGCATCCCACCCAATCCCATCCCACCCCATCCCCGCATCCCCTGCCTCCACTGCTGCAGCTCTCCCGGGACCGGGGTGCCCCAAGCCGGGTCCAGCATCCCTTCCCCGTAGAGACTCCTCCAAGGTAAGGCTGCGCTCCGTGACCCCCTGTCCCACCGGGATCCCCTGGATCTGAACCCCAGACAGGGCACCCCCATCTGGGACCCATCACTTCTGTACTCCACTGGGACCCCACACCTCCAGGCAGGACACAGGGATTATTCCAGAAGATGGGACAACCCCTGGGACAACAAAACCCCTGGGGTGGCAGGTCCCTGCTCTCATAAGGGGGCTGGGATGTTCCTGCCTGAGGTAGGACTGAGGTTTGAGGGTCTACAGGGTCTTTATCCCATGCCAGCTGGCTTTCCCAGACCGTCTCAGAAGATGCCCACCACTGGGCATCTGCCTTCCTTCTATGCGACACCCAGGCAAGAGCCTTGGGCATCTCCTTGTCCCCACTGTGAGGACCCTCAGAGCTGTGAGGACCTAAAACTCACCATGGCCAAGCCCTGAAGGAGCACAAGTGATGCCAGGGGCCATGGGTGATGCTAGGAGACACAGGTGATGCCAGGAGCCATGGTGCATGTTGTAGGAGCAGGCAGGGGCAGGGGGAGAGGAGCTGCCCTCCTCACACAGGGGGGAGAAGGACCATCTCTACCTGGTCCCCAGGGCTTTGTCCCACTGTCCTTCCAGGTCTGATGGGGCGAGTGGCAGGTAAGTGCCTCCCTTCAGTGTCACTCGGATGTGCAGGCAGGGAGTGAGGTCTGGTACCTGGGAGAGGCTTGGAGAAGAGCAGGGTGGAGATGTGTGAGTAGGGATTGGCGTGTGCATTCCCGGCGAGAGGAAGGCTATGTTCCTTCCCACAGGACATACCCCAACAGTGACCGTGCAAGTTGCCAAACTCCTCGGCAGCTCCCACCAGGCAGGCGGGTGTTCCCGAGCCCACAGCTGCCAGCAGATCCAGATCCACTGGAGCCTGTATGAACTAGAGAGCGCTGATTGCATAGGGGTGGCTGTGATGGGAGCAAGGGAACTGGGGCAAACCCCATGGCTAGCAGCGTGGGCTGCCTCTGCAGCCTTCCCAGGGGCAGATGGCATGGGGACGTGGGGCAGGCAGGGAAGGGGACTGTGCTCCAGCAACTCTGTGGTCCATCCTTGAGGACCTGGGCAAACCCAAGGATGCAGCTGCTCCTGGGACCCTGGGAGAGACGAGCCTGCCGAAGCCAGGCTCTCCATGTCCCGCTCCTGCAGTGTTGGGAGCTGAAGGAATAAATAGTGGCACGTTTCTGCCATCCATCCCCCAAAAAATGCAGAGGGCTGGGGCTGGGCCTGGGTTTTGGGTGGAAGAGGTAAACTGCAAATTGTCTGATGGGTGGAAATGTGGGTAGGCTTGGCATTTACCCACCTGGCAGCAGCTGAAGCGCAGGGGCACAGCCTGTGCCTCCCAGCTCATGGCCTGGGAGATCTGGGGGGAGCACCCAGTGTCACCTGTGATGCTCTGCCACCTTTGCCCCCCTCGCTGCTGCGAGTGCACCCCGTGAGCACAGCCTGTCAGCTGGGGAGCTCTGGCTGTGCTCTGTGCCCCAGCACAGCAGGGGCAGCCCTGGCTGGACCCACCTTGTTTTGGGGGGCTTTGGGGAGGCTGAGGATGCTGCTCCATGGGCAGCTTCAGGGGGATGCTCGGAGAGGGGTGCGGGGTTGAGAGCTGCTGGGGGGGGTCAGCTCCCAGGTGCGCAGTTGGGCTCATCCCCTCCCTGCACTGTGTGTGGGGTAGGGGCTGCTTGAGCAGCAGCCGTGGAAAGCAGGAGTTAATTTAATACTAGATGGGCACGGCTGAGGGCTGCGTGTTGTTCCAGTGTGGCTAAAAGGTGCGAGTCAAGCTGAACAGACCTGGGGTGTGGGGTCTGGCTCTGGTCCATGTGGATGGACACACGGAGCAGGCAGAGGATGTAGAACATGCGGGAGCAGTTGTGGAGTAGTGGCTGGCCGTGCCCAATGGTCCAGGGATGCAATATCTAGTTGATCTTATTTTACTCCTTCAAAATCCTGCAGGAGCATGTAACTAGAAGAGAATTCATGCCCGTGTGTAAAGGCACCCAAATATACATACATACACACGTGTTGTACCCAAATACGTCGCGGCGCTGGGGAACACCAGCGCGCGAGCCGGTTACGCTCCCAGCTCCCCCCAGCAGGCGCTTCCACCTCCCCCCATTCCCACGGGGGAAACTCTTCCAACACTGGTGACAGATAACGCTGCCGGAACGCAGGCTCCTTTCTTGACCCTCCTTCTGGCGGCATCCGAATTTCCTTTGCCGGCTTTGTAGGCTTCAATCCGAGACAGCAGCCGAGCTCAGGGCTAAGCACCTGCTTGCTGCTGTCTTAAGCAGGGACGGGATCTCCAACGGGGATTTCTCTGGGCAGTGAAAGAGGTCAGGACCTTGCTCTGGTGGCAAGGAGCCCAAACCTTTGCCCACAAGAGGTAGTTTAGTTGAAGTGACCAATTCCACTTTCAAGGCTCCTCCCTGGGCTGTATTTTCCCGTCAGGGTCCGAGCCCACTCGAGGCTCAGGCTGTCACCGTGTGCCAGAGCAACGGCTCCTCTGATCCAACACTGAGAGGGGATGAAGGTGCCAACTTCCACGCTGCCCTCAGCACGCTTTGGGCTGGATTGTGCCCAAGCCACAGCGGGGAAGGTGAAGAACCAATGCCACCGGGCAGTAGCCAGCATCCCTCACCTCCCAGCCCAGCTCGGCATGTGTCCATGCAGCAGGCAGCCGCTCCTCAGCAGCGATGCGCAGGCTTTTAAAGTGCAGCCGCTTAACCCCGTTAATTCCCTTGTTTTCTCCTGCCAGGCCTGCTGTGCCCCTGCCAGGGGCTGGCCCGGAGCCTGCTAATTGCACTAGTGAGATGCAGTGTGTCTCTCCATCACCGGGGGTGTTATTCTCTGGGGTCATTTTGGGGGCTGCTGGCTCTTGCCCGGCAGCATGGGATGAGGCGGTGAGTGGCAGCACCCCTTGCCCCTTTCCCTTCACCATCTCCAGCCAAATTATCTCAATTCTGCATTGACTCCCCTGCTCCCAGCTCACACTGAGACGGGGTCTCACCAGGGATCAGGGTGACCCTCAGCACAGTGCAGCGCTTCACCCATCCCTTCTTCACTGTCGGGAAGGCACCGATGCGAGGAAGGGCTGCCTGAGCTCACCTAACCCACTCCCAGCCCAAAAGTCCACATTGCCAAGGCTGATTTGGAGGTGCCAGAGTTGATTTGGAGGTGCTCATCCCCGTGCTGGTCCCCTGCTCCCCTCCCCTCCTCATCCAAGGGAAGCTTAGGGTGCCGGGAACACCCTGGAGCATCCCTCACCTCCCACCTCCCCATCCCCACCTCCTGTCCCCAGGCCATCTGGCCACACTCATCCATGTTAAACAAATGCTGGAGTCTATTATAAGGCCCTGCCTCCCCCTTCCCCCCTGGACAGATGGAGGCTGAGCGCGCCCAGAGCCCCGGCCCGCGGCATTCATGTGTGTGAATGAGAAAATTGAATTATTTATGGCCATGCGAATAAGGCTGGCGGCTGCGGAGGCCGAGTGGAAAGGACTCCATTACGTGGCAAGTACCTGTTGCTATGGAGTTGGGGCTTCTTCCCCACAGCCTCCTGGCCCCCCATGCACAGCTGCATACCTGCCTGCCCCCCATCCTGCCCTCATCCTTGTGGGGCCGGGATGGAAAGCGGGACTGAGCACTGGGCTGGCCACGGTGTGCCCAGCCATGGGTGTTTTGCTCCCTGTGATTTGCCCGCTGCTCCCCTGGACCAGTTTGGGTGTCACCCCAAATCTCCCCATGTTTTGGAGCAGTGCAATGTGGGAACGGCATGATGCTGGTAGCCAGTGGTTGCCCACCCACCGTGGTCTGCAGCACATGTCAAAACCACTGGGAAGTGCTGGGGCGAGCAGCAGCAGCATCTCATGGCTGGGGCTGGGCGAAGCAGGTCCGATCCTGGCACAGCATGGGGTGAGGGGCAACTCTCAGCTCAGAATCCTGAACACGCCTAAAACCTCCCCAGAGGCAGCGGGAGCTGTGACTCGAGGTCCCCCACTCCCTCCCATGCCCAGGCAGAAAAGCAGCTCTGCAAGAGTGGGGACCTCTTCCAAAGCCACCTGCATTGCAGCCGCTCCCCAGGGATGCCAAATCGTGCAGCGATGCTGAGAGAGGTTCTGTGGCATCCCTCTGTCCCGCTGTCTCCCCACCTCCTCTCAGGGCACAGTCCCTCCTGCCTCGATGCCTCCCTGGGGTTGGGCCGGGCTCCTGGGGACCAGGAGGGGATGGGACCCGGCAGCCCCCAGCCCTGTGCCATGGCAGTGCAGGGACTCCCGCTCCCTTCCCTGCAGGGCTAAGAATAGACTCCAGCTCCGCTCCTGGCGCTGAGTGGGCTCTGCTGGGCTCGGAGGAATAAAAAGCAGGCAAACGCTTATTTTAGTCGCTGCAGTCAGCAGCTGTGACTCTGATGTACCCAAGGAGTGGTTTCACACCATGTTTACCCGCCTGCTGCTGGGAGCAGAGGCACCATTGCAGACTGCTCGTCCAGGCTACAAATGCCCCAACATGCTCCCAGCACCGAAATCCCAGCTGGCTCCCAACCCTTCTCTGCCACACCTGGCTGCTTCCCCCTTTCCTTCCCCCACGCTTCTGGGGTGAGCCTAGGGGATGCAGATGCTCCCACCCTTCCCCATGCCCAGGGGACGCTCCCCCCACCAGCTCCCCACACTGGCTGTTGCAGGAGGCCAGCAGAGCCCTGCTGAGATGCTTAGGGCTTGCCTAGTGGGCACATCCCACTATAAAGGACATGGAGGGCATGTCCCTGTCACCCAAGATAAAGTGGGATTGCAGACATCCCTATGTCCGAGTGAGGTATCTGCCCAGGATGCTGCAGCGGCAGGCTGGCTCGTGCCCACCGCAGGTCCGGGCGTGAGGCTGGGGGAAGCACCCGCTCGGGGAGAGCAGCTCTGGGTCCCTCTCCCTAGCATCACCCCCGAGGTAAAATCAAGAGAAAGCTAATTGTTACCATAGTTACGTGAAGTGGCCTTTCTCAGGGAGCCGCGTCATCACTGCTGTCACAAGGTTAAGGCGGTGGGGAGTGGTGGTGGTGGTGGGGAAGGGGGGGAGAGATGTGTTTTCTTTGAAAAAACCATGGCAACAGCTATTTCTAAGGGAACAGCTGTGCACAGCGAGGCCATGGGGAAGGGGAAGGGGCTGGGGCGTCTCAATGCCAGCCATGCTCTGAAGGCAGCAGTGCCAGGTCCACCAGCTCTCCATGGCAGCCTGTATCCCAAGAGCTTCCTTACCAGCAGTGCTAGGGCTAGCTGGGCATCTCTCACGGTGCCGTGGGCTCCAACACCCCCAGCAAAGCAACATGAGGCCACTCCAGTTTGCTTGCCATGTGCAACCCCTCCTGGTATGCTCCCATTGGCCAGGGCAGCAAGGGGTGCCAGATGTGTGGGTGGGATGGCCAGGAGCACCCCCTATGTGGAACAGGAATGTGACTGCTTGTCCAGAACAAATACACCAGGGAAAAGCCTCAACAAAGAGCCCAAGGGTAGTCAATGAGTGACACGAAGTCTGAACAACTGTAATGCAAATACTGGTGGAGATCACAGGCATGGAGTCAACACCGCCGGAGCTGGTACGGCCCGGGCTGGTAAAATGGCCTCCTGAAACTAATGCAACCACTTTTGATGGGAGCTGCTGCTGGTGGGCCAATGTGTGGACAGAAATGGGAAAGTGCTCTTGGGGCTGAGGAACACTAATGGAGGCGTAAGCACTATGAGGATGTTCTGCAGGTCAAGGCACGGCTGGCCAAGCCCTGGAGATGCAGAGGTCTGAGGAACCTGCACCCCAGATCTGCTTTGCAGTGGCCAAGTGGACCCAGAGAGGAGAAGAATCTGGTGTCAGGCACAACCTCCACCCTGGCTCCCATTTCAACATGTAGCTGGAAATTGTCTCTCTTTGCAAGACAGATTCTTAATTAAGACCATTTCCCTGAAGGAAGCCAAGATGGAGAGCTTCACTTCTCGGTGTTCCAGCGCTTTCTGGCATTCATTTCCACACCAATTAGGGTGCAAATTAGTCATCTGGAGTGCAATTCAGTGGCTGTGCTCAAGGGAGGCTCTTCAGTACATGTGCCATCTTCTTCCAGGAAGGGTGGCAGGCGCAGGCGGAGTGGCGGCAGGGACAGGGAAGTGGCAAGCATGGTCCTTGGGGTGCTGAGGACTGCAGCTGGTGGTAACAGCCCAGGGTTGGGCTGGGACCCCAGGACTGGGCATGGAACAGAGTCAGCAAGAGGGCTTAGGGTGTCTCCATGAGCTGTGCATGCTTCTCCTTGGCCATTGGACCTTGGCATGACTCAGTGTACCACTGGATGCTGAGACTGAGTGTTGGGACTAAATGCTGGAGGATCTGTAAATGTCAGCAAAATGGCAACGGAAAGGGCGGGAGGAAGAGCAAGAAGCCGGCTGCTCCCCAAGCCCTTCTGCAGGATCCTCATCACCTGCCTCTGCTGTCCAACATGAAGGCTGGCAGGGGTTGGGGGCTTCCTCGCACCTTGGAGCGTGGCTGTCCAGCCATACCAAGCCCATGCACCAAGGAGGAAAGGCAGGAGCTCCCTGATGGCACTGGCAGGGAGGAAGAGGGATCTGAGAATGAGATGCTCGGCTCTGTGCCCTGCTGTGACAGCATCCAACCCGAGGGCGGATCAGAGGGCTGGCATAGAAATATGGTTTTAGGGTGGTTGACATCTCGGTCTTGAGGTTGTTGGGTTGTTGAGATGGTCTCCTGCTCAGGTCATAAGATGGACATGTGGCAGCAGCTCTGCTACAGTCGTGACTGTGCGTCTGCCTGTCTGTGGGCAAACCTGTCCTGGCTTTTGTAGAAGATGCAGCCAAAATGTGGGATTGAATTCAGGAGGAGGAGGGTCTGAAGGCAAAAAAGCAAAATGCCTCTGCGCAGCAGCACAGCTGCCCTGCCTGCTCCCCCGGCGGAGCGGCATGGGATGCTGTGGTTGTAGGAATTCATTGAACATGACTTACGGTGCCTGCAGGGAGCACCGGCGCAGCCGTCCGGCACGCAAGGGAGAGTCTGGACGGCTGATCGATGGGAGAACCGGCACGTGGCAGAGAGGGCAGAGCTGATGGAGAGGCGGCTGGGAGGAGGCATCCGAAGGCCACGGCTGGCTGCTCGCATCTCCCCAAGTGACCCAGGGAGTGGGACTCGCTGCAGCACCAGGCATCCTCCCTGCTTTCCTTCCTCGCCCTCTTCAGAGGGCTGGGAGAAAGCTGTAGCCCTGCAGAAACGGTGAGCAAAGCTCTGCACTGACCATAAGAGAGTCAGGGTAGGAAAGCTACAGCTAAAATACCAGTTTCTCGGTGATCTCAGTTGCAAGGCTCAGTTCCCCCATTGCTTTTGAACGCATTTTGCTGAGCACCGCAGGGTGGTCAGGGCTGGTGCCTCCTGCTCCATCCGAGGGCTCGTGTCTCTGTCTCCGTGGGACAACCTCACAGTCATGCAGTCAGCATGGCTTTCCTTAAATATTCCTAATTACTATCAAACTTTCTCATTTTCCGTGGGCACAGCCACCAGGCAGGGACGAGGAATCTCCATCACCTTCTGGCCAGCCTGCTCCAGCTCCTTCAAAACAGCACCAGGAGCCCTGCGAGGAGCCGCCTGCCCCTGGGGCATGCCCTCTGAGCCACCATTAGTTAGCAGTTGTCTTAAGCACCGCAACATTTGTAGCCTTATTCTTCCTAATCCCGCCTGATGTAACCGTGGCTGTCCTCATTAGCCACATAATTGTCTAGCAAACACAAAACAGGCCCTGACACGGTCGAAGGAAATTGGTTTAAAAATATGAAGCCGCATTCTCAGATGTTGTCGGACAGGGCTCTTTTCTTTATTTGTATTCACATGGCACCCCGTGTAATAATGAGAGTGCAACTCTGCTGCGAAAATACCCATTTTTCTTAAAGATCATCTTATGAGAAAGTGGGTTTGAAATGCCAGCTGGGGAAATCCAGCCTGGCCTCTGTGCTGGTGGAGGACGACTGCGTCTCCACTTGGTCTCATCTGCTGCACCAAAGGGTTTCCAAGCAGAGAAGATGGCATCTCCCACCCATGCCCACGCGGACACGCACGCACTGGTATGGTTGCCCAGGAAGAGGTTTAGCCACCCACATCTCGGTGTGAATTTCGAAGGGGCTCCATCCACTTCTGACAGTAGACGACAGGGCTAAGTTAATGGAGGCAGCGGTAAGAAATCTAATTAACCTGCAGTATGTTGTTTAATTTGTGCAAAGTTGTTGTGGTTACTCAGCTATAAACTCCATTCCCAGCTCTAATGACAGTGACTTGCATGGCAGCAGCAGAGAGCATCCTGGAGCTGGGCAGCCACCTCACGCTCACCCTTGAAGGTGCCCTCAATTATGCGCAGAGCGTTCCAGTGGTTGCCTCCATCTGGTTCTTCCATGGCATTTGAGACACTTTTTTAGCTCCAACCTTTGGAACAGGCATTCAACCCCGGAGCATGGCTTTCAAAAACCAGCCTTCAGGACCCAGCAGTGTCAATCTGTTGATTGCACTAAAGTCCAGGAGATGGGTTCAGGTCGCCGAGTTCCCACCACAGCTCTTAAGCTGTAATTATGTTCAAGGCTCTTTGCGTTGGTTATTTCTTCTTGCTAATGCTTGAAGCTGCTGTACTTATCTTTTCTTCAAGGCTTACCTCCATGTAGCTTCCCGGGAGAGAGCCAGGCCTGTTATTTAAACCAATTCACAAACTGGCTCCCAAAGGCCAGTTGTCCATTATACGATTTTTCGAACAGCAGGAATCAGCAGGGCTGATGGTGGCCAAGCTTTTTGTGTCGGTTTGGGGAGAAGCATAGGAAAAGGGATGGAAGCCATGTGTTAGCATCGCTTCCCAGGTTAACCTTCCCCCAAGATCCTGGACCACCTAATAGCTCCCCTGTGGTGCCCACAGAAGGGTGATGCTGAGCCTCAGCGCCTCCTTCATCTCACACTAAAGCTCTATGGTCCCCCATGACCACTACAAGAGATGCAGACACACTCATACCCTGCAGGGACATCCTTTCCGTGGAGGGAAAAGCTTTTAACCAGGTCCCAGAAGACTCCCTGTTGCCCAGTGAGGTGAGGTTTGCCAAGAAGGGAATTGAGAAGGAAGATCATCCACCTCTGGGGTCCATCAGAGCCAAGCAGGTTGGGGCCCTGCTGCCATGGGGTTTGCTAGAGCAGAGACCTCCAGCATCAAGCATGCCAAAGGTCTCACTCAACACTGGTGCTCCAAGAGTTCTGGGGATGTGAAATACAACAGCGCTCTTGGCAGAAATGTGTGGTTACACACCAAGCCCTGCTAGATCCACAGCCTCCTCCCTGCAGCACGCAGCAGCTCCCACTTGCATTTCAAGTGGACTTCAGCCTCTCCGTCCAGTGGGAAGCCTGGAGACCTTGGCTCGCTCCTCCCTGGACACAGGCTGTTCTTCCCAGCCAGCCGTGCCAGGAGACCCTGCAGTGCCCAGTGGTGATGCCCAGGGGCTGCCCGCCAGCCAAGACGGGATTCCCGGCAAACGGGACTCCCAGCAAGCCAACCTGCATCCGCAAACAGGATTCCCGGTGCAGTCCCGTGTGCAGGGATACAGAAGCCCCCTCTGAGCAGGGGCAGCTCAGCCACCGCCAGTTTGAAGGACGGACCAAGAGCGTGTCCCCATGCAAAGCTCTCGGCATCCCGTCCCCACACCACTGAGCTCCACAGCCCTTCCCCTTCAACCTGGGGACAAAACCAGGTTCCTGGGCGGCTGAGGGGAGAGGCAGTGGCCACCCAGAGGAAGAGGAGTTCAATTTGGGTTTTTCTTTCTTTTTTTCCTTTTTTTTTTTTTTTTTAAGAATTATAAAGTGGCAGCGCTAGTGAAGGGTAATTATCCCTCTGTTCCAGCTGAAATACAATTAAGGCAGCTCTCAACGAGCCCCCGGGATATTGTGGTTTACTAATTAACAAGCGGATATGCTGTGGCCCCTGTCATGGCAATTACAGCATGAGACAGGCTTCAGGAGCTCTAATTACACGTCAGCCCGCGACACATGCTGCAATACAAATTAACGAGGGCCCGGGCTGGCGACAGAGGGAGTTTACCCAGTGAGAGGCTGAGCCAGGCAGCAGGGATGGGGATGACAGGGATGGGGATGGGGATGACAGGGATGGGGATGACAGGGATGGGGGGACCTGATGTGACTCCAAGCCTGGTGATAGAGGTGCATGCTGCAGGGTCAGAAGGATGCAGGGAGCAAATTGGGAGTAAAATACCCCATGGCTGTAAAAAAAAAAAGGTGCATCGGAGGAAGGAGAGGGGCTTTTACTTTGTCGAGCTGTGGCCTGATGAGATGAGTGGCATTTGGGATGACTGCAATGAATAGCAAGTATCGCATCTTCCGCCGTTAATTCCCAGACCAATAAAGCCGCTGTTAAGAAAAGAAGTCAGATGGGAAATACCCAACAGGGTTTTGACTGCTGACAAATAACTAACAGGTCTCCCAGAGCCAAGAGGAATTTTTCTGACAAATTGTTTATTGGGAAAAGTTATGCAGTTTCAGGTTGAGTTCAACTAACAGCTTTGGCCAGGTATGGAAAAAAAAATCAGGATTTTTATAAATGCAGTTTTGACGCGTTGCATTTTAAAAAGCTGTTTCCTTTCAAAACATATTAAAAAGCTATAATGAAACCAAAATACAGACCACACACCTAATGAGGACATTTTGTTTCTGACAAAATGAAATGATATTTATCAGCTTAGCTGATATTTATCAGATTTTTGCTAGTCCCAGCCCAGCAGCGACACAAGTTTTCTGTGACATTAGTGTGCCTTTTGAATTTATTGCTCCTGCCGCCGCCACTCCAGCACCCTCCTGCCACAGGCGCCCAAGGAGGGATGGTGTGGAGGTGACGTGGTGGATGCCCCGGGCTTTCCATCATCATCACCTGCAAATGCCACTGCAGAGGAGGTGATTCTCAGGCAGACAGGAAGATTTGGAGAGGCTGAAGCGAAGCCCTCAGGTTTCGGGGCTCCCTCCAGCATCACGCAGAGATGGGATCAGCAGAGCTTGGGGACAGCCCTTGCAGGGGAGGGGGTCTTACGCCGTGGGAGTGCACAGCAGGTCCGTTGTTTGCTCCGAGCTGTGATGAAGGGGTGAGATGAGGCAGATGAAAGGTTTTTGGATTAATCCCCTCCAGGTGTGCTGTCCCCGTGCACCCCGGGGACGACACCCTGCCTGGTCCCTGCTGCCGGTGCCCAGAGCACGAAGCCACCAGAGGCCACCTCTGCCGCAGGGGGAGGGCACACACCTCCTTGCATATCGCTCCCAAAATAGATCTCATTAACCATCGCAATTAACACGAGCTGGGCCCTCTCTCCTCCTCACCACCCCAGCCAGAGCCGTACATAAAAATAACTGTTTATTACACAGCAGGCAGAGCCTGGCTTATCGCTGCAGACAGGAAATTGCTGCGCAGAAACTGCACGTTTCACTTTTAATAAGTTTGGCAATAAAACGTCTCATCAAATGAGGCCACGACAGGGCGATAATGAAGGTTCTGCGTGGCCCATAATTGCTTACTGCTCTCCTGGGGACGAGCCAGAAAACGGGGAGCAAGGGGAGAACCGTACGGCAGCATCACCTGCCCCACCTCCTGCTTTGGGAGCATCCCTTCTTATCCCCGGCAGCGTCCCCAGAGCACCGGCATGCTCCGGGATGTGGTTGAGGAGGAGATCTATCCATGTTTGAGGGATACAGATAATTCCCATGGAGCAGTGGAGAAGGTGTCAGAGGAAGAGGGAGGCTGCTGGTGCTCCAAGGGAAAGGAAAAGGTTTTCTGCCTTCCAAGTAGAACTTTTTAGCACAGAGTAGTCTTCTAGGCTGGGCAGGTCCTGTCGCACCCAGTCTGTCCATGTCCTTAGCCAGGAGGTACAGTCTCATGGAGGTTTTGCACAAGCGGGCTCAGGATGGGGAACTCAAAGACCAGCTACGGCTGAAGCATCAAGGGCATAAAGCAGGAATGAGGATAGCACTCATTGACTGAGACCCTGCGGACGCTCCTCACTTCTTCACAACGGTCCTCGCTGATGGGACCTGCAGAAACCCTTGGCTTTTGTGGCCGATGTTAACATCCACACATTTCTTGCTGTCCTGCCCTCCAGGTTTAAGGTGGCTGGGCACGAGTCTGAAACACATGCCCAGTCCCAGCCCAGCTCCTCTGAGCAGAGAAGCCAAGGACTGGCCAGGTTTTGGAGGATGGACCGCTTTGCCCTCTTCAGAGAGGACTGAGCAGGGCAAAGGAGAGGTCCCACAGGCACCCCTGTGCTAGACTTCTGCTATGGAGCAAGAGGGCTGCAGCGCTCTGAGATCCATCGTGGCAAAGGCCAGGGAGTGACATGGTGCCTATCTGTTCTGATGTCCTCACACTGGTGACCTCACACTGGCAGCTGGTGACATCTGCAGCCAGGCAGCACCGGCTGCCTGAGACAGTACCTTCCATCAAAGGATGGCGGTGGTGTGTCCAGGTGCTCCCTTCAGGATGAGACTTTCTTTCTCTAAAGGAAACCAGGTCCAGCAAGGGACCAGTCACTGCCCTGACCTATTTCTGTAGCTTCCCGGCTTCTGTTTGATCTTCTAGACACTGGTGGACACAAACCAGCCCTGCCACAGCCCTATTCAGAGTGATGGGAGCCGCTCAAGGGAGCCCTGGTGGGGTGCCCCAACCCATGGGTGGGTGATGGGGAGGCAGCATGCAGCCAGCAAAGCCCAGGACGATGAAGTGGTCCCTCATCACCTGTGCCAGCAAAGCTGGGTCCTTGCTGCCTTCTCCGAGTTGACTTATCCGTGAGCCCCTCATTCCCACCAGCCGACCCCAGGGCAGGGAGGGGACAGAGGGGTACAGGGTGGCACTGGTGCAACCCTGCAAAGACGGGTGCGAGCTCTGGCATTGTGGTAAGAGGAGACAAAATGAGCTGTGTCCATGCTGGGACTGGGAAATAAGACACTTTAGAGTCACAGCAGGAACGTACTGGTGCTGTCAGGGACCATTGGCTGCTGGTGGGCTCCTGGGCAGGTGGGAGGCTTTGTTTGCCCGCAGCACTGCTCTCAGGGAGTTTACCTGGAATTACTGATCCGCATTCATAAACATGATCACATTAATTGGCTGCCACAGCTGCAGCCGCCGTGTCCTCCCAGCGCTGGGACTTCATCTCCCTTCCCATCCCAAATATCAAGATGTCTCTGTTCCTCCACCCGCTCGGCACTGAGGCCAAGGATGGAGAAGCGGCTGGAGAAGGGAAAGAAGCAGAGGACGGGTGAGTCTGGGAGCCTGGACCCAGCGACAGACACTCACTGCCACCACCTCCTCGCTGCAAAGCAGCGCCTTGAAAATAAACAGCAGACATCTTCTTGAGAGGACCACGAGCTCTGTGGGAAGCCCTGCAGCCCCAGGCAGCAATGACCTGGGGACAGGCACCTGGGCTGCAGACTGGCTTTTATTGCAGGAGCAATGACCAGGTGGCAGGAGAGGGACCAGCTCCCAGCCGAGGACAGAGCCACCCAGGCTGCTCAGCCTGAGATCAGGCTGGTGCTTGTCTCGCTTGGAGTGGGGCCAATCACTTCTCGTAAATTATTCATCCGACAAATTTAGCCTGTTATTCTAGTCGTGCTCTACCCAGTGTTTTACAGATTTCGTTATTATTTCAAATTGTGCAAACACCACAGAAACCCTTCCCGGGCTCTGGCGCGCTCTGCCTTCATCTCAGCTCTCGGCTCATCTGCCACATCCAAAACGGGGTTTCTACCATCTGGTGCCAAACCCTCCATCCCTGCCAGGCCACACGACTTTGTGGAGATGAGCGGCATCCCTCTTCAGCACAAGGCTTCTACCGAAGGGAGAACCATCTACTATGTGAGAATCATCTACTGATGACCCAGAGGTCAGTGGGATCAGAGGAGGCCATAGCACACCGATGGACCCGTTTAAAGCTATTTTGACTTTTTTCCACCTCCATCCTTGCATCTGGGATAGGGGAGAAAAATGACACCACAATTCCTCTGCAGCCTGGGCAATTGTGGCATCGGGAAAACAGCAAAAGCTTTTCCCTTCCTCCCCATGTGCCTGTAATTCCTCCTGTTGAAGTTTTTTTATAAATATGAGGGCACAGCTGCAATTCCACACTGCCAAGGGGAATCGTGTGCCCCTTGCAAAACATTCAGTCTGGGCAAGAAGGTGTCACCAAATAAACATGAGGGGAGATGGAGGGCTTGCTGTGGATAAGCCAAGACTGATCAGACCCATGAGAGCAACAGCAATGTATTCGGGGAGGAGGTATCAACCAAGAAGCACCGAACAGTCGAGGTGCTTGAATGTCCTATCCCACTTGAGAACAAGGGACAAGAGCAGCCAGAGGTGCCACCTCCTCGCCCACCTGGATCTGGCAGAGAAATGCCACAGGCAATGCAAGCCCATTTCTCTCACGCCAGGGCTTGAGTTTGCTCCTGCTTGTGCAGTGATGGTCAGCTCGCATGTCATTTAGGGGGAGAAAAATGGGGCAAAGAGGCCCAGGAACCCCAAATTAGCCATCCCCAAGAGCTGTAATGCAGTTTCACCAAAAACACCAGAAAAGAGTATAAATTTCTACAAAGACACCTGCCAGGGCTCCCTAGCAAGTTGTTGTGGGACACTTGAATTACTCTCATTAGGGGGAATTAGTTGAACAGCAGGGATGGAAGAAATAGATGCAAACCACAGAGCAACAGATTTAAGGAGGAGGTTTACTAGCAAGAAGAAAAACATAAAAAGAATAGGAAAAAAAATTGCAGGGTGATCTAAATTTTTTCTTTCTGATCAGGCAGAAGCAGCTCATGGGTGGCAAAAAGGGGGAATGACAGAGCATGAAAACACTTGTCCTGTGTCCCCACAAGCCCCCTCAGTGCTCAGCGTGTGGTCCTGCAGGACGAGGACAAACACAGTGCCTGGCTCCCTCTGGAAGACTAGTGATTTTGTTGTTGTATGGCTCATCCCACCACAACAAGTCACAGTCTGCCCTAGGGTGCAATGGCCTCTCCAGCGAAGCTAAAGTCATGGGGACAAGCTGGTGGCTGGGGCTGCCTGTGGCCCTTCTCTACTTCTGACCACCTTGGCCGTTGTTTTTGTGAGCCTTAAGAGCAAAGCAACGAGAGGCTGGTCTGAAATTCCATCTGCACCCATGCCCTGGCCAGAGCTGCCCCCCACAACCCTGGGGAGCACCATGGGAGAGCCCAGGGGATGCAAACCCCACGCTGCAGCACCTCAACCCACCCCGCAGGAGCGGTGCTGCCCCAGCCAGCAGCCTGAGGGTCCCTGGCTGGAGAAGGAACGCCCCCAGGGCCAGCGCTGTGCCCCAGCAAAACCGCAGGACGTTGGTGCTGGGCTGAGCCCCAGGGCGTGGGGCTGGGTACCCCACTGTGCACCCCCACCCCAAACCCACCACCCAGAAGGGTCCCTTCCCGCTAGGGCCAGAGGTGGGACGGGCTGGTAGCCCTATGCAGCACCCAGATCTGGGATGCAAGCACCAGGGGTGCTGCTCCAGCAGTCCCCACCAGCTACAGGCCCTCCCCGCGCTATTACCGAGGCACCTTATAGCGAGGCGGCGGCAGTCCCGCCCCGCCCCGCTGCGGCTCCGGGCACCGCCCCCCGCATGCAAATCGCCCTTCTCGAACAGCCAATGGGAAAGCAGGGGGCGTGGCCACGACGGGACTTGCCCGGGCATGTGAGCGCGGCGGCTTCCGGGCGAGACACGTGGGAGCCGCGGCGTGTGCGGCCGGGCAGCGGTGGGTCCGGGGGCGACCGGGGCCGGGTAATGGGGCGGGCAGGTGGCTGGGCCCGGGAGTAAGGCAGAGAGGGCCCTAGGGGCATGCAGTGGGGCAGGCGAGGGGGGGGCGGTGGGGTTGGCAGGGGGCTGCGGACCAGTAAGGGGGTGGGCAGGGTCCTGGGACCGAGACTGGGGTGAGGGGGGGTGGGCAGTGAGGGGGTAAGGGCGTGGGGACAGGGTGTGACAATCTGTCCGTGTGTCCCCCCTGCCCTATAGCTCCTGCCTGGACTGCCTGTGCCTGCACACACCGCAGGAGGGGGGTGTATCACGGGGGGAGGTCTGCTGTGGGGTATGTGGGTCCCTTTTGACAGAGGGGCATGGGGGTTGCATGGCACTCATGTTCCCCTGTGCCCATTCCAGCAGGGATGCCTCCTGGCAAAGGGCAGATGTCTCCGCTGCTGCCCACCCCGCAGGGCACCCATTGCCCCACCACGGGGGGCTGCGCCCAGCCCCCAGAGGGTCCCGGCATGCCGCAGGGTTACAGCAAGAAGAAGAGCCGCAAGCACCAGCGGTTCATGGAGCGCCGGGCGCTGCTGGAGCAGAAGGGGCTGCTGAGCCCTCGCAGACGTCTGGGCAGCCAGGCCCCCATGGCAGGGCTGGAGGCACGCAGCACCCTCACCAAGGCGGGCAGCACCATGACGTCACGCTGCAGGAAGGTCCCCAAGTCCAAACAGGTTGTCTCACCATCTCTGTCCCCATCCGCCTCTCCGGACAGCATAGCCAGGCATCACTCCGTGCTGCTGTCCCAGGGAAACAGCAGCTCCAAGGGGGTGAGGATGTCCTCCCCACTCCTGCGCCCAGGCAAGTACGTGGCCATTGACTGTGAGATGGTGGGCACTGGTCCTCAGGGCAGGCTGAGCGAGCTGGCGCGGTGCTCCGTGGTGAACTACGAGGGAGACGTCATCTATGACAAGTATGTCCAGCCTGAGCTCCCCATCGTGGACTACCGGACGCGCTGGAGTGGCATCACCAAGCAGCACATGAAGTGTGCAATTCCTTTCAAGACTGCCCAGGCGGAGGTGAGGAAAAAGAGGGAAATTAAAAAAAAAAAAAAAAAGCAAGCTGTGTGTTACCTGCTGGCCACAAATTAGGATATTTGGTGGCCCATGCAGTGTTGCTTTGAGGCAGAGACACAAGCACAGGATGGGGAGCCTCCAAAGCCATGCAGTGGGTTGGTTTGCTTGTTATTGCTCCATTCTGGGAATCTAAAAAACTATAACTGAAGAAACTGAATTTAACACAAAATGATTTATTGTATGCTTAATTAGTGTGTCTTTTGCTGCACCGCCTGTCTAACCCTTTCTGACGCTTCCAGATCCTGAAGATCTTGAAAGACAAGATTGTGGTAGGACACGCCATCCACAATGACTTCCAAGCCCTGAAGTACTTCCACCCGAAAGACAGGACCCGAGACACCAGCCGGATCCCCGTGCTGAACCAGAGGGCAGGGCTGCCTGGCAGGGCCAACGTCTCACTCAAGAGCTTGGCCAGGCACCTGCTCCAGAAAAAGATCCAGGTAAGCACCAGGATCCTTCAGATGGGGAGCAGTTCCTGGGTTTGCTACAAGCCTGTGTGATCAGCCTGGTCCTCCGATCTCCATGGGTGCTCCCTGTGAGATGGAGATGAACCTTGTTCATCCTGTGTTCCTGCCTATGATCAAGCTGAGGGAGCCCAGGACCTCCCAAGCTGCCCATTAAGCATCTCAGTAAAGCAGGGACAGGACCTGTGCCCTCCAGAAAGTGCTTGAGATGCATATATCTCCTGGGCTGCATCGAGCCTTTGCCATCTCCAAAATCCCAAGCCCCCCAGTGCTTCTGTGCTTTTGAGCAACCAGACAGCATGACCTGTGGGCTTTTGCTGCCCCCTTTATCTAACGAGGCTTTTCCTCCTTTGCTCAGGTCGACTGCAAAGGACACTCATCGGTGGAGGATGCTCAGACAGCCATGGAGCTGTACAGACTGGTGGAGGTGCAATGGGAGACAGAGCTGGCCCGTAGTCTGCCCCCCCGGCCCCCCAGCCCTGTCACAGACCCCACCACAGACAGCAGCCAGTACATGGATGACCAGTACTGGCCCACAGACCTGATGGCAAGTGGCCTGTGATGGGGGACAGTGTCGCCTCTATATGTTTCAGGCCATCCAAGTGCCTTCAGCCATTAAAGGTGGAGGCAGCTGCTGACCCCCTTCCCTGTGCCCCACGGGCTCTACCCGGCACCCAGCCCCACTGCAGGCAGCAGTGCAGGGGAGTCAGATGCCCCCAGCCCTGCTCAGGGATGGAGAAGTGGGGGCACGTTGACACCATCGATCTCCCGAAAACGCTGTCTGCAGCCTCTTGCTGTCCCACAGAAATAAGCACTGTGGCTGCGCCATGTTCATCCGTCGGTGCTTGGGGATGAGCAGGGTCCTGGTGCCAGCCTGGAGGAGCCCCTGTGGGTGTGCGATGGCTGCGGTGGTGGGCTGGGGCTGCCAGGGCACATCCCATCCCTTCTGGGAAGGGGATACCCCCATGGTGGGTGAGTGGCAAATTTTCCTGTGGGAGGACTGAAGTGTCTTTCTGATGCCCAAAGGCTGCAAACCTTCTGGGGTCAGTTAAACAACCAGTTTCCTCCCCACTTTCTTTGCACAGTGAAGCCTGAAAAGAAAGTCTGGGTCTAATCAATGTCCAGCCTGGACAAGAGCATAGGATGTACTTCATATTAAATAGACTACTCACATATTTGTCCAATTCTGAACTAAAAACTGTTCTTGCAAAACCCTTGTGTGTGTGTTGCATGACCTGATGTGGCAGCTCTTGAGGAGGAAGAGAGCAGGGGTGGGATTGGCAAGAAGTGGGCATGTGCTGCCTGAGTCCTGTGCTGTGTACCAGCGCTTAAAACCCACCTGCAACCAGCAAAGGTGCTTTGGGTGGTGTGATGGTGGCTGGAGTAATCAGTTCCTCAGGGGTATGGGCTGGTGCCCTCTGCTCTGGGGACATATCTCTGAAGGCAGGAGGAGCAAGGGATGGGTTGAGCCAGAGCCCTGTGGTCCAGCGCTGCCTGCTGTTCGGAGAAACCTCGTTGCAAGAGAAAGCATCCTGCTGTGCCATCCTCCAGCAGCTGGGCTGTCCCAGCTCTGGGAGCTGCCTGTGTTAAGGAGAGGAACTTGGAATTTGCCTACTGTGCAAGACTGTGTCCCTATGCCCAGGGTCTGGGAGTGAGATCTCTGTGGGGTGGGCTGCTGGGATGGTGTGGGGATGGGGTGACGCTCACCTGCACTGGCTCTGCCCACAGGATGCTGCTTTGTGTATGAAGTATGTGGGTACCTGTGGCTGCACAGATGTACCCCAGCTGGGGGTGCGAGCACCAGAGTGGGGCTTGGGGCTGGACACGGGGAGTCGCACACTTCTCTGGGGAACTGAACAGCCACGGTTATAGAAAATCGATATTGTTTTGCCGGGTGCTTCAAGGCCGAGGCCACCTCTTTAGCACAGGGATCCCCCAGTCCCACTGCCCAGGCTGAAGACGGGAGGGGACTGGAGGGCTGCCAGCACCCCGGGGGCTTTTGAGAGCCCAGCCATGGCACGGTACAGCAGCCAGCACTGAAATGCAGTCCGTGTCCCCCGTGGCCAGGCTAGACAGGTCCCCGGCTTTTCCTGGTGGCCAAGGGAGGCAAGGCTCAGCCCCAGCCTTGGGAAGTGGCCAAGGAGCCGGGTGACGCAGGCACACCTGACGCACGTATCGGTGCCATTACAAGAGGCATCTTGCACTTCCCATCTTAACTCCTCCCTGCCCGGCAGAGGAAGCCGAGGACAGCTCAGAAATGCTCCAACGCACATCAGATGTCTCTAAAAAGCTCTGCCCTGTGGGTGGCCTGAGCACAACTGTCTTTCAACAGAAACATTATTAACCTGGGCTGCGTCGTGAGCTCATGGTCTACGCACTCTCCTCCACACCGGGTAGGAAATGTGGTCCTGCGGTAGGTCTTTAAATCCTGCTCATGGAAGTTTGTCCCAGGCATGTTCCTGATTGCAGCGAGCTGTAAAACCTGGCGTGCAGCTCAGCTGAGCCCCAGTGTGATGCTATGCAACGTCAGCAGGGACCTGAACCCCGTGGGGGCACCCAGGGGGGTGCAGGAGGAACAGAGCTGGCACAGGTTTTTCCTCCATTTCCTCCTCTGCCATTTCCACCCTTTCTGAGGCAGCAGGAGGGAAGCAAAGCTGTGGGAAAGGTGAGAGGAGCTCAGTGGGTCAGCAGACAGCACCATCAGAAGATGGTGGCATCCCAAAGCCGGCGAAGCTGCACTGGCTGCCTTCTGCTCCGGGGAGAGCAGACCCAGAGGAAGGGCACAGCGGGGAGGTGCTTTGCTCATGGCCACATAACCTGGCCAGTATAACTGCATCCCCCCGGCGGGTATGTGGGGTTGTGGGGAGCTTGTACGGGGCACCCACGGCTTGTTTGTCCACTTGAACACCCCCTTGTTGTCCCCAGCAGCACACCCTGTCCCGCTGTCCCATAGCACCCATTGCCCTAAGCCATGCGATGGCTCGATGTGAGACGCTGGTGTATTGGGGTGAGGCTGGAGAAAGCTGCCAAAGGAGGTTGAAGACCACGAGGCTTTATCAGCCCGTGACTCAGCCGGCCTCGCTGCCAGCCAGCGGCAAGGGGAAGGCATAATTAAGGGAAAAAACCCCTATTTCTGAAGTCTCGACCATTCAAACACTTTAGTGAGACCCACTTCCAAAAGTAAGCCAGGGCTGGGCTTCAGGCAAGCCACAGATTTCTTTAAGCTCTCACCCCCCCCAGTTTTTTCCCTGCCTGCCCATAGCAGAGCTCCCCAGCCTGCCTGCACAGCTGCCTGCGTGCCTCCTGCCAGCATAGCCCGGGCTTGCACAGTGCTATGAGATGCTGCGAAGGTCCCAGGCTGCCTCTGAGAGCTCGTCCCTGTCACCACTACGCTGATTTAACCTCCCTGCTGAAATACCCCCCTGCTTTAGGGGCAAATTTGAAGGCAGCAACGCAGGCAAAGGCTGGCTGCCCTTTGGTGCTCACATGTCCTGTAAGCTTTGCTTCCGTGCCATGATCTCCAGCTCTGGGGGAAGCTGAGAAACAAATCTGGGGGGGTCAATTCCCATTTACATCAGATTTGAAGGGCTGGAAAACCCTCGATGTTGTGCTCTGCAGCCCCCCAGCCCCTCAAGGCAGAGCTGCTGAGGAGCAAATTCCACCATGGATGATGAGGGGTGGTAGCAACTTGCTCCCTGTGACGAAGCGATGTTGGCTCTGAATAATCTGAATGGCAACTTTTGTCCTGTTTGCACCCAGTGATCCCTTCAAGAGGTAATCAGGATTTTCACAGGTGTTTGTGAATATTCAGCTACATGCCAGGGAGTTGCTATGGCTGAAAGCAGCCAACCCTCGCTCTGGTTCGTCACCCAACAGCCTGCTGCTGCTCATGCTGGGAGGCTCAGCATCTTTAGGCAGACTGAGCATCTTTAAGCGGGCGAAGGACAGCTGGGCTGGCTCACCATTTATGCTAAATTTCATGATAATTGAAGAATCTGCCGAAAACTCAGTCGTTGTCTCAACGACCCTGAATAATGATTAACCCAAACCTATGAATCCAGCAATGGGCTTTTTTATCAGAGGGAAAACATTGTGAAATGAGGTTTTTCCAGCCAGCTGCAAGAGCAGGTAACTGATAAGCCTGTCATTGGAGTGGGGCTGAGCCAATGGCAGCTGATGGCGACGGCTTTTACTTCTGTCTAGCAACAGCTTCTCCTTGAGCTGCAGACGGCAATTCAATGCTTTCCCTTGCTTTTATTGAGCTCCTCCCTTCCTGCCCTCCTGCTACACAGAGATTTTCATGGGGACACTCAGAGACTGAGTTTCGCACGAATTGTCCATGGTTTTCTGCACATTTTCAGTGTCTATTCCTATCCGGCATGACGAGCGCTTTGTCGCTGTAAAAGAGGATGTGTGCCCCCATCCTGCTCACATCCTGGGCTCTGCTCGCATGTCTTGTCTGTGCACCTGGGGTTCTGCTTTTGCTGGGTGGGTGTTGGACACCTGTAGGGTACTTGCAATAGCACCATAGCAGAATAACAGCTGTGAGCAGGAGACCCTATGCCAGGGATGTGTCTGACCTTCCCACCCTGCATCCCCAGCGACTGGCCATGGTCCAGCACCTCTCCCGGGCTGTTTGCATGGGGACCACAGCTGGGAGCAGCATCCCTGGATCAGGGCACACCGCAGCACATGGGGAGGGTTTGCTTTGATGCTAGCTCTGGTTATCACAGCATGGGTGGTTAAAGTGCCACATAAGCCCCAAATGTCTCAGGCTGGAGCAATGTCAGTACCTAATAACAGCCCAGAGCAAGCCCCTAACCTGGAACACTCTGTCCCCTCGCTGTGGGTACACAGAGGGACAATTCGTCCCATTTTCAGGCAGAGAGCGGAGGCTTCGCTCAGGCGACTCGCTGGAGACCAAACCAGTCACAGCGGTGGGAGGAACCGGCCTCCCTGTGCTCCCCACCCCATCGGTACCCCAACCACCGTTGCCCCTCTCCTCTCCACCCTGAGCGTGAATTAGAAGGCAGAAAACTCACAGCCAGCTATAAATTAAAATCTCAGGAGCCTTAATAACTTGCTTGGCCGGAAGAAGTGAATAGGTGTGATGTGGAAATGAATAGGCACATCTGGCAGCTGCTTAGCACTTCAGCTGCAGGAGGGGTATGCATGTGCATGTGTGTGTGCGCGTGTGTGCGCGTGTGCAAGCCGCCAGCACAGCCTCCCGGATTGGCTGTAAAACCCTTCCCGACCAATGCCAGGGACCAGGGTGGCCTAGCAACAGCCTTTCCCTAATGAAAAACAAGCCACTTACTTAAGCATCGTGACTGTCTGCGGATGAGAGGAAAAGGCACAATTCCTGGTGCGCCCCATCCTCCCCAGGGAGCCAGCCCTAAGGGGGGCTGCAAAGACTGCACCCAACGAGCTGGGGCAGCCCGACCTGCGCACCCGTGCACCCCTTGGTCTCTGCTCTGCGGATACATTGGGTGCATGGGAAGGGTTTGATGCAGGCACAACCCAAGGAAGCCCCTGGGGAAGAAACCACCCTCCTGCTCAGCCGTGGCTCCATCTCCCTGTCCAGGCAGCCTGGGTGCCAGGCTCACTCCCAGCATGGCAGGGGGACCCCCTCTGCAGTGACCCCACAGCCCTGCACCCCATGGGGCAAGCAGGGGGCTGGATGCCAAGTGGCCGTGAGGGCCATAAGCTGCTGAAGATGACACCTTTAGGGCAGGAAGGGGCTCATGGGGTGCAGTGCCAGAGGCATGTGGGGTGCTCCCCAACACCACTGGGTACAGGAGGGGCCAAGGGGCTGGTCACTGCTGTGGTCATGCTTGGAGATGTCACCTTCCCTTGTCCCTGCCCCAGGCTCTCCCGTCCCCTGCCCAGGGACAAGGGCTCTGAGGACAGCAGGGTCCGACGCGTGAGCGTAAGCTCATGCCTTAACAATAGCCTCCCTGCAAGCCAGCTCGCAAAACAACTGCTGAGCTTATGGCTGGGGGGACACCAAGGGCTAGCCCTGGGGTCAGTGGGCTCAGGGACACGTTGCAGGAGGCAGGCTGGGAGCTGGGGACCATGGCAGAGGACATCGAGGCACAGCGTTGCTTTGGGGCTGCAGAATCACCTCTTCCTCAGGGAACAGCAAGATGCAGATCAGCTCTCTCCTGGCAATGTGTGCAATTCCAGGTAAGGCAATGGGGCGAGAGGACCCAGCTCAGCTCACCCAGCACCGGGAGCAGCAGCAGCGTGGCATAGTGATTCCTCTGTCCCCAGTTGCTGCATCATCTCAGGGAGCTTTAAGCTCTGCACCAAACTTGTCCTTTGCACCAAACCTGCTTTTCCACTACCAGCTCACGCTGGGGATAGTGGGGAGATTTTAGAGCACCTATGGTAGTTTTTAAATTTTCTAGTTCAAAAGGGAGGTTTCAGCTCAGGTGAAGGCACAGCCTCTGCCTCCAGCTCAGCCCTGCCCCACAGCAGAGCTACCTGCACCGCGCTGCTCCTGCACACCCGGGGCCCATCGCAAAGTATTAGAAATAACTGTTTCTTGTTTGGTTTGGGTTTGGGGTTTGTTGGTTTGTTTTTTTTTTTTTCTCCAGGTAAGAAAACAAAATATTGTCATCTTTCCAATGCCACCTGAGCAGGGCAGAGCTGCAAGTGCGGTATTCTGCCCCAGGCCAACATCTCTACCGCGCTGGCTGAAGCATGGCAAAGGCTCTTCTCGGGGGGAACCTGATGGGGAAAATGGAAGAGTAGCTGGAGCGAGGGGAAAGCACAAAGCGTGACTCTCCAATCCCCTGGGCTGACCCCCTGGGAGTCCCCGTCCCCCCCGGTTTTCACTCCGTTCCTGCCCACTCCAGGTTTGTGCAGTCCCGGCTGTTCACTAGATGGTGCCCTCGGGCTGCTGGTTTGGGAGGTGTCCCCTCCCAGGCTGGGGATGGGACGGACCCGGCTCTGCCCCGGGCTCCCCGGCTGTGTTTTAAGCGGGTCACAAGCGCAAGAGGAGAGTGAAAGCCGCTTCCATCGCGCAATTAAATCTCTGCACATTTTGGGGCTTCGGGGTGTGGGTCCAGTAACGCGCAGCAAGCACTGGTCTCTCCCATATCCTGGGTCTATCTGAATCCCTCAGTATTTTACATTTCTGCCGCTGTGAAGGTGGTTTACCTCATCAAAATGGGGAGAGAAGGTGGGATGGGCAAAGAGGCAATTCCCGCATTTGAATAAAATAGCAACTAACAATCCACAGCTGTCACCAAAAAACCATGCACCGTAGTTCTGCAGCTCCGGCGCAGGGGAGAAAAAGGAGGAAGACAAGCTAAGCCACATCAGTGTTACTAGGAGGATATTTATTCATTTAAAAATGTAAATCAATGGGCACAAAGCAGCACTGGCTGTCTCCATTAGGGAAGAGCCCCACCATGGAGCAGGAGGACGCGATGGGACAGGGATGCAGGGCATCCATGGGGCTGCCTGGGGACCCAGGGCAGAATAGCTGGGGCTGCTGCGGGTCAGCACCAGGGTATGTTTGCTGTCCCAGAAGGTTGCTGTTTGCATTTGACCTTCACCTGGCCAGGATGGAGACTCTTTATTAGAAACCACTCCTGCCTTTATAAGTTAGGGATCCCAGCCATGAGTGGCAACTTCCAGGACCCAAGTCACACAAGGCCACTCTGTGGTGGCACTGTTGGACATGCCAGAGTCCCCCTTAATCTTCTGATCTCTTAAAATAGCAGGATGATGGAAAAGATCAAAGCCAGAGCTACACAGAGCACCATTTGTTGTCATTTTAAGATGGCATTAGTATGCAGTTCTGGGTGAAAAAGTTGCTCCAAAAACAGTTTCTTGTCGCTGCTCATCTCTCCCCTGCCCCAGGCAAACCCTGTGTGTGCGCAGGGACTCACGCTGCTCCAGATCCTGCAGAGCCATCCAGATGTCAGAGTCTGAGCCACAAAGGCCAAAGACTGCTCCTAATTTTTATTATTATTTTTATATTTTCTTTTTTTAAAAAAAAAATTATTATTTTGGATGCTGGGCAGATTGAGCTGGAAATAATGTGGGAGAAATTATGTTTGCCTTCAGCAGCAGCAGCCCAGGTATTCTGGAGGGAGACACCTTGCTGATGAGCCTCAAGAGCTAACATCAGCAGGAGGCAGGAATGGTCCTTTTGGCCTCTGGCATCGTTGGCTTCAATAAAAAGATATAAAAGAGGGCAAACTGGCACTCAGAGGCCTCCCCGGTGTCTCTCATTTTGGGACAAACATGAAGAATAAGCACATGAATACAACAACTGCCTATAGAGCGTTTATTTTTGTGTAACATTTTTACCTTTGTGTAAAATATATCCCCTTATGGAGGAGTCATTTTTGTAGCACGTGCTACATTGAACGTGAGTGGGTTTTCCATGTTTACTTTTACATGTTTACAGGAGAGAAAACTTGCAGCCAGGAACAGTCTCTACCTGCCTGCTCAAACAAGGTGAATTTTTCATTAAGAGACCACAAAAATTGTTGAAAGTGTCTGGGTTTGACCCATTTCAGCATGTTTCTGAAGCACACAAAGAACTTAACAGAGAACAAGTCCATTAATTCATACTCTGATGAAGGAATATGGGCACAAAGAGTGGAACATCCAGAAAGCTGTCCCTTCCTCCATCCCCAAGCCTCCCCTGCTTTGGGCTGTCCTGCACAGATGCTATCCAGGACGAAGCAGGCCAAACCTTAGCCCCAGTTTACATCCCTGGGGCACGGTCCCTCCTGCGGCTCTCCCGGCTGTGCCACAGCACCGATGCCCTCACAGAGAGGTTGACCAGGGACTGCAGCCCGGTCCAGCCAGGGCTGACCACTGCCACTTGTCCCAGGTGGTGGGAAATGCTTGGCACAGACGGGCTCTGTCTCCTCTCAAAGCTCTCCTGTTGGCACCGGGCAAGAGCCGAGCCCCCCAGGAAGGGATGGGGAGAGAAAAAGATGAAGCAGCTGATGGGGAATGGGTTTAAGGAGGGGGAGTTTTCCCTTGGACTGGCCTGTAAATGAGCCCCCCCAATCTCAAGCCACCATTTCACCTCCCAACAGCTTCGTGCATGGGAATTGCTGTCACGGGAACCTGCTGGGCTTTGCCGGGCTCCACGAAGGGGTTTTGGGCACATGCTCACCCCCTCTCTGGGAGTGGGCACCAGCTATGAAGGCAGGGGGACAGACAGCCGCCCCCCAGCCCCCCTAACTGCCTTCATAGCCAGGATCAGCATTAGTCCTGGCTGGCTGCATCCCCCGAGGCTGGAAAATGCCTGTGCCAGGACCGAGACACTACGTGTGTGTGCACCTATTTGGCCTGTGTCTCCGTGCCCGGGAGCGGGGCTGACCCGCTCGGCAGATCCCGATAACAGGCCGTTTTGAGCAAGAGCCTTATGAAACCACCTTTCACGGGCAGCACAGAGGACGGTTGTTCCCGGGGCCAAACCTCCCTCTCCCCCACTCCTGCCACGGGATGCTCTGCTGCTCAAAACCCGCGGAGCCCGCGGCAAAGGAGGAGACATGGGAAGGGGGATTTACGGCTTGCTGCGAGGCAAGCCGGGCGGCGGGAGGAGCCGTGCCGAGGCAGGGGTTTTGGGGGAGAGGGCAGCATCAAGGCAGGGCTGTAGCTGGCTGACGCCGGCCCCGCTCTGCGGCCTGAGACCCTTCCAAGGCGCGGGCCGAGGTACAGATGTTCCCATTGTGCATCTTGGGAGCCTTCTCGGAAAACTCCAGCAGCTTCGTTCCTCAAGCTGCCTTTTTAGCTCCAGCTTTTGGGTTTGTTTTTTTTTTTTTTTTAAAATAAAATCATAGATATAAGTTTGGAAAAGAACCTTCTGGCTGCTGCATTTCTTTGCCTTGTGCCAACCCCCCTCAGCATTTTAAGAGCTCTCTCCCCACTTCATGTCATCCCCCCCACCTGAACAATCATCACTGTCCCAGGGGTTGGCACTATTAGGCTCCGGTGCAAAGCAACCGCTGCCAACCACAGCCTGTTTTGTGTTGCAGGGGCTGGTTAGCAGGGTAAAGCAGACGGGTGGAAAGACAGGCTGTGCACCAGGGATCCTGCAAACCAGTTCTGCTCCAGCACTGCCAGGCATTTGATGCTAGAAGTGAACATGACCCCGTTGCTGCTCCCTGACTCAATTTTCCCACCACCAGAATAAGGAGCATCACAGTGGGGAGAAGAGAGGTTTGCAAACCACTTTGAGATCCTCAGTTACAGGGTTTTTATTTCCCCCCCCCTCCCCGCTTCCTATGGGCAAAAGCAGTTAAGCAGGGACAAGAAGACGTGCGAGAAGGATGTTGGATCAGCCCTCAGACGCAGCAGGAGAGGCAGCTTTGAAAAACCAAGCTGAAAATGGAGCTAAAAATGAATGAAGGAGTTTGGGAAGAATCAGCCTCTTGGAGCAGGATCAGGGCCAGAAACCAGAGCTGCAAGGTGCCTGCCCCTGCCTCTAGCTCCTTCGCTGGCCAGGTTATGGTGTGCTTGGTCCCTGCAGGGAGAGGGACTGACCAAAGCCTTGGGTTGAACCTAGATCTGGGCAGAGAGGATTATAAAACCCTGTTTGGGGACCTGCTCTGCTCCTGCACCTCACCCTGCCCTTGCTTAGAAGTCATTTTGGCTGAGCCGCAGAGCACTGCTGCTTCCCCATGGCTGAGGTTCCCAATTAGCCTCCAGGTCCAAATGCAACAGGAGGGCAAGGAGAAAGCCCTGCAGCGCTCTCAAACCCTCATCCCAGCCTGAATCCTCTCAAGTACAGCATCTTTAAGGTTAGCAGTGGATACAGGTGTAATTTAGTTAGGAAGTGTAGCTAGAAGGGGGAAATTACCCCATCTCTCCTGGCCAGCACTAGCAGCTTATGGACAAGGAGGCAATAAATGAGAATCAACTGCCAAAGAGAAACAAAAAAACGACACCACTTAGAGCCAGAAAGCAACTGAAAGGGCACATATCTAACAGGAAAGATGTTTACAGCCCACTAGCGGCAAGAAAAGCCATGGCTTTTAAAGGGAGTGGGGGCAGAGGGCATCTGTTTTTCAAAACAATCAGGAAAGGGAATCTGAAAAGCAAACACAGCTCACTGAGACATTAAAGGAAAGGCAGCAGCCAGTGGAAGTCACCCTCGGATCACGAGGGCATCCATAGTGGGGATCACATCAGGAGGCATGCCAGCAGCAGGAGGGAAGACAGGGCTGCCCCGAGCCCTTTGCTGGTGACAGGCTGCCTTGGGAAGCTCCAGGCCAGGGGGGTTTAACCTGCTCCTGCAGATAGGCTCTTCCTTATCGGCTTCGTCCTCCAGGCACAAGGCCCTTGGGGCTGGTGAGCCAACACATCCCCCCACTCTGTTGGTGGCAAGAGGAAGAGGGCAGCTCCAGGCTGGCATTAATGTGGTGCTTATTTCTCACTGCTTTGCTTCCTGTGTTCCCTAAAAACCGTGGAGCAAAACTGTGGGTAGCTTCCAGCCAGCCCCCTGTAGCCAATCCCCCCATCCCCAAGCCCACTGGGCCACCAAGCCATAAGCACAACCCAGACCAGTGTCTGCTGTTCTCCAACGTAGGAACTTGGGTCTTACAGAGTCTCTTTCATAGCCTGCAAGTTGCATTTAAATTACCCAAAGCATAACCTCCACCCCACCACATCCATCTCTGATGTCTCTGTGCCCGCCAGGAGCTGTGGCCCATCCACCTTCCTCTTCTGATGTGCACCCCAGACACAGAGCATGGGCACAGCAAGGTGCCGAGGAAAGGGGTTTCAAAGGCTGCCTCACTAAATTGGGAGTCACTTAAGCAAGACAGGATGGCAGAGAGAGGCCCATGTGACAGCTTTGAGATGTCAGATCTGAGAAGCACCTGTAGGATTAAGGAGCTGAGCAGAAGCTTTGAGAGCACCCTCAGCCCCTAAATGATGAATAGGAGCCATCTCCCTTCCTCTGACACCTACATCCCTTTTGAAGTCTTGGCTCATATCCTAAAAAGTTAACAGTTTTAAAGAGAAACAGAGAGGAGGAAGCATCTTCCAGTAAAGAGTAGGTGAGCATGCACATCCTACTGCTGTTCATTAAAAGTAGCTAATAATCTCATTTTTTTCCAGCACTGTGTATAAGTAGATAAGAGGCTTACATACCCAGGAGGCTCAATTAATGTTCTTAGTTCACACAGCCTTAGGTAGAAGGCATTGCTGACCTTAGGCTGCAGCTACCAACTGTTTAAGGAATAGCTTACTTTTAAGTCTTTATAATATAAATGTGCATATTTTTAGGTATTCCTAGTACTCCTGATCTCCACAGCACTTCAGCATGATTTTCCCTGACTCTACAGGTACTGCTGGCTGTATACCAGCAGCCTAACAAAAATTATTTCTCTTCCCTCCCCACCACCTAAATCCTTACACAAAAAAAAAAAAAAAGCTCCTGGGTGAACCCAGTTTTATATAGCCCCGCTGCTGAGCTGGGCAGGCTCAGCTGTGCTGGTGTGAAGGGCTGCGCTGGCCCACCTGTAGCCTCTGTGCTATATAAAGCAGGAGCTGCCTCTGGTCCTGTTTTAAGTAAGCATGTGGGAGCCCAGGGTGCCTGGAGGAAGGATGGGTTGTTTTCCTCATCTGAGCCTGCTAGCCAGGCTTGTTCACTCTGAGTCAGTTTTAGCTATTTACTCTTCTGTAGTTTTATCAGAGAAGAAACACTTGGGAATCCATTTTTCTTCTAGAATAAATGGTAAGTATTTGGGTTGGGAATGTGTTTTCGAAGGGATGTGCTGGAGTGTAACTCCCAAGGAGTTTTTGTCTTTTGGAGGTAGCTCTTAGGCTGAGCCCTGTGCACACACTCTATGCTGGGAAGTCAGCAGGTTCTGCAGCTACTTTGTGATTTTTTTCTCCTCTTTTACTTACTGCAGCAGTAAAGTTTGGGTCTGTCTCTTTTCCTGGGCTGATCAAAGGAGCAAGGTGTCCTTCAGTGCTGAAGCCAGAGGGACAGGTGTAGAAAAAAAACCAAACCAAAACAAAAAAAACAATCAAAAAACCCCCCAAAACCCCAAACAACTCAGAGATGCTCTTGAGCTGCTGGGATATGGTCATGGGAGAGAGTTGTGCTATAGGAGCACTGGTGATCATATGGGTACAACACTAATACTGAGAGCTATTGATGCTCAGAGGCACATCTGGGGCACAGCTGCTCTGAGCAGGATAACTATGGATCAAGGGAATAGCAAGGATCAGCTGGGCAGGGCTGTGGTTGTGGCTGAGGTTTGCAGTGTGCCAGCCTGTGCCCCTGGGGTCTTCTTCCGGATCTTATGTCTCTGCATTGATGGGTGCCAGAGCATCCCAAATATTTAGAAAGTGAGGCAAGTGGCCTAAGTGGAGGATGCTGTGCAGATATGGTCAGGAAGCACAGCAGTAGTGAGCAGGGAGTTCTCCTGCCTCTGTGATGGGGCACAGCTGAAGATCTGCCGGCAGCTGTAGCCCACCCCTCATCCCTCCTGGCATTGCCCAGTGCCCTGGCCATGCAACACAAGCGGCTGCCCATCTCTTCCCTGGGCTTGGGTTGGGGCTGTACCCTGACCCAGCCTTCCAGGTTTTGGTCCCTTCTTGCATCATTGGTGACCACATGTGAAGGTGAATTTCATATACAAATGCTTTCAATTCCCAGCCTCCCCCACCAACCCACCCCACCTTGTAGCTGATCTTACTCATAGGCAGGTGAACCTGGCATAGAAGTATGCCAGTGCTGAGATAAACAGTGTTTGATCCCAAGGTGAGGTGCACGCTGTCCCTATGTCCCTGGACACACTGTGCTCCCAGATTCATCCTGCGTGTCTAAGCTGATCACTGTTTCTCAAGCCCTTCCTGTCCTGCCCTGCACCTCCCTGCCAGCTCAGCCTTCCTCTGGGACTGCACGGTGTCTGCAAAAGACAATGTGGGCAGAGCTCTGCTGGCTGTCATGGCAAGGAGGCTTCAACAGCATCTGCACTAAATGGGCTAGAGAAGATTAAGTGCTCTCTCTGCTCCTGAAAGGCCCATTTAATTCACTTTCACCCTCTCTTCCCCCTCCCCCAGATCTCCCTGGCATCCAGGACACAGAAACTTTTATTACACCACTGAAAAACTTGAAGGGGACTGATTTTTTTTTTTTGCCTGTTCCACCCCTTAGAGAAATGTCTCCTCTGATGGGCCACCAAGCTTACGTGCCTGCTGTCACGCACAGGTGGCTCTGGCCCCAGGACAGCCTGCCAGTAGGTTTGCTCAGCCAGCTTCTGCTTCGGGCTCAGACGGCCTCAGGAGCAAGATTTAAAGCTTGGCAGTGGGGAGGGCTCTGAGAAAGGATGTTTTTATCAGCCAGGGACAAAGATTGTCTCTTGCTACTTGGTCCCCTTCAGTTTTTTGGAGAGACCTGGCAGAAGCCTTGAGGTGCTGGCAGGGTGGCAATAAGACGGGCAGGAGGCTGCGGCTGGCACTGGGATGGAGCCAGCCTGGCCTTGGCCTTTCCTCCTCTGTTTCTTTCTGTGCTGGGCTATCAGCTTGCTTCTTGCCAGCCCTTGGTGCTGAGTGCCTGTGGCAGGACGCAGCTGCTTGATGAAATAGTTGAAATTCCAGAAATATCTGAAATTAATTCAGCTTCCTTGGTTTGTGCTGGGGATGCTGAAACCCACTTCACCCTGGGTTTGTCCTACTGGAAATGAGATTTCTTCTGCGTTGCGCAGGGGCCAGCCCTGCAGCTGGGGTGTTTCTTTTCTCAGAGGAGAAAAGCAGGCTGTGGGGAATGCAAGGGATCACAGGCTTTCATGTGTTGCTGTCTACATGGGGCCAAGCTCTTGCTGGTGTAACAGCCCCAGAGGCAGCAGGAACACAGGTGGGACTATTTTGGCTGGCCAAGCAGCAGTGAGAGCTCAGCACCAGGTGACTTGCCAGCTGCAGGAGTCAGAGTTTAACTGGAAAGGGGCTAGATTCCCCACTGGAGCAGACAGCTGCAAAATGTACTGGCTGTTAGATACTTAATCAAAACCTCTCTGGACCTGCCTCATCGAAACAAACTGGGAATCAAAAGCTTTCTCTTGAGATGCATGAGCAGGGAAAGGTGTGCCTGCCTGTTCGGTGAGCTCCTCATCTCAGAGAGGCTTCCCTCCGTTTGCTGCCCTTTAGCAGGAGGGGTTTGGATTAATCCTGCACCCTGTGCCTGACTGTGATATCGCTTTGTGTCCGGTGCCCCTCCAGCCCTCTCGTGAGATACACAAATGCACTGATCTGTGACAGCAACTCTGCGCTGCTGTAACTGCAGCTTCTGCAGTATAGGAGGGCATCTGTAGATACGCTGCTGCCACTACCTTCAGCCCTATTCCCAGCCCTTTGGGTTAAGCCAGGATTGTGTCCTTGCAGAATTCCATGGCAAAACTCCAGCTGAGCTAAAAGGTCTCAAGTTTCTTATTAGGAAATCTTGCTGAAGGTACAGTAATAAAAACAGTATTTCTGAAAGAAAATCAAATGCCGAGCAAGAATAGTATTTTCTCCTAAAGATGTGCCAATAATGAGAAAATCCTCAGTCAATAAACAGCAAGAGAAATGCTAAGCTGCTAGAAATCAGGTGGGGCTGTCTCCAATTAGGCTGTTACCATGTGAATGCAGCACATCTGGATTTTCTTTTGTTGCTCTGACATTTCTTTTCCAACATGTCTTTTTTTTTTCTCCCCGAGACAGTCCCGCCTTTCCCAGCACTAAGTCCTCTGGCAGTTGTGCTTCCTTACTGTAAGCGGGTGAGGTGCCAGCCTGTGCTGCCAGGCTCTAGAGAGATAGTTGTTTACCCCAGGGAAGATCTGGCAGGTGAATGTGAGCTGCATAAGAACAACAACAGGCTTTTGAAATCTGAACCTTAGAGGGACTTATATGCACATGCTGCTGCAAACCACCACCTTGACAAAATATAGGCACACCCACCATTTGGATAAGGCATGTTGGTGAATATCTTCCCTTCACTCAATACAAATGAGGAGAAACCTGTCAGCCAGTGGGTTACTAAAGACTCTTGTCTTTTTCCTCTGTCCACTGCTTGAAAAGAAAACACAGCTTTCTCCAAAGTGTGTGTTTATTTGAAGTGAGTTCTTGAACTCCTTCCCTCCCTAGGTGTTGTACTGTAGGATGTCTGCAGTGTCAAAGCTGCCTTGCTTGCTCTGATGGGACACAGGTCAAATTTCTTTCTCAATGTCTCACTCCAGACATCCTCTCCAATATTTGCTTTAAAAAAAAAATAAATCACTCTTTCCATGTCCATTCTGCCAGTAATTTCTCTTACTGGAATCTCTTGTAGTTCAAGTGCTGTCAATAGAAGAAAAATTGCCCAAATAATCTTATTCCCTAGTGTTATCACACACTGGCTGCTCCATCCAGGATGTGCCCACAGTAAGGCAGAGCTAGAGTCGCCAGCAATAATTATGATTATGGAGCTGCTAAAAGCCTTAAAAGGCATGGTGGTTATGGGCAGGAAAACCTGCAGCTAGCAACCAGGTCCAGTTTATGCAAACACAACCTGACTCACAAAAGCTGTAGTCAAACGAAGAGTTGAGAGCTCCTTCTGTCATCCCAGGACTCTTTCCGGCTTTTGCTGGGCTGGCCGAGCTCTGGGATGAGCTGTAGCCTGGGCTGTACACTGTACCAAAGCATGCTGTGTGTGTCCCTGCAATGTGAGCCCCTCTGTTTCCTTCCCTGAGGCCAGCCTGAGCTTGTGTGCACACCACAGACTCCTCTCACCACTTAACCAGCTGCAGGACAACAAGCAGGGCTGAAACCTGGACAGTGCTGACTGCCATTAGGAGACCCCTGAAGGATTGCTCTTCAAGTAGCATGCTTGTTTTCCAAGCCTCAGGACAGATGGAGAGGATGCTTCTGTTTCCAGATCTGTCCCATCATGTCAGGGCTGGGGAAAGCGGGGGTATCTATGGCACAGTCCCTCAAGCCTCGCCTGTTCACGCTGTCTGTAGTAACAACAACCTTCCCAGTGCTCTGGCTGGTCAGAAACAAGCTGTGTCTGACAGTGCTTTATAATGAAATATAACCCAGAGATTGCTGGAGAAGAGGAACCTGACCTTCCTTTAACAGTGTACATGCTGAAGTTCTCCTTAGCAGCACCCCTGCCTAGAGACACTGGACAACATATCCAGCAGTCATCATGCGATGGAGAGTTAATGCAGGATGTGTGCTTGTGTCCTGGCTGGGCTCTTCTTCCTGCCCAAGGTCAAGTGCAATCTCCTTCTGGCCATCTCTTTTGGGGAAGCAGAGGGAAAGCAGGCCACCAAGACTTCAGAAGAGTGTGTTCAGCTCACATGGCAGAGGTGTGACTGCCTGGTGCCTGCAGCCTGTGTCTGCAAAAGGGACAATCTTGCTGGGCTCCCTTCCTCCAGAGATTCCTGGTGCCTTGCGTATTATCTTTGCAGCAAGGCACATTATCCTGGCAGTACCTTGTTCCTACCTCTTTTGCACATCTCTCTACCTTCCCCTTGTCCAGGGGCAGAGCTCTTGGCTGGGAGATCAGGGAAGGCAGCTGCCAGCAGTGACAGCAAGACTTCTGCACCACGTGCAGAAAGCTGAAGGTCTGGTGGTGGGATATTTAGGCAAGTATTTGGTGGATAGATGTTTCAGACCCATTAACTGAGCAGGAGAGGAGCTGAGTTTTGATATCCTAAACCACATATCTCCCCTTTTTGTCCTGCTGCTTTGCTGCTCATCTGTCCCACCCCAGGCAGCCAGGAGAGGCATGAAGTGCCGACCTCCGTGTGTGCGTGCAGCCGTCAGAAGCTGTTGGCTGGTCACAGAAGCGTGTGTTTTTGCTGGTGAACTCCATGATCAGGGGTAAAAGGTGATGCCGAAGGCAGCGTTGCACCCAGGGCAGAGCCTTGCACATACCCACCTCCTGTGCCCTGGGGGCAGGCGATCTCGGCAGGGTTTGTGGTGTTTCCCCGCATGCTGCATCATGTCAGAGGCTTCCAGTTCACGTACGTGAGGGGACAGCTACCAGGACTCTAAAGCATACTGCTGTCATCTTTCTCCTCAGACATCCTGGCTCCGTCCTCTGCAGGTTACCATGGGAGCCATGAAGCTCTGCCAAAATTCGCACCTTATAAGAACTTCTGAGTGGAAACTCCGAATCTGTGCAATTTCCACACTTTCAGTGGCAACCTCTCCATCCTTCCCCCCCTTTTCCCAGTACTTTGTTATCCTACGTATCCATGGATTGGACAGGCCGCCCCATTTCCATCTCCATGCCCTGCAGCTCTGCACTGTGCCTGCCCCAGCACTCAATGGAGCCATTGATAGCAGTCCCTGGTTTGCTTTGGCCTCCGGTTCAGCTCCTCAGAAACACTGAAAAAGAGACACCAGCATTTCCCCGATGTATATCTAGGAATAAAGCATTTCAGGAGGGCTACACAGCCTGCGCCCTGCCTGAGAGGTGCAGCAGGACCCAGATGAGGATTTCACTCCATCTCCTCCCTGCTTGTCCTTAGCTCTCCCCAGAGATGCAGAGCAAGGACTTTCCTGAAGCAGACTTTGCTTTCTCCATGCTGTGGGTACAGAGACCTCACAGCTACTTATCTCCAGCCCAGGCCCTCCACCACTTGTTGGCCAGCTCAAGGGCTGGTCTAATTTAGGGACTTTCTGCATGCATCGTGGGACACCCCCATGTCCCCTCCTTCTTGCCCCTGGTGTGCCCTGGTGTAAAGGCACGTCCGGCTGGTTCACAGGCTGATGCTTTTGGCTTTATACTAATGGAAAGTTTTCCTCCACAAGGCAATTTTTTTTCCTCCGGCCAGTTGCAACTAAAATCCAGTCCTCAACTTAGCAAGGACAGAGCAAAGGTCTCTGTATATGACTTGCGGGTTCTGGCTGGCAAATCTTAACATCATATATGGTTGTTGACTTTTCAGGTTTACAAATGTACAAGTCACATATTTTGTAGACCAGCTGGTGGGAGGTATTTTCTTAAAGCTCTTTGAAAGCCCCAGTGAAGAACAGTGAACATTTCTTATCCCCAGGCTACATACTTATTTTATCCTTAAATGTTCTTAGTAACTATTCACACATTAAGTCTCTAATTTTCTTTAGGAGTAAAGGTCAAGGTAGATTATAGATAGCAAGGGCTATCAGCAGAGACAGGAGAGCACAGCTGAGATCCTTTTTTCATCACTACAGGGTGATGCAGAGAATTTAACAAGCTGCGTGTTGCAAGGTGAAAATTATACAGACAAACATTTTTATGAATTATGTAAAGATTTATATACACATTATACATGTATAAAAATGCATATACAAACACACACACATGGAGAAAATGAGCTTAGCTAATGGTTGTGCCTGGCAATGACATTGCCTTCGTCATATAAGGAGCTCAGCAAGGTTTATCAAGCAATATGAGAACACTTTTCCATCGCCATTGAGAAATGGGGGGCAGTTGTTTTAATGTGTCATAGCAACAACTTGAAAGAGAAAGCATAGTGTCCCAGTGAAGCTGCTGGCTAATTTGGGGAGGCAGGTTTATGGGAGGCTGGCTAGCACAGCGGAGTTAATGCACTTCTTCCATCGGGTGTCAGAGGGACTCTTTGGTGACCACAGGCTGCCAGAGACTCCGTCTTCCCTGTCAGCCCAAGGGCAGTGTTTCATTGTGAGGCTGGTCTTTCCATAAGATCTGGCTTGTGCTGACAGCTTCTTACTGAACTTGCAAGAGATTGGCAGCATCTGTCCATCCCGCCAGATGTTCCTTGGACCAGTCTGCCTGCTGGTGTGGTGGACAGCCCGAAGCAGCCTGGCTTCCAATGTGACTGGCAGGTAAAGGTGACCTCCACACTCTCTAGGAGACCAAGAAAGTTCTTGCCTTGTGGACAAACATCACACAAATTAGCTTCAACCAGGTCATACTTGGGTTCTCTGTAAATGTCTTATGGATCCACCTGCCAGCTTGAAAGGTATTCATCACATGTACCTACAGTGTGGTGGAGTGGAATCATCCCAGTCCTGCCCAGTGCCCCATTGTTCTTGGTTCTTAAGCAATCAGCAAAACCAAGATTTTGTTCCAAATTGTGCCAGTCCTGATGAAGCATGTTGGTTGATGGAGTTTTGGTGCCTAAGCTGCTTTCACCTTGGCACACCATCAGGGGGACCAGCGCTGGATTTCCATGACTGCTTGTGGCCCAGCAGAAGGTCTTCTAGCAAATGATCAGATGAGAGGCAACATCCAGCAGAGCCAGCTGGGAGAAGAGGGGAGAGGCAGGGGAAGGGGCAAGCACCAAGCACCACCATTCATGGACCAGGCTTCCCCTAACCTTGGGGGATACTGCTCCATTGCAGTGAGCACCCTTCCATCAGTCAGTGAATTGTATGGTGCTGACAGAGCGAGAAGATACCGTTGGTTCTGGTTTCATCCTTACTGTTGCCCTCTTCTCAATTCTAGCAGTTGTTCTTTTTTTCTTGGTTCCCTTTTTCCTTCCCTCCCTGTCTCTTCACCCTGTGCCTGCTCCAAGCCATCTCTTCTTAATTGCCTGCATGTATTTTTTAAAATGAAAGGGCTATACAAACAGAACCCCGCGAGTGCCAGGCTAAATTCCTAAAACAAGCTTTCTCTTCCGGGAGGAGACCCAAACACATTCACTCATTGATTGGGCCGCTAGCTGATACTCAGCTCACCCCCCTCCTCCTGTATTTCAGATAGGTTTTCTTTTTTATTAAATGTCTCTAAAAAGACCAACAGATTGCCTGTGAATGACCACACAGTAGAATCCTACAAAGCTCCCATTCATGGCCAAGAAACTTGTACAATCCCAGTGGTGCAACAGAAAGACAGCTCTTTATAAACCAACCCGAGTTAAAAGTTCAATGGCCATAAACTCCCCCCCCTGCTTTCCTGCAGGGTTTGGGTTTTTAACAGTAATCAGTACTTTTTTACTATCATAAGGAATAGGTCTTTTGAAGGGTAGGGGGAAAGAGTAATTTTTTTGTTTGAGGACTGCAGGGAAAGAGCTGTATCATGCTGAGATGTACCCCAGGATCCCTCCACTGCAGATCTCTTTATCCAGTGGAGCTCTTAGCTGGATGGATTAACCCTGGCTTGGTTTGGTTTATGCTGCTGGCCTTGGAAAGCAGGAGGGTGCTTTGGCTTGAACATGGTCTGAAGCTGAAAGAACCTGCTATGGAAAATGCCCGTGGACATAGTCTCTCAGAGAAGACAGGCAATGGAGCTATGTGGTCAAGAGTCCTAAAATCAGGCCACCTGTTATGACCAAGGGCAAGCAAGTTTCCACAATGTCAAAAGTCTCAGTACTTCCAGCAGCATCCTCTCCATTTAATTGTTTGACCCTCCTGCCATGAAAAAGCTGCTCTGGCTGCCTGAACCACTTTTAGATTTCTGTTGCTTAACTATAATGTACAGACACACACAGGTCTCTTCAAGGCTCTTTCATTTGCACTAACAAGAGGCCATACAAGAATGCCTGTAAAAGATTTTAAACAAAACGAAACAAAAAAAAAACACAAAAAGAAAACAGGTCATCACAGACAGAACATACAGGTGGCCTGTGTCTGTGTGGCCAGCTAACATCTATATGTCTCTCCACAACGGCAGAGCTATGATAGTAATTAGTTGTTTTCTAGACACCCAAGTGGAGATGCAGGTAGAGCAATTTAACTTTGCTACATCTATGTGAACACAAGCACTGCCTTCTCTGAGCAGGTTCCTCAGCCAGGATGTTATGAAGAGCCTATGGACATCGTTCATTAAAGCGTGTGGTGGATTCCCAGAGAAGAAAGCACACAAGTAGGCTGTGCTGTACTAAGTCAGGACCAGCGAGCCCTGTTAGCAGACAACTCTAGAGGGTTTGTCCAAGTAGGAACAATTCTTGCCACCTTCTTGGACTTTTAGGAATTGACTTGGATACTTTCATATCTCTGATAGCTGTAAAATGTAACTGATCCTGAAAACGTTAAGTAATTTTTATAGAAGACTATAAAATCCCTTTCTTAAAAACCCCTGAAGCCAAAGGAGACAGAGTCCTCCATTGCAATAAATAAGTCACAGGACCGTAAATAAGAGGACTTGGAGCTGAAGTGTTTATGAATTGAGCATGTATTTCCTGTCTCAGAGACACATCTTTATTCAGGAATTGTCGGGAAAGGACTACAGTTCCCCATGGCAGTAGGGATGGATGAATAGGTGGGTCTGGGTGAAGCCAGATGTGTGCCCATGGAAATGTATGTTCAAGTGAACTTCAAAGGCATCAGTACACAAGCATACATGCTCAGCGTGGTGGGAATAAAAGGTTATTTAAGTTCTTCCATTAAAAAAATATTATTTTTCAATTATTTTAGCATGTTTAAGATGTTTAAGCCCTCATTAATATCCTTTAAATCTCCCTTTCACACACACTGCAAAGCCTTTCAGTGAAGGACTCATTTTAATGGACTTAGAGGTAATCTTGTTTTTTAGCAAATAAAATAAAGGTTTCACTAATTAAAAATGTTACAACATTTAGACTGGTCTTTTCTTTTCACTGCTTTAATTAAAAGGCATCTTGGGGGAAGGTTTCGAGAGCTGGATCCAAGTTTTATTTAATAATCCTAATACTGAGGCCAAAAAGGAACAAGCTGTTCTTGAAAGAATTTCATCCAGGAGATGTAAAGAGTGGGAAAGGCTTGGCTTAGCTATGAGCCATTAGTTCAGGTGGTCAGATCTGAGCAAACCCTTCACGAGAACAACAAGGGGGTACGTGAAGCGGAGACGGCATTGCTCCGTCTCTGTTGCCATGGAGAGCAGGGTTAAAATAGTCATGCTTTTGAGTTCAAGAACAAGGAATAGGCTTCTTAAGTCCCTGGAGAGCAACCACAGTGATGGCAACTCTAGCCCCATGTTGTTGGCTACGCATCCCATCAGCTATCCATGGCCTCTGCACAATACTATATCTCGCACAAGAGCTGCGTCCCTTCCAGCTGGCCTTGCAACATGCCAATGGGGGGATGCAAGTGCTTGCTTTGTACGGTCATTTGACAACCAACACCACCCCTGGTAGGCAGTTGCGGTACAAGCTAGAGGAGCAGAGCTGAAATTTGGTGATCCCTGTGTATTTGCCGAGAAAAGGCAGGTTGCCTAGGTGGTGTCAGTGCTCTTTCCAGAGCCTGTGCAGACTCCCACGTGTGCTAGGCTTAAATCAATGTCTTGGTGGGAAACAGGTATGGTTTCTTTGGTGGAAAACCAGATAAGAGAGGGTCTGCTTTCTCCTCTTTTCCCTTCCCTCACCCAAACCCCTGATGATAAGCACTTCTTTTGTGCTTAAAATCAGTGAAATGATTGAGGTTCATGAGAAAGCTTACGTTTATTCTCGAGGGCTTTTTTTAAACAGATCCCTGACCCAGTTAGACATGAGTTGGCAAAATGGAGTGAGGTGGCCAGCTGCCTCGCAGCAGAGAGGAGCAAGTAGCTGGAGGCTGGCAAGATGCGAACTTCAACTGGCTTTGCCACTAGGAAAATTGCAGTGGCACCACACCCTGCACCTCCTCTCCCTTCCTCCTCCTAATGGTGCTTGAACAAAAGACCAAATCCCAGCCTGCTTTGCAATGGACACCCTATTGCACAGTGCCACTCTCTGCTTGACCCCAAATCCTGCTACCTTAACTTTGAGATGCTAGAAGGCGTTGGGTCGATGCTAAACGGTGCGGAGGCAGAGAGGTCCTGGTATCCACATAGCTCACAAGCTGATGAAGAACAGCATCCTGAAGGTCACTGCTGTGGCCCCTTTCAGGGAACAGGAAAGGGCCAGGGGCTTGCTTTTCCCCATGGAAGGAAGGAAGTTGGACTGGATGGTCGTTGTATGTTCCTTCCAATGGAAATATAATATTCTATTCTATTCCTATTTAATGCCATGCCATGCCATTCCATTCCATCCTAAACCATCTAAGCCCATTTCCTTTGGCTAGTGCAGGGATAGCTGAAGCTCTGGCTCCCACCTCGTTCTGGTGACCAGGAATGGGTGAAGCCAGGTGATGAAGATGAAGGCTTCTCTGGCACTGACCTAAACAGATACCCACGGCTCTGACCATGGGAGAAGGACTGCTCTTCCACCTTTCAGCACTGCATGCCTCATCTGCTCCTGAAGGGCTGTTTTGTTCTTGGGAGAAATTTACAGGCTTCACCTGAGCCATGAAAACATAAAGGGCAAGATGCTGGGAGTCTGAACCTCAAATTCAGTGAGGCATCTTGTCACTAACTAGCATAGAGGGTCTCTAAGTTCATTCATTTGTCCTTCCTAGACTATAAAAGCTATTTTCAAAGCCTGCCTCATGTGTCTTTATTGGTGTTGAGCAATGACACCACTTCCCGGCTCAGTCACTTGCGTCCCTCCCACACATCTGTTAAAGGACCAGCAGCAACTGTTAAAGGGTGCATGAGACATCAGCCACTTCTGGAAAATGTTAACGTTTTCCTGCCTGATACACTCAGCTAGCTTGGAATTATTTAAAAAAAAAAAGGTTACTTTTCCACAAGATTTCTGGGAGGGGTCTCCAAAGAGGAACTTGTTGTCATGACTAATGTAATATAAAAAACGTATGTTTGGCAGGATTTTAGGCAAGTGCCTGTTTCAGGAATGAGGGTATTATTTTATGTGCAAGGTTATATTTAGAATTTGTAGACTGCAGAGTCGCAAGAAAATAATTGCATCAAGGAAATCTGGTGGAATCATAAACCATGAGAATGCAAAGCCTGAATCATCCGAGCCCACAGGAGCCTGGGATTTATTCCACCAGAGCTCACAGCAGCTCATCCATTTGTTGGTGCTTGGGGTATTTCCTTAGCTTTAACGGAGTTTATGCTTCCGTGTTGATATATTTACTAAGGCAATAATTGCAGCATGTAAGAATGACTGAAGCTGTAAAACGGTTTCTACACCCTTAGAAAACAGACTTCAAACTGTCTCGTTTTGAACTATACCTCCTCCTCCTGGCACGGGTGCATCTGAAAGCTCCAAAGATATGAATCCTCAGGAATTTGACTGTTGTTCAGATGTGGCTTTCCACAGATGATTCACACCCTCCTCATTTGGGGCATCCTGGCGTTCAAGAGATGATGTGTCCCTTGCTCCTAAGTATCAGTCAGAATACGAAATGCCCCAAGACAAGATGGCAAAGCATTAGGCTGTGACATACTCAACTCCTTCCCCCCACAAGATCCTCTTGTGTCAGCTAAAAGCCTCCCAAAGGGCTATGGAGGTGTTTATGGCTCCTAGATAGTGCATTGCCTATACATATGAGGTTGGAGGTGGGAGAGTTGTGTATAGTGACTCTTGCATTCCCATATGGCAGGATCATAGATGTACAAGCTGGATGTTTTGAAAAGAGGGGAGAGTTGCCAGCTCAGATGGGACAGGAACATGCAACAAACTCTCTCACCCGTATGTCCCTCTGTCAGCTCCAGACCCCTTCTCCTCACCTCTCTCCGTACACATGTACAGTGCTTCCCCTCCGCCTTGTAGGGCAGACAGCCCAGGACTCCTTCTCATTCCAATTCAGAAAATCCCAACATGTGTCCCTTCAGCCAGTTTGGCATCCCCATCCTGACTCAGCCAACCCCAGAAACAACATTCAGCTTTACTTTGTGAGTAGGCTGTAGTGACGGTTTTGGACACATACAAAATCTGACTATATCTGCAAAGCACTGCTGACAGCAGAGGCCACAAGGAAAGGTGGGAGATAATTCCTTCCAAACTCTCATGCTGTATCTCAAAAATGGTCTGATCTAGTGATTTCACATGTAGTCTTTAAGACTCTTCAACAGGTTGCAGATGGCTAAGCTGAAGCCTGTCTGCATTTTTAAATGAAACATTTTATTGACTCTTCACTCTGGTTGCATGGTGTGATGGGTCAGGGATGATCCTGGCAGTCACTGATCTTGGCTTTTCTAACAATAAAGGCATTTGTTTATCCCAGGGCAAGTAGGACACTTGAATGGTGCCAAGGGTTGGCTGAGGTAAATTTGCCTTGCAATAAAACCATAATGCCTCCTCTTCACTTGTGCATCTGAGCTGAAGAGCATAATGGGTTTCAGTTACTTTTATTTGGGCAGTGAAGACAAGACCCTTGTCACAGCATCTCAAGGGACAGTCGAACACAAACTGCCCATGGCTCCCAACCTCCTGCCAACTGAAGGGCACGTATGATACCTAAGAAGAGTCTCTTTCTTCACAAGTCAATACACTGCCATAGTGTCCTCAGTGAGCAGGAAGGAGGGATGGGGCAAAAGAGGGTTTCAGAGAAAGAGATGAGAGTGGTGGTGACATTTATTTCAAGACCTTCATGATGAAAGGTTCCCCACGCTGTGAGGACTCATTCATGCCATTTCAGAGCTGGCATTCAACCAGGGCTTAATCTGGTGCAGAATGAAATCGGGCATTATGAAGAGATGGATGCTTGTAATTGAAATAATAACATAAATATAATTGAAATATAAATATATGTATGCACACACACACGCACACTGTATAAAACCTCCGTGGAAACAACAATAACCTTTTAGCTCTGCAAGCCAACTAACCTATTCCTGTAACTGCCTCTAATCTGTATGTTTGCATCTGGGGTTCTTTAAGGAAATGCAGAGTTGTAATTAACTGGGGGTGTGGAGAAGTCAGATGAGTGGGATATTCACACTGCAAGACCAGAGCATGAATTTGCACCAGGTCACAAGCAGGCATGCCAGCTTCGTCCCAAGAGATCGTTTTACGTGCTCTCCATCATCAAATAGCCACACATTGCAACTCACAAATTTCCTCCAGTGACCGTAAAGCTTCTCAAAAAACTTTATTTCTGAGTTAGTCATTCAAAAAGTTACTCTGTGACATTAAAAAAGACCCTTGGATTTCGTTAGACTTCTGCACAGCTTTAGCAGCCGTGAAGCTGGTACCAAGCCGCCATGAGACTTTACAGTACCTACATTGTTGGTGGGAACCTTAGGGAAAGAGGTTTCTGGACATGCCCTAGCGTCCACTTTCAGGTGATAACTTCTTGGCTAATAAACACATTTAAAATACAAAATATGAATTTCCCTTATTGCTCATGACGGAGTGGCTGCCAAGCATCGGCAATTAGGATTATGTCTGGAGAGGGAAGGGGCTTAGCCAGCGCCTTTGGATGTTCAGCACAGGAGTCTTGGCTCATGGCTGAGACCGCTCTCACGTCTGGCTGGAAGGGCTGGCTGGTTGTGACACTTAAGTGAAGTTTTAAACTGGGCCTAGGTCTGGCTAGATAAAGCGCAGCTCACTCCAGATTCCCGTGGCCCAGCTCCTGGGCAAGCAGTTCCTTCTTTTTGCCTGTGGACAATACTGGGGTTTTATCTTGGAGCTGAAAGTTGTCTGCAGAGTCTCCGCATTCAATCCAGTACTGTCAAAGGTGTTCGGGAGGCTCCATGAGCACAGTCGAGGAGTTTATAAACCCAAACCTCCAATCAGTCTAACATAGCCACAAATCTTGTCTCTTGTCTGTTCCTCTCTTGAACACTGCAGCCCACAAAGTGGCTTTTGAAAGGAGATGATGTTTGTGTTGTTTGTAAGAAGGATGCTCTGTAAACAATTGAGACATCCATAGGTACCTTAAGCTAACATCATGGTACGGCAAGCGGGTCAAATATAGAGAATTTGACAGAGCGAGTGACGGAGCTGAGAATAATGTGTAGGCTTCATTTTGTCAAGGCGGATGTTGCCATTGGGTGGAGGTGCCTGGTGTGTGTTCTTGTCAGTGGCAACTCTGAAAATGCCAAAAACTTGTCATCGGTGATTAAGCTCCCTCACGCAGGAAGGCTTTGGGAATAGCAGTCAATGGCTTTATAATTAGCAAAAAATTACTGAGAAAAGAGTCATTTGGATGCTTCTTTTTTCTCATCAAAGACTTTCTGTCTCTAAGTCCCGTCCTGAGCTGGTCTGTCTCCCAGCCCAGTCTTCTTGTGATGACAAGGGACAACAGACCGCCTCAGATCACACAAGGCAGGACAGATTCACACTTGCCAATGTGTGAATCATATAATGACTAAAGAAACTCCGCTGGAGTCTGCTCCTCCAAATGCCAGTCAGCATTTGCATCACACCTGATCCTGGCAGGGTGGTCAGTCCTGGGCACGGTGTTCCCTGCTGGGCTCAGCCCTGCCAGCTAAAGCAGTTGATCGTTCAGTAGACTTGGAGCTGACTAACAGACCCAAAAGCTGGTGCTCTAGAAACTCTGATCCTCCCAGCCCGCAGCCCAAAGATTCAAATGTAAAAACTAGGACCACATCAGGACCTTTAGCTCTGAGCTGGACTGAGCATGGCTTCTGTGCCTGGTACCATTAAATCCTGTTTTATAGCTGGATCACATGTGTGCAGCTGGAGGAACAGGAACCTGGCAATGTTTAGAAGCAGGGTTGCTGGCGTTTTAGGCACAAATTACACTCAGGAAATACAGCTAGTGTGGTTTGCATGCTTAGCTCCCCACCATACGTGTATGAAGGCCTGGATGGCACGTCCTTCCTTCTGGAGCAGATGAGCCCGGCTGAGCCCCAGGGAACGGTGACAGATTCACACCCCTGCTGGATGAGGCCCCGAGAGGATGCGTAACACCCCTTCCACCCGCAGATTGCATACATTAGTGTAGGAATTTCTCAGGAAAACCCATTCTTAGAGAGAGCTGGCTTCTATTTAGCAAATGCCACATGAAACGAGCTGTCATGAGACTGCTGTCTCCTATGACGTGATGAAGACCTTTTCTTTCTTGAAGGAGTCTTCTCAGATGTACAGATTTTATCTGTTCTCCCCTTCCAAAAAAAATCACCATTTTTGTATCTGCAGCTATATTCTCCCTCCCACAGGGCTGGACATGCCTGCAGCAAGCCTACCTGCAGTAGTGTGAACCCAGGGAGTGTCACCAAAAAACAGTGTGATGAGGGTGGGTGCAAGGGAGCTGGTGGCACTGTGACCAGTGGTCCTGTGCTGACCCTGGACGATACAGAGACAGCCAGCAGCAGGATGCTGAAGTCACTTGTCAGTGTATAAAGCATGTGCTCGCACACCCACGGGCTGCTCTTGGTTATTTGGATGTGACTCCATTGACCACAGTGGAAGCTGCGATGGATAGTGGAACAAAGCAGACCCTTGGGAGAGGGATGCAATGTCCCAGTTGCCATCTGCCACGTGGAAGCGGCAGATACTGCTTCTGCTGCATTCAACAGCTGGTCCTTTAAAACATACCATGGAAAACAGCAAAGATCTCGACAGCAGGGGCCCTCAGCAGAAAGCACTGCCTGCTTGCTGCTTCAGAGTGACACTCGGGAGATGTCCCCGGAGGCATCGGTGGAGCCCAGGGCTCCCACCAGAGCCAGCACTCAGCTTCCCCAAGTCTCCAGCCTCCAGCGAGCCCTGAGCAGCGTCCTGCCGTCTGGCTGGGTGACAGACCGGAGCTTCTTAAGGCTCGAAGACTGGAAGTGTTGTTCCAGGCATAAGGCAGCAGTGTTTTAAGCCGCCAGTCCCCAGGGCTTTCTCTCCGGAGCTCTGTGATTACGTCATGTCTCCAGTGAGGTCAGCACTCAGTTATCGAGATGGAGTTTCAATTGCTCCTGGGCTTGCAGGCGCACTCTCGCCCGTGCAGGATGTGGCCAAGCCATCACCAGGAGGGTGCAATGGGATCGTCCCTCTTCAGTAGTCCTTTCTTTGGGGACAGGCTTCCCCCCGCACGCCCGTGCAAGTCCCATGGTGGGAAGAAAGGGGCGCTTGTTTCTTGCCTACTGTTAATAGAAAGGGCTGGAAGTGTAACCAGAAATGACAACTCGAGTGAAATGCGATGCCTGTGGAGGGGCCCAGAAGGCAGCGAAGCGGTGCCTTCCAGCCACGCCAGAGACCCCTTTCTCCCCCTCGCCGAAGAAGCAGTCAGCTTGGGAAACCTTGTTTTCACAAACGTATATTTTTCCCTCTAAAAACAATAAATGGTGTTATTGATGGGCAAAGCTGAGGTCCAACGTGGCCACACACTGTGAGGTTTGGCTGGCTTCCTCTGCTGTCGCTACGCTCTTCGTTTCCCAGGGAGACTTTGGATACTTCCTTCTGCTCTGAGGGCCACACACACAGACAGAACAACCCATCGGAGGATCCTGCAGATGCCATCCGGTCCCATTCAGAACCTGGGAGGTGCAGAGGGGCCCAGAAGGGTGACACTGGCCCTTGACTGCAATCTGTGCCCCCATCTCCTTCTGTCGTTACTGACCTGCAGGAACAGAGCCTGCCTGAACCCTCAAGGTCCTGTCCGAGCTGACCAACCCACTTCTCAATACCAAGTTTCAATTGTCAAGGCTGGAAATTCATGTGCACACAGAAATAATCATCCTCAGATGGAGAAGCAGCTCTGAGCAATGGCTGCTCTTTCAGTCTCGCATACTGCATGGGTTGAGCTGATTTAGGGCCATTCTTATCTCTCAGGTACAAGTGATTTGGGAGCTTTGTTGAGCACAGATGCTCAGGCACAGGTCCAATCTCATCTGAACAAGGTCTAAACAAAGAAGGAAACATTGCTTAGTGTCTGTCTTGGACAATGCTTAATTCTCAAGAGTTGTCACAACTTTCCCCCAACACTGTCTCTAACCAGTAGTTGCCAAAAAACAAAAAAAGGTCAGACCCTAGACAGATGTCAGAAAAGAAAAATTAGAGCAAATAAATAGTATCTGGCTTCATATCAGGAATCTAAACTATGAACAAAACCCAATGGCCAGTCACCATTAAAGCAAACATAGGAGAAGAAAGCGGAAACTGGCCAAGCCCTTGATCTCTCCCACACATCTGCCACACCAAGCTGCTTCGCTTATTTACATCCCCTCTCCCAGCTCCCGTGCATCATGTCCCCCTTCACGTGTTGACCTGCATGCATGCACAGGCACACTCACACACACTCACGCTCACACGCACCCTTTCCTCTCGTCCCCCCCAGCCCGTGCTGCTCATTTGGGTCAGTGCCCCGGCTGCCATGGCATGGACGCTGCTGATTCAGATGTCGTCACCGGCGGCTGCCCTCCCACAGTGCTCCCATCCCTTGGATCTGCTGCGCCGCACGTCGCTGGCATGTAGCAGGGCCAGGAGCATTTACTGGTGTGAAGTAGGGTACTGGGGCAAATGCCCGCTGCATACCAATGGGTGGAAAGCAGCCCGTGAGCAGCCGCAGAGCAAAGGTTCCCTATTCTCTTTTCTTGGCTGCTGGCACATGTGGGGCAGCGGGGATGTGGGAGAGGAGGGAAGGAGCGGTGTGAGCCAGAGACAGCAGTAGGAGCTCTGTCGCACTTTGGGATGAATGCTAAGCAGACCCCACCGGGCAGGAGTGCCCAGATGAATGGGATCCTTTCACATCAGCCTGACAGAGGAGGGATTTCATAGTTCTCCGAGCAGCACAGAGCTGCCTTAATCCAGCAGATACAATGCCCTGCTCATACGGCTCAGGAAACAAAATAAATATGTTCTTGCAAAGACATCACAATGAAGCTTTTAAGGACTCAACACAAGAAGGCTCTACCTGGTTCTCAGGTCTCCTCACATGTGTGGGAGCTAAGAGCCAGGCTTTTTATTTTCTCGCTGTCTTTGCTTTTCTCAACATTTTCCTCCATTGCTGAACCTGGCCCTGGTGTGGAGGAGGAGAAGAACGTTTCCATATAGGCTCTCTTCTAAAAATAAACAGAAACAGTCACCCCCAGGTTTGTTCTAAAGAAAGTCATCACAAATACACCTGGCAAAAAAAGTAGAAATACAACCAACTCTGCAGAGCAGGTAAAAATAACCAAAAAAGACTAGAAGAACTGAAGGGACCATGCCTGGGACAGAGAACATGGCTGCTCCCCATGTCTAACATCTCTGGTGTCTCTACCAAACAGCCATGACAGCACTAACGGGAGGTAGTAGTTGTGACTACAGGATACCCAGGGGCTGCTCCTTCCACCTTCCCATTAATCCCACATGCAGGCAGATTCACAGGACGCAGCAAAACAGCCCAACAGGGTGCAGTGTAGCAATACCCAAACCAGCCCTATGTCAAAAAGCAGCTGTGGAGCTGGAGATGAGCCCTTTGCACTGTGGCTTAGTCCTGCAGCAGGTACACCAGCCTGCAGGACCACACGCTGCTGCAGCTTGGCAGAGTCTAGTACCCAGCAAGCTCTGAAGGGCCCTGAGACACTTTCTCCACTTGCACCCAACCACAGGTGGAGAGGAGTCTTTAGCATTCACGGCTAATTCAGCTGCCCTCCTCTGGCCACACACCTGGCTTTCGATATTGTGCTTTTGTTCTGTGATGCTGCTGGAACAAAGAGCATTTACTCTGCCGTACAGGTGTGATGCTACAGGGGATCTATGGCACATTTGCTGTGCCGCATGGGGTCGGTTATGGTACTGCAGTCAGGGCTGCCTGAGTCCATCTCTCCCTCCCACGACTGTTTGCTCTTTCCCCGGTGGCATGCAGCCTCAAGAACAGGTTGAGTGACTTCAAGCCACTTAAGGCGTATATGGTTCATTTCTTATTTCTGTGATGGTTTGGGTTCTCTTGTTGTGCTGGGAGGGGATATATTAATGTCTGCTAGGAGATGATGAAGGGTCTTTCAAACATTGCAGCTGAAATCTTTCCTGGGAATGGCTCCCAGGAGATGGGCTCATAATACCCAGCGGTTACGACAGAATTGTACCATGTATATGGGATGTGTGACCACCTTGTTTGGCCATCTGGGCTGTCCCTGTTGTGGAGGACCAGGTATGTGGTGTTACTTGGGCAGCCTTTGGTGCCTATCTGGAAAAAATTCAGACTGCAGGACTCTCTGCTGTCACACGTCAGCTTGGGAAGCTGCCTGTCAGTTCTGCACATGGCAGGTACCAAACAGCAGCAAAAACCTATCAGTCAGATCCATTCCTGAGACAAAGAGTTTGTGTCAAGCTGATCAAAGCATGAAGACATGAGAAATACATGGTTTTAAGACCAGAACTGATGGCTTTTCCACCAGACCTCCCTGCATACACCCACTCCATAAAATGTTACCTGGTAAATCCCGCAGTGACAGAAATTGTTCGTTCTATCAATCAGGAGAGACGTACCTTTTTGAGACAAAGCTCTGCCTTCCAAAACCCTAGCACCCAGCTGTCCCCCTGCAAGACTCCTGGCCACATTTTGCTTTCCCAAAGTGTTAGGCTCTGTCAAACCCCAGTGCTGGTGCCTGCCACTGAAACGGAAACACGCTCTTCCAAAAATTAGCTTAACCGTGGCCCTTGCTGTTAGGTGTGTGTTAGCTCCCATGCCCTGCAGCCTGTCTGGATGTGGAGTAAAATGCCTGTTTTTCTGCCAGCTTCCCCTGCCCCTCTGCGTGCGAGGGCTCCCATTCCCGTGCCAGAGCTGCCGAGATGAGGCGGTGGGTTGGCTGGGATAACGGCAGCTCTGTGGTTCCCCGGGCTGATGATCTACCAGAAGTGCCAGACTGTGTCAAGCGACGTGTTAGTCACCACTCACAGCTTCTGCTCAGTGGTGAAGCAGAAATCTACAATTCTGGCAAAATTTAGGCCTTTTTATTATTCTCTGTAGCAGCCTTACCAAGCCAGCTTTTTTAGCGACCCAAACCAAAGTTGAATAGAGCTGCCAAGGGCTGTCATCCCAAGTTTCTGCTTCTAATTTCCTTGCAGTGGAGATGCTGAGACGGCTGAGAATATTTCATTTTACCACCTGGCCGCCAAAAAGCTGGGTCTGCATTTTGGGTGATGTCACATTTCCTGAGCTTTGGAGAATGGCTGTCTCTCCTTTCTCTTTTGGCGCAAAACGAGCTCGATCATTCAAAAAAAGAAATCCCTCATGAACTGCCAAGGAAATACCAATGAGAGAGACAGGAACAAAAGCACAACTGTAAAATCAGAGGAGACAAAAGGATTCAATAAATCTGATTTTTTTTTCCCACCCAGACTGTAGCATCCATGTCAATTGATGACAAGAATAATTTGGTGACGTTGGAAGAAGTCGGAACAAATCTGCTCTTCCTTAACAGTCCTGTGTCTAAGCCACCCATCCCAATGGGTTTGTGGTTAATCTGGCTAAGGTCTATGCCCTCTTTGACACAAGCTGTAGCTCCCATACAGCCCTTCCTAGCAGGATTTGTCTCGGGGATGTCAAGGAGATGACTAATAACCTAATGTGCTCTAAAGCTCGGTGACTGAATTCATTTGTGTGGCCAAAGACCCCATTAATAGTCTGTACACATAGTATATATAGTTATTTTTTAAATATAGAGGCATTGTCCAGAGGTATTTCTATTAGTCCTGTTTACTCCCAAACCACTTGGGCTCAGACATCTTGACGTCCTGAACCTAAATGTGGATAAAGTGTGAGGCAGCGCTCCAAAGGGTGAGACAGAAAGGAAATCACTGTGCCAAGCAGCTTTAATGGAAAAAACATTTGAAGTTGCCACAGGTCGGTTTTTCTTTTTCTTTTTTTTTTTTTTTTAAAACTGGGTAACCCAAAAAGTGCGATGACTGGGTTACATCAGAGATGGGGATTAGGTGCTCAGGGTTACACCAGAGCTGGGGGTTAGGTGCTTATGGAGAAGGAAACAGTGTCAGTCATGAGGGAAATGCCAGGTTTGATTATTGGAGTATCTCACTGTCAGAAAAGTTTGGAGACTGATTTTCTGGGAATTCCGACAGGAGCAGCTCTCTCCTTTTTGAATCCTTATTTGCCAGGGCATGGGCTTTTATTCACTTTGCTAGTGGAGTGACCCCAAATTCTTTGAGTATATTTCTACTCCAAAGCACCTACCAATGAACTTCTCTTCAGTGATTTTTAGGATAAGAAGTAGCTGATAGCTATTTTCAGTTTGCTCCTTACACCGTGCCATTCAGGAGCTGAATTGCACCAATTTTTTATTTTGGTTTGGGTTTGCTTTTGGTTTTGAGGGTGTTGGGGTTTTTTCCTTTCTGAATGGAGAACAGGAAATTAGTTTAAAAGAGCAATGACAAAAAATAGCACCTTTATGGCAAGGACACGTGAGCGGATGATCAGTAAGACTTAAAGAACATGGGGGTTTGCAAATATTTTCACCCAGAAACAATGTTCTACCACCTGTAAATAGCACCAATTCAAACAGAGGGCTCAAACTCAGAAATAAATGCATGAATCACCATTTTTATTCTTTAGTCATATTAGTTACTAAATAGTTGGGAACTGCAGTTCTTCCACTCTTCTAGCTAGGCTGGGAAAAGCAAGAGTGTAAGGCCAAATGTTGACTCAGAGCAGCAAAGAAAAGCATATATGCGACAGAAGAGTTTTGAGAGCCATTCTGCTTTCAGTCAGGCTCTTGCTGAGGGCTCACATCTTTAGAAATGTGATTTGGTTCTGATCAAGACCAAAACACAAAGTTTCCAGCTGTGGGAGAGCCCGAGGGCTTATGGCTCTGGGGCGACTCTGCTGGCTGGTGTGAAAAAGGGTGCAGTGGGGATCTGATCCCCGCTGCAGACAGACGTGGGACCGGACTCCTCTGCATTGCCATCACTGCAGATCCTGCGAGCTGTGTGGTGGAGGAGCCAGGGACCATCCTTTCCGCTGACTGGAAAGGCAGCTAGTGAGATTAGCGCAGGTCCCAGTGCACCAAGCAGGCTTCTGGGGCATCTCCCTACATGCCAAGGATGGCAGCCACCAGACAGGCTTTTATTCCCACATTTAGCCCCTGTTGAGAAGCCCTGTTGGTGATTTTGGCAACAATGAAAGCACATCAAAAAAGAAAGGGTTCTTGGGAGAGAAATGAAAGGGAAGGGCCGGAGACTGTGGCTCTGTCACCTAAGGGACAAAGAGAAATAGGCGTTGCTAATTAACGGGTGTTTTTCAACATTATGTAAAATGTTTTAAAAAGTCTCATTTGAACAAGAGCTGCCCTGATGTGCCGGGGGATGTTTGAGCCCTTTCAGGTCTCAGTTGGCTCACTCGCACCTCGGCCCCGCCGAGCCCGCCTGGCTGCTCTGGCAGAAGTGGGGCATTCATGCTCCCGGTGTGTTAATGATTTCACCCTCCATAAACCCGGCCGCTCAACCGCGCGCTCGGCGGGACACACACCGAGATGAAATGCTCTCTTTGAAGGCCAGGAGGAGGTGACGGAACCGAAGTTTCTTCCTGGGACAGTTTCAACTCCATCCCAGGGGAGTTCCCCATGGGAAGGGTTTTCTAATTCCCATCACCCGTGGAGGCATCTAGCCCTCTTAGCCTCACTGATATTGATATATTTTAACATAGCTGGCCAGCCCTGGGCTCATGGAGGCTGTTAATGCCTGCCCTAGAGTATTTCTCAAAGCCAGTCCTCTTGGCTCCTGCTTTGACAAAGGGGCAGCGGGACTCATTATGTCCTGCAGCTCTGCTGACGGTGAGGGGCAGAAAACCTTCTCTTGTTGCAGAGCTCTCCTCCGCAGGCACACAGGGTTAATTTGTTCCCCAAGCACTCTGTTGACAAATTTTACAGGAGGCTGGGAAAGTAATGAAAATAGTCTGTGCTGCATGTTTATTTGAAAAATGCTATAAATCCCCCTGAATAATTTTCACACTGAGGTGATCTGACCAGCCCGACATGGAATACTTAAGTGGGTAACAGCCCTAGACCTGCCTGCATAACCCAGCTGGGCATGACGCTCGTCGTTTCCATTGCATGCTCCAGCCATGCCTGGGGGTTAGTGAGAGGCTGCTGCTGGCTCTGGGCTGCTCCCGCTTGCATCCCACTGTGGGATCCACCATGCCACTGCTGGTGCAGTGGGGTGCTCCATGATCCACCCCCCCACACACAGACGGGAGCATGGGACACACGGAAGGAACCTGCACCAGGGATGCTCCTGCACTGGAAGGTTCTCAGGTGGTGATGCAGGGTAGCACAGCACCTTCCCAAGGCAAAAGCAAGGGGGAAGGAGACAGCAAGGAAAACCCAGGATTTCCCTTCTGTTTTCAATGAAAAAAAATGTTGCAACCATTCAGATGCAGTGAATTAAACGTGATTCTATCTCATAACTAAAGCATCATGGGGAGAGAGCTCTTCAGGTGAAATTCCACAGGTTCCTCTCCTGCAATTTAGACATTTGCAGCTCAGAGGAACTACAGATCCCAGTATGCAATGATCCTTCTCCTTCTGAAAGGCCTGAGGGAAATGTGGGTATTATTGGATTAAAGTGTTTTTAGTAGTAAGACTCCATGCCAGTACAGATGTTTCTATAGCTTTTATCCCCGCTCCATCCGCCTGGCTCCTGGAGTCAGTGTTTCCTTCTGTGACACATTAATGCTTTTTGCATAGGTGTTAATGGCAGGAAGATCCAAACCCGCCAGCTCCATTGGGTGAAGCAGCTTTACACACTCTCACACGGTGGCAACATCCACTGAGAAAAGCCAAAGGAAAACAATTGAGCCTCCTGCTGGCACTGTCCTGCTGTCCTGGGGTGGGGGGTGGGGGGAACCCCTTTTAACCAGCCCAAGTGACCAAACAAGAGGGCGATGGGGCAGAAGAAAATGCAAGTGAATGGTTTTACTTCGAGTACAGCTCTCAAAGCTTGCTTTGATGAGAAGTGATCTGATTTCCTTGCTGTGCAAGTTCAGCCACCCATCCCAGGAGCGGTTGGGGTGGTCCCCTGCCAGCAGGTCCATCATGGATGCACAGGGGCAGCGAGAGGTGGGACTGAGAACTGGGGGTGGGCAAGGATCTTCTCAAAGTAGAGGACGGAGAGGCACAGCAAGTCGTCATCTTCTGGAAGATCCATGGTCCACAGGTGATGGAAAAGCAGGAGAGGAGCAACACAGTCTCCATAAAACTACATGGTGCTTTTGGAGGGAGGAAGGGATTTCTTTCATGGAGTAGTTAAGGTCAGAGTTTGGATCAGCATGTGAGTGAGACAGCAGCTCACGTCGTGCTTCAGGATGACCCGGCAATTCTTGTCTAGGTGATCAGAGCTATTTCTCTTTTTCTGTAGCAAGCAATGCCAGTGGGTCTGCCTTCCCATTTCAGGACCTCTGTCCCCCAGCGAGGCGAGGAGCAGCTTCAGGACAATGAGTGAAACCCCTTAGCTGCTGGCATCATGAACAGGACATGTCACTTAAGCACGGGAAGACAGGAAGAGGACACACACCGCAGACTTCCTGAGCAAACCGGGAACTCCATCCTGTGCCTGACACAGCCGCCTTTGCACAAGCCACGCGCGCCCCTCCATGAGACTGACCATCTGCCAGCCTTCCTGCCTGTCCCTCCTGTCCCGTCCTTCCTGCCTGCCCAGCGAGTCTCTCCTGGTGAGGGAAAGCAAACAGCTTCTGTTTATTCCCTTTCCTCCATCTGCTAGTGCATAATACAAGCCCACTCCACCGTTTTTCCCCTTCTTTTCCCCCTTTCGCCTTGCTGAAGGAGCCATTCTCCGCTGAGCCACCCACACTGCTCCACTGCAGATGTCCAAGCTGAGACAGGGCCCTTGGTCCAAATGAGAAAATTTAGAAACAAACAAAATCTTTCATTTACCTTCATCTCAAAATATTCATTTCACGTGAAGAATGCCACTTCTATTCTTGACCTTTCAAGGCTTTTTTTAAAAATTATACCTGTCATCCCCAAAGGATTAATAATGGACCTTTCCACAGGGGGGAAAGTTAAAAAAAACCCTAATTGTTGTGAATATGCCAGCTCTGCTGGCTTTTGCCATTCCCTTCTCATCCTACGCTGCTGTGCAGGAGAGCTGTGCTGGTGCACGCAGAGCAGCCCCGCACCGGACACTGCAAAGCTCTGTGGGATTTTGGGGCTGGGAGGCAGCAGGGAAACATCGCAGCTCACTTTCAGAGCTCCTCCACCACACAGCACCACCGTTACAAGGCAGCTACAGCTGAGCACAGGACACTTACTGTGTTTGCCCTGTTCCTGCACACTTCCCTGTAACTTTCTGTGGAGCACTTAGCTTGAGCATGAAAATCCTGCATAAATACATAAACCAGAATCTTTTCTAATTAAGCACTCTGCTCCTAATTTTTCTGGGAAGAACTGGCTAGAGAATAGCCAGAGATGCAGTGGGGGTTGCAGGTCCGCCCTTTTTTCGTTCTGTCTACCCAAGTCATATTCTCTGCGTGCGACATGGGATTAAGCTGTCCCTCGTGCAAGACTAGAGCAGGTCCCCAACAGGGACTTGCAGCAAAGCTACACTCAGCACGACAGTATTTCTGTGACAGTGTGTCAGCTCCCTGGCTGCATGTTCTTGCTACACTGCACGTGAGTCCCACATCATACATTTCATTAATACTCCCTGGAAGCTTCACCCATGGGAAGTTGGGAGCGTGTCTGTCACATCTAGAGATGGCAAAACCCACGCCAGCACCTGGGAACACCAGGACCTGCTGGCAGCGTTTCCGAGTTGTACCTCGGCACTGCACAGGCAGTTCCCAAAGCCCAGCAAATAGCCAAAACCTCCTAAAACTCACTTTTCGGTAGTGGGTGGAGATGGGAGGAGCTCTCCCACCCCCGCTACAAGTTATCCAAGGTGAGTCTCAATTATATGGGTCTGCTTCCAAATAAAAAACATCATTGCTTACACATAGTATTTATATGTTCCTCCGCCCTGGATTTGGCTCCTTCCCACTTTTCTTCACAAACTGCAGGCTGAAAAGGGCCATTCAGGGAGGCTCGTCGATGCGGACGCAGCTCCAGCCCCTCTGCCAGCTCCCTGCTCCAGAGTGAGCACAACAGATTTTTCAGCAGGAGAAAAATCTTTCTTGGCCTGTGTTAACATTTTCACTTCTTACACTTAGACTATGTTCCCCTGGGCTTTTCTTTTTTTCTCCTTTCCTCTTTTGCTGCTAATTGTTGCAATAGAGACCATAGCAGCAACCGGGCAGCAGAGCTGCAGCCCGTGTAAACTCTGGCCGAATTCTGTATATCCACATAAGCCTGGGGAAGCGGCGGCTTCTTCCCACGACCCCACTTCTGAGAAAACACTAAACCGACATAGATGGCCCTTGGTTTCTGCTCCTGAAACACATTTGCACCTGGTTCGCTATTAACAAGTGCAAAATGGAAAATAAACACGAGCGTGGGTTTCCCCATGGTGGATCAAACAGGCCTTTGCTTCCTTCAGCAATTAGATGGCAAAACGTATATTCACCAGCAATTTTGAATGGCAGGTGCTGCGGGCATCAGTAAAATGCTCCTTGCCTGCTGCTAGCTGGACGTGTGACCATTTAAATCTCTTACCGTGTGACAAACCACAAGCAAGTTAAGGGGAGGGAATATGCCAACAGTAAAATTGTCTTTTCTTTTTCTCTTTTTCGTAAATTGTGATATTGAAATGCAAATAGCTGTTAGCTGTGCTGTAGATTTCCAAAGTTGCAGGGTGTTTCCAGGAATACCTGACAGCCCCGCGACAGCAGCCAGGGCTGGGAGGAAGGGGCAGCTTCCTCTCAGAGCTTGCAGAAAGCTCAGTATTAATCATTCCTACTGCCATCCCGGATTTTATTGTTATGCCTATCAAATCTTAACCAAAAATAACATCCTTTCTGCTTAATCTCATTACTGTCATTTTCCTGATTAGATATATTCCCTCTGTCTATATAGATAGTAGGACAAGCTGAGCCAGGAGTATAGTACAAGAGCCACGAGAAAAGAAATAGTATCTTCAGGTTTTACTAAGAGTAATAAGGTTGAAAGCTAAAAACAAACAAAAAAAAGTATTTTACCCTCTTTTGGAGACACGATCTTTAAGGATAAAGATTTCCATCCGCTAAAGAAATTCCCCGGGGAAGCCAGCATCTTTCCTTTCAAGGAGAGACTTGAATCCCGTGCTGATCTTTTATTTTAACAATTTCATTTCTTCCCAAGTGATGCTGGAGTCCACATTATTTTGTGTGATGGATATTTATGCAGGAGGGTGCACGTTTCTCCTTACAGCTCGACAGACACGTCACCTTCTCCCTAAAACAGGCCCAAGCTAGCACCAGCTCCATCTTCCTCAGCTCATGGATGCAGAACAACCTCAGATGTGGGCATACAATTTCTTTGGGTTTTTTTCTTGTTGGAAGCTGAATTTCTTGCTTTCTATAATATATTAAATGCGTCCCAGTGATCAGATCTGCAGCTGGGGCAAACCAGTGTGGCTCCACTTAGTCACTGGAGTGTGGCTGCTTTGCATTTCACGACTGCTTCACACCTCACTTCCAGTCACTTATAGGCACGTATGAACACACTTCCAGTATCTCCATAATTGCTATGAAGCTGATTTTCAGAGGAAATTTGAAATCTCTTCACTGTATATGAAGTCACTGAAGACATTCTTAGCTCCCATGGAAGGGCTGGATTGATAAATGTGGATTAGATACCCTCTGCTCAGTCTGAGCAGAAGTGGGACAGAAACTTCTCATTGATCAATATACTCAACGATAAGCTGAACCTGGTGGCAGAAGCACATGGAAAACTCTGGAGCACATAGGGTGACCTTGATCCTTTTGCCGAATCACCAAGCCAAGCAATGCCAAACCCCACAGCTGCTGGGTTTTGAAGCATGCTGTCACTGGGATCAAAAATGGGATTCCCCAACTCACACCACCGAAAATACTACCAAATTGTAATGGCTTTTGGACATAGCCGGTGTCAAAACAGAGGACTACTGCTCTAGACAAAAGCTGTTGTCCTCTCTCAGTATTTATGCTGGCTGTACGGTAGACAACTATTCCCCCCAAAGGCACCAAGGTCCATTTGCTGTGACTTAGGGTCATGTTGTACACAAACACTCCTCCAGCCATTGGGAGCTTGCAAAAATATTTGTCTGATGATGGTATACATGGTAGCACAAAGATCTACCTGTGAAGGAAATGTCTAAGGAGAAGCACATTATTATTGTCCTGTTTTTGAAAATATGCCTTATACAATCAGGGGGCCGGTCTCTGGCAGCCAATCACCAAATGTAGATGCCAAGTAAACGAAGGACATGGCACACAAATGACCCGTGGGCTGGCTGGGATGACTCAAAAGCTCCTTAAAAACATGTAAGACAACATGCTGGGGACCTGCTCCCATGCCAGGGTTTGTGGTGGGGGTGGCAGGGCACTGAACAAGTGCTTCTATCAACTCGGCCTCAAGCAGCATCTGCTCTCCAGGTGGACTGAGATAAAGAAGCTGGGGGAGAAGCCAGGGGCTGAAGCTGGGGGTGTACAAGATTTTGTCTGGGAGACAGGGAGCAATGGCAAGCTGAGGGGAGGCCCTGCAATAAACCAAACTGTGGGAAGGGCACAACACTCTTTGCTCCCATAGCACCACCAAGAGCTAAACCATCCCCTGAGGACTGCTCATAAATCCCACCCCAGCCCAGCTTTGCTCTCCAAAACATCTCTGGAGCAGAGCACCCTGCTACCTGCCGTGCTGTGACCAAACCTTGTCCTGGTGCTTGGCAGAACAGCCCCCCAGGAGCAAAACCAGACCTGGTTTCTCTCCCTGGCATCCATCACAACACTCTGAGAGCTGCCCAGTTTAGGGATCTTACAAGCCTTTCTTCTTCCCATGCGTTTGCTACGTGTGTTTGCTTTGGCTGCCTCACCGCTACCTCCTTTTCATTTCTAATTTTTGTATTCAATCATTTTACACACAGCAATTGGCTCCGGTCAGAGCACACACAGGTCCTCACTTGTTCCCTAGCCAGAGCCATAGACCACGCAGTGTTTGGAGTCACGAAGAGGGGGAAAATGGAGACAGAGAAGAAGTGACTTACAGACCCAGGTAGATGCAGGATATGGCAAGTGGAGGGGACTGGTTCACAGGGATGCTGGCCCGAGGGGTTCATGGAGCTGGACTCAGCTCTGCTTTTCTCAAACGGCTTTCTGTTGTCCACGTGAAGGAGCATGGTGTTTTTTAAAAACCCCACCAAATCACAACTGCCAGGCAGAATACAAAATGCCATGTTGTTCATGGTGGAGTTTTTTCATCCGGGACTGGTTTTGACTGTTTTTTTCCTGTTGTTTATTGCCACTTGCGGTGTGTGCGTAAGCTGGTGTCGGCATGCTCTGGCGAAATGAGACATTGGTGGTTTGGTTTGTTTGCTCTTCTCCAGGAAATGTGGCTCCCTTGTGGCAGCCTGGTCCTGGCTCTCTCTCCTGCCTCGTCATGTAAATGCAGAGGTTGTGATGGCGTCTGTGCTAAAAGCCTTTACAAAACTGGGCATAAGAGGTGTGCCCAAGACAATACAGAGGATTGGGGTGAAGATGGGCACAGGGTGCAGCTCTTTGTCTCTGGCACAGCCTCTGTCCTCACACAAGGACAAGAATCTATCTCATTGCCATGCAAGCCAATGAGGGAACCTCAAAGGGGTAGAGCCTTGAAGTGGTGGCCATCCATACACCATGTTTTGTGCCACACGCTGCAGCTGAGCTGGGCGAAGCCTCATAACTCAATGGCAATTAACAGGTGCACTGAAGTTAGCTAAAGAATTAGATAACACCATCCCTCTTTCCTCCTCAAAGTGCTTATTGCCTTGTAAAACATTGGCTACATGGTGCTGCCAACTTTGTCATGCAGGATTTTATACTGATCTTCATAAACATCAGTACACGCACCTATAATATCACCAAAGTCCTTAGGACATGGTTAAAAATCTTCAGGTCCGAAGAGGTTCTAGGACCTGAAACCACGTAAAATGGTTTCTTAAGATCTCTTTTCAATTCTGTTTTGACAGGCAATTTATAATTTACCTCTGTTATTTTTACAGCACTGAAAAGTCCCATTATGAAATAAACCACCACTGAACAAAGACACACATTGCTTCCAGATACTGACCAAATACAAAGCAAAAACCATCTATATCACCCAGGAAAGGCTCAGAAATGAGACACAGAGCTTGTCCCTGCTCTTGGGGAACTTTCCAACCTTCTCCTTCGCTCACTGTCTTTCTAAATCTTGCATCACAAGCAAAATCTTATGTCACGAGCATCAGGAAAGCAGGCATCTTTTGAGAGGAAGAAGACCGGAGTCACCTGTGGCTGTGGTAGCCTGGCACTGGAGGAGTTAAACCCCGGCAGCACCTCCGAGGGGCTGGAATCCACAAAGGTGTGCAAATGGCAGCCAACCCCTCAGAAGTGCTGGGTTTGCCCAGGGGCTGCTAAATTCCTGCCTCTCCCCATGCAGTTGACATCTCCATCCCCACCAGCTTGCTGGCTGCCTTCCCTCCCTGGTCTAGCTGGGAGAGAGAAATGAAAATAAAGATGACTATGAGGCTGGGGAAAACGCTGCTGCTGCTGCTGCTGCTGCTGCCGCAAAGGTGGTTCCTGGCAAAGGAGGGTTTGCCACGTCACGGGACACTTCTTGGCTTCAGCCCTACAAACAGCTCCCACCGAGGCAGCCAGCAGCCTGCGAGGAGGAGGATGGAAAAGTACCAGTGAGTGCTCGCTCCCAGCCCTCCTCCTCCTCCTCCCGGGGGGAGCCTTGCAGACACCCCGCACACACACTCCTGTGCTGTGGTATTTAACATGGGGCTGTGGGGAGCGCGATGCTTTCAGAGGGCACGGGCCTCGGGGGGTCACAGACACTGCAACGGGAGCAGGGAGAGCACAGGGGAGACAGGACCAAGTGACCCGGTCCTTTCAAAGGTGGCATTAAAGAGCCCTATTCCTACAGCTGATCTGGTACCCAAGCAGGAAAACAAGGTGTAACTTGGACAGTCCCAGGATTTCCAAGCCTGTCTCCAGGCAAAGGAGTTAAATCTATAGGCAACTCTTACCAGACTCCAAGCCCAAGAACCTACAGATGCGCCAGAGATGACAGACTGGCTGATCTGAGAGCTGTCTGAATATTTTGCAGTCATGACTTAAAAACGGGCGGTGAGCAATTTATAATGAAGCAGTGTCACCAGCTGGCATGTGAAAAGCATTTCCTCTCTGTCAACGAGCAGGAAAGAAACTGGAGGAAATTACGTGAAACCAAATTTCATTTGCCTTTATTCATAAAACATTTCCCCAGCTCAGCAGCTGAGCAGCTTCAGGACAGTTTTCGGGATCAGGGCTCAGAGCAGGTCCCCTTAGCCAGCAGCAGCAAGTGCCTTAAGCCCCATCTGCAGCGTGGCACGGAACAACACACGAGTTAAGACTCATCCTGGTGTCAAAAAGCATGGCAAAACAGCACGTGTGTATGAATATCGGCAGTGGAGGCATGCCCATATTTTCTTAAGCTGATGCTATGTAGGAGAGAAGAAAATTCAGATCCCATGTTTGTGGGCTTCATGCAGCCATGCAGAGGAAGAGAAACAGCTTTCCTCTGTCTCTGAATCTGATTTGCCCATTATCTCCCAGCTCCTGCCCTCCAGCCTGGAGAATAATTGGGAATACAGATCTCTTTATAATTCTCCTCCATAAGCACATGAGTCAGCGCTGCTGCCTTCATTTGCAGGTAATCACACTAGTGAATGCAGCCACACTAGCTCCTTGCCTTTTAACATCCTTAGAGGGGGTCTTCAGAGTTGTAATGCTCTGGATCTGGATCAGCTCTCTTGGCTCATTATTTATGGCCATTTCTCCTAACTTGCAACAGGTCCCACAAGCTCTCTGGTAAGTGGGATGAGAGATCAGCTAATTACAAAGGAGTTTCTGGAAGTGCCACTGTCCTCTACTCGAAGCAGCAGCATCCAGAACATTTAACTTCATGATTTTCCTGTGAGCTAATGTCATAACCATCCCTTCCTTGCTCCGCAGCTACCAGGGAGTCCTGGAGCCTGTGCAAGTCACCCCACTCTGACACAGGAAGACACTGTGCAAAGTGTGTCCCTGGGAAAGGGGAGGGGAAAGGTAACGTGTTGCATTGCTGCACAAGTAATAAATTATTATACTTGTTCCCCGTTCGGCTTTACTTGACAGTAGGTAGTCGGTGTTTCATTCATTCCTCGATTTTCATTACTCCTGTGGCTACCACCATCACACTATCTGAGTGCTCCACTCTTCAAGGGCATTATCATCACATATCTGCGTAGAGCAGTCCTGCCACTTCTCTTTTGTAATAGGAAATTGAGTTACTGAGAGGACAAGACTTGCCAGAGGTCACAACATAGCCTCAGAAGCAATGCAAGGAACTGAAGGAAACCGTTACAGGTCAACACTGTATTACACAGAGCATCCTTCCTCCTACCAGGGTGTAAGGAACCCACGGAGGGACAGCACTACAATTTATATCTCCCGCCAAGTACCATGCACTTAACACAACTTGCAATCTGACTCATGCCAATCCTTAGCATCATTTATGGATGATTTGCCATTTGGCATCAGTCAAGTTCCTGGTGTTATTCTTGTCCAGCATGGAAACTCATGGTTAGAGGGGTGCAGTCATTCAGGGCCAAGCTGGGGAGGGTACTAGGAACGGTCAGGAGTCGCAGCATCTCCCCATCCCATCAGTGAGCCTGCTCTTGTCTCTGAAGATCCCGGTGTGTGCACTGTGGCTTGGCAACATGGCAAGGGAGGGAATCAGAAAGCAGCAGTCCTCACACCTCCAACCACCTCCCAGAGCTTTCAGCTTTGCTAACTTAGGAGGACCAGTGGTGTCTTCATGAGATGCGGTGGGTGGCTGTAGCACTGGCCAAGTGCAAGGCTGCTCTCAGACCACACAGATAACAGTTTAACCCCAGATAACAGTTTAACTCCCGCTTAATTCAGTTAAAGGATTCAACAGCAGATATCTGTTGAGTTCTACTGGGAAAAATACAAAAGCAGCAGGCACAGGAGCCTGTTGATTTAGGGAGGGTGACAGGGAGAAAACAGCTGTCCAACCAAGCTGGGGAGCGTGCAGCAAAGTGCAGGGCCTTCTCCGAGCCCTGCTAAACAAGGGCGCTCTGTGCGCAGAGAGCTGCAGAACTTCCAGTTCTTCCAGAAGTCCAGGTCTTGAGTCGCTGTTCCCTGCCAGATGCCTGTGGTCATCAGCTCCAGGGCACTGGCAGCCAGGACAAGATGACCAGAGCTGCCTCTTCTCTCCTCAAATCACAGAGTTATGCAAATTTCTCACTGGCTTAACAAACTGTTTTAAATTAAACACAGGTCTCTTTTTTACCTGAAGGTTGCAATGCCATCCATGCTACCACTAAGCCCAAGAGCATAAGTTAAATTCCTGCCCTCTTTATCCATGGCCTGAAAGAAAATCATGGCCAATAGGCAGAGCATCCTCACTAATCCCACTTGTACCCCAGGCCCACACAGTCCCCAGTATTTATGTTTAGCACCCAGAAAACCAGCTCCATGCACTCCCGTGCTGTTTTGCTGATGAATCTTAACCTTCTCCCAAAGAACTTCCTCCTGCCATCATTGGCAGGCACCCTGGGTTTATGTCCTCTTTGGCACCTTCAAAAACTAAGTATGAGTGCTCTGTTAGGGCTACTTCTTGCATTCCCATGATATCTCTGCTGCCTTCCCCACACAGGCACTGTTTAAGGAAACTGCCCTAAGACCCCTGTAGAATTCTGGTTAAAAGCATCAGAAGCTTTGGTCATTTTGACACCAGAGCCTTAAAGTGTACCCTATTGCTTTAATTTCTGTTTCTGAGTTTTCTGAAGACTGAGGTTTACCCTCCCTCTCCAGCCAGAACAGCTCAAGATACCTATTGTATCAGGCTCACTGACATTTTTAGGAAGATTCACCACCAGCTGCTGGAACAAATGCCCAGCGGCTGGAGCAGGGCCCGGAGAAAAGACATCCTCCATGAAATCCCTCTCTACACCTGATTAGAGATCAGCAGGCTTTTCTACTGAGACACTACTGCGATCCTTGGCCTCAGAGAGGGGCATTTCAATAGCCTGAAGTGGCTTGGTTAGTGAATTAAGCACTGGACTGGGAACAAGATTCCTGCTTTTCAGCCCAGAGGCTGTGTGCAGCTTTGGTCCCATCCTTTAAAGCCGTTGAGTCAGTTTTTCATGAGTTTCTATAAAGGGGCTGCTCTTGGGCATGTCTGTGCTGCCAGCAGCACAGCAAAGTGCAGTTATCCCAGGTAGCTTTAAATGAGTTAGCACAAGTGCTGCAAGGAACCTAGCCCTAGATGTCTGGTTTTCTGTGCTGCGGATTCAGCCCGCTCCTCCGCAGCAATGAGCCAGACGTCGAGCTCACCCCAATAAGCTGGGACAGGGTGGGGAGCAGGAGGCTCCCAGTGCACCAGGGTGTCACTGGGAGAGATGTCCCACCACACCACTCAGCCCAGGGATTCACATCGCTGCAGACTGGGGTTTTTGCTTTGCTCTGTGCTCTCCAGTCGGGTAAGGGCCACCTTAATTTAATGTGTGAGGGCAGTAATACAGACGCGCCCAATCTCTGCTGCCCACTGTGTCTCCAGTCCCTCATCCCAGACGTACACCTGGCCGGGCAGGCGCTCCTGCAGCCAACACAGAGAGAATTAAGATTCGAATCTCTCATTGAATCTTAAAATATCTTTTTTTTCTCACTACTGCTCTCTCTCTGCTGGTGTTTTTTGGTCCCACTGGGTGCTGTTGTTTTTGCAGAGGTCTCCAACATGTGACATGAAATACAGAGGCAGCCACAGGTCCTGCAGTTAGGATCTGTGAGTCTCCAACGGTAACAGGTTGGCAGCTTCTCAGAAGACAGCACTAGCACTCACACCAGGACAGAAAATTATGTCCGACTGTGTTTGAGGTCAGTCCGCTCTGAGCTGTGTCAAGTGTCCTGTTGCAGGCTCAGCTCTTATTAACAAGTTCCTTTGTTCTCCTGCAGCTCATGGTCATGCCTAGAAAGGAAACCTTTTCTCCATCTTTACATCCTGAAGTTCCTTCAGCAGGAGCTCGCTGCAGCACAGACTGATGCTCCGTGGGGAAGTTGGATCTGGGTGGGGGAGGCAAATGTATTGCTGTTCGGAGAGCCAGAAGCTGTTATACCAGACCAGTCCCTTCTTTATCCAGCCTCATAAATCTCTCATGTCATCTCTCTTTTGTTATATTGAAAAGTGACCATTTATTCTCAATCCACCCAGTCTCTCAGGTGGTTTCTAATCCTGGCTCTCTGATGTTGATTTTGGGCAGAATTTTCCCATCAAGTCTCTCCAGGCTTGCTGCTTTGAGGGAACTTAAAATAATTTATTTGTTTTTTCACATTGTATGCTTATATTCGCTTGGTAAGTGTTTTTGAAATGAGCTTCCTGCTCAAAGCTGGGTTTCCGAAGGGGTCCTCAAGTAACTCCTTGACACGTACCAAGGTGATAGTTTTCCTCCTGTGCTCATGCTGCCTTTCTGGTTCAAGTTATGCAGGCAAGATAAAACTAAGGTGCCTTGGTTTGTTTTGAGACTGTTGAAGAGGAAAAGAGCAAGAGAGCTTGGCAGAGCCAGCAGTGGGGAGGTGATGCTCTCAGCATCTGCTCGAATAAATGGCAGGGAGTGTGACGGACTCTTACTCTGAGTGCGCTTGAGACTACCAGCCTTTTGCTGGTGCAGTGATCACGTACCTGACCCAGGTATTTGTGGCAGCAGGGATGCCACCTGAGACCAGTACTGTGGTTTGTGAGGCCAGTGGGGAGGACTCCCGCGGTGTGGAGCAACACCGAGCCCAGGCAGTGGGAAGCGAGTGTGCTTTGGGCCACTTTGCTTCTAGATCTCCCTTTCCCACCATTTGTGCTGCCCTGTTTTGCTCCGGTGCGCACTCTCTTCTGCTTGTGGTGTGCCACACGCTGCATGGCTATGGCAAAGGCGCCGGACCACTGGCTTTCTTAAACCAGAGACATGCCAGTAGCTTATTCGTCCACCTCAGAGAAAGAATTAATGTCACAAACCAACCTCAGCACTAACGGACATGGAAAATTGGCAAGGAAGAGAGCGGCGTAACTGCAGCGGCCGAGGGAGCATGGAACAGCGCTGCCCAGAGACACACATCAAAGGAAAATCCCTGCCGACCTGGCTGGCTCTGCCACCAGCCCTGCTTCCCTCCTCCATCTTTTGTCTCCTACCCTGAGGGCACCATGTGCCAGACCGTGCCTGCCAGCCCTCCACCTCTGCCTCCAGACTGGAAGGTAAACAGTGTGGCTTTAAATGAGGGAAGAGCGGCAGCGAAGAGACTGACCCCGCCTAAGTGTCTCACGGGCTTCCGGGGATGCGTGCTCTCCTTCCTCGCACCCCAGCCTCCTCCCCGCGAGCTGAGCAGTGTTCAATAGAGAAGCCTGTTTGGGGACAACCCGGGCAGCGGCTTTTCCAGGGCTGGCATGCATCAGGGGACAAAGATGAGAGCCACACACAGGGCAAATGGAAAAATCCAACCAGCTCACCTTGCTAATGGCTAACGGAGGGTTATTCTTGGCCACCCCGCCCCGTATCAAGGAGGAGTGCTGTAAACACTGTCCCAGAGCATTCCCTGCCTCCTGGTACTGCTACCTAATTAATCCACATCCTGAGTTTCAGGCAATAGCTTAGTAATGGTTAGAAATACTCACCTACTTAACCTAATTCCCAATGCCCAGGTGCTCCTTGGCCAACAGAGGCTAGATGTGTGCCGTGCTCCTCGGGTCTGTTCTCAGACCCAGCAGTACTAGTGCATCACTTTCAGGTGTGACAGACAGGGTTCACCAGGCAGATCCTGCCTGCCAAAGCACAAGTTTCTTTCCGGTCCCTATGCTAACCACCAGGCAATGCTCCTCCCCAATGTCTAAGAGCAACCGCCACAAATATGCTTCACTCATCTCCTAAGCACAGTAGGAAATAAACAGCCACAGTATATTTGTGGCTTCTGTACAGCTGCTGTTGTAAAGCTGGCGTATGTAAAGACAGAGGGGACACGGGCTGGGAGTTAGGGATGTGTGCAGAGAAATGGCCTTCTGGATTGGAGACAGGACAGAAACTTCAGGAGAGCCAGAGGGATGTTCCAGCAGGGAGTATCAGGCAGGAAAAGGTACAAAGTCCAGGAGGAGGAGAAGAACAGAGATGAGCTCCCAAGAAAAAGGGATGGGCACAACTTGAATGTAGTGCTGAATGACTTGTGTGCTTTGCTTCACCTCCATAGTCCTCCATGCTCAACACCTCTAACTTTGTGTCCTCTAGCCAAGCACCACCATATAGCCAGACCAACACAGTACAGCAGCTGAGGCAACACATAAAGAACTGAGCAGCTGTTGAAATGCTGAATTATCCAGGTGCTGCCAGCCCACTTGTGGCGCAGTTAAATATGCTGATGCCCCTGTCAAGGATGAGGAGACCAGGTCATGTCACTTTGCCTTCAAAATCAGTGGCATTGCTGTGAATATAACCCAGGAGTCCTGACTGCCGGTCCCTATGCTAACCACCAGGCAATGCTCCTCCCCAATGTCTAATAGCAACCACCACAAATATGCTTCACTCATCTCCTAAGCACAGTAGGAAATAAATGGCCACAGTATATTCGTGCCTTCTGTAGAGCTGCTGTTCTGTTCTGGCCTTGCCCTCAGGTAACCTGGGAGAGAGTGGCTCTTGTAAGACACCCAAGACATTGCTGGCCGCAGAATGATGTAAGCTTTAAAAATGAAGCGAGCAGCAACAATAAGGAAGACAAACCAGCTGGCAGTGAGCACTTCATTTTCATAGGGAAGAGCAGGATTTGCAAGCAGGAGAGTCTTGGGAACAAGAGTGCCGGGCCACTATAGAGCTATTTGTAGCCAGCTAAATATGTGTAAAGCAGAGATTTTTAACATGGCCCTGGGCAAGGCTGTATTCTTCACTTCTCTACTTTTAAAGCAGGGATAATGGTACTTCTGTGTGTCACAAGTTAAAGTGACACCTCAGTGTGGGTGGAGAGCTCAGACAGATCAACAATAGGTGCCATGCAATAAGGTAGCAACATGGGTCTCCTGGACATGTCAGTCCTCTACTCCCCATAGCAGTTTCCTTCAAACTAGGGTAAAACAGAAACTCAAGATCTTAGTTTTCAGGGATCTCACTGAGCCCAAGGGATCCAAAAATCCCAACAACAGCAAAAAAACCACCTAAATAAGGTCATGCCTCACTCACACAACTTTCTTTTTGGAGAGAAACACAAACACAGGTACAGCGAGGTCCACCAGGGAACCGAGAACTCCAGGGGATGCAGAGCCCCCAGTGATGGGTTTCATGGAAACACCCGGAGAGAAAGAGGTCTATGCTGGGATTCTCACTAGAGTATGGACAATGTTGAGCAACTTGAATCTATCTTGGGAGTTTTTGCATTAAAAGAACTGCTGTTCTCTGTGGAGTGGGATCAGTAGATGGAAGAAGCAGGCAAGAGCTCTTACAGTATGTTGGAGAGGTCTTCGAGACAGAACGATTGGCTGGTTTTACCCACTGAGACAGGGCTGAAATTGGATGGATCTAGCTGAAGGAGACACCAAGGGTTTTGATACCGAGGAGTAAGTCGGGCTCTTGGTCCTTGCTCTCCTCCCTCCATAGGAGTGGTGTCTCACCCGAGCGCTCCACACCTGACCACCCAGGTTGGCAGTCTGCAGCACTCGCGGGGTCTGGGGGAGGGAAGCAGGGAGCATCACGGCCCGCAGTAGCTTAGTTTAATCCCAGACCCTGATGCACATGCTGCCCTCCTGAACAGTTTCTTTCTTGCAGCTTGAACACTCCACATTGTCCTTCCCCACCATTTTGCAGGCAAGGTCCTTCTCCTGGTTGCTAGTGTTAACACAGGTTTCCCTTGTTCTGTCCCTTGAAATTTCCAGTAAAGCGCCTTTAATACAATCTCTCTGTGGCTGCTCTAATTATGTGTGAAATATTTTTCCCCCCATAAACCAAAGAAAACAAATCAACACAGTAAGATCCTTTCTCTCGGGCTGTTTGGCAGGTCTCACAGTCTTCAAAAAAGTTACCCAAGGTCCACACAGTCTCTGCTGTCTTTTCACAACAGCTACTTTTGGGTTCCTGTAAAAGGACCCAACAAAGGAAAGGGTAAAACAAATCACAAAGCCCTGAAAGGCTATTTTCCCACCTGAATAGTCCCAAGCCAAAGGACAGGCTGTCTGCTGAAGGGCAGAACATGTGTGCTCCGTGCCAGGGCTGTTTCTGAAGGAAGGAGGGATACGGGATGGGTCAGTCAGTCCTTTATTCGCACAAAGGCCAAGATGCATGCACGGTATCCAGGAAGAGAAAGGGAATTTATTTTGTTTTCTGAAAGCAAGGGACTGCTTAATCTCCACCCCACACCAGTGCAATCTCAACACCTTGCTACTCCATCCCTGGGAAGCATCCAGGTGTGCACACATACCTGACAACGCACCTCGGTCATAACCTATGGACCCTGTGCCCTTCACGGTGCTCCTCCGCCTGCAGCCCAAGGCTCTCTGCTTGCACCTCCGTCCTGCCCCGCAGCAGCCCTGCCCCAGCCCGGCTCTCCTCAAGGACGCATTGCCAGCGCTCCAGAGTCCCCACAGCCCTTGCTACCTAGTGCAGATTTCCTTGGTCTGCTTAATTCTGCTCTGGTTCATCGTTTCCTTCTTTGCAACCCTCAGCTGCTGCTCAGTTCCACTTTCCCTTGCAGTGGCTCTTACTTTTGCTTGCCATCCAGGCCATGTAACTGGCCTTTTTCAATAGTGCTCGGGAGAAGAGGATCCAGAAAGTGAATGACCTTCAAAATGAAGCACGGATGTCACTCCTTCCACACAGAGAAGTATTCTTACATCTTTTTTTCCAAAACCAATACCAAGCACTTACCATTTAAGGGAACATTATCCCCATATTTAGGACTTACTTGAAACACCACAAAGAAGAAAGAAAGAAGGGAAGGAGGCCAGGCTTATATGCTATGGGAGCAGCTAGTCTTGAGCTTGTAACGACACCAGGTCTGTTACTCGCTCATCTGGGCGAGTAACAGACAGGGTCCTGGCAGTACGTCAGGTTCAGGCTCCTAGCCCATTCTTTCTGAGGTGGCTGGTCCCCTCCTGGGGACAGTGACGTTACTCTTGCAGCCTGCCATCAGCATCATTACGTCAAGCTCAGCTTCTTGCCTGCTCTCACCCGTTTCAGGGCTGTGAGATTCACGTCACTGTTAACTCACCCCTACAAGGAAGCAGCGTTTTGACACGGTGACCGCGTGTGCCGGAGCAGCATTATTCCTTTGCAGACATCAGGGCTCTTCCCCCATACCCTCGGGCAACTCTGCCACCGTATCAAAGCCAATTCACTCATGCGTTTTGCTGAAGCAGAAACATCGCAGCATCAAAGCAACGCTTGCTGTCTGCTTCTCTGAAGAACAGCATAAATCTCATCCAAACTTCAGAGGGGCAGATTTGGGTTGTGAGTAGAGCCATCCCACCTTCGCCTCCCCCAGCCTCGCAAGGGCAGGTCTGGCGGGGGCTCCTGCAGCAGCCCCAGCCCCGGGTGTCCCAGGCTGAGCCCGAGGCAGCTGCCCCAGCCCTGCACACAGAGGCTTGTTTCTGGAAATGCTGCAGCTGGCAGGGCCCTTCCTATTTCACAAATATTGACACTGAGACCTCTGCATCCCAGCTGAGAAATAACATTTTCAGGGAGCCCTTGATCTGCAGAGCTTCTCCGTTTAGCAGGGGGATTTGAATTTTAGACCTTTGCTTTCCTCTCCACTGTAGCAATGCCTCAGGTGAACCTGTCCAACCCTGACCCAGCTTCAGGCACCAGGAACCTCTGGAGAGCCCACAGAAACACCTCCTGGAGGTGCAGCTGCCACTTTTCAGGCCAATGAGGGATGTTTCACAAAAAAGGTACAGATGCCAGGAAGCAACAGTTGTCAAAGAGAGACCTGTTCAGAGCTCTGAGCACAGTCCCAGCTGGGTTTTTAAGAAAGCAACAGCAATTGGTAAAGTAGAAGCGTACAGACTGCTGGGAAGGTGTCCTGAGGACTTCTCCCCTGCATCCTTACTTGGTCCAGTATTTGGTAGTGAGTGTGGATCTAATCCCAGCATGGATGCAAAAACCTAGAGCGGTTCTGCTGACACAAGCAGAAGCCAAGGCAAGTTTTTCTTACCAGCCACACCGCGTGTGCCTTGGCCCAGGCTCAAACACCTATCGTTCATCGCATCAGCCTGGAAACTCGGGGTCTGAACTCAGCAGAGGGCACAGAGAGACATCGACATGTGGCGAAAGGCTCAGCTGCAAGGAGCTAAGGCAAAGGAGGATGTTGTCTGGAGGTGTGTTTGGTGAGGCAGAACCTACCTCTGGATGCTCCTCAGAAAGCCACTCCAGTGCTGGGGGAAGGATGGGAGGGTCACAACCTGCTCTCCAACCATGGGTTTTTAATGGAAGGTTTGATCTGCCCCCCTGAGTACTTAGAGCTAAAAGGTGATGCAGGTTATATCTTGCACTGGCAGAAAAAGATGAGGTGTGCTATTAGGAGTAACCCTGAGGTTATTCCTGGGCCTTCTGGATTAAAACTCCAGCTCCACCTACCCAACCTACAATCCAGACAGAGAAATGTCCTCTCTTCTGCAGCAAGCAAAAAGATATATTTGTTGAAGACTGAAAAACAAGGAGTGAAATGCTGAAACCAGAGGATGAGGTTTCGTAGGTAAATAAACCAAGAAAGAGAAAGACTAATAATAAGTGTAAGAGAAGTGGAAGGAACAAGCTGCCAACTCACTGCCAACCCTGGGGCTGGATAATTTATCAAGGTCTCCATGTGTCACACCTGGAGAAGCCCCTTACACTCTTCTCCTTCTGTACAAGTCTGCTACTGCGCTCTGACAACTCGAGCAGGAAAAGGGCCGGTGGCAGACAGCAACGTCCAGCAGTGATCTTAAATCCACATCAGTTATATGCGGGTCTGTATACATATTATTGTCAAATTGTGGAGCTTTTAGTGGGATTTAGGGTTTGAGATGATTGACTTTTTTTACATTTTCTTGTTTACCAGCGGGAAAGCTGTTTCACTTGCAAATTAGGAACTGAGATACAAATGGGAAAGGGAAAATGAACACTCCAGGGCAGGACTGAGAGGGTTAAAAGGCTCCAGGGGATTCTTGTGATAATGGGATGACAGAAAAGGCTGACCTCCAAAAGATGAGTGTACACCCCTTGCTGAAGGTCTGAAAACCCATTTAACTACAGTAAGAAAAGCCTACTGCCTGCTGTGAATGTTCTTGGACTTTCTGCTTAAAAAATGACCTTTGGGCTGTTGCATGCCAACGAAGCCGAGTCTGTCTGAGATCCCCTTATTTATCAGCTGAAGCTGCTCAGCCTGGAGGATTCCTGGAAAGCAGAATGCTCTTTGCAATCCAGTGCCTTGGCCTAGTCCTGCACAGGGATTTTAAAGCGTGGGCACAATGACCATGACCTTCTGAGTAGCAAATACATAAGATGTTCCTTCTAGCTCCTAGGAGGAAGCCTTTTCTCCTCCAGAAACAAGTGACTCTGGGTGAGGAGCACCTCATTCACCTCTCGGCACTGAGATGCACAGGTTCATTCCTTCTGTTTCTCAACAAGACTGGCCAGAGGACAAGCCATACCCAGAGCTGCCAAGCAACTCCAGCCATGGTGGCAAGCTATTGCTGTTTCTGTTGAGCTTCCTTTTCACTGCCGGCAAATCAGCTAAAATAATTCTTTGTAGAAGGGCATTGGTATGCTTGTGTCAAAAGCCTCTCCAGTGACTTCTCCCACCTCCAAAGCAGCTGAAGAGCCTGACAGCCCACCAAGGTCAGAGAAGCTTTTTGAAGGCAGACAGAGCTACACCTGCTGCCGGACCCTATTTGCTGCCTGCTCTTTGCACTCCTACATCCCCTCCCCACCTCTTCCTCGCTGAGCTTAGACAAGCAAACACCTTCCATTGAAACAAAACAAACACCACAAAAACCTTGTTCGACAACAAAAAAAAAAAAAAAGGGCAAACAAAGCAAAAGGAGAAACTCTCTGCAGAGTTTCCCCTGAGCAGCCAATTTCACTGGGGGTCAGGGAGACCTCCAGGCTCCCCCGCTGCCGCACCAGTGTGCAGGGAGAGGTGGCCAACCCCGCTTCGGAGCCTGGCACGCAGCTGAGTGTGCACAGCGTACGTCACCTCTACAGCCAAAGCAACAGGGTGCAAGACCGTAAATATCCAGTCCAGCAAACCTGCCGGGCTTGACGTAATCTCTCCACCAGATTCCAAGGTCAACAGTGACCTGTTTATACTGCGCGGGGCGAGAAGAGGCATTCTGGGAGAAAAGTAAACAGAGGAGATGTCCTGTGCCCGTACAAAAGGTGCTGTATTCCCGTGTTGCTTCGTCCCAGGCTGGGAGGAACATAAAATTAGCACTGTTTTCATTCATTCATTGTATAAATATTCTGCGTGGTGCCCACCCCCACGTTTCCTTGCTGAGCCTGCAGGTCACCTTCAGGGAGGCTGGGAGGGGGGCAAAGTTAGGTTCAGTCCAAGCAGCTGATTAACAAGGTGAGGTGAGGGCATGCATGTGTGCAAAAGGAAAAAAAAGGAGAAAGAGAGAGCCAGGGGCTGTATTCAAAGGCAAGTGGTGTGCGAAGGGAGCGTGCATGAGCAGAGGTGTGCACAGCATCACCCTGGCCAAGGGAGCGGTCCACACTGTGCCTCCTGGACAAAAGCTGTTTCACCAGCACCCAGGGATGGCCAGGAAGGCTGGACACGTACTGCACAGTCTGAGCATGGAGCTGTGCAGCAGGAGGGACAGCAGGTCCCTTGTACTGCAGGAGCACTGTGGATGGAGCTTGACTGGCCGTGCAGTCACGTCTCGGCCGATTAACAGCCCCACGCAGCCCTGCCACCCTGGGCTGCAGCCTCGCTGGTGCCCACTTTTCTCACCAAGGAGGTGCCAGCCCTTCCCTGCACCAGGGTACCAGCCATCCCCTCTGTGTGCCAAGCCCCAGCCCAAGTAAGCCCTAACGCCGCTCATGTTTAAGCTAGTGGAGCCCGTTCCCCCCAGACCTTCCCTTCACACCCTGCCTGTGGCCATCCAAGGATGGAGATGGGATGCTGTGCAGCCAGGACGAGCACAAGAGGCCTCATCTAGGCATGCCTGCGCTGCCCAGTGCCAAATCCGTGACCAGAGGTGTCCGTCCTTGCTCTCTCCGTACAACCCTATTGAGCAATTGGAAAGACACTGAGAGGACAGGAGAAGCAAAAAGAAGAAAATATTTTTTAAAAACTCTGCTGCCAAACAAATGCCGGTCTGTGAGCACCATCCCACTTGCCAGCCTGGGCTTCTATTTTTATCAGGTGATGAACAAGCCACAATATCGGGGTGGGGGCGAGCTCCGCTGTTTACGTCTACCGGCGCAGGGACAGCTGCTGCGAGCAGAAGGCAGCTCATTCAGCAGGATCCGGAGCGTCCTGGTCCCTGCAGGTTGAATAGGTACATTGTCCGGTGCAGGAGGTTCAGGAAGGGCACCGTTTCCAATCCAGGATGCAAACAGGGCTGGGAGAAGTTGTATGTGTGTATGGGGTTTGCTTTTTAAATATGGGGTGAGTTTTCCACCAGCACCAACAAGGCTGATATTCACTCTGGAAGAAAGGGGCACAGGTGCTGTGTTTGAGGGGGAGGCTCCTCCATGCCCTTTTTACCCCCAGATGTTGACTCATTTCTTTTCAGTCCCCTCCCATGCTCTCAGGATCACAGCCTCTCCTGGGAGGCTTGAGACCCATCCTAATTTTTAGCTAGAGAGGTTTCAACACTGTCTCTTCCCATCCCTCCAGCGGGACCCCAAAGTAAGACCATATAATTCCCCCCCCCCAGGACCCAACGACACGGGCTATGCAGGAACACGGACTCTTCTGCATCACACCATGCTTTCCTCATCCTGGGATCTTGGCTTGGAGAAGTGCAGTACCCAAATGTGAAGGTCAAAGCTGATGTCAAGGCACCCAGACAGCAGCACTTGGGCAACAGCTATTCAGGCTTTGCCCATGAAATACTGGAGGCAATCCTTGCTGTTGTAGCCTCAGCACCAGCTCTAGAGGGGTTTTCTCCTGGTTTCACCACCAGGACACCCAAGGCTGACCCCTGGGTAAGCAAGAGGAAGGTGCAGCACCCATGCAGCGAGGGCTGCATGCATGGTCTGGGCTGTCAGCAGTACCGAGCGGCCCAAGAGGATGCGTATGAGCACATAGGTGTGTGAGTGCACAAGTCAGTGCCTAAACCACCAGCATTTCTCTCCCATGCACGCCTGCACACTCAAGTTGAAAGCCAGAAAGGATGCAAAGTGTCAGGTACCTGAGCAGAAACAGGCCATCTCAGCCCTCTCCCCACCGTCCCAATTAGAGGCTCGTTTCTCCCATCATTCAGAGCACCAAGCGCGCTCGCTTTGGCAGTGCTTGTCTTGCTCCTGCTGTGGGAGGTGTGGAGGCTGTCAGCCTGCTTCCTCCGCTCCCTGTTTCCCAGCCACCACTGCTGGTAGGCGAGCTCCGGACTGGCAGGTAGGTGGGAGCTGGCTCTTTTTTTTTTCCCCCCACCTGGATAAAAGCACAGCAGAGTTTTCTAAGCAGCAGCCTCACCCTTGCAGAGCATCGCTGCCCATCAGCGCTTCAGAAAAGACAGCTTAGCAGTGCAGCAAACCTGCAAACCTCCTGAGCTGCTGCAGCAGATCAAGGCCTTTGTTAGCTTCAAAAGAAGAAATAGAGCTGGGACCAGGGTTGTTCTGGCTCCAACACTGGCTTCACCCATAGCCTTGAGCAAGTCTTCTGGCCTCTGCATGCCTCGGTTCCACACAGTGCCAGTGCTTCAGCAGCACCACGGGGCAGCGAGAACTCAAATACTGTTATCTAAAGGAAGCTGTGACGGCTGATCAAGAAACATCAGCCGTAATGTGTTTTGAACTCCTCAGCCACTGACTGTAAAAGCATGAGCAGTACTTTTTAGACTCAAGCTCAAAGCTCCTGGGTTGCCCCTAGGTCTCCAGTGCCTTTTCCTGAAGACAGGTCATAGATTTAAATTGTGCATCACCCACTCACACTGGGATCCCACACCCCCTTCTCACATCCCTGCTGTTTTGGGGGTTTTTAAAAGCCTAATTAGTTCTTAATATGATACAATAATTTTAGAAACAGTAAGTGTTCTAGGGGCACAAACTCCTCCTTTTCATCTCGAGAGTAAGACAAGCGTTTGAGCTGACAGCCCCAACATAGCTGCACTGGTAGTTGCAGGGAAGGAACAGTAGTTCACAACAGCAAGTGGTTTGATTTGCACAATTTTTAAAAGCACTTTGAGGCTTTTATTCTTTATTCTACTATTTGTTCTATTTCCCCCCCCCCCCCCCCCCACCTCTCCGTCTCAGCTGGAAAGCCATATAAGCCTGCCTTTCATTGCTTTTGGAAAACTGCAAGCAACTGTCACCTTAACTGATACAACCTTTTTCTGTCTGGTGTTTTTCCCTTTTTTGCCCATTTTTATTCAGTGACTGCTTCCACCGTAAAAATTCTGGATATTCTATAGTTTTCATGGCAAAGCTATTATTCACTCTGGCCACAGGGTTTGTTCTCTGTTCAAATACTTGCGCTCCCTGAAGGCTGAACTTCACAGAGAATAGACATAAGCCTCCTTTGAACTTTATAATGACATGTAAAAATCTTACCTAACTATAAGCACTTTTGCAATGTGTTACCTGTATTTCAAAGAGCCCTGAATTGTTGCTTCACTGCTTTAAACATAAAACAAAAGCCATCTATGTGACTTTTTTTGACCTGGCCTCTCCTTAGCTTAAAAAACAAACAGACACAAGAGCAGTTTATGAATCACAATTTCTCTGAACATATTTAGCTGTTTTTCCAATCGTTCCTGATGCAGACAAAAAACTGGGACAGCCAGCAGGTACTGAGCAGTTTCTACCCCTTTCCTGAAGTTGCTAAGAAACCATTTGTGTGGAGCATCACATTTTCCTAGCTGGTCAGCTCCAAAGTGGAATTTTCTCTGTTCCCTGGCTTCAGCTCACCAAAGGTTTAGATGAGGTTTTCTTCGCCAAACCACAGTGGCAGCAGAGGGTACACAGGGCTCACAGTTATTCCACAGCAAAACAACTAAACATACACATTTCCCAAAAGGTCTTTATGTTACAGAGAGAAAGGGCTGTGGTTGGGCCATGAGTTGGAATAAAAATCAGTCAGGTCATATTTTATAGCTCCTGTCTACATGCTTTTTATCCCCAGCTGGAAATACCAAGTCCTGCCTAAAGCATGAGCCATCATACCCCATCTGAAGTGTGTTTTGCCTGGTCCCTCTCATTGCTACAGCTACACCACGCTGCCCGGTGCGGAGACCCCAGCTAGCGATGGGGGGATGCAGGCGATGCTCAGGCACAACCTGTGCAGGTCTGCCTGTCCCAGCCCACCCAGCAGCTGGAGGGGGTGGCAGCCCCTGGGATGGATCCGATGCCCTTTGGTGGTGGGAAAGCCCCCGCTTGACCTCAGCAGATGGAGAATTAAATTTGATGTGGACAGGCAGCACACTTACACACTGAAAAGCATGTGAGGTAGGGGAAATAAAGTCCAAGAGTTTCAGATGGGGCTGTAAACGTACTGTCCTTTCTAATGGTTGCAAAGTTTTCCCTCACTGCCCTTTTGACTTTCAGCATAAGGGCACCTGGAAAGTTAAGTTAAAATCTAGTGCTTCACTGCTGGGGGGAAAAAAAAAAAGGGGGTGATCCAAGGGGGAGATTCACAACCAAAATCTGATCATCTAAGGTGAAATGAAAAATCTGGAATCTCTAAGATGGAATAAGGTACTCACGGGAAGAAGCAAGTCTCCATGCATTACCTGTCAGGATGATGGATGCACGGCTCTCACGAGAGGGCACGAACACTGCAGAAGGGTTATGAGCCTCAGGTTTAAAAGTGAAACTGTCAAGGAAGCAAGCTTTGAAGTGAGGCATGGGATCAAAATAATTCATGGAGGGAAGAAATTTATTATAACCCAGAAAGCAAAGGAGGGTGCTGGGAAGAGTGAGGGAAGTACAGATATTAAAGATCATAAAAGAGGTGGAAGGAGAGAGGCTGAGGGCTGGCATAGGGCTTGGGTACAAGGAGGGCCTGAGGAGGACACTCAAGTTGTACCCTTACTTTAGGCTGGTGATGCTCTCTTCTATGTTAGGGAAAACAGCTTTCCCTATCTTAACCCAGAAGGTTTCCAATATTTTAAAACTTCTTTAAGTAGTAAGGGCTTTAAAAACTTTTCCCTTTCCCCCAGGAACAGCAGTGCACAAAGTAGGCTGTTAAGATTTGATATAATTTGACCTACAAAATTGTTCATCTCTGTGTCTCCTGCTCTTCTCCCTGGTAACCCATGTCACAGCCTGCACAAAGGCTTTCCCTTGGGCTGAAGGTACTGACTCTCCTGCAGTGCAGGGACTTTCACTGAGGAGCTGTGAGAAGTAGTTACTATCCAGGCAGCAACCTACAGTTGCATTTCTGCACTCAAGATCACCTCACCTTGATCTCTTGAAGATCTCTTAGCAGCTGAAATGGTGATGAACAGGGAGGTGAGAAGACTGAATCACAGTATGGACAGTCTCAGCCTGAGCTGGGGCCTTCTTGCAAGCCTGAGGAACTTCAAACCCAAGACCTCTGTCCACCCTCAGGTTTCACCACTAAGGTACAACAAGTTTTTCAAGCAGAAGAGGTTTTCACAATTGTGAAAAATCTCAGTATTTTCCCACCTCACCCCAGTTGCCATCTGGCCCCTTACAAGCCAAGGCATGAACCTGCAGCAACAGACCCATTCTCTCCTCCCCAAAACAACTTTTTTTTTTCCACTCAAAGTTACCAGAATCCCCCACAGAAAAAAAATAAAATTTAAAAAAAATCAAAACACATTACAGCCTCTTCAGCACTTTCTCACAGCACCAGAACTGCCAAGGATTCAGTTACAGGATCTTCCTCAAAGTTCTAGAGGTGATTGCTCCAGTCTCTACCATTCCTAGATGCTTACAGGCTCTTGTAGTTCTCCCCAATTCACTCCAACCAACTTTTAGACAAACTCACTCCCAACAGCCTCCTTTCTCTGCCTTTATCTCACTTATCAGTTACAGATGCTCCAGGTGCTTTCCATTTCCCAGCACTGAGCAACCCCTCCCTCCCTCTGCGCTGAGCTCCACTGCCATCACCTGCCTCCTCCTCTGCAGCACCCAGTGGAGCCGTGCAAGAGAGTTCCCTAAACTTTCCTGTCCACTGCTCTCTTTGGGCTTCCCAGTAAATCTGCTCATTTCTGCTCAGACTGCAGTGATATTGACTGCATTGCAGACACACATACTTTGCTCAGGTTCCTTAATTAGCTTCATCTTATTTTAGTTTGCATAAACCACGTTCTCTTTTTATTACATAAACTATTTCTTCTCTCTCAACCACTTGTGTTTGCTTCCAAACCAGAGGGCTAAATTTAATCCCCCACTCCCCATTCAGCTTTCTCCATTTACAGTATTTTTTTGGTCATGCTTTTTTTTTTCCCCTTTTCTTTTCTTTTCTGGGATTTTTTTTTTTTCCTTCTTTCCAAGAGGCTGGGCTTCCTTTTCTGTCCTTAAGCCCTCCTATTTCCCCCTGCCCCCTGGATGCCTGCCTACCTTTACTCTAAAATCCAGAGGAGGATCCAATACACTTAGTGTGCCAGCTCTTCAAGAGGTATCTAAGGAGGCTGACAGGAGTTTGATGGTCTCTCTTGCAGCCAGTGGCAGCTAATGTGGTCTGAAACCCTCTCTCTCTTTTTTGCCATTCACACACAGTACTTACTCTTCAAGCCTGCTGCTGCTGCCACTGCCTGAAAGGACCTGAAATACCACACAGGGAATTTTGATTTCTTCTGGGGAACCAGGGAAGAAAAAAAAAAAAAAAAGGCAGGAAAACTCATCTGGAGATTGTGAAGAAGACATACAGTAACAGCAAGAAGTGGCAAGCTCTTTCCTTCTTGAACGCCGAAAAACACCTCATTTCTCTGCCAGGTGTATGGGACTTAGATTCTGGAAGCACTGCACTGAACTGTTAAAGGTAACGTATTGCACTTTCCTCTCTCCTCTCTCTTTGGTATCTTTTCCTTAACTTTCCTATTTCTTTCCTCAGTGCTCTAAAGATGCAGGCTCTCAGTCAGTGGATTGGTTGTTTCCCTGGTGAGCAGCCAGCAGAGAAATGTGAGAAAAGTTGTAAACTGATTGAGCCCGAGTTTCTCCACAGTTTCCCTTCCGCAAGCAGCGCTGCTGTGAGAGGGGAACCTGTGCCTGGAGTGCCTGTCGGCACGATGGTCCTCACCACCAACCCACCCGTTACGGGGAGCAACCCTATAGCCAGATGCAACAACTGTGTGTCAAGTTTGTCAGTTGGCCTGGGGATGGGAGGGAAAGCAAGAGATCCTATAGCCAAAACCACGAGGTGGGAGAGCTGAGACAGGGTTATCCCCATTCTCCCTCCCCAAAAGACCCTCCAACACATCGGTGTTTATTTGTGATGGATTTCAGCTACCGCTCGAGCCCTGGTGATGTTTCTGATCCTGCTTCTGAGCACTGGGGAAGGAGGCTGCCATCGTGCTGATTTGTAGCAAGTGTCCTAAATCGCTGCGGGCTTTCTCGTGATTATTGCTTTCATCGGTGTCATTGCTTTGCTACAGGGAAGGCAAAGAGTGATCTCTGAGCTACAGGGGTGCTAAGCTCCGAATAGGGGCTGGCAGGTCTGGAAAGAGAATGAAAAGAGCCTGGATGCCGGATGGTTTGACGGCGCGCTCCCCTTGCGTGAGGATGGCAGGGACCGGCGGTTGGCAGAGTCTCCTGGGTTATTTCCAGTTAGCTGCTTCGGGCGTTACTCGGTACCTGCCCTCTTTCCGAATCCATTCACAGATGAAGCATATTTTTAGCAATAGTTTGCAAGGAGTCGAGCTCTTCTGCAGAAGCGGACAGAGCAAAAAAGGTTTTATTTTTCAGAATCTCTAGCAGAAATTTGTTCTTTTTGTTCATTTACTACTATTTAAGATTTTTCATTTAAACCTTGTGCTGAGTGCCAGTCTACCCTGTGCATGTAGCAGAAAGCATGCATTTTAACCTTTCCCTTTTAGGTTGTTAAGCCAAAAAACTTCAGTTTGAAAAGCTTTCCTAGCTTTCTAAAATAAGTTTGCCAGATGTGGAAAGGGGGGAACATCCCACAACGAAATAGTTGGGAGAGAGGAATTTTTTAGCATTCCTCACTGCTTTGGTTTTCATCTGTAAGCTCCCGATACAGGCTGTTGGCTGGGCAGAGGGGACGGTGGTTTGGGGACTGAGTTTGGTGGGTTTTCAGATCCTGCAAAGGAGGGCAACCTCGTGCGCTTGTGGAAGCTGAGCTATTTGGTTTTTTGCTTTGGTTGTTTGACGTTATATTTTCCTGCTGGCTTCAGAGACCGTATCTGCCTGATAGGTCAAAGGGGAGATGTTGCCCCTTCCTGAGATGTTTGAAGTTGCTGTTAGAGTGGACGGGGCAGAGGGTGAGGACTGGAGATGTACCTGTGCTGGCTGAATGCTCTCAGCAGCCTGAACGGTCTTTGGGGGAAAACTCCATCTGTTCCACTTGAACTGCTGTTTAATGTTTCCTATAATCACCTCCGTGCACGGTAGCAGGGTTTGACAGCAGCACGAGGGCTGGAGGATGGATCGCAAAGAGAGCCGACGAGATAGGAAATTGAGGGAGTGAGATGGAGGGAAAAACTAGCTAAGGAAAAGAGGATATCAAATAAAGTTCAGCAGACTTAGCACTGGCAGTGTAAACAGCAGCTCATCACTGTAAAATACTACCTAATTAGTGAGGAACATTAAGGGATTTAGAGGAGAAGAGGATGGATGTTATCACTTAAAAGACAGAAACGAATGAATGAATGTGTAAATGAAAAGAGAGACCAGATTGTTATTTAGCGCTCTGGTATCACCCGGGGATGCGTATAATGGTCAGAAACCCTGGGCACTCCAAAATCCACTCCATTATCGGTCTTTTCTCTCCTTTCTCTCTGGGGCAGATCCTCTGCAAACATAAGTTGCACAGATCCAGTGATTTCATTGCCTTCCCATGCTGACTTACACCCAGCGGGAACGTGGGCTGGTGGAGGGCCAGCTGGTCACATTTTAAAAATCAACGGGACCTTTCTTAGCTGCCTGAGACATCTTTTCCACCGCCACCCTCCTCCGTCTCCTCACTTCCCTCTTTCCCTTGCCAGTGGTGGGACGGCTGCTCTACCACAAGAGAACCTTCCCCAAGCTGCTGTCTTCCTCCTCCTCCTCCTCCTCCTCCTCACCCCCCCGAACCCGCTGCAGCCTCCACGTGTGAAACAAGCCGGGCTGTGTGTGCTGCTCTCAGGCAGCTTCCCAGCAGCAGCAACAAAAGCCGTGTTCATAGCGGGTCTGGACCACATACGGAGCCAGCGCGCGACGGCTGCCGAGCAGCCCAGAGCAGCCGGGGCTGTTTAAAGAGTGAAAGAGAGAGAGAGAGACGGCAAAGAGAGGGAGCTGTTATATATTTAAAAAAAAAAATTAAAAAAAAAATAAAATACTTGAGCCCAGTGCAACAACGGAAACCTTACAGTTTACTTTTAAAAACTCAGTGCTTCCTTGTGAGAGGGCAGAACAGCTCAGCCTGTGTGCGTGGAGCAGGTCTGCGGGCTCTGCCTGTGTGCACAAGGGCGGGTGTGTGAGCGTTGCCTCCCCTCCCCTCCCTCTCAATGGGCTCACAGTATAAATCTAAAGAAGCTTTTTGTTGGCCTGATGAATAGGTGGGGGGGTTTTGTCGTGCTACCCGCGCAGCCTTTTTTGAGACGCTTCACACTGAGATTTTTTTTCCTCTCTGTGCTTTTCGTTGAGCTTTCCTTTTTTAATAAAAATTTCCATTTCTCCCTTGCATGATATTCTCCCTCCCCAGTGATTGCACTGTACAGACCAGAAAGCAGAAGGGTGGGGGGAATGACAAATACCAGAATCATTTGACTTGTGTACCCCAAGAGCCTCCATGTGCTGTTGAAATGCCCCGAGGTGTTAAGTCACAGCCCTATAGACCACCTCGCTCCGATTTCCTTTCCCTGCTTTACAAGCCCGACTGCTGCGCAATCAGCTTTAGTGATCTAATGTTCCCGGTGGCTTCAGCCTGTTGACAGAGGCAGCTGGAGCTGTGTCACTGCCCCCACAACCAAGCGAGGATAAGGGAGATGATGTGACTTGAGCACATTGGCCATGCAGTAAACTCCAGAAGCCACCAGGTCCCCGTTCCTGCTGTATAAGCTGCATGGAAGCGGCCTGGGTTTCCATGGCTCTGCCTTTCCCTGGGGCTGGCTGAGGAGGAAACCTTCTTGTGCTTGGGAGCTGGAGGGGAGGACAGAGCAGAGGCCACAGAAGGGCTTTGCTGAGAGAAGAGAGCAAGAGGTGCAAGTGGGGGAACGGGATACCTATAACAAGCATAACAGTCTGGGTTTTCACCTTTGTAGTTGCTCTTTATGTCAACCAAGGCATAGCAATTCATGGCTTTTCTCCAAACCAAGCCAGAGGACATCTGGGTCAGTTGAAGTAGGGGGAACTTTGGGAGAGACCTATAATTAACTCAGGTGGGGAGTCCTACCTCAGTGCTCAGTTCCCCCCAGGTTGTCACCATGTCCTGAGAGTGTGCAGGCATATGATGGAAAGGAGAGGTGATTGCTGTGAAGAACTTGGTGATGGCATGTCCTGGGAAAGGCAGGTCGGTGCTGTTTGACCTGGCAGCTGTACTTGCTGTGACAGTTAGTGAGGCACCGCATGAACCTTGAACACAGGGATAGTCCTGGTTGCCACCATGTTACCAGGGAAGTATGTGGGACCGCCAGGGATCTTCTGACGCACCTTGGAGCTGCACAGGGGTGGAGGAAGCTGAACCCAGCCCTGCTCCATGACCAGCCATGGGTAGGGCGGGTTCCGGAGGAAAGGCACTCACTTCAACAGAGGCCAATCGGACAACGTGAAACAAAAAGGCATCTGCAAGAGCAACCATGTTGTATCATAGGGACGAAGTGATCAGGACAGGAAATTTCTTCTGGCAGGGTAGTGCTCATGGGTTATGCCCGAGAGGAGTAAAACTGTCTATTAAGCCATGCCCAATAAACCTAGCTTACATTAGCGGGAGAATATGGAATGTAAATACTCATGCTTCAAGGCATAAGGTAACCACTAAATGCCTACTGTTAAAAAGAAACTTCCTCCTCAGCAATTTATTCCCTATTTTTCGATGATGAGAACTTTGCTCTGAAGCTGGTGATATAGGTCTTGTCCAAGACAGGATACTGGCCTGGACACACCATTGGTTTCATCTGGTCTGGCAATTTCCACGTGCCTTTGGCTTCTCCAATGCCCTTGGTTAGCACTGGGCAGAGGAGTTGGATGCTTTATTAGCAGTAGCGTAGAAAACCACTGAAAGACAGAAGGAATCATCTGTGATGGCTGTAGGAGATACCGATTTGATTTAATAGGCGAGAAATTTAAATAGGAATAATTTGACAGGAAAAAAAATCCACAGGGGAAACTAACAAGAAATAACCAAGGAACATCTCCTGGCTGAGGTTAGATCGCAGACTGGAGGAAAAAGGTGTGTAAAGAAAATACAGAGGCCAGCAGCTGATAAACAGGTGAAAATGATGGTGCTGATCCCTTCCAGCTGGAGCTCCCATCCATCATTCACACCTCCGCCGGGAAAGCAGCCGCTGTGCTGGGCGATTGAATAACCTGTAATCCACAGCAAAACCTGCTGCTCCTGCTGGGATCCTGCACAGGGTCAGGGATAAATACCTCGCCACAACCCTGGAAATCCCTGGGCACCGCAGGCTTTGCACAGGGCAGGGGCAGATTCAGAAGTTTTGCTGGCACAAATCTATTGACTTCAGAAGATTACTCCAGCTTAGCAGTCCTGTGGTACAGCAGCCGTAGATCTAAGCGTAATTAACATTACATCATCTGTACCACAGTTTCAAGGTTGAAATAATCACGTAGTTCACATATTGGAAATTACAGGATGGCTTTCATATAAATGATTAACTGTCACTATTACTTACCCCAGAAAAATAGTTTCTATGGTGTTTGGTGTATAAATAATACCCTGTACCTCTATAGCGCTCAGCTTCAAAGTAATACTTCAGTGCTGTACCATAACGAATACCCTCCCATTCTGTAATAACCGGTCTGCAAATGATGTCTTTTCCTCTGTTGTAAATTATACCGTGCAGTTACTGCCACTGCTGCTGTTGCACTCAGTCTGGTTAGTAAATAATACTTTTTCCCTACCATTGTATCTGGGGTTTAAATAATACCCTGTCCTCATATGGTAGTTGGCATGTAAGTGTCACCCTAATCCTGCTCGGTACTTTGGAGTGCACAGAACATCCTGCTGCTGCAGAACAAATTGCAGCCTTCCTCTCCATAGTATTTGCCCTCTAAATATTACCCCACGGTTTTGTATAGAACTTACTGTATAAATAATACCCTGCTGCCTTGTAGTAATTGATATGTAAGTGATACCACCAGACTGCAGGGTACTTAGTCTGCTAATACTGCCTACCACGCCGGCATTAGATGACACGGCAGGGCTGTGCAGCGGGGGATGCTGGGCTCCCAGCTCAGCCCTTCGTCACTGTTACTTGGGCCTTCTCTCAAAAAACAAGGTGGTCAGCAGCCACAGCCGGAGCTATCCTGCAACCTTCCCCGCGTGTCGGCAGGGCAAGGGGGTCACCCTTTGCTTAGCCAGCTAGCCTATGGGATCTTGACCCTTCCTGGTGTCCTTCACAATCACAAGCTACTTTCCAGAGACAGGGCAAAATCCTTGTCCCTTCATGATTCCCAGATTCCCTGCAGTTTACCTCCTAAAAAACCCCTTGATGCTAGCTAACAGCAGAGATCACCTTCCAGTCTCAACAAACGGTTTCCTGCCTGTTTTAGGACAGCACAAAATGATTCAGCACCACCAATAATGTTGAGTCGTGTTTAGCAGAGGACAGAAGGGTCTTCATTGCTCTTATTGTTCAGCTCTGAATCTGCCCAGCATTTTGAAATGCTCCAGACCAACCCCAGCATGCCCCTGAGACTACAGCTCTGTGCAGTGTTGTACTCATTTTGCCTGCAAAATTATTCCTGTATCAGTACCCCGATAGGCATGTGCACTTCCCTTTATACCTTTCTGAAGTATGTGAATGTTCATTTGGGCCATTCTCTTGCTGTATCCAGGCAGGTATGTGGGTTACAGGCTTGAAGATCTGAGAGTCAACCAAGATCTTCATTTCAGTTCATCTTCAATGCTGTGCTTCCAGCTCTCACTAAAGTACCCAAAGTAACTTTGAAGTAGCTAGCCCAGGCACCGTCACCACTCTGACCAAGACAGCACTGAGTTCAGTGTGGGCTACTAAACCTTCCTGAGAAGCTGGCCTCTGCTGGACATCACGCTGCCATGGCATGGTACTTAGCCAGGGGACAGCCAGCTACAACGCCTAGAGACATTCCCCTGGAAGAAATTAGAGCAAGTGCTCCTCAGTCTTCACCTATGTTCTCCATTAGGGAAAATATGTATTTTCCCCTAGAGACCCTATTTCAAAGAGTTAATAAGCTTCTGTCCTTTCTGCTAGCCCCACCAGATGTTTTTTTCTTTAGTCAAGGTTTGTAGGCAGAGGTGGTATCTCCAAGAGCAGCTGAGAATGCTGGAAAACAGAGATGCTTTGGCTAACACAACCCCTTTTTCCAGCTCTTCAATCCACACAGGCTACCTCGCTTCTGCTCTTGTTTTGGCCAGTTTCATAGAATTGCCATTGGCCTCCTACTTTGAATAAGCACATCAAACCGATATAAACCTTCACACTTTATGAATATTATGGTCAGCCCTTTCTTTCGCAGGTTCTAAGGTCTTCCACTCACCCTGTATCCTCTGTGGCAGCTCATCTGTTCGGGAGTTGTTGGACAGAGGGTGTTTTGGCCAGTTCAGAATCATAGTCTAGCATCAAAGACAAGAAGGTTGGGTTTGCTCATGCTTAAAATGGAAACATCTTTGTCATACTGCAGTCTCAGAGTAATGCTGAAGCCTTACTCTTGCCTCCATTATGTGTATTGGTGAAAGTGAAGATACTTAAATTGGTTGGTTGGCACCTCTTCTTCAATCCTGGCACAGTTTATTTCCCATTTCTTCTATTCTCCAACTGGATTGTTCTCCGTTCTGCAACTGCAGCTGGCTGTTTTTCTGTAGATCTGTGGTACCTCATCCGTTAGAGATGTCTCTCTCATCTGTGCTGTTGGTGTAATTAAACAATAATATTTTGAAACTGATTGGATGTCAGGGTCATTAGACACTCAGATAGCTGATTGGATTTATCTCCCTTATAAAATTATGTCCTTTTCCAGAAGTTGCTTTAGGGACTGAAGGCCATGTTTTGCAGAAGCAGCAGAGTGCCTGAAGACACAGAGAAGCACTCTTTGCAAATTCCATTAGGTGCCTCGCTCATCCATTTGCATCTTTAAATTCTGAAATACCTTGGACAATTTGGCAGGCTATCAGAGTTTTGCTAAACAATTTTGACATTCCCAGAAATCTCACAGCATCTCACAAGAATGCACTATATCATTTGCTATTGTATCAAAACTTGTATTCAAGATCTTTTAAAGCTCAGTTTAGAAGCCATCTGCTAATTTTGTTAACAACCAGTGGGGTTTGTTCCTCTTGCTCTCCAAAATACTTGCTCTTACTTTTCATTCTCTTTTGCGACATCCTTATGGTAGGAAGGAGGTTGCACTGAGTCTTTCAGAGAGCAGTCACAGAGCGCACAGCCTAAGGGGAGAGGATGTCCAACATGGCTTTTGAACATCCTCAGGGGGCTCAAGAGGCCCCAGACATTGGCTGGAGAAGCCTGGGGTCTGCATGGACCAGTCTTGGGACCAGAAGGAATATCAGTCGTAGCCCCTCACCTTGCCAGTATACTTCTATTAAAAATCATTAACTTAAAAGTATGACTCATTCAACCATGGTTGCAGGAATGCTCATCCTAAATGTTAGAGAATATTTTTGTTCTTAACATTTAGCTGTCAACTAGTTTTTTGGAACATCGCTCCCGTTGTGTGGTTTATTTAAATGGTGTGGATCAACGTGCATTAATGCTGTGACAGCTTTTCAGGCACAGCTATGGAATTACCATGATCTACAAACTGCTCCACGACAGTGCCCAAATGTTACGTATGATTAGATCCAGTTCTCATCCTGTGTGTAAAAGCCAAACAGGATTTTCCTTGTTATATTGTCTTATGGAATTCATTCTTCTTCTATATGAAAGCAGGGTGCTCTGTACAAATCTGTGTGGTTTAGACTTACTTTTCAGAGCTCTCCCTGCTGTCTGTTTGGGACTTGCAAGCAGTTACTTGTCTAGACTAGGTTTTAATACCAGAACTCAGGCTTAATGTTCCTAACCTCAGAGGTAAATGGCATCTTTTCTACTGATTCCAGTGGTAACTGGATCTGGCCACCAAATACTCTACCTGCCCATCTTACTGGAAGAATTACAAGATAGTTTGGTTAAAATAGATCATAATTATTGCTTGCCCTTGAATTGGTCTTTTATGCCAATAGTATGAAACAAATTTTACTTTTATACAGTTTCTCTTTATGAGTTTCTCTTGTGTCTGAGTTAAAATACTAGTGTAGCATGCCCCAGCATCCATTTTAAAGCCCACATGTCCTCCATCAATGCCGGACCATATTTGCTGGTTTGAAACGCTTTGCTAGGCAGTTATTTTGCCTACAAGGGGATCTATGTTGGTGCTTTTCTGTTCCCCAAAATGTGGGCACTGTTGGTTTTGAGCTGTTCCGCGTACCTCAGGAAAAACAAAATTTTTCTGTTGCCCTTATAGAACGCTTCACCAAACGCTGGGCAACATTTTGGCTCTCTCCCTCAACCACATCTCATACATAGGAATTTATTTGCCTCTCAGAAAACTTTGTATTCCCATCTAATTGCTGTTGTGGTTTCCTCCATACCTCGCTTTCTCTTTTTGAAGGTATGATATATGGACTTTGCTTAACAAACTGTAGATTTGGGCTTAACAGCAGTGGCTCTCCAAACATCTGTGGCTTATGTTAAGGTTAAATTTCTTTCCCCTCACAGTCTACACCTCACAGAATGATTTTATGTTTCATGTAAGAGCCTTGCTTTTATTCAGGATTCCCATGGTCTCCTCAAATTCATATTTGTGCTCTCTAGGCTTGGTCAGCAGCATACTTTCTAGATTGCAAGATCTTTGATTGCAAGACTGTTGTCTGCCTGTGCTGGGGTAATTCAGTGGAGCCCTGAGATTTGAGCTGTAATGAAAAGATTATTGATACACATTCATTGACCCTAGGCCGAAACTAATTTTGGAGAGGCTAATTATCTCCATCTTGCTCTCTCTTTCAATGTCACATCATCACAGTTGCTTCCTAAGTAATACTGTACCTAAACTCATTTATAAATTCATGTATATGTAGAGAGAATGCTCTCTATATACATAACGTACATTCAGGTCAAAGAGTTGGATTGTTTTTAAAGTGCAGTGTTTCTGTTCTTCAGGCTAGTTTCACCATGTGTTTGAGGGGAACAGACCTTTTAGTGTGGGCAGAGTTTTGTGAAGACATTGACATCTCCTTTGGAAAAAAGCAAAAGGCTGTGATTCAGTTTTGGATTGAACAATGGGTCTCATATAATTAAAAAAATATCCTTTTATATTTGTTGCTAGTTTAATAAAGTGTTTGTCTGAAGGATTTTCTTGGAGAAGTTTTGGACTGACCCAATATGGGAATCTCAACCAGGGAACTGAAACTCTTCTGGCAGTTATTCCCTTGACCCATGCTGAGGGGTCCTGTTATCTTTTCTGCTGGGTGGATGAACACATCACCCAGAGACCAACATCCACCTTCATGGAGGGGCCAGTGGCTAGAAGAGGACAATTTCTTAGGCATCTTTTCCATTACCTTGCTCCTTCTCTTCCAGCAATCTCATAAAGTAGGGCTTAAAGCTTCTGAGGTCTCTGATGGATGGTCTTTCTCTGTGGCAAACCCAAAACAAGCTTGTTTAGCTGTGAACAATTTTGTCGTTATCTTCTTTCTTGTCATGTTTTGTTTTCCGCTGTACTATTTGGCTTGGTTCAAAAGCATCACTATAGTAGAAAAAAACAAGAGGAAGATTTATTTTCTGCCTGGAGTCCCTGTTGGTTTCTTCCCAAGAAGAAAAGAACAGGCTGAACCAAAGGCAGGAATTACTGTTCAGATAAAGTGACTTGACAAGTGAATAGGAGCAGCAGATGAGTGTCTGTGCCCAATGGGACTGCCTCTAGCAAGGAGAGCTGAGCATCCCTTGGTGTTCCCAACATGGTGAAATCCCCTTGGAGCAACTGGTGCAGGACAGGGCAGATGGCTGTGTTTTGAGGTACCTCCGTCTCCCCAAAAAAGATGGAGCAATAGTAAAATAAACAGGGAACTTATTGATGGAGCCAGTTAAATTGAGTTAAATACACACTGTGTGTCTTGGCTAAGAGAGAAGAGGGCACTGCATGCCAGAATGGTCTCCTGGTACACGAACGGTTTGAGCACACAAAAAAAGGAAAGAATTGTACAGGGATGCAGAGCTACCAGGTGCCATGAGATGGCACTGGCTGAGGGAGTGACTGAGGATGAATATAAAGGAAAAACCTGAAAGAAGAGCCTGGTGAGATTTTAACAGGGCCTTAAACCCTCCACACACTTACAGGAAAGCCCCTGGTTTGTGCAGCCAGACAGTAGCCACGGACACTGCCCCTGCTGAGCACCCACCTGCTGCGTGACTTGGTCCCTGGAAGGGAGACGAGGGGGAGAGTATTGTCCGTGGTCCACATAATCTTCCACCACTACTAAAACTGTCAAGAGGGTGACAAAGAGGGCTGGGAGAACTGGTCTATGAGGAAATGAGAGGAGACAGCAAGCCATTCTCCTGCTGTCATGCATGAGGTGGTTTCAGGGGGTGCAATGCCCAGCCATTGATTAAGCTTTCCTAGAACCAGAGCTGGGAGTGAAAAGCTGCTTCTCTCTCTTAATCCATCCTGTACCATTCAATATCCTAGATTAGTATAAGCTGGCATGGCTGTGTTGTGCTCAGTCTAGTTGTCAGAGGTTTGCTGGCAGAGGAAACTGAGAAGTTGGAGAGTCTTCCTCAACACAGCCAAGGCAGAAAACCCCTCATTATAGTCTGAATGTGAAGTCTGTGGTCTCTGTTTATACCGTGTGCCTTCTCCATAAACTGGAAGGCAAAGCCAGCCCAGTGCCTCCAGAGCTGATGTTCATCATATCAGTCCCAGACAGCAGACAACTTTGATGAAAACCTACTCCGACATTTTGGAAAAGACCCATCTTCAGACTCTGGAGTGCATCAGATCCTTCACCAGCAGTAGCAAAACCCACACTTGCATTATGTTTGGGGGTTCATGTTGCTGCCAGAAAAAAATATCTGAAGTTCTAGTGACTACAGGCTTGAGAGGAAAAGCTGTTTTGCTCCTAGGAGACTCTCTGCTTGCCTGCACAAGGAGTGCATGTGCACATTAGATATGCATGTGCCTTTCTAAGGAGTCACAAATAGTTTGAGCATCTGGAAACAGGAGTAACTAGTAATCCGTTGCCTCTCCACTGAAAATGCCAGTGATCTGCTCAGTAGGAAAAAATGGTTCTCCAGCTTCTGGGGTTGCGAAGAAACAAATGCCAAGAGATTGGTAGATTTCAAATCTTTCAGATTATTTCTGGCAAGCAGTAACACTTGCTTGGACCACTAGCACTACACCTGAACAGCACGTGGCAGGATGTCTCCCCCCTTTCCAGCCAGTAACCGGAAAGCCCCAGGCCCTCTCCTGTGCCATTTGCCCTTTTGTCTTCCAGGTCATCCCAAAAGGAGGATCGAGTCGAGATTCCACCTTCCTAGCAAAACTAAACTGTGTATGTCTTGAATTTATGAGACAGGAAATCTATTTGGTAGGAAAGCTAGGGCTGAAACAGCCTCATTTAAGTAAATCTAAGCACAGTGTTTACACAATGTCTGGAATTAATGCAGAGAAAACTTTCAGGTGCCAACTTTGGAAAGAGAAAATGGGGAGCAAAAAGAGGCAGATGCTGAGACTGTGATGAAGCTGGAAGCTCTTCCTCCAGGATGGATGGAAAGTTGCTTTTACTGCTGTTAAGCACCAGCAGCATGTTATACGTGGTAACACAAAGGCCAGATAGGATGTGATTGCTCACCTATCTCTTTTGCGTCCAAGCTGTGACAGTGTGAGTATATTTAGTATTACCAGCTGTGTATAATCCCAGCATGGACGGCCTCACCAAAGATCGTGGTGCAGCATGATACATACAGCACATCAGTAGAAGGTGTCCTTAGCAAGAGGTTGCTGCAGCCTTTGTACCTTATAAGAGGTGCCTTTCACGTGAAGGGATGTTAATGCAAGCCAAAGCTATGCACAATATTACACGACTGATACCAACCAGAAATGTGGTCACACTACTTGTCATTAGCATGACCCAAATGTGTGGTTATTACAGAGACCCTACAGCCATGCACACAGTCTTGTGGCTCTCACCCTGAATCTGCTAAGTTTGTTGACTTTCCAAGCCAGCGTGATGTTTTTTGTCTACATGGAGCACAGCAAGAGGAAAAATCTTTACCATTGTGAAGCTGACAGGGATCAGCTTCATGATGTCTCTTCCAGTCCTGCCCAGTGCCTTGCTAGGTCAACTTTCATATCATATTTCTTAGGAGCACATATGTTGCATCCAAGGCAATTTTGGGTAGCAGAATATTAACAGATATCAGATTTGGCCAGTAACTGACAAAGTCAGTGAAGACTTAGGTCTCTGTGCCTATGGATTCTGTATTAAAACATGGTTTCAAAGGCATTATGGATTTCTGGAAAACCAGCCTTCTGAAGGGCTGAGCTGGGTCAGAGCAGAAGAGATGTGAGGCAGAAGATGCCCATGAATCTTCTGCCAGCGTAGAAGCACTGCAGAGATTTGCTTCTCTACAATCACATTCGCGTCTTGTTCTGTAGCCAGAGAGGGAGGTTTTCTCATTTTTAAGGATGCTTCTTTGCACAAATGAGGTTTCAGCCTACTCATAAAACAAGTGAAAAGTCAAATTCTGCACAAGTGAAAATCCCCAGGGCAGCCTGTGCATCATTCACAGCAGAGTAATGTGCCAAGGGGGGCTGTCAGTCAGCTGAGCTTTACACGTCCCACACTAGCTCTCTCGGCATCTGCAGAGGACCTACCTGCCCGTTTAGCTGATGCCTGCTTGGAGCAGGTAGTTATGTGATGATTTAGAGGGGCCTCACCAAGTTAATGGAAGGAGGGTTTTCCAGGTCCGTCAGGCTTTTCTTTCTCCCGCTCGGTACTGGACTTAGGTAGCTCAGATCCTAGGTGCACAGGAACAACAGCTTTTCTAACTCTCAGTGGGTTTTATAGTGAGCCAGTGCATTTGAATGGAAAAAGTTGTCACTTGCAGGGCTTGTTCCTTAGATGATGGCCCAAGCTGCCATCTTCACACCTGACATCCAGGGAAGATCTGGTTTCTCTTCTTTAGTGTTTTAGTGGGTTTTCTTATTGTGTCTAGGGGAGCTTTGCTCAAGGCTGACAGCAGCTCCAGAAAACAAATGTAGATTGTTACTTTCTCTCCGTGGGATATAATTTTTTACCTGCCTCTTGCTACCAAAGAAGGGTGATGGGTGATTGTCATTCCCAGAGACACCATATCCTGGAGGAAAGAGATTTCCAAGTTCCATTGCTTCTCTGTAGATTAAATTCTTCATTCCTATCCCAAGCAAAGGGATAGATCCCAATTACACCAAATTGTTGTGCATAAAGAAGTAGGGTATAAGGAGGCTTTATGAAGTGCATAATCACTCTCCCATCTCTAAAAGTTAGATGTCTAACAGTGCTCCAGACTCCCTTACTACCAGACAGAGAAATGGCTGAACCACTCTTTAAAGATTCTCAACCGAGACATCTATTTCATAAGGAGATGAATTGCTCTTTAGAACTTGCTTTTTCTCCCCTTGGAGTAGAGAGGATTTTGAGTGTGAGCTTCAGCTAGTCTCAAAGGCTCATTGTTCCCTTGAATTTAGAGGTTTTTAGGGGCGGTTTGAATGTGGCTCTTGCTTTCCATATTGAGCAGACACTCCGAGCCATGGCAGCTTGGGACTTGGTGCTGATCCCACACCTTGCATGAAAGGCTCCAGCTGTCATCTGCTCACCATAATGAACATTTTACAACTTCTCTGTCCTTGAAGGGTAGGAAAATTGTTGGGGTGTGTGTTGCCAGTGACAGACAATTCTGGTTTTCCTGCAAGAGAGCTACTTTTGGGGTGGCCAGTGGTATGGGTTTCTGCTATTCTGGAGCCTGTGTGTTTAGCTTGCTTCTGATCTCTTAGGGTGGAAAAAAAGAAAAAAACAAAAAAAAAGGAAAAAACAAAGGAGAAAAGCTGATGAAGTTAATGGAGATGTAATGAAAATCCATCATAAATCAGGGGAGAATGAGAGATGTTTGTGGTATATACCAGAAAAGAGATAAAATGCTTATAAATCTTTTTGTGTTCAGTAGGACATTTGTTCCAGACCGTATGTCTGAGCTTGGATCACTAACTGAACCTAGCATATGACTGTTTAGGTTTTGCTAAGATTTCCTGTGGCATCTTGCTTATTGAAAGCATGTCCATACATCCTTGAGTGTTTTGGCTTTTCCCATATTGTATATGCAATATAATTAGATAAACAATCAAACTATAACAGACTGCAACTCTTATTGAAAGAAAAATCATAAAGCCACTGAAAATGGTATAGCATAGAACCAAAATTACAGGTCCAATCAACTTTGGTTCTTTATGGAGAAGGACAGAGAGGAGCTCTGGACCGCACGTTATGGCTGAGGTGCACTCTGATACCATTATTCCTACTCTTCAATAAATGTTCTCAGTTTTGTGCCTTATGCACTAAGAATGTGTTGGCGCCGTCAGTTTGCCATCTCCTGTAGCAATCCAGGCAGCCAATGCTGCAGGACTGTCAGCGTCTGTAGGACTACATCCCTCGATGACAAAATATCTGAGCAGTTACTGCCGTGTGTCTTTCTGATTGGGGGAAAAAGGACTTTATTGTTCCAGGGATGGTTTCAGAAACAGAGCAGGCGGGAGCAGCATCCAAGCTGCTCTGTACATAAAGACCTCGCTCTCAGAATGGTTTGGAAGCCAGACAGAATGGAATATTTCTCCTATTTTCTTTACAGCTGAAAAAACATGAAAAATCACAGGAGTGCATTTATTGCCGTATTTCAGTTCCAAAGTTTGCCTTATTTAAAAAAAGAAGAAGAAGAAATAAAATTGGTTTTGCCCACCCCCTTCACTCCCCCCCCCCCTTCCTTTCCTCCCATTTCCTGGACCAGGCTGAGATTTTTAACAGAAAAGCTCTCAGTCCTGCACAGAGGCTGGGAACGTGCAGAGGGACAATAAAGTGTTTGTTCATAGAGATCATAGAGGAATGGTCTGTAGTTTTACATGGTGGAGAAACCACCGTTTGACGCTTAAGCCTACAAGGACATGGGACATGCTGTCTAAACATACATGAGAACCCTCCCCATGTCTCTGCTAGGTGATGGTGTCTCCTCAGACCTCACAAACCCCTTGGTCTCCAGTATCAGTCCCTGAAAATGGCAGCAGTGAAATAAGGCTGGGTGGAGGTGACCATGTGTCCTAGATAAACTAAGGTCTGTTCCCTGATGGGGACTAAACAGGGGACGGAAAACCAGTTGAAGAGAGAGAATCCAAGGCTAAATGAGTAGTGCTGGTTTTGACTCTTGTTCAGGAGCTTCTTTATATCCACAATTTTAAAGGAAACATTGTCTTTGGAAATACCTTTATGGCCAGGCATATCTTCTAGGTAATAACTGGCATTTTATTAGCTGCTAGAAATAATATGCAAGTGTATTAAAGGTCTTCCAAATTTGAGAAACAAGGAAGCTTAAAATGCCCCATCCGCCCCATCCAAAAAAAAAGACAAGAGCAGGATTAAGGGTGATGAAAATAAATTTAATTGCAACAAGGGTGATTAACATGGTCTGGAACAAGCAAAGGCCACAGGAGAAACTGCAGATGGGACTCAATTAAAATAGACTAGAACAGAAAATGCTTTCCAGCAAGCAAACAAGTTAGACTGTGCTGCAAATGGGCCATCTGGCTATTTTCCACTGTACAGTCTTATTGCGTAGGCACTTTCTTGGACTTTCACTGTAGTGACTTTTCCTTTTCTTGCTCCCTCCAGATTCTTCAGTCCTTTGAAAACCTGGGGACAGGGTTGGAAGAGCAAGGGATTAAACCTGTCTGTACATATGTACACACTTCCCTCCGCACACACTTAGATTCTCAAATAAACATATTTATATGCAGCCAATTTAGGACAGTCTGCACACAACCTGATACAGAAGCACGGCCTTAGGCGTAAAATAAAGTGGCAATAAATTTCAGTGAAAGGGACAGTTGTTCTCCGGGGTGGAGAGCTCCTGAACCTACCAGCATTTCCTGACTCTGTCTTTTTTGGAAAGGCAAGAGCTTTTCCTGAATTCTTCCTGACCCAGGCTGAATTGGAGAGGGTCTTGCTTCTGTCTCGGTCACTGGTTAGAGAAGGTAGGATGGCTAGGATTTTTGTGGCAGTTTGGTTGGATTCTTGTTCTTCCAGATTGCTTGGTACCCTGCACATGGACAGTTATTCTGATGCAGAGGTGTGGGTGTGACCTTGCTAACTGGTCCTACCTCCTCCTTGCCACGAAAGCTGCCTGCTCCAGCTGTTCTCCCAACAAGCACAAATGGAGTTTTGCAAGAAAGTAATCTGCAGGGCTGGAAGGTGTTTTTGTAGCATGGACCTTGCAGAAAGCATAGTGTTGCTCGTGTGTAGGGCTCTGTGCTGCAAGAATTAGTCCCTCCCAGTGCTCCCCACTAGAGCTCGGAAAATCCTCTTAGTAGTCACCCTAGGAGGAGCTCCACCAAAGTGTCTGCAGAACCTCTTCTTTTCAAGGTGACTTTTTCTACTAGAAGATAAGGACCCTGCAACTGAATTGGAGTTGGTCAGCAGTGACCTGGTAGCTCCTGTGGGTTCAGTAGTTCACCTTTTTCTAGTAGCCAGGCTACCCCGATGATTTTTCAAAAAAGTAGTCAAATGAAGTTATGTCCAGAAGCCTGTGTTATTTATGACATATGTGGTAGGGACATTATATCCCTAACACATTGTTCAGGTCCTCCTCTCTCAATAATCTGGTTTCGATGTTGCTTTGGAATGAGAAGAACAACCTCCACAGTTCCCCTGGGTAGACAGACTGGGTCTCTATCATCTGTGCTATCCATGTCTGCTCAGACAGACCTCTGTCTTTACTTACTTACTTACTTCCAGAACTGCTCCTTCAAGCAGCTGTTTGCTCATTATCACGTGCTTGGACATCCCACTAGAGACAGTGTGGAGTGGAACTATTGCAGTATGGAACTATTGCTGTAACAACGGGACATTAATCAAAGACATTCCCAGCTTAGTGAATCCCAACAAGAGCTGTGTGCAGACTCAGGGTTGGATCTCTTTAGGGTGCTTAAGGGGAATGAAAAATGGAGATCAACATTGCAAACAGCACCCTGAGGAATAGGTTGGGTTTCTTACTGGCAGGGAGTCAACACTTTCGCAGAATACACCCAAAACATTGTTATTGTGATTTGTTTAACCACTGCTCACAAGGAAAAGCCATTGTCTCTGGGCTTCAGTGGGACAAGGGGAGGCTGGGGGTTTTTCTCTATAGCTAAAGCAAACTGCAAAGATACCGCTGGTCCCAGCTGTTATCATATGACAGTATTTTTCCCTGTGAAAGACCAGCATAAAGCTTGAATAAAACTAGGAGTGCATGGGCTTGTCTTAGCTTTTGGGACAAAGTGAATTTCCTCTATTTAGGGCATTTTTTCTGTGATGTCTAACTGATGCATGGATGAACCCGTTCTACTCATTGCCTAAGCACACAGCAATAACAACTGTGTGGGACTCAGAACAATACCACTTTGCTGTAGACACAGACTCTAAAAGTCTTTTCAGCCAGCCAGCTCCTGTTTTATTTAAACATTTCTGTTTCCATGTTCTAAGATGTTTCTGTTCTTTAGTAGGCAATCCTGGTCTAAAGCTGCCTGCCTCTCCTGACTGAGCTTATCTCATGACACTCAGGGTTATTCACCTTGCTTTGATTCTGGCAAAACACAGAGCCAGCTGAAAAGTACCTGATTTAAGGAATCTGGAGAAGTAAGAGCTTTTATTTAAGGCTCAAGCAATTATCATTAGTAAAGACTTAGTTACTAATGGTAGGAGAGTGTCCTCCACCTGAATACCCTCCAAGTGCCTTCTGCCCTGGAGGGTCCACCCCTGCTCCCAGGACTCACATGATCTTTGCTTTCCTATTTCTCCTTTTATCCAGAGGATAGAATGGAGGATATCCACTGGAATGGCGGCTTTGGGATGGTGCAAGCAGAAATAATGTGATCCCACCCCACAACCTCATTCCAGGGAGAGGGTCCTCAGGTGATGTCAGGCTGGTCCATAGTGAAAGCAGTGGCCTACTCTAGGAGGGCTCTGGATGTATAGTCCCACAGGCACGGCTGGCTGAGAGTGAGCAGGGAAGGGGGTTAATTTTACAGGATGTCTTTTTGCCTTAGATCCTATAAGACAGGTGAAAAATGTGTGTGATATTCATAAACATGATTCTTTGTACTGCCTAGAGCCAGACAAGATGAATAATACAAGAGCAGAGATTGAAACATTGATACATTCGTATTTGTGAATTTTAATGTCAGAAGGGACCATTCTGGGCTGGTCTCTGAATGTAAGCCCCTTAAACTTCACCCAGTTACCTCTGTATTGACCCCACTAACTTGCATTTGCCCAGGCCATATCTTCCAAAGAAGCCTTCAAGTCTAGATTTGAAGCTACTGAGAGATAGAAACTCCGTTGCTTCTGTTGGTATCAGTTCCAATGATCCATCACCCCCTGTGTAAAATGTGGGCTTTGTTTCCCATTTGAGTTTACTTGGCGTGTGGCTCCCAGCTATTAGTTCTGGTAATGACTTTCTCTTAGATTAAAGAGTCCTTTAGCATCAGCAGCTTCTGCTTGAAAAAAATATTTGTGCACTGTTGTCAACTTCTCAATCTCTTTTTTTTTTTTTTTTGTGGTTACAATAATTAGATTCAGACTTTCTAGTCTCACCCCATAAAGCGTTTCCTCCAGCCCTCAGATCCTTGCTAGTGGATATATTCTGCACCACCTATTTCTGATATCCTTATGCCAACCCAGAGGTGCACATAGTATTCCTGTTGCTTACCACTGATGCACAGAGACGTATTCCTTTTTGCTTTATGTCAGGTGATGGCAGTAGCTCTCTCTCCATAGGACACAACATCCCTTTGTCAGGCATGTTTTGCATCCCTTGTATAATTTTATATTTAATTCTATTAAAATATACTCTATTTGGAAACACATTGGATCTAATACTGACCCCTGTAGATGCCCATTAGAAATACCTCCTTCAACATCAGTGTCACTCAGAGGCTTCTTTTAGAGACCTGCCAGTTAGGCTTCTGCTAAGTCATTTTAATGTACATACTACTGACATTACATATCTTCATATCACATGGAACCCTGTGAAAGTCAAACCATATCAAAATCTAATTACAGTGTGTTACAACCATGCAGGCAGCTTTATCAGACAAACTTAGAATCATGCCAACTAATATAATCAAGTTTGGAAGCACCTGTTTTATATACAAGTGCCTCAACTAAGATTAATATTATGCCTATTCTTCAGCGCTTAATGAATTGAAGTCTGTATCAGATTTTCCATTATTTTGCCTGGAATTTATGTCAATCAAACTAGCGTGTATTTATGAGGCTCATCGTTGTATATCTTGACTGACTGTTGGCACAGTGCTTTGGTATTCGGGACCTGCCCCAGTGCTCCAGCACAGATTATAAATGAACATCAGTGGCCCAGCAATTTACTCAGCCAGCTCTTTAAGGACTCTTGGGTACGGCTGTTTAGCCAAGCTGATTTCAGACTGTTTATCTGTGGCAGATGGTGTTTCCAATTCTTCTTTGCTTACTGATGATAGAAGGCACCTCATTGCCCCCCACAGCCCATCCTATGGGCACGTCCCCCTGCCATCATCCAGGTACTGACTGCCAAACACTTTGACCTGCAGCAAGGAGGTTGACTTGGTACTGGCCATCAGTAGGGGGAAATGGTGGAGTCAACTGTCATGCTGCAGAAGAGGTTTATAATACATAGCTTATGCAAGTATCATTCCTAATGGGAGAGACACCCAAAGAAACACACAACTCCAAGGTTTCCCCCTGAGGTTGGCACTTACCTGAAATTTTATTCCCAGGCCCAGCAGAAATTGAGATAAACCCATTTGATCTTGTTCAGCCCTGCAGCTGCAAATTCAAGCCTCCCTGCTTCTCTGCCAATGTGTTCCAGCCCTGTTCTGTTCTAATTTCTGCCAGTGCAAGTGCCTCTATTACCTAAAGATTTCACAAATACAAGATTTTGTGATGTGTCAGGTTGAAATGAATGGAGGCCAATTTTTTCATCAGTGAAAGGCTAATGCTGGACTGTACAGAATGAAGTTTACTTTTGGCCTTTACTTGTGCCAGTGAGGATATTTAACAGACTTTTCTGTGAGGTTGATAGGCGTATACTCAGAATGTTCCCTGTCGGCTGAAATCAGCTGGGATCTTTCTAGATCACAGGAGTTAAACAGCCAATATTTGGACAGGTGACCTCAAAGGAAACACCAGTGATTCAGTAGGTGTGGTCCTTCCTTCTGAGTCAGTGCTGAAATGTGATCCCAAACGATGCTGTGTTGTTGGAGAACATGGTTTTTATTTGAAACATTAAAACCAAATTGAGCATTTATGGCTGTTCAAAATCCCATGATATTATACTGGATGATAATCTAATTGGGATTAATTTAGTTGGCCTGCCTATATTGCTTCTGCCATTCAATGTCAGGAGGATGCTCCTTTCCTTTCCTAAAGCTTCCAGAAGTAGCAGGTTGCTCTGACTAATTGAGGGATCCCAAGAAGATATTTTATGGTGGATTTAAGATGCCCAGAACTGTGCCCTGTGGATCTCTTGTATCAGTTCAGGATCCATTTGCAGTTAAGGCTGTATATGCTGTCAATACAAGAGTATTGGACCAAAGCAATATGACCTTTGGCTTTTCCACCATATAGAGGGTAGATTTCCCTTCAGAGCATCTTAAGGTATACAAAATGCATCTAATCATGTGGCCCGAGAGTCAGTGCTGCCTTGAATGGAGGATGCTGGTGAGGGACAACTCCTGTTCTGAGGCGAAGGCTTCGTGAATGCGATGGTCCCTCTTGAGTAAATACGTAATAAGTGAAGATCTGTTGGAAAATTGTCTTTCTGCTCCACAGGGAAGACTGAATCACAAGAGAGAGAATGGGAGAGCAATATAATAAGTGATCTATAATAACACTTCAGTCTGTTGTACATAGCAGAGTATCTTATTTGTTTGTCTCACAGACTCATTTCCTGAAGCAAGAAGCACTTTGAGACAGCGTCCTTCCCCAAGGACCAGCTTTCACTGCCAGCCACATGTAGGAGGCTTAAGGGGTGGCTGAAAGCATTGCACTGGCCCGCAGCAGCATCCGCAGCACTCCACTCCCTAGGAACATATGGTAGTCATAAATCCTTTCTCCCTGTGTTGTTTCTTGCAGGTAAACTATGACCACTTTGCTATTAGTGTTTGTGTGTTTGCGAGTCATCACCGCAGCCGTCTCTGTGGAGCTCTCAGGTACGTGCCCTGTGGTGCGGGACAGCGGGACTGAGCAATGTGCTGCACTCTGGTCCCATCCCTGAGCATGGGCAACTGTCGGAAATAAGTGTACCCAAAATCTGCTCTGTGTACACACAGGGCTCCTTTATTTGGATGGCTGCTATGCCATAGCCTGTCCCTGTTCTTGTGCTTGGTGGGGGGGCGGGCAGGGAGATAGCTCCAGGCAAAGGCAGATTTATGGGGAAACTAAGGAAATTTCAGCATTCCCCTTTTTAAACCCTACCAGGTGTGATCTCATAGCATGGGCAGTAGCTACACTGCAGCAGAGCCCTTCAGTCCCATCATTCCTGCATCCAGCACTGGTCCATATCCCAAGAGCAACCATGGCACAAGGGTCATGGTTGCAACTTCCCTTTCTGCAAGTTATTTTCAGCAGGCTAGACCAAAAAGGGTATGTCTGAATATGTGGGTACAGGTTTGCAAAGCAGATAGAGGCATTGGACATATGGAAGCACTGGATGTTTTGGGTTAAATGTATTGTTGATGTAACCATTGCTTTGTTTGGGAACTGGCAGACAGTAGTGATGGCCTAGAAGTGAAGATACCTGAACAGTCTCCCCTGCGTGCTGTCCTGGGAAGCTCCCTGAACATCCCCTGTTACTTCAACATCCCAGAGGAACAGGACACCAGTGCTCTGCTGAACCCACGGATCAAATGGAGCAAACTCTCAAACGGGACCGAAGTTGTCTTGCTAGTGGCCACCGGAGGGAAAATCCGGCTCAATACGGAGTACAGGGAGGCGATCTCTTTGCCCAATTACCCCGCCATCCCCACTGATGCCACCTTGGAAATCAAGGCGCTGAGATCCAACCACACTGGGATTTATCGCTGTGAAGTGATGTACGGGATTGAGGACAGACAAGACACAATAGAGGTCCTAGTGAAAGGTGAGATCCTGCCCTTCGTCTTTCCTCTCAAGATCTTGCTGCCTGGCCTAGGCAGAAGGGAGGAAGAAATACATGGGCAGAGGTTTATGCCTCCCCAGGGGCATAAACCCTTTCAGTCAGGTCATGGATAAGGCAATGTACAGGTGAGCAGAAGCCATGGGCCAGGCATTTATTTTAGCAGGCTGGGACCAGACTAAACAAACCAGTAAAATATATAAGGTAATAAAATGGCTCTTCTGGCAAAAGGTGAGTTACAGAGACAGCAAGATGACATCCTTGGCAGGAGGTGGTACTGGATATGCTGGGCTGTTGCTCAGAGGGGTGAAACTGGAACAGGGCCGTTATAAGAACTTTTATTTCTTCCAAACATTTTAGGAGATGGGATGCCCTCAGCTGGAGAATTGGTTTGTTCTGGAAAAACTTTCCCCATAGTCTTGCAAAGCCCAAAGTGGATAAAATAACACAAGTTACGTTTCCTACAATCCTTGTCTTTATTGTGGCTTTTGCTTTCGGTGTAGGCCAGGGAGACAGCTTCCACTACAACAGTTAACCAGCAGGTCTCTGCTGGTCGCATGCACTGGAGTGTATATCTGACAGTAGGGGCTGGGAGCCCCCTCATTGCCTCCTGGTGAGTTTTCCACTTAATGGTCTGCTCATGCCAGACCAGAGCGTACAGATAGCCATCCTTTGTCCTTCAAAAAAAAAAAATCCCTGTTCTTCAAAAAATACAACTTAGATATGTTTGCAGCATATCTGGAGATTTCGAGTGGATTTGCCTCTTTTTACCTGGGTGTTTGTACAGTGGTTGACACTCTGCACCCGTGGTCCTCAGCAGGACCTTGAGGGGTCGCAGCTTTCAAACGTGCACAGCAGCATGGTGCCTGCTCTGCACCGCTGGCTGATTTCTGAACTGTGCATTTAAAATTCTGCACAGAGCTGTATCAGGAAAGAATCAGGTCCTTCTGACAGTGGTATAGCTCTGTGTTCTGGGTGATGGGTTTCCTCCCACTGCTCACACTACTATTCAGGTACTGGCTTTTAATGCACCGTGACTATTACAGCACCATGGGAGAGCAGTCGCTGTCCTAGGTCACTGATGTGCTCCACAAGGTCCTGTGAAAGGAGCCCACCAAGTCACCCTTGGCTTGAAATGCTCAAGTACAGACAATCGGAATAAATAGTTCATTGTTTCTAATTGACAGGTAGTATCTGTTCTTTGAATCCCTAACTTCTTTGGAAGGAAAGGGGCTGGTTCCTCTCTAGCAGACATGTGAGTGATGGCCCTTGTGTTTTCCAGGCATCGTATTCCACTACAGAGCAATCTCCACAAGGTACACCTTGAACTTCGAGAAAGCAAAGCAGGCCTGTATCCAGAACAGTGCTGTCATTGCTACCCCCGAGCAGCTGCAAGCTGCCTATGAGGATGGCTACGAGCAGTGTGATGCTGGCTGGCTGGCTGATCAGACTGTCAGGTAATGAACGGGGAAAGGAAAGCCACAGCAGGGTCGTTAGGGAAGAACTTCTGTAATGAAGCCACTGACAGAAAACAGTTGGGAAACAGTTGCTAAATAGCAGCTGTTGTAATTGCTGGTGTGCACAGGGAGGTGGTGGGTTGGAAGCCATTCTCTGTCGGGGGGAATCTATAGTAGAAAAGCAGAGTGACCACTATCCTTCTCAGCTGGTGGTGACAGCTGAGTGGACAATGGCTTAATCCTGATCCTTCATCCTCCCTGAACAAAACAGGTGCTACACCAAGTTGCGCAAGTGTGGCTCAACTGTACTGAGCTGTGCATCCCCCGCTGGGGAGGCACCTTGACCTGCTGTTTTTGGCTGGTGCTCCCAGGGACCTGCTGTGCTTCAGACCATCAGAGAGAGGGCAGGACAGCAGATCATCCTTCCCCTTCCCCATAACCCAGGAGAAGCCATAAAGCATCACACTGCACTGTGCTCAGCAGCTCCCTCCCAACCTCGCTGCGGCTGCCAGGGTCCTGCCCCCCCCACTCCTTATGCACCGTCTCTTCCCAGGTACCCCATCCACTGGCCTCGGGAGCGCTGCTATGGCGACAAGGATGAATTTCCAGGAGTGAGGACCTATGGCGTCCGTGAGCCAGATGAAACCTATGATGTTTACTGCTATGCAGAGCAAATGCAAGGTGATTTGGGGTTTTTATTGTCACTAGACACAGAAGCAGCCAAAGCTCTGATCATGCCTAGACTGGACAACAGTAAATACAGAGGCAAAGGTTCTAGAGGCAAGACAGGTTAAAGATGGAAAAGCACATACCCCAGAACGGCCAGATGTTCTGTACAGTCTCTTTGTTACACCTTGGAGAATTTTAACGTCAATGATTAATACAATACAGAGGGAGGAGTCCATTTAACCTCCACCAGAGGCCGTGCCATCCTGCATGTCTCTGGTCGCCCATATGACGGTGTGACATTCAGAGATGTCCATCACCCATGCTTATGACAGGCGTCCATCGAAATATTCAGCACATCAGAACTGAAATTGTCCTTTACTTTCCTCTTGCCCTGTGGCTCCAACTGGTTTGGTGTGTTTTGGTCCAATCTGTATTGGGTCTGTAAGACTCCCTTCTTCTGGTCTTTATAGACAGTCACCAACATGGGGTTGCAGTTCAGCTGCAATACACAGGAATTTTCATCTTATCCAGACTCTCAGGAATAGGAAGAGGAAAGAAAGGGAATTGGGATTAAATTCTACAGCTAATTCCTGTGCTAATGGATGGTGTGATTGCAGGTAAAGTCTTCTATGCCACTGACTCCAAGAAGTTCACCTTCCAAGAAGCTTTCAACAAATGCCACAGTTTGGGAGCCCGTTTGGCCACCACAGGAGAGCTGTACTTGGCCTGGAAGGATGGCATGGACATGTGCAGCGCAGGCTGGCTGGCCGATCGCAGCGTCCGCTACCCTATTTCCAGAGCACGGCCCAACTGCGGAGGAAACCTGGTGGGCGTGCGAACAGTGTACCTGTATGTCAACCAGACGGGGTACCCTCACCCCGACTCTCGCTATGATGCCATCTGCTATAGCGGTAAGTGCGTCGGGGCTGTGGGACTAAGCAATGTGTCATCTACAAATCGAGAGCATCTCAGCTACTCCCCCTTTCTTCTAACTGCACTCTTCCCCCTGCAGCAAGAAGGGGGCAAAGCACAGTGGTATGTGGTCTGTTCAGGATGAACAGAGGCTGATATTCAAATAGGACTGCCATTCTTAAAAAAAATAATAACAATGTTTTAAAATATGTTTTGAAACCCCTTTGATACAGACCGATTTTGCCCAGATGCATGCATGATCAGTGTGTCAGGAGGACCTGTAAAACCTCCCTGGCCCTTTGGAGTAATCCAGCTACGTGGCCAAGCTAAAGACTGGTCCACCAAGCCACAGCCTTCTGGTTATCTCAGGGCATGCATGTGAAACTGCTGAGCACAGCCAGCCCTTGCCTGAGCATCTCTGTCTAATTCTCTGAATCTCTTGAGGTCTGAGAGGTACTGGCTAAAGTGAACTAGCAGAAAAATGGAATTGGAAATAAATAGGGCAGGGAAAGCAGTATTAGGGGAAAAGCCTGACAGTGTCTCATTATCTCTCCCTCCCCAGCCAAGACCTGCCTCACTGCATATCCAAGATGTCCCATCCCTCCCTAACCTGCCCAGTTCTCTTTTATGCTGCTCTTTAAACCACCATCCTTACCGTAGGCTGACCTGCTCAGTGGCACATTAAACATGTTCTCCTACAGCCAGGGATGTGACTTGAGCAAAAAAAGTGATTTGGGAGGGGAAAGGTGTGGTGTTTGAATGTATTTGGTACAGCGACTGCCTTGGCTGCCTTGGTGATGAGCTTAGCATGCCTCTATGTGATGAGCTCTTAGGTCCTCACCCGGGCAGAGCAGAAGGAGATAGTGATCCTAGTAAGACTTCATGCATTGAGTGTGAGGATCCACTTGTCTTTCTCCCACGGCTCAGACCTGCTGTGGAGGTTGTCCAAGCTCCCCTACTTCCCTCCGGCCACCTTAAATTCCTTGCAGCAGGCACTAGAGGTCAGTGCAGACTTGAATATGGGCAAGGTGTTCCCGGGAAGGAGAGCAGCGAAAGTCCTCTCTAATTTACCGGCTGTGGGGCACGCCGTGCCTCATTGCCTCTAAGTCATGAATATGCTCTCCGTGCTGGGGTGTTGTAGAGAACCATAGTGGAGGAAGGAAAACCACTTGTTTTACAAGGACGTCATGATTTCCCTGCTCGTCTCAGAGTCAACAAACACCCAGCTTCTTCTCGGAGGCAGCACCAGTGCAGGACACCTTGCTAGACTGACCACATCCCCTCTGACCACTGCTTTGTCTCTTGGTGTAGGGGACGATGTTGAGACTCTGGTCCCAGGGCAGTTCATCGATGAGACGGGAAGTGAGCTGGGCAGTGCCTTCACTATCCAGACCGTCACCCAGACTGAAGTGGAGCTACCTCTGCCACGCAACGCCACGGAGGAAGAGGCTCGTGGCAGCATTGCCACCCTGGAGCCCATTGAGATCACACCCACTGCCACCGAGCTGTACGAGGGCTTCACCATCCTGCCCGATCTCTTCACCACCAGTGTCACAGTAGAGACAGCTGCCCCAGATGAGGAGAACGTGACCAGGGCAGATGTCACAGGGGTGTGGGCTGTACCTGAAGAGGTCACCACCGTAGGCTTAGGCACTGCCATCACCACTGGAACAGCAGAGGTGAGCTCAGTGGAAGAAGTTATGGGAGTGACTGCCACACCAGGACTAGAGTCTGCCTCAGCGTTCACAGTGGAAGATCAGCTCGTGCGAGTGACAGCAGCCCCCGGTGTCGGTCTCCTCCCCGCACAGCCCATCTCCCCCACAGGTAAGTCACCAGGACTCTGAGAAGCCTGAAGATCAATTTCTCTTAGAGGTAACCATTCAGCTGAAAACGGTCTGAGCTCCTGCCACCACAGAGGGCATCCAGGTCCCAGGAGGTGTGCAGACCTGTTTGGCATCAGGGACAGGCTAAGCGCCTCCCCTACGATAGGACAGAAGGGGTGAGGAGGAGGCTGTGGGTCACCCCATCATGTACTGAAAAGGGCTCAGCTGCCTGATGCTTGGGACTGCAGCAGTCACACTCTGCAGTCCCATGTGCATCTGACTCCAGGGAAGGGGAAAGTCGAGGTAGGAAGATCCTAGACGTGGGCTAAAGAGACCCCCAGAACATCACCCTTGATGGCAGCAGAGCTCAATGAATGAGGCATCTCCATCAAAGTGGGTCTGACAGGCACTGGTCCCTTGCACTGTTGTTGGGAAGACCCTTTCTGGTCACGTATCTTGGTGGAGGGGGGATCCAATATCTGCTGTCTCACCACAGCTTCTCTTCCCGCAGGTGTGGTGTTTCACTACCGTGCCGCCACCAGAAGATACGCCTTCTCCTTCGTCCAAGCCCAGCAGGCCTGTCTGGAGAACAATGCAGTTATCGCCACTCCGGAACAGCTCCAGGCTGCCTATGAGGCTGGCTTTGACCAGTGCGATGCCGGCTGGCTGCGGGACCAGACAGTCAGGTAAATCTATACTGACTTGAGGAAGACTCAAAATGACTATTCAGCCATGAAATTGAGGCTTTACTCTGGTCTGTCCTGCTGCTCTGCTCTTCAGCTTCTAAAGCTTTCCTGACCTAAGGTTGTCTCCAGGCCATGATATCTAGTGGCCAATAGACCTGTTCTTCTCGACCTGTTCTACCCGTTTCCTAACCTGTGTATACATCCTGCAGCAGTGAGCTCTCCTGACATGTCGCAAAAGTGGAGGAAAGTTTGTATTCGTTGCCCCAAGCTGTAAGTGGACTCGTTGCCAAGTCATGCTGGGGGCACTGAGCACCTCTGACAGTGAAGTGTTCGTGTCCTGCTCCCGAGTACACAGAGGTTTTTCAATCCAGGGTAATAAGGCTGACCATAGGTTACCTCCTCTCTTCTTTTGGTAGGTATCCCATTGTGAATCCCCGAAGTAACTGCATAGGAGACAAAGAGACCTCTCCAGGCGTGCGGTCATACGGCATGCGCCCAGCCTCAGAGACCTATGATGTGTACTGCTATATCGACAGGCTCAAAGGTACATTCTCCCCCTTCCTCTGGGCACGGCTGTGGAGCAAAAACGTGCTTCACACCTCCACATCTGCGTGTGCATGGGTGGGATGCAGGGACTCACGCCTGCTTTCTCTCCCATCCCTCAGGCGAGGTGTTCTTTGCAACCCAGCCAGAGCAGTTCACCTTCCCAGAAGCTCAGCAGTACTGTGAGAGCCAAAACGCCACACTGGCCTCTGTTGGCCAACTCCACGCTGCCTGGAAGCAGGGCCTGGACAGATGCTACGCTGGCTGGTTAGCCGACGGCAGCCTCCGCTATCCCATCGTGAGCCCCCGTCCCGCCTGCGGGGGGGATGCGCCTGGTGTGAGAACGGTCTACCAGCACTACAACCAAACGGGCTTTCCTGACCCGCTGTCCCGGCATCACGCCTTCTGCTTCAGAGGTACCCTCCCACCCCTTGTAGGACTTGTAGACCGATGTCCTCAGGGAAAGGGATTTCACAAGGGAGGTTGGGCACATCGGGGTGTTGGTTTGAGCAAAGCAGTTCACCAGCATCTTGGACTGTGAATTTTTGGAAACTTCCTCCAATGCCTTTCTGTTCCAGCTCTGCCACCTGCGGAGGAGGATGGTGTCACCTCGTTCTTTGAAGAAGATGTGCTGGCAACCCAAGTGATCCCTGGAGTGGAGGGGGTACCCTCTGGGGAAGAGGCGACCATGGAGACAGAGCTTGCCACTCCACCTGAAAATCAGACAGCCTGGGGGACAGAGGTCTTTCCAACCGACATGTCGCTGTTCTCAGGTGGGTCAGAGCTTCCCCATCTCCTGGGTCATGCCTGGCTGGTGTTGTAGGTTTGAGACACTCCCAAAATAAATGGGCTGTGTCCTTGCTGAAGGGGATCCTCTCTGAATGCAGCTAATTATCACCACATTAGCAAAGTCTGACGCTGTGCACGCAGGTACCACAGGAGAAGCTACACATGTATATTATTGAACTTTTGTCGAGGACTCTAATGAAATGACCAGCCATCCTGCCATGCTGCAGACCAGCACACACAGCTTTGCCAGAGCACCTTACAAAATGTTGGGTACCCAGGATGGGGAAGGCAGGATAGAAACAGATCTCAGGTCATGTCTTCTAGGGAGGACAGAGCTGCAGTGTGGTCAAAGCAGCATCAAACTTCTCTTCCACATGTTATCTCTGAGGAAGCAGTAGCTTGGTTTTGGCACCTGGGAATTGATGTCATTGTTGCCATCATCCCATGTCAGTAGATTATATGTTCTGTCAGTTTCCCAGATATATTTAATTTATAGTTAACATAGTTAACAAATTTGAAGGGACCAAATGAACCATAGAACTTTGTGCCTTTATCCCAAAGGTGTCAATTTAGAGGTAAAGTCAACCAGGAAATTGTTTATAGCGCCTTTAAAACAATTTAGTAAATAATTTTCCTTTCTCCTTCTCTTTGTTCGCTCTTTCTTTTCCAGTGAGTCCATCTGCTTTTCCTCCAGCTACCATAATACCAGAGGAAACAAGTACTAATGCTTCCATCAGCAAAGTGTCAGAGGAGGTGACTGAATCTGGAGAACATCAAGTCAGTGGTGAATCTTCGGCATCCGGGTGGGTATCTGGAGTCCCAGATACAAGTGGAGAACCAACTTCTGGAGTTTTTGAACTTAGTGGAGAACACTCAGGGATCGGAGAAAGTGGATTACCATCAGTGGACCTGCATACCAGTGGCTTTCTACCTGGAGAAAGTGGGCTACCCTCAGGGGACCTGAGTGGGGTGCCTTCTGGCATTGTTGACATCAGTGGCTTACCTTCTGCAGAGGAAGACATATCAGTGTCAACTTCAAGGATACCAGAAATTAGTGGGATGCCCTCTGGAGTGGAAAGCAGTGGGCTGCCCTCTGGAGTGGAAAGCAGTGGACTGCCTTCTGGATTTAGCGGAGAAATCTCTGGCACTGAGCTAGTCAGTGGCGTGTCATCTGGCGAGGAAAGTGGACTCACCTCTGGTTTTCCTACCGTCTCTCTTGTGGATACCACATTGGTGGAAGTTGTAACAGCAACACCGGAACGGCGAGAGGAGGGAAAAGGATCCATCGGAGTCAGCGGTGAAGGAGATCTGTCAGGGTTCCCATCTGCTGAGTGGGACACCAGTGGAGAAGCCCAAGGGTTACCCTCAGGAGCTGAGATCAGCGGGGAGCCCTCTGGGGTACCTGAGATCAGCGGGGAGCCTTCTGGGGTGCCTGAGCTCAGCGGGGAGCCCTCTGGGGTGCCCGAGCTCAGTGGGGAGCCCTCTGGGGTACCTGAGCTCAGCGGGGAGCCTTCTGGGGTGCCCGAGCTCAGCGGGGAGCCCTCCGGGGTGCCTGAGCTCAGCGGGGAGCCCTCCGGAGGGCCTGAGATCAGCGGGTTGCACTCAGGACTGGATGTCAGTGGAGAACCATCTGGAACACATGAGGTCAGTGGCCTGGTGGACCTAAGTGGCCTTACTTCTGGTATCGATGGAAGCAGTGAGGCCTCGGGCATTACCTTTGTAGATGCCAGTTTGGAAGAAGTGACAACCACCCCCTCAATTACGGGAGCAGAAGCAAAAGAGATTTTGGAAATCAGTGGATTGCCTTCAGGAGGTGAAGATGCATCAGGCATGGTATCTGGGAGTTTAGACATGAGTGGTGAGCCTTCTGGGCATGTAGACTTTGGTGGGAGTGTTTCTGGAGTGCTTGAAATGAGCGGACATCCAAGTGGGGTGATTGACAGCAGTGGAGAAGTCTCTGGAGTTGATGTCACCAGTGGCCTACTCTCTGGAGAGGAAAGTGGACTCACCTCTGGCTTTCCCACAGTCTCTCTGGTGGATACCACTTTGGTGGAAGTTGTAACACAGACATCAGTTGCACAAGAGGTGGGAGAAGGGCCATCTGGGATGATAGAAATCAGTGGATTTCCTTCTGGAGACAGAGGACTATCTGGAGAAGGGTCTGGAGCTATGGAGACTAGTGGGTTTCCTTCAGGGACGGGAGACTTCAGTGGAGAGCCATCCGGGATCCCGTATGTCAGCGGAGACATTTCTGGAGCCACAGATCTAAGTGGACAATCTTCAGCAGTGACTGATACTAGTGGGGAGGTCTCAGGGCTTCCAGAAGTCACTTTAGTCACTTCTGATTTAGTAGAAGTTGTGACAAGACCAACAGTATCACAGGAACTGGGTGGGGAAACAGCTGTCACATTTCCCTACAGTTTGGGGCCAAGTGGTGAGGCCTCTGCATCTGGTGAACTAAGTGGTGAAATATCTGCCTTGCCAGAAAGTGGTCTAGAAACATCAACAGCTTATGAAATCAGTGGTGAAACATCCGCATTTCCTGAAACTAGTATAGAAACATCCACGATTCAAGAAATCAGTGGGGAAACATCTGGATTTCCTGAAACATCTGCATTTCCTGAAACTAGTGTAGAAACATCCACGATTCATGAAATCAGTGGGGAGACATCTGCATTTCCTGAATTTAGCATAGAAACATCAACAATTCAAGAAATTAGTGGGGAAAGTTCTGCATTTCCTGAAATTAGAATAGAAATATCAACAAGTCAAGAAGCCAGGGGTGAAACATCTGGCTATCCTGAAATTAGCATAGAAACATCCACAGTTCAAGAAGTAAGTGGGGAAACCTCTGCATATCCTGAAAGTAGCACAGAAACATCCACAGTCCATGAAATTAGTGGGGAAAGTTCTGCATTTCCTGAGATTAGAATAGAAACATCCACAGTCCATGAAATTAGTGGGGAAAGTTCTGCATTTCCTGAAATTAGAATAGAAACATCCACAAGTCAAGAGGCCAGGGGTGAAACGTCTGGCTATCCTGAAATTAGCATAGAAACATCCACAGTTCATGAAACCAGTGGAGAAACATCTGCCTTTCCTGAAATTAGCATAGAAACTTCGACGGTCCACGAAATCAGTGGAGAAACATCTGCCTTTCCTGAAATGAGCATAGAAACTTCGACGGTCCACGAAATCAGTGGAGAAACATCTGCCTTTCCTGAAATTAGCATAGAAACTTCAACGGTCCATGAAATCAGTGGAGAAACATCTGCCTTTCCTGAAATTAGCATAGAAACTTCAACAGTCCACGAAATCAGTGGGGAAACATCTGCCTTTCCTGAAATTAGCACAGAAACATCCACAGTCCATGAAATTAGTGGGGAAAGTTCTGCATTTCCTGAGATTAGAATAGAAACATCCACAGTCCATGAAATTAGTGGGGAAAGTTCTGCATTTCCTGAAATTAGAATAGAAACATCCACAAATCAAGAAGCCAGGGGTGAAACATCTGGCTATCCTGAAATTAGCATAGAAACATCCACAGTTCATGAAACCAGTGGAGAAACATCTGCCTTTCCTGAAATCAGCATAGAAACTTCGACAGTCCACGAAACCAGTGGAGAAACATCTGCATTCCCTGAAATCAGCATAGAAACTTCAACAGTCCACGAAACCAGTGGAGAAACATCTGCATTCCCTGAAATCAGCATAGAAACTTCAACGGTCCATGAAATCAGTGGGGAAACATCTGCATTTCCTGACATTAGAACAGAAACATCCACAAGTCAAGAAGCCCGAGGTGAAACATCTGCATTTCCTGAGATTAGCATAGAAACTTCCACAGTCCATGAAATCAGTGGGGAAAGTTCTGCATTCCCTGAGATTGGCATAGAAACACCAACAAGTCAAGAAGCCAGGGGTGAAACATCTGCATTTCCTGAAATTAGCATAGAAACATCCACAGTTCAGGAAGTAAGTGGAGAAGCCTCTGCATTTCCTGAAGTTAGAATAGAAACATCCACAAGTCAAGAAGCCCACGGTGAAACATCTGCATTTCCTGAGACTAGCATAGAAACATCTACAGTCCATGAAACCAGTGGAGAAGCATTTGCATTGCCTGCTGCTAACATTGAAACAGCTGCCACATCTTTGGCCAGCGGTGAGCCCTCTGGTGCTCCCGAGGAGAAGGAAATTCCTGACGCAACATCTGGAGCTGTGACACACTTGATCACAGGCATTTCAGAGGAAACATCTGCCCCAGACATTGTAATTAGTACCAGTACTCCAGATGTTGAACCAACACAGGCACCCAGGAGCCCTGAAGAAGCTCAGCTCAAAATAGAGCCCTCCCCTCCCGCGGTGTCAGGACAAGAGACAGAGACAGCTGTTGTTCTAGACAATCCCCATCTGCTGGCCACTGCTACTGCTGCCCTGCCTCAAGTCTCACAAGAAGCAATAGACGCATTAGGACCCACTACAGAAGGTACCGTGTCTTCTTGTATGGAAGGGAACGTGCTATGGAAGGGAAGGGAGGGAGGGGGCATAGCTGTCACATTTTGCTGCTTCTACAGCAGAGAACATTAACACGGAAGCAGGCTTGAACAAAATATTACTATGATGGGAAGCCATAAACATGTGGGGTTTTCCACAGGTCATATTAAATAGCTTCTGTCTTAACAAATGATAGTCTCTGTTTGGGCAGGTAATGCAATTATCCAGCCAGGGTAACCATATCCCCAGAAGCCTCCAGGGCCTCCCTTCTGCCTGCCCACAATAATTACATGCCCCTGGGGAGAGCGGCAGAGAACCAGTCTGAGGGAAGCACCAGGAGATGCTTATCTGGCCTTCCCACACTGCACCATAGCAGTAGGCATCAGCTGCTCCTCTGCATTGCTGTTCCTGGTGGACACAGCTGCATCCCAGCCACAATGAGCAGCCTGGTGGAGCTGGCACCTGCCAGGAACATGATGGAGGCATCATCTGCTTGTGACCCCAGGGTACCTGACTGATCGGCGGGCACATAAGTGAGCTCTCCCCTCCATGCTGTCAGAGGTGGGAGCTCAAAACAGAGTATTCTGTGAATGGTCATTGAGAGCTGCCATGACCAGGCTCCTGGGCGTGACATAGCTGGGGAAGGCACTAGGACATTCACGCCCTCTCTGAAATTGCTCTTAGCCATTGCTATAATCTAGAGGAAGCAACAACTTGTTTTCTTCTCATGTGGAAACAAGAGCAAAGACAGCTCCACCAGCCAGAGACTTCCACCCTGGCTAATGAATGCAGATGAGAAATTGGATAAGATGGGCTGCAAGTCTCTGTCCTGTTTTATTTCTCTTTCTGTGATGTGTTGACTTGTTCCCTGTATCCCCGAGTGCTTGCTCTGGGGTAGGAGGCTGGCCATCAGCAGCTTTGCAGTGCCTAGGGGCAAGAGGCAAAGCAAGCCAGCCGGGGACAAAAATCTCTGCTCTCAGCATCATCTGTGCTGAGTGCAATGTCTGCGTCAGGCAAACTGCTCCGGTGCCTTTGGCACAGAGCGTGGCTGGCCTCTGGTCTGCATCTTACTCTGCTCTCTGCAGCTAGAACAGGCTAAATGTGTGACACGATGCTTGGAGCATCACTACCTTTTGTCAGCTCTGCTGATAAATGCCCTTCCTTCCACCTAGCCCCTTTTTGGTGTTTTAGCACTGTCTTTGGTAGGACCCCTTGCTGCCAAGTATAAACAGATACAATATTTAAATCTGAGTAACCATTTATGGTGAAAACACTCTACTAGCTTTCTGACAAGCAATCCCCCAAGCAGTGTTCACGTGCTGTGGAGGCATTAGGGTACTGCAATGAGAAGAAAACGAGATGGGACATTGTGCTTGCTGATGTTGCTTCTTAGCCAAGGGAGGAGCCCAGTCATGGTTACACAGGATGTCCTGTGACATCCCTGGCCACAGCGTGGTTTCAATCAGGAGCAGGATCCTGGGGACGGGCCTCATTTCAAAACCGTCAATGCTTGTGCTTTTTTAAGAAGGGCCTACACATGTTCAGTTCTCAATGGGCTGGCTGTGTGTTCATGTAGGACAAGTTGCTTAACTACGGTACAAAATGTACATGCAAAGAGATTTGCTCAGTTCGTTCTAACAAATGTAATATTAATTCCACTCCCTTCCCACATTACCTCCTGAACTGCTTCTTTTTGGTTAATTTATACCATCCAGCATAGGTAGCTCTGGACTCAGTAAGAGTCTACAAGTGCAGAGCTTTGTGAAGCCCAGCCTGGTTTCTAACTTCATTTCCATCCCCAAAGTGTTTCAAATGAGTCACTGCATTTCCCTCTGCGTCACTGCTCTCCCTCTGAGAAAACAGGTAATCACAAACCTTTGTTCCATCCTGCTCAGAACACATCTGAGGTCCTGTCTGTCTCTGCTGAGCAGCTGCAATGCAGATGCTGCAGGAGTGGGTGAGGGCGAGTCAGTGGGGTCGTTCCCGCAGCACTGGTCCAGCCTGGCACGTCATTCGGGGCTTGGCAGGGTGCTGCAGGAGTTACGCACCCGAAAGTCCTGCTTGCACATCTAACGGGCTCTGCTTTTGGGCCATGCCTCCTGCCACGTCCAAGCCTGGAGACAAAAACAAGCCAGCAAAGGCAGGATTGAGGGGAAGGAAGGAAACTAGTCAGTGAGGCTCAGGAAAAAAAAAAAAAATTGGCCCCAAAGTATGGTTTTATTTCACTGCTTTTTCTTTTTATAAATTACCCACAAGGCGATTGCCAGATTCTTCGGAGCATTTGTTAGCCAACATTCTTGTGAAGTATTTTGAAAGAAAACCATGTGTTCAGCAGCTCATGTGTGAAGAAGCTTGAAAAATGTTCTGAAATTGGAACACTTTGTGTATTTGCAAGTCACAGAGATGACGATGTAGCAGCTGGGGTTTCTGAGCAGGTGACAGGGAGAGGTGAACGATGGCTGCACGAAGCTTAATAGTAGACTCTTTATAGACTAGACATGGGCTTCATTATAGATGTGTGGCTGGTGCTCCCACCAGGGAAGATATTCCAGGGTAAAACTTCTATCGGTAAGCTGCTTTACTACCGTGTCCCTGTAGGGTTAAATGCAGTCCTGGTCAGGGTCTGAAGGAAGCTCATCCAGTCGGCAAGAAAGTGTATTGACCATGAACATACAACACCCCTGCAACAAGGCGAACTTCTTCTAGAGAATTAGAGCAAAAAGATGACAAAAGAAGGGGAAAAAAAAGGAAAAAATAGTCACAGATTTCCTTTTTTGGGTCATTACTCTTTACAGTGCTCTGGGGATTGTGAACATGGAAAGTCTACAAGGAAGAGCCATAAGCTGGAACCCAAAATTATATTTCCCATGCTGCAGCTGCCTTTTTACCTGAGGCTTCCCAGTCTTGAAATTTATCTCTTGCAAAAAAATCAGTTCTAATACCTATGCCTTGCTCTGTGCTCTGAGTTTGTAGGATGTCGTGAATGCCCATTAAGTACAAATAATTTTGACTAATATTAAAGCACGAATGAAGCTCATTCAGTTCATAAAAGCAGCTTAGAGTGAGGAGCGTGTGGCTGTTGCCCTCTCATCATATCATTGAAGGGTTCCGGTTAGATCCAGCAATCTTTTTAGTGGGATAATTTACAAAGAATGATATTTTTCTGCTCTGCTGTAGCCTCTACTTATTCCTAAAAGCCAGAGCCAGAAGCACAAGACAACCAAAAATTAACGCTTGGAGTGCCAGTATTTTTTAGTATTTAACCAAATTGAAGGCTACACATGCACATGTCTTTAGTCAGCAGTTTGATTCCTCTGCGAGGACAGGAACCCCACAAGCTTGAAGAATTGTCCATAGGCTTGGCTTCTTCACCCAGAGTTTTGCGAACTCAGTGGGTCTTTTTGCTTCTGGTAACATTTGAAGACAAATAATTATTAGCTGAAAAAAGCATACTGGCACTTCAGTGAAAGGCTGTGGTTTGGACCAGTCGACAACTTAAAAACTTCACTAAGGTCAGGGGAAAAAAAGAGAAATGTGCTGAAGTGGCAGCTATTCATGTCAAGTTTTGCTTGTCTCTGGTGAAAGGAGTTTATGGACTGCTGCCTACAGCTCCAGCACAGCTGAAGGTTAGAATCCAAATGAGGAAAGGTCTTGATGGGGTTTCCTCCTTCTTCACACCCTGGAAGTCCAAGGGATAGAGTTTCGTTGGTCCAGTGAAGATCAACCCAGAAGAAAAAAGTCTAGAAAACAGTCACCCGTTTCACCTAACATGGACTGGAGAGTATGCTCTCAAGGAGGACATAAAGGTACCAGTCCTTGCTGAGGGACAGGCAAAAGCAGAGCCATTCGTGGCTAACCAGATGATTTGATGTCTCCTGAATATACTGTCCATTTTGCACCAGAAGTTTATTAGCTTAATTAAAACCTTTATCTGAAGAGGCCACCTACAGTCCTGGACTATTTTTTTATACACATCAGTTTACTTCTGCATATAATATTTTGGAGGCAGTGATGTCCGAATTGCCTGAGCTCTCCTTCCATGGGTGTGTGGGACAAATCAAAGGTCCCAGCAGATCGCTAGATTCTCCTGGAAAGTTGCTGTTCTCTAGATGAATATAACTTTTTAAGGCTGTAGCAATATCTGCCCCTTCTGCTGCATGGAGGCTTTGGTTTAATTATTGTAGTTAATTATTATAATGACTTAATTGCTGATCATAAGTCACTAGCTGGCTATGTGATGTTCAATACTAGCACTTTACTTAAAATGTGAGAGAACTGTTTTCCCCAACTCTTCCTGTTCTTTTCTTGTAGGAGTCACCCTACTATTGATCCAATGTTTCTCTTCACTGTTTGAGCTATCAGATCAGCAGTTCAAACTTCCCAGGAGTCTCTGGAAAGCAAATTTAATTTGTATCTGGATTTTTTTTTCCCCTCGGTCTCTAGAAGATAATTATCTAGCTGGTCTCTGAGTCCCCGTACGGATAATTGCACTTACAAGGAGGCCTGTAAAGAAAGAGTGAGGGGCACAACAGGGACCATAGGACATCCTGAAAATGCCTTTCCTCTCTACAGAACAAAAATAGGAGTTTAAATCCTACAGTATATTTCTTCTCTGTTCTCAAGCTGATTCTGCTTAGTAAATGTTTTAAGCACAGAGCTGACCTTGTTTAATAGGTATTCTTGCTCAGGCTGCCATTGAGAGAAATGCACAGACTGTCTTGTTTTAAAAAGTGTTAGCACTGTTTCTGGTATTGTCTTCTTAGCTTGGGATGAAGGATTTTAAAAGCATTTCCTTCTCACCACTGACACTGTGTGTTCACTTTTGCATGCCATTTGCCTTCTGAGCAAAACCAGGACCAATCTATTTCTCTTTCATTTCTGAAGGATTTCTCTTTCCAATTTCCATGACCTAGTACATCAAGTTGTTTTGAAAAGCACTGGGAGAATAATTATGTTGTGTTTAGTTGCACCAGAAGAAAGTAGTTCTGACTAAATATAGTATGTATCTGGCAACGTAAGAGAAAGCTTAGGAAGAAAATGGTGAAACAAATTCAAAGTTTGCATTGTAGCTATGTAACTCCCCTTGCTTTCTCCAGGCAACAGTTTACATCCTCCAGATGCAAGACCCTGTTTACATTGGATATTTTGTTTTAATTGTTTTATTTAAAAAAAAAAATCTAGAAGTTAGACCTTAGGTCCTGTTAGTAGCAAAAAAAATAGAAACTGCTGTGACAATAGATTTGAATAATCTTTTGCAACTTCTAGGCAATATTAACTGCAGTACAAATCATCTTCTAAAGAGCTGCTAATTTTGCATTATCCTCAAGAAGTGAGTTAATAATATGTTCTCAATTGGCTTCCTATCCTTGGCACTGCAAGGCATTTTCTTCCCTGTCTTTGTTTTAGAGCTGAAGCTCTTGAAAGTGAGCGCTGCCTCTGTTCTGCATCCCGTGCCACATCGCTGTCCTTTGTTAGCACTGGGTAAAAATAGCAGTAGTCTTGTCTTCTTGTTGGTTGATAAGCACTTGAGCTGCATCTCAAAGCAGAGCTGACTTTTTGAATGACTGCTCACCCAAGCAAATAAATAGCTCGTGTCTGCATAAGATCTTTGGGTGTCAAGGTGCCCGGCAGTCAGTGCTGTGAAGTGGGGGCTCACTCCATGCTGAGCAGAGCTGGCACACCTAGCGTGCTGCAGGCCTTTCAGCTGGCTGAAGAGGTGTACAGTGATTTACTAACCTCATCTAGCTCTAAACTCTGTGGAAGTGGACACATTTATGGTATATAAAAGGTTATGAAGAAAATAGCCAAGCGTTGTGTGATAGATGGGATTTTTTTTTTTTTTTTTACTGGAGTTCTCACCTCCTGTAAATCCTATGGCTTTGATGTGATATGCTAGAGACACCGACAAACTGACTTGCCAGGGTTTCCAGAGACCTCACCACTTCCAATTTTACCATTTAGAACTTTTCTAAAAGCCCTCCAAGACCCTGATTTTCTGGGAGGATCAGAATCAGCAACGCTTCCTCCAACTCAGCTGATATGTTTGAGTTTCCTGTTATCAGCTTGGTGAGATGATTCTACATCCAGATGGAGGTAGGGTCACTGCCACAACAGCCCAACAGGATGAAGGTGAAGTTTCATGTTTATGGTCATCGTGTGTTTAAAATGTCTTCTCTCCAGCCTTTTGCAGCATACTTCTGGGGAAAAAAAAAACCACCTGTCTGTGTCTCACTTGTATTTGTTGTCTGCTTTTCCAACACTACCTACAAGTACACACCCTTTGTCTGTGTGTGATATATAAAAAATATATATGTATATGTATGGAGAGATATATAACATATATATTATACACAGAGATTTGTTTTTACAGCATATATAATATATGCAGTCATGTTATATACAATATCTGTAAAAGGAAATTCTGTTCCAGTGTTATTTCCCAGCTGGAAATTTGTGGCAATGACTTTGCACGTGTGTGTGTGCTCCCTCCTCCTCCAAGACCAGGGATGGCAACTCGCAGCAGCTCTCCTGCATCTCAGAAGAGATCTTGGATGTGTCAAGTTTTAGTCCACACTGCCGAAGACAACTGAAGACTCATTACTCCCTGTTAAACATTCTGCTTTAGCCCTCATATGTGCTTTGTTCCCACTTCTGCAGCATGCTCTCCACTTCATGGAGTCTAATGGACAAAGGACAGCCTTTCCTTACTTGTTCAGCTGGAGCTCACTGGAATCAGCACGAACTTCTGCTGCCACTGCTGCTGGGAAGCCCAGCAGGGCTCTACAGCTGTAATCATCCCTCAGGATATCTCATTTCCCCTTATGCTCTCTATCTTCTAGGAACTCCAAGCATGACTAATAAGCAATAGCCAGCCAAGTTCAGCTCCTCTCTTGTACTAGGCCCATGACCCACATTTTGTTCTGGAAAGTATTTATTAGTGTAATGGAAACAGGATCTCCAATTCTCTTCAAATTGCAGTGAACAAAGAAATCCAGAAAGCATTCATGAGTATTTAGAAGGGCAATCTAGAGGAAAAAAATTCCTTCTCTCAGTGAAGAACTAACTGCAAAAGTGGTGTAAGAGGTTCATCAGCCATCTAAGGAGCAATTGCATTGCTCGCAGTGATACAGTCTAGAATAAAGATGACAACCTTCATGCTCCAAAGCACAAACTGATTTACCATCCAAGGTCAGGAAGAATTTTCTCCGTCACTTAAGCACGTTACCGAACATGTCAACTTTTAGTCGACATATCAGACATTGGACACTGAACAACTAGACAGCCATATGGGGTATAACACGTGTCTGTTCTCATATGTCTGGGGTCACTGAGCAGATGGGCCATGGTTCTGCAAGGAGACAATATCAGACCAAATATACCCCAATCAGAAGACAAACACAGACCTTGAGGAGTCACTGCTCTGCTCTTCTATTTCCATAGCCAGCATGTTTATCATCTTTGAATGTTTCCTCACTAACCCCTCTCATCCACAAGAAGAGCATGAAGTGTTAGTCAGCACTTTTAAAGCCTTACATTTGTTCTGAGTGTAAAAGAGAAAAACATTTTCTTGCATGAGGATCTAACCAGTCATCATTTAACCTAACCTGCATGGATGTGCTCCCACTTTCTTCCTTAGGCTTCTTCCTTGTTTCTTGAGTTGAACGTCTCTGAAATCTTTCCATTCTGAATGATTTTTCTTCTGATTCAAGCTCAGTAAGTAGGATTAAGGCTCAGTCTGGAGAGATACTGGGAGAAGAGCTTTTACTTCCAGCACAAGCTAGATTTACAATATATAGATACAATCTGGCTACCTATGGCCTTCTTCAGAGCGTCCATGCTTCCTTCCTTCTGCCCCAAGATGACAGGGGATGGAAGTGCTACCCACATTTGTTCTAATTAGCAAGTTGAGAATGAATGGAGAGTTGGGGCCTGAACTCTTCCCATACCAACTTCTCTATTCACCTCTGGAAAAGCAGAAAGACTCTTAAGGGCTGCTCTAGGTAGGAAACTTAAGAGTAGTTTCCTCCACCAAGAGGGATTCTACAGCTGAAAAAGACATACAGCTTCTTCAAGCCCCATCACAGAAAGAGAGAGCCTAGCGGGGACAGGTTTGGAGAAAATAGCATTGCACTCTAGTATTCCTTCACCGAGGAAGAGGCATCCATAGCTAGGCCTAAGATTCTCAAAGGGAAAAATTCAAGGGTCTCTGAAACAACTTTGAACCCACTTCTCTGCACTTCCTTCATCTTCACTGAGAAGAGATTTCTTGCCTCGGAACTTCATCTGAATTATGGTTAGGAAGAAAATAGTAGCAAGCACTGGCAACCAAGATGGCCGGTTAGAAGCTAGAGGTCTATTTCAGGATGTTTCCATCACTTATGAGAATTCCATGCTCTTCCTCGTAGACCCATAGTTTGTGGAGACACAGACACAAGTTTGCATGTTAGATGCATCAGGCAAAAACAGTGGACAAGGAAGAGTTACCACAGCTGCCAAAGATACTGAGTGCTGTGTATTGGATACATCTTGCTGAGCTTGTACTGATATCTTCAGAGTGGTGCTCAACAATCAAGTGACAGAAAACCAATGTCTTCCTTGTAGGGTGGGTTGGGTCTCTTGCCTTCATTCTTCTAGCACCAGCAGTAGCAGTATGTTTTAAAATAAGACCCTAGCAACTCCCAAGTTCCCCCAAAACACTCATATTCCCTCCTAAACAAGCAAGGAAGCAAGTTCTCCTGTTGGTGGAGTTGTCTGCCCAGAGCCCTAATGGAAGCCCTTGATTTCTTGCAGACACTGATGAGTGCCACTCAAGCCCCTGTCTGAATGGAGCTACCTGCGTTGATGGCATCGACTCTTTCAAATGCTTATGCCTTCCCAGCTACGGAGGGGACCTGTGTGAGATCGGTACGGCCTACCTGGCTTCAGCTAATCTTACTAACTGCTGCACTACCTCATTCCCACTCTACCCCAAAAAAAAAGCTGATCCCAAGTGCTCCCATCAGTCCTGTCTTCTTCTCAGTAAGCTAACCTCTAACAGCAGCTTAAAATACACTAGGGAAAAGCTTTGAGACTTTTGCTTATGTATTTTGATTACTTTGTTCATCACAGCACCATGTCCTCTAAGATTCCTAAGCAGAAGCTTCTGGTGTCTTCTTCAGCTTTGTCTTTTTCTTGAGTTTCTCTAGTGAAGCTCCATACAGATCATAACAGTGTTGATCACAGAAGTCACAGTGACTTCTGGGTCAAGGGTCTTTCTGTTCATCTGTAACAGTAGGGAAACATCTGAGTACATCTTCACCCCAGGCAAACTTTCTCTGCTAGACTGGAATTTCATAGAAGGATGCTTCAACTGAGCCATGAAAAATGATTGTGTTTCTCTCTGCGAAGATGCAGCTGAGAGAAGCCTCGTTCACTCCAGGAATCTCCACCGATTTGACACAGCATGATATTTTTGTCCTCTCTTCAATGTGGCTTCCCGTGGCAAAATCAGCGGGGAATGTATATCTTTGAGAAAACATGAAGTGACCTATTTTTCCATCAAAATTAGGTACTCTGACCTGCACTAATACTTCTTTTTATTTCTAGAAGGAAAGAAAAAAAGGATTCTTTTTTTCTTAAAGCTGATGAAAGTCCAAACTTTTATCAGCTTAGCTGAGAGGGAGCTCTCCTGCCTTGCTCAAACAGAAGAGGAATAAGGTTGCAATGTCTTCTTCACCTTGGCACGAGTAATGATAATATATATTGGATTTTCTCCTCCCCTTTCTCTGCTTCTCTTTTTCTACTTCCGATATGAACACATGGAGTAGACCATATGAAGGTGGCTCAGGATCATTGAATCATCTGAGCAGGAATTGTGCTGTCTTAACATCATTTTCCTAATTCAACCTAATCAGCTCCTGATTTACCCATCTCTTCTACCTGTTGTTGAAGATCCCTGTAATCCAAAAAGACACTTTCTACCCTGTGGCTGCTTACAATCTTGTTTAGTCCAAGCCAGACTTAATTTCCTCTCTTCTCTACTTTACGGGCTCATGATGCCTGGAGGCCATTGGGAGATGCAAAAGGAAGCTAGTGCCCCAAATTCAGCGGGGAATCTAAATCTTCACTATTCCCATGAGGCAGACCATCCTTTCTGTTGGTCTCTAAGAACAGCAGGACACCGTAGGTGAGCTCTGCCACCTGTGCACACAGCCAGTCCTTCTTATCACAGGGACAGTGTCCCTACCAGAGAACAAACTTTTTTTCCAAGACGATTGCTATCGTATTTCCCTGTAAGTAACAGCTATGTAGGAAAGAGTGGCCTTCCTCCTAGGACATGTCTTGCTAAGGTTCCGTGCCATGTGCTGTCCCATCCCCAGGCTGTGATGACGAGGGGTAGCATTCAAGCTGTTGGAAAAAAGTCTTAAATCTCAAAAGACAGAGCATGTTATCTGCTCGCCTTGTGCAAGTGATCTGCCTGCAAAGATCAAGAATCCTTAGAGCTTCAGCTACTTCCAGATAATCCATTTGATCTGTTGAAGAAGGCAGAAAATGTTTTTAATGCTTCAACTAACTACCAACGCTTCCAACATCTATGAAGCATCTGCAGTCTCCAGCTGGAAGAACACCAGAAGGGTGGGCTAGGAGGAATTAGAGTGACTGAAGGTGACAAGTGCTTTGACCTACCAAGTTTAACAACGGAAGAAAGAAACTGAGTACAGAAAACCTTACTGAAAAGGGAGAGAGGCATGAGGACTCATGAAAGCCCACCACTGCAAGAGCAGCAAGTGCCTGAAAAAGGATGGTTGATCGGGCATCTGAAAGGCTGAGATTAAACACATTCTATTTTCTGTTTCCTTCAGTCACATGGAGCAGACGTGTGATGTTGCATTGCACGGGAGCTGCTGAAGGTCTTTTCTGGTGGTTTCTCCATTCGCCTCTGTTCTCCCCCATCTGTGGTTTTATACTTTTTAATTAATGGGTTCAACTCTTTAGTGTTTCTCAGATGGTAAAAGATGTTCTGAAAAGTTGAGAAATTTTTGTAGTTCTCTAGTAGCTTCCAAACTTTTCCCTTGAGATTTCATTTTCTCTCTCCACCATGGTAAGTTCCTGCCTTTGTCCCTTTTCTCCATCCTGGTAGGCTTGCTTCTCTTCCAGAGCCCGAGAACCACACTAAGTGATGCAACCACCCAAACCTGAGCTCTCCTCTCATCTTTTCTTTTCAACACATACATGTTCATTCTGGGCATCTGGATTCAGGTTTTGGAGTTTCTTTCCAAAGCAACAAAACTCTGCAGGCCAGCACAAGCGGGAAGAGAGGGGTTCTTGGTCAGTTCCTCAAAAACAGAGTCCAGAAACATGGGGATTGAATTGCTTAGGAATAAGTTTGTATCACTCAAGTTTTCTAGTAGCACTGGTCACGTTACTGCAAACATGGGGTCTTCAACACAGGCTCACCCCCTCTGTGTGTCTTGGATACCTTCTGATCATTCACCCTGGAATTTCCCACAGGCAACAGTGTCAGGGTTTGCTTTTTAGTGGAAGTGACAATGTGTTGTCCCATGCCATGAGAGCATGAGCCGCTAAGAGGTGAGTTGCAAGGCTTCCAGACCCATGCACCAACTCCTTTTCATCCCCCCTTTGTGTGTTTCAGACCTAGAAAACTGTGAGGAAGGCTGGACCAAGTTCCAGGGACACTGCTACAGGCACTTTGAAGAGAGGGAGACTTGGATGGATGCAGAGACTAGATGCCGACAACATCAAGCCCACCTGAGCAGTATCATCACCCCAGAGGAGCAAGAATTTGTGAACAGTGAGTGCTGAGGGCAGCCTGAGACTGGGCAGGGATCCATCCGTTGGACTCTGAGTCTATGGGCAGATTCATCAAAAATGACATAAAAACCACCATTTCCCCCGCTGGTGCTCAGATATTTCCTAATGAAGCCTCACCCTTCCATGGGAGAGGAAGAACTGTCCAGCTGTGAGAAAGAAGAGGGTCCTTTCCTGGCTAGGACAGATCTTCGCTCTTACCATGTTGCTGATGTGGTTTGTTCACAAGATGTTCACTTGATGCAACAAGCACAGTGACCCATGACAACGTGGGTGAATCCATGTTCATGCCATACTGAGTGGGGAGGGACATGGACAAGCATGATGTGGGGGAAAAAGGACATCAGGGACTAGTGACCGGGAAGAAGCTGAATGACCCAGAGGCTCCAGGGTCAGAGACAGCTGAGATGGCAAAGAAACGCTTCCAACAAGGTGTAGGGGATCCATGACCCACTTTTCTCTCCCCCTCTGGCTCTTTCAGGCCATGCACAGGACTACCAGTGGATCGGCCTCAGTGACAGAGCTGTGGAGAACGACTTCCGCTGGTCCGACGGGTACTCCCTGGTGAGCCTGCAGCCCGCGGTGCGGGCAGGCACTGGCTTTCGGTGGCGGGGAAGAGGTTCCTTTTGGGTGGGAAGAACCCCATGAGCTATGCGCTGTTTAAGTCTGGCATTGGGTGGAGCCAGGCCTAAACTTTGTAGGGCTCATGGTTTTTCCAAGCCTCTAGTAAAGCTGGTCAGCTAAGCTCCTGGGAACCATCGCGATAGAAATAACAGCTGCAGTAGCAGTGTTGGCAACCCATGGTCTCTGCTGGTGAGAACCACGGGGCAGTCAGCCGCAGGGATGAAGGAGGGAGTGGGAGAGGGGAGGGCTCAGCCTTAGGCAAAGGGCTTTCCTCTCTCGGCAGCAATTTGAGAACTGGCGGCCCAACCAACCCGATAACTTCTTCTCGGCGGGTGAGGACTGCGTTGTGATGATCTGGCATGAGCAAGGCGAATGGAACGACGTCCCCTGCAACTATCACCTCCCTTTCACCTGCAAGAAAGGAACGGGTCAGTACCCTGCACCACACTGGTGAAGATGGAGGGGTCAGGCAGCAGCTGTGGGACTGGAGCCAGGGCCAGGGTTTCATGTCCTCAGGCAGAGCTGACACTCCCGCACACCAGCTCCATGTTCTTCCGTGGACGCAAGCAGCTGTTGTGATGCCCAGGCTCCTGCTGCCCTTCTGGGAGGCAGGAACGGAGCCCTGAGGCGGACTGCTGCTTTATTTTAAGGACCATCACAGAACTTCTATTTCCCCCGCCCCTAAATTTTGTAGACAGAGGCAATCTCAAAGGGATTTAAGGTTTTATGAACTTTTTAATCAACTGTCCCTGTTTTGTATTGCCTTCATCTTTTTTCCACCCGAACAAAGGAAACGACCCCTCTTTGGATGTTGCAAAAAAAGTCCATCAAGCTCAGGTGAGCTGGCACCTCCCAGACACCTTCTAGATCAGAGATGTTATTCCAAGGGGGGAATAACAGGGGTAGGCATCCCTCCCACTGCATCTCAGGGCTGGGCAAGGATGGCTGTGGACACAGCTGCCTCTTTCCACCCCAGAAGTAACTGCCCTTCAAGCAGCCACTGATCACTCCCTCTCTCCAGCTCTTAGAGACCCCACAGGACAGGGTGTGGGAGAAGTGGGGCAATGAGGCTGTGCATGCGCCGGGCAGGCAGGAGCTGCCCAGGTGTGAGGTGCCCACTCAGCCAGGCAGGAATCCTCAAGCTCTCCATGTCTCTGCCCATCTCCTGCAGTGGCCTGCGGGGACCCCCCTGTGGTGGAGAATGCCAGGACCTTCGGTCGGAAGAAGGACCGCTATGAAATAAACTCCATGGTGCGGTACCAGTGCGACCAAGGGTACATCCAGCGCCACGTGCCCACGATCCGGTGCCAGCCCAACGGGCAGTGGGAGGAGCCGCGGATATCCTGCATAAACCGTACGTCTCGGCCCCTTCGCCTTCGGGTTAGGGTTGACGCATCCCTGCAGCAGGGAGGAGGAGCTGGGGATGAACGGGGAAGAAGGGGACATCATGGTGCCCTTGACTTGCTGAAAGCTGCCCTATGATGGGGCCATGGGAACTGGCATCTTCTGGGCAGATGTGGACCACAGGGGCTGGCTGGAGGGACAGCCTGGGCGATTCCTGCCCTGGAGATGTCTCCACCTAGGCAGGGTAGGGGCAGCTCTGAAGCCAGGAAAGAGCAACAGGGAGCTTACCAAGGGCCCAGGCTACTTAAAGAAATTAAAGAAAAAGAAACAGCTTCTGAAAGGGTGAGTCTGGGCACTACCTGCATCAGCAGAGAAAATAGGAGCAGGGAGCTATGGTCCCCCTGCCCTGGGAGCAGACAGGAGCTAAGCCAAGGGGCAGGGCTGGGCTCCTGACCCTTCTCCTGCCAGACCTCCAGCTGTCAGCAGCCAGCCCTCTCCCACTGGTGTCCCAGCCCACTCCCAGGACTGCCTACATCCCTGTCTCATCCCTGCTCATCTGCAGCTTCCCAATCATTTCATCGGCCTCAGCCAAATCGCATCTGTCCAGTGGCCTCCTTGCCAGGTTCTGGTGCAGCTGGGCAAGTCCAGCTAAAGCAACAGTCCCACGGCCAGGGAAAGTCGATACAGACTTAAGTGACAAACCTCCGCCCCAGGGAGGAGTTGGAAGGAGGAGGGATGGAGGAGGTGTCCGCATGGTGTGGACCAAGCCGCTGATTCCCTTGGCTTTGCCGTGGATCCGGAGAGCTGCAGGCTGCTCCCAGCAAGGACCACCAGCGATCAAGAGACCAAGGCTGTTCCCAACCAGCTTTTGCCTCTTCCATTAAAACCCTCCTGGAAATATCACACTGGAGTGGTGTCAGCTTCGAGTGAGACTGGCGGCAAAGATCAGGCAGAAACCTTGTCCCTGCCAGCCAGATGGGGCTGTTTCTCCTCCTGTGCCCTGAGCGCATCCCACCACTGACGGATATTTCCCTCCCTGTCCCAGGGGATTGGGGAGGGACTGGCAGGACAGTGGGGGAGATGGGGAAGCGGTCCCCATGCCCACCCTGTTAGGAGAGCTGCCCTCCTGGTCAGGCACAGGGAAGGGATGGGACAAGCATCCACGGAGAGGATGCTCCTGCCCAGGCCGTGGGGAGGCACCCAGGGACCTTCACCCCTGGGTGAAGCAAACCCCAGCTGCGGGGGTGAGAGAAGGGCAGATTGGGGGGGGGGGGGCACACGCAGCCACCCACCAGGCAGCACTGCCTGCGGCTGCCCGTGTTTTTCCAGGGAGCCAGGGACCGGGGCAGCCAACTTGGGACAAGCAGCATCTCTGGCCCAGTTCCTGTTAACAAGGTGCCTTTTCTTCTCATGCCCCTTCCGCAGCCTCCAACTACCAGCGCAGGCTATACAAGAGGAGCTCCAGGAGCCGGTCGAGACCCAGCGGCAGAGCCGTGCACAGACCCACCCATTAGAGCGGGGTGAAAGAGACCGAGGGGGAAAGTGAGAGAGAAAGAGAGATTTTTAACAGAACAGTTATATTAACAGAGTCGATTTCTTCTTCTTCTTGTTGCTTTTTTGTCATATAAGGAAAAAAAAATTATATTAAATACAAACCCACCTTTGTGTATATATATAAAAAAAAAAAAAAAATTAATGTTTTTTCCAAGCACCAAAGCAAAGCGAATTAGATCTCAGCATTTTTACTAACCGTCCGGTTCCAATTATCTTCGTGCCTTCGGGGACAGGGAGGGGGGTGGGTTTGCAGAGGGCAGGGGGTTAAGTTAAATAATAAAGATGATTATTTTTTCCTGATTTTATCCACGAACAATGTAATTATTTCTGTTATTTAATCTCCGGGGTGAACAGCACCTTTTGGGGTTTTATTTTTATTTTTTTTTTCCAGAATCCTCCTTGCTGCAGCGCGTTGGGGCAGGTGGGGAGGGCTGGGGGGCTGCAGTGGAAGGAGCTGCGGGAGGAAGGAGGCGAAGGGATGCTGAGACCCGGGACCTGGGCACTGGGGGCTGCAGCCCCTCTCTGCTTCCCCGCTGCCCCCCCTGCGGCACAGCGCCCGTCCCGGGACAATGTGCTCTTTCCAGGGGACCGTGCGGGGCACCAGCGTTCCCTGCACCTATTTATATTTTTGAACATATCCTATTTTGAAAGAATGATAAATAATAAAGAGAGTGAAATCGGAATGGGCACTTTGTCAGTGTTGGTTTTTTTGGGGAAGTGGGGGTCTCTGAGGGTTGAAGGGGGGAGTCTCCCATGGGAAGGAAGGGGAGCCCAAACAGGGTCCTTCCAGGCTAGGTGGGACTGGCTCAGCCCCAGCCGGCACCCAAGGGTGCAGCCCTGCAGACAACAGGGTTGTGGGGGGGTTTCCCAAGCCCCAACCAGAGAAGGACCCTGGGGTAGGACATTGCCACCTCTGATCAACTCTGACCCCAGGAAGGGGTTAACCCATACGCCTAAAACCCATTACCAGCAGGAAATGCTTCACCCTCCATCTTCCAGTCTGGACACCCCAGGGGTTAATTAACACTCATTAATGAGGGAGCATGTGTACCCTTGCAGGAGCTCGGATGGGCACAGGGCTGAGCTGGCAGTGATGAGATGGTGCTCAGCCAGGGATGAGACAGTCCCAGGTGTCCAGCCAGGGATCCCCAAATCCTCTCGCTTTGGCAGACCCCTCTCTCATGCTGGGACAGAGATGGGGACACAGCCACGTTGCTCCAGGGCTTTCTCCACTGATTTATTAGAAGAGGTCCAGGAAAATACATCTTTTCATTACCAAACGCTCGAAGAAGAAGGCACCAGTGTTCAAGTGGCGTCCGGGCAAGGGGTGCATGGAGATAAGGCACTGGCACCCCCACAGGGACAGGCACAACAGCATCCTTCAGTGGGATGGGGACAGGGCTGGAAGAGGAGGCGGGATGCAACAGAGGCACCCGCTCTCTGCCCCTGGCCAGATCCAGCCTCGCCTCGCTCCCACCCTGCGAGCTCAGGGGCAGGACCAGCCTGGAAGGGCAGGTGGGTGCCGGTGATGTGCTGCTGCCGCGGGAAGGGGCCACCACCCACAGGGTGGCAGGGGCCAAGCGGGGTGGCAGCAGCCCATGGGGGTCATCCTCGTGCGCACCCCATGCCAGGGACGGTCCCGCACTGCCCCAGCCAGCAGCCGGCCCGAACAGCTGCATGTGCCGGCTGCTGAGCAAGATGTGGAAAATATAAAGGAAGGAAACAAAATAAAACAAAAAGAAGCCTCCCCCCGCCCCACCTCCCCCCAGTCACCCCCAAAACAGCCCTGGGAAACACCCGACGCCAGGCACCGTCAGGCTGGAAACATCCTCCGGCCATGAAGGAGCCCTCCCGGCTCCTTATCTCTCTTTGTAGCAGAAGACCCCAAACCTGCCCTTGCTGGGGAAGCCGAAGCTGCGGACGCCGGGCTCTGCGGGGCCGCAGTTGGCCCGGGGCTTGACGATGGGGTAGCGAATGCTGCCGTCCGCCAGCCAGCCGGCGTCGCAGCGGTCCAGCCCCAGGAACTTCCAGGCAGAGTAGAGCTGCCCCACGCGGGTGATCTCAGCCCCCACATCCTGGCAGCTCTGCTTGGCTTCCTCCAGCGTCATCCCGGCCGGGCGGTCCAGGTAGAAAACCTCTCCTAGGAGGGACAGGGGAGCATCAGTGCTGAGCATCATCTGAAGCATCCCTGCCTGAGCTGAGCCCTGTGCCCTGAGGGAGGACATGGGATGCCACTGATCAGGCACAGCATCTTCCTCAGAATCCCACCCCCCAGCCCCTGGCCCAGCACCCACCTTTGAGTGCCGAAGAGAAGCAGAAGGCATCAAAGCGATGCAGGTGCCGGTGGCGCGGGCCATAGCTGCGGATGCCCGGGGCGAGGTGCAACCCACCGCAGGGCTTGCGGGGCTGGCGGATGGGATACTGCACGGTGCCATCAGCCAGCCAGCCCGCGTTGCACCAGTCCAGTCCCTCGCTCCAGGCCTGGAAGAGCTGGTTGAAGGTGGCGAGGATGGCGCCCTGCTCCTGGCACACTTGCTCGGCTTCGTGGAAGTTGAGCCTGTACTGCCCACGGGGAGGCTGGTAGGGGAACACGATGCCTGGGGGCAGACGGGGTGTTCAGCCGGTTCCGTGGGCAGCCCACCTGCCCTGGGTCCAGCCCCGACAGGAGCCACAGGGGTCCCTGACCCATCCCAAATTCAGGCTCTGGGACAGGGACCACCCCAGAGTGGCTCTGTCCCAGGCTCTGGCATGTGGGGATGGGGCTGTTCTGGGCATGCAGCCACCAGCGGCGAGTTGCCAGCGACATCTGGTGGCACGGGGACACAGGAGCTCTGTCCTGAGGACATGCGGACCACCTTCATGGTGACAGCACCAGCACGTACAGGGATGAACAGATTATGATGATAACAGGGATGCAGGGACCACCACCACACAGATGTATGGAGCACAGTCCTGGGGACACACAGGTAGTGGTCCCAGGGAGGCATGGACCACCCCTGTGGGGATGTACAGACCATCGGCATGGGGACACACAGGACACGATGCCCAGCATCATGGGGACATATGGGCCAGGATTGCAGGGACACATGGACCACTGACATGGGGATGCATGGACCACTGTCACGGGGACAGAGGGACTGTGGGAACATGTGAACCACCACCACAATCAGAGGGACCGGTGGGGACAAGCCACCATAGGAGGGAGGTCCGGAGGTCAAGGGGGTGGGCAGAGGCACAGCAAAGGGGACATTTCCCCACCTCTGAGCTTGGCAGTGGAGCCAGGGCTGAGTCAGGTCCCTTATGGCAAGTGAGCAAGAGGGGTTGGACCAGTCATCAAGGTTCATCACAAGATGCATGAGGACACCCAGAATTGGGAGGCAAGGGGGAAGCTGCACATGATGCAGCACAGTGGGAAGATGGGTGGGTAGAGGCAGAAAACGCTGCAACCACGGGGTCACCCCCAACTCTGACCTCACAGTAGCATCCTCAGCATCCCAGCTGGGCAGACTGCTCTGGCCTCACTCGGTGCTGAGACCACACAGTCAGACAGCCCCAAGCCACCACCCGTCACACTGAGCATCCCAGCCCCTTTCTGCCCACGACTGGCCTCCCCAACCCCCCTGCCTTGCTACCTCCCCCAAGGAGGGGGTGCCCCGGGAAGGCCAGGCTCACTGCCTTTGCACAGGGGGTGATGCAGTCCCCGCCGCGCCCCCCACCTTGCAGCCGAAGGTCCACCACATCGCTCTCGTCCTCCAGCCCATCAATGACCTCACAGCGGTATTTGCCATCATCCTGCAAGCGCACATCACTGATGACCAGCGAGGCCTCACGCCGGCCAGTCTGGTGGAGGTGAGCACGGCCCCGGAAGTCCCCAAAGGCCAGGTAGGTCTTGCCAATGGCCACCAGCACGTCCTGCTCCTTGGTGTAGTCATCCCGCAGCTTGGACCACTTGATGCGGATCTTGCGCTTGGCCTCTAGGTCAGGCTCGTAATGGTAGTGACAGGGCAGGGTGACATTGGCACTGCTGGAGCTGTAGACGGGGTCTTTGGGGGTCTCCACCACCAGCTTGGCCCCGTTGAAGGAAACCACTGGGGACAGGGAGGGAAGGCACTAAGTGTGGGTCAGGGTCCAGGGCTGGGCAGCGTCCCCAAATCTCCCTCCCTCCAGCCACCTCCTCTTCTGCCTAAGCATCCCATGAGCATCCCCCAAGCATCCCTGGAGCACCCCTACCTGCTCCTCTGAGCCTCATTTTCCCCCCATGAGATGGGTCCCAGCCCTATCCCAGAGGCGGGGGGGACTTCAACCCCTTGCACCAACCTGCCAGCCCTGCTTTCCGTCAGCCCTGCCAATCCCCGATATACCTTTCTCCTGCCCGTTGCCCTTGTCGTTCATTATGTGGTTGTAGTAGAAGCCGTTGTAGAAGGGGTGGTAGGAGCCACTGGCCAGCTGCAGCAAAGTGGCCTCCAGGAGCAGCGGGAGCACCAGCATGGCTGGGGACCGAGGCCGAACCCTGAGCCCAGGCTGTGGAGGGGGAAAGGGATGTGGTAACACCCCAAAATAACCAGAAGCACCCCAGTGCTGCCCAGCACACAGCAGCAGGCAAACCCCGTTGCAGGGATGCAAGGAGAGGAGTGGGAAAAGCCAGCGGAGTGGCTTGTCTGCCCACAGGGGAGGGTGCAGGCAACCTGAGACCTGCCCCACAACCGGGGCTCCCAATCCCCTCCATCCTCATCCTCCCGCCTGGGTCACGCTGCACACCACCGCGTTCACTGCTGACACCCGTTGGGTCTTGTGGAGCACCCAGCGTGGAATGGGGAGCTGAGACCAAGCCAGCGATGGGGCAGCGGGGGGAAACGGGATCCCAGGGCGTCCTTTGAACAAGGAGCACTGGGAAAACATCACACAGGGGGTGCAGGGGGAGAAAAGTGGCCGAGCCCCGCTGTAAGTCGCAAGCTCAGTTTACAGAGGCAGCCGAGCGTGTAACCCAGCCGAGGAGGGGAGGAGAAAGCTCGGAGAGCTCGGGGCTGCCTCCACTGCTCCGGCACCGGACAAAGCCTGGCGGCACCCAGCCAGCCTGGCCAAGGACCCCCGGCTGCCGCTTTGCACCACAGACACAGCTGTTGCTGACCCGTATCGCTCCCAAACCATGTCCCCTGGGCAGGGGGAAGCCTAGCTGCTCCACGGCACCGGAGACCTGCGCTGGCTCGAGCTCTGGGTGTCCCACACACCCAAGGGTGCCCCACATGGGGCTCACCCAGGGCAGCTCGCAGCAGCATTTACCAGCTTGCGAGCTTTCCCGGAGCCGGCAGAGGGGGCCCGGCACCCGACAAGCTTCCAGCATCCCCCCTCCAAGCCTGGGAGGGATTTGACATCTGTGCCCCCTGCTTAGACAAGGTTTACGAGTGAATGCCTGTAAAGGCGCCCCAGGCCAGGGGGATACAGGAGAGCGGGTGCTTGCCCCCGGCAGGGTCCAGCACAAGGGACAGCAGTGGTCTCTGGGGACTGGGATGTGCAACTGGCTGCTCTCGCCATGGGGGGCTCGTTCCTGGGCACTCCTCCATGCCACCCATGCCATCAGTGCCGCTGCTCACCTTCCCGCAGAGCGCAGCCCACGCTCACCACCCAGCTGAGGTCTGCGGAGCCAGTGCTGGGGAGCGCGGGGTGCACCCGCTCAATGGTCAGCGCAGCCCCGGGAGCCCGGTGCAGCGATGCGCAGTGCTGCAGCCCCGGAGCCCGGCAGGCACACTGCCACGTGCTGCCCACGCACGGCTGGGCGGGCTCGAGGCATCAGCAGCTTCACACCTTGGTTTGGTGGTCACCAGCCCTGGCCCCCTGTGCCCCCAATGCCTAGCCACCCCCCAGAGCCCAGCGTTGCGGTGACACGCCGGGGGGCCTGGCGTCCTCAACCACAATGCTGGTGAGCATCGTGCTGCAGCACCCACCGTAGCGATGCCCAGCACCTTCCACGGCGATGCCACCCCTCCTTGCCCTCCATGGCGAGCAGGGTGCCCACCACCCCGGGGTGCCAGCCCTCCCCAGCCCCGGCTCCAGGGCCAAGCCTTACTCACGCTGGTTGCGGGCAGGCTGCAAGGCAGGCGTGCAGGCAGGCTGCAGGCAGATGCACTGTGTTTAGGGCTCTTGCAGGGCTGAGAGGAAGCAGCTCCAGGGCCTGCCTCTTAAAGGGAAACACACGCCCTTACCAACCCCCTGCTCGCAGCCCAGAGCTGGGGTGGGTGCCCCTGGCCCCCCCCCCCCGCCCACTGTGCCCGGGCAACAGTCTCGCTGTGTGCCTGCACGCTGCCTGCATGCTGCCTGCACATTGCCCACATGCCTCATGCACAATGTGCCAGCTGCCAGCACTGCCCCCGGCTTGGAGGGGGAGCAGCAGGGAGTGGGGTGCCCTGTTGGGGCTGATGGGACCTGTGGAAAGCCCCGGTGAAGCCACGGTGCTGGAGGAGAAGAGTCATCCCTTGTCCCATGTCCCACCGGGGGGGACTGGCCACGGTCCCCAGGCGATGGTGGTGTTGGGCACACACGTGGCAGGAGCACGGCGCGGCTTGGGACGAGTGGGCTGTGGCAGGGGGGTGGTCTGGGCTCTGCCTGGGACATGCGGGCAGCGCCTGCCTGCTCTGGGGTCCAGCAGAGACAGCTGAGACGCAGGGTTCAGCCTCTTCAGGGCCCGCTCAAGGCCATGGGAGCAAAGCAGAGGCACAGAAACCAGGGCAAGAGCTTTGGGGTACCCGGTTGCACCCATGTGAGGGGGCATCATCCCTAGACTTGGGTGATGCTCTGCATGCCAGCTTCCACCAGCACACGGACACGCAGCCCCGGCTCCAAGAGCCCCAGATGCAGCCCTCGGGAAGGGCAGCGCCGTGGCAGCACAGACAGGGGATGCCACTCTGGGGGTGGCCAGTGGGGCCGAGCACACGGAAGAACCACGGAGCGGCGTGTGCCCTGACCCGGCGACCTGCCGCTCCAGCCTGGCGTGCCGCTTCGCCCTTTGCTTTGTTGTTTTATGGCAAGGAAATGAGGCGTGGGGGCCCCGGTCCAGCTCTTGCCGCCGCGCGGGACGGCATCAAGACGGAAAGAAAACAACTCGTGTAAAAATAAACCGCCCCGGGGCTGGCTGCGGGATGAAGGGGGCTGGGACCCCTTCCCGATGGCCTCCCAGCATGGTGTGCTTGGGGTGCGATCTTGTCTGCCCGCCGCCGCCACACTGATAGGGAGCAGCCGACACGGAAACAGCATTATCTGCCGCCAGCGCCGGCCCGGCAGCCCCTGTCCCCCATGGGAAGCCCCAACCGGGGATGACCGTGGGACGTGGGGTCTGGAGGCACTGATCTTCCTTGCTCTCCTTTTCCCTGCACGCCCATCCACCAGGGCCCGCCAGCCCTGCCCGAGGAGGGACACAGCAGAGCCGGGCTGTCCAGGGACACGGGAGCGTGACAGCCGGGCGCAGTGCCTGGTTGCCTGCCCAGAGCAGGCTGCTCCGCAACCTACAATGGAGGGGCAATTACATCTCCCGGCATGGCGGCGCAGGGCCGCTGTGCTGCCTGCACCCCCAGCCAAGGGTCCCCGGTGCCCCCAGCCCTGCCCCATGGCTGGAGAGGTGGTGGGATGGCATCCCAGCTGCATCCTGGCTGCATCCCGGCCACCGCCGCCCCCCCTTGCAGTTGCTTGCCTGAGTTGTCCGTGTCCCAGTGTCCCAGCAAGCCGGCAGTCAGGATGGTCCCCTCCACACCCCCCCACACCGTGCAGACAGACAGACAGCCCCGTCGGGGCACGCTGCTCCTTGGTGTGGCCGCCCCATTGTTTCAGAGTCTAGGAACAAGTCACATGGTGGCTGGTGCTGCCTGCGCTGCCTGCACTGCTGCGCCTGCCAGGAGCCATCCTCCGCCCGGCCGAGGAGGGGAGCGGTGGCGGGGAAGGGGAGAGGGATGCTTTTGTGCATCTCTTTTCAGCAACAGCTCATGGCTCACATTCAGCCACGGCTCTCGTCTGGATGTGGCAGCCAATGTCCTCCACCTCCTCCTGGGAAGCCCGCAGCATGGGGAAGGATCTGGCCACCAGCAGCCCCCAGAGGAAGGAGGACACCCCTTTGCTCCCTCCCGCCTCTCACCCTATGTTTGGAGCTTCAGGGATGACCCCAGATTTGTCTTCTGCTCCCCAAAGGGGACCCTGGGTGGGACTGCGGGTTTCAGGGTGAGCAAGGCTGTGCAGGGTCAGGGTAGCTCTGACCCTGGAACACGTGTTTAGGGCACGTGTTTAGGACTGGCTGAGCTTTTGGTTGATCGGGAGCCATAAAAATGTCATCCCTGTCTTCCCCGCCTCAAACGCGGCGGCTGACAGCTCTGCCGTGGCCCCACTGGAGAGATTTCTCATTGAAATGCCACTTGCACGGGACAATTCCAGCAGGAACCTGTTGCCCAAGGCTCAAACTGGGGAGGAAAACCTATGTTCCCAGTGGAATGCGGGAGGCTGTGACCTGTGTCGGGCTTTTCTCGTGGAGGCAAGAGGATGCTCTCCCCGACAGCTGCTTCCTGAGGAACCGGCTCGTGGGCAGCTGGCAGCACCGGCAGCCAAGTCAGCAAGCAGCGGGGTGCTGTGGCCACAGCGTGCCGGCCCTCCCGGCCTTCCTGCTGCCCCAGCAACCCAGCCGTGTCCGGGAAGAGCATCCGAGGGACAGGGACAAGCCGTGATGGGCTGTGCACAGGGTGGAGGGCGCCCTGAACCTCACCAACCCCCACGTCCTGGGGCTTGGCAGGAGGAAGGAAATGCCGCAGAGCTGGGAAGGGGCTCAGCATCCGTCAGCAGGGTTCGCCTGGGGGGCGGCAATGGGCAGGGGGAAGTGGTGGCCGGGCGCTGAGGATGTCTCCCCTGCTCTGATGCGCAGCATCTGCTCCTGTCACCATCCCCGTGGAGCCTCTGCCATGCCCTCGGCTGTCTTGGCTGGACTCGGAGCAAGCTGCTTTTATCTCCGCCCCAGGTTCCTGGTGATAACGGTGGCATGTCTGGAGGCAAACTGGGCTGACTGTCCCCCCCTCAGTCCCCGGCTCTAGCTGTGGATGCTATTTGTCACCAAGCAGCCACAGCCACAATGAATTCAGCCTGGTCTCTGCAAGCAGCCCCCCAGCCCTTCTGGTGCCTGGGAGTGGCACCCACGGGGCCAGGCAGGAGCCCACCTCCCACGCACAGGGCCCAGGGAGGGGATGCATGGCCGAGCAGGGGACTGCTGGCAGCAGGAAAGTGCACGGCGATTGTCCGGAGCTGTGGGGACAGAGAGCTGTGGTGGGATGCAGGTGGCCCTGGACCATTCACGCCAACCTCAGGGGTCCCTGCCCAGCGCAGCAAAAGACTGGAGAGGAGCAAAGCTCCTTTGTCCTGTTCACCCCAGTGCTCCTTCCCCACCAGGGACCCCATCCTCGATGCACGGAGATCCTGCTCCAGCAGCAGCCGTCCCCCTGCCCTGCCTGGCGGGCTCTGCCGGGACCATCCCCGCAGGCAGCCCTGGCAAAACCCACAGCTCCCTCCAGCCCTGGGAGTGTGCTGGGGCGTAAGAGACGTTTTCGCTCCAAGCTGGGGGATTTGCTCCAGGATCAAAGCCAAAGGAGGAGATGTAGGGTGTGGGGAGCCGATAGCAGCTTCCCCTCCCCAAGTCCCATCCCGCTGCACTTGGCCAGCTGCGAGCACAGGCTCCGGCAGCTGCGACGGGGCGGAGGCAGCGGGGAAGATGCGTAAAGCCCTGGTACCTTGTTATTTTTTGGGCAGGGAAGGGAGATAGGAGGGTTTGTAAAGGCAAAAGGTGTGGGGTCAGCATGGGAGCCGAGGAGCTCAGAGGGGATCCTGGGGGTTTGCCGGACCTGCTGGGTTTTGGGAAGTGGCTCTTGGGAAGCACAGAGCAGCCAAGCCGACAGCCCCAAAGTTTCAGCTGGTTTTAATACTGTCAGAGACACCCCAGAGTGGGGCCACCGCTGCCCCCACCGTCCCACCCAGGCTCCCTCGGCACTTGCCAAAGCGAACCTGCCGCCAGCCTGGCCCCACGGCCGCTGTGCATCCCAGCATGCGGGGTAGCATCGCCACCAGCACCGCTGCCCAGACACCCTGCCCGCACTCCTGCTTGCCAGTGCTGTGTCTCATTCATCTCCTACTGCTAATCCTGAGGGCTTGAGCATTGCAAGAGGCTCCCCTCCACCCCACAGAAAGGAAAAAAATCAGGTTACAAAAAGGGTCAGTGGCCTGGCTCTCCACCTACTGCATTTGGGTGATTTAACCACCACTTTTCCCAGCTTTTCTCCACACCCTCATGGCAACGAACCATCTCTCCCCACTACCAGGTGGCAGCCTCTCCAGTCACTGCTTGTCTCCAGGGATGAGGGACCTCCAGGCACCCCAAAGTGCAGTAAGGTGGTGATGGCGGCAATGCTGAGACTTGGAGGACATGGTGCCAGCACCCCCAGAAGGCGAATGGGCAACATCTGCCAAAAAGCCAGCGGTGGTGCCTGCCAGGAGCGTCCAGCGGGTAGAGCTGCCCACGATGGGGACCTGGTGTCTTTGATAGGAGCCATCTCATCACTCCCCTCACACTATGCGGCGCTGACACCGCAGGCAAGGAGACCCGGGGCAAGGGAAAACAGGCAGGGGACAACAGCCGAGCAGGTTTGTCAGAGCCCCTGCCTGCAGCCATGCAGGGAGCAGGAGGGATGGCGGATGCTGTGAGCCTGGGGCACCTGCCCTAAGCCCCCCAAAACCACCAAGCTCCAATGAAGTGCAGGCAGGGAACTGCCACTGGCTGCAGCCTCTCTGCTGGAAGCAGAAGCAAAAAGGGGGAGAAAACTGGTCCCTAGGCTTAGCTAGGAGGATGCAGCCAAGCCTCATTCGTAGGACAGGGTCCCCCAAGGAAGCCTCAGTTGCAGGAGGGGATCCTCCAGCCAAGCCCTGGTTGCAGGAGAGGGTGTCACCCCTGGCTACTGGGGTGAAAGAACAGGAGCCCTCCCCACGACCCACCTGCAAGGGCCCCATAAAGTGCAGTGCTGCAGCCCCAGCGCCAACACGGGGCAGGGGAGCCCTCCCGGCCGCCTCCCGAGTTTGGGGACATGGAGAGGGGTGTGTGAGGTCAGAGCAGGAGCAGGCAGGGGCGGGCAGGGCGCGGGCCGGGTGGCAGGGAAGAGCAGCCCCGTCCTTCCTCCCCGGGCGCCTACTCATCGCAGCCCAGCAGCTCCACGCGCAGGGTGATGCGGTTGTGCCAGGCCACAGGCAGGATGCGGACAAAGCGGGCGTAGAAGGGCACGTCGAACACGTTCTTCTTGTGTGAGTAGTTGTCGCTGTTACCATGGAAGATCTAGGGGGGAAAAGGCGGGTGTCAGCACTGCCAGGACCTCCCCGCCACCGTCCCATCCGTCCCCACAGCAGCATCCCCGAGCCCCGGAAGGTCGGTGCCCGCCTTGCCCTGCCCCACACACCTTGGTGCTGTTTGTCTGGTCATCCCGGTAGAGGGTCCAGGATGTGCCGTTGTCACTGTAGGCCACCTTGTAGGCTGCCACGTATTGGATGTGACCGAAGTCGCGGGCTCCTTGCGTGATGATGCCCGTCACCTTCTTCTGGGTCCGGAGGTCGATCTGGCATGGAAACAAGGCTCGTCGAGGCTCCTTGCAGGAGGCCACCCCAGAGCATCCTGCATGTCCCAGAGGCAGCTGGGATGCACTGACCCTCAGGGGTCAAGAGTGGAGATAACACCGCTCGACCCCCATCCCAATGCCAGAGTGACTAATAAAACACTACCATGAAATTTTGACCCTTTAACACTTGCAGCATCCCTCAAAGCAACCCAAAGCGGGACGAAAACCCTGCCGTCGCAGCTCCCTTCCCTATCGCTGCTGCCTCGACATTTTTTACTGAAAAGGTCAATGTGGGAATGATGGCAAAAAATCTCAATACAAAAAAAATAAAGGATTCCCAGAGGAAATGCATTTCCACTAGGAAGCGATTCTGGCTGAGAAAATATGCAGTTCAGTGCAGTCTGACATTTGGGTTGTAAGTGAGGCGGTTTCTATTCTCTTTACTCTGCCATACTGCGCTACTGCTGCTGGCATCCTACAGGGTAACCCAGCAAACGAGATGAAAGTCTCCTTAATTTAGTTCCTAGCTTATGCTCACCGAGAGCAGTACTAGCCATACGTATAAATCTATATGTGTATATATGAGTATACTTGTAAATCGAGATACATGTACACAAACAGGCAGCCTGCGGTGTGACAGCCCAACTCAGTGTGTCATCCCGACCCCATGAGCAGATGTCTTGATAAGCTGTTTTATTTAGGTCCATGGAGCAGCTGCTTTTAATCATTTCCCAAATAAAAAGCAGGACAAATATCTAAACTGCTTTGTCCCATTATGTCATGAAATCATGTGAAAAGTATAAAAACAGGGGAGGAAAGGAAACTGAGAAGGAAATTTCAAAACTATTTGTTCCCATTCCAGACTGGGAAGAAAAAAAGCAAACCTGATTTTTTTCCTGCAAAACAGAAACATGTTGTTCTGGGCAGCTGGAGGGTTGCAGGACGGTCACCCCAGGCTGGGATGGCACTTCCCAAGGGGGTGATGCAGAATTGGGGTGCTGCAGGCTCGGTGCACCCCACAAGAAGGTCTGCGGAGATGGCACCACCCTGTCCCTACGGGCACCGATGTTTCTGACCCAGAGCTCCAGCATCGCTGTTAAAACTGGTGGCTACAGCCCCATCCTGACCTGCCCCTGCGATCCCAGCTCGAGGAGAGCATTGCTGGGCTGCGTGCCCCACAGCAAGGCTCCGGCTGCACCATTCCGGTGGCTCTGCCCAGCTTCTCCTGCCATGCCCATCCTGCTTCCAGCCACCCCAGTGCAGGAGGTGGCCCTGGGCACAGGAGATGGTCCCAGGCACAGCTGGAGGAGCTTGGGGAGGAGAAATGAAGTTACAGAGAGAGGGCAGCAAAGACCCACCTGCAGCCACTCGGACTGGCCGTTGTGGAGTGCTGTCCAGGCGTTGGTTTTGCCTGTCTTGTCCAGGCGAGCATAATGGGGGTGCCAGGTAAAGGCGTCGATGCCCCAGGTCTTGAAGACACTGGAGGCTGTGATCTGCTGGTCGGAGATCAGGCGGGATTTCATGCCCAGAGGCTCCGAGCAACCTGCCGTGTTGAAATACACTGTAACACAACGGTTTACACAGGCAGTGAAAAGGAAAGAGTCCACGGCACCATCGCAAGCAAAACCCCGCAGCCCCGGCAGGTGCCATCCCCGTGTTCCCACGTTTCCACTGCCCGGAGCGGCAGGCAGGGCCAGGCAGGGAAAGGCTCGGCAAAGGCGCAGCGTCGAAGCTGGTTTGCCTTCTCCCGGGATTTTTAGCTCGCAGCTATTCCCTGGCTCACAGTGCCTCCTGCTGCAGAGACGCACGGACGGCCCCACGACACAGCCCGGCCCGGGAGGACAGACGGCTTCAGCAGGAGGCACAGCAGGATGCTTTCATGGGTGAAAAGAGCAATGCAAAGATATCCCCACTCAAAAGCATGCCTGGCACCGCACCCACACAGTGGCAGGATGCGACCCAAGCCCCCACAGCACCCTGTACCCACGCCGGCATGCAGGTCCTGCTCGGCTGCCGGGGACGTGCCGCAGGGCAGGAATGTGGGAGGCACAGGGAAAGGGCTCAGGCTAATCATGCCTCACGTTTCCCAGAGGACTTTGATCCTCCTGAGCTTTTCAAGCTCTCCGGCAGGAAAAGCAGCCGGTTCACAGCTCAGAAAGGGAGGGGGCACAATAAAAAACCCCGGCTTGGGAAGGTGTTAGCAGTGTGAGAACGCAGCTCGAGCCCAGCTGAGCTGGTGGGATTAACGGCTTGTGCTCCCCACAAGCACCCACGGGTATTTCCAGGCATCACGTAGCCAGCATGAGAAAAACAAGCACTCACAAATTCCCTGTCCCAGGGGATCAAAACGGATACAAGGGGTGATGCCCTGCCTCGTGTCACCCCCTGCCCTGCGGTCCCTGGGGAGGGGAAAGTCACCGACATTTACCGTTCATCTCACAGCCGATGAGTTCAAAGCGCAGCGTGCAAGCACGGCGGCACATCACTGGGTAGATGCGGATGAACTGGGCGGTGATGGGAGGGTTAAACATGTTGGTCTGCATGGTGCCGTAGTCCACATTCCCCTGGAAAACCTGCAACGGCGAGCAGGGTTAAGCGCCCCAGCCCTCCCGCAGCCTTGTGCATAAAATCCCTCCCACTATGGCAACGCTCTCCAAATTGCAACAAGCAGAGAGGTGGCTTGCTTCTTTCTTTTTAACACAATAAATACACTCAGGTCGTGTTTTCATGCATTTTTTCCACCGCTACAGAAACAAGAGAAACTTTTCTTTTTTTAAAGCAAGGCAGATATTCCCAGCCATTCCCTGGATGCTCAAAAAAACAAGCACGAGACACTTGCCATGAAAAACTGAGAGTGGAGAGTGCTGCATTCAGTGACAATTCCTGCTTCAAGAGTGAGATACACTGTTGTCTCATGCTCGGTGTAAACAGAGCACTGAGCTGCGTAAGCCATTCGCTAGCACTTCCAGACCATGCCCAGTTCCCACAGTGTGTCAGTGATAAAGATGTTATCTGAATGACCTAAATAAGTCAGCGCTGCTTCTTTGGTTATGCTTATTACGGTCAATTAAACAGAGCCAGAGAGCGCTGCCCAGCACTGGAACCATCTGTGCCATCTCGCTGCTAGGACAGTTCCCAATGTGGCTTTGACTCAGGTCACAAGCACTTTCCCAAACATGGGGACAGTTTGGGACACAGCTCACAGCCACACCGGCACCCACAAAACCGGTGAGTGGGGGGAGCCGGCGTGGTCCCCGCATAGAGCATCGCAGCCCACCTTGTCTGTGTCCTGCTTCTCGTCCTTGCAGAAGGTGAACTCCCGCCCATCCAGGCTGTAGGCGACCTTGTAGGCACGGACGTACTCCTGCTGTCCCACGCGGCGAGCGCCTTGCGTGATGATCCCACTCAGCCGCATCTTCCGCAGCAGGTTGGCCTGGGGCGGGGAGAGGAGAGTGTGAGTGCCGATGGGGTGCACAGCCCCTGCACCCACCAGCACCGCTGAGCCTGGCTGGGAGGGTGGGCTCGCGCTCAGCATCAGGACCAGGAAAGGGGCTGCCCAGCACGCTGTGACTTCCTCGGGAAGTCCTCCATCCCTCCAGCCTTGCGTCTGAGAGTGGGCAGACAAGGGGGGATCGCCACCTCAAGTCCCCATCTTCCCCCCCAGTGACTATGTCTTCTCAGGCACATCACAAGATGCCCCTGGGTGGCACCTTTCCACAGCAATTTAGCCCTGCCATTGCCACCAGAAGCAGAGAAATCCCACAAAAGCAGCCCAGTAAGACCAGCCGTGGCTACCGGGGCTGCTCACTACACTGGTGATCCCAGTCCTGCCGTGGGTACCTGAATCCAGGGGCTCTTGTCGTAGTTGCTGGAGGTCCAGGCATTGACGATGCCATGGTTGTTGAGGCGGGCAAGCTCTGGCCCCCAGCGCTGGAGGCCGAGGAAGCCGTAGTGGACAGAGGATGCAGAGAGCTGGGCATCAGAGATGGCTCCTCCTTCCATGCCCAGGAGAACAGCACAGCCTGGGGGCACAAGCGAGGGAGGGCAGAGTGGGGACATCAGCACCAAAGAGAGATGGTGACCAAGGAGCAAAACCAGGGGGTCATCTGCCTCTTGTCTGGGGACAGGGCAGGAGATGGAGGTCAGCGCTAGGACCTGCCTGTCCCTCATGTGTTCCCCCCTTCTCAGCCTCCAGCCAAAACCACACCGTCCATCAGCCCCTCTCACAGCACGGAGGTCTGGGGTGTGGGGGAAAGGCTGCTCTGGGGTCACCCTAAAGAGAAGATGGCATCTTCGCGGGGATGCTCCCTCCATCAGGACCAGGCTTGCTGGCACCAAGGGCAACCAGCACACAGGCACCCACATTTGCCCTCCAGATCCCCTAAATCAGCTGGTGAAATCTCTCCTGGGTACGCTGACGATGAGGGACAGGGCAGTAGGGAACAGGGAGGGAAGGGAAATTCTGTACAGTTGGTGCCAGGGACTTACGGACGTGGCAGGTCTTCCCCAAGAATGGAGAAGGACACTTGCAGGTATAGTCACCGTCCAGGTCTAGGCAGGTGCCTCCGTTTTTGCAAGGCTGGGAGTAGCACTCGTTCTTGTCTAGGAGACAGAGCAGGGGGGCTCAGGAGGTGACCCCAGAGACAGTCTCAGGGAGGACACCCCTCATTCGGTGCAGTGAGAAGAGGGGAGAGGCATCCCCTGAGCCAGGGCCATGGCAGGGTCCCTGCTAATACCATGGCACAGGTTGAAGCTCTAACCCAAGAAGCCACCTAAGTCATGTCCGGGCTGACTGCAGCTGCACGGGCGCATTGGGACGCACAGCCACGGCAAGGCTGGGAGCTCGTGTGGAGCAGGCTGAGCCCTGAGGCACCCTTGTCCCATTACTTGAGGTGCCACATCCCCTCCAGAGTCACAGAGCAAGGCTCAGACACAGCCGTATCCTCACACCACAGTCTCTCCCTCCACCCTGCAAGATCCAAACCAGCCCAGAGCCCCTGACAAAGCCCAGTGCCCGACACAGCCACAGCTGCACACAGCCCCTGGTTGTCCCTCCAGTGCTGCCCGGGGGGCCCCACTTAGGGGCTCAGCAGTCCCCCCCGACCCCCCACGTCACTGTACTCACTGTTCTGGCAGTGCACCCCATCATACCCCGCGGGGCACTTGCAGATGTAGTCGGTGAAGACGTCCCCCCGGTTTGGGACCAGCTGGCACTCACCATTGTTATGGCAAGGATTGGGGTGGCAGGGGCCTGGGGAAGGGGAAAGGGGGAAAATGGCTTTAATATGGGCACAGGTGGAGAATAAGAGCATCCATTGGGCTTGCACTCCCCAAAGACATCACATCCCCAAAGACATCACATCCCCCCACAAGCAATGGAGGTCACCACATCCTTGCTTGGATCTCCACTCTACGTGCTCATCAGCAGGGCTGGACCCCAGGACCAGTGGTGCAGGGCTGCACCCCAGGACCAGTGGTACAGGGCTGCAACAAGTGCACAATGCCATGCTGCAATGCTCCTGGACTTCACGGAGCCCCCATGATGGGGTCAGCACCTCACCTTTCTCTGTCTCATTGCAGTCAATCCCAACATAGCCCTCAGGACAGATGCAGAAGAAGGGGGTCTCATTAATCCCGGTCAGGCAGGTGCCCCCATTCTGACAGTGGTTCACCTCGCAGAAGTCACCTGGAAGCAAAGCCACGTGTCACTTCAAGCCATCTCTAAGGAGGGCATCCACCAGAGCCCCGTGGACATGCACAGAGGCATCCCGGCAGGAACTGCTCCCCTGCGGATGCTGAAAGGAGTGGAGCACGCAGCAGAGGCCAGTGCGACCAGCTGCCGGATCCTGCGCAGGACTGCCAGCGTTCAAGAGCGATGGTTAAGACCAGGAGTGTGAGAGAGCAGCCAGAACCTGCCCTGCCCTGGCACATTAAAAAAGGGGATTAACAGAACCTGCACATCAAACCAAAGCCAGAGGAAAGCCAGGTCTTTGGTGCACCAAATGGTTCTGCTGCTCAGCTGGGAAGCAGGGGTGGCCCTACAAAAATCATTGTAGGGGGAGCCCACATGCCTCAGTTCTTAGACACACGTGAGGAAGGAGCACAGGGTCCATCCCTGCATGATGCCTGCCAGAACTCCATTCACTCCGAGCACTCTCTGAGCAGCTCCCACCAGGCAGCCCCAGTCCACAAGCAGGTCCCTCCCAGCAGCTGGTGGGACCGCACCGTCCTTTCCGTCTGTCCATCCACCTCCAGCATCTCCCATGGTATTGGGTTTACGTGGCGAGGTGGTGGTAGCTGGGGGGCTGCAGGACTGGCTTCTGCGAGAAGACACCAGGAACTGCCCCCAGATTAGGGACAGCCAGTCCCAGACAACTCCAAAAGACACCCACTGCTGCCCAAAGCTGAGCCCATCACCAACACTGGTGCTGCCTCTGTGATGATATACGTAAGATAAGGTAAAAAACACTGCACATAAGCTGTGGGAGAGGAGTGAGAAAAATGTGAGAGAAACAGCCCTACAGACACCCTGGATAGAGAAAAAGGAGTGGGAGGAGATCCTCCAGGTGCTGGAGCAGGGATTCCCCTGCAGCCTGTGGTGAATACCAGAGAGAAGCAGGTTGTCCCCCTGCAACCTGTGGAGAAGACCACAGTGAAGCAGGTCGTATGTACCCCTGCAGCCCATGGAGGACCCCACGCCGGAGCAGTCTGTTGCTGATGGGCTGTACCCCACGGAAAAGACCCACACTGGAGCAGTTCATGAAGAGCTGCAGCCCATGAAAAGGACCCACGCTGGAGCTTTTTCATCTTCTTTTCTCCCCCCTGTCGTGCTGAAGAAGGGGAGTGAGGGAGTGGCTGGGTGGGCACCTGGCAGCCAGCTGAGGCCAACCCACTGCACCCATCAACCTTCTGCTCCCCACTGCAGTGCTGAATCAGATTGCAAGAGTCAGGCTGAAATTCCTCCCAGCCTCAATTTATTCTGCCCCAAAAGCTGCAGGATGGCAACACTCTCCATAAACCTAGACCAGGTTCCCACAGATCTGGCTGAAAGCCTCAATAACTCCTCACCAAGCACTGGGACAGCACATCCCTTGATGCCAAGCTCCTCTCTGCCATGCTGCAGGAGTCAGAGCAAGGGCTGAACTCAGGTGGAGACCCAGGAATAACCCCCCACTACCTGCATGCCCTGGAGAAGGTGGAAGTTAATAAGCTGTGGGCTCCCTGCCCGGACCCACACCAAACAACACAGCTCTCATTAGCCTAAGCTGCTACTCAATGAGCTCCTACTCATTAGTCTTTTAATAGCAGTGCTCCTTTGAGTTAATCTTACTCTTCCTGACACTCCACATCTGTAGGGTACGCACTGGTGGCAGACAGGCCAGCATTACATGAAGGTTTCCAAAAAGATGCTGTAGCTCCCTTAGCCCAGCCTCAGGAGGCAGAAAAATTTGGGCACCGGTTCAAGTCACTGCCTGCGCTGCCCAGCCTGTTCTGCATGACCTCATGCTCCATCAATGCGCTGCCATGAGCTACAGCATGGGAGGAGAGAGCTCATGCTGATACGTGGGGATGCCTTCACCCCACGCCCCTCCACAGGTCCCGGGTGCATCCAGCCACCCCATCCCAAGGATCTCTCCCGGCAGCCGGCCAAGGCCCTGCGGACAGAGCTGCTTCTGTTCAGCAGCGGGAGCCAGCTGCTTCCCCAGGCACGGAGCGCCAAGGAACGTGTGCTCCCCGGCATCCGCGTTGCCTCTGACACAGGAGTTTCTGGGGTGGGACACAGCAGCAAAGCAGCAGGGCTCCTCCCAGAGTCGGGACAGGAGGGGTCCCAGTTTTATACTTTAATTATCCCAAGTAACTGGACTCCTTTTTATCCCCTCCCAGGAATAATCCCTTACGTGGTGAATCGCGCTAGCCAGCCCCCTGCCCAGCAGCAAGGCACACAGGTCACATTTTCCACTGTGCAAGTAGTTTTGGATGCTCCTATTTCTCCGCTGTTTCAGGCCTGGTTTCAGAGCAGTTCAGCATCTCCATCCTCCCCACACACATTTTTCTCCAGTCAGGGACGGAGCTGTCACAGGCTGGGCAGTCAGGAACCAAGGCAACAAAGATCAGCCACCACTTTTGGAAATGTTTGCTTATATGAACCCACAGGCTGGCTGGAAGGCAAAAATAACATCCTCCAAAAACTGGGACGGCTCGTCCCAGCAGGGCTGGGGGAGGTCAGGTCAAGCCTGTCTCGGGAGGGCAAAGCAGGCACCTCTCCCCAGGGAGAGCGAGCGCAGACGGGGCCTTCCTCACAGCACACCTTCCTGCTGCCCTTTGTCCCCTGGCCCAGAGCCTGCACTTGGCCTTTGCTCCCCTTTTCCCTGGTCTCTCCCATCCCTTTCAGAGTCACCCACCCGGGATGTGACCCACAGAGTAACGATGAAGCTGCTTCTCCCTGGGGTTCCCCTGGCCAGGTCTGCCGTGTGCGCTGTGCCAGGCGGTCCCAGACAAGCTGTTTACATCGCAGGCATGGTTATCTAACCCTGAAAACACGGGACAGCCCGGCTGAGCTATTCCCGGCTCCGGAGCAAGGACGGGGTTGCAGTCCTGAACTCGTCTGATCCTGCAGCGGCAGCCCTGGGGGCTGTGCACCCTCTCACTCACCACCCCTGCACCCCGCACACGGCAGCCCGGACCCTCTCACCCTGCACCCTAGATCCTCTCGCCCTGCACCCCGGGTCCCCTAAACCTCGGGCTCCCCAGCACCCCGGATCCCTTGCACCTCGGGCTCCCCTGCACCCCGGATCCTCTGCACGCTGGACAACCCTGCACCCAGGATCCCCTGCACTCTGGATCCCTTGCACCCCCGATCCCCTGCAGCTCGGGCTCCCCTGCACCCCGGATTCCCTGCATCCCGGCTCCCCATCACCTCGGGCTCCCTGGCACCTCTGATCCCTGGCACCCCTGATCCCCGGCACCCCGGGCTCCCTGGCACCCCTGATCCCCTGCACCCCTGATCACTGGTTCCCCGGGACCCCGGCACTCACCGGCCACAGCCAGCAGCAGCGAGAGCCCCAGCCCCAGAAACAGCAGCGCCCGCCACGGCCTCGCCGCCTCCATGCTGCGTCCCGAGCCGCAGGGAGCCGCGCCGAGCCGCGCCGAGCCGCGCCGAGCCGCACCGAGCCGCACCGAGCTGCGCCGCTCCGCTCCGCCGCGGGGCTCGAGGCGGGGAGTGACTCAGCCCGGCCCGGCGCGGCCCCACGTGCTCCGCCCCCGGGGCGGGGACCGGCCCCGCCGCGCCGGGCAGGGGGTGACCCGCGGGTCGCCCCCCCCCCCCGCCGGAGAGCCCCCGCCGGGGAGCGGGACGGGGCTGCGGGCTGGGGAGGGAGTGGGGGTGCGGGCAGCAGGGGGGGTTGCAGGCAGCACGGGGGCGTACCTTGGGGTTCAGGGTGCAGGCAGGTAGCAGGAGGGCAAGAGGCAGGGTTGGGAGACTGGCCTGGAATCGAAGATGCTTAATTAGCGGCTTGGAGGGGAGAGCTGATGATGCTCTGGGTGCGGGGGTCCACCAGCTCAACCCACGCCAGACCTTGGCTCTTGGGTGGCTGCTGGGGTCTCCTGAGCCTGGCAGTGCCCACGGCTCCCGGCCCTGGCTGGCAGGCAGAGGGGTGCAGAGCTGGACCGGGATGCACTGGGGGCTGCCAGCACTTGGCAGGAGGAAGAGCTGCTTTGCAGCACAAACTCCCTTTTCTCTCCCTGGGTGGGGTGAAAGCTGGAGAGGGCTTCCCCTCCACTGGGACAGGGCATGCGGGAGCACCCTGTGCCACCCTTGGCACCTGGCGTGCCAGCAGCACAGGGTTTTCCCAAGCTCCTCCTAACCAGCATCAAGGAAAAAAGCCTGCAGCCAGGTCAGGTGTGCACAGGAAAAGGGTTGAGGGGGACAACAGCTCTCTGCCGAAAGCACCGCACCACAGGTCTGTTGGTTCAGCCAAAAACAAGCTCCTCTTTGAGCTGTGCCCGGCCCTCAGGGGCTGGAAAAGCCCAGCCGTGCTCTCAAGAGGAGCTGGTGCCAGAGCTCTGCCCTGGAAGGCAGAAACCGTTGGGCTAAAGTGCATTCAGGCTAAATTCATATTCAGCAGTAAACGCCTTAGAAGAGGGTACAGGGAACTGCACAGTGTGGGAATGTGCTGGATCATTTGCCCCCGCACTGGAAATCCACTCCTAAGCCCTCCTAAACACAAAGCTGATTTTATCTCTTCTTGCAAAACCCTCCATTTCAGCATTAACTAACCCACCTCAGACACTCTGGCTGCTGATATTTACATGTTGATTCTACCCGAGTGTTGCTACATTTTTGGCTTTGGCAATGCAGCCACTTCAGCCAGCAGCGAGCCGGGCAGCACAGCCGTGTGCCATGCACTTTGACCAGTCTTTCCACCTCATTTTCCATCTCCACTCCAGCATCCAGCTACTGCGGTCAACCAGTGCCCGTGAGGGCACCCAGGCTGGGAGTGACACCCCAGGGACAGGCCCGCCGGCAGGTCCAGCTGCTCCAGCATGCTGGTGATTTGGCTGTTGGTGGCATTGCCAGAGCACCAGGGCGTGAGGAATGCAGGGAGCCAGGCGTGTATTCCCCACCCAGCCGCACCACCCTCGCTGGTGGTGTTTCCTTCAATTAATACCAATGTGAAGGAAATTCCAGGCAGAGTGTAACTCCAGCATAGGGAGAAACAGCGGCTGGAAAGGAGGGAGCAGACAAGACACAGTACTTGCTTTCGAATAACCCTTCAACCTCAGGGTAATTACTGCTGTGGTGTTCAGAGGAAAACAAGGTCAGGAGGAGGAGAGCACAGGGCAAGATTCCCAGGCCTGTGCACAGGCAACTAGGACAAGGGTGTTTGTTCTGCCTCTTGAGGGGCTACTGCTTGGATTGGTCTTGGAGAGGATGCAAGACCCAGAGGGAGCTGCAGAAAAATCAGCAGCCTCTCTAAAAATAGAAAGCAAAATGTTTTGCTTCTGTCCCTGGGGGCAGAAATGCCGATGTCCCGAGGAACGTGCATGGGAAAGGATATTAAAAAGCGAGTGGTGGAAGCCAGACGGAGCTATGCTCTCCATAGGGATGGCACTTCCTGGAGGCATCAGTGGCTCTTCGGAGATCTGCGATGGAGCGGGGGATCCTAATGAGAATTCAGGGCTGGGAAGAGGCTGTGCTGTCCCAGTTGAAAGAGGGAAGCTCCAGCCATGGGAGATACAGAAGAGAGAGGAGCAACCTGTCAAGGACAGGGAAGCAGTGAGGAATGGAGACAGCCCCCACAGACGTACACCACACCCCGGGTTCATATAGCTGCCAAGTTTTCGCAAGGGATGGCTCTACTTGAAAGAGTTGGGTAGGTCGAAGGTCAGGCATAATTTCACTCCCTTCTGCAGGGACTACTTAGGCCTTGTTATAGCAGGATTTACCACTGGGTTTGGTTTCTTCTGCATGGTGATCTGCCAGGCTTTGCTATGCCGTAACCCTTTCTGAGCCATGCAGATAGTCAACATCCTGGTTCCCGTAGCTGAGGTGATAAAGAGGAAAATAGGTGATAGGGCTGCATGTTTCTCTGATGCAATTGTCTTTATTTCCAAGCTTTTACAAAGGTGTTTTCCCATGAACAAGGGAGGCAAACAATACACAGCCTGCCCCTTGCTCAAGCAAAAAGCCCCCATCCGCCATAAAACCAGCCAAAGTGCGTCTCATGGCGAATGCATTTGCCGTGATGTCTCTGGTATCACCCCAGTTTCGTGTTCCTCCCCTCTACTCCCTCTCAGATACTCACCTCTGACCCACGGCATCTCTCCCCCTGCCATCAGATAGCAATGACACCCCCTCACTCCCCACAAAGTCCCGTTGTTCGGCCCTTGCATGGACCTTTTTTTGGGTGGCAGCCCCTATTGTTTCAGCTATCTGTTCTATAAAGGAGTTCAGTGGCTTAGGTTTATCTCAAAAGAAAGGCAGCCGTTACACCCTGGAGGGATTCCCCACCTGAAACACTCCCACAACACTCCCTGCAACATGGTTTTCCTCCCTCACTCCAGCACCGAGGACCCAAAAAAAACCCTGGCAGAGGTATCCAGCCCCATCCCTCATGGGCACAGCTCTTTCCTAGAGCCTGAAGTGGTTCAGGCCACAGCACAGGTCCTGGGAAGGTTTGTGGGATCAAGCCCCCTGTCCTGCCACACATGGCTGCCACTCCGAGCGGCAAGGAGAAGCAATCTGTGGCTCCATCGCAGAGGATTAAGCCCCAGTCTGCTCCTAATCCCTCTAACAGGATAACCAAGTGCTCAGTGCCAGCATCTCTAAGCTCCTGCAGCCCTGGCCGGTGTCAGCGCCTGCCAGTGTGCCAGCACATGGTTTCCGACGGCTGCAGAAAACATCCACTGGCCGGGACAATCCTTGCATGTGGCTCAACTTCTCTGTTTATTTTCTAGAGAAAAAAAAGCTTTCCACACTCTCTGCCCTTTCCACCAAAAGGGTGACAGTTTCTTTAAGCTCAGGCTTTACTTTTAAGGATGCTAATGTTTAAGTCCCAGGAGTTTCAGGACTCTGCGAAGAAACCTAGACACAGAATAGCCTCAGGGCATGAAAAGCTCTGTACAGTTACCGAGTGCCCCTCAGGGTACCTAAAACTTTGAGATTTAAAAGGAAGGAGGCAAAGGGCAGCACCATCCCCCAGTTTTGCTCCATTCCCACTGCTGATCATGTCAGAGCTCAGATGAGATCCTGGCCAGTTTAACTTCAAGTCCTTTGCTTTAACCTCAATAAACAAGATTATATCCAGCTTAGAGCTGGTATGTCTGCGTAAGGTGCTTAATATAAGCACCTTTATGTAACCCCCTTCTCTGAATTGGAGTGCTTTGCAGTCTTTAAGGATTTATCCATGCATATCTCCAACAGAAAAGGTGTTGCCTTCATCTTCATTTGACAGATGGGAAAACAAGGGCTGGAGGGGCTTGAGGGAAGGACATGTCTCCCTGTATTTTGTCCATCTAAGATGCAGGCACGCAGGTTTGGCCTCTTACACACACCTCCTCGCAGCCAGTGGTAACAGCAGCACTTCTAAAGGTCATTCGTATCTGCTACAGGAGGAATCACCCTGGGAAACAGCTGTCTCCTCACTGATGATGGATCAGCACTGACCACTGGCCAGGACTAAACCCCTGCGTGGTGGTGGCGGTGGTTCCCTGTGGTGCCCGTTTCAGGAGGACTGCCCAGGATAGACGGAGCAGAGCCCACATCCCAGAGTCCTTGCCCCTCTCTAGCCTGTGGGTTGAAAGCACCCACCCGGTAACATGAACTGACACTCTGTGGTACGTCGTGATGCACAATCGAAACCGCTTGTGGATTAGCAGTGTGAGTGGCCTGACTGTGCCCCAACACCGAGCAGATGCCATAGGCAGATAAGCTGTGGCTCTTTTGTTCTTTTTTCAGGAAGCTTTTGGCAAGCTCCTGCCATGACACAAAGCACTAAACTGTGTACTTGATAACTTTATCATTGAGGTTCCTCTGATAACTCAGGTTTCTGTGGTAAGGGACAGATCCTTGTCCTGTTATCACACTCACAAGACCCCTCCTAACTCGGGCCATCACTGTGGTGCGTGTGCTTCTGACATACGCTTGATGGAAGGTCCTCCAAGACTTGTAGGGCTCAAGGCAAGTTTGCAGCCTGATTAAACATCAGGGGCCTGATGGCGCTAATGCTGTATGAATATGTAACAACACTAATGAACTCTAATGAGCTGGGCCACGGGGTTTGCAAGGAGCCCAGAACCTGTCTTACCGGCTGGTGAGGAAGAGGCAGTTTGCTCATTACAGCACGCTCCCCTCCCACCCATCTGTGCTGGGGAGAGGCTCTGCCCAGGCCAGGGCCTCATTAATTTGTGAAGTTGCCTTTTGATCTCTGTATCTCAGAGCGTAATGAGAAGGTTTGAACTCTGCCCGTCCCCCCCTCTCTGTGTCTACCATTTGCTCTGCTCCCCAAGAGCCTGGCAGGCAAGGGGAGATCTGCCACAGCTCAGGGACTTTTTTCTTCCTGAAGAGAGGCATATTTGGGGCCTTTTAAGATACATTTCAGTAGCCACATCTATGGCTGGTTGTAGCAGGAAAGCACAAGTCCCTGCACACCTCCCTGTCTCTTGCACAGATGCCCGACCCCGTGGGGGCATCCAGGGTGATAACATCTCAAAGATGACTCCTTATTCTCTCCATTCCCGCAGCCCAAAGGGGCTCTCAGAGGCCACCTGGAGCCAGTCGTGCTCCTGTGTAGGGTGGCTGGCACACTGTTGGCACACTGCTGGCACACCAGTTGAAGGTCCTTCGCCTCTTCCTGCCCCTTGGGCTGCAGCCTCCAGAGCCGCAGCAGAAACCATGGCAGGAGCTCGTCTGGCACCACAGTCCATGTCCAGGAGAGCCGGCTCAGCCGCTCAGTTACTCCTCTCCCATGACTCCTTTCCTCAAAAGGGAATGAAAACAAGCTCCAAACCAGACATGTGTCCTCAATGAAACCCATCTGTGAGAGCCACAGCCACGGCCCCACCGGGGCTGTTGCCTGGTCAGGGCGTCCAGACCCACCATGGAGGAGCGCACGTAGCCAGCCCCGGGGGCAGCACGCACCCAAGGGGACATGAAGCTGGAGCAGGGGACACCGCGGGACTGCCAGGGCAGCTGTGTCCTCCCCAAGTGCTCTGCCTGGGGCCATGCTACCTCCTGTCTGAGCAGCAAAAACAGCTCCCAGGCAAGAAGCCAGCTGATAGCTCTGCGCATCCACAGACGTCTCCATATAGTTTCCATACTCTCCGTTTGGAGCTGTGAAGACGTCCTTAGCAGGAACAAGTGTCCTGAGGGACAGGGGTATCCACCCATCCCCTGACTGCTTCACAAATTTCTGCCAAAGGAGATTTCCTAGAGCTTAGTTTCGTGTCAGACCCTTGTAAAATCTGCCAAGTGTTTCTCACTCCCTGCTGGGAAGTTTATACTAACATGTTTTTAAGACATCCATTCTGTTAGTCATACCCCGTATGTCCTCTGCAATTATCCCTTCTTCTTGGTGGGATCTCCCACCACACCAATTACCATGTCCAGCCTCCATCAGAGCCTTTATTGCAGCATGAACTGATTTGCCTTCTGCGATTAACCTCCCTACAGGCTTTTTCACATTTCATTGTTCCCTCTCACCTCCTTGTCCTGCCCTACAGCGCAGTTGATACTGGATGCAAATCCCACCTATTCTGCATCCTCCCAGTGGCTCTTGGAGAGTTAAACAGCCCCAGCTCCAGTACTGAGTCCCCACTTGTCCCCAGCTGGCAATGGGCTGCTGCCCTGACAGGCCCCCCGTAAAACAATTGGTTCTCGTTGGAGACATCCAGGGTAGATACAGTGAGTAAAAACATGCAATTTTCACAGCCCCTCTTAACTCTTAATGGGGCTCTGCATCCTCCTGGAGCATTCCCTTTGGTCCATGTTCTGGGACAGATTTGTTTGTGCCTCCTGGAGATGTTCCCCAGGGACCTACGGACGTAGCCCCAGCCCCTCCTTCGGTGCACATGGTGGGGCCAGGGCAGTTATTAGGGGCTTGTGTGGTAACCCGTGTCCAGTTTAGGATGCTCCCTTCCAGTCCTTGCTATCCCACCTCAGGCTCAAGGTGGAAAACAGGAGGGAAGTCACCTACATCAAGACCTGATGTGGCTCATTTCTGCGAGCCGGGCTGGCTTTATGGGCCCACCACGCTGTACAGTCGCTGCTCACCTAAAAGAACACCTATGACCCAGAGGAAGGTGCAGTCCCTTTTGGGTAGCTGTGAAACAGGGCTCCTTTCCAGTCTTCCTCCTCCTTTGTCATGTCTGCTTCTTCTCACTTTTGGTAGGTTGTCCTCTGGAAGACCTAGGAATGTAAGAAAACATCTACCTGTGCTTTCTCCTTTTCTAGCTACACCTGCACATTTGCCTCACCTGCTGCAGGCAGCCAGACAGAGCAGATTTGCCAGAAGTGAGGACAGTGACCCCACAACCGCAGCTTCGGGGTGGCAGGGCTGTGTTTTGCAGAGCACGTGCAGCCCCACGCAGAAGGCACGTTCACTCTGGCTGCCTGTGGTTAGCTGGCAGGCTTTGCAGGCAGCACTGATCTGCTCAGAGAGCTGCTTGTTTGGAAGCATGTTGTGTTTTTGCCTGGTCTTGCAGCTGCCTGTCAGCTGCTGTACAAACACAGCCCTGTCTCCCGTGCTCCCCTTTGCCTGTGTTGTCTCTCCTCAGCTCTGGTCTTTGCTGGGCTCAGGATTAGCCACACCTCAGCTGGGTAAACAGGAACTGATCTTGCCCCATCAGCCAGGGGCTTTTCAGCCTCAGCCACTGCGAACAAGAATTGCTCCTTGATTTTTCTCCCAAGCAAATCTCCCTTTTTATCATTCAGCAGGTCTGAAGCCCCTAATTGGACACAGCAGCTGATGTGATCCCCTGCACTTGTTTCATCTGCTATTTTCTTTCTTTATGCTTCTATTTTCTGTCTTTGTTCTTCTGTTCTCTGGGTTTGTTCCTTATCTTCTGATCTGTTCCTCATATTCTTACGCCTTTTCCCCACTCCTGTCTCTGTCCCCTCCTTTTTGCTTTTTCACCGATCTGAGGAAACCCACCCTTTCTGTATGTCACGTTCTGGGTGCTAACTAATGAGCTAGACAGGGCTGATATTTTAGTCTTTAAAAACCTTGGAGGTTGTTAGTAACTACAGTCAGCACCTTGGTCTTCACGTCAGCTCAAAGGCAGTGTTTCCTGCAAAGCTTTACCTGCCTTTGAAGGGATGCTGAGCAGGGAGGGAGGAGGACACCCATTCCCTGCAGCACAGCACCCTCTAGCCTCTGTCGGGGCAGCAGCTCTCTGCTGATCTGGAAGGAGGACCTCCACCACCATCATTCAGCCATGCATCCTCCCAGTCCTGCAACGCTCTCTACTTGTCCAGCCCTGTGTAACTCCAGCAAAATCCTCCTGCGGCATTACTGCCAAATCCAAGGATGGATTTCATGGGAACTTTGGGAATCAGGATCTGAAAGCTGGTCTGTTCTGAGCAGATGTGTGGTAAATCAGACATTATTTCCAAAAGGCTGAGACACCGGCTTTGCAAGGTGGAGCCCGCAGTGAGCCAAGGTGGTGTCAGCCCAGAGAAGTGATCATTACACAGCGTCAGCAACACTGTTTATTTCCTCCAGCCCATGTAATAATTTAACTTGGTGGTGGTACAGGAGGGTTTTCAAAAGGGTAGTGCTGCTCCTGCAAAGCCAGGTGAGGTTAGCTGGGGGAGTGGCGTGGGGTCAGTAATGGCAATAGCTCTGCAGTGGCTGTATTTTCTTGGGAGGCTGATCTGCAGCCTGCCAGGTCCTTGTGCGTGGAAGAAGGTGGTCACCCCCAGCCTACCTCTGGACGTGGCAGCAGACCTTCCCCACCTGGCTGTGATTGCCAGTGCATCTCCAGGAAAGCATCTGGCAGATGGGGATGCTTGGGATTAGCCCTTTATCCCACCCACCCCATGCTCCTTGCTGCTTCCTCCCCATCTGCCTGCCCCCAAACCATACTCCTGTGTTCCCCACCAGCCTCACGCACAACCCACATCCCCACACCAGCATCAAGCCTGTTTCCGCTCATCCTTGCTTTCCCTCTATACATCCAGGAAACAGAGCTCTGGCTCTCTGCACCCTAACACCCTCACCTTTTCTGCCAAATCACAACCATAACCATTTCCTTCATACTCACCCTCCTCCAAACACAGTTGTGCGCTCCCTACCTCTCAGACCTATCCCCATTCCCACTATTTTGGCATGAAGCAGTAGCTTTCGCCTCCACTCACTTTATTTCCATAAATATTACTCTCTAGCAAGAGTCTCTTCCCCATCCCTTAGGCAATCTTAAAATTTGGATTTTTACAGGGGACTGATAATCCCACTGTTCATTTCACTAAGTATTTCAGTTTGCAGGATTGCAACCCCTCAACCTCCTCATGCGCCACTACTTCTATGGCAACTTTTCCAGAGAAAGTATTTCACAAGCAGCCACTGAAAAAAATGTGGCTTTAGCAGTCTCTCTCGCTGGCTTTCTGAGGCTGGATAATCATAGTCTTTCCAAACTCCAACCTCAGGAACATAGCATAATGGCAAATGTCAGACAGACCACTCAGAATTAAACAGAAGACAAATAGTTTCTTTTATTCAGTATGACATCTTGGAAACACTCCAGAAGCTCATACATCCTTCTGGCTTTACTATATTCATTTGTTCTGATCTATCCTGCTTCCCACCAGAGATACCTCCTCTCCCTGCTCTCACTGCCTGCCAGATATCTGCTCCTCTCATGCAGCCTCCCCTGCACGTAACCCCCCTACCTGTGCAGGTGGCTTTAGGGACAGGTGCCACACCAAAGCACCGCTTGGCTCCTGCAGCTGTGTATTGATTTATCAAAATGTGTGATGAAGGGGCAGAAATGGCTGCGAGTGAACAAGAGGTGGCATTGGAGGTGGCTGCAGGGAACAGGTCTGCTCAGCCTGGCAGTTTTTGGTGCAGGAGGTAGGAATTTCACCTAACCGGACTCCTTGGAAAATTCAGGAGTGTTGTGGCACAGATTCATCTGAGAGAGATACAGATGGTTCCTTCCCCTAGAGCACTGAGGCTGCTTGAGGAACCGGGCAGTGTTCAGGTGCCATGGAGCATCCAGAAGCAGGACACAGGGGCACTGCTGATGCTGGGAGCGGTTTTCAAAATCTCTTCCTCCAGCCAGCAGCTGTGGCTGGATGTGGGGTAAAAGGAGTGAGCTGGCTGTCGGGAATTCATGGACAGAAGCGGGGGAGCACAGCCTGGTAAAGTGCTCAGCTCAGTGGCATTTCTCTTTTGGCCTAAAGAATTTGGGAATGCAATAGCCCGTCTGCTCTGAAATGATCAGTGAAGCTCCCTGTATTAGCAGTCAGAGCCCTCGTGGGTTTGGTAGAAAAACGGGGAAAAAAAAGAGTCAGAAAGACTCTAGCAACTGCCTTCAGCCATAAGAAGAGACCAGAGCCTCTGGTTTACAGGGCACAGAAAGGTGGACAGCAGGAACCCAGTAGGGCTGAGGTTAGTCAGTTAAGTTCTATAATTAGGAAATAAATAGCGTGCTAAATAAACCCAGAGCAGAAGCTTTTGAGGAGTGTGACAGAGCTGGAAGTTGGCAAGGCGCAGCTGAATGAGAATGTGATGGAAAAATACTGAGCAGGTGGGCCACGTGCCACCTCCCCGGCTCCGGTTTGTATGATGCAGCCGTTCTCCCATCCCTGGCACTTGTCTCCTTAAGTTGTCAGCTCCTCAGGACAGAGGCTGGTCTATTTAGAGATCTGCAAAGTGCCCATTACGCTTTTAGACACCATTTTCAGAAAATACGTAAGAGTCCAAAGAGCACTGCACATCCAGATCCAACAGGCTCTCAAACAGCACGGCTCTGCAGCCTGCAAGCCAATGCCTCGCTGGCACTGCAGGGAAGGCAGAGCAGGCGAAGAGGAAAAAGCATTGCCTTTATTTCCATCTGCAAAGCTTTTTTGTGCTCACATGTCACTGACAGGCACCTCGCTTATTTTTCAGCTGGCAATCAAACCCTGTCATAAGAGATGTTTTCCTTTTTGCTCCTGCTGCACTGGCAGAGATCAACACCCTGACGTTTCCTCCAGCAAAAAGGTTTCCTCAGAGGTGCAAAGTCCCTGGGAGTCCTTCAGCGCACGGCCAGTTTGCTGAGCAGGAGAAAAGCTGGGTGAGGGGAAATGAAGCAGAAAAAGAGATTCATGTGGCAGCAACAGCCAAAAGACAGAGGGATACGAAGAACAAAAGGTGACTGTCACCACGATGTTGCGTGGGGGTGTCTCAGGCTGGCTTAGCACCACATTGAGTTCTCTTTGCCTCGTACCTTTCCAGTTGCTGGGTTTAAAAAGGTGAAATGATCATCAGCCTTTTTTTGGCATCATTGTAGAGAGGTAAGTGCCTGCCCAAACCACAAGGCAAAGCTGTGTGTTTTTCCTGTGCCTACAGTTTCCAGCACATACATTTGGCCTCTTTTGCAGTATCCACACTACTCAAAGAGGGATCCTCCTGTCTCCAAAGCATTAGGGTGTTCCTGGACACCCCCATCCTGCTTCTCTGCAGGAACACCAGACAAGCATCTGCTGGACTGGAGCTGCCAAATCTCTCCGTACGAGGCTGGGAATAAAGCTTAGCTCTTCCCAGCACCCATCCTTTATGGAATGGTTTGGGATACTACTCAGACGGCATTTCCTGAGCATGAGCTGTTTGCTGCAAGTGGTACAGCCTTGCACCTGGCTCCGGGCCAGAGCACTCCACCTCCTGCACACACCACTGCTCCCAACGCCAACCAGCCCTGCGGTGCTCATCATCACACCAGCTCGGCCGTAGCAACATCAGCTCCGCACACGCTCAGAGGGAGGGCAGCTTCCTTTACAAGCCACGGCTCGCAGGCTGTTTTAATAGCCCAAAGCTGGGTTTGTATTCACAAAACATGGTTGCTCCCTCCCAGCCATCTCTGCTCTCGCACCACAAGGTGCAACTGGAACCCCCCCATTATTTTCGAGAGCAAAATGACAACTGACTTCCACTGGTTCCTCTTTCCCTTTCTGGAGAAGCAGCATCTTTTCCACCCCATCCCTTCTTCCTGCAATAAGCAGATAGCTCAGGAACTGGGCTGCCACGGCCACCTGTAAATTTGTGCTGCCACCTCTTCAGTGTTAGTCCCCTCCAGTTCTCAGCTCTCATTCCTCACTGATGTATCTGAGCACCCCTGGTATAAAAGACCACCCTACGTTCTACTTCTCCTCAGCAAGAAGCGGCCAGCTGGTTTGCTTTGCTTTGTGATGGTGTGCTTAAGAAAGCTCCCTTCTAATAGCTCCACTTCTTTCTGGTCAGAGGAATCTCCAACAGCCTCAAGGATTTAAAATAAAAGCCTTGCCTGGAGGCTCAGCTCCAGTTTATGGCATGTTTTCCTGCCCGGATCTGTGTTTTCCCGCCTGGATCGATGGTGAGGAGCCAAGATACACCTGGAATCAATTGGACTGCAATTTTCTGTAATCAAATTCAAACACATTCCTCAAATACTTAGTTAAGAGGCTGATGCCGGAAGTTTATCTACTAAGCCTATCTCGTAGCTTGATCACAAGCATAACTCAGCTGCCTTCAGACGTACCAAACCTCAGCCCAGCTAAGTCGCCGACTGGTGGTTTAGTAACCACCATAAACCTTGGGTATTTTCATAAGGTTAATTAAAAGCTGAAGATACAGAATTTGGCTCTCATTTGACTGAGTGGTACAGGACCACATCTGTAGCAAGCAAGGAGGAGTGCTCACTGCGGGGCTGCTGCTGTTTCTGTTCTGCCACCATCATTTCAGCAGTCCCTGTTCTGCCCTTCCTCAGAGCTCCCTGCTTCACCGTGACTCAGTCTACAGCAGTTAGTCATCTCTCCAGATACATAACTCTCTGGAAAATCTGACTTGAGAGCTTTCTCTGTGTAGGAAGCTCCAACTCACAGTAAACAGAGGAAACGAAATGTCTAAAATCAGGGAAAGGATTTTTCCATCCAGTTATATAAAGCATCCATTAACATAGCTAGGAACATTTGATGTTACTAGCAACGTAACATGTGGCTCTTTTGGGAGACTACAAGAAAAGCAAGTTTATAAACATCACATTGCAGGCATTTTTTATTATTTGTTTTCCTCCATTGCCTTCCAGATGTGGCAGGCTCTGTCTACCTCCGGGCAGATGTCGCTGTCCTGATCACACATCCCACTTGGTGGGAGGAAACTGGACAGGCACTCCTGTGCCTCTGAGGGGCTGGGGGAAGACCTCTTCACTCCTGCTGGCAAGGCCCAACAGGTGATCCCAGCTTGCACACCAGCGCCAGGTTTGCCACACAGAGGTGGCCTGGGTACCCATGGGAAACAAAACCAGCGTGCAGAAGGCCCAACCACCATTCTTAAGGCTCTAAGATACTGTTCTGCTGCCACGTAGCATTCCATAACCAGTATTCAGCACCTGGGCACACTTAGATGGATTATCAGCGGCTTGTGCCACGCTGGAGAGGTTTTTGGCCAATCTGGCCTTCAGGTCCACCAAGCTCCATGTCACCAAGGGATGAACATGCACCTCTGTTGGAGAGGCTTCCCAGGCTGCCTCCCCCTGCGGCAGGGGTGTTGGCTCCGGCAGCAGGAAGCGGCCAGCGGCGAGACTGGCGCCTCACCCTCGCGTCGCCGCTCCTCCTGCCACTCCTCCCGCCACTCCTCCCGCCGCTCCCCGTCACCCCGTGGCGGCCCCGCTCTGTCATGGCGGCGGCAGCCGCGGCTTCCCACTGGCGCCGACAGCCCCGCCCGCGGACGCCAATCACCGCCCACCGCCTGACTGAGAGGCGCTCAAACCAACGGAGCCGCAGTGCCCCGCCCCGCGGAGTCTCCACCAGCCAATGGTGCCCGTGCAGTCCTGCTGGAGCGCGCTCTCACCCTCAACTCGCCTTCTGGCCAATCCGTGCGCGGATTTCGGCGGGAGTGGCAGGGCTCCGCGACCAATGGAAGGGCGAGGGTGGTTCCTAAGGGGCAGCGCGTAGCGGGGCTGGTGCAGACGGGTGGGAGCGGCGGTGGGAGCTGTCGGCGCTTGTGTGTCTGAGCCGGGCCTGCAGGTGAGGCGGTGGCGCTCCGGGAGCCCTTTCCCCGCAGGGCTGAGGCAGCGGCGGCCGGGCCTGGCTCGGCTCTCCACCTGCCCCTCAGCGGTGCGGAGCTTGAGGGGACGCGGGGGGTTTGCTGCCTGCCTGCCTGCCCGCGGCCGGGTCTGTCTAGCGCCGGGTAGTCAGCAGTGCTCCTCTCGCACCGGCCTCAGGCTCCCCATGCCTGCCCAACCGTCTTCTTTCTGTTTATTTTCTACAGCAGGTTTGCCTTATATATTTATTTCCTGGGGCGGGGGTGGGGGTAGCCCTGCGGTGGGGTTCGGCCTGGCCTGGCTGCGGTGGTCTGCGGTGCGGTCCCTTCCCGGTGCCTCTCCTTTTGGTTCTTGCCGGGTTTGGAAGGTCTGTGCAGCTGGCAGTGTGGTGACGGCCTTCCCCATTGCCTCGTGGAGGTGTGAGGTCGTGTAGGGTAAGAAAAGCGGTGGTGTGAGCAGCCTGCGGGGAGCGAAGGCTGAGGTGGGAAGCAATTGTAAGCTGCTCGGGAGCTGAGTTTGGAGCAGAGGCCCTGAGAGCGTGACACTTGTGTGAGTTAGAGCCAGGTGAGCTGGGGCTGATGTCTGTCAGGTCACACTGTTCCCCCCTAAATGAGGTTCTTCTCTGTTACTCACACTCCTAGGTTCTGACACTGCTACTAGCCTTTTGCAACAGCTTTAGACTTACTTGTGTTGATGTGTGCTGTGTACCTGCTTGTTAGCCTGTGTGACAGGACTCTATCCACTCCATTCTACGAATTTATGATTTATTCCAACATGAGATAGGTAGATGGATGTATCGCAGTTGATGTATTATAGCTGGTGAAATCCCTCCCCTGACACTATCTTTTTTAAAGAGGTATGTTAGCAGCAGCTTTGTTTCCACAGTTATGGCTGGAGGGATTGCATTCTGTAGTTGTATTCTCATGCAGATCTCTTCAGAGGATTTGTAACAGCTTCCTCTTATTGTTGATGTACATTTGTCACTGGTGTGGTACGTACTGAAGATTCCTGTCTGCCTCTTACAGATTGTTCGGCTTCCACATCACTGGTGCCTCCTGTAACAAATATTTGTGGCTTATTAATCAGCTAACTGGTACAGTATGTTCATCTTGCATGCCTTGTTTATCAATGATTATCATACTTGGCCATGCTAATAATATTGCTTAGGTTGACATGTTGTAGTCCTCACCGATATGGTGTTCATAGAACACAGAGTATTTGTAATATCTCATGTTCTTAGCTTCTTCGATAAAGTATATTTCCTGTGCAGTTTTGTAATTGACAATTAGTCTTTAGTTGTTCTGTTATCTTTTCTTGGTTTGTCTACTTTACCTCTTCCCTAGATAACGTGTTTAGCTCTTGTATCACAAGAGAAGTTTGAATAAATTCTCTTGTCTCTTCTTGGATCAATGGATGTGCATCCTTTCTTATTATTCTAGCCATCGTTTATTTTGTTCTCAAAGTCAAGAGTAAGAACAGGAAGGATATAGCAAAAGAGCTAACACCTAACGTTTGGGTGGTTCTATTCTCCTGCCTTATTCTTAAAAATAGTTGTATTTCAGCTTTTGCATGGGAGATCTTCTGTGTCACTGAGTAAATTAGCTGGATAGAGGATGAGGCTGACCTAAGATTGTGCCTGACTGTCTCTTCTAGGGGTGGAAAAGACATGGAGGTTGGGGATAAAACCTTCCATCTTGCAAAACTGTTTCTGAAGAAGTTAAACTTAAAAGTTAATTTGTTCTACTCTTCTTGTAAATGCTATATTTTTCTATTCAGGGAATGAATAGCTGCTTAGGCTCTTAGTGTTTCATAAAGCTGCATTATTAAACTTCTCATGTGAAAACCCAGAGATTAACGCACCGAAATTGTCACTGTGGGATGTGGTGTTGGGAAGGAGAGATGGCAGAATAACATCACTTGTCCTTGACACAGGCATACGGAGAGGTTATCCAAATCTACTAAATTCCAAATGTACTTCTAGATGTAATTTGATGTACTATAGAAGATGGTGGATTTAGACTAGTGATTAAAACCTTCTGTAGTTGTAGTTTAACCTCACTCAATAAGGTTTTGAAAGTGTTTCAGACTCTTCAGCAAAAGCCTGAATTGTCATAGTTCTGCTAGTATATTGAAGTCTTCATCTGCACTTTTGAGATTCTCTGGAAGATTGTATTTCACGGTGTGTTACAGCTCTGAATCGCTATTCTTAATATGTACTATAGATCAGCTGAACTTCTGTGCAAACATTTGCCCTTCTTAACCTTTACAAGCTATTTAGGCTGAAGCTAATATGCAGTTGAAATAAATCTGATCAAACTCAGCTGCTTAAGTTCTGTACCAAACAATTGATTTAATTTCAATATGCAAGGCCAGTCTGTCCTTCTTGTGGAGAAGCAAAGTCCCACTTGCGTAACATGTGAGCAGTGACGATGCTAACCTAGTCAGGCAGCTATCTTAGCCTCTTTAAGGTCTAGGAAGGCTTGTGCGCCCAAGGGCTTGTCTTTTCTCCAGCTATATCAGTTGACTTGATAATAAAGACTGTCTCTGACTGCCAGCCTTACTCTGCCAGCATCAGGCAGCAGTAATTCCACATGCTTTGCAAAGCAATTCTGTACAAACCAGGTGCTTGAAATATCTTTGTGCCTGTGCTCCGTTACAGGTAACGGCAGTGGAAGGAAATGTTATACTTTGCAATGTACAGAAGATTTTTGTCTGTCTCTCTAGAATGCCATTTATTTTAGTCAGACTGAACCTGTGATGATGAGAAACTCAAGTATTTCTCAACAGTAGAGGAAGTGCTAGGCAACTGCACTTCTTGGTCAATGACAGCTTCCTCTACTAATATGGACTGAGTTCCTGCAAACACCAAACCCTTTTGAAACCTCTGATATACTAGTTGCTAATAATTGAGCTATATTGAGTGAGGACTTTGCTGTTCAAGAATTTGTCCTGCTTCTAAACTTCTTTACATCTTAAAAGATGCTTTTGCATAGAGATGCAGGTTCTGGAAAGATTATGTTGAGAGTGTTCAAGCCTGGCTGTCTGTTAACTGGAACACCCAGTTCTGTGAGGTGTTGGTGTGGCATATGTGAATATGAAAGATTGTACTAAGTGAAATAAGCACATGCATAGTCATTTACAGTGAACATCCTTGTAAGAGGTAAGGAGAAAACATCCTAAGATGTGTGCCTGCAATATCCCTAACCTCGTACTCAGATTCAGCAGGACAGTGGGCAATGTAGCTCTTCAAACTTTTGAGTTGCTGGTGACTGCTGTAGTGCTGCAAAACATCTGTTTTAATCAGCATTCTAATAAAACTTGAGTATTCCGCAGTAGTAGTAGCGGTATGTTGGTCAGGTCCTGTCTCTTTGTATTTGGTTTTCTTGTCCTGAAATGTTGCTTCATTTTTAATGTAATTATGTGACTTAAACTTCTCTAACATGAGCCTTCTATCTGTCATGGACAGACTCTGAGAGAATGACTCTGCAAATCTTCTATACTGCTGTGGAGCAGAGCTGCTTGTCAGGGGGGAAAAAAAAAGCAAGGTGTTTGAAGACCTCGAAGTGATACCTCAGCTTTTGATCATGTTCAGATATAGATGTTTTCAGACTGCTTCAAGTAGACTAGTCTTGAATAGAGTTCTCTTAGCTGTTTTAACTTGCACTTTGGTGATAAATGGTCTTTGTTTGGTGTGCATCTAGTATGGTGTGCAGCATGCTGCCCACTTAGCTGTATACCCTGTAGCTGAGCAAACAGCTGGGATGTGCTTGGACTTTGGGCTGCTCCTCTGATATGTGCCTCTGAGCTCTATGACAGCGTGGGGATGGCAGGGTTAGAGTCTGAAGGTAAACGAGGCTTTAACAGTCTGATGCTGCATTTCAAAATATAGTGAAGGAATAGAGCAGACTCCTTCAAGGGGGTTTAGTCTGTAATGCAGTTTGTATTAGCTCACTTAGCTGTCTGTGGCTTGGTGCTAGTAGCGTTTGCTCAACTGCTGAGGATTGATTGTTGGGTTCTCTGCAGTGTGTTTATGCCACTTCTCTTGAGCTTAATGCTGCCTGCTGACACAGGGTTATGTGGTAGGCAAGTGACACCTGCTAATGCTGTAAGAGTGTGGAAAGATGTTAGCCAGTATTTCTTCTCTCTCAGTACCTAAAAGTAAGCTTGACATCTTCTACAAGGAGCTGAAACTCTGCCCCATAGTTCAATACAGCAATGGTTAGGGTGTGACAAAGTCTGAAGTCTCTGCAGTAATTGAATAATTATGTTTGCTTAAATAGCATGGGCCTTTCCTTTAAGATAAGATGCAATTAATTGATTTCTTTAGAGTCATTAGAGCCTTGTCTTGTCTTAGTTTAATCTGGTACATCGGATATATGCAATAAAAGCTAATGCAGTGTTTTCCAATCCACCTGTGACAAGCAGGAACCAGATAAGGTGACACACAGGGAGTCTGCATAGCAACCTTCTTAGATAATATAAGAATGCTGCCTGTCAGGGAGTAGAACCATTTTGATTGGTTAAAATGATACTGTGCAGAAACAAAAACAGTTTCTGTAGCTGGAAGGAAGTGAAATTCAAGGCTCATTTGACTATAAATTAGTCTTCTTGAAAGTGAAAGACCTAGAGTCTTTGACCCTGTTGGCTATAGAATTAGTCTTTCTTAAGCAAGCTGCCTTGGCACATACACCCAGCCCTCTTAGGTGCTTGGCTTCTGCTCTGAAGGTGTAGGACTTTTCAAAGTCAAAAAAGGAAAAAAAGCTCTAGTTAAAGGCACCTGTCTTTCTGGCTGTGTTGACAGTGCCTCGTGCTATGAACTCTGTCCCTGTAACCTCACAGTACCTCTAAATTTAGTATGTGAGCCAAGTATTGTATCTGATGAAAAGGTCAAATTCCAGTGAAGACACCAGCCAAGAAATTCTTATTGGAACATGGTGTAAACAGTACTTGCTGCTTTGTATACTCACCTACTAGCCAAATCTTGGCCTGGGTGCAGGCTCTGGCGCAAGTTGGAGGGATTTGCATCAAGAACTTTCATGTGCTGTCCAAGTAATGTTCTTTTAAGCATACTTGTGATGGAACATGTCAGTGTGCCCTCTGTATTTGGAGATGAAATCTGTTAGATGTTTGACAACAAAACTGTGGTGGACTTTGCCAGACTCCCAATGACTCTGGCAAGGACTGCACTTTATCTCTTATGACAACATCTAAACCTAAGCTTAAGTGCTTTGCTAATTCTTGATTATACCCTCTGTGCTTTGATGTCTGAGACTTAGTTGGCTATTTTAAATGGCCAGAAGTACTGTGATACATCAAGATGATCTCAGCATTTGGTTCTGACGTGTTCTCTTCTGAGCTACCACTGAAGATAATAGGAGGTTCTGCATGGGGTAGGCTTGGGTTGGTTAGGTGCCAGTCTCAAGAGAAGCAGTGTGATGCATAAGCTGATGAGGCGTAGTACTGGTGTGGCCAAAAAATACTTGTGTCTGTGTAATTTTTTGGAGACAAAGTAGCAGTTTAGGCTTTACACTTTTCCATGAAAATGAAAGTGTCGTTTATATAAAAGTGCTGGGTAAAAGGCAGGATACAGGACTGCGCAATAAACCTTGAGGTTTTTTCATGGTTCCTGTACTCATGTAGCTTGTGTGGCCTCAGACTGTCCTCCGGTGCTTTACAAAAACTTCATCCGGCAGCCTTTCCCGTGAGGATGCACTACTTCAGAGTCTTTCCCAGGTGTATGTTCCCTATGTATGTTTTCATCTGGATGGTCTCTAGACATCCTCCTCTGCATTTAAACCATCAAAAGTTCAGCAGTGTGACACACTTCTGTACACTTCCTGGAGTGAGGAAGGATTTGAATAATATACTGGCATAAAACCTGGCTTTGTTTAAAAACCTTTGCAGTGCTCTGACTTTCCACCCTTTCCTTAATAAACTTCCCTTCTAAATGTGGTTCTAAATATCTTACCTGGTAGTGACAGACCTGTAACTTCTATTTTTGTGGTATATGTTTTGAGAGGCATTAGTGTTGGCTGATAATAATTTCCTGGAAACATTTTCTAAAGAACTAACTTCAGTAAAACAGCCTTCCTCCCTCCTTTGAGGAGTGGGGGGGAAAAATTATTTCTGATCTGAATCCACCTAGGCACAACTCCTTAAAGTAGCATGTTTTGCTTTCCTCTTGTCTAGCAGACTTGCTTTCAGAGTTTTATTCTGCAAGCAGACACTACAAATAAATGAAACCAGTCCAAGAGATGTCTGATAAGTTAGTTAATGAAGTCTGTCTGCTTAATCTGTATAGAAACAAGAGCCTCTTTTGGCTCTTCTGAATCTTAGTGGGGAGAAGAGAATATTACACTACTTGGTAGAAGCTGTAACAGGATAGGAAGGGGGATTTTTAAATGCTTTCACTGTTGGCCAGGTATGCTCTAATGTTTTGGTGTCCAGCTGAGCTCTGAAAGCATTAGTGAGCCAGAATGCTGACTGGTAAGAGGGCATCTAGGAGGCTTTTGTATCAGACTGCCGTTCCTGGAAATGGGCTTCCTTCAAGATTCTTCAGTGAATGTAACAGAGTATAAAATATCTTGCTAGTGGACCCCCTTTTAAAGAGGCTGCCTTTACTCTTGTCTGTGGGCAGTTCCATACAGCTGTATCTTTGCTTTAGCCCAAAGCATTTCTAATGCTTCAGTGAAATGAGTCTGCCAGGCTTTCAGTTGCTCATTAAAAGGCCTGAGGGAAGGACCCTGTGGGAGTGGTTTCCTTTAATGTCTTTGCTTTTTTCATGTTGGCTTTCCAGTATGCAGAGTCAGGCTTAGCTTTAGCATGGGTGGAGGAGTCATAATGCTCGGTAGCTACCAAATCCTCTGTGTGCCCTGTTGAGTCACAGGGTAAAGTGACTTCTGTCCCTGAAAGAGTCTTTACCCAGGAAACCTGGAACAGAAATGTGTGCAACTCTCAGATTTGTTGTTAGTTATAACTTCACTTGCTGTGCAAGTAAATATATTGGCAATGGTTTTCCCAAAGCCCAGTGTCTTTGAAAAGCTACATGAGGAATTTGCTGGAGCTCTGCTGCCTTTTGTGATACTTGTTTCTATGCCTGTCTAGAAAGGGGAGACATGGACTTTTTTTCTCATTACTTGTACAGGTGAGGTGTACTCTGTTAACAGTAGTGCTGAAGTGTTTTCTGTAACATGATTTTCAGCTCTTTATTCTGTGATGAAAGGGCAAATTAAAAGACTCCATAAATCCAGCACTTGCTTTCCAGTGACTGATTTTAAAGTTAGTCCCCAGTTATAAATGGGACTTAAAAGCATAACAGCCCCAAAGAATATTGCTTGAAAAGACTGTCAGTCTTAAATGATTTTTTTTAAAAAAGGAATTGTACACTTAAGGTGCTTCAAAATAACATCTTTACCCCTGAGAGCTTCAATTTTTTTTGTCTTCCGCAGTATGGATCTCAAACCCTGTGATAGATGAAAAGGCAGGCTTGATTGCTTCTAATGATATACTTACTGCCTCTTGCTAATTTTGTCTAGCCTGTTAAAAGTGAATTGCCAAACGTTTGTCTGTTTATATTAATGCTGACCCATTTAGAGGAGATTCTAGATTAAAATTTGACTGGCTCAACATGGTGGTTACATATCCTTTTTCATAAACAGACAAGTTTATTGGGTCAATGCAAAAAGGGTTTAACAAAACACAAGCAAGGTGACCTCATCCCTGCTTGTAAATAAAAAGGCATTTGTCCTATGTGATTAGAGGCAGAGCTCTCAAATCCATTTCAGTAAGCTAAACCCTTAAAATTTTAGAGCAGAGTGCCTTGTCTCAGCCAGGGCAGATTTGCAGGGGCTGAGCCAAGTCTGTTTAGGTCTTAAGAAATACCAGACTCTCAACAAAGTACCTGCAGTGCTACAGCTGGATCCATAGGGTGTGGAGTTTACCAATCTAGTAGTCTTGGACTAGATTTGTTGCTTAGTTAATCACTGCAGACTGCTGTGCAACTGCAACAACAGTGCTAACTTTGTTAGCTGTACACAGACTGATCTGAGGTTTTTGGGTAAAGATCCTGACGAATACATGAACCTATAACACATGTTTGAGATGTATGTTCAGTGAATGTGTATTTAGACTATCTAAAAGGGAAAAATACTAGTTCACAAGTGTCAAAGCATAATCCTGCCTACCAACAGCTGATTTTTCTGAAAGAAACTCCAAACTAGTATACTTTTTTGAAGGTAACAGGCAAAAACTTCATACAGAAGTGACAAAAAGATGTGGTATGTTTGTAATCTGAGGATTATGTGGGAGAGGAGACTCGGAGACATAGCTTAGTTGGATCAGTTATACTGAGTCACTAGTACAAAACGCTAATGACTAATCATGCACAGTTTTATTTTTAACAAATTCACTAATGCTGTGAAAGCTGTAAAGAGTAAACTAACTTAAAATCCAGGTGGCAGGAAGGTCTTGGTTAACTTTTGTATCAGTGTCCCTATTAATTTTCCAAATAAAACAATGAAGGGAAGATGCCAACAGAACTTCTTGGAGTTTTAGCTGGGGAAGACTTGCCCAGGCACCTGGTTGTCCTTGAGTCAGTGATCACTCAGGAACCCAATCCACTCTTCTGCTGATTGTACCTTCCCTGGAGAAGCCATTGCTGTAGTTTGCCTGTTGTCCCCTACACAGCTGACAGTAGTATTGGTGAAAGTCTACTGAGTATGGAAGTGAGGTAACATACTATAGCTGAACATTGTACTCAAACTCTTTATTGGGATGCATGATGCCAATGTAATCTTCTGATTAGAAGAATAAATGTGGGTTTTTTGTAGCCCACTCCTCTCTCCCTTCTACTGTGAAGCTCAGAATTGGAAAATAAAAGCTTCAGGGCTGTCCAATATTAAATGTCTCCTGCTTTCCTCACCCTCTGTTCTCCTGCAACACAGATGGTTATGGTGGCAGAGACTTGCAGCTTTCCAGAACACCATTAATCAATAGCTGATGTCAGACTTGTTTTCTTCCAGTGGATTTTGGTGTACCTGCACTGAATACAGAAAGTACTTCTGAGGTTTTGTCTTTCAGCTAGGAAGAAGACTAAGTCTATAGTATGGCCTGTCCTGTTGGTGTATTTTCCAAGTTGGAAGCAGTAGCTGTGGCAGAGAGCAGACAGTTCTGGAGCTTTTTACTTGAAGCTCTGATTCCCCATTGGTTTGTTGTGCCTATAGGGAATCCAGTTCTAATTGTAAATGTCACTTACATTTTTACAGTTACAGGCTGAAAGACCTCTCTCTTTTATTGGCATCATCAAGTTCTTGTAACAAGCCTTGGTGTGTGTGCACTAGTGCTGATTAGGTGGCTGTGTCTGAGCCTTCTGGTGGCTCTCACCATCTTGTTAGTGTGATATGTTGTAACTTCTCAAAAAAGCAAGTGTGGGAACAAACAGAGACTGTTTACAAGCTTCCATGTGTAGGAGTGAGCTGCCTTGCTAAGCCTGAATAAAAGTAGCAGAGAACTTTTCAGGCTGGCTTCAGGCTTCAATAACAGTGTAGATACTGCACAAAGTTGACAAAACAGTAGCCTGTTACTTCCAGTCTTTTAAATATGAAGGGATTTGGGTAGCTTTTGTAACTGGGGACAATGTCACTGTCTTGCGAAGATGGCGATTCTGTGGTCTTCAGAGGAAAGCCAAGCTATGAACTTCCAGAAGTTGTACTGGTTTTCATTATTGCAACTGTCTATGCTCATGAACGTGTATTTGCATACTGCAAGTGAATTAATAAGCTGAAGGCAACTGATCTAGACTGAAATCTGTCCATAGGCAAGAGGTCTGATGCAGATGGATCGGAGTTGGAGCAGTTAAGACTGACTACACAAATCACTTGCAATGTCTGTGATGGGACCTCTTTATAAACTCGTGTTCTTCCCTTCCAGCTGAGTGATGCAACCTGATCAGTCATAAGCAGTTTTCTTTTCCTCTCTTCACAGGGTAACTCGGGTAGTACGTGGATCCAGACGGTTGCAATTCTACTGAGGACTGGCAGTTATTTCTGGTTTGAAGAAAAAGTGACGTTGGTAAGACTTGTCAGTTGCTATCTTACTTGGGTTGCCTATGTGGCTGAGGAAGGACTCGGGGAAAAACCTGCCCTTTCAACATGAATGAAATGTCCCTGTTAATAACTGCACCCAGCTATTTGAACTTCAAAAGAAACTGGATCAGTTTAAGAACTTGATTTCAAGCTGGAAGGATATTGTTATATTGTGGGGTTTTAATTCTCTCCCCTGCCCTGCTCCCTTTACTCTGAAGCCCTTGAAAGACTAGATATTAATCTAATCCTTCTTCAGCTGCAGAACTACAGTAAATTAAAAAATGCTGAACTCACTGGTACATAAAGTGACTGCCTTAAATACAGGCAGGAGTTAGTACTAGTATTCTCATGGAGTTGCAAAATTCAGGCTGAGGAGCTAATACAGTAGTTCTTTCAAGTTCTCCTTTTTGAGCCTGGCTTGTACACCCCTCTGCAGGTCGCTGTTTTCTTAAGAAAATTAAGCTTCCTGGAAGAAACACACATGTAAAGCTGCTGATGTGCCTTAATTGCCTGGATTTTCAGTCAGCTGCTATTTGAGCCGGAGAGTCTTGGCCAAGATCCTCAAAGTATTGACTGGCTGCGGACTGTAGGGTTTGACACCTGAGACACTGTCGCAATTGTAGTGCGGCACTGATTAGGAATAAATCTCCTTCCCAACTGATCATCCAGTTTCTATTTCTTGTGGTGGTCAGGGTGTTAAGAGCAGTACAAAATAAACTTCCTTTCATCTTAAAAGTTGCTAGTCTGGGTTGCTATGCTAAGATTTTTGTAGCAATGTAGTAATGGACAAACTTAGCACAGTCTTATTTAACATCACAATTGATATCCATATTCAACAGTATATTGCAAAAAGCTTTAATATTGTTTTTTATCTCAGACTCAAAATGAGTGCAATGTTGGAAACCCCTGAGCTGCCGGCGGTGTTTGATGGGGTGAAGCTAGCTGCAGTTGCTGCTGTTCTGTATGTTATTGTTCGCTGCTTGAATTTAAAAAGCCCAACTGCCCCTCCTGAACTCATTTACCAGGACTCTGCTTTGGCCCGCTTTCTACTCAAATCCTGCCCACTTTTGACCAAAGAGTAAGTAGTATATTTTTTCCATGTTGACTTGTGTAACAGGGAGAAGACCTGCACTTAACTGTTCTTCTGCCTAGTGTGTTTCTCAAACCTGGGTGCAAATGAATGTCATGGTATCCTCTTGATAAAATAAACCAGATCAAGTCAAGCATTTCATTATTGTTGGTATCCCAGGTATATGGATTTAGGACCAAGCCTTATTGTGTAAGGTTCTCCATGGATGTGTTGAAAAAGTCACCCCTGCCCCCCTGTATGGTAGCTGTATGCTGATGTTGTACTATACCAGCACTATATAGCCCACTGTCTGTGGAAATGGGGGAGGGATGGATGCAATCAGCACTTGTTCCTGTTCATGTACTCTCTGTTAGGGAAGAAATCTGTCAGAGCTTGCAGGAAGGAAACACTTTCATGGTGTGTCCATGTACTTACAATGAACACAGAGATGGCTATTAGTTTTAAAGTGCCTACTCTTATTTGAAGTGCCTTAAGTCGATTGAAGACTAATGAAATCTATTACTGGGTAGAACACATCATCATAACTAGATTAATAAAGTAATGACATACTGGCCAGCTCTAAGCCTGTTCAATCCACTTACACAGTCGACATAAGGTCAGTTTGAATTTGAGCAGGCTGATCCTTGACCTTCCATTCTAGGACCTCTAGAATCAGTGCAGCTGCCCTTACCTTTACCAATAATATGAAGCATTTACTACAATTTCATGAGGGTTTGGAAGGACAAGGACTTTGATTACTGTATTTCTCTTCTGCAATCACTTTGAAAACTTGCAAGCCCTATTTAGAAGCCCTAAATACATCAATTATCTAGTAAGTGCTGAGTGCAGCTGTGTGAACCTTCCTTTTGGATCTCAGAAGTCAAGCTGACTTAATGATAGGCATTCTAGGGGAGATGAGAGGCTTTTAGCAGTGCTGTGTTAGGTGCCTTGATTACATAAGGTGTAAGATCTTAGGCCATAGGATCTGTAAACTTAGATGAAACAAAGCATTATCCATTTTACCTTGGAGCCCAAAACGGGTTCCCTGATGCACTCTGAGTTTGGCAGTAACGTGTGTGGTGAAGCTGAGCACTGAAATTGGATGCTTGGTTATGTCTAGTGCCTTAACTGCAAAGCAGTTGCTTCCCTAAAAAATACGAAGTAACTAGAATCTCCTTAGTGTATCTTAGACACTTGTTATCTCAATGCTGGCACTCCAGATTGACGTGTCCCTCATCACTGAAAGAGCGAGCATGAAGTTGTGGTGATTACCAGTCTTGAAGGCATATTAGTATCAGGCTAATTTTTGGAAACAGACTGTAAGCTAATTCAGAGTCTGTTTTTACTCTTATTTCAGCTCTTCTTATGGTACAGGCTCCTAGCACTACTGTATTAAGCCACGGTTTTGATTTTTCGGTTGGAGAACAAAGCATTCCCAAAGGAGTGAAAATGCAGAACATGTCTAAAAATTGCAGTACATCTGTTGTGCATTAACTGCAGGAGTGAAGAGCTTGCAGAATCCTGGTGTTGTGTTAATAGTGTGCAATCTAGGGTTGTTTGCTTTCTCTGGATCAGCTGCGCTCAGGCTTGCTAACTTCTCTGAAAACTGTAGTGGTGATTTCCAACACATGGTTCTTGGGTGGAACATTGCTTCAAAGGCTTGTGTGAACCCAGGAAACAAACTAGAACAAAATGTGTCAATAGGTGGTGGTTCAGTTTTGTTACCTGTATACCTGTGTTAGGGGAGACAGGAATAAATTGCTGCTGGGGATTGAAAGGGTTTGCAGAAAAGACAACTCTGTAAGATGATGTATATGTGATTTTTGCTATTCTAGTGATCACAGACTTTTCAATACAGAAATTTAAAGAAATCCTGTCTCTAGGCATGAAAGTCACCTAGAGACTAAAGGGGAACAAATATATTTAAATTTCTGCAATTATGCATGAAACAGTTTGTAGGACTAATGAGCAAAAAGCTATGTGAAAATAGCTTGTGCCATACTCCACTGAAAAAATCTTGTAAGACTTTGATTACTTGCTAATTATTCAGAGTGTTAGGAAAGCTGATTAAGCAGCTCTTTTCAAATTATACCATGAAAGCAAAATAAGTAGCCTAGCTATCCCTTCTGTGATATCAGTATTGTGTTTGTTGTAAAATCTGTTACAAGACCAATTCTTCTGTACAGCTGTGAACTGGCTTTCAGACCTGGTTTGTTCAGCTCCCTTGTGCTTGAGTGAGGATATTGCTGGGGAAAAAAACCAAACGGTAGCAGGGAGAAAGCAGAAATAAGCAAAGTTATTCTATCTGTGCAGCTATTAAAAATGCTTGGAAAAACACTTTTGGATTTTATTTCCTCTTCATGGCATCATCCTCACCAATGGACTTATTCAATACATTGTAACCATAGTGTTGTTCAGTAAGCCAACTGGTGGTGGATGAATAATTTAAGATCTTTGGGTAGTAAAACTGCCTGAGAAGGCTGCATGCCAGGTACTTGGTACTTGCAGATGTTAATACTGCTTTTTACAATTCTCCAAATTGCTAGAAGCTTTCTACATATCGATCAAGCACTGGTAAGCAATAGAGCTCGTGTTTTCTTATCTCTCTATTTCCCTTCTACCCCGTCCACCTCTGTACTTTGGCTTACCAAGTGGAGCAGCATAATCAGACCTTTCTTCATTCAAAGAACTTGCTTGCATGGAAGCTTTTGCAAATCAGCACAGCTATTGGTGCCCTCAAGCACTTGGGACTGACCTCTGGCTGCAGCTGTCTGCTTTTTGAAATCAGTACAGAAAGTCTGCCATCTGCTCTTATTCCTGTAGAAATGCAGCATTGGCTCTTTGATTCACGAAGACAGATTTGGCCAGTGCTTGCTGTACTGGGCTGGAGATTTTTGTTGGCCGTTCCTAATTTCTTCTGCCATCAAGTGCATGCGTATATCTTTATTACTGTAGAGTCATGGCACAAGTGTCATCCTTATTGAAAATAATTATCTGTGCTGTCTGCACGCTTTTATCATTAATAAAGGCAAGCTTCTCAAAGATTGAGGCAAATGACTGTCAAGCCTGTTAGTAAACGCTGTCAAAGATCCAGCCTAGATCCTTCTTATCCTTTGTTTGCACAGTAACCTATATTGGATAAGCACACTGCCTGGTACCAGAAGACTCTCTTCCACTGTCATTGTTCTCCTCCTAGATGCAAGGAGACAAGTAGTCAGAAAAGCCGGCTTCAAGCTTTTCAATGTTCTTTTCCTCCATCTAATAGCAAACAATATTTGATTCCTGTCAACTCCTTAGTGTTTTACCCTGGGAGGATCACTTCCAGGAGAATAATAAGCTAGAAAAACAGTGTTGCTCCTGAAGCTTTGGCAGGTGAACACATTGAGAGGTAGAGCAGAATGGCAGCTCCTTGTTGTTAAGTTGAAGCATTGACCTTGGGGAGAGAAGCAGCTTCAGGGTGTCCGAGTCCTTGCTAGGTGTTCTGCTGTGGCACTGGCAGCAGCCTTGTTCTCCAGCTCTCATCAGCAAGGAAGATGTGCTGTAATACTTGTGCCCTGTTCTGACTAGAATACTTCTTGTAGTCACTGAAGGTTGAGGAGGGATGTGATGGGCACTTTACTAAATAAAAGCTTCCTAAATTGGGAAGGAAGTGGTTTAACCGAGGAGGCCAGTCTGTACTTTTAAATAGTTCTGACTTCACACGTTTTCTATGGGCAGCAAACCCTTCTTCTCCACTTCTGTTAGTTTCTTTTTCAGAAAGCTTTGTAAGTGGCTTTCACATTTTGCTATTACATATTTGCTGTGTCGTCTTCACATTGAATGCTCTGGCTGAGCTGATGCAGAAAAAGCTGCTTTTTACGTGTTTGGGGGAGATGGGGGTTGAACCCTGCAGACTTTTTAGATGAGCTTTCTTGACTGGAATTCGAATTGCATTCCCTAGCATCAAATAAAGGACAAGGTTCAAATAAGGTTTGATTTATAAAGCGTCCTTTAAATACCTCAAAACTGCCCTGTAAAAGGGAAAAAGAATAACCTGTTGCCTGTTATAATGCAGGTGGCAGTTCTCAGGGCATCCCCTGACATGGACAAATTGTAGGCTCTGCTTTCTTGCTGTCAGTATCCAATGTACTACAGCACATCAAAGCTGATGTAAGAGTTAGTGTTTAAAGTGTTAATCTCCTCAGATGAAATGAAGTAATGCTCCAGAAATAAGCCTGTTGCTGAAGTTCCATTTCAGATCTTTAAGGACCTGAATGCTGATGCTTGCTAATAAAAATAGCACAGTTTTTATGTGCTTTGTGTGAGCTGCTTATACAGCTGCTGCTTTTCTAAATTCCTGCATACTGGGTGATGTATGTGCTCTAAAATAATAATCTGCTGCCTGAGAGCCACTAAAACTTAATCTACAATCATGTGTTGGAATTGTTTTTAACATTAAAATGCTAGGAGAATGTTTGTGAAACACCTAAGAATTCTTTTGCTCTCAGGCACTGTTGTAGACAGCCACCTATCAAGATGTGGGGCTGCACAGCTGAAAAGCAGCTTTTGGAGCTAAAACATTAACATTTGTGAGCAGACTTGTATAACTGGCTGTGAATTCACTTAGCCAGTTAAGACTGAACTCTGTACTTCTTGTGCCATATAACTCAGCTTCCATAATAAATAACTGGCATCCCCAGATCTGTTCTCCTGTCTGCCTTCTGTTGCAAAACCCTGTTACTGGAAGTTGTAGGACTGGCCACTGGCAGCCATAACTAACTACCTCAAATATTTGTCTTTACTCAGAATGCCTGATATCTTTTGCAACTGACCAAACCAAAACAGGAAAAGGAGTCAGTTAAAAGCCTGTGGGTCTGGAGCAAACTGGGAAGACATTTTTATTTCACAGAAACAGATTTTTTTTTTTCCCAGTACAACACAACTTTGCCTTTGGATCTCTGTGTTATCAGTACTTGCTTGTCTGTGCTATTGTGGCACATCATCCTTGTGCTTGCGTGGGCATGCATATACCTCTTTGGCAAGAAGTCTTCCTGACTGCTGCTCACCGCTCAGCTCGTCATCTGTAAACTGCTATTGCAGAACAGTGGAAATGCTGCTTATAGACATGGTGTCTGTGCCTGGGCTCTCGTACATCTGTGAGCAGCTTTGCTGGAACAGGGCACACTGAGGAATGCGTAGTGAATAATCTCATACAGTGAAATTTGTTGTGCTGGGATAATCTCTACAGTACACTGCTTTTCAAAACCGCTTTGGTTTATAGCAGGTGTTATAGAGAAGTTGAAGTCTGTCATGTCCTTGAACACTTTCCCTGTTTTTACTTAGTATCAGTGCCGGAGGGAAGCCACCTGCTTTTATGAGTCAGGGACCCTTGTTTGGAAGACAGGGTTAAATTTAGCAGTAGTGATAGCTTTAGCATAAAATCTAAAGAGTAATGATTGAATGTTCCTTGAACTGAATACTTAGTTGCTCAGCCTGCATGATATCTAGCTTGTGTTTCCGTGTGTCACACCCTGCCGAACTTGTTTTGCTAAGGTAAGCCATAAGAAAAATACCCTGAGTACATGCTCTTCTGCCTACAGTATGATTGTTTCAGAGGAGCATCTTTTTCAGCTGTTTGCCATGAGGAATGTTGGCTTCACTACAAAACAATCTGTGCTAGCTATTGCTATTGGCACTGGATAGTTAGGTTTTTTCAGCTGGGTTGAGTATGAAAATGTCTCTGGAATGGCTTTTCACATAAGCTAAATTTTATTTAAGCCTGTTATCTGATCTGCACTTTCAGAGAGTAAAGACTCTTGCACAATTCCTGGCAAGCTTTTTTCCCCTCACCAGTGTGGTATCATGTGCCTTCATAACTGAAGAGTTCTTTATATGCTCTCTTCTTTGAATGGTTTTAGTAAAAGCAAGCTGAAAGTCCACACAAATCCTGGATAAAAAGATGTCTTGTCCTTCAATCCTCCTTGGACTATTATGCTCAGTACTTGGTCTTGGAAGTTCTTGTAGACTTTCTATCACTGAAAGATGTAGATACAAGTCACTTTCAAAACCAGATTTGTCCATTGCCAAAATGGAGGGTCAACAAAAATAGTCTGATAGACAGATCATATGCCTGATTCTGCTATAGATTATAAGGATGCTTTACAAAGTCAAACTTGTCCCTCAGCTGAGGACAGCTTTTACTGGAATGCAATGATACAGAGGCATCACTATGTTACAGTCAAGGCTTTACAGGCTTTTGTAGTAGGTTAGATTGGCAACTTGTCTTGGTAAAAGAAAGTGTAATATTTTTAATAGCTTATTGCTTTAGCATCAATCTGGTAATGTGAGTTTTAATTTGTTTTAGTTTTTCACTGATTATGCAAGATCTATACAATCTGGGCAACTTCTTTCCCCTTCCCTGTTGAAGTCTTGTGATATTCAGTCTCCTGGAGCCTGGATACTTAAGGGATTTTAGGCTATCTGTCTCACCATAAGTTTATTGCTTAAAGGCTGAGGGGCAGTAGGAAAAGAGAGATAGGTGAGAAAGCTCTGAAATACATGCAAGTGTTAGAGCAGCAGCTAGTTAACTGCTTTATTTTTAAGTGCAAACTGCAGAAAAATACTTAACATGCTTGAGTACAACTAAGTGGGAGTAACAAATCTCTGCATCAGAGTACTGTCCTATGCACATTACTCATGCTGGAACTTGACCTTTGAATATTTATCTAGAAGAGTGCAGTTACATGCAGAGTGACTAATGCTAGCACATCTTTGCCGCAGACAGTGTGATGCTTAAACAACTGGCTGGAGTTAGTATAAAAGATAAGCTGAGCACTTTACTTGGTCCATAGGATGCTCAGAAACACTGACTTGTGCACTCTGAAGGGAGCAAGCAGTGACTGCACCTTTGTCCATCGGACTTGACACAGTTTTAGCTTTCAGATGGAAACGTGCAACCTACAGGTAGCATTTGTCTATTATGGGTGGAGTTACAGGGATTCCTGCCATGGTTTTAGTCTTTCCTTTAACAAAGAACATATTGGTGAAACCATGTGTGCTGTTTGGCTACATAAAAGCAACATAAAGGTTTGATTTACTGAAGATCAGTGCTTCAGGTGACTTCCAGTCAGGTTATTTGAAGGTAGGTTTGGGGTTTCTTTTCCCCCAAAGAAACCAGCTGTGACCTGACAAGGCAGGCTGTGGTAAGTAGTACACTCTTGATAAGCAGTATGCTTGAAGCCATTTGTCTTCAGTAGTGGTGAGGCTTTGAAGACTCTTGTAATTTCCTCTCTAACCACATCCTGTGGTATGTGCTGCTGCATCTATTCCACTGGATGACTGTAACTTATAGCTGGAAACTGAACTGTAGATGAATGTGAGGAAGGCATTGGTGCTTGCAGAGATTTTTTTTTTTATCAAGGTGGTAGCAGTAAACAGTCACAGCTGTATAGCTTAGCTGCTGTAGCTGGAGAAACTGCTTTCCTGTTAGCCCTGTGGCATAAGACTTTGGGTTTTACCTGAGATAATCTTTGATTTGAAAAGCACTATATAGAGGTAGAATCACCAAAACTTTCCAATGCATTTGCTTAACCTAAGATTAGAAACCATGCAACACAGTTGACGTCTGAGTCTCTTCTAAAAGAGTTGAAAAATTTTTTTTGTAGGTTGTATTTGACAGGTCTCCTCCAAAAAGCTGCTAGCAAAACCCATCTGCAAAGGACTTCTGTGAAAGAAGACACAAAGCCAGTCAAGCACTGTCGAGTGTGGGGTATGGCTACTGACCTAAACTGGTCATAAAGTCAATGACTGGAGGTGAAGCCAGCTGCTTTTTCTTATGCTAGAAGAACAGTATCTTCTATCTGGCTGTTCAAAACCCTCTGCAGTGAGCTGTGACTTGAGCAGAACCATCTGTAGTTCTTTTTGTGCAGCCTTGTTTACGTTGATTGCATTATCCCGATGGATATCTGCTTTGAATCATGAGTGTGTATCCACTGACTACTTTCCATCTCTACCAGCAATTGCAGAGGATGAGCTTGTACAGTCCCCATCATTGCTGGGAACCTCTGCACGGCTGGTGTGCCGCAAATTGTGCCTGGCAAGACCCACCTGCAGTGCGTATGCTGGACTGATAAAAGACAGGTAGTGGTACTAGCCTCACGTAGACTTTTTTAACAGGCTTTATAGTTGAGTGATAGAATCCAGGATGCACTGAGGGCTAAATTAGAAGGTTACAAGCATCAGCTGGCAGCTTTTGTAGCTTTTATTGAAGTGGTATCTACTTTTACAGGAATTTATTTTGGGTCTCTTTGGGAAGTGCACTTGCAAAAACTGAGTGAAACGACAATGAACTGCTGTGTTGCATTGACTGTAAGAAGTCTCCCTCATGGATGAGAGAAGGGAACACGGAGAAAGGGTGTACTGCTGCTCTTGTCTTGTTAAAAAAGCCTAGATAGTTCTTATTTAATAGAAAGTCATCTTTTTTTTTTTTTTTGAGGGGTGTGTAGGGGAAACAGGGAGTTGTGGATACAACCCAAGAGCTGTCATGGGGAAGAAGGTCCAGCTATGTGAGTAGGTAGTGGTCAAAGTATAAAAGAGGCAAAGCTTCTGTCGCATTCTAGTGGATTATGTGCGTAAGTGGTAACTCTGAGCCCTGAGTTGCCTGGTTTTCTGTGAACAGAAGAAAGCATGAAAGAACAGGCTCTCTGCTCTATGTGGTCTCAAGAAGCTGAAGGGAATAATTGCAGAAGCCCCCTCAAAAAAAAAAAAAAAACAAAAAAAACAAAATGGGGAGGGAGTTGCTAATCTCTCAGGATCCAAGGTGGTAGCAGCAGCTCTCAAGCTTCTTCTGGATACTCTGCTGTGTAGCAGCAACCACAGCTCCTTAATTGGAAGCATGTCCCCTGAGACTGCTATTCTCCTAAACAATAAATCATTCATGCTTTCCTGTTGAGAACTGATGTCACTATCTTTTTCAAGGCATCGGCTTAGTCTGTGCTTTGCAGAGTGGCCTGGTGACTGCCCCGCCGCCACCACCACATGGGCAACAGTATGTCTCCTGTTAAACCACTTGCAGCTCTACTTTAACAAAACTGATAACTAAGCCTTTGACCCCTTCCAGCTAATAGCTGTGTTTCCCCTATGTCTTTTTTTTGAGGGCCAGGAAAAAACAATCTGCTTTGTCATCTAGCTTTAATATGCCCTTGATAAATAAATGTAATTGGTAGAGTCCCCCCTCATGTTGAAAGGGATTTACTATTCAGTGGAACTTGGTTGGCCAATTCTGACAGGTCCTTTTAAAACTCTCCTAGCTTTACCTAACTCTGAGAGGCAAAATCCCCCCCGTATTGTGCCCTCATTTAACTGAGGAAAGCATTTCTGTGTAAAATCATCCCAACCAGCAAGTTCTAGAAGACAGAGCTCTAAGACTTGGTTATCAATCCTGTTGTTTCTGCCATTGGCTTGTACAGTCAAGTGCTTATGCAAGGTCATGTGGCCCAACCCAGCAGGCTTCAGTGTTTCAGTTAAAACAGATTTACAACATTTTACAGGTTTTGGAGGTCAGTTTGGTTGGCTAGCAACATGCTGTCCCAATCTCACTGAGGCACAAGGCCTCTGTGTATTTGAGAAGCATTTGTGCATGTAACGCTTCAATATAGAGGAATGTCTGGATTTTGGCTTCTGCTGCTGCTATCAGTGCTGATTTCTCAGCTTTGAGAGCGTATCAGTGTCTCTTCTTGTGTGAGGCTGCAAAGATCAGTGCTGCCAGTTCAGTCAAGCAAAAACAATTTCATATTTGTTACTATATTTGGTAGTGAGGGGGAGATTTGTTATGGGAGTGCTTATCTGTTCTCAAAGGCTCATTAACACAGCAGGGATAAGCAATTAAGTTACTGCCTCTTTCAGGTACATTCCACCTCTGATTTGGGGAAAGAGCGGACATATCCAGACTGCTCTTTACGGAAAAATGGGGAGAGTGAGATCACCGCATCCGTATGGACTTCGCAAGTACCTCACGATGCCAGATGGAGCAACAGCCACCTTTGATCTCTTTGAGCCGCAGTCAGAGCACTGCATTGGAGGTCAGTCAAACAGCTGCTGGCTGCATAGCGCTGCTAACCTTGATTCTGTGCCCTGGGGGATAGATGAGGACACTGCCACTTGATTTAGCGGAAAGGATAGATGATAATTCCGGTGACGGAGGGAGGTTGCGAAGCAGTACTGACCAATGTGTGGAGGCTATGAGGCCATCTTGTTGAATACCTGTATCTCAGGCAGCAGGAGAGACCCTACTAGACTAATTAACTGTTTGTGGCAAGAGGTGGGGAGTTAATGAACAAAATAAATGTTCCATAACCTGTGCCTCAAGTGAGAGGCTGACAAAGAGGATTTGGTGATAAGTCTTGTTTGGCATGCCCTTTGCCTGAACAGAGGCTAGCTGCATGAGGTTCTTCATAGCCTGGCGTGTATGGAAAAGAAGCTAGACTTTATCTCCCCATTAGAAACAGATTTTTGGTAGTCTTTACTAACAATAGGTATTTCAAGATCTGCATGACAACAAACTTCATGTGCACAGGATATGAAGGAGTCCAGACATGAAGAGAACTCCATGAAAAAGTAGAAAATCATGGTGATTCTTTACAACATTATGTATGTTCAGAGTGAATGTCAGCTTTCAAATTCAGTTACTGGTAGTAACAGCAACACTTAAAACTGAGTTATTGTAGCTGACTTCAGAAACACAATTTACCACTGCAGTAGCTGACTTCATTGTAAGCCCATGACTCCCATTTGGCCTTCAGAAAAAGCAGAGTTCTTCTGTCAGTGTTGAGATCCTCATGGTATAATGCTGCATCAGAACTGTTCGTTATCTTTATCACTGAAGAGAATCTGAGCAGTGCTTTTCTAATGAGGCAAAAATTCAGTGGCTAGAGCTGCTAAGTGTTGGAGCTTTGCATATAAGTGCAAAGAGTCTTACAGCTAATTTGAAGTGCATATGCTAATCCTGAATGTAATTTACTGTGCTACTTGAATTACAACAATTACTTTCTTAGTTGATGAAATAGTATCTTGTTAAACTAGTGAACAGTGTCAGCAGATCTAATATCATTAGATTAGCTACAAAGCAGATGATGGCTACTGTCAGCTGATCAGAATGTCTGTGCTTAGCAAAGCTTCATTTTGAACATCTGTGTTTCTCGCAGCTCTGGAAGGGAAACAAGAGAAAAGCAGTGTAGCCCGTCTACTTGGTGCATGAACAAGGAGTGGGCTCCAGAGCTTCCACACACTTAGCAGTCACAACAGGCTGTTAGAAGGCAGCACATGTATAATGTCAAAAATGTCCTTCAAAGGGATGAATTTACTCTTGGTCTTTAGGCAGTGCCTGTGGAACTGTTTGGACAGCTTTCCCTGAAGTTATGATACTGTTCATCTCCTGTATCATGAATTACTTTTTTACATCTGTAGCACTAGAGCCACTAGTCTCCTGTCCCGTACTGGATTTTTGGCAGAGTAGTAGGATTTTTAGCTTGTTTCTGGTAGATGGTTTCCCACGAGTTTGAAATGGAAACCTTCTGAATATCTTAATTTGCATGAGGTGACATTTACTTAACTTCCCTCTCTTTCTGTGCACAGAGGATGTCACAATGGTAATCTGCCCTGGGATTGCTAACCACAGTGAAAAGCAGTATATCCGCACTTTTGTTGACTATGCCCAAAAAAATGGGTACAGATGTGCTGTCCTGAATCACTTGGGAGCCTTACCAAATATTGAGCTCACTTCTGCACGGATGTTCACATATGGTAGGTACTTTATGGCATGTGGCGACTTAATTTCAAGCTTGTGGAATTTCTAGGGCTTGAGCAGCCTCCTTCAGCATAACACAACTGCCGTGTCTGAATGAGAATGATGATTTTTGTACTGTTTCTTAGGAAGTAGACTGAACTTACATGTGAGGAAGGAGGGAGGCTAATACTGAGATTCATTTTTCCTTGTCTCTTATCCCAGCTCTTACACATGCCTCCTAATCAAGGAGGCAGTTTTTTGAAAAGAAAACTTCTGAAAAAAAGCTCTTGTGGCTACTAAGAGCTGCTCAAATGATTTTAGTGATGCTGAAATGTCTGTTTAGTGGAATATGAAACAAACCTGGCTGTGAAGAATAAACACTACTTCTAAGGCTGTATAAAATGTAGTATGAGAGGAGTTTGTACCAGCCTATCCAGAAAGTACACTTGTATCCTAGGAGGGACAGATGAGGATGGGTCCCTGGATGTAACACAAATGTCAAGGAACAGCAACAGTTCTACAGTATGACGGTAGAGCTACAGAAGTGGTATTGCTTAACTGCCATGATTTTGGGCTTTCACCTTGAGTACAAGGAAATCTATCTTAACCTAGAAATGAAAAGGAATATAGGATTTGGAACTGTGTTAAGGGTGACTCCAGCTATTCTTAACTGCCCTGCTAGTGAGTAACATGATCTTGGTAGAATGTGGTATTCTTGCCTATGACCCGATCTGCTTGTTCCTGAGTTCTCTTGAGCCCTCATGTCCCTCTTTACTGCAAACATCTATAGGTATATTATGTCATGAGTCAGTTGTGGTTTAGCAGAGTGGTATTAACCTTCTTTTTCCTTTTTAAAAGTAAGAAAGATACTGCTAAGTTTGGATTAAGTTTGAATGTTTATATTGAGCAGTTGAATTGACAAAATAGAAATACTGTGTTTTGAGATTCTGGGCCTGGCAGGCAAATAGGCTGTAATGCTTTGTTGCTTTTTATAGTTATTAAATCTACTCCTCAGTGGAAAACATTTCAGGAATACCAAGTGCCTCAATTTGTATTGAAGTCCTAGGCTGTTAATGGCTTCAAGCCTGCCATGTCTTGGGAATTAAGCTTGGTGTTCTTTAAAGCATTTGTTTTTTTGATAAGTCAAGAGCTTTCTTCCATGGAGTTTTGCTTTAGACCTTAGGGAGTTATACCATAGTGCATCTCTTGAGACATACCTTTCTGAATCTTTTATAGCCTTGGAAAGGGCAAGGAATGTCTTGCACTTCCTTTGAGTATGACAGTAAATCACTTGGTAGAGTTGCTTGTAAAGTGGTGTGCCAGCAAGACCATAAGCAGGCTTTACTTTGCATCCAATACAAATATTCTAGTGTCCTTCCAGCTTTTGCTGGATTCCTGACATATTTGTTGAGGAGCAAGTAGCCTAAATTTGGCTGAATCCTCCAGCCTTTACATCAAGCTTGACCTGTTGCTATTCTAGTTTGGGATTTCTGAAATTGTTGCCAGCTGCCCTCAAATCATGAGGGTCAAACACTAAAGTATTTTGACTGCTGGCTTCTTCCAGAGGAAACTAGAGCAATGCAGCATTTGTCATCTTGAAGAGAATTGCTCATTAAGAATGTTCACAAGGAAGTGCCCAAGCCCTGCTGAACTACTCAGCCAGAAGCCTGCCATGTCACTGAAGTAAACACAAACCCTGGTGCTCAGTCTACTCCAGAGCTAGCCAAAACCTGAGTCTGTCTGGAAGGATGCTACAGTTGGGGTGGGGACACAGTGGAGCACTGTTAGGTTGGCACAGGGTAGAATTCCAACTCTTAGGATCAATCTCCTTAGACAGGTTCCACAGGTTAGAGCTAAGATTTTGACTCTAGACAAGAATAAACAGCTGGAGTTTTTTTGTTGTTTGTGTGGTGCCTCCTGTGCAGTTTGCAGTCTTAAATCCAATGGGAAGGTTAATAAAGGGCATAGACAGTTGATACCAGCATACTAATGTCATCAGTTTTGCAGCTGTTTCTCTCCATGTTTCCCTTTTCCAACCTCAAAGGCAGGAGAAATAGCTGTAGGTACTCAGATGTTGCATGTGTGGAGGCCTTCAAGTCTATCAAACAATCTGAGGACCCCAGTACTGCCAGGAGCTGGATCCCTTGGTGCCTGTGGGATGCAAATGGGTGTTAGCTGAGAGCAGAACAGATCTCTCTATAGAGGTACTTACCCCTTCTCTTGAAAAGGGGATACCCATATGTCTTCTAGGAAGCTGCAGTATCTTTACCTCTTCAGTGGTTAAAAAGGGCCAGCTGCCTCTGTTTAAATCCTTCCCTCTGATTCCAGAGAGCAGCTGCTTAGTCAGGCTCTGCAACAGTCCACTGAGAGCTCTGTCCTGACAAGCCAGCTCTGCATTTCCATCCCCTCCCTGCATCAGCATGGATTTAAGGATCCATGGCAGCCTTGCTAAAAGCAAAGGAGCAAGCTGCTTTCCAGGCACCTCACTTGAGTTCAGATATGGCAAACTGCCTCAGGAAGGTAATGATGTGTGCTGTTCTTAGACAGTAATGTCAAGCCCAGAGTTGTTGGACTCTGGCTTTTAAGCTGCTTTAGAAGGAAGAGTTTGGATAGTCAGATTAGCTGTTGCCATGATTTTTAAGCAAGTTAATTTCATTTTTGGCACTCTGTCAGAACTAGTCATGAGCTAAGGTCCACAGGACTCGTAAAACAGATACATGAACACATGTGTGAATCAGAGCTCTTAAAACCTTAAGGTTATTAAAAAGTCAGAAAGGGTAAGAAGCTGAACTTAAAGCACACAACTGAAGCCTGAAGTGGGAATCTAGGTATGTTAGAAGATGATTCTTGACTTTGTCCTTATTTTTAGGTTGCACCTGGGAATTTTGTGCCATGGTTAATTACATCAAGAAGACCTACCCTCAGACCCAGCTCGTTGTTGTGGGCTTCAGCCTGGGTGGAAACATTGTGTGTAAATACCTGGGAGAGAGCCAGGCCAACCAGGAGCGAGTTCTGTGCTGTGTCAGCGTGTGCCAGGGGTACAGTGCACTGAGGTAGGTCTGGACGTTTCTCCATGCCAGTCTCTTCTAGGGTGCAGGAGGGGCAGATCTTTGGCAGGGTGTGTGTGGAAGGGCAAGGTGAAGAGAGTGGTGCTTCTCTTGCATTGAACTGGTCTGACAGACTGTAGTAGGAGAGTAGCATCTCATACGAAGGAGCAGCCAAAGCTCGGTTGATTTGGCAGCATAAACAAGCTTTCTGTCAACAGTGCAAATAAGTTTTCTGTACCTGGCCAGGTACGTGCTGGCAGCTTCTAGTCTGTGGATGTGAGCTGGCCTAACTCTTTCTCATTGCTACAGCATCCTAGAGAAGGCATTCCCCATGCAGTCCTGGTGTAATTAACCAGGCAGGCTGGGCAGCATGACAAATTGCAGAGATGATGCCAGGTTTGCAAGCAATAGTTTACACTTTCTCATCACTCTGAGAAGTATCCCTTGGTTCATAATAGTTTGTCTGGCTCCAGTGTAGTTTCATCTGGCAGCTTTTAGCTGGGGAGACTGGAAAAAGGCACACAGCTCATACACTGTAAGTCCATGTTCCGCTCTTAGTATGTGTCACTGAAACAGTGCTGTGGGCTGATGAGGAGGTGGAGAGGCACTTGCAGCTGTGTTATACAACTTAGAAGATGGGGAGGAGAAGGCTTATAACCCTAAACTCTGCCTAAAGTGTTACCCTATGGTTCCCTACTTGGAAGCAAAGGAGCTTCCTGGAAATTACAAGAGCTGTGACAGCTCCACCTAGTGCTAACACTTCCATTTGCTGATGGAGGATCTGGGTACAGCACTACTGCTTGAAAACTGGTGGCTCAACTAATGTGCTGTAACTTTCTATGTATGTACAATTACTGAAGATTAAAACAGTGTAACTGGCCAAGCTACTGTATTCAGTTTTTAATGTCTGTACATATGCACAGTTACTAAGGTGTAGCTGCATTTTTGGGCCATGAGACTATTTGAAAGGCAAAAGAGGCTGTTGAGACTAGGTTATTTGGCTCAAGACTCTTTGGGCAGATAAAAATGGTGAAACTATGGCAGCCCTGTGAGGGGCTTGCTATGGAATTTGGCCTCCCAGTCTGGTTAAGACATCTGAAACTCTTGATGCAGCTGATGCTCTGCCTGTACAGGGACCGGTTTGATATTCAGCAGTCTGAAGATACCTGTTATGAGTTAAGCTCTTACAGGTGAAAGTAAGAAGCTTTTCTGGAAGCATTAAGATGTGACTAAAAGCTTGATATGCACTTCAGTAATATTTCAGCATGCCTCTAATCCCTTTTGAGATCAGATGTGACTACTGCTAAAAGAGTCTATAATCTACTGCTAGGTCCCTATGAGTTCACACCCTTAAAATTTGAACAGATGCTTTCAGGAACAGTTTTTCTGTTTTGTTTCAAATCAAATGCTCTTAGTTTTCTTGGGGTTCTGGCATGGAGCACAGAGCATCCTTTTCAAGCCAGGTCCTCAATTGCAGCCATCGGACAGCGTTTGCAAGGATCACGTCTGGCTGCAGTCCCCTTGGTTCATTTTCTGCGGTTACGCAATATTGTATTTCTGGTCTCCAAAATGATGAGTAATGCTGTTCCCTAATCCGATTTCTGTAGTAGTAGGTCATGATGTGCTGGTAGAATAGCAGGGAAAGGACAACCTGTTTAACAATACTGCACTTACATATTTGTGTGGAAAAATAACAGCTGCTTGTCTGAGTTTAATGCAAGTCTTCAGCGGGTTGTGTGGATTATTGAGCTCTTGACTCCACCTGCTGGCTGAACATCTACTAGCAGATCTCCAGTCACAAACCATCTGCTGTGCATTACTGGGCAATCACCAGGAAAGCTTTTCAGATCTTGTCTCCCTACCTAATATCCACTGCTGGTTTAAAATGCTAATTAGCTGAAGAGCTAGGGGAAAGCAACATCAGTAAATATCTACTAAGATGACAACAGGATGGGGAGGACCTTGTGCCCCTGGTTGTAGAGGTGGGAGGGAGGGAGGTATGGAGCACTTCCAGGTGGAGTGGTTAAGCCTTAGCCTTCCTGGGCTTGATCTGGTAGGTTAAAATAACTGGCCTCATCCCTCTGGGCTATGTGAAAGTGGATTACCAAGGTAGATGTGACCAGTTTAGTTTACAATTCCATTTTCTCTTTTATTAGCTTGTACAGCCTTTATCCCCCAAATAACTTTAGGATGTGAAGGGGGGGGAAAAAGTGGTGGTGAACAAGGTGCACCAGGGATCTAGAATATGAAAGCCTTTCCAGAGCATTAAGCATGAGCCCTATAGATGGGCATAATAAAGTAGCAGCAATACTAGGATCTGCCAGAAGAATGAGGCTCTTAGTTTAATGAATTAACACAGAGTCTGGGGAATTTGTTCCCTGAGGCTAAATGGGGACAAGCCTCCTTATTCCTTAATCTTTGTCTGCACAGGCTTGATTCTGCTTCTTGATCTTGTGGAATGCATCTTCACCATAGCTACAGGCTGTGGGGAGAATCCTTGGCTTTGAAACCTGTGCAGTCCTCAAAATACCGGAAGCTGCCTTTTTTCCAGTGTTTGCAGCTCTTCATGTTAGGAGTACTACTGTACACCGCAGGAACTGGAAGGAAATGTAGTAGCTTTAACTTCAAAAGTCTTGTAATAACTTAAAAGGTTTGCTTGGAAAATCAGTTGTGAAGAAACGTGCATATTTCTGTCTTCCATTATTCCCCTGCCCTGGCATAAACATGGTAGGTATAGTCTGGCTAGACAAAGATAAGGAAGTTTTGGGGTTTTTTAATTCTATACTCCAGCATGGCTTACTACAAGAAAACATAGCTTTCTTTTGCTCTGGTACGGGGCTTGCAGGTTGTGGCTTGGGAAGTCATGCTAAATCTGCTGTAGTTCTCATGGTATGCTAATTTTTAAGTGGTAGGAGTACTTGAGTAGCTGAAACTGCTCCCAGCATTCTTAGGTTGCTTGGTAAATGATAGTGTGTTTCCTCAGTAACAGCAAACCCTGCTAAGAGTAAAGCTATAACCTACCCATGACCCTGCATAGCAAAGGAGTGCTGGTATCTGGCAGAGCTCACAAAAGTATGGGTGACTAATTCTGTTTTAACAACAGATAAGCTATGAAGTGCTATTCCGCTTTGAGAATAGGTAAAGATTTCAACTCAGATGTCACTTGCAGCTACAACTAGCATTTATTTCTGCAGTTCCTGCCAATGAAGTTAAAACAATAATACTGTCCATACTGGAAACACCTGCACAAATTATTTCCTCTGCAGAGCTATATACACAACAGACAACACTCTGTTCAGCAACAGGTTTTAGTCCTTTCCTTGGTAGTCCCATTAGGTAAATTACGTTCAACTTATGCAAAGCAATGCTAAAATCCTCTTGTCAGTGTTGCAGATCTTGATTGATGGCTCTTAAATGCTCTGATCAAAACAGCTAATTGCATTGTGCAAAATGAGACTGCAGATCTGTTTTCTGATACTACTGAACTCCATCAAAGTGGAAGTAATTTCCTGGAAAAGGTTAAGCCATGGCAGGGAAGGCCTGGAGATTTGTTTACATAGCCTCCAGGCTGCCATAAGATGTTACAGTGTATTAATTAGATCTTTCAGCTCTCCATTAACAGCTTTGACTGTTCTGCACTGTGATTTTTTTTTTTTTTAGGGCACAGGAAACCTTCATGCAGTGGGATCAATGTAGAAGATTTTATAACTTCCTCATGGCAGACAACATGAAGAAAATCATCCTTTCTCACAGGTACTGCAGTACATCACTTACACTGATAGTATTGATTGGGCCAATTGCTATACTGGATTTGTCTTCTCAGTACTTTAAAATAGGATTCCTGAAAGATTACACACCAGTTCCTTGCTTGGTGATCTTTGACATGGGCTCCTCTTCTCTTCATCTAATCTCATTCATATACTGTAAAATATACAAATAGTCTTTGGTGATCTTGTTAGAAGAAAGCAGGCTTTATTGTCTTTTTGCCTTCCGAGGAAACTCGCTTAATGAATAAACAAGATGCACACAGCAAAACATTGCAATTAGACTTCAAAGTGGAGTATTCTGCATCTGTTTCACTTCTAGCCAAAGAATTCCCTATTCAAGGAGCCTCTTGTTCTGCCACCTACCTGAGGTAGGACTGATCTTCAAGATCTGCTGACTGGGGTTGCTGTTTGTCAAATAAGCAAATAGTCAAGCTGTAGCTCTGGCTTCTAGCTGTTCCTCTAGAAAGAGCGAGTAGCTAGCAAAATACTTAGTGTTACTCTTCCTGGAGTGCAAGTGTACTTATAGGATCCATGTTCTGTTGTTGTGATCCACAGCTCTCGCACAGCAAAGGAATGAGCATGTTGAACAGGTGACATGCTCAATGTTGTTTCCTTCATCAAAAGTTTTCTGGGTACTTCTTTCTAGGGTAATAAATGTGTAATTACCTCATCTGTGTATATTTGAAGTTGCCTGACTTGAGGGAAAAGGAGGGGAATATCTAAGACCCATTCCAACTAAGAGCATGTGTTGCTTGCAAATTTTTAGTTCATTGTTTACACTCCTCTGCAGTATGAAACCCTTGTAGAAGGAATTAGGACAGCTGACGTGTGGGATGATCCACATAATTCATTCCAGATTGACAAATATTTAGACAACTTGACCAAATTTAACATGTGAAGTTAGGTAAGCCCCCATTAAAAAGTAGTTAAATTCATAACCCAGAAAAAGCCAGTGCTGCCTTTAAGGCAAGTCTGTTAAGTAAACTTTTTTCCATAATCACTTGTGCTCTAAGGCAGCTCCCCCAAATCAAACCTAGCCTCTCTCCTACTCTGCCCTGCAGCTGCCTGTGAAAGGGAATAAAAACTCCTTTCCAACTTGCAGCTTTTGTTCTGTTTGTTAGGGGAGCAGTTTGTTCTGGTAAAGAAACACCTCCTCCCCTGAGGGCAATAACTAATTATGACAAGTGTCCATAGTAAATAGCTTTCTGCTAAGGTAATGCCCCAAGTAATTTCTGCTGTGTGAGCTAACCTAATGTCTGTGCTGGGAAGCTTTAGGACCAGATGGTGAAGGAGTTGCTATGCCCAGGGCCACTAGTGCTCTCACCCAAGCCACCCACAGGTTTGGTCTGAAGCCAAAGGACCCTCCCTCTAACATGCAGCCTCTGTTCCAAATACCCTTAGTGATGTCTGTTCTGGGAAGATTCTTTTCAGAGGCCACCGATGCAGTTTTTCAGTGTAACAGGAAAACATTTTATTTTTTTTTTATGAAGAGGCTGCTAGGATTTCTGTTTGCCTTGCTGCAAAGGGAAGTGGACAAATAAGCTGTGATTGTTCCCAAGAAAACCTCATGTAGCCCGCTTCTAGTCTTATCTTGTCAGAATTGGTAAACTCAACTGTCCTTGAACAGGTCATGGCTTTGCCCTTGTTATGTTATTTGGATGTTTTTCTTGATGTTACTCTTTCAGGCAAGTTCTTTTTGGAGATAACAACATGAAGAAGCCACAAAGCTTGTCAGATGCTGATCTGAGCAAACTCTATACAGCAACATCCCTTATGCAGATTGATGATAACGTTATGAGGTATGAAGGGCGATTCTCTGATCCTCTGTAGAACTCTGAAAGTACATTCTCTGTCAAGTGTTGCTCTTGCATGCCCCTTCCTGTGCCTGTAGGAATGTGCTGAAATACAGCAGTGACAAACTCAAATTCTTCGTTGCCTTCACATTGAATAAAACTTACAAGGAAAAAAAAAAAAACACAACATACTATTGACAGTCACAGCTTCTGTAAAATCATCCAGGAGGCATTTATTTATCAGTAATGTCTGAACCTGCAGCCTTCGCTAATGTAGGAAGAGGCCAGCTCTGCCTGCAAGCTCTAGCAAAACAGAGTGCAGGATGTGGAAAGCAGCTCAGAACTGCTCATGAACGTCCTTAGCCCTGCTCAAATTCTGGAAAAAATCTTCTCCCCAAAAAACTCTACTGCCTTCTCAATAAACATTAGGGTTGGCTGAGACAATAAACCTTTTTTACTTGTCATACTAACACCTAAATTAAGCTCTCTGCTTTATTAAGCAATAGTCTGTTACTGCCCATGTCCTTGAAAACTACATAGCACTTTCGTCAGTGGCAGTGTTCATACTGTGGCATGTTCTGTATCAGGCATTGACATCTTTCCAAAATGAAGCTGTAAACTGTCGGCTATACAGCTGTAACAGTTTTGGCAGACTGGGAGTATTGCTGCCTGCTTTTAAAAAGCCATTCCTAGGGAAATCTCCCTACTTGTCCCTCATCCCTGAGGCCTTTCTAGTTTGGGCCAACAGGTATGTTGTCTTTTATGTCAGTAAAAAAAAAAAAAGCACTTGAGTATAAGTTTACTGAATTCTTGGTTTGGAATGGAGTGCTAAGGAATTGGCAAAGAACTGGAATCACAATGAATTCTGCATGGCTTGTAGGGAGGCCCTTTTGTCCCATATGTTTGAGGTTCATAAACTGCAGTGGTTCTGTATTTGAAAAGGCTTTCAGGTAATGAACAAGATCATAACTTTATCTTCTATATGTACATTTACTTAAGGGGAGTGGGATATTTCAAAAGAAATGCCCTGCAGGCTGCTAGACTTCAACTTGCATGTTTAACTTGCCCACGCTATCACAATGTTTGAGTAAGCACAGAAAGCATAAAAACACGTGCTGTCCAAGGTGAGTTCTGCAGAGGCACTGGTTAGGAAAAAAACGTTGTCTGTGAAAATCGAGGGATCGCTCCTGTCTTTGTATAGATGTCCTCACTTGAAAGGAAGGGTCACGTGGGTACTAGAAGCAGATGATTGCAATGACAGTCTTCTCTGTTTCAGGAAGTTCCATGGCTACAGTTCCCTGAAGGAATACTATGAAGAAGAAAGCTGCCTGCATTACTTGCACAGAGTAAGATCTTGCAATAGAGACTGCTCTTGTACCTTCATTTTTCTACTGGAGAGAAAATGCTCCACGGTTTCTGTTGATATCTAGACACAGCTGTCTTAGCTGGGATTTTCAGAAACAGTCAGGCACAGTCTATTGGAGTGGGATTTCAGTTCTTGCTACCTTTAATACTGAAGCTAAATGCTCTGGACTCTTAAGAGCTTATAACTGACAGGTAGTAGCACCCAAGTGATCTAAATAAAGCCATGCATTGAGCTGAACGGCTCTGAGTGTACAAGGATAAGGTGGGAAATGGGTGGGTGGCATAGAGCCTGCAGTTTCAAGGAAGAAAGGCTTGCTCGATACTGTGGAAGAGACTCAGGACACTATCTGGCAGGCAGACGCTTAGCAGACCAAAGTTTTGCAGAAGTGGAACTGGAAGATTAATTCTTCCTTGATTTACTGAGCCAGAGGATGGAGACATTCCAAGGGAGTTTCCTGGACTTTAACCAAGGTGTCCATAACAGAGCTGGCACTAGCTGCCTGATGTGCAATGCAATGCAGAGGAAAAAAGGGTGTAGCTATTTGAATTCTGAGACTGGGAAAGATGTGTGACTCAATCTGTATTTGCTCTGATGCACCCCTGCCCCTTCCATACAATTGAGTTGGGGGGGGGGGGGGAAATGCTGCAGAGTACTCCATTGGTAAGAAGTCACTAGTCTTAATTTTCAGCTCCAGGTACCAGGCAACTCTGAAATAAGATGTCTTAATTGAGTTAAGCTAAGATGCTTTTACAGTTGATAGACTGAAATTCAAAACCCAACCCCTTACTGTTTTATTTTTCTGCCGTGTTTCTTGATGCAGATCTATGTTCCTCTTCTGTTGGTTAATGCTGCTGATGACCCTCTTGTGCATGAGAGTCTTCTATCAATTCCAAGAGCTCTTTCAGGTATGTTGAAGCAGTCTCCTCCAGCTGTGCATATTTGTGTGCCTGCAGCTTCCTTATCACATCATGATCCATGATTTCAAAGCAGCTTGACTTGCCTCCTTACATCTGTAATCCTGTGGGAGGTATACTAAGCCTCTTGAAATCACCAGTTGCTAGAACTAACAAGGCTAACCTCAAGCAGGAAGAACTTGAGCCCTTTCAGGCACCTTCTGCTGTGTTGGCTTGTGTTGATAGCCAGCAGGTTACATTCCTGAATCAAAAAATGCTTCCTCCTGTTTTCATTCCTCACTGAGATTTAGTAGAAAGCTGGGTTGTTATAGTTATAGTCTTGATCAAGTGGCGGGGGGGGCATACGTGTGAGACTGGTACTGAACTAGATCTCTCCCTTGAAAGGAGTTCTGTGAGCTGTCTATCTTCAGCCAAGAAAAAAGGCAAATTACCTTTAGAAGCTCAGAACGTGGGAGCTGGTGGCTGCTTCATCACACAAATAGCGGGTGCACAGGGAGGGAGGGCGGCAGGGCTCACTACTTTTCCTGGTTGAAAGCTGTGAGCTGAGAATTTATCCACAGCTGCTTCCAGAAAGAAGCAAGCACAGAGATTTTATCACCATACATGGAACAAGGTGGCTGATGTACTGTGTTATGGTTTAACCCCTGCTGGTAACTAAGCACCACGCAGCTACTTGCTCACCCCTCCTTCCCCAAGGGGATGAGGAGGAGAATGGAAAAAACCAAACCTCATGAGCTGAGTAAAGAGAGTTTCATAGGACAACAAAGGAAGACAATAATAGTAATAACAAAAGTGTTATTATTAATTGCTTACCACATGCAGAAGGGGAGAAAAAAGCAGAGAAAAAAAGATCCCTGATGCCCAGTATATTTCTGAGCAGCAAATCTGCCTCCCCAGTTACATATGGAGCATGACGTGCTATGGTAGGGAATATCCCTTTGGCTAGTCTGGGCCAGCTGTCCTGGCTGTGCTCTCCCAGCTTCTTGTGCACCTGGCAGTGCTTGACACACTGAAAAGTCCTTGACTTAGTGTAGACACTACAAGTACCTAGCAACAACTAAAAACATCAGTGTGTTATCAACATTACTCATACTAGATCCAAAACACAGCACTATTGCAGCTACTGGAAAGAAAATTAACTCTATCTCAGCTGAAACCAGGACAACTGTCAGAGCTGGCACAGCTCAACATGATGTTAACAGTCCTAGCTCCAGTGTACATGAGTTAAAGATGTTAATTTGTCAAAGAAAGAGCATTCTTATGGCAATACCTGTATTGCTGTAAGGGCCCAGCCAGCAGCATTTCTTGGGCAGCCTTCTTGTACTGCCTGGGACTGGTTCCTGCAGATTGTTCTGTAAAGCAGTAAGCTTATGTGTTTTGGACTTCAAAGTACCCGTGGCCTTTGTCAGTGCACTTCTGCTTCCTACACGTGACTGCTCCTTTGGTTCGGATGCTATGCCAGGGATAGAGTTGATTATCACAACTTAAGATTGTCTTGTTCTCAGCTCCAAGATGATAACCTTCTGGAACTTTGTGCCTCCTTTTGTTTTACAGAGAAAAGAGAAAACGTCATGCATGTGCTGCCCCTTCATGGAGGCCACCTGGGATTTTTTGAGGGGTCTGTACTATTCCCAGAACCTCTTACCTGGATGGATAAGCTTGTGGTACAGTATGCCAATGCCATCTGCCAGTGGGAGAAGACAAAGTCTCACTGCTCAGACACAGAGCAGGCTGTATCTGGCCAGGAGTAATTGACCCAAAGACTCTGGATCATGTCAATATATCTCACTCTTTGGGAACATCTTGTTTCCTCACCTGCTGCTTCAGGTTTCCATTCTCCTTGATATCCTATGGCTGGGGTTTGATCACAATGTTTTCTTCTGAAGTGGAGTTAAAGCAGAGGTTTAATATCTGGTTAGAGCATCTTTGCATATATAGTCACTTGAGTTTGTAATTTACTGGTCTGCTTGAAGAGTTAAGTTGCTGACTCTGACTTTTTACAGGGTTATTGAGCTAAAGTCTGCTTGCTTTAATATAGCAGAAGTTTCAAATGTCAAAATCCCTTCACCTGCTGGTCAAAAACTTGATCTGCAACACTTGTTTAGATGTAGATGACTCTCTTTTCCTCTGTCCTTGTGCTGGAAAACCCTGTACCAAGCCACAAGCCAGTGAATGGTTCAGTCTGTAAGCCACTAAAATGTGGCTTGGAAAAACAATGTTTGACTGCAAGTAGAGTTCCAGCCTTGCACCATTTCAAGGGAGCCTTTTACTTCCTAGGAATGCACTTACACAGGTCAATCAGTTTAAAAATACTGAACTCTTCTGTGCTTCAGCTATCTGTGGATTGGGGTGTCTTTTTATGCTGGGACTCCAGGTAGAGAAAAGCTGCAGGCTGGTAATACTAGTTAATGTTTTTATGTAGACATGTTCTCGCACCAAGACCAGATCAGTCGCCTTCTTTTCATCTTTGCCTCTCTTTAAACGTAGTCATCTTTAGTAGTGGATTTTTTTGTTTAACCCAGGGCTTTTTAAAGCTGGCTCTGGCTTCTTCATGGAAATCAGTGATTAAGAGTCTGTAGGATCTTTCTGTGAGCTCAATCTGTTTAAGAATATTGCGTAGACAATTATGTACTCTTAGGGATTAACTTGTCAGTGGGATGGGGGAAAGGTATCTGCTTAGATTTATTTTCCTTATATTAGGGTAAATAATACCAAATTTCCTCCCCTTAGCTTTCAAAGCATCAAATGTTTTTCAGACACAAGACTTGCCTTATGTTTGTTGGGGAACTGGTTGTCTCTAGCCCTGTACAACTAAAATTATGTCTTTGCATGGCGCACTACATCCATATCTATGTAAATACTGTAGGATTACTGGCTTCAGTAAGACACTGGGCTCTTCCTCACTTGAATTCCTTTTCCACACACAGACATCCTCTTCTAGTTTTAATGTGTGAAGTGTGAAAGCAGTTTGCAGGAAAGATGCCTACTCACTTGTGCTTTTCCCTCAAGTGGCTGTAATGGTCTGTGCCAAGATTGTTATTAAAGATTCTAGTCTGTCCCCTGGAAGGAAGGTTGTCTCATGACAATCTGGAGACTGAAACTTTGTGGTCAGAATCTTTTTTTTACTGTTTGTTCTGTCAATATTGTAGTCTCATTAGTCCATTCTTACAACTTCTTTATCACAGTGGCAGTGAAGTTCTTTTCCTGTCACACTTCAATTAGCACTTTATTGCTTCAGCCTTGGTCTGTGTTCCAGGCACTTTAGTTTATAGCTTAAGGGTGAAACAAGCTGCAAGACTTCAGTCTGGTAATATAGGGGAGCAAGCCTTCTGGACTGCCCTGTCCCTGAACTTCAGTAGGTTGGAGAGATGGGTTTTTGTTTTAATAAAGCAATAATTACTATTGTAGCAAAGGTGCATTATCATATCAGGAAATTCCTTTAATTTGCCTTAGGCCAGACACCTTGGCCTGTTAGAATGAACTGTGGATGTCTGCATGTTCTCCTTGTTAATAAATCCAAGTTTCCTTTTTTTCATCAAAGATGTGACCAAGTAAAGCTATAGCAAGACTTGGCCATGCTTGTGGCTGTTCCTTAAGAATTACTTTAGGGCATCAGTTAGCAAGGATATTCTTAGCTGATGGATATCTCATCTTTATGTTGTTATCCTCTTATTCATACTGCATCTGTATATCACTAAAATATGTCATAAAAGACATTTCAGACTTTGTTAAAGTAGCTGTTCATGTAATATTAATTGGATATGACTTAAATATCTTTTTGCTTCAACAGAAGTGGAGTGTAAACAATGCTTGTACACATCAAATAGATACAGTATAAATTTAGGTGTGTAGGGGAATATGGTTATCATCTCCAGTGGGCTACAACTTTAGAAGTCTTTCAGCTTTCATAGTGTATTATAGCTGTAGCTTAGACAGGTCATGGCTGTCTGCCTTAAAGAAACAAAACTGCCCTTCCCGTGCTTCACGTGTCCTTCCTCAATCTAGCTTTACTGTGCTGAGTATCAACTTCAGACAGCTCTCAAGGAACAGAAGCTGTCCTTAGTACCGATAACTGCTGTTGAAGTGAAGAACCCATCGTATGACCAACATGTGGATATCTATGAAAGAAAGGTCAGTGTGCATCTGACCTCCTTGGAGAGAAAAATGTCTGCCTTCCTCAGCTTGAGAGCTTTATCAAAAGTAGGGGCTCTCTGCCCAGCTCCCCCAGTGGCTGAAGCTCTGCTCCCTTCCCAGGACCCCAGGCTGGTGGAACAGTTCAGTTGTTGACTGGCCCAAAACATGAAGTCAGAGTGAGAACTGGTTCAGCACTTTCTGGGAAGGTTAATGCTGAGGCAAAGCAAGTATTTTGCCTCTGCTTCTTGGCCAAGTCATGCCAGTCCCTCTGAAAGCGGAGCTTTGTCCTGGGAAGCTTTTTCCTGGGAAAAAAATTTTCCTCCTTCTGTTCTATAAAGATCATTCTTGACAGACCAGCTTTTTTTGTTTCTGAGGTATGAACAAGCTACCTTATCGAACGTACCTTCATTTCAAACTGATTTCGCTACAGCAGATGGCCAGTCAATCAATGACCAGTTTTTAAGCATGTCTCCTAAAATAAGGTGAGAAACTGGGCAATTCTCAAAGCACCAGGAGCTGTAGCTTTGTCTAATCAGATTTTGCTTTAAAGTTGGAGGGTCTTTTCGAGGAATACTCCTTCCTGCCCCGCAACCTAAGCCTTCATACTTTAGAAGTGCTGATGCTGTGGACTTTCTGAAATTCTCAACTACAGAAGTAATATGAGTCTGTCTTTCTCCTTTGACCTGTTTTTGCACTTGCATCTACAGCTGTTCAAAACACTTGACTTGACCAACTAATTCCAGCCTGTTTAGGGAAGAAGAGCTTTTGTCATGGCTTCTTTGTGCGAGGCTTCTAAAGCCTGAGGTTCAGTTTACTAAACCTGTAGGTAGGAGCAGGGGAAAAAAGCTCTTCTCCCCATCCCACCCAATTTTCTGCTTTCAAAGCAAGGCTCATGGTGTCAGACTTGGAGCAGTAACTTAAAGGGATCTTGGGAGAGTAGAAAGTTAAGCTGCAGTACACGTCATCTGAAGGGAATCCTGTATCAAATCCTGCTGCTGATAGTAACTGGCAACTGATACCTTGTGCCAGTGCCCCAGGATGCATGGGACTTTGTCCAATCCTAATCTGAAATACTCTTCTTTCCCAAAATAAGGCAGTATCAGTCTTGTGATGTGGGCAGATGGTCTTCATTTGCCCAGTGAACTCAACCTTAAATGCAATCTGAATTTTTAAGTCTTAGAGATGAAGTAATCTTTTTCATCCCTTCTCAAGACACGTGAGGTTGTTGAAGTATGCACTTGTAGATCATTACAGTATAGTCTGATAGTGCAGTTCAAGATTACAGCATGATGAATCTGTCATCTGCTCTGTTTAGTTTCAAACTGGGATTAGAGAAAGCATTAGCAGAGCTCTTCCACAGGTAGCCTCACCTGCTATACTCACCTCCTTCCTGTCACTGGATGTAAGTAGCACTTGAACATAAACCCGAAAGACACTCTCGATCAGCAAGTTTCACAACTATTACTGTTTGATGGTTAGGCTGGTCCAGCCATCATCTTTGGCAGAGTCTGGAGGGATCTGAAGCTTGTAGGTGAGCAGCTGGGACTTGCTTTTACTGAACACAGGGAACTTGCAGCTTCTGCCAGCATTTTTAATGGTCTCTTTGCTAGCTTCTAAATGGAAGGTGTTTTCAAATGGGCCTGACAGTGTTGTAGTCACACTGTAAAGACAGACACTTGAATTTCCCTGCAGTCCTTTCCTGAGTTTTTTTTCTGCAGTTCCTGTTTATGAAGATACATGTTACAAAGACAGGGCATTAAGCAAAGAACTACTATCTCCAGTACTGAATTTAGCCAAGCTACCTTTGTGTCATCTGTCATGGGTATGTCAGAAGTTTCTAGACCACAGCCCTTTGACACGTGGTGCCTTGCCCTTTTTCTCCTCCCTTGACATCAGCATATCTAGAGACTTCAGTAACAGCTCTGTCAGAGCTTTTGGGGCTTTGCTTTTTAGCAAATGTATTTTCAGACACTAGGTAGTGACTTCTCTGGCAACATACACTGTACAGGTGTGCTGACTTAAAGGACCTTTGTGGGCAGCCTATAACTAGCTACAATAGATTTTTAAGGCTTAATATATGTAAGCAGTGGATCTTTTTCAGCTCTCTGCTCCTCTAGCAGTAGGGATTGGGTCATAGGAGGAGGGTTTGCTTTCCTTAATATGCGAGTTGTTACCTTACAATCCCAAAGTTATGTCTATTAACTCTTCAGTAGCATAGCTGGAAGTAAATTGCTGATGTGACTACATCTCAAGAGAAGGAGCAGAGTAGCAACTTCAGGATTTAATTGCCAAACAGTTTAGTCACCTGGATTGCTTCCAAGTTTTTCTAGAAATACTATGTCTGTCCAGAGCTTACTGAAATTCTTCACAGCCTTTTCCAGGAGACCAGAAAAGGCCCTAGCCTTGTGCTGCATGTATATGTCATTTGTTGTGAAGAGCATCTTGTTTCTGGCTTGTCATGCTCTACATGTCCTTACTCCTTTGGTGGGTCTGTTGGTTGGGTAGGTCCTGGAGCCACAGTGTCTCAAAGCAGCATCTTCTTCATGGCTTCTAGGTGAAAAGCAAATGGCTCTTCTTGGTGTGAGGACTTCGAGTTTTCTGAGCCACACTGGCCCAAGGAAGAGGTCTTTCTTTTATCACTGGGAGTGTGTGTTACACTGACCTGGACTTTCTCAGCTGTTGGGGGAGCCTAGGTGTAACTGCCATCAATGAGTCAAAACAGTTGCCAGCTTTCCACGCGGTGGTGGAAGGGTTTCTAGGGTTGTCCTGAACCATTGCATTCTGAACATCTGTAATCTTGAGTTTGCTGGTTAATCAATGGACACAAACTGCAATCCAGGGCAGCATTTATCAGGTTGGATTTGCTAGTATTGAACATCCTTTTCCAAGTCTCTCTGACACTCTCCAAAAGCTCCAGCCCTGCACCTGCTAAAGGCCATGTCTTTCCTTCTCACCCAACAGTCTTGCCTAACCCAGGTGGTTTTAATGCCAGTAAGGAGCCTGATCCCACAAGGTGGCTCTACACAAAGCCTTCTTGATTCTGTCTGAATGACAAGCTCACACTGTCTGCCTCTGCTCATGCAAGAGTTCTGATTAGATACAGAAATGTCTTCTAGGATCTCCACCATAGCTCTGCTGAGATGCTGACCCTTCTAATGGCTCCTGCTAATTGTGAAGCTTTTTTAAAAAAAAAAAAAGCCAAACAAAACCCACTTGTACTTGATATAACCAAACCCTACTGCTTAGCCCAAGTCAGCAACTTTCCAACAGAGCATGTTTTCTCATTGTGTTACTTGACAGCTTGACCATAATTCCCAGTGACAGATCACTGGATGTTCTTATTGAAAGCATAACCTCTTTCTCTGAAAATCCCAAGCTGAAGAGGTATAAATATTTTCAAATTGGCAAAATAATATTCTGGAACCATCTCTAAATGCTGCCCTGAAAAAGCTTGTATACTGAGATACCTTCCCTGCTGCCATGTTCTGAGTCAGATTCTCTGGAGCTGACAGCTGCAGGGGAGATGATTTGCAACTAGCAATGCAATTTTTCTATATCTGCTGATGTTTACCTTTAAAATTATATATATAAATATATATATAAAACAGTGTCTTTGATTTTTTTCTTTAATTTTTGTTCTTCTGTGTGGTATAAAATGGAGGTCATTGCAAAACAATGTAATTTTGTTATCTTTGATTCAGTGGGATTTCATTATTTAAAAATAAAGGACTTATTGAAGTCAGTGCTATATGTAGTGACTGTGTGCAATGTTATTGGGTGGTGCAGTCCAGCTGTCACTCCTGACAGGCACAGCCATCATGCTTTCTTACTCCCTTCCTCTGTTAGCAGGGAGAAGATTGTCTGATGTGGGAATATATTGGGCCAACAAGGTAATATTGATTAAAATGCAAGTGGATATCTGAACATCTTCCCCCAGTTATGTTGGATTAGCTAAAGGAGGAACAAGAGCAATCCTTTAGCCCCAGCCCTTGCATGTGAATTTAGTGAAAGATGTTAGTTTCCATGCACTAGTGCTGTCTAAAACAAGGCTGCCTTGGTGGAAGGCTGTCCTTATCTCCCTGGGGTATGCACCAAGGCAGGAGTTGGCTTGCTGCTCCTGCCCTTCCAAACAGGTCAACTTTTGTCAGTAACTCCTGTTTCCTGTTGCCCACTAGTTGGTTATTCTAGTGGTAAATGCGAGGGCCCCAACTGTTGTAGGAAATGTGACTGAATCCCTCCTTTGAGAGAGAAACCTCAAGCTTGTACTCCTCTCCTCCCATACTTCTGGGGTGAGGAGGACAGGAGTAGTAACAGTGTTGGGGGTGTCTTTTCCACTTCTCCACCTTTCACTTGTTGCGGCCTCTGTGCCCACCTCTCAAAGACCTGGCTCTGCTGCCTGCTGAAAGCTGAAGTGTCAAGTTTATAAATGGGAAGACTGGACAGGAGGCCAATGTAACAACAGCATGTGGATGGTGTGCCAGCCTCTGCCACCACTCTCATTTCTGGCTGGAGCCTTCCTCTTCCTCTGTTGTGTTCCAGAGAGCAGAACAAGGACAGAGCTGCTACAGAAAGCCTCCAGGGAGAAGTCAGTCTTAACAATTCCTGCTTATATAGGAGCATCTCCAACACTTGCCCCAGCTCTCACGTGTGCTGGGGCTGGGCTTGGTGTCTCAGCACAGGGTATCTAGCAGGCTTGTGAGCTAAGGAGCATGTGGCTTTCTCAGTGGCTGGCAGCTCAGCCTTCCCTGACCCAGGGAGCTGGCTGGGGGATGACTTTATCTTCTCCCCGCTTTCTCCCGTGCAGCATGTGACACAAGCCTTAGTGATGTTCAAGCCTTTCCCAGTTATTTTTTGTCTTCTGGCCAAGAGAGGTCCCTGATGCCTGCCTTGTGGAGAATAGAGGTGGCTATTTTTGCTAGTGGGTAAGAGCAGATTCTGACAGTCCTGTATCAGCCCCCAGGTCCTCCTGGGATCACTAGGTCCTGTGTGGGCTGGAGGAATCCTCTGGAGCTAGATCTACAGCTGTGCCAGGATTAAGACCCAAAGCAGGATGTGGGGCTTAGCTGTGGTCCTTCCTGCAGCGTGTGGAAAGACTCTCCTCTGGGACAACAGCTTCCCTGGAGCATGTGTCAAAGCTTTTAGCTCATGCATTTCTGCAGAAATCATCATCTGATATTTTTTCCTACTGGAGAGCAAGTGGATTTCCTGATCTTTCAGCTGCTGGCAGAAGAACCACGCAGCAGCATCTCTGGCCAGGAGACTGACATCTAAAGGGTTAACCACTTCTTTGAGCCCAGGGTATAGAAAAGCCCTGCCAAAAGCACTACTTGACTGACACTAAGAGCTCACTAGTGGGTGGATTTTAACCTCCAGACCAAGTGAGGCAGATGTGGAGGGTAACTGCGACTGGGCTGAGCCTGGACCATTGCTGCTCTTCCCCGTAATGCAAATTGCTCTGTGGAAGGCAGTGTTTCAGGCTCCATCTCTAGTTTATTGGCCACTGTGATTTAGCTGCTAGATCTACTTCAAAACTCCTTCCTGGCTCACTCAGGATCACTCTGGGGAGAAGGTGAGGCCGGCACAGATCATGCTCCCTGCTCTGTTTGCTGTGCTGTTCTCTGTCTCCCCATCAAAGCAAGCTACCAGCTGACAATTTGACCCAGCAGTGGTGAGCAGCCACAGGGCTGGGGTTTTTTTTTTGTCTTTTTCTGTTTTTACAAGTGAGCTGTAGTTGCTCTGTCTCCCAAGCAAGCTATGCTGTTGTGTTTGCACTGGCATGATCATTGTAGGGTTGTCACACATGGTTTCCTTGGGATGGCTCCAGATACTTCCCAGCCCTGTGAAGAGCCCTGCAAGCAGTAAGGAGCCAAACACAGCAGAGAGGTGCCTTTTGCTCTCCCTCTGGGCTCTTGCACAAGGTTGGCCAAGCCGTGCACAGACCAGCTATGCTGCTGAGGCCGGAGAAAACAGATTTAACCCCAGTTGCCTCTGCCCAGACAGGCCCCATCCTCCCCGCAGCTTCGGAGCCGACGTCCTGTTTGGTTTGAGCCTGAGCCAGTGCCCTGATGAATGCGGCTCTTGTCAGCACCCTCCACCTCGCCCAGCTCCAGGTGGGGGTCTGGTCCTCTGGCTGATGAAAGGCGCCCGTGTGTCGCTGCGGAGCTGGGAGGGAGGGGGGGACGGGGCATGCCATGCCGCAGGACCAGGTTGACAGAGAAGAAGGTAAGCTGGGCAGAGACCAGTGCCTTGCTCCTCTCTGAGCCCTGCTGCTCACCAAGGGAGAAGACAGTCTGGAAATGAGTATCTGATCAGCTCCTTGGTGGAGATGCCTGGTTCATGACCCAGAACAGACCGCCTTGCCTGAGACACAGCTACTTCTGCCTGCCTCCTCCCCACCCCAGGGTCCTGCTGTCTCCACATTAGCAAGGGCTAATTAGTACTAGCATCAGGCAGAGCTCATTTGCTGGCCGAGGACCCTCCTCTGCCCTCTGTGATGGCTTTTGGTGGGGCTTCCCTGACTGAGCTCCATCTCACAGTGCAGTACTAGGAGAAAGAGCTGTGCTGAGGCTTTTAAAGGATTTAGGAGGGTATATTCTGCTTGTCTTTCACTGTCCTGTGGCTAAAATCCATATCCTACTCTTAGTGGCTCCTGCAGCCTCTGTTCCTCCTGCCTGCCTGGGCAGGAATTAGGCAGAACCAGCTCCACCTGGGCCCCCATTTGGGTTCTTCTTTGCATCTTTTGGGCTGTTCTCTCTTTCCTGATTGGAGCAGATGACTAACAACTGGGAGTCCTTGCTCAGGCAGGGCTGGGTCTCATTCTGGGATGCATGGAGGGTGGAGACAGCTGGTTCCTCAGCCCCTGTGCCAAAGAGTAGTCAGTGACAGGGGGACAGGGGTCTCCTACCAAGCGCTGACACTCCTGGCCTCCTTAGAACCAGCAGCACAGCCAGCGCCTGTGCCCAAAAAGCTGCACCTTCTTCCTTGCCACATGCCACAAGGGACCCCGGAGCTCTGCTGTTAAACACTTTATTTCTCCCTTGCTGTAGCCCACCCTTCCCAGAGCAAATGCTCTCCTTGTCCTCCCACCGCAGCTCCAGGGCATGCTGCGGGAGAGGGCTGGTGGCCTCCATTCTCTGCTGGCTCCGGGAGGGACAGAGCTGCTGAGCAGCCTGCTGCCAGGTTTGGGGAGGGGAGGGACAGGCGTGGAGCAACGTGCCCAGAGTGCCTCATCATGAGCTGTCATTCAACCAAAGCTACAGTAAGGAGATGGTTGGGGTTAGAGGGCCACCTCTGATCCTATTTTACAGGGGAGGGGGAGCGGATCCCAGTTTAGAGAGCCGTGTCTTCAGCCTCAATGCGGGGCCCAAAGAGTTTCTCTGCAGTTGCTTTGCCGTCATACTTGGGCAGGTTGCCACCAAAGTCTGCTGGCAAGATGTCAGCGTCAATCTCCTGGTAGAAGGACTCCAGCTCCTCCCCGTGCACAAAGACCTGCAGGGAGATGGGAGTGAACCTCAGCAGAGGACTAGAGCAACTCTTCCCAACCACTCTGTTTCTCCCAGAGATATGCCTCTGCCTCTGGGTCCCTTTCCCGCACTCACCCTCTCCAGCAGTTTGCTCTTCAGGAATGGTTTGACCACGTTGTAGGTGGTGGTGAAGTACCAAGGCTGGTGGATGAAGTGGACGGCCTTGAACCGCGCTGGGAAGGAGTCCTAGAATCCCAAACCCAGACACAGCTGATTACAGACGGTGCTGCCCACGCAGAGCTGGGTGGGCAGCTATGGATACCCTGGCAGTGCCGCAGCTCCCCTTGCCCAATCTCCCCTTCCCTCTTTGATGGCTCCTTTTTTGTTCTGACCCAGAGGATCACCCATCCTAGCCCTTGGAGCACCAGGGAAGCTAAAGAGCCTCCCAGATGGCTCATTGCTCCCACTCCATGAGAAGGACCTCATCTCTGCTGTCCTCCTTGCCTGGGGAGAGCCAAGTGTCTTTGGCCTCTGGTCCAAGAGCAGAAATCCCTGAGTGCCTGTGAGTCTCTGTCCAGCTTGGACCAGGCTGGGCTGAGAGGGTGGGCAGGAAAAGCCTCCAGATCATGCTGTAGGATTCTGCAAGGAGTGGTGGTACTGCTTCTAGTCAGGCTTTTGAGAGGGCAGGGAGCTGCGGCTGGAAAAATAGGATCCATCTTGCAGGATTAAGCCAATTAGCTGGCAAGGGAAGGAGCATGTGATGGGGAACAGCCTCTCCACGATGCTTTCTTCTGGTGTCAGTGTGGTGGAAATTGCAAACCCTGCTAGCCCTGCCTTCACCCTTCCCTGAGCTCTCTGCTTCCCCAGGATCCACTCTGCCACTGCTGGGTGCAGACTTTTCCACCTCACCTGCAGCATGTCCACCATCTTCTTGAGCTCAGAGGGTTTGATCCCTGATGCCTGCTGCATGGTGAAGCCCTTGAAGTTCTCAATGATGCAGAACCCATTGATCTGGGTCTCTTCATTTTCCAGCAGCTTCTCCAAGATAACACAATAGGCACGAAGGATCTGATGGAGAGGAAAGGCAGCAGGTCTGGTATTAGGTCTCACCTCCCATAGACCCCAGAAGGTTCCCAGGAAGAGTCCCATAGAGAGTTAGCCAGGGTCCGCCTGACTCTAGCCTGCTTGTCACAGCCAGCCCCAGGACTTCAGAGCAGGGAGGGCATTTCAGGGGATGCTGAACAACCACCATGATCTGCTTTCAAGGCAGGTGCATCTCAGATCTGGATCAGTGATCTCTTGCCACCAAATTCAGAGCTGAACAGAAAACAGAGCTGGGAGAACTTGTGAGTTACATGCCTGGAGAGTTCTTTGCCAAGAAGCCCTTTCCATGCTCTGTGCCTCAGTTTCTTTGTCTGCCCTGTGGGTCCCTCCTTCCTAAAGCACCTTGATTTAATGGCATGGTGCCTTTCTTTACCCTGTGTTACCTGGGCTGGGGGAAGCTGGGGGATCCTGAATTTGGCCAGGATCCTGCACCACATCAGGGGGAAGGAAGGGGAACCCTTTGGGATGGACCATGCTCTCCTAGGATCCCTGGAAGGATAAATTCAAAGGGCTACAGATTTGCTTCAACCTGGACAGCTGGAGGCTGTGTGTGGACATATGCATGTGTGCGTAAGGGATGCTGCGCTCAGATGTGCTGAGCCGGACAAGCCCAGGGATGGGACTGCTCTGCTCTGGGAGTGACGGCTGGGCTGGGCTGACCTCATCAAAGGTGATCTCCTCATAATCCCAGTTCTCGATGTTGAAGAGCATCACCACCCGGCCATACTTGTCTCTGCTGGCCAGGATGCCGGGGTAGCCAGCTTCAATGGTGCTGCGCACGGCCTCAGGGGTCAGGTTGTCAAAGAGCTCAGGGTACTGCTGGCGGAAGTTCACGTAGCCTGGAGAGAGGCAGAAATTGTGGAGGACAACGGCTGTTTGCCCAGCCTTGGGAAGCCAGGGCAGCACTGGGGGAGCCGCCAGAGACAGGCCAGGCTGGCGATGGGGAGACGCCATTCCCTATCCCGAGAGCTGTGGACCGACTGTGCCCAGGGTACACGCAGGTCTAGTCTCTTCCATCACACTCAGTGTTATTCTCCCCATGGCAGGGGATGCCCACGCCTGCCTTCTCTGCAACACCTCGTTGAGCAAATAAAGTAATTTTGTCCCTCATTTTCCTTCTCCCCTTCCCTCCCATTTGGGTGATGTCCCCCAGCTCCCCTCCCTTGGCACCCTGTGGGCATGAAATAAGGAATCTCATCCTGGGAAAATGCAAGTGAACAAAACAGCTCGTCTGCGAGCCAGTGCAGATAATTACATCTCATTATCCCCCAAGCCAACACAAAGAAGAGCAGAGCCGGAGCCAGGCAGGTCCTCACAGGCAGTCGCCCCCCAGGCTGCCCTCCCACTCCCCTTCCACCCCTATGGGTCACTTCCAGTGTGAAGAGGGGGTGCCACAAGCTCCCCAACCTGCCCCCAGCCCTCAAGAGGTCCCAGGGCACGGTGCACAGAAGCATTAGGGTGGGTGCAGGACTGGCTCCTTACAGGGCTATGGAGGGGCACGTACAGGGTACATACAGGGCATGTATAGAGCATGGGGGTCTCAAGGGGTTGCAGCCCAAACCAGATGGGTTTGCTGCACAAATGAAACAGCCTGCCACCACAAAACAGATGTTTTTTCCATTTTGTCTGGTAAATTAGCAAGGACTGGGAATGTCCTCGCTTTGTGGGATGTTTGGCACCACCCTCATTTACTTCCTTCTCCATCCCAACCCTTTCCCCTGCATCCCGAACCCCCAGCCTTGCCTTTTTCTGTTTACTCTCTCTCCTCATCTCCTTCCCATGCCAGGGTCCTGCTCTGCTGGCACAGCCCAGACCAAGGGGCTGGGAGGCTCCGGCATGGGGCCAGGAGCTGCCAGGGGGACAGTTACCCCTGTCCTTTCCTGGTGTCACAGCCCAGGACCCCTTCCCACCTTTCAGCAGGTCATAGGCCCTGTGGATGTCAAACTTGCGGGCGCGGATGAAGCGGAGGAAGAAGGAGTCGTCCTTCCCCTGCACCTTCTCGGCCACTGCCTTGCACACCTCCTCGCCGCCTGCCCGCTCCTGCACCAGCTCCCGCAGTGCCTTCACCGCCACCTCCCTCTGCTCCTCTGTCTCGTTCAGCTCATCCTTTGCCTGGGGGGGAGCAAAGAGGGGGCCCAGCTCAGTGATGCTCCCCATGCACCCCAAACCAGCCCAGGGGTCATTTAGGCACCCAAAAGCTGGAGGGATGCAGTGATGCTCCTTGCAGCATCCTAGCATGGGCAGGGCAGGGTCACCCAGGTCCCCCCGTCTGCAATCCTTTGGTGTAAGCACATCCCACCCCCCAAGGCGAGAGCCCCTTGAGGGTCTCCTCTGGCCGTTGAGAAGGAGCAAGTGCCCCAGGCTGTGCCTGCCCCCTACTCCCCGCGGCTGCCCTCACCTTCTGCAGGGTGTGCGGGGGGATCTTCTCACACCTCCCAAAGACGGGGCCGTGGTCCTTGGTGGTGAGGCGCTCCAGCTTGGTGCGCAGGGCCTGCTCCTCCTCTGAGACAATGCGGAAGGTGCCCGTCTGGGGGCGAGGAGAGGATGTGGGGTCTCCCCAGCCAGTCCCCCTGCTCATTGCCCCACTGTGGGTCCCCTGGGACGGGGGGCTATGGGGAAGGGCAGAGCCTCCATGCCTGCACCCGAGGGGGTGCAATGGGATGAGGATGGGCTGAGTGGCACCCAGGCTCCCCGCCATGGGCTGAGAGCAGGCAGGGGGGTGAGGGGTGCGTGGGGTACACCCCATCCCAGTGCTGCGGGAGGGGATGCTCAGAGCCCGGGGGACAGTGTGGGGGCAGTACTCACAACCGCAGACATGTCGTCCTCTGTCCTCTGTCAGCCGCAGGACACTGGGAGAGGGAAGGAGGAATCAGCAGTGGTGGGGATCCCGACAGCCTCTGCAGCCCCACTGTGCCCCATCCCCTGCCCGTCTTGCTCAGGCAGGGACACCCCAACCCTCCTCAGCTCCATTACATACTGCCCACGTCTCTGCCTGCCAGGGGGCTGAGCGGCTTTCAGAAACTCCAGGGATGTTTGCAAAAGCAGCTTAAAAATGTGGGTATTGATCGTCTGACACCTTCATCCTTTTTTTCCAGGTCTGCCTTTCCACTGGTGGTTGGGGGCATCTCATGGGGACCTCAAACCCCATGAGCTCACCCAGTGCCATTTCATCTCAGACGGCCTTCATACGGGCAGAGGCGAGACCCCAGCTTCGGCTGGGTGGGCAGCCGGCTCATGCTTTTGTCTTTTATTTCTACTACCCCATTATCCCCAAGGTGTATACAAACCCTCGAGCCCTGCTGCTCCGGCCCAGAGCACGTCACCAGCTGCAAGGTTGGACCACAAGCCTCAGCATTTTTCTGATGCTGTCTGGGTGAAACATCTTGTTCCCATGCATGAGGAGGAGGAAGTCTGCCTTCATCCTCCCTCCAGTGCCCAACCTTGCCCCTGCCAGGCTGTCGCACCGGCTCAAGCCCAGGCTGTGCGAGGAATGCTTGACTCCAGTTCAACCACTTCCCAGGGGCATCCTTTTCCCCGCCAGCTCCCAGGGAAGGGATGGGCATCCCCTTTTTCCAGGAACTGAAAGTAATCCCAGCCTTGGAGGTGCCAGGTGAAGGGACAGCTGGATTACAGTCTCCGATGCAAAGTTATTTTGGGTGGAAAAAGTCCCAGGTACTCACCAGGGAAAGGAAAAGCTGAACCGTCCTCAGAGTGTCAGTGCACGGGGCAGAGACGGACACACGGACGGCAAGACCGGAGTGGAGCAGGAAGAAAGCTGGGCGAAAGCTTTGTAGAGTCACCGGGTTGGGATTAGACCGTCACAAGGCATCAACTCACTGCAGCTTTGTAATTAAATCAGCACAACCCAGGCAAGAAACCCCATTAAAGCATTACAAAAGGCAGCTGAGAAGAGGGAAGGAGGGAGCCAGGGCTCCACTGGCCAGCCGGAGTGTGCGTGGAGGGGCGGGCTGGGATGCTGGACCTGATTAACGAAGTATAAAAGCTTCTCATTGTGTAACTCGCTCATTAGCGTGGGGCAGGGGCAGAGGAGGCAATGGGCAGCCTGCCACCCCAGCCTGATCCCCCAGGGTGAGTGGGACAGGTCTCTTCCCCAGCTTCTGCCCTGAAAAGCCTGGCAAGTTCCTGCTGTGAATTTGGCCACGTGGGCAGGGTCCAGCTGCAGGGACGGGTCCATGACAGAGGATGCTCCTGGGGCTGGTCCTGCCTCAGGCTCTCCAACTCCTCCCTGATGAGGCCACCTAAACCAGCATCTACATGGGGCCCCTTTCAGCTTTTAAAAAAAAACAACCAAAACGTGGGCAGATGGCTTCTTTTTATGAAGCCCTCAAGTGACGGTTGCCTGCTTGCTTTGGGAACTGGAACCAAGTCCACCCTTGGGGTGATGCCACGGACCCGTGAGGGAGGGGAGCCCTGGGATGCGGCAGGGATCGTGCTGAGCCCGCGTGTGGATGCAGTGGGACAAGGCTTTTCGGGGCATCCACATCCCAAAGCCATGTGGGGCAGGGGAGCCCTTGCAGTCTTAACTCTTTTTGGGCTCAGCATTGCGGGAGCTGGGTGAGGACGCACTGAGGATGGGGCTGTGCACGGATCTTTCCCCAAGCCCAGGAGAGGAGCTCGGCCGGGCCCTTACAGTGATGGGGATTTTGGGGAGGTGGCGGGGCTGGGCTAAGCACCGGAGCAGGACTGAAAGGGCTTACACAAGGCATGTTTTGTAATGCCACCAGGATTTACGGATTTGGTTTCCATGGGGCTGCCCTACAAACGGAGCTGAGACCCCGCTGCAAGGGAGGGAGGAGGAGGAAGGCACGAGACTCCAGATGAAGGGCAGAGGCGAGCGGGGACGGAAAACTCCGACCTGTGCCAAGACCCCAGGCAATGCTGCTGTGGCTGGAGCACCACGCGCTGCTTTTCACGGGAGATGCACGACCTCGCCATCCCCTTCCCACTCCAGCCCTGATGCAAGGTTCAGCTCCCTCCTAGAGTTTGTTGGACCTTTGTCTGCAGCCCAGTGAGCAAGATAATGGGTGACGGGGGACATCCTCAGCATGGGGGTTCTGAAAGAGACCCAACAGCCCTGTATGGGGGTGGCAGAGGGGGGCACCTGGGCATCCTGGCCATCATGCTCATCACAGATCCATATGCAAACTCATACGCAACTCCTGCCATCACCAAGCGGGTGCTTTGTCCTGGGAAAAGGGGTCTCAGGAGAGGTGGCAGCCCCAAGGGGACCCACCCCAAGGGACTGTGGCTGGAGCCCTGAGAGGATCTCTCAGCCAGGTCTGGTTATCCCCCTGCCCACAGCCACTGGCCCCGGCTGAACCCACTCCCCCTGCTCAGCAGTGTCAGCTCCCCGTGTGCACGGGGCTTGCGAAAGCTCCCACGCTGTGCTGGCACCGGATCCTCCAGCTAAATCCTGCTGCTTTAAGGCGAGTTAAACTTCCTCGTGTGCCAAGGCCACCCCTCGTGCCCCCCGGAATTAAGGGGTTTACTCGAAGAGATCCGCACCCCACGTGGGTGGCACTCACAGGGGCCGGGTGCTGCTGCTGCGGGGTGGCCCTGAATGGGCACTTTGTGCCAAGCAACTCAGTCCCCCCCGGCTGCCCGCCCCACGTGCCTGCACCCCACACCACTCTGCACCCAATGCTGCCCTGTGACCCATGCTGCCTGCACCCCACTCTGCCTGTACTGCACGCTGCTCTGCACCCCACGTCCCTGCACCCCACACCACTCTGCACCCTGCGCTGCCCTGCACCCCATGTGCGTTCACCCCACGCTTCCCTGCATCCCACGCCACCCTACACCCCCACGCTTCCCTGCACCACGCGGGACTCGAACCCGTGACTCCCGGGCGGCCGGGGGAGGCGGGGGCAGCCGGTGGCGGGGAAGGGAAGTGAGCGCTGGGGGCGGGAGCTGTTGCCCGGGCGACGGGCGGGCACTTCCGGGCGGGAATTTCGGGGCGACGGAGCTGGGGCCCGGGGGGCGGCAGCGGCTCCCCGGCCGGGCGACTCCGCGGCCCCATGGCGCAGCGCATCCTGGCGCTGGCGGCCGAGGAGGCCCCCGAGCGGCTCCAGGAAGCCCTGCAGAGCCTGGGGGAGAGCGAGGTGCGCGGAGTCCCTGTGTGCGGGGGGGGGAGGCTTCTCCTCGGGAGGCCTCGGGTGGAGTGCAGCTTCACAGCGTCCCTTCTCTTTGCAGCTGGGCGATATGGTGACAAGGCAGGCCTTGAAGGGGAGGGAGACGGCAGCTTTGCTCAGAGGGATCTTCAAAGGTGGGTGATCTCTGAGCTGCGCTGTGGGTGGGTGGGCAGGGGGGCTGAGTGCCCATGAGCCGGTGGGTTACAGCTCGCTGCGTGAAGTAAGTGGTCAGCAGCACAAGGAAGTGTCGCTTTTGGTAAGAACCAACTAGTCAGGGCTGTCACAGGGAAATGGGGCATCCAAAAATAGGTATGGGAAGTAGGAAATTAGACTAATATATTTGTAATGAAGCTGTTGTAAGTGGGCTTTACTTTTGGCAGCCCTTACATACCTTGGAGTAGAACTGAGCTGGCCAGCTGAAACTTAAATTGCCAAGCTGATTCTTCTCAACATTTTGACACTTCCTGATCTCCGGCAGCAGGTTGAGTGAACCCCAGGGTGTGATAACAGCAGTTTTATCCAAGAGATTCTCATTTCCTGTGCTGTTTGTTATCTGTTTTGTCAGATAGATAAAATAGGGAGTTGCAGTCAGGTGACAGTTTAGCCCTGCTAATTTCCTGTGCTTTAGCAGCATGTTGTTACTTAAATACTTTTTTCCCCATTCTTTATTTGTTTTCTTTATTTTCTCATTATAAGGCTCGCCTTGTTCCCAGCAAAGCGGTGTTCTCAGGAGGCTTCAGGTTTACAAGCACTGCATCCCGCTAGTGGAGTCAGGGGACCTGCATTTGGGCAAGGTGTCTGAAATCATAGGACTGCTGATGCTGGAGGTAGAAGTTCATTTGGGCTGGCTTTCCTGGGGTCTGCTGGGTATCGTTTCGCATGTAGATTGAGATGCTTCACTAGGCCACTGAGGGAAATGAGTTGTGTCCTTTCCATGGGTCTGCCTTGGACTGAGCTGGGGTTGGAAGTTGCTGTGTATGTAAATGTGATTATCTTTGGATATTTAGACTTAGGCTTGAAACTCCAAACCTATAATTACATCACCATGATTTATTGCTCTGTTCTGTAAAGGACAGTACAAAACAGATCTCAGGGCTGAATTCCCTTTGCTGGGTTTTGGTGACAGTTTGGACGTATATGTGGAATTCTCCTGTGCACTGCCTCAGGCTCTTTCCTGTTGTATCTTCTCCCAGGCTCGCCAGCTGCCAGGCCATGCATTAGCTGAGCTTGCCACCCTGTTCGTTGATGTTATTAAAGGTGGCAGCCTGTCTAACGGGAAGTCCTTGGAGTTGTTTTCCACTGTTCTCACTGCATTGGCCAGTTCGAAGGAGAGCCTGGCTTATGCGAAAGGTAATCCCTCTCAGTTCCTTCTCCCCAGCCTGTCCTCCCTTCCTCTGGAATCACGTCTTAAAAGACTTGCTTTTTCAGGTGAACTGAATGGGGAAGAGTTTAAGAAACAGCTGATAAATACCCTCTGCTCCAGCAAGTACGTACATCTCTGCCAGCTCTTAGTTACATGGCAAAACAGTGCGCTTCATGTTGCGCTTTGAAAAAGACATCATGATGAGCTGAACGTCACTGTCTGTGTCTTGTTCTATCATCCTTGAATCTTTGCCCTCTGTGACAGTGTCTTCTCTGGCTGGGAAGGCAAGAGAACACCCTGCTCCCGGATCTTGTAATAGCATTGCATGAACCGGCCTCAGGAGCTGCTCATTTTTGTTCCTTTCTTGGTATTTGTTATTGTGGAGGCAGGCTGGGGCAGTTCAGAACCATTATAAGTCTGGGTGGTAAGGGTGGCAGTGGTGATTTCTGGTGGAAATCTGACTTCTGATCTTAATATCAGAATGTAATAGGGAAATGGTGACGTTGAATAATTGTGTACGAGGAGGGAAGGGATAAGCGATAATTCTACTTGCTCTCTGTTTTCTGACATATTTTTGTTTTACCAGGTGGGATCCTCGGAGTGTAATACATCTCGCCAACATGTTCAGGTAATTCTTTTCCCCTTCAACATCAACACTTCCTTGTGCTGTGATCCTGTCTGCATGCCATTTCACGTGTAGCATGGGGCAATCACAAATAGGAGGTATGACCATTCCAGGCACAGCCCCATGGATGGTTGAGTGGATGAACATCCACATTGGATCAGTTTGGATACAAAACACAGCTGGGCAGGCATGGCATCACGTTTTTTATTCCATGTGTGAGTGAGCCTTGGCAAATTAACAGTACATTAATGAACAAGCATAATGTGGAGGAGATCTAAGCACCGAAGGTCGAAGAGTGTACTGGGACAGTGGAAGGGGTATTGAGGGATCTGTGGCAACTGCTTCGGATGAGGACTTTGGCAGCGCTCACTGCCTGCCTGTACATTAGGACCTTTTGTCTAGTTATGGGTTGAATGTGCTGTGGGATTCTGAAGGAAATTAGTGAAAATTGTTAGGATGCATCTTTGACTCAACAGGGATATTCCACTATCGGGAGAGGAGCTGCAGTTTGTGGTGGAAAAGGTCCTTAGGATGTTCTCCAAATTAGACCTGCAGGAAATTCCCCCTCTGGTCTATCAGCTGCTGCTGCTTTCTGCAAAGGTAAAAGCTCATGGGAGCTGGTCTCCTCCTAAGTATATACCATGAGGAAAAAAATATGTACAGACTGAGCTATAGGCTGGATTTTGGAGAGAATTCTGATTGTTCCCAAACTGTGCTGTGGGGAGCAGGGCACAACAGGGCATCAGTAGTTGTTTTTTTCTCTAACTCCCTCTAGCCTGAAGAAGCTGAATGCTCAGAGGAAGATACAATCTTGATCTTCCTCATGGGGAAAGAAGGAAACCTTTGGGAAATAAGGGATGAGCATGGACCTAACAGACAGCAGAGAGGATTGGTTTTTGCAGTGTTCTTAAGTGTGGTTTTGCTTACTCTCTGTGGTTTGCACACTAATAATAGCTCATGCAGTATGACTGTCTTCTGGGTTGTAGCCTGACTTGTACTGGAAATATCTCATCTCTTGTGCTCTTCCTGCAAGCAAAGGCTGCCAATGGCATCTCTGACCTTTGACAGGGTGATCTGGCTCTTTTGCTTGCTTCATTGGTGACCAAGTCAATGCCAAAATGATCCAGTCAGAGACAAATTACATGTGTGTTATAGGAGGTTGGTTGGGTCCTCTGGCCAAAATGTAATGTTAGATTTAAGGTTAGGAGTTTGAAAGCCTCCCTAATTGATTATAACATAAAGGATCCTTTCTAATTAATAATAACTTTATAAAAAAGAACAGCTGAGAGCTTCAGCTTCTTCCAACTCTTCCATAAGTGCAGTCAAAAGAAATGTGCAAACTAAACGAGAGTCACTTCATCTGGACATGAGCCACACAGGAGCCCTCCCCCAACTCAGTGATTTATGAAGGGAAATGAAGGATACCATGATATCTGTAATTGGTGTGGGAGTAGAGTGTAGTTCTCTGGGATACTGCAGACCCTGCAGTGCTTTAATGTAATGTCCTGCCTTGCAGGGTGGTAAGAAGACTGTTTTAGACGGAATCATCAGTTTTTTCAATCAGTTGGATAAGAGACAAAAGGAAGAACAGAGGGCTCCACAGTAAGTTCTTTCTCTGTTACCCCCTTTCTTTACTACCTGGGTATTTGTAGTCACCCTGGTCCTGCCCTTGAAGGGCTCCTTCAATTTGAACTGTCAAACCTTGTGCAAGTACGTCCTCATTAATACATACAAAAATATTTATGGTATTGGATGGCTTGGTTTTTTTCTGATAAATCTTACAGATCATTGGACCTTGAGGTAGCCACAGTGCCCCTAGACCAGCTCCGCCACGTGGAAGGTACTGTTATCCTCCATATCGTTTCTGTTATCAACCTGGATCAGGACCTAGCCGAGGAACTCATCAAACATCTAAAGGTATGACAAAGATGGAACCGGCACTGTTGTTGAAGGTGTTGAAGCAGGGTTTTAAAAACCAACTTAATTGGTTATCTTTAGAAGGGATTTAATCATTTTTATGATCGCAGTCATGTTCACTTTAGCAAGTGCTATGACGTGTTTGAAGAGACGTGTCCCTTTCTTCACCACAACAGCAGTGTGATATTTGCCTGATAGCTTCCCTCAACTTGTGGGACTCTGCAGTTGAAGTAAGTTGAAGCTTTCTGACTCTTGCTTGCTATTTTCTAGACTGAGCAACAGAAGGATCCTGGTAGAGCCCTGTGTCCCTTCAGCGTGGCTCTTTTGCTATCAGTTGCAGTAAAACACAGACTGCAAGAGCAGGTATGTGGGTGTATCGCACATACAGAGAACTTCCACAGGGAGGTACGTGGCACTCCTTTTAAAGGAAAGGAAGCATGGTGAGGTCATAGTCCCATAAGAATTAGGCTTAAAATGGTTTCAGGATGCTCGTGAGGAGGCAGTTAGATCATTGGTATGCTGTATTTTACTGAACACTATAAAAGACCCCAGAGCAATATCAGAAGTTTCCGGAGTTGTGATTCCTGTGGGTTGGTATTGTAGGATGAGGAAAAAAGCAATATTGTCTTTTCTTTTTTAATGTTTTGTCTCTGTGGTGGCCACCTGAAGTGCATCTGGCAGCAAGTTACCCTCCTTGAGGCACTTAATGAGGTTGGTGTATTTGTCCTGAGAAAGAAGTGAGTTAAGATTTTTGGCAGGCTGTACTGGAACTTGTGCTCTGGCTGGTGCTCTTACTGGAACATATCCAAGACTATACAGGTCCCATTTCAAAGATCATTTCCTCACACTCAATGATTTTATGTTCCAGATATTTGATTTCTTGAAAACATCAATCACAAGAAGCTGCAAGGACCTGCAGTTCCTTCAGGCCTCCAAGTTTCTGCAAGATTTGTTTCCTCAACAATATGATGTAACCGCTGTAGTTCTGGAAGTGGTAAAAAATAGGTGAGTTGTTGCCACGTGCTGCAGAAGGCCTAATGGGCTTCAGGAGGGGGAGAATTTCAGCCTCGCTAGAATGCTCTAGGTGCTAAATACTGCTGGTGCCGGCAGGGAACAGTGTCAAATCCAAAGTTTTTATCACAGTTTTATATTAAGGAATTAAAAACCAAAGCGCAGCTGTATAAATCTGCCCCCTCCACTGCAAGTCTCAGCATCTGGTGGGACAGAGGACTCAAGTGATCAGGATTCTGTCTGTTTCTTACTGGTAAAGCAGCTGACAGCGTGAGTCATGCTGCCAGCAGTAGTTTGTGTTCTGATCAAGGGATAAGTGATAGGTTCACTGTTTTCTTCCCCCATGTGGTTAGTTCTTTAATCATCCTGTGGGATAGGCCTGTGATCTGTCACCAGCTGTCCTTTAGTTTGATGTGAGGCATTCCTATTCTGTCTTCCTCTCTGACTGGAAGATCTCAGGATGAGTAGGATATTTGTGCATCCCGACTGTAGCCCTCAGTCACGTTCAGATCAGACCTGAGTGCATGTCATTCCCCATAGCAAGGAAACCTCTGGATGGGAAAGGAAGTCTGATGGCTGGAGAACCAGGACTGCAAGAGGTGGTGTGCTGAGCACCTGTCCCTCAGCCTAAAAGACAGTCATGAGGCTGTGAGGGATGTTGTCTTCCCTGGAGTGATCAAGCATCTCTCACTGCTGCTTTGGACCCTGGAATGACTGTGGAAGATTTTACTTTAGACTGCTGTAATCTAAACCTTTTGTGTGACTAAGTTGTTTCTTTTCTGGTCTGTTTAATGTTTTCCTCAGTGCGTTTGGCTGGGACCACGTTACTCAGGGCCTGGTGGATCTCGGCTTCAGCCTAATGGAATCATATGAACCAAAAAAACCCTCTGGAGGAAAAGCCGCTGATACCAGTTATGGCCTTTCAAAAATGCCAGCCCAGCAGGCTTGCAGACTGGGAGCGAGTATCCTGCTGGAAACATTTAAGGTAGTGTATGTTTTGGAGAGAGTTTTTTTTTGAAGGGAGGGAACTGTTCTTATTTTCTCTTGGTAAATGGTGTCAAAACCTTGCCTGCCGTATCCATCATGAGTGTTTTACAAACAATACTAGATTTAGTCTCCTATTTGCCCCTGTCCAGCTGGAAGAGGCTATCCTTATAAAGACTAATCCTAATCTGTTCCAGCTACCATGATATTTGTGTAATCCCTATTACAGTTTCCAAGAAACTGCAGAGAAGGTAGAGAAATTCAGAGGTGGGATTGAAACCAGCATCTTCACTGAAGTGGTAAATTTGCATCCCTCAGACAATTTGACCCATTATGTTCCAAGTGTACTGTGTGTGTCTCTCTGATGTGCTGGTTCTGATTGGACTGGGATGAAAACTGAAGTGGTCTGTGAAAAAAGGGGACTTCTGGCAACCAGTCCCAGCTTACACGTCAGATCTGTATTTGCTTCATACTGCACAATGCCTATGCTCTGAAGTACAGGAATATCTTAAATTTATGTAGGTTTTGATTTTTATTTATTGTTCTTTCTCATTTCAGGTTCATGAGCCCATCAGAAGTGATATTCTTGAGCAGGTCCTGAACAGAGTCCTCACAAAAGCATCATCTCCTGTCAGCCACTTCATAGGTAACAGGAAAGAGGAAGGAATGTGTCCTGCTCTGTGGACACTCAGAACATAGCTTCTGAGAACAAGTTCCTGCTGCAGTGACCAGAAGCCAAGAAAATCAGTTGTTCCTTCCCCTCTTACTGAGGTGTCAGCTGCATCAGATTACCTTGTATTCATCGCAGGTGAAAACATGTTTGCAGGCAGTTGCCATGGAACAGCTGACACACAGGAAGTTGGTATCCGTCAGTCAGTAACTTGTTACATGTTCCTAAGCCTTGCCTTCCTCCTCGTCCTCCGGCAGGTGCTTGGGAGTTGCTGGGGCTGCGGAGGTGCCTATGCTGCAGCCTTTTCTCTTACACCTCAGTGCCCTCTGGTGGGGTGAGGCCCTGCAGCCGGGTTGTGAGTGTTTTACACCGCATGCCTGCAGCAGAGCTCAGATTTTCATAGAATGGTTTGGGTTGGAAGGGACCTTAATGCCTACCTAGTTCCAACCCCCCTGCCATGGGTAGGGACACCCTCCACTAGACCAGGTTGCTCAAAGCCCATCCAACCTGGCCTTGAACACTTCCAGGGAGGAGGCATCCACAATTTCTCTGGGCAACCTGTTCCAGTGTCGCTACCCTCATAGTGAAGAATTTCTTCTTAATATCTAGTCTAAATCTGTCCTTTTTCAGTTTAAAACCATTATGCCTCATCCTATCACTACATGCCCTTGTAAAACATCCCTCTCCAGCTTTCTTGTAGGCCCCTTCAGGTACTGGAAGGGGGCTCATCGTATCATGACCTGTCCGTGTAATGAAAGGGCTTTGATTGTTCCATAATTGTTAGCTCTATAGACATCTTTTGCTCAGACTTTTCTGGCCTCTTGGCAGCAGCTGCTCTTTTTGTCATTTTATTTTTCAGATTTGCTGTCCAATATTGTTGCGTCTGCTCCTCTTGTGCTTCAGACGTCATCCTCCAAAGTCACAGAGACCTTTGACAATTTGTCCTTTCTGCCCATCGACACAGTGCAAGGGCTCCTCCGGGCAGTACAGGTAAAGCTTTGCATTTTTCCATTAATATTCTTGCTGGTTTAGTTCCAGTGACAGCTCTAGGCCACAATTATATGCATGATCTAATAACCCTCCTCGTAAAACAAACCTTCATGTTCTGCTGTAGGTTGTTCGGTGTAGCATGGAACTGTTCTTCAAGCATGGATTTGCATGTGCCCTCTAGCAAAAAGCACATGGTGCAGTCTGGCGTAGTACCGAAACTGCTCTGTGCTGACCTTTCATCTGGAAGATGCCCAGATGCTGCACAGTGTAGAAAACTAAGTATACAGTGTTTAGCTGAACAGCTGTAACTGTCACATTGATTTTTTTTCTCCTTCCAAGCTCCATGTCAGTATTTCTCTTTCCCTGGGCTGAGACATTGCACTGGCGTTAAACTTCTACCTGCTTCGTCCAGCCTGGGGATAACAGTTCTTTTCCCAAACCCTTACACTGTGTCCTCACTAACCTGCTAAGGTGTCTCACTGCTACAGCTCTCTGGGTTTAATTTTATACTCTCTTAAAATGTTTTGGTTCTCCTACTGTACCAATGACAGTATTGGAAATGTAGGGCCAGATGGGCCTGAGGAAGATGAGCTCATACGCCCCAAGGGCTTGGCATGCCTTAGTGCTTTTCTCTCCAAAGTATATCTTCCTTTCCAGCCTCTGCTCAAAGTCAGCATGTCAGTGAGGGACTCCCTGATACTTGTTCTTCAAAAAGCTATCTTTTCCAGGTAAGCTGGGAAAGGGATTCTTTGAAAAGATTTCTACAAGTCATTTATATTTTTGGAGCAGAAATATTTTTTGTTGGTTTTGGCTAAGTGTCTCTTACTATGTTCTTCCCTTAACTAGGTGGTGACATCTCCTACCCCTTTAGCCTAGGACTATAATACAGTCACAGCTCTACCCACTAAGATGCAAATCCCAACCCCTAGATGAGTGGACTTTGGGAATTCAGAAAGCTGTTGGGAACTCCAAATAAGTAGGCAAAATTAAAACCAATTCCGACATGTCTACACAGCTGAGTGCATCCAAATGCAAAGGAGAGTCTCGAAGGAGCCACTGATCAGAATGCTGAGCTGCCATCTTCCCTCTGATCCCTTATGAAGTGGTAGAGAAGCAGGCTTGTTGTCTTGGTAATGCTTTAAGCAAACCATCCTGCTGTGTTAATGCTGTGATCGTAAACTGGATTTTGTTGGGCAGAGGCTGCCTGGTTATGAATACGGAATTTGTAATTTAGGATCATTATTCAAGGCAAGGGACTCGATCTTGGGAAAGACCCGGGGTTATGGTGAGCAAAGCAAAACACCAGCTTTTTGTGAGGAATTTTCCAACTCTGAGAAGAGCTCTGTGAGACTCAGGGAACGTTTAATGCTTGCATCTCGGCCTGGGGCTCTTCCTCAGTGTGAGCGTTGTGAGGGCAGAAAGGAAATTGAATGTTGTGAGAGTACAGAGCAAAGGAGTTCCCAGCAAACTGCCAAGCTCCTCCCTGCTTGGGACTGTGCTGCCCTCTTGGGGAATACAGTTCTGTTGGGCCCAGTCACTGTATTTGTGTATCCTTTTTCATTACTGAGTTCGTCTTGTATTTCCTTCTGAGCTTTTTGCTTCCATTTTGACTTATGCTTCTTTTTTCTCCCCCTGACTCACAGGCAGCTCGATGCTCGTAAAGCTGCGGTTGCTGGCTTCTTGCTTCTGTTAAGAAATTTTAAGGTTCTGGGCAGCTTGTCCTCTTCCCAGTGCAGCCAGGCCATTGGTGCCACTCAGGTAAGTGCTTTTCTGCATTCCCTGGTGAGGACATATGAGACAATCTCATGTCTAATACGCACTGTTTGAAACAACTCAAGAGTGGAGTGTTTCCCCAAAACGGAAATATAACTTCAGTAAGGATTACTCCTGGAAGGAAAGCTTTGGGAAATGCTTTGTGCAAAGAGAAGCTGGCCCAGGAATGTTGCTTTTCAGAGTCATTCTCTCTTACAGCACCAGTATTCTGGGGAGTATTTACACTGCACCATGATGATGATAAAGAGCCTGGCAGCACGCTAAGGACTATTTCAGTGATTGTTTAGGGGCCAGGCCCCTTATCACCTTGCTTCTGCGTTGTGATATTTGAGAATTGTAACCAGTATAACGTGACTAATATTCCCTCTCAGGTCCAGGCAGATGTTCATGCCTGCTATAATTCTGCAGCTAATGAGGCCTTCTGCCTTGAAATCCTGGGCAGCCTGAGGCGATGTTTGAGCCAGCAAGTGGATGTTCGACTCATGTTATATGAGGTAAACACAGTTTCTTCAATCTCCTTTTAAACAGCCACTAGCTCTTCTGTAGTCTGGTTCTACTGTAGCCCCAGGTAAATAATGATCACATTATTGTGGAAAACAACCTATCATCTCAGTTATGTTCTTCATGGGACACATGTACCAAGGACTATAATATTTTTTTTTTCCATCCTTTTGCTTCTTTTTATTTTGGACCATTATAAGCCCAAAGACACATTGCTCTTCCTCATCTCATGCGTTGCTTAAGAGCAAAAATGTGTAAAAGTCTCTCTTCCTGTGGTGTGGCCTAGGAAATGGGAAGCATATTTGATGCCCAGTGATGAGGAGTGTTATAACAAGCATTGGATAGAAGCAGATTTGCTGGGAGTCAATGATGGGCTCCAAAGAAAACCCTGACTGGAGAGTATGGGGAAGCTTCCTTACAGACTGCATCAGGGATCTTTTCTCCTCTTCCTTTCACAAGTTTCTCTAAAGGCTTGTCTGTCCCTTAGATTTCTTGTGATAAATGGCCTAATATAAAGAGCCATTTTTGGGTGCATATCTTAGTTCCTGAGGTAACTGTGGGGTACCACCTTGAGGAAAAAAACCTGTTCAGGTCAGAGACATCTTGTTTCTTTCTTGACCTTTGGTGAGCTGCAAGTTTTGGGTGTGCTCATCATTGTTGCTATAAGACTTGAGCTTGCTTTATCCATCCACTGAGTTTTCTCAGTCTGAAGGATTTTTTGCCTCCTACAGTTTCCCCACTGGCTTGTTTTGCCTTTGAAGCAGGATTTCACAGTTTGAAGTTGGATCTAGTGCTAGTGTTAAATAGCAATGAAAGTCACTCTGGGCTCCATGCCACCGCTGCTAGGGAGATACAGCTTGTGAGAGGGCCTCATGAGGAAATTCATACTCTTTCTGATTCATACCTTCTTTCTGTGGCACCTTTGCTTTGCCAGGTATGGGGTTTTACACTGAGCACATTGTTACTTCCTCGTGGTTCCTTGTGGTGCCAAAGGGTCGTTGCTGTTGTATGACACCAACTTGTTATGCATGTGGTTTATTTTCTTTGTTGTGTAAGCCAACTTGTCCTTCCTTCCTGTCATCAGGGCTTTTATGATGTCCTTCGCAGGAACTCCCAGCTGGCCAGCTCTATAATGGAAACGCTCTTATCCCAGGTAAAGTACTGCTCTATGGCAAGGCTGCAGACACCCTAAGAATTCTGCATTGCAACCAGTATAGCAAGCAATTCAGTTTAAATATTGGGAAAATAGTTCTCCCTTGCACTAGAAATGTGTTTAAGTCCTGCAGCACTTCTATAAAGCGGTGTTCAAAACCCTGCTATACTGAGAGAGCAGACTAGGTCTGGAGACTGGTTCATATCCTGTCACAGGGTGGAAGAGAAAGGATCTCTTGGAGACCTTTCCAACCCTTCATTTCTGAGATGCGCTTTGTGCGCTCCCAGTTCCTTAGCAGTGCACAGCAGTTACCCTCCCATACTTCCCCAAGGATGTGTGCTGACACAGTAATTATTATTGCTGTCCTCCCATCGGGAGAATAACCAAGTCCATGTAGGATCTAGGAGGATTAACTCATCCCCCAACAGTGTTGCTCATGGCAACAAGACAATCACATTTCCTCAATCCATTGGACAGGCTGTGCTTTCTTTGAGACAAGTAATTTTCTTCCTTTTAATCATCTGTAGAGTTCATGCTGACTAATTCCAGCTTTCCCATGACAGTATAGGGTCTGAGAAGGGAACATGAACAGAGCCAAGGCAGCTTTTGGGAATAGAGCAGAGGGCACTTAATGGGAACTTGGTGTAAATGTATAGAATTTAATTGCATCATTGTATATATAACTTTCCTTATTCAGTTCTGATCCTATATAAGTACTCAAGAGCATATCTTCTTCCAGTGGTGTGCCGAACAGCCAGGAATTGGTGCAAGCATGGTCTCTCATGAATTTGTTTTAGTGCCAAGTCTAGCCTCCATAACTGTGTGCACGCTCAGGCCAGGAAGCTGGGTGCCGTAACAGGGCCAAGCATTCAGTACGGGTGACAGGGCAACAGGAGCAGTGACTTCTGCAGTGGGCAGCGCTGCCGATCAGGTGCAGGTGATGTTGCGTGTTGAGGCAACACAACAGCAAGTGGTCAGATAAACTTGTTTTAGGTCAGTGATGTGTCCTGGCTGAGAGGTACATGAGCAACTCAAGAAGGGATTTTAATTACTAATAGGCAGATGACGTGGCTTAGGTACATGTACAGTCCCATTATCATCATGCCAGTTTTTGCTCTGTAGAATGGAGTACAAAGATTATCATACTTTGTATTGAAACAACCTAAGAGGCTCAGTTACCAAGTAACTGGTTATTTTTATTTCTTGTTTTCTGTGACAGATAAAGCAATATTACTTGCCCCAGCCAGACCTCCTGCCTCCACTGAAACTTGAGGGGTGTATTATGGCTCAAGGAGATCAAATCTTTCTGCAAGAACCACTGGTAAGAGCTGTATTGGCTGGCCACAGCTGCAAGCTCATCTGTTCCATAGCATTTTAGTTGTACTGCTACATGAGCTGAATACCTTGTGTTTCTTCAGCCTCTTCTAGCCTGGAGCAATTCTTTTAATGAATAGAGCTGGGCTTCTCACCCCTGCCTCAGGCTATCTATTAGAGCTCTGTTAGCAAAGTGGTTTGGGGAACCTGTGTGAAAAATGCTCTAGGAACAGCGTAGTTCTGTTATCCTCTATTGAGCTCAATCTGGGTTTTTTTTAACTCCTTCAACTTAATTCCACATAAAATAGTCGTGCAGTGTGTGTGTAGCAGGGGGAAGAATCTGCCCTTTGATTTTGCTCCTTTGATATTGTTGGAGATGAGACCTCAACAACTGATTGGATTTCCGAGGGAACAAATTCAAATTAATCACCTTGTTGTCCCCTAAGGAAGCTTCTGTGCTGTGCTACAGTAGCCCACCAGAAAGGGAGCAGACACTTCAGCTAGAGTGAGAGCCCTTTTGGAAATTCCCTTTCCATCTCCTCCAGCAGTGGAGGGAGCAAGTGGGAGTTAAGCCTTTACATCCCGTATAGGCACTCTCACGCAGACAGCATTGTCTGAAGCTAGAACTGGGTTCGTGTAGGATTACAGATCCCCTCGTTCTGGGAATGAGGTATATTCTAGAGACTCAGGTTAACCTCCAAAGGCAGCTATGGCTCTTTGCATCCAACTCTAATAGTCTAGCCTGTGTCCACTTCTGCCAGTGACCTCCAGCTAGAAGGCTGAGTGTGACTGTGTGCCTGCTTCCTTCAGGCCCATCTGCTCTGCTGTATCCAGCACTGTCTCGCCTGGTATAAGAGCACTGTGCATCTATGCCAAGGAGCTGAAGATGACAACGAGGAGGAGGATGTGGGATTTGAGCAAAACTTTGAAGAGATGCTAGAATCTGTCACACGACGCATGATCAAGAGCGAGTTGGAAGACTTTGAACTGGTAAATCAGATTTTCAGTTTGACACAGTGGAAGAGGACACTGAGTTCTTGTCAGGTTTTAAAAAGATTTTTCCCTTGTTTCCTTTACCTCTTAGGATAAATCAGCAGATTTTTCTCTGTCTTCTGGTGTCGGTGTAAAGAATAACATCTATGCCATCCAGGTGATGGGAATTTGTGAGGTCCTGATTGAGTACAATTTCAACATAGGGAATTTCAGGTAAAACATCAAGTCTTACCCTCCAGCACTAGCTGTGCTATGCTGTGCCTAGTTCTTCGGAGTACAGGACACACTCATTGCAAGCACCAGATAATAGTGCCAACATAGAATCAGAACAGTGCTTTCTGAGTGTGTGCGCCTTGCGGGACAGACATTCACAGAACTTTGGGGAATGTCTTCTTTTTGAATGGGGGGTGTTGTGGGAGATGTGCCATTTTGTAGAAGAGCAGGTCAAGGAGGAGTGGGTGAGGTATACACTGTTAGGGAGGTGGAGAGATGTCATATGTCATCAGTTTATCATTTAGAAAGTGTCATTGTATAATTTGGCAACTGAAGCTTCAAATGGGAAACTATAAGACTGGATTTTCTCTGTTAATGCTTTCTACTACTTCATTGCAGTAAGAACAGGTTTGAGGATGTCCTAGGCTTGTTTACATGTTACAACAAACTCTCTGAAATCCTGAAGGAGAAAGCTGGAAAGAACAAATCTACTTTGGGCAACAAAACTGCACGGAGCTTCCTGTCCATGGGTTTTGTGTCTACTCTGCTCACAGCTCTGTTCAGGTGAGAAGCTGTCATATCTGGAGAAGCTTTAAGGTCTATTCAGAAGCTGCTTTTGTGGTGTCTGCATGCTGGCTGTCTTGTGCACTGCATACGCAGTACAGGCATTTTAATTTCTGTACAAAGCATGCGTGGTAACAGCACTTGTTGTGTGGAGACCATTATAGTCGAGGCAGGAACCATAGCTGTGCAACCCCTGGTGTTGACAAGACAGCTTTCCTGGACCTTGCTTATGACTTGTAAGACCTTGAAGAGTCTCTGCTCTTCCAGTCCTGCGCTGTTCCCCAGACAACAAAGTCCAGTGTTTGAGCTCCACTCCTCTATGGAACAGAGCCAGACATCAATTCAAACCATGTCTGTTACTGTACTTGGAAAGGCTGGTGGAACTCTCTCCTCTGAGTCTTCACTACAAGCTACCAAACAAAGGGTCTTTTCCTCCCTGAATTCAGTTAGTGATTTTGTTTGTAAATGCATATTTAGATTTTGAATCTCGTAGGCTATGTCCATGCTTTTTCAGTGCATCTTCAATTTTCTGACAGTGCTCTTGATTCTCCAGGGACAATGCCCAAAGCCATGAGGACAGCCTAGCGGTTCTGCGCTCCAGCACAGAGTTCCTGCGCTATGCCGTCAGTGTAGCTCTGCAGAAGGTGCAGCAGCTGGAGGAGACAGGACAAACTGATGGACCAGATGGACAAAATCCTGAGAAGATGTTTCAGAATCTCTGCAAAATCACACGGTGAGTCACGGTGGCACGTGAAGACATCAGCCCTAGAAAGCAGCAATGCATTTTGGGGATTTTTGATTCTCAGGTAGAGTTTTGAAAGAAGAATGCAGACTATAACTGTTTCAAACTGTTATTATTACTGGGTTGAGGTCATTGCCTTTCTTTGCTCTTGAGAAATCAAGTGGAGGCTCTACAGTTTCTGTGCTAGAGTGAGTGATACCGCTCTAATAACAGTACTTGGCCTGGAAGAACCAAACACCATCAAACTCTCTTTTTCAGCCTCTTTCTGACTTTTGGCTCATCACTCATTGTCACAAAGCAGGTAGGATGGTTACAGGCTGGATTGTTGAGGCCTCTGGGATGCAATGAAGTTAAAATTTATTCCTAGCTACAATATAAGACAAATGTAAGAGGGACACAAGCTTTAGAAAACATTTGTTTAGGACTTTTGCAAGATGCTTGAAGACATTCATGCATCTAATCCTTTGGAAATCCAAGAATGTTAAGCATCTAAGTGTCTTTTGGGATCTAGGTCATATCTGCATGGGGTCTTTTCAGATCCCGGTCAGCAGAGAGCACAAAATGCAAATTACCCCTGCCATGAATAATGCCTGTTTTGTGTCTCACCCCCAAAGAATAGAGGCTGGTTTTGTTGCAGTCATTAGGACTACATGTGAGCTACATGTTTTGCGTGATTGGACATTGAAATAGAATAAGATCATCTGTGCAGGTGACAGAACTAATGAGAAGAAAGGAGAGGGAACAAAAAAGGGAAGAAGTGGGCTTAGGAGAGCAGGAAAAAGATGTTTGCCTACAAATAGAAAAGTCTCCTTTGGGTCAAACAATTTTGCTTTCTTCAAAGCTTTTCACTTTGCTTTGCCTGCCTTTACCTTTCTGATTTTATTTATAAGGAGCCGTATAGAGATATCTGACATTTCACAGCTTCAAACTGCCAAGAGAAAAGCTCTTTTTGTCACTGACAGATTTGACACCAGTGGTCAGTGTTTGGGGAGTCTGAGACAGAAGGAAAGCCAGGTGGAAGAAATGAGTGTATAAAGATGGACTTGAAATGGGATTGGAAGGTCCCTTGGCACCTGGAAAGAATTAAATTATTTAGCTGTGCAGGAAGAATGCAGTAGCTGTTTTGCTGACATTGAAACAAGATCTTCTTAAAAATGGATCTCTTCTCCCTCCACTTTCCTATAATAAAAAAACCTTCCAGTTTAGTTATATTAAAATAATTCTAAGATCAGAATCTGTGATTAGCCCTGTTCTAGTTCTTGCACTGCAGCCAGCTTTACTGGAGCATGTGATGTTAACTCATCTCCCATCCCCTAGGGTTCTGCTTTGGAGATACACTTCAATTCCCACTGTTGTTGAAGACTCAGGGAAGAAGAAGGGCAAAAGCATTTCACTTCTGTGCTTGGAAGGTTTGCTCCGGATCTTCAACACGGTGCAGCAGCTGTACGCTGCCAGGATACCCCAGTTTCTACAAGCCCTGGGTACTTGGTACAATTCTGCTCTGTTTTCCAGGCTTTGTGTTCCAGCCCGTGTGTGGGCAGTTAGGGACCTTTATCCGTAAGTAGAGGGATCTGGTCCTTGTCTCTCAGTAACAAGGTGGGCTTAGTAGCATTGATTTTCATGCCAGAGGCAAGTTCCAGAGATATCTTTACCTGCTTTTATAGAGCGCTCAGCCTGTCAGCAGAGGATGGTTGGGGTCTGATATAGCATTCGTCTGTTTGAAGTTTGCCTTTAACACATTTTTGTGCTCACCACAGTTTTGCAGTCTGTATTCCTCCTCTAGCTGTGAGCAGTTGCAGTCTTTCCCACTTTTGGAAATAAATCCTATATTCTGCTCTTGGCATTTAGCTTTTTTCTGCACCTCTCTGTCTCTGCCAGATATTACTGATGGTGACGCAGAAGAAACGGATATTAATGTCACAGAGAAAGCTGCCTTCCAGATCCGACAGTTTCAGGTAAGTACCACTGTGTGCTGCAAGTGTTCCAAAGCACCAGTAATTCTGGCAGAAAACGCTGCTAGCTCTCTGTTACTTGACCACAGGATTGAGTATGCGATAGCCACTGTGACACTGATTCACTGGCAGTTCAGAAATGTTTCTGAACCCTAAGGAAAGCTTCTTCAGGGCACTGTGCAGAGCTGGATTGAAGTGCACATGTATTTATAGAGCGATAAGGTCCTTCAGTGCAGCATAAACTTACCTGAGTATTGTAAAAGTCACTCTGAATCATATGTGGGCCTCTATGTAAGCACTCATCACAAAAACCAGCACTTGCTCTTTAGAAGAGTCTTCTCTTTATATTCTTTGTCATTCTCCTTTTTGCTGATTCCTTTATCTGCTGCAGCTTCTGGTTATTTGCTTCTTAAAATGGCCCTGCAACAAGCATGCACACTCTTTCCTTCCCATGATCAGAGGTCCCTGGTGAACCAGTTCAGCAGTGCTGAAGATGACTTCAACTCCAGAGAAACACAGTCACTCATCACAGTTCTCTCCACTTTGTCCAAACTCCTGGATCCATCCTCTCAGCAGGTACTTCACAACCTTCACACGGTGGCAGGGATGTGTGTAGTAGCCGTAGGTGCGGGAAGAAAATTGTCAGACTGGGTTGACATCTGAGGGCTTTGACAGGTGTGCATGTTCTGCCTTCTCCTGCAGACCACACCATGTCAAAGTGACATTTTAGTTATGTTATCAAGCACGCTCCTGTCAAATGCCTACAAGGACAGTTAAGAACAAGTTGTCTTCCCACTCCTGATCCTGCCTTTGGACACCTGGAGTCTGAATGACTTGTTCACCTGAGCAGGGACTCCTAACAGAGCCTAGACGTGATGTGGCTTCCTCATGGGAACAGAGCCAAAAAAAGCCAGCAGACTTATCACCAGTCCAAGCTGGCTGAGTGCCTAATTCCTTTCATGCAAGGAGGCATTTGCTGAAGTGGACTAGAGGTGCCCCATTTTTACAAGCTAGGGACTGCACTCAAAGCGTGCCAAAAGTCTGGAGTCATCATTTATTTTAAATTAAATGGAGCTGTTACTCTGTCCAAGGGAATGTATAGCCATTCCCCTGTCCTGATTCTCAGGTTTTCACTTGTTGATAGGGTAAGTGTCCCTTGTGAAACTTCACAGAGCATGGCTGGGTACCTTTCTGCCAGAAGGGGACTCTGCTGGTCTCCCTTTGCTTGTTTTTTTTGGGTGGTGGGTTTTTTTATTATTAGTTTTGTGCTTTGAATTCTATTTCAAAGCCATAATATCTTTTCTCCCCTTATGCAGTTCCTTCAATTCCTGTCTTGGACAGTCAAAATTTGCAAAGAAAATGCTCTTGGTAAGTAAGCTTTAAGGAGCGTGTTTAGATGTGATGGATGTGTCAGGTCTGTTACTAGACCCTTAGATGCTCTGCTGTTGTCTGTCCTGCTTTTACCTCTTTTGTTACAGATATATTCACGTCCCATTCCGTGGCAGATTGCCATGACATTATGGTTATTAGCAAAAGTATTAGGGGTGAAACTCCATCTCTATAAATATTAGCATTGCTGAAGAAAGAGCAGCCACTTACTTGACTTGTCTCCCTTGTTATTTAGCACATCTGTTGCTCAAATCTGGATTTATACTCTGGAAAGATACTATTCTTGCCAGAGTTTGTATTGCTTCAGTACTTCTGGTCATCATTTTTCTATGAATTGAGGGCTCCAGTGTGCTGTACTTCCCCTTGCAGTATTACATGTGATGCCCAATGTTGTAAACTCCACTGTTGTAACTGCAGTGTTTTGATGGGATTTTTACCTACTGTGAATCATTTCTGGGAATGCAGAGTGTTAAATCCATACTGAATCTGAGACTTTCACTGGATGTCTGATATTCCTAAATAGCTAGGGGGGCTCTGTACCCAGTAATGTGTTGTTTTCTTTTCCCTTCCCCACAGAGGATATCGCTTGCTGCAGGGGTTTGCTGTCTCTGCTCTTCAGTGTCCATGTTCTGTACAGGAGTCCTGTCAGTCTGCTGCGTGAACTCGCACAAGACATCCATGCTTGCCTGGGAGACATAGATCAGGTATGATGCAGAAGCAGCCTCACTCTTCATCACTTAGTGCTGTCAGTGCAGAATCGAATGCACCTCTGGTGCAAACTATGTAACAGCAGCTAAAGCTTTACTCACCCGAATTTGTTTTCTGTCCTCCGACCAGGATGTAGAAGTGGAGAGTCGGTCCCATTTTGCCATAGTGAATGCCAAGACTGCAGCTCCTACTGTCTGTGTGAGTCAAAATAGTGTGTGTGGAACAACCTGTATTGTCCAGGGCTACTCTGCTACAAGTGGCTTGTAGTTTCCTGTTGTACCAAACTTCTCCAAGAATCTGTTTTGTTATTGGTGTTTCTGTCTTAGCTGCTGGTTCTGGGTCAGGTGGATAAGGTCCTTGAAGAGGTGGATTGGCTTATCAAGAAACTCACCAGTCTGGGATCAGACACATCAGGTAGTAAAACTGGTCCATTTCTTACTGTTATACCTTTGTCAAAAACAGATGTAGATAGAGAGCAAAAAGATATTCTGGGATTTTGAGGTAGTATCATCTGAGGGCAGGTTAAACTCTCCCTTGAGTTTGTTCAACATGAACAATGTAAGACAGAAAGCGTTGTCACAGAATCCCTCTAGTGACTGTTTTTCTTGTACCACGCTGGTGCTTTGTGCACCAGAAACAAAGGTGGTCTTTTGTGCCTCCCACCTGCATAATTGGATTAATTAGACACGCATCCACCAGGTATCCATCTCTTTCTTCTAGAAGACTCTTCTCAGGCATCAAACCAAACCCAGGCTCTGGAGAAAGGTGTCATTCTGCAGCTGGGAACTCTACTGACAGTTTATCACGAGCTGGTACAGACAGCACTCCCTGCAGGGAGCTGTGTGGACACACTGCTGAGAAGCCTCAGCAAGACATACGCAATTCTCACCTCCCTCATCAAACATGTAAGTGCTGTTCTGCTGACAGTGGGCTGGCTGCGATCTAAAAACTTTTTCCCCATCTGCTACAGCAAGCTCACAGTGACCCCTGGCAGCAGCTACGCTCAGAACTGGGCTGTTGATCTCTTGCAGGAGTTGAGTCCTTATTCTGTTGGCTTTCACGCCCCCAGTTTCATGACCTTTCTGAGCAGTGATAGTTGTACCAGTGGAGATAAAGGAAAACTTCTCTTCAGCTGAATTTGACTGTGCATCGCTTGGAGTGGTTCTTTCCAGCGTATCTTGTAGGTTCCTCTGTGTGCAGCTGTGTGCCACAATGAATGACACTAGTGATGTTCTCAGTCCTGCCCTTCCCACTCATTCCCATCTAAGGCTTGAAGCATCAGACCTGGGGGAGTCGGCCATGAAAACAGGCCAGTGGAGCTAGTTTGAGATAAGCTGGTGAATTCCCTTGGCGCTCTCACAGCTCTGGAATGTAGACATGGCGTTTGGGATACAGCAAGCCATGGGGGAGGATAGTTCTTGCAAATCCTGCTCTCCCCACTGTGCCGTTAGACAAGCTGTTTTGAGCCCTGCCTGGAAGCAGCGTACCTAGAAGAAACTCTCCTTCTGTTTTCCTTGCAGTACATCCAAGCTTGCCGCAGCACCTCCAGTACGATTCCAGGAAGGCTAGAAAAGCTGGTGAGTGTGAGCGAATTGCTGGAGGAAATGGCTCATTGCCTTGAGGTGGGAGTAACACCAACTTCTCTGCTTCTCTGCAGGTGAAGCTCTCAGGTTCCCATTTGACCCCCCAGTGTTACTCATTCATTACTTATGTACAGGTAAGGCCTAGATTAACTGGCAAAATCACAGTCAGTCTATCTGATGCTGAGTGGTGTATCAGCTGCAGTACATGGGCACCTTTGGGGATTATTAATCTTCTTGACGTGACTTGAGTTTCTTATAGTTCAAGCTTTACTATGTCAAATAATAGTGTAAGACATTTCAGCACCATTGGGACAGAGCATGCTGATTTCTGCTTGAGCAGGGAAGGAAGAGTATTTGGGGACCTGGTTTTTAGTTGTTTGGTTTTTTTCCCTCTGTTCATGTGGGGTTTTTTTGGATGAGATTAATACTGCTGTTAGCCACAATGGCAAATAAAGGTCAACAACACTGCGGTCGTCACAGTGTAAAGTAACGTGGGTGCCAAAGACTGCAGTGCCAAAGATGGGATTTAGCTGCTTGGAGAGGAATTGGGTGCTTGAGTGAGGACCACAGGAATTGTACAACAGATGTGGCATATTGGGGAAGGTGTAGTGGTGTGCAGAGCTACTACTCCTGGGGACTTCTCACACATACATAGTTCTGAATGTATAAATTATAAAATTAGTTTTTATTTCCTTCTTTTTTTTTTTTTTTGAGATTACCCCCCAATTCCATCCTTCTTGTATCACTATCTTTCTCTTATCTAGCTGGTAATGCTGTTAGCTGGCCAAAGCAAAGACTTCTCTGGCCTTACTTGGCTGGCCTTTCTTCCCTGCTTATCCTCTAACACCACATCTTTTGGCATCCTCCTTCAGAACATCCACAGCGAGAGCTTAAGCTTTGCAGAAGAGAAAAAAAAGAAGAAGAAAGAGGATGAAGCTGCTGCATTCTCCACAGTCATGGTAAGATTGACTTGCTCTTTATTACAACGTGGGCTGTATTTGAACATGGGATCATACCTCAAGGCTTATTTTACCTGGTGGCTTCCTATAGATCTCCAATGACCAATTGTTATTTGGGCCTTTAAGTAAAAATCAAATTTAATCTACCTTAACTTCAGAGAAAAGTCTAAAAAAACACCAAACAAAAGAATAAAAAAAAACCCCACCTGAAAAAAGCTACCTTCACTAAATGCAGCCTCAAAGCTCACAGACATGAAACAAAGGTCAAGTCTGCATCGTCTGTCTTGTCTGATATTTTATTATTTGGGGTAAGCTATGAAATTACAGAAATGGGCTAATTTATTGGAAACAATATGGCACCCTGTTTTAAGTGTTTCTTAATTTTATCAGTACATTTAAAGATATAGTAGTGAATTCCAGTAAAGTAAGGCAGTTGAGAATGAATGGATGATTTGATTGCGAGCAAGCGAGCGAGCTGGCAGGTTCCTGGTCTTTTGTCTTTTGTTTGCGCTCCCAGCCAGCATTTCCTCTGTCTCATCAGTTATCCCAGACATTCCTGTGATGTTAAGGGTTTAAAAGCCACAGGCATCATCTTCCTAGTTGTTCCCTGAGTGTATGGAAATGGGCCATTCTATCACCACGGGGAACAAACATCAGTGATGGTAAATAAACAGGGCAAAAATATGGTGAAACAGCAATGTCCTCATTGCATGGAAAGTGTATGTTTCTGATGCCTTTGCAGAGCTGGAGCAGAGGAAGTTTTGCTCTGATGGCTGTCAGGCCTATCAATCAGGGCTGCGGACTGCAGGCAGAGTACAAAACAGTAACTGTCATGGGAGTCAATTTAAAACCGGTACCCAAGCTGGCAAGGCTTGCTGGGGCTGGACTGGTATGGAGCAAGGCTACTGAAGACACTTCTGTAAACTGGGAGGTGTTGCAGTCTTCATGTCATGCTACAGTGTCATTGTTCACTTCCCAATCTGACTTGTCACACTCCTTTCTGCATTTCAGGCCAAGGTGCTTCGGGACACGAAGCCAATCCCAAACCTGATTTTTGCAATAGAGCAATATGAGAAGTTCCTTATCCATCTCTCCAAGAAATCAAAGGTAATGTAAAGCAGAGCCCTTCTGTGACCTGAACTCAGTGAACAGGGGGATCAATGGCACAGTGGAGGGCTATTGCTGGGTCCACCTTTTAACATCTGTATTAATGCTCAAATGAGGAAGGTGTAAGAACCTTGCACCTCTCTCAGCCTTTGCCCAAGCTCCTGGCCCACCGCTACAGAATTGCTGTTACACTGATACCAGGAGGCGTCAATGGCAGTACTGTCTGCGACCTAACGTCATACTGTTTCTGGTTGAGCAGAAACTCACACACCTAATGCCAGTTTTCCTCACCCCTCTCCCCCAGCCTGTTTCATAAGCAGGAGAGAAATGTACCACAGTGAGGTACTACATGAGAGTGAGAGTAACTGGTAATCACTGGGCTTTTACGAAAACACAAACAGGCCACTGGATTGCATGGGGGCAGGTGCTTTTTCACCTACCTTTTGCTTCAGTCTGCATTATTACTGTGATGGACTTGGTCCCAGTGCTGTGCAAAGGACTAGGCAGGGTAGCGAACTAAACTAAGATGCTAATGGCATAATATCCTCTCCCCCTGGTTTCACCTTGGTTGCTGCAGGTGAACCTGATGCAATATATGAAGCTAAGCACCTCCCGGGACTTCCGCATCAATGCATCTATGCTAGACAGCGTGCTGCAGGAGCATAACACAGAGGATGCTGAAAATGAGCCAGACAATGACCAGGTCAGAACTCATTAGCTGCTTTTATCAACAGGTTTCCCCCTCTTTTGAAGCCAATTGTATTTGTTTGTGGGCTGTGCAGGTATATGTGAAATTAGGGCAGTTTGTCTTCCCTGGGTTAGCTCTCACTTTAAGACTAAGCTGATAGGAAGGTGTGAACAGTTAGTCTGGCTCACATCTCCTACACTCCAGCCTTCTGCCTCGACTGACCTTTATTTCCATGCACCAATTGCCTGTACCTCTGGTCTTAGGGAAGTGAGGCTGCTCGTAAGGCCTTGTTGTTTGCCTCAGCAAGCAGAGAGGTCTATCAGTGTTACCCCTGAGGACCTAATGGCTGGCCACAATCAGACCTTTGCAGCATGATGCAAAGTGGTTTTGCATCCAGGCTAACTTTTGTAGATAAACAGCTGGCAGGGCAAACTCTGCAAGGCATCCTTCTCCTCACACCCATCTCCTCTACTAGAAGGTAGCGCAGCCTGTGCTGGATAAAAAAAAAAAAAAAAACAAAACAAACCAACAAACTACTTTGCTGATTGTCCAGGTTTTTATTGATGCTTCTGTCCATATTTTCCTGAGTGTTTCAACAAGCCAAACCCCAGCACAAACAGTCCCTGTCCTGTGCCATTCATAACCTGTGGTCTAAGTTCCAGCATGAATTGAGGGGTGTCCATGGGGAAAGCCTCAGTGGGTGAGAAGAGCGCCATATTCAGGTCATTTTGTTAGGCAGGATAAAGAGCTGAATCCTGTTCTGCATATCTGGTTTCTTGTTTTAGGTAAACATTCCTCACACTAACCAGACAAAAACAATCACACCCTATACTGCTACTCTCTCCCTCCCTCTCCAGAGCAGCACCACAGAGCAGACAGATGAGAACCAGGAACCCAAAAAGAAAAGACAGCGAAAAAAATAAAGCTAGGGTTGCCGCTGCTGCCTCCTCCCACAGTGCCTGTTCTGTGGCAGACTCGCCTTGGTCTTGGAGAACTGCGTGTATGGAGACGATGGTTTGTTGTTTCTCTCGCCAAATACTTATGATTTCTTCCTTTGTGCCCATGGGTGTGCAAGCAGCGACTCTGGCCCCTGTCTCAGGTTTTACAGGTGGTTGCTGTCCTCAGAAGCACCTCTGCTATTTGAATGTGCTGCTATCAAAATCTTCTTCCCCAGGAACATTCCTTCTTACAGCAAAAAGGAAACAGAGTGACCGGGATTAGACCCTGTCAAAAGTTCTCCTTCTGAAAGGACACCCAGGCTCTGGCACGCTCTCTGGACAATTGTCATTCTGGCACTCTAGCGTCATCACTTCTTCTCCAGCGAACCTTTGGTTATTTCAATTAGCTGATATATATCCAGTGCTTCTCCTGGAAGACAATGGGACAATCAGTTCCCTGCATTCTGCAGTACACTCAGAGACTGTGTAACATAAGAGGACTGATGGTCATGATTTACTTTAGTTCAGAGCACGTAGCACAAAAAGCCCTAAATTTATTCAAACTTCTGTTTTGTGTGGCGGTGTGAACGCAGGAACCAGCACCAGTAAGAAGCTGGAAACATGAGCTGTTCTACCTTGGAGCTGAAGCTTGCTGCTGTGTGCAGCTCCTGAGAAGCAGAGACATGACAGCTTCCTCTGGTGAAGCTGGTTTTGCTGTTACGTTTTTGCTGGCCCTGATGCGATGCACTTGTTTAATTTGCCTTGTTCTTGGTGAGATCAGAAGTAGCCTTTTTGCCCCAGAACACAAATCCTGTTTCTAAAAGCACCCTTTGCCTGTAAGACTCCTAATAAAGGCTACTGAAGGGTGGAGTGTCTGAGATGTCCAATGACTGAGAGAACAAACCCGAGGGCAGGTTCTTCTCCTTATCTGGGAAAATGCTGCCACACATCAAGGAGGAGCTGTTTAAAGCAGCTCCCGGCCAAGAGTTAAATGTTTGCTTGCAGTAGTTAGAGGGTTATATTGAGTGCAGCTAGGGACAACTGTAGGCCTTGGGATTGCTGGGGAAGCTAAGGGGGAGTGGGGACAGAGAGAAAGCACCTGAGCCTGGAAAAATCAAAATACACAAGGTCATTGAGGCACCTCATTTCAGTGAGGGAACAATTCAATCTTGGACTGTGTTAAAAGCACGTGGCGGGGGGGGGGGGGGGCCTCTTCTCCAAGAGGCACAAAGCAAACGTGCGTGGGATAACAAAGCCGGGTCCAGCTCATCCCTGTCAGGAATATTTGGAAGCAGCAGCAGCACAAACTACTTGGGGAGTGTAAAAGGAAAGCGAGAGACAGAGTAGGGTGGGCACCAGGGTGGCTGTTGCCCTGCAGGCCAGGCAATGGGTGGGGAAGCAAGGGGCTTGCAAGGTACCGCTGCTGTACAGAGCTGCTTAGGCCAAATGCTCTGCCTAAGCTGGGGAGGCTTGTGCAGAGGGGAGCACGGGGTTAGCTTGCACGGACACCGCTCACCTTGAGGGATGCCATATTTCTTCTCCATGCCGGTTGGATTTGATGGCGTCACACAGTTCATGGTCACCTCTTTCCTTAAGCACTGGTCAACATCCACTGCACTGAAGAAAGCCACTGACTGTGGCAGATCCTGGAGGCCCAGTTTGTAGGCAAACATGCACCTGGAAGAACAAGAGACCAGGTGGGACAGTGCTAAACATCACCCTTAGCCTTGTCACACCTGGCTCTGACCAGCCACAGCTCCACAAAATACTGGCCAGCCATCACTAACAGGTTGCTGTGCACCCATGTCACCCAGCAGCTGGAAGCCAAGGTGCTTTTTAACTACTGGGTAGCAGGAAGGTCAAGTATTGCTGAAGTGGACATGCGAGGAACAGAGGAACAGTACATTGAGCCTCTGCGGAAGAAAGGAAGGACCCAGCCCTTTGCTGCTGGCTAATCCTCGCGGGCAGAGCCGATGCTGGATTTTCCCAGCAGGAAGCCCTGTGCTCACAGGAGCTGGCACAAAGGCGTGAACGTCAGGGCGCCTGCCCCTGCTGCGCCTGCCGCACCGGCACAGAAAGGCTGTTTGCTGTATCCCTGCCTCAGTGCAAAAGGAAACAGCCCGGCTTTGGCCAGTTCTGGTATAACCACGTACCCCACAGCACCGGGAAGGGGATTTGGCAAAGCTGGCTGTGCCAGAGCTGGCTCAAAGGGAGCCTTTTGAGGGCAGGAGCTTTTTACGCTGAGCTTAACTGTGCATGGGGCAGGAAAACAGCGGGAACATCCCACGCTGTGGAAAGGGCAGTAGCACTGGTGCTTGCTACAGAGACAACGAGCCATGCCCCTTGCTGTCCCCTGAAGGCAGAGGGGAGATGAGGGCTGGGACATTTCAGGCTCTTGGCTGCTCAATCAAGCCCAAAGGCTGCTGCCACCTGAAGGGAACGGGAAGCGAGGCGCTCGCGTCCCAGCAAAGTGGAACGATTGGCCCCATCTCTGCAGGAGCCAAAAGCTGACTATATCCCCCTCTTGCCAAAACATCATCCCTGGAAATCGAAGCTGAGCTCCGTTTATAGCCACCCGAGTCACACATGAAGGAACTGCAACCTCCAGCGCTGCCAACTTCCCTTGAGCAGAAGAAAACTCCTCTGCACCAGCTTGCTGCAAGCAAAGATAACGACCCCTTTGTGTCACCCCAGTCCCCTGAGCTTGCCCTGTCCTAACCCAGAGGCATTGGCACTCATCCCCCAGAGACACCACAGCTGCCACATCTCACCGCGTGAGGAGGTTGGTGATCTGCAGAGCCAGGGCTGCCCGGTAGCGATCCTGCTGCTGGACCAGGTAGCGCACCTCATCGTGGATGCTGATGCAGAAGCGCCCATTGATGTCGAACTCCTCGAAGAGCCACTTCATGGCGACCAGCATGAGGTGCAGGTAGTCAACGGCTGAGCTCTGCACCACCCAGTTCACTCTGCTGGTCAGAAACTGGTGGAAGGAAACACAGATGGATGCTACGGGAGCAGCAGGGTCCAGGGCCTCGTACTGATACAAGAGACCTCCTGGGAGAAGCCTGTTAAATTCAGGGTTGTTGGGTTTTGTTGATGGCATGCAAATAAAGAACAGGGGCAATGGGCTGCTTCATGGCTCCAAGAGCATACTGCGTCTCCGCCACCTAAGAAGGGCTGAACTTCCATTTCAGAGACCAGCAAAGCCGAGAGCTCAGCAGCACAGAGGCCCATCCTCACCTCCCCCTTGGCCACGGCGGGCTCCAGGGCCCTGCTGATGTGACAGCCCAGCACCGGGGTCTGCGGGGACGGGGATAAGGCAATGCTCTCCAGCTTGTTGAACATCTCAGACTCGGTGCCTCCAGCCCACACTCGGTGCTCCACCACATCCCACTTCTTCTTCCTCCGGGACCTGGCGGGGCAGAGGGGAAGTTTGCTGGAAGTGTGGGATGAGGCTGCGGGCCCCGTTTGAGACCCTCAACACTCCCTCCTGGTTTGGGGCAGCTGAATAAGCCCCTGCAGCCTCCTGCTGCTAATTGCTTATTGGGAGAGACTGGGAAAGACTGGGAACCCCCAGATCAAACGGACTCAGCCCTGGGACAGCAGGGAGGGAGGATCTGCACCATCCAGCCCTGTCTCCCTTCTCTGCCTCACACCCTGATGCCACCAGAGCCGTGCAGGGTCGGAGCTTCTCACCTTTTCATGGCTTCTCTCTGGAGCTGCTGGACATCCTGGGCTGACACGGATCCATCCTCTGCCCTGTCCACAGCCAGGTCCAGCTCCTTCAGCAGCCACTCCCCCTCCTCAGAGAGATGAAACCTGTGGGGGGAAGAGTGACCCACACCCAGGTCCTGTGGGACACCACCGCCATCCCTGTCCCCACTCACCCTCCACCTCCCCAGGCAGCACCCACCTCCGGACACCCTTGGTGACCGCATACATCTGCTGAGCCTTCTCGCGCGCCTGCTGCTGCGTCAGCCGATGGTTGAACTGCATCAGCAGCCGCTCAGCGAAGGGCTGCCCGGCCCCGTAGATGCGCCCATAGTTGAAGACCTTGGCGTGCTCCCGGCTGATGCCCACCGTGGCGGCCGTCTTGCTGTGCAGGTCTGTCGCGTTGCTCTTCTTTCCCTGCAGAGTCATCCAGCCGAAGGCTGTGCAGCCTGACGGAGGGGAGCAGGAGTTGGACACCAAACAGGACCAGGCTCGGGGCGGAGGGAGGCGTCACCCCACTACCCAGCAAACCCACGGATTCCCTGTGGGCGCAGCCCCGGCTCACCGTGCATGCCGGCAAACTGTGCCTCACCGAGGATGGCGGCTATCCAGAGCTCCTGGGAATCCACATCCGCACCCACCATGGAGTAGCCAGGCGGCACCTGGACCATGGCTTTCAGCTCGCTGCCCACCCGGTCAGCCTGCGGGACACGATGCCCAGCTCAGCGCAAGCCCTGCACCTCCCTCTCCTGCTCAGCAGCAGGGAGCAGCCTTCCTCCCCCAGCCGTGGTGTGCCGGCACGGCGCTCCCCATGCCCTAAACTCTGACAGTCAAAACTGAGTTTAATGCACACGTGGGGCATTGATCACTTGGTTACTCCACCGGGGCTCCTCTAGCACAGAAGAAAGGAACTTAGGGAAGGACAGAAACCGGCGCTTCAGTGTTTTCTTCTCCTTTCACCAAATTTTGAAGCTCAGGAGCCTCTGCTGATTCCTTCCCCTCTCCCAGAGTCAAAGCACATGAGCAAGAGAAGAGCCCCAGCACCAGCCCTGCCACCTCAAACCCTAGCATCCAGCCCCAACTCCTATTTCCAACCCAGGCTGCTCCCACCAGTCCAAAACACACAGAGAATGCCCCAAAACACCCCCGCAAGGACCCGAGTGCAGCCATACCCGGGCGTTGCTGGCTGTCAGCCATGTGGGCTCCACCGCCCGGCGGGTGATGGTGCCCGCGGTCACCACCTGCGGCAGGATGGCTCCGTAATCATCCTCCTCATTATAGTCAGGGTGCCTGGGACAGAGGGGAGGCTGAGCATCATCCTGCAAGAGCCCTCCCGGAGCAGCAGAGAGGGGACCATGGTCCCAGCTGGGGCCGTTCCTCCCCTTACCTGGTCACCACGCGAGGCAGCTCCCCTTTCTTCAGCCACACCACCATCTGGGAACTGGGGGGGACACATGGCAGGCAAGATGCTGAGCCCCTTCTGTGCCTGCACGACCTTCCCCAGCTGCAATGCAGCCTCTACCCGCAGGGATGTTGTGATTCAGCTGAAGGCAGCTGCTCACCTGATCCGCTTGTGAGCGTTCCGCCAAAACGAGATCATTTTGTTAATCTCGAGGGCTCTGGTCCCGTGGGTGCGGCCCACAGCAGCCCGCAGGGTGCCGTCCTCCATCTGGGGCAGGAAATCCTTGGCAAAAGGGCTTCCCACGTTGTTAGCATTCCCATCCTTTAGCAGTAAGAGAGGTGCTCAGCACACCACCACCTGACATCAGTAAAGCTCTGTGCATCCTCCTATCCCAGCTAGAGATGCCTTTCCACCACCCTATCCCACAGGACAAGATCACAGGGGTCCCAGGAGTGCTACAGCACCGGAGTGACAGGTGAGGTGACACAGCTGTGCAGCAGGACTGGGGGAGCTGGGATGCGGGGTGGCCAGGAAGCCCCCAGGAGCACCCAACTTGCCTTGTGAGGCAGCTTGAAGAACCAGCACCCAGGGATGTTGACATCGTTGTAGGGACCGTTGCCGTAGTGGTACGAGGGCTGGCTCCTTGCCTCCACCAGCTCGCACAGCTCAATCATCTCTTCCTGCTACCAATGATGTGAGGTGATGCCGGGAAGAACCCGTGGCACAGTGGGAGGGGGAAATCAAGGAAGAAGAGACCGATCTGCCACCCCATCCCACAGGAACCCCCCTTTACCTGTGCCACGCTCTGGTCTGCTCTGCCCATTTTCTCCTCCGTGTCCACCTCCAGCTGGCTCAGCTCCTCAACCTGCAGCACAGAGGGACCAAAGGGAAGCCGGGTCAAACACCACTTCTCCAGCGATTTAATACTTACTAAAGGAAATGCCTTACTTCCAGTCCCTGGAGCCATGCACAGGGCTGGTTTTTGCACGTGCATGGGAATAAGCCCAGTCCCACATCTCCCTCCCACCGAGGGACCCTCCGTCCCTTCCTTCACCTTCTGCCACATCGTGCTGCCGTCCATCACCAGCAGCTCATCCTCCATGGCAGGCTCCGGCCCCGGGGGCTGCTCCTTGCCTCTCTCCAGGCAGTGCTGCCTGTACAGGTACTCGATCACCCTGGCAGGGGAGAGGGCAGGGCTCACGCACCCACGACAGGAGCTGAGGCTCCTGGGCAACGCCAGGGCAGGGTCCTGGGGAGCTCCTGAACCCCGCCATGAGGCAGACCCCAGCTCGGCACCCTGCTACATCCCCCTTACCTGTGCGGGCAGGGAGGGCCCTCATCCTCCAAGGGGACTGCGGGCAAATTGTCCTGCCGCCCAGGCACCAGGTAGCCCCAGCCATGCTTCTCAGAGTAATGGAGGGGGAAGCCGTCCCAGGCCAGGCGCATCAGCTTCGGGGTCACCCTCATCTGCAAGCTGATGAGGCTGGGTCCCGGCACCCACCCTGCCTCCTCCAGGCGCAGGCACAGCTTGCGGTACCAGCTGGGGAGCAGCAAGGATGGGTCAGAGAGTGCAGGGCAACCCCTGGGGACACCCAGGGTCCCCGACTCACCCCGGGTGGCCCGGCAGGTGCTGGAGTCTCTTGGGTTGCAGTGCAACCGTCTCCTTCAGACGCTCCAGGCAGACCCGGCTCGCAGGGGCTCTCAGCTCTTCATCCTCACCAGGGGGACCAGGGTCTGGTGGGGAAAGGAGGACTGGCTGGCAAAGAGCCCTCCATGCTGCCCCACCGGGGATGGGGACCTGGCGCCAGCCCCCCCACCACGCACCCCAGCACGGGGACACAGGCCAGCGATGCTTCACCCTGCCAGCGCCAATGAACTGTATCCCTTCTGCTCGCCTACGGGAAGACGTCCCTCGAGCATCCCTTGTCCCCAGGAACCACCCACACTCACCTTCCTGCAACTCCTGCACGGACCCGTCTGTGCCTGCTGCCACTGTGGAGGCTTTGCTGTTCCTGTCCTGATCCTTCTTCTTCTTCTTCTTCCCTGGATTCTTCTTCTGCTTAAACTCCTGAGTGTCCCATTCAAGATCCCAGAGCCAGGGGTCATCCTTGTACCTACCGACACACCATTGTCACAGCACAGCTTTGCTCCTGTCCCCAGCACCTGCCCGCAGCCCCCACAGCCACCCAGCATCTGGTCTCTGTCCTGCGAGCGGCAGGACCTGCACCCCTAGCCCACGGGTACCTGTCCTCATGCAGCAGCTGGCAGGCATCATTGGCCAGGTTCATCAGGGACTTCTTCATCTCCTTCTGCAGCTCCTCGTAGATGCCCTGAGCATCATCTAGGTACCTCTTCCAGTTCCCATTGACCGGCAGGTAGGACACCCCCATCTCCAGCATCCCCGCAAATGTCACAGGGTGGGGGCACCTAGAGCCCAAAGCAGCGAGGAATTAGATGTCTACTGGAAAGGATTTGCCCTGGGAGCACCAGACTATGACAGACACGAACGTGTCTTCACCTAGAGTTTCCCAGCCCTGCACAACCCCCAGTGCTCTTCCCCTAAACCTGTGAGGATCCCTGTACCTCTGCCTGCCCTGCACATAAACTGCTGCCCTAACAACAACCCCGTGCACTAACCCCAAAGCTGTGTCGCTCTGATCTGCCTCGCTAAGTCTGCTCACTTCCTCCAGCCACGCTGTGCTGTCATTTATTCCTTCCCACCTGCAGATGGGGAGTCTGAGCTCCCTTCTGAAATGGGGTTCAGGGCCCCCCCCAACCTCCCACCACCACCCCAAGGACAAGAAGGGCCACATCCCATCCCCAGATGGACTGCAATCCTCCCTGCGGCCAGCCAAGACCACAGCCAACACCGGGCAGAGCTCAGCAGCTCTCACCTCTCCATGAAGAGCGGCAGCTGCTCCTGAAACACCTCGTGAGTGGCCTGGACATCGCGGGCACAGTAGGACATCAGGTCCTGGGGGCAGAGGCAGGTGAGAGCAGGCAAAGCAGCCAACCCCTGCCAGCACGGGGCAAGGCACCAGAGCTACAGAAGGCTGGGGGATGTCACAGCCCCACGCACACCCAGAGCCCTCACAAGAAAAGGCAGCAAAATGGAAACTCGCCCAGCAGCTGCTCCCACCCCGCTCCCATCTCCAGCTCCCACTGCCCATCCTGCACCTGGAAGTTACTCCTGACGTCGGCCATAGTCCCCTTCACAAAGAGCTCCCGCGCCTCCTTCTCCAGCGGCTCCCCCCCGACGTACAGCGCATGCACGTCCGCCAGATTGTTGATGCTGCTGACGTGCACCCAGTCCCACGAAGTGACCTGAGAACGACGGGGAGTGTCAGACAGGACAAGGGCTGGCCACGGCTGAGGTCAGGAGGGGTGAAGCGTGCTGCTGCTCCATTTGAAACCAAGGCCACCTCATCTGAAAGGTGCTGGGAGAGATTCACCCAGCAGAGCTGCTCCAACAGCTCCTACTGTGCCAGTACGGGAGCAGATGGTCCCGGTACAGGAGCAAATGGTCCCCTGCCACCCACGCCACTGCAGTGGCTCAGCTCCCTTACTCACAGCTGGCCCCTCCGTTTTGCTGCGTGTTTTCTTTATGTGCTGCTTGACCTGCTGCATTCCCTTCCTCTTGCCGTGCTTGGCAGCCATCCAGAGGCTGCGCTGGAAGCCCGTCAGCCCCGAGATGGCCATGTGCATGCTCATGGTGTCCAGGAAACGCACCCGGGAGCCCTGGGACACATCGGGGGAGAGAGGAGAGGTGTTTTGAGATGTGCTGGTGGAAAAACATGCTGCCAAACATCCTGCAGCTGCCGGCAAGCACTGCCCTGTGTTACAGAGCTGCAAGTCCTCTGCTTGGGCTGCTTTTGTCAAGGCAAAGCTTTGCCTCCCAGCACCCCTCTTTTGAGAGCCAAGAGCACCCCCAATGCAGGCTGTCAGCTGCTCAAAGGCTCCTGCCATGTCCCCAGCTGCAACTCTGCAGCCTCCAGCAACCTTATGGGGTGCAAGAGTATCCCTCTCTAAAGGCATTCAACCTCAACCCGTTCTGCAGGACAAGGCGAGCACAACCCTGGGGTATCTCTGCAGAACAGCATCTGCCAAAATAACCCTGAAAAGCCAACGCAAACAACTATCCTGGTAACAAACAGCAGCTGCTGGCACGAAGCAATGGCACTGTGGATTACCTGGATGAGGTACTGCTCTTTGATGAACGCCCGGTCAAAGGCCACGTTGTGCCCCACCACCACTCTCTCTGGCCAGTCCTGCTTCCCAGCACAGCCAGCGCCAGCTGGGCTCTCCAGGGGAATGAGGTCAGCCAGGGTGAGGTGGCTGGACCAGGAGTACCGCTGCTCCAGCAGCCGCTTGCTGCACCACGAGTACCTGTGGAGGACAGGCAGCACCCCCACAGCTGTAAAAAATAAAGTAGGGGCTCCTGGGACCAAAAGCACCAGCTGTGACGTGGGGTGCTGAGCAGGATCCCACGCATGGGATGGAGGCAACTGACCCCGGGAGCGCTGCGCTCGCTAACTCAGACACGTTGCAGGTCCCAGAGCCGCACTTTGGGGTTTTGCTGTTTTCCCTGCAAGCCAGTGGTAGTTTGCAGGAAGAGGCTCCGCTCGAGAGCATCCCCATCCTTCCCAAAGCTGTCCTCCCCCCACCACAACCCCATGCGTCACCGCCAGCACCACATCTCACCAGGCATGTGGAGAGACCGCCACGGCCAGCGTTGGGCAGTGGCCATCAGCCACGCACACCTCCACGTCCAACACCACCGCCCGCTCCTTCGGGAAGTCAACGGTTTCCGCTTGCCCATCGGGGCCATAGCGCGTCCAGCCGAGCTGCCATGCCCACTGCGAGGGCACGGGGGGCAGCTCACACTGCAGCAGCTCGTTGGCCGCCTCCAGGTAGGGCAAGCTCTGCTTCTGCGCCAGGAGGCGAAAATGCTCGTCGATGTTGTCCCCGTACATGCGGGGTAGCTGCAGGTCCACGTCGGGCAGCGTGGAGGTTTCCTTGCCCCACAGGTCGTGGCGTTGCAGGTGCTTCACGCTCCTCTGGATCTCCGCCGCTGAGTAGCGTACCTGGGCCCCGCGGAAGATCTGCTCATGGAGGGTCCTGGACAGCATCTGGATGTTGAGGGGGTTCATGCGCCGCTGCCCCTCGGCAGGTTCCTGGCTCGGGTCCTCCGGCAGCGGGCGGCTGGAGGAGGAGCTGGAGGTGCATCGCCAGGGCCTGGTGCCGCGGGCTGCAGTGCAGCCCCTCGCTGATCTCCTCCAGAGCAAGCGCTTCATCTCCCCCCCCCGTTCTGGGGATGCACTTGCAGCACGGGCTGCTCCCCCCGGGCGACCGCAGCTGCAGGGAGAGAGCAACAGCGAGGGGCGAGCTCAGCACCGCCCGCTCAGCCCCACTGCGGGGCAGCCCTGACCGCCCACGCCCCCGCAGCCGTGCAAACCCTCCCTGCAGGAATGCACCTTCCCGAGGAATGCACCACCCCCCCCCCCCGCAGCCGTGCACACACACCCCGGCATGCATGCAACCCCTGCAGCCGCGCACACACACACCCCCCGTAGTCGTGCACAGTACCCCGAAGTCTTGCACAGCCCCCATAACTACGCGCGCACGCACACCCCGTAGCCGTGCACTCCCCTCGCAAGCATGCACCTCTTACGCAGCCGTGCACACCCCTCACACAACCGTGCAACCCTTACACAGCCGCGCACACCCCTTACACAACCGTGCAACCCTTACACAGCTGTGTACACCCTTACACAGCCGTGTACACCCTTACACAGCCGCGTGCAACCCTTACACAGCCGTGCACACCCCTTACACAGCCGTGCACACCCCACGCACCTTCCTGATCTCGGCGCGCGCCACCCGGGCCTGGGCCGGAGGGCGGATCCAAACCACATCGCCCGGGGGAGCTTCCGGCCGCGCTGACGTCCCGTCCCGTGTCCCCCCCATGTATATGGTACGGTCCACCGCCAGCTGACTCAGTAGGGCGCGCGGAAAACACGTTGTAGCGGCGGCCGCGTGGCCTAATGGATAAGGCGTCTGACTTCGGATCAGAAGATTGCAGGTTCGAGTCCTGCCGCGGTCGGCGGAAAACGCCTGTGTGGCGCTGTCTGTTTTGCTTCGCCTGCGCGGGGCGGGAGCCGATGGCGACCCGGGGCTGCTGACAAGCGGGGTCACTGCAGGCACGCGTGGCGTTTTGCTCGCGTTTTTAACTGCAGAGGGGGAAAAAGGCGGAGAGTGGTCTACGAGCATGGAGCCGGGAACCGATCGCATTTGTAACACGAATGAGGTAGGGTGGTCCCGGGCACTGCTGCCCACCCCAGGCACAGCCCCACAGCTGCGCGGAAGCTGGCACGGCGTCACCCTGGAACTGCAGGTGTGCACACTCTATCCCACACCGCAGCCCAGGCTCCCAGGGTGGTCCCACAGCCCCCCGTGTTCGTGTCAGGTGTTCAGGGGGCTCCTTACGGCCCATGGGCAGATTTCAGCAGGAGCCAGGGCACCCACCCGCACCCCAAAACCTCATGCCTTAAAGCTCTGAGGCCTCAAGAGTGGCTTGGAACGAGTGGTGGGGTCCAGGGTCCCCTCGCCCGGCCCAGCCGGAGTGGGTGGTGTATGGCTGCACAGGTAGGAACCGGGCATGGGATGCGCGTGGGGACACCAGGAGCCCACGCTGCTGGGGCGTGTGACACGGGTGGGGACAGCTTGGCAATTGGGGGTGGAGCAGCAGCTGGAGAGCCAACTCTGACCGTAGGGCGCAGGGAGGGGCTGTAGGGGGCAGGGGACGGGGATAAGGAGGTTCCGGGGTCTGGGCGGGTGGGTGCAGCCTTCCTGCCCCCCAGAGGGGCTCTTCTGGCCGGGAAGGTGGCTCCTGGCAGAGGCCAACCTGGCCTTGGCGTTGTAGGGTGCCGTGCCGTGCCAGACCGAGCCGTGCCGTGCCGTGCCGAGCCGCCAGGTGGCGGTGCGGCCCCGCCGCTGCCGGCCGTGCCAGGCCGGTTCCCACGGGGCCGGGGCCGTCGGGGCGCGGGTACAGCTCGGGGCGCAGCCCGCTTGGTGCTCCCGCCGGGGCACAGGGCAGGGGGCACCAGGCACTGTGACACACACACCCCCGCGCTTCTCCCGGCCCCTGCGGAGCTCCAAACCCAGGGTGCGCCCCCCCCCAATCCTGCACCCCCGAGGGGAGGGAGCTATGCGGCCGGAGGTGCAGGATTGCTGGGGGACGGGGGGGCGGGCAGCTATGCCCGCTCCTCTCCGAAAAAGCAGCACCAACATGGGGGGGCGGGGGGGCGAGGGCTGAGGAGCGCACACACCCCTGCAATGCTGTTTTCTGCGGTTTTGAATGCATTTCACAGCTCCCCGGTGTCCCCCAAAATACCTGCTGCTCCCCAGCCTGGGATACGATGGGGGGTAGTGCTTCACCCTGTTTCGCCCAGCAGCGGAAGGTACCCGCTGCCTGAGCCTGGCAGGATCCGGCCTCACGGGGGATGCCCGTGCTCAGTCCCCCACCGTACCGGAGGCTTGAGGTTTCCCGGTCCTTCCGCGAGCACGGCGGGGAGCTGCGGGTGCGCGTGGAGGGATGCTCCGGAGCTGGGGGTGCTCTGAGAGGGAGGGAAGAGCCGTGAGCTGCGCTGGGGCGAAGCAGGGAAGGGTTTGGGTACCCCATGCTACGGGGTGGCTCTGGAAAAGGATCGGCGTGTAGGGGACTTGTTCTCCCCTCCGATGCATTATGTCTACGCCGATCTCCTCTTATTTGGGGGCTTTGGTCTACTTATTTTTATTGTGGTCTCAAAAAAAAAAAAATTCCAAACCTGCCCCACCAAAAAATCCCTTCCTCATCAAGTAGGAAAAAAAAAAATCTCCCAAAAATTATTTTCCCTTCCTACTTCCGAAGCCCTTCCGGGCGGCAGCTCTCTGGGGAGGGTTGATGACAACGACCCCCGCTGCCTTGCCTGCAGGCAGGACCGGGCCGGGGCTGCCTGCACCTCACTCGAGTGCGAGCAGGGAGGTTCGGCAAGGCGCGGCACCACTATAAAAAAATCACCACCATAAACCGAAATAACCCCCAAAATCCGCCGTTTCAGCAGGACTGGTTGCAATGAATAAGTCGAGATGGGGTGTGCAGGGTCTTTTTTTTTTTTTTTTTTTTTTTTTCCCTAAGCTCTTTGTCTGTGTGTTGGGGAAGCATCCCCATCCCGGTACACTCCGTCGGGGTCCGGTACGGGCGGTGGGAGATGCGACTTCTCCCTCCCTTGCAATCCCTGCTCCCCGCCGGGGGCTCGATGCTGTCGGTCGGATAATGGGGCGGTGGGACTTTGTTTAACCCCGTTGCCCCCGGGGCCAGGGGTCAAGGGCTTCCTCTTCCCCCGGGGCACGGCGGAGAGCGGCCGGTCGCGCCGGGAGGGCCGCGGCGGAGCGGAGGAGGGGTACGCCGGGAGGCAGCCGCCCGCCCCCCCCCCCCCCCGCCGCGGCCGTCCCGCCGCGACCGGCGTGGGACCTTGCAAACCACCATCACCTCCCGGCATCGAGAGATTGGAGATGGGTCCGGGTGGGTGTTTTGGGGGAACAGGGGGCGACCAAATATCATCCTGGGGCAGGGAGGAGGGATGCGGAGAAGCGGCCCCTGCCCTCCAGCATCCTCCAGCTCTGCCTTCCCCTCCCGGCTGGAGGAAGCCTAATTTAACGGGGTGCTGGTTTTAACGGGGTTTTAACCCCCCTCCGAAGGCAAAGGTATTTCAGATACACACACACACACACGGGGAGCCAAGAAACGGGAGAAACGGGCGATTTTTATAGGTGACGTACGGGCTTACGTGGGAATCCGTGCCCAGCACCGCTCTTTCAGCTTTTTTTCTCCTGAAATAACACTTCCCTGCAGTTCGTATCCCCCTTTTCCACCTCGTACCCCCTTTTCCAGGCTGGGAGAGGGGGGTGGAACCAGGAGGAGGGGGGTGAAAGGGAAAAGAAAAGCAGCCCCCCCCCCCCATCCCGCTATTTTCCTGCTCGGGAGACGAGCCCCGGAGCTCCGAAAGTGAGGGATGGACAGGGCGAGGGGAGGCGGGCGGGAACCGGCTCCGAGGTGGAGGGGTCGGGGATGGGATGGAGGGGACACACACACTCTCCTTTTCGGGATGAAGGGAGAACCGGCGAGGGAGGGAGGCTGGCAGCAGCGCGGGCATCCGAGGTAAGTCCCCCTCCTGCCCGCAGCGGTGGTACCGGAGCCCGGGAGCTGCTGGCACGGGCGGTGCCGGCGCTGCGGGGAGATGCTTTGGGGGTGCAAAGGAGCCCGATCCCGGGGGGTACCCAGGCACGGAGCTGCCCCATGCTCACCCCCGGGCTGGGCTCCTGCGGGCGCTGCGGGGCCGGGGCTGCTTTGCGGCTACGGCTCCTGGGAAAATCGGTGCCGGTGATCCCGGCCCGGGGGCTGCAGACAGCCCCTGCCCCGCGCCCTGCCCGCTCCCTCGGGGCTGGGCCGGGGTCTCCCCGGGCGGAGCAGCCCACGGAGCCCGCTCCCAGCCCCCGGGGCTCCTCCCGTGTGTGTCTCAATTCGCTCAGGCTTGACTTGGCAATAAGCTCTCTCAATAGGGTGACAATAGAGTCCCGGTGGGACCCGAACAAAGAATTTGAAAGTAGTTAAATTGCAGGACACGTCCATCGCCTGGGTGCTTGAATTAAAAAAAAAAAAAAAAAGAAAAAAAAGAAAATCGGAGAAAAGAAAAAGGAGAGAGACTTCTTTGGGCTGGTGAGAAAATGCTCAGGGTAAAAGTTGGTTTGGCGTCTTCATTTCAGCGACAATGGAGCAGAGCTAATTCAATAGGAAACGCGGGGATTTTTTAATGAAAAGACCGCCAGGGTTACACCGAAGTTAAGCTCTTGTGAATTAATTATTAGGGCAAATAAACTGGGGGGAGGGGGGGAGCGCTCGGGAGGGAGTGTTGCAATTTCTTAATATTCTCCTTTTCGTGTTTAACGACAATGCCATTAGGTTTTCGACTCTGGGTGAGCAAAAGGATTTCTTACACTCCCCGGGAAGAGAAGAAGACGCTTTTTCTTTCTTTTTTCCTTTTTTTTTTTTAATGGTGTCACTTAATTGCTTTTAAAATAAAATACTACAGAATTTGGCAACGAGCACCGCTTTCTGCTGGCGGTGGCATTTGGGGTTATATTTCCTTTCGTGGCAACTCGCAGATGCAAAAAGGAAAATAACGGGGGAATTTAAAAACACGAATGTAAAGGCGAGGCGTCGTGTTTGGCTGTTGCGGATCTCTCGGGCTCGATCGGTTTATTTTTTCCTACATAGAAAACCTGTCTGGGGATCCCTGTGTATTCATCGGGGCGGCGAGAGACTCCCCAGAGCCGCTCCGGGGCATCGGTGGAGTGAATCGGAGGTAAAAAATAGGAGCCAGGTTACACGCAGGGAGGAAGAGGAGGAGAGGTGGGAAGCGGAGTAAAGGTGTGCCGGGGGGGGTTGGCGGGGGGAGCGTTGATGGGGGGTTTTTGGGGGTATTTTTTGCCTTACTGCAAAGGCTGCAGGCGAAGCAATATGTGTGTAATTCTATAAAGAAGACAGGAAGATAGAAATGGAGGGGGAGCGGAGGAGGGAAGCGCAGGCGGTACCTGCCGTGCCCGCACCCCGGTTTCCAGCTCGCTGCGGCCGCCGGGGGCTGCGCTGCGGCTGTCAAGGCGAAGCGGTGTCCGGGGCTCGGCCTGGCCGTCGGGGCGGCGATGGCACGGCACGGCGCGGCCCTGCTGCGGTAGAGACCCCCAAACAGGGCCGGGGCCTCAGCCCGGGGGCAGCCGGTGCCCCGGCCCTGCCCGACGGCTGCAAGGCGGGCCGTGCCGGGCCGTGCCGGGCCGGGCCGTGCCTGGGAGCCGCGGGGACGTTCAGCATTTGGACAGCGCTGCGGGGCCGTGCCGGGCCGTGCCGGGGCGGGGGAGCCGGGGGAGGTGGCCGGGGGCTGGCGGGGAACTGCCCGGGGCAGCAGAGGGCAGGGGATGGCTGCAGCCCTTTCCCGGGGGGGGGAGGGGGGAAAGGTCCTCAAGGGAACGGGGACACTGCCGAGAGGGTTCCCGGGCTGCGGGGGCGGGGGGGGGGGGGCACGGCCCAGGCTCTTCCCCGAAGAAACGCTCCCCGGGGCCGGGGGGCAGAGAGAGGTGCCCGGCGATGCGGCGGGGCGCCCAGGTGAGCGGCGGCGGCCCCACGGGAGCGGGCGGCAGAGGGTCTCACCGGGAGGGGGAAGGGGGTACACGGCCCCTCTCCCCCGCCGCAGCCCCATCCTCGGGGGGTAATTAAGGGGTGAGGCGGAGGGGCTGCGCTTTCTGCTCGGCGGAGCCTGCCAACCACCAACCCCCGCCGCCACCGCCGCCTTCCTCCCGTCCTCCTCCTCTCCCCCTCCCTCCCCCCGCCTCCTCCCCTCCCCCTCTCCCTCCTCCTCCTCTCCGCCATGGTTGGAGTGAATAGGAGGCTGCCGGGCTGACGTCAGTGCGGGCAGAGCCTGCCGGCGGCGGCAGCTCCTGGCCAGCAACCAGAGCCGGCACCGGCAGCAGCCGGGAAGACGCAAGGAGCCCGGGCAGAGCCGCCCCCGCTGCCCCCGCCGGCCCGTGCCCGGGGCTGGGGGCCGCGGGGACTGCTGCTCGTCCGGGGGCAGCCCTGCCCGCCCCTCTGCCCGCCCGCCCGGGGAGGAGGGGGCAGCCCCCACCTCCCGTTTCGCCCGGGGACCGCCGTCCTGCTCTCGGCACGGCTGCAAGAGTGAGTGTCGCGGTCGGGCATCGCCATCTCGGCGGGTCGGCCCCAGGGAGGCGGGAGGGCGCGGGGGGACTTTTCCCCGGGGGGGGGGGGGGAGGAGGGAAACACACCGGCTGCCGGGGGGAGGAGGGAGGCAGGGAGGGAGGGGGGAGAAGAAGTTAGGCCGGTCCCCGCCGGGAAGTTGGGCGCCTCTAAGTGCCGGCACCACACGGGACCGGGACCGCCCGCGCGGCTCCCCGGCCCACCCGTCGCGGGGGACGAGCGGGAGACACTGGGGACCTTTTGCTACCGGGGACGCGTTTGCTCCGGCAGCCGCTCCCCGACTGCCCGAGACGTTGTAGCTCGGCAGCGGAACCTGGGGCGGGCTGAGTCTCGACGGGGCGGCGGGGAGCCCGGGGCCGAGCGCTGCCGGGGGCTGCCGAGTTGCCCTCAAACGTCCCCGCTCGCCGGCCGGAGAGGCGGCACCAGGCAAAACGCCTGGGCGAGGCCGAGCCTCCCGGGGCACCCAGGCTTTAGGCCGCGGGAGAAATTCCGGGCTCCTGGGGAAGTTCTTCCTCCCGGTGCAGCGGGGGCTGCTGCGGGGCCTCGTTTCGGGGGGGGGGGGGGGGGAGAACCAGAGCGCCCCGTTTCCCTGCTCGGATTTACCGCCGAGGAGCAGCAGCGGGGCCGCCGCTGCCCGTGCCCCGATCCGCCACCAGCTTCTGGTGCTGGAGGATTTATTTTATTTTTCATTTGCTGTATCTCTTTTCTTTGCCTTTTTTTAATATTTTATTTATTTTTCCCCTATTTTTCTTTCTTTATTTTT